>NC_045700.1:42242178-43697540 GCF_009834535.1 Camelus ferus
ATGACTAATAAGCACACAAAGTAATATATAACATGTTGGAAGTTGGAAATGTTATAGAAAAATAGGAATCCGGGCAGAGTAAGGGGAACCGAGAAGGAGGAGGACAGCAGTTTGCAATATTATACAGGATGGTCTAGGGAGGCCTCCTCGAGAAGGAGCAAAGATTTGAGGAAGGTCAGAGAGAGAGCCAGTCCCCTGAGGGAGGGGCATTCCAGACAGAAGGAAGAGAAAGAGCAAAGACCCTAAGAGGAAGTGTGCCTAGGATATTCCAAGAGCAGCCACATTTTGCACTTAAAATCTATTTCAAGGCAAGATACTCAGTTGTACTGGTTGATCATCAACTGCTGAGATGGAGGGTTTTGCTGCTGAAAAGAATCTTCCTCCTATGCAGTTCTGCTTCAAGCCAGACTGGATTATATTTCTAAAGGGAAAGAAAGAAAGGAAGGAAGAAAAGGAAGGAAGGGAGGAAGGAAGGAAAGAAAGAAAGAAAGGAAGAAAGAAAAGAAAGAAAGGAAGGAAGGAAGGGAGGAAGGAAAGAAGCAGTATGAATTAGGGAGTCAGCCTTGGGCCATACCCAGAGTTAACTTTGGTTAGAGAAAGTGAAGGAGGTTGGAGGGTCAGAGAGGAACCAGGGTGGTGTCTGTCCTTGAAGCCTTATGAAGAGAGCTTTGCTAAGAAAAGATTAAGGAGACTAAAGACTGCAGGAACAATACAACGATGGGGTTGAGGGAAGGGGCATTGGGTTAGGAAAGTCACTGGTGACCCTGGAGAGAGCTGTTTCAGTTGGTTGAGAGCTCAGGATTACACAGTGCCCAGCTGGTCATGTTTCCTCCACCAGGTACAGTGACAGTCTGTGCTGTTAGGAATAAATAATACTGATATAGGAAAAATAGGGCACAAGAGGATGGCCACCTCCCAGGTCCCAGGCAAGTCTGTGGGATGCATCCCACCAAGTGAGGGTCCTTGGCGTCACACAGGAAAGAATTCAAGAGCAAGCCACAGTTGAGTAAAAGTAGATTTATTCAGAGAGGGATATACACTCCATGGACAGAGTGCAGGCCTTCTCAGAAGGCAAGAGAGTGACGGGGGGCCTAGGAAATACACATTCCATAGACAGAATGTGGGCCATCTTACTCAGAAAGGAGAGCAGCCACCTCAGAGCATGGGGTCGGCAAGGGAAGTGAGATGGGCCACGAGGTGTGGGGGTTGCTAATTTTTATGGGCTCGGTTATTTCATATGCTAACAAATGGGGGGATTATTCCAACTACTTTGAGGAAGGGGCTGGAATTCCTAGGAACTGGGCCATCACTCTATTTGACCTTTGTGGTCAGCCTTGAAGCTGTCGTGGCACCTGTGGGAGTGCCATTTACCACGCTGTTGCGTTACAGTGAGCGCATGATGAAGCTCAAGGTCTGCTGAAAATTGGGTCTTCCGCCATCTTGGTGCTGACTGCTCTGTCGTCCTTTTACCGGTTGTGCCGCGTTCCCGCCCCTCCTGTTCAGTGTCCTAGACAAGTTCAGTTCTTCAGCTCTCCATTGAAGGTGCTGTGATAATGTTTTGAAATCCGCCTCCGATAAGAAGGATTGACAAGCCTGAAAGACTCAGATGAAGTGCGTGAGGCTTCAGACTGGGGCCGTGTGTTGCTTTCCCTTCCCCTCTGCTCTTCCGGCTGCTCTGGTTTCAGGACAAGGCACAGCGCTGACGTGCTGAAAAACCGAGGGCGCCGCACTCTTTGGTGGGGCGATGTTGCACTTTTGCTCAATTTGCAGAAACCCTCTGGCCTGAAGAAGAGTTTTCTTCAGGTCATCACCAAAGCTAGTGTTTTATTAATACCTCAAGCCTTTTACTAGGGCACACTGATGTTCTGGTTTCGAAAGGCCAGCAGAAACGCGTGGTTGTGCTGGGGTGAAGAGTGGTGAAGCCTGTCAATATTTGGTAGTCTCTTCAGTAGCTCCCTTGATGGATTTTTTTTTTTTTTTTGAAGTTTATAAGAATTAAAACCTAGTAATAGGTAGTGACTCAATATACTTCTGCTAAAACGTTAATAAAAAGGTTGCTCGGAAGTCAGGGATTTATAAAATCGGTGTAGCCGGCTGTGGTTCCTGTTCCCTCTGCTCTAACCTAGAATTCACTTTTTAAAGGATCTTTTTATGTTACTTAGTGAGCCTATCAAAAAAAAGTGCTTTGAAAGCAGTGGGAGATTAGACATTCAAAGAACGGAAGAACATCTTAATATAAGGGAAGGGATGGGCTTGTTATTCTGGAAAACAGAAAGGGAAATGTGCTAATGCGATAGATGGTGGAAAGTTGTATGAAATTTCAGGACTGGTTGTAGGGAACTTTCTGAAAGAGAGCAGATTCATATTCAAGGCTAATCTCTTGCCCCTTATTCTCTTTCTTCCTCTTCCTTCCAGATTCCCATCACCTTGCCCCAATTAAAGCAAAGAGTCCACTTTTTATAACTTCACATGAATTTAAATCGGTGTGTAATCTCTCCCAAGTGTGTGTGGTAGTGGGTGGAGGGACCCCTAAATTAGGAAGCCCATCGAGGTGTGGGTCCTTGCCGCCTGCTGTGAAAGGGCTGGCACAGCAGAGGCAGAGGGACGAATGTGAACAGCTGCTTTGTTGCTCAGAAGAGGAAAAGGAAGGAAATGCTCCAGCAGGGAGGGAGAGGGAAAGGCATCTGAGTGGGGAACAGGTGCTCGAGCAGGGAGCCATCAGCCAAGATGGCCGGGACAACTCCAGCTGCACCTTGGGCCACGTGGATTTTATGGGAGGCTTCTGCCAACATATCCTCGTTCTGCGTATGCTGGAACCAGTGGCCTTTCTTTTAGGCCCTTATATGTGGGCATTTCTGGTTGTTGTTATGGCAGTCGTCAACTGTTATGGCGCTGGTAGGTGTGCCACTCAGCATGCTAATACATTACAATGACAAGGTCAAATCGTCCACCATCTTGGGCTTCGCAGGTTCTAACCTGTTCTTGTTTCTTCTCTTTGCCTCCTGAGAAGAGTAATTGGTTTCTATTCAAGGGGGGCAGGGATATGATCCCAGTGGCAAGCTTGGGAACCAGGACCCTGCCCCAAGGCTGCACTGTTGTCTCTTTATTGTTCCTCCCTTGTGTCTGCGTTCCCTCCCTTCCCTGATTAGCAACTGTTTGAATCTGCCCTTTGGAACCCAGAGAAGGTGAAAGAAGGTGAATGAAGCCTATTTCCAATGAACAAGAAATGGGGGACATGGAAAGATTTGTATCAGGCAGGACCCCACAGGGTCCTGCTCAGTATCAGGTGTACATTTTAAAACAGGAAAGGAAGGTTATGTCTCCATTTAAATTAATTACAAATCAGCTTGCTCAGTCTGTATGTAAGACCTGGGGAATTTTAACAGAATTTTGATTTGGTGGTTGCACTTTTACATTTATTTTTGCTTCCATTTTATATTAAAGGAACTGTGTGGTGCCCATATTTGCAACATGATGAGATTCTCATTGCTTTTAATTTACCTGCCTTTTTCTTTCTCAACTCTACAGTTTGGCTGAATGTTAGCAAAAAAAAAAAAAATATATATATATATATATAGCTGCACAGCCTGCATGTTGCTTTTACTGTTTACTTGATGTTCCCATCATTATGTTTCAAATGAGACCAATCTTAAAATAAAATCTAGATCTTATGTTCTGTGATAAAAACCACCACTTTTTCCTTGAAGTCATTGTCTCAGAAATGATTTTTTTAGAGGTAGCACTATTGGTTTCATTTCTTGGAAGGGCAAAATGTCAGTCAGAGTAATCTAGTATATTTGATATTATGAGATGCAAGGATTTAGCAGTAAAAGGAAATCTATACTGAAGGAAAACTTAGCATATTTTGTTAAAGGGAAGCGGGTAGAATTGTTACATTTGACTGTGAATGTAGCAGCACTAGAAGTGGTTACTTAGAAATAAAAGCTTTTCTAAAGCTTTTTATTTGCATTAGTTATTGTAATTGCATCAATAACAATTCTTAATTTTTATAAGCACAGAAGTATGCATTTTTTTGATCCTTCAGTATTCAAAAATACATAAGACATAGGCTTTATAAAAACAGAGTAAAAGAGAAAATAACATTTTATCAGAGCATCTCAAAGCTCTACATTAAAGGATGAAAGAAATTATGTTTTCCTTTCCCCAGGAAGGAGCAGCAAGAGAATAATTTGGGTGGGGGCAGTGAGTGAGCCCAGTGAGAATATATGGCTGGCTGGAACCCAGAGATAATCAAGTTCATTTAACTCCATTATCTGCTCTACTATTAGTGTAGTCTAAGTAAATCTTGGTGATGGTGGAGAGGGGTAGGGAGTGAGTGAGAGAGTGTGTGTGTGTGTGTGTGTGTGTGTGTGTGTGTGAGAGAGAGAGAGAGACAGCCCAAGAGAGACACAGCAGCAGCTTGGAGGGAAGAGTTTGGAGTTCCAAGCAGAAGGAACTGTTTGCTTGTCTTTCCACGTTTGTGGTCTGACCCTCACAAGGGCTTTTGTTGCTCTGGAAGCATCATTTCACCTTCTTGCATCCGAATTTTTCTGAGAAAAATACCCACTTAATATCACAGTAGCCTCACAGGAGCAGTGTAATAGTTCCTGCTGAAAGCCTCCCGGAACGGTCAGGACAGAAGACGCAGTTTTTGCAGAGGCGTTACAGCCTCTGTCAATCTTAATTTAACAGATTGAGAACTTGATGGGTTTATTTACCAAACCATCAGTTGTAGAGAATAGAAGGCAAGAATAATTTTTTAGAAATTGTTAAAATGCTAGTTAAATAATGACCAGAAAATTACAAGTTGACCTTCTTCAGTGTCACTTCTAAAATATGGCTTTAACATGCTCATTTTTTTCACCACTTTAAATGACAGCTAATCAGGAAAAATTCCCCTGGGGTGCCACTGATGTGATCTTGGGAGAAAATTCTTTTCCTCCATATTTGTTTCGTGAGTTGTGGTATCTTCTCTCGATCTGGCTGTATCTGGATGACCTGGCTATATCCATCACTAGAGTAACTCAAGCACCTAGAGGCGAGGTGACACCAGGACCCCAGACAGAGCTTGACTTTGGAGGGGAAAAAAAATGCCCATATTGTGCTTCATGTAAAGGCAAGAGTGTTTGCCCACAGCTACATTTTTTGTCAGCATCAATAATTCCTGAATATATTGCTAGTACACAGATCTAAAACTGAATATGGCTGATCATCTTGGCTAAGATTATTGGAAATTCCAATTCACTAGCTGATTCTAATTCATTGTTGGGGGGGCGGGAATAAAAGACTCTTTTGAAGAATGATTCATGGGATGAGATTATCCCAATGAGGGGATTGTAGGCTCTTTGATAGTGGCTGATGGTTTGAACTGCAATCCTTTACTGATAGTGGGTCTATCATACAGTCTGGGGTGGTGAATCTGTTAACTATAAATTGAATAATTAGATTATTTCATTGATTTGCTGCTAAATTCCTGAAGTAGAATAATGGGATACACTTTAAAAATTGACATGTAAGGAGCCAATGATGGAAACTTCATGATATATTTTAATAAAGTGCAGTAATTATAAAATTACTCTCCTTTTAACTATAAAAGATGGTATGGTGAAAATAAATGGAAATGGATTTTGAATTTACAAAGCTAGAAAATGACTTAACGTGAATATTTTGACCTAGTTTTTTTTTCTTTCTGATAACATATCTATCAAATAATAAATGAAAGCAAATAGAAAAATGTTTATTAACTCAAAATTCAAAAATATGTATTTTAACATTACCTTATAATGAATATTGTAGTATTTCACTAAAACTAATACGTTAGACAGCCAATAGCTATTTGTAGTTTTCAAATCTCGTTTTCAGTTTTTTCCAATTAAGCTTTTAAATATGTTAAACATTTTTCCTGATTTTTAGCTTGAAATTCAAACTTGAAAGATTGCGATAAACCAAACTAAAAAAACACCAATACATTTTATTTACAAAACCAAACCAATGTTTTAAACATTATGAAACAGTTTATAGTTGCCTCTTAGTTGTAGCGTAAATATAAAATCAATTAGATCTTTTCCAAGTTTGGAAGCCTTTTTGCCCCGAAAGACAGCTCTCAGAAATATTAATTCACTTGTCTGAGCAGCAAAAGAATGTCAATGAGGTTGAGCCACCACTGGGCTGCTCTTGCAGTAATTAAATACCTTGGACTTTACCTTGAAGTGCTTGCTTATTTCTTGGCATTTAGCCTTCAAAGTAGTGTTAAGTTTGAGACGAGTGCATGAATGAATTACACATGACATTTATGGCAAGACTCTAGAGTCTCATTTATGCTCTGGACTCTTAAAGTGTTAATTCCTTTGAAGTTGTAAGCATCGTAGTGAAATACACTTGTTTTATATCACTTCCGCATCCCGTTTTTCTTACAATAAAAGCAAAGACAAAGGACCATGGGTGGTTCCTTCCTTTTCTTCCTCCCTCCCTCCCTTCCTCCCTTCCTTCCTTCCTTCCAGGGACATTTTCTCAAAGGCTCCTTTGTGTTAAGTAGTGAATGAGGTGGTGAAGGCTTAAATGTTAGGGGTGGAGATACACACTAAACAAAACATTTGACCAGTCTTTCCATAGGTACAATTATGAGAAATGCCATAAAGAAAAGAGCAGGATGAACGGAATGCCTTAACATAGTCAGTGGGGTCAGGAATCTCCAGGAGAAAGACAGGTGAGGGAAAGGGGAATGTCTAGGAAAAGCAACCAAAATGTCCTAGGAGTATATTCATCTGGCTGTTTCCCAGACAAAACTGTAGCACCAGCCCTGTAGTTGTATCGGATTTTAATTAATACTTTATAACATATAGGATACTTTTGTTTCAGGATTTTAGGATACTTTTAAAGTTAAGGTAATTGACATACTGCCCACTAAAACTTCTTCAGTTTCCCTTCATAATCTTTCTTTTTATCCACTCTCATGGATGGACTATTACAAAAGTGTTTACAAATAGTGAATAGATCCGATGGATGCTTTGTGGAAATTCAGGGTCACATATACATCAAATAAAGATCTGCAGAGTATCTGGCTGCTGGGAGGTTTCTCTTTACTTGACTACCACCCAGGCTACTTCTGGTTTCTGAACACTTGCAAAAAGTGAAAAAGCTTACTATTAAGTTTTTATCATGTTAGACTCTTCAGAGCTTCCAGTAGCTGGTGCTTTTATTTGATAATGTCAAAATACAGTAGCTTGGCACTAAAAACTCTTTACGATCAATGTGATCTTCGACCTACATTTTCAGCATCGTCACCCACACTTCCCGACAAGTCTATGCCTGGGCCAGAGTGGTGCATTTACTTTTCCCCTAATGTACCTAAAGTTATCTCACTTCCAAGAAGTTCCCCAACACACCCGCCCCAGTTTTTCATCTTCAGAGCCTACTCAGTCTACATGATACCATCACTGACTGTGTCACTCTGGAGTGCTTTTTTAATCTGAATTCCAAATTTAAACAGCATATAAGCTTTCTAATACCATATTCCTGGATGCTTATTCCTTGGTTACTCTTCTGAAATTGTGATTACCTTCCTTGTGTTAAATTGTCAAGTGCACTTTGTTTTCTTTATTTTGTGCATAGGTTCTGTTTACAAAACAGATCTATATATTGTCCTGGATTCTAGGCATCCTTTTTATGTTTCAAATTCATCTTTGAGCTTATCTTTAAAGCCTTAAAGTCAAGGTGCTTTGCCCATATTCAGTGTTGAATAAATGCATGTTGCTGGGTTGATGAAAAGGAACAGATTTAGCAATAACCACCAAGCAGGAGAACTGCTGTGTCACCACCAGGAACTTTCAGGCTCCCTGGATTAATATGCAGTGGGTCCAACCCTAGAACAGATTAACTGCTACCAATCACGAAGAAGTTAAAATAATCTCAGAACGTAGAAGCCATACTTGAATCATAGTGAAGTTCCTTCATTTTGTGCCAAGCTTGTAGATTGAGTGTGTACTGTTGTTTAACTGGCCTTGTTTATTTAGTGGTAATCATTTCCTGAGACTCTGCAGAACATTGAATTGAAATGGATACAATTCTAGCTTAGAGTCCATATCCTAGTATTTGTTATGATTTGCTCAAGATTAGATATCGTACGCAGTTATACATCACCCAGGAAAATAAGCACTAGCCAGTTTTCAGGATCTCCAGATAAATCATCTCAGATTTGTAGTACTGCTTTTTTTCTGTCTTCATTATGACTGGTTTTCATGGGAAGGGAAAATTTAGGCCCATTTGCCACATGCAGATGCCTCTTTTCTTTTAAACTAGTCATAAAGAAAAAAATAGAAAAATAGCTTATCACAAAGGAATAGTTTCCTTCCGTTTCCATTGATAGCTGGCTAAGTAATTAAATAAAGGTACATCTATGCAACGTAATATATACAGCCTTAAAAAAGGAGTGCATGTCTCTGTGTGTACTAATATGGAGAGAATTCCAACATATATGAAGTGAACAAAGCAAGGTGCAGATCAGTGTCCATGATATGCTACTATCTGTATAAATATAAATAAAAAGGAACATGAGTGGATCTACGTGTGTCTGTAAAGAATATATCAGGAAGATTGTACCATGTGCTGATTATGCCAATGACCTTGGGGGAGAGGAGGGATGATTAAAATGAAGAAATGAGAGGGAAACTTTTCACTGAAAAAACTTTGTGTTTTCTAAATTTTGAACCATGTGAATATGTTAACTATTAAAAAATAAATACCTTAACTTTAACAATGGAAACACGAGGAGAAGCAAAAGAAAGGATTCATTTTTTTAAGTGTGATGGAGCTGAGGAAAGTTATCTGAAAACAATAGACATGTATCAATCTTGTAAGCATCTGAAAGACGTCTTCAGAGCTCCTCTTTTTGATATTGTTAACACAAATGCCTCAGGGTCAGGTTCAAGAAATGTGATTAGGGATTTCAGGAGGGGAAATGGAGTCAAATCTCGGGACTTCCTATGAAAGAGCAGGGCCGTCTATAAAGTCAGTGTACTTGGTCACAGGGTGTTCAGTCAGCTTGGAGTTTGAACACATATTCAAGGCTTGATTGAGAGCTATCCAGAACTCATCAACTCCCTGCTTCCAAAGAATGCACTTTAGATCCAAGTGTTTTGAGCACTTGTATGTATCAGGCACTTTTCTGGAATCTGAAAATAAAATAACAACAAATAATACAGTAGGCAACAAATAACAAAAATCCCTGCTTTCAGGAAGCTTACTGTTGTGAGAGAGACAGATAATAAATATGATATGTAAGGAAAATATATGATACATCAAAAAGTGATGATTGCTAAAGAAAAAAAAAAAAAAAAGCAGAGAAGGTGGATAGGAAACATTGAGGGTAGAATTGCAATTGTATTAAAATGGCCAGAGAAGGCCTTTTTGAGAAGAAGATAGTTATTTAATGTCCTGAAGGAGATGAGACAGTAAGCAAGTCATGCAGAAATCCAGCTTAAAAGCATTCACAGTTGCAAGGACCTTGATAGGAGAGAATAAACCTGGTATGGCCAATGAACAGTAAGTCCAATGTGGCTGGAGCAGAGTGAGTCTGGGAAAGATCAACAGAAAACGAGGTCAAAAAAGTGAAGGGGAGAAAAGGTGCAAATCACACAGGACTTTGTAGTTCTTTGAAAGGAACTTGGCTTTTACTCTGAATGAGATGAGGAGCATTTGGAAGGTTTAGAACAAAGGACTGACATTACCCATTTACATTTTTATGGATTATGACTCTGAATGCTGTGTAGAGAACAGAATGAAAGATGCTGAGAGCAGAAGTAAGGATGCCACTGAGAAAATTAATGAAATAGCCTAGAAGACAGATGATGGATGGACACTGGGAAATAGAGGGAAGTAGGAGAAGAGAACAGCAGATGTATTTTGAAGGCAGATCCAATAGGATGTGATGACCATCAGATGTGGAGAATGAGATAAAATTCAGGGTCACATTGTCAAAACAGACTCAAGATGAATTATAGATCTTACCCAGTATCAAGTTTACTAACAGTTCATGGATACAAGCAGTAGCTAAACACAAGCCAAGCGTTCTTCCCTTGGAAAGGTGTGAAACCATCAATGCAGCTCTCCTTAAAATGATCTTTTCATGAATGAGGACATGCTGTGGTTCAAGATTTAACATAACAGGTTTAAATAATGTATGTGACAGTCCTGGCACAGGAGTCATTTCAGTTATGAAGCACCTTCTTTTTATATCTTTTTATTACATAACATAATGTCTCTTCATGGAGACATGCTTTATAAATTCATAAATTCCAAGTTTGTTTTTGTTTTGTTGTGGTGATGGTTTTTTTCAACATAAACAATCCTAGGTAGCCCAGATATGTCCTACTAAAACCATTCCATAGGTAAGGACTCTCCCATGAGTAAATACTGTTTGTATATTTGCTGGGATTGTCATTGGCATGTTTACAAAGGTCAACTGCGTTATATACCTTTCTTTCCAGATGGATTAAGGTGACAACCAGATTGTAAGCCTATTAACCCTTGCTTTTCTAGAGAGTCAAAAATGGTACTCAGGAGTTTCTCCAGAACAATAAGGACAGAGTTATTGTTAACTGTGATGAGGAAGACAGTCAAAACAGCAGTTGCTGTGGAGTAAAACTGTAGTAGCTCAGTTTTGCACATTCTAAGATGTGAATGAGACATTTAGGTAGAAATGTCAATTAGTCAATTAACTGTGAGTCTGGAAATCAGGCAGAAAACTGGAATGTAGATACAAATTTGAGAATCATTGGCATGTAGACAGTATTTAAAAGTGTGAGATAAGATGTGATCATCTGAAGAATGCAGAATGAGTAGAAAAGTAAAACTTAAAACAGCAACTTAGAATCAATAAAAGAGAGGGACAAAATATTAATCAAGAGGCTTAACTATATATAAATACCATTTTATTCAGAAATTTCAATTTAAGTTATTTACCCTGTGGGATAATCGTGAAAATGCTGAAGAATGTTTATTTTTGTGTTATTTTAATAAAAGGAAACAAGTGATAGAAAATAGTTAAATTAATTGCATTCATTCACCCATTAAATATAATGGACAAATATATGGAAATTAAAAACAAGTAAAATACATTAATAATCTACTTGATTGTAGATAGACCAAAAACACGTGTTTTCACATAGTTTTTTGTTTGTTTGATATGGAAAGTCTTCCCAGCATTAGGAAGTAATTATTGCCAAATGGTAGGTTTTCCTTTCTCTTCTTCTCTTTATTTTCTAAATTTTCTATATAAATGATATATTCAGAAAAAAAAAGTTTATCAGTAAGGAAGGGAACAGTGAATTACATGAAAAACATGGAGGCAAACTAATGAGGTGGACTTACATTTTGATATAAAGAACATGTTTGAACTTAGTACTTTAAGTCCCTCAGAACACAGTTACTAGTGAGTACCTGCCACGGCCAGCACGCAACAGACCAAGTCCCTTCCCTCGTGGAGCTCACATTCTGACAATAAAGAGATGTAAAAATAAGAATTAGATCCGTTGGGAAGTGATAGACAGTATGAAGACAAATGAAGCAGGATTCAGGGCAAGTTGTCAAACTAATGACATACTTTAAACTAAAAATACAATTTGAAATAGAAGCTGCGACAGCAAGCATTCTTTTCTCATTCCCCATGTTAGGTGAAAAGATTTTACTGTTTCACCATTAAATAAGATGCTTGCTACAGATATTTTTGTAGAAACTTTTTACTGGTTATAGAACATCCCTTATATTCTTGGTGTTCTTTGTGTTGTTATCATCAATAAATTGGAATTTTATCAAATTCTTTTTATGCATTTCTTGAGATAGTCGTATTTTTTCATTTTTAGTTTGTCACTGTGGTAAAACACATTAATTTTTAAATGGTAAAGCAATACTCTGTTCCTGGAATAAACCTGCTTTGATTTATACTTATTATATAAATTTATATAACATTTTATGTATATTTACGTTATAAACATATATTTATATAAATACACATAGTTATATTTTGATTTTTGATAAATTTATATTCAGCAGGAAACAACTGAGTACAATTTGCTATTATTTCTTCTTTAAATGTTTGGAAGAATTCACAACACCATCTATGGAATGTTCTTGCCAAAAAGAAAGAAATAAAGAAAGAAGTTAAAATGAAATATATCCCAACCTCTAACTACCAGTTCACAGAAAATTTAAGGGAATCCAAGATACATTAAGTGACACATGAAGAAGCAACTAACTGTATATAGAATAACAGAAATTTTATAAGATAAATGACCTGGTTTCTTCATCATATTTAATGGTGCACAATTGAAGTCTTGGTATCACAGCTTCTTTTTCAAATTGTACTTTATACCCCTGGTACAAAAAGGGGAAAATGAAGGAGGAATGGTTAGTTATAAATGCAAGTGTAGACCATTTGTGAGTTTTAATTTGAACAATCAACAGCAGAAGACATTTTGAGACAGTGTAGAAACTTGAGCATCTACTGGGTATTAGACAATAAAAAAATTATGCTTAATTTTATTAACCATATTAAAGGTACTATACTTTTTTAAAATGATTGTCTTTTGGAAATACATATTGAAGGATTTCAATGAAATATGATTTCTGGGATTAAAAAAGTCAGAAAAAAGTAATAAAGTAAAATAAAAGGTAGAAGTGGAATAGATGAATCAAAATTAGCAAAGTCATTGAAACTAGATTATGTGTAACGTGTAGAGTAATTATACTATTCTTTTTTCTTTTTGTGCATATTGAAAATGTCTGTCATGATGAGTTGATTTTTTTTTATCAAAAAACAGAAAGGTATTGTGTTAGCTTATAAATGCACAGTCTTTGCTTCGGTCTAATTTCTGCTGCTGCTATAAACAAATACAACTTTTTCTTCCCTATTATACATGGTTTATTTTAAACTTTGAGAAAAATTTCAATATTGATACATATTTTCTAGCTACTTTTTATAGGCACCTTAATCATATTTTAAGAGGATATCAATTATTCCATTTTGTAAAAGAAAAAAAATGTTTGGAATTTAATGAGCAAAATCATGGCAGTTTTTGAAAATATTTACTTTTGAACATTCAGCAATAGTCAGCCAGTGACAATTCCCTGCAGGGTATAGGAACAAGGATTGTCTTTTCTCTCTTCCTCCTGCCTTCCAATCTCTCTTTAATGTCCCTTATTGAAAGGAAGTCATGTGGCGAAGGAGAAATAAAGTTCACAGAGTCCTGGCCCCAGCTTCACAGAGCAGGGTATGAATGAGTTAATTGGGGACCAAGATGTAATAACAGTAACTGGCAAACAGAGTATCTGTTATTTCATGTACTGAAGGTTAGTATTTTTTGTTTATAGTCGAATAATATAAACCATATAGAGTAGATTTTATATATATATATTTATTTTATATATATAAGTAGATTTTTTTAAAGCAGATAAATCCTGGCTCCTGCCTGTGGAAATACGTGTAAAGTACTGAAACTCTCGGAGTCAGTCTTTTTATCTACAACAGAAGAATAATCATATCTACTTCATAAAGTTGTCGTGAAGAAATGATAAAACGTATAATGAGTAGCCTGGGCACCTGATTAATAAATAAAAACCGTTACAATTCTTTGTAGTCATCATCTTTCAGTCATTAGGATTTCTATTTTTAACTTAAAAATACATCAAAAGCTTAGTGAAAAAAGATAAGAGCATGAGTATTTTGATAATTTAGTAACCAGTTTGAGTATTTTTAACATTGTCGTTCATTCCTTGATTTTACAAGTTATCACCTTTAAGGATATTATATTCAACATTCAAAATAATACTGAGGATCAAACACAATGTCTTCAGTCTGAACTAGCCTGATACAGCTTGGAAAATCCAGAAATACATAAGAGATTTTCCTTTGGAGGTTAGGCGATCCATTGAATCAACTAGATCTATCTCGCTTTGATGTGCATACCTACTGCAGATGTTATTCCATTCATGTGTTTAACGCTAATCAAGCATCCTTCAAGAAACACACTTGAGCTGGAGAAGGTGCTCACTTCAAATTGTCCTCTTGTTTCTGTTGGAGTTTACAAAAGAACAGTGACAGCTAACACAGTCTCGGAGACGAAGCGTCAGCTGAGCAACCGCACAATTATAGAGAAGCATAAATCAAAATGCTGAGAAGTGCCTCTGTGAACAGGTTCCTGTTTCAAGGATGACGTGCGGCTGCTCACTGTTTTGTCTTTACCTTGGTATAAAGCCACCTCCGTTATTGTTTATTAGGATGGAATATTTATGTTGGTTTTGTTTTTGGTCTTACCACCTTCAATTATTTTATTTCCCTAGAGAAATTAAGCCTGTCATAAAAGCAGGTTCATCTAAAAATTTTATTCGAAAATGCATGATGACTTAAATTTTGGATCCTTTTCAGGCTATATTTATCTAGTGACCATCCTTACTGGGCCATCAAAATATTCTAGTCAAACAGTGACTTAAAAATCAACTTTGTTAAGTCACAAGACAAACTACACAAATTTTCTGGGCCTGCCTGCGTATTCTGTGTATCCTAGCAATACCTATTGTGAAGCAAAGATTAGGCCAAATGGACTTTACCTCCTATTTACCATTAATTTTAATCATATTTGCCCATTTATGGTTTTTCCCTTTTGCCGAATTTATGTCCTTTCTAGAGCCCCCTATTTAGCTGCTTGTGATACTATGCACAGTGAGAAGGTTCTGTTCAGTATTCTGAAAAATTCAACAGAATTTTTTTTTTTGTCAAAAGATACTTGTTATCTGCCTTCTGCTTTCTATCAGGCCCTAATTATTTCTTGTTTGGACTGATGCAAGAACTTGTTTAATGAGTGCCCTGCCAGTGTCTTGCTTCCATCCAAGCCTTACTATTATTGAGAAGGTATTATTGTTGAAAAGATTAAGTGAGTTAATATATGGAAAATGCTTAGCACAGTGCCTGGTACAAAGCAGAAGCTATATCACCTTAGCTATTATTATTGTCTTCTTGTTGCTGTATTTTTTTTTTTTTTTTTGGATCATAGTCCTGCCAAACCCGTGTACAAACACGTTACGCTGCAGCCTTAACGATCTGCCATACTCACTGAGCACTCCCTTGTCTGTCTTTAGAGCTCCTACTTCCTCTTCATCATTTACTCATGCTTCAGTCCCGTGGCCATTCCATATAGGTTACCTGCATGTCCAAGATGCCCTCTAAAATTTTCTTTATACATATAAACTGTAGCCTTCTTGACTAACCACACCGCGTGACTGTAAATATTTTAAAGGCAGGAATTGGTTGTTTAGAATTTCTTTTTAAACCTGTGTACCTCTGACAGAACAGGGGCCGGCGTATACTAGATGCTTCATAAATCACTGAATAATTGCTTTTGGGAAATGGAGGCAAAGAGGAAAGTGCTCCTTAGATTTTCTTTTTTGTTAAAACATAAAAGAAGTTATCCTTTCTACACTGAGATGTTATTATTGATGTATTTTTTTGTCTATGTGCATTTAAAGAGACATAAAATAGCTCAATATGCAAAAGCTGCCTTTTCATTTTAGGGCCAACAGATTAATAACAGCAACTCTAGGTCACCTAAAGAGCAAGCTTTCGTCTTTTCTAATGAGGACACTGTTTATAGGGGCTGTAAGAAAATCTTCTCAAAGCAAACTAGTTTTCAGTCTGAAAAGAGTTAAAAATATTGCAAATATTACACTGACGTAAATTCTGCTGGTAACCAATTCTATAGGCAGTTAATATACTGCCTATACAATCAGGAACTGCTTTTGTGAAATTTTTATGTACTTTTTATTTTCTATTTTATAAGTAAGCCTTTTACTTTTTCATTGATTTCCATTATAGTGAGAAGAGCAGTTGTCCAGAAATAACCCATGAAGTATATTATCTAACTTAATTAAGGTGAACTGGAAATTTCTCTATAAAGGTTCACCAGTCGCCAGACAACTAAAAATGAAACTTTAAACTAGGTTTGTAGTGGACATAAGCTTCTATTACTTACCATCATTATGCACTCTTACATTCCTTGACAGGAGTTTGTGAGAAATTCCACAGACAGCTCCGTGCTGGATTTTCACAGCAAAGCAGGTGTTTCCAAATGTTAGTCTGTTGCTTAGTCCCAAACAATCTCAGGAGAAAATCATTATCCCTAATTTTGTGAATATACCTGATTGTGTGGCACTCAAATCTATAAAAACTATTTTATTATACCAATATAATCCCATTTAATCCAAGTATCTGAACTCTCCTTGCTGTGGGATTTCCTGGCCAGAGGATGCAATGTGCTTGCATCAGTAGAACTTTGATCATATGTGACTTTCCAGGAAAAGATAAGTTCCTGGGGCAAGGAGAAAGGTTAAGACTGTAAGAAAAGAAAAGATCAGGCATTAACTGTTTTCCTTCAAGTGCACTGTAGCAAGTTAGCGCACCCGGGAAATCCTAACAAATGAAAAGTGAGAAATTGACTGACTGATTACAAATCATGAGATATTGTTCTAGATTTTCGTCTGAGTTTAACAGACACCCATTTTTCAAACAGAGATAAAACACTGAGAAAACAGTTCCCAAATTGATGCTGATATCAGCAACTGAATGCCGAATTTTTACCGATCATTTGCCTCTGTTACCTAGAGTGACTATTCATATACAGTATTTATTTGTTTTACCTCTTTCACATTTTACCCTAATATTCCAGAGTTTTCTCTTTCTCATTCAGTTGTGCTTTAAATCAGTTTTTACATTTATGTTCTGTAAGACTCCACACTGCTTGTGAAAGGGTCTAGTAACTTCAATATCTTTCATTATTGTAAGCCTCTTGCTGGAAAGAATAAAATGAGTGGTGTGAATTTACATTAAGCTTAAGAAAATAATTTTCCATTTGCTGGTTTTTTAATACGTAATAGGAGTCAGCTAAATTGCTTAGAATATGGTGCTAATGAGATTAAAATTGCAGGTTTGATTCTCAAATAAGGTAATTAGTCTTATGTGGAAGAAAGCTAATCAAAGGCCATAATTTTGATCCCCAGTGGAATTCTTATGAAAGAAGGACCAGGATATGAGTTGTAAAAGGCTCGTGGCAAAGCAGGCTTTCCTCCTTGGATAATAATATGACAGATAACAAAAATTTACAGTAATTTAGAGCATGTAGCATATCAGCTGGCCAGAATCATCATCATTTTATATGAGACTCTGTATCATCATGTAAATGAGCACTTAAATGGAGTATGGACTCAGCTCATTTCTCCTTTAGCTCCACACCATTGGAAATCACTTAGAATCAGTGGGAACACCAAGCACAGACCAGAGCTGGAGAATGCAAAGAATAATTGAAACACGGCCCCCTGTGAGAACAATTATTAACAATTATTCTTTAATTGCTATAAATGTTCTATCCAATTGAATCATACCAACCTGAAAAATATTTATATTTTCAGTAGATACATATACTAAGATAACAATTATATTAAATGTCATTTTACCCTTTTGTTTCTGATATGGCAGATCTTAGCTAATCAACATGGATGTTGTGAGTGTATTTCATATGTGTCATATGTTTTCTGCGTATTAGCCAGCTACTGGGGTGTTAAAAGTAAAACTGGAAAACCCAACCTCATTTTAGTCTTGTTGAATGTATTAAATTACTTTTCAATTACTTGAGTTTTTAAATTAAAAACTCCATAGTTTTATTTTAACAGAAATATGTGGGCATTTGAGGGAATTTGGAAAATATACAAAAGTTCAAATTAAGTGGAGAAAGGAAGTATTCATAATTCTAGCCAATAATCATGTCATATTTCCTTTACCATTTCTTTTCCTTTTGTAAGAAGGAATATATTAATATGAAAACTGGAATCAAATATACATGCAAAACTGTAGCTTATTTTTTTCCAACTTTCCTGTCAATTGTTCTTCAAAAACACTACTTTAATGACTATATATTCCCTTTTAGGTATATACTATACTTTGTTTAACTATTATCTAAATCTTAGAATTTTTGCTTATTTCTATTTTTGTCATTATTAGAAATAATGCTAGCGTGAACATCTTTGTCTAAAAATCTGGCCAATTTGTAGATAAGACAGTCTACCTTGGTTCTTTAGTTTTAGAACTGAGGTTATTGGGTAACAAGATTTGAAGTTTTTGAAGTCTCTTATCACAAAGTGCCAAATTTCTTCTCTTTCCCCCAACCACATTGCCCCAGTTTATCCTGCCACCATCAGATTACAAGGGCACTCAACTCTTCACAGTTTCCCTACATCTTCTATTATTTTAAAAAATCAGAATGGCTACAGTTTTATGTAATTCCTAGAATTTAATTTCCGTAATTGGCTTTATTTTCCGATCAATTTGTTTTAACAGACATATATTCATGTATAGTTATTTTATTACAACAAAATCACACAGGTATTATTTTGAAAGATCTACTTTAGCCACAAAGCACAATTAGGTTTTCTTTGTAAATTGATGCATATAGACAAATTATCAATAGTTTTTTTTGTTTTTTTTTCCTATCAACTCGTAGATATACCATTGTACCAGCATAATGACAAATTGTAATGTGACTTCTGCCATAAGATTACTAGAAATGAAATGGCAATCTAACTTGTATGAGATGAGTTCTTGATATCTTTACTAAAATGTCACTGAGTACCTACCCTCTTGGAGGACATGTCAGAGAAATCCATTAGGATGCACTGAGGGGGAAACTCAATATACATATTATTCTCCTGAGTTGGTCAGTCCCATGGTCCTCAGGTTTGTGTCTTCTCCCAGTTTTGTTTACTTACAGTTAAAAGCATACTCATTTGGAGGGAGGGTATAGCTCAAGTGGTAGAGTGCGTGCTTAGTATGCATGAGGTCCTGGGTTCAATCCCCAGTACTTCCTCCAAGAATAAATATCTAAGTAAACCTAATTATCTCCCCCCACCAAAAAAAGAGGTAGGGGTGTACATACTTGATTAAAAATGCTGAATTAGCAGATTTGCCAGATTTCTCTAGAATTTTTCATAGCCATGCTGCAGGATTTTCATCAAAGTTTCAACGTTGGGCTAATTTTTCACAATCCAAAGACATATTTATTTGATCAGAAGGAAGAAAATATTACCTAGTAGTATGTTTCCCAGTGTTTCTTGTGTACTAAATTCACAAATTAAAATACATTGCTAATTAGTGATTTTTTAAAGTTTCTTTTGAAGGAAACCTGAACAGTTTTTTTTTTTTTAAGAATTTGAAGTAGAAAAACATAGTGCACATTAAGAAGAACAGATTAAGTCCTTACCTGATCTTCCTGAGTTCAAGATGAAATGCGTTTCTATCAGTTGTTATTGATGTGAGATTTTAAATGGCTTCCAGTGTTTTTCAAAGTAAAGAATGTTTCCTTTATCAAGAATAGAGTTCACTGGAGCCCTTCCGTTGTGCCTTTACATTCCTGCAGGATGTATGGTAAAACTACTGTAAAGCAAGGAAGTACTTTCATGTAGGAAAAACTCTATAAATGCTTTAAGAGAGGTTTTCAGTCTAGGATTAGACCAGAGCATAATGGTAAGGCAGGGAAGTTCATGTTGGTGATCTCTTGGTCCTTCCTCCCTTTAGATGCCATTGAATACCCATGCCTCCCTGCAGAAAGCACCTGCTGTCCCAGAGCATCCGTACATCAAACCTTTTCTATTTTTCTCCAGACTTAACCCTAGTCCCAATTTAATCTCATGTAGTGTTTCTTGCTTTTAAAACTAGGATTGTCTTAGATTTTTAGAAAGAACATCCTAACCACAAAAGAATAACTTCTATGACAGGCATTAGAATCTCATCCTTGAAGACATATTTTGGAGCAGTACTTCAAATCATACCTATTCCTACTTCAAATCATACCTATTCCAAAAGAATGTATAAGTGAAGAGTAATTCTCTCTCACACTCTTGTCCCTCGGTCACTCAGTTCCTCTCCCCAACAGCCATTACTGTTGTAAGTCTCTTGTGTATGCTTTCAGAAATATCCCATTTGTCTATAAGCATTTATGAGAATTCCTTACAATTTTTATACAGCTGAGACCAGAATATACAAAGTGACCTATACTTTGCTCTTTAAAAATGTAACAATGTCACAAGATACTTTATTACATATAGAGCTGCCTTGTTCTTGGTAGTTGGATGGGTGAGATGTCATTTATTTAATGTTACTATTATTGGGCATTTTAAGGTATTTTCAAACTTTTGTAAATAATACTGCAATGACTCCTCCTACATATATACGTAGGATTTTCTTGATAATGGGATGTGAACTTTTTAAACTTTTACTGTATGGTGCCAAATTGCCCTCCGTAGAGATTGTACCAATGTATCACCCAAGTTTGTCTGTACTCTCACCAACTTAGCACATCAAACGTTTTGATATTTGCCAATGACAATCTACAATTATATCTTAAATTTAAAGTATAAATTTCTTTTTATGAGCGGTGGGGCAAATTTCTGTCATTTTCCCTTTCAAATCACATCTATTTTAAAACTAATCTTAGTTATTCACCCCGAAGGAGAAAATTCCATGACCTTTTTGGAATCCATTAACCACCATAGTAAGAATGCAGATCTATTGTGCATAGCAGAGTAACCACTGTTTAGTGACTTCTTTATAACATGAAAATACTGTGTCAACATTTTCTTCTCCAGGGTAGATAATTCCTTTCCCAATGACTATAAACTGCTAACTTAATTCAGTTCATAGCTAATTAATTAGTTAAGGCTGTTAAAACCTCTGACTAATATGTAAAAATGTCTACTTAGTTGTTTAACTTGTTAATAGTATACTAATCAAAACTTTATTTACTTTATGAAATAAGTTGACTGTACTTTTTGGAGAGGTTGTGTTGAGTTTTTCAGTTTTTAAAGTACATTATCTATGTACATTCAAGTACAAAGTGATGTACAGTGAAAGTCATTTGCCTTTGCTTCTCAGTCTCCCATCAACCAGTTGTTCTTCCAGAAGACACTTTTAGCCAATTTCTACATGGGTGGGTATGTGTGGGTGTGTGTGTGTGTATGTGAGAGAGAGAGAGAGAGAAAGAATGTATGCTGTTATCAGTGTAGCCAAATAGACTATCAGCAACTTGCTTTTGTTCCCCTAGACAATGTATTTTGGAGATGTTTTCGTATCAGTATCAGTATATAAAGTCATATTCTTTTTAACAGTTATGTAGTGTTCTGTTGATATATACTATAGTCCATAATGATGGGCATTTAGGTTCTTTGTAAACACTGAGTATTACCAAAATTGCTGTAGTGAATTTTCATGTGCATATGCCATTTCCCACAGGTACAAGCATCTCTGTAGGATAAATTATTAGGAAAGCTCCTACATGAAATAATAAGTGCATTTGCAGTTTTACATTACCAAATTGTCCTCCATGACACCTTATACCAATTCTGCTTCTGCCTCCCCATTTCTCTGTGAGGCTGCTGTTTCTCTATACCCTGAGCAGCTCAGCATTTTCAATATTTTGACATTTGTCAGTCTTAGAAGAAAGTCTGTTTTGCTGTAGCTTTCAGGGTGTATTTCGGTATAATTTTTTCTTTTAATTTTCTAAATTGTTGTCTTATTGTTAAGTTTTTTGGCCTACTTTTATTCATTTAGCAAAATATTGAGGACATGTTCCATTTGTTAAATATTCTTTATAAACACTATTTTTAATAAACTTACTATTTTGGAATAATTTTAAATTCACAGAAATACTAAGAAAGATTATACATTTTTGTATTTTGTTATTCATTTATTTGTTTATTCAGTCATTTCTTTATATCAGTATGGATTCATGTATATTTTATACTTTGGGATCTAATCCAATACTGTTTTTGTTTTTTTTTTTTTTTCTTCTTCCAGATTTAGCCATTGGGAGCTGTTTCAGGTTGGCTCCCATGTTGCTTAGACATAGCCCCCAACCTTTTGTTAGCTGAGCATATCCTTATTTTCTGGCACAAGTTGCTCCAGGATCATCTTGTATTTTCCTTGCCCAGGCCTAGAGTCAGCCATTTTCCCAAGGACTCTCAGTTCCTGAAGTGGAGAATAGGATTTAGAAATGCAGACCTAGACACTGAGTATGTTGTTACTTGAGCACTAATGCTTCAAGGACCTCTCAGTGGACAGAAATTGAGTAGTATATTATATGTGTGTATCTATATTTGTTTCTTTATCTCACCCTCTGTACATATATGAAGGTAAATGTGTGTTTTTTGTCTCTGACTCTAATCCAAACGTGAAGGGTTCTTTCTAGTCTTCCTTTCTTGTATGTAACTTTCCTCTTCAACAGTGTAAATGACCAGATTGCCACTGTCCACCGTCCATTTACCAATTTGTCCAAACCCCCAGAGTACATATAAAGCGTTTTAAAATGCTTTTAGTTTTTAAAATTTAATACTTAAAAAATTATTAACCTATATCCATATGAGAAACAAATTTGCCAACTAAAGTTTTGGTTGTAATTCTAATTTGTATTTTTATATTATTTATGAGATTGAATAACTCATCATATGTTCAAGAAACCTTTGGCTTTTTTTCTATTGTTTGTTATATTCTCGGGGTATTGAAAATTGAGTTATTAGCCTATTATTCATTTGTAAGTGCCTTTTACGTGAAGGAAGTTAGCCCCTGATCCATGATATAAGTTGCAACTGTTTTCCACTTTGTCATTTGACTATAAACACACACACACACACACACATATATGTGATATATATATCCATGCAAATGCTTTCATTTTATGAAGCTAAATATATCAATCTTTTCTTTTATGCCTTCTGGATAAAATACTTCTTTCTAACTTGACTAATTCTTTTCCTCCACTTGGAAGATGTGTTTATAAACAATCCTCTGAATGGTTGAACAAAGCAACTACATATAATGATTTGTTTTCAAAACAAAATAATATAAAAGAATGATTTCACCTCTTTGATATACCCAAATCTTATACTTTCATGTATGTGTCCAAAAATTCCCACTTATGTGAATGAGAACCAGTGTTTGCCCGATTTGTATTTTGCTTTTTATTGACTCTGTTCCTAGCATCGTATATCCTAGTAATAGTATAGATTACTGCAAAACTCTTAAAGAAATATTCCAACAGTGTTATAACTAACCTAACTCAAAGCACATAATGAGATAGTTGCATTTCTAGGGGGAAAACATCTGACAGTCTTCATCTGCAAAGTTTCCTTCTACACATAATTACTTAGTTCTCAGGGCCAACCACAGCATCTTCTGCAAAATAGCTGCTCCTCAGGCATGTGCTGTAGTTACCATGCTTCACAGCACAGTTTCTACGCCTGCTGTGGCACTGAATTTAATTACGACAGGACTAAGCTGTGGTGAACCATCAGGAGATTTCTTGTTTGACATTAAGATATTATGGATCTATTTTCTGTGTTTAGCACTGCCATAATTATAATCAAATTTTAAACTTAGTGTATACAAAATAAGGAAATCCCAACTCTTATTCATGAAATATTTAGGCTTTTTTTTCACCTTAGACAATCAGGGTATCCTTCTGTCAGGTGTTCATTAAAGGCCTAAATACTGAACTGTGGATCATGGGCAAATAATTGGGTTAACTGTTGGTCCTGAGTCATCTGTTCTCTTTGTTCTTGGTTTTTTTTAAACATGACCTTATACAGTACCCAGCCCTTTAAGGTTTCCAATATAGATGCTTAATTTAAATGTTCCTATTTCCCCTCATGAATAAAACCTATTAATTAGCTAGCATGGAGTCATTTAATTCCCTCAACTAATTAGTTTGTATTCAGCTATTTCATTTTTTAGTCTACTGTTAAATTTCTCAAAGTCAGTTTTTCTTTTTAAATTTATGGGCATGGTGCAGAATGGATGTTTTTGATGCTTGTGTCATGAATTTTATTTTTATAATGAGTTTAACATTTTCTCCATTGCAAAAGGGAAATATATTCATTATGACATATTTGAGAAAAATTACCCTAAACTTAGGGGAAAAAAAGAGAGGAAATCACTCATATTCTCAACTCTCAATTATCATCACTATTAATATTTTGATATGTTTCATTTAGTCTTTTACTATTTATAGGGTTATTACTATCCGTATATACAATTTTATATTACCTTTTTCCCTTACTATTATCATATAAATATATCTTGTGTTAACTATTCATAACTTTTACTTAAATGTAGATACAATAGGAGTCACCTGAAAGTGTATTTTTTTTAGCTAATATAATATCACTAAATTTTACTTAGAAAGATATATTAAGGATGTCTTAGATTGTTAGACCAAGAGTTAGAAAACATTTTCTGTAAAGGGCCAGATAGTAAGTCTTTTGAGCTTTGCAGGCTGTAAAGTCTTTGTCACAACTGTTGCTCTCTGCTGTCGTAGTGTGAAAGCAGACATAGACCATATGTAAACAAGCTGTGGGCCAGATTCAGCTCGTGCGCCATGTTTGACCAACCCTTGCATTAGGCTGTTAGACAGTATGTTTATAAAAAGATAATTAAGCCTATTTTCTTCACTTTTAGATCCCATAAATATGTATTGTGTCACAATATACCATTGTGTAACACACACAGTAGTGTGTGTGTGTGTGACAGGCCCAAGCACCCAAGGGCTCAGGCACATGGGCGTGTACCTGCAGACATACTTTGCATTTTTATATGCAGGGCTCCTCTGATGAAGGAATTCACTACGGTCAGTTTCGGTCTTCAAACTTCAGATATTTTGGCTGCCTGACTTTTTTTTCATAATTTGTAATCATACACTTTTTTCTTACTAATTATAAAAGCAATTCATGGTCTTTGTCAATACTTTAAAAAATAAAATAGAGATACTATGAATTAGCAGTATTTCTACCACCTACAGATAGTCATTATTAACACTGTTGTATTTCCTTCCAAATTTTTTTCTATGATGTATATTTAGATGCATTTTATCACATTATAAAATTTGCCTTCAACTGTATATATATTTGTACATACTATTTCTAATAAATGGTAGGTAAAGAACATTTCTCTGTTTTTGTCTAATATATTTCTTTAGTATTTGGATTTATTATAGCTTATGAATCTATCATAATTTTAAAAATCATATCCTATGATGTGATGTTTATATTCCTTCCACTTTTTTTTCCATTTCTGATTTCTTTGGGGGAAATTCCTAAATGTGAAATTGGTCATATTTACTTGGTCAATTGTATGAAAGGTTTATGTCCTTTGGTATAGATTATAAGATTTTGTTCTGAAAAGAATGTTTCAGTTTACAACCATACAAATGGTTTTTAAGGTTGCTCACCACATATCACTCTGACAATATTATGAACTTGAAAGAATCTATTATATCTTTTGCCCATGTTTTTCTACTAGGCCTTCAGTGTTTGGTTGATTTTAATCCTTTTTCTTGATATTAAGAATATTAAATCTTCACCACTCTATTTGATATTAAATGTGTCCCCAGTTCATGATTTATATCTTCATTTTATAGGAATGGAGAAAGGCTAATAAATTTGTGATTACTTTTCCAGACTAAAACTGAAGATCTTATTTTGTCATTTAGTTATGAAAGATTGATTTATTCAGCTGACTTTGACTAGTAAATTAATTGACTTCTTTTCACAAAACCAAAATAATAGAAATTTATTTCCAAACACAAGTGTAATCATCCAAAAACATTGGTTTGACCCCATATTACATGATGCTTTATAGCACAATAATTATAATAGTGTACAATTTGTATATAATTTAAAAATATTTTTTACTCATAATCCTATCCTATTGCCCTATAACCTTGTGCTTTTTATTTCTAAAAATTGAAGAAATCAAGACATTAAATGGTCAAATGGCTCTTAGGATTTGCTGACTATGTGGTGTCAATAGCAAACAGAGTCTGCCCACTCTAATCTGGAAAAAAAATTTTGTAAAGATATTTCTTTGTGTTAAGTTATGCCCAGAGCTGCTTTAAAAAAGAAAGCAATTCGAGAAATTGTTATTCTTTTTTGATTTTAGGTTAAGGAGGAAATTGGATGAGTAAGAAAGATAAGATAAAGTCAGATATAAGGTTAGAAAAGGAAAAACATGTTGCAGAATACTATCTACCTTGGAGAGATGGGCCGTACCTTTTCTTTTCAGCTTCGAAGCAGCAACAGAGAGAAGTAAACATGATCTTTCACCTGGGCTGAGAATACAAGCTGCACTGCTTTCTGTGGTCCAGAAGGCCATGATCTAGCCCCTGACTGTCTCTCAAGCCCATTTGTTCCAGTCTTTCCATGAACTTCTGTTGTTCTCCAAGCTCCCTGAGCCAGCCTCTGCTCTATTTCAAGTAAACCACAGCTTTTTTTTTTTCCAACCTGAGGGACTTTGGATATCTTTCATCTGGAGAACTCTGCTCTCAGACCCCCATGTATCTGGCTTCTTTATATCTTTAGGTCTATTTTGTGCACCGTGTTCAAAGGAGCCTCTCCTCCATTAATTCCCTGTCACATGGCCCTGCTTATTTCCTTCACAGCACTTTCCATGAGCTGTTGGGGAGGGATCACAGTCATTCCTTCAGGGAGACAGTACTGATTACTGTCAGGAGTGTGTACTCTATAGCCAGACAATCTAGACTGGATTCTGCTTGGCTGCTTATGATTGCATGACATCAGACTGGTCACTTACTCTCTATGCCCGAGTTTTCTCATGTATAAAATGTTCTTAACTACTCTTATATGAAATAGAACTATGTAATTTATACAGTTTATTAGTTTGTTACTTTACTGGTTAATTCCTCTATAGTCAGTGCAGATTGGTGAAATAATGAGAAAGTACAAAATAGAAACCCTATTCTATTTTATAACAAGCCAGTAATTGTTGCAATAGCTTTTGTTTTGTTTTGTTTCCTAAACATAAGGAAGTCCTAGGATTCCTAGGGGGGTCTCCTGTTTTCCAGCTTTGTGCTCTTGACTCTCAATCTGCTTCTCTCTGACCCCTTTTATAGCAAAACTCTTTGAAAGGGTTGTCTACACTCCCTTTTCATCTGCTTTTGTGTCTTGGTCCCATCCCAGCTGGAGTTTCTTTCCTACCCCTCCAGTGAAACCACTCCAGTCAGTGTCTCCGGCACTCTCCACCTCCTTGAAAGCCATGTCATTTCTCAGTTTTCATTGTACTTGACCTGTCAACAGGATTTGGCACATCGGTCACTAGACCCTTATTGAACAAACCCTTCACCAGATTGTGTACCCTCTTGGTTTTTCTCCTGTTTCACTGGCTGTTCCTTTTCAGTTTTTATTACTAGCTTCTCCCCATCTCCCTAACTCTAAGTACTGGCATATCTCAATGGTAACCTTTTGGTTCCATTCCATTTATATCTGCAGTCACTTGCTAGGTGATTTCCTTGTCACGTGTCTTAAAATACTATGTATATATACAATGGCAGCCTCCAAATTAATCCTTCCAGCCCAAACCTCTACACTGATGCCACATTCTTGACATTTACCTTTTTCACATCTTCAGTAGGACGTCTAATAGAAGTCTCGAAGTCAGCATATCTAAAATTTAGTTGCATGTCCTCCCAAATGAGCAACACCAATAGTCACCCTCATCTCAGTTAATAGCAACTCCATCCTTCCAGCAGCTTAGGCCAAAACACTTGGAATAATCCTTGGCTCCTCTCTTTTTCTCATCCAATCTTTTAATAAATTCTGTTGGTTAGATCTTAAAATATATCTAGACTCTGAGCACTTCTCATCCACTTGGTTGCTACTATTCTGTCATCATTTTGTTGCTACCACTCTAGTATAAACCACCATTTCTCATCTCCATCATTTCAGTAGCCTCTTAGGTGATCTTCCTGTTTCCACCTTTACCCTCAAGTTTATTCTTCATATAGCAGCTAAAGCAATTCTTTTAAATTATCAATCAGATCATGTCACTATCCTCTCACCTCTCTAGTGGAGTCCCATTATATTATAAAATAATACCCAAAATCTCTACTGTGGCCCATGAGGCTTTTCGTCTAGCCTGTTTGCTTCTGTGACCTCACATCCTACCAGCCTCCCCTTGTCCATTCCTTCCGTGAACATGAAAGCCCATTCAATCTCTGTGACATTGATCTTGCTGTTCCATCTGCTTGGAACCGTCTTCCTTCAGGTATGTGCATAGCTTGCTCACTTGTTTTATTTGGGTGTCTGTTCAAATGTCACCTTCTCAAATAGGTACTACCTACCTCTCGACTGCCCAGTGTGAACTAAAATTGTACCCACGTCTCCCTCGGTCTCTTACCTGGCTTTATTTTTGCTTATTTCCTTAGTATCTGACGATTATGAATTTTTATCTCTTTTTTTTGGTCTGTTTTTTCAATTAGAATATACACTTCATGAGGGCATAGGCGTTCTGTAATTCCCCAAATCCTAGATTCATGCTTGGAACCCAAAAGTTGATCACTAAACATCTAAAGGAAAGAGAACAAATGGCCTCTGAACAAATGTATCAGGTACATGCTGCTATAATAATTCCTGAAATAAAATTTTCATGCTCTTTTTGGATTGGACCAAATGACCCATTTTCTTTGATATGTGATGTTTTAAGTGAGGCCATGAAAAAACTCACATTTTTAAAACTCACATTTTTTTCTACTAAAAAATGTGAGAAATGAGGATGGAAGAGAAACCAAAAGTCCTTTTGCATCAGCTTCCACCTTCTAGCCTGCACAGTACTCAGGTAACATGCATCGTCATTGAATGGTTGTCTTACTTTTATAACTCTTACAGCATTCCACAACCTTGAGAAGATACCTCCTCCAACATTTAATCATTCTTTCAGCTGAACACCTGTTTTTTTTTTTTAAGGCAAATCAGATCTGATCACAACAGTTTGAGCTCATTTCTTTTAGAGAGCTTCTGAGGAAATAGAAAATTAGTTTGTATACAAAATGCTTAAGTAGATTCAGTACAGGGGTACCTAGTAGGAAGATCAGTGCTTGTGGAATGTTGTTGATTAAATTGTATGTACACAAAAAAGAATTTTTTGGCCATTTCAAGGTTTTAATCATGTGACCTGTTTTCATTCATATTTTTGTTGTTCAGCTTTATATACTCTTTCTCCTACCAAACACAGACCCCAAAAGTCCACATAACAAATGAACACTAACTTTAAAATAATAATCCCATGGTCTTGCATGTCGAAGTAAGTTCATCTCAATGTCATGTTATAGTTTTAAATAATAGGTTTTTCTCTTTGGCTCATGGAGGCACTCAACATAAATCTGTTTGGGGATGGGTTAGGGTGGAGACAGCAGGGGAAATGGAAAGGGAGCAGAGGAGAAAGAAAGATCACATCTGGAAATTGATGGTCACCTTCTATGTATGTTTCTTACCTTGAAAAAGATTAAGGAGTGGGTGGGACCTCTTTATAATTCTGTGGTTTTTTTTTTTCATAATGTGTTAAGACTAAGCGAAATAAATGATCAGCCATCAGGTATGAAGATTTAAGCTACCAGCAAGAATAGGGCTGTCCTTTGGGGAGTGCATTATTAAGGCCAGTCACAAATGCATATTTCCAGGATAGGAAAGTCTAATGCAATTTTTTTTCCTTAAATAGTGCATGGCATGATTTTGATAAATCATAAATGCACTAAAATAAAAGTAATACATGTTGTAAAAAAAAAGTAAAAACATAATTTTTTAAACAGAAACTAAAATACCATGATGCCATCATCTAGATAGAATCATTATTATCTTCACACTTCCTGTATTTCTTCTATGTGTATTTCATTTTAACATGTTGATGAGAGTGTAGTATTATTCTCTATAACTTTGTATCATGACTTTTAATTAGTAATGCAGTATATTCCCATTCCTTACAAATGTCTCATGTTAATAATCACACAAATAATATCTCATAATTTATTAAGGTATGTTAATTTACTTAGCCATTTACTTATTGTGAATATTTTGGCTATGTCTAACATTCATATACTTTTTTGCACAAAACCTTGAAATTATTTTTTGGAATAAGTTCCTTTTTAAAAAGCAGAATGTGAGGCCAGCGTTCTGAAAACTTGTTTTCTTACCGGTAGTGAATGTTTTGGTCTCATGCATTCCTCAGAATTTTATTTTGGATTGCTAATTTGAATATATAAATTGCTAATTGCATCTCATTGTTATTTTAATTTGTTTAGCTTTGCTTATTACTAATGTTCAACATTTTCCCATATTTATTAGCCATTTGTGTTCCTTCTTTGGGGACTTTTTCATATAATATGTCAACTTACTTATTTCGGTCTTAGTATTACATTCTTCCATAAATAGTTTCTGCAGTCAGGACAAGACTCTCTAGTCCACCATCCATTACATTTTTTCCTTATTGGTTTAACTTAGTCCTAAAGAATGGTAAAGTGTTCAAGGCCATGTAACACATAATAGCTCAGAAAATATTCTTTGTTTAGGTCCTATTCAAACATTTTCTAAATAAAATACCAAGAATCATTTTTTTTACAGGCATTTTGTTATAAGCTGTGTTTTACCTAGATTTATTTTACATGATATATTTTATGGGACAAATCTTTTTTTGTTGTTTCAAATCAAGTGAAATATGGTTCTCTGTTCACACTTTTATATATTTTCTTAATTCACTGTTTTCACCTACACGCACACACACACGCGCACACACACACAGATTTTCCTGTTTTCTTATCTTACTTTTTGGAAAAGGGAAAAAAAAAAGCAATATTTATATTTATACATATGTTATGCTTTTATATAAAATATGTTTAGTACTCTCTTAAATGAAGAGATACGAGGTTTTAGGGGGAGAGAGGATGTAAAGATGAAGATGTTGGAAGCTTGGAGGATTACAGGATAGAAAGAATTGTCTTGTTTTTATATGTTAAAAATACTAGTTGGAAATACTTATGTGGATGAGCATTTTTAATGGAAAAACCTTTGTAAGTGATAATAAAATTAAAAATCTTGTTGTGAATTGAGAAGATACAACTATAATGAGTATGGTAAGTAATGAATTAAAGAGAGACCCCTAGGTAGTAACTGAGCTGACTCGTGACATACCAGAAGGACCCTCAGTCTCTCTGTCAAGCACACAGAGAAAATATATGTGTGTTTACATATTTATAAATTTATATTTATATTAGTATTCCTTTTCTTATGGTTTTAGTAGTCAATTCTGGACTGGCAAATATAAAAAAGAAGAAAATCAATCAATATTTATTAAGCATTATGATGTTCTGGATTAAGCCCTATATATACTTAACCCTTACAGTGGTCCTGAGGAGAAGATTTTGTTATCTTTGTTTTGCGAAAGAAGAAACTCAGCTTAGAGGAATATAGACACTCATGATTACAAAGCTGGCAGCTGGCAGAGCCAGATTCAAACCCAGGTCTAACTGCAAGGACCATGGACTTCCCCCAAACCAAGATATTTTATCATAAGTTCTCTTCCACAAGTCATGAAGGAAACAGAAGAAAATTGGGGGGGCAGGGTGGAGACAATGTCCAATTACCCTAAAGTAAATAGCTTAAGAGTGTAAAGACTCAAAACAGTAAATCATAGAATTATAGATTTTTTTTGTATTGGGGGAGACTTTCATTTATGGTAGGGATGAATTGGCAATAAGGCCACAGGGCGTTGACTGCAGGTTGAACTCTGTACATCCATAGAGATGTGACAAAAATGGTGCTCCCTCGAGTTCTCCAGTCTATAGCACAATGCAGCAGCCCTGTTATGGGAAAACCCTGCCATCTGGTCTTCCTTGCTCTGGGGTGCAACTTGCAATGTAATTTCAGAAATGCATTTGAAGTGGGAGACTGAATCTCCAGGAAAATCAAGTTTAGTCAGCTGCATCATTGTACTGGCCAGATCTTGCAGAAAGAGGCGGCTCGATCCTTCAAAATTGTTCAGTCTGGGAAGAAGGCAAAAACCAAAAACACAAAAAGCATAGGGATATGAAGGAGAGGCATACCTTTTCATCCCTCAAAATTTAACCATTGCTGTGTTAGTTCTCAAGAATAAGTGGCTGGCATAAATTGTGTTTTCCAAACAATTAGATTAGGGAATTTTTCATCCATGTTAAAAAAAAAAAGATAATGTTTGCATTATTTACGTTAGACAACTCTTATTGTATAAAATGCAATAATAAGAGCCATTGTAAGTCAAAGTGTATTTTGCATTTAAGTATGGTACAGGGTCAGAAAGTCTAGTTTCAAAAATGTCTTGCTCAACAAAATTTGTTCAGTGTAGCAGCCCTATAATTAGATGTTTCAATTCATGCTAGATAGGCAGTTTCTAAAATGTAAGAAAGAGAGAGAGAGAAAGAAAGGGAGGGAGGGGGGCTAAACGGAAGGAGTAAGAGAGAATAGGAAGTAAAGAAATGAGGAAACGAGGGAAGGAGACAAGGAAGCAAAAGGAAATGAAAGAAAAAGAGAGAAACATGATAATAATCAAAGAATTCTTAAATGGCGTCATATCAACTGAGGCAATTGTCATTAAAAAAAAAGAATTTATTTTTTGTAAAGTAGACTGCAAAACATTTTATTTGTGCTAAAGTGGTAATCGTGCAAAAAGATAAATGTACAGTCTCATTCATCATTGCTCTATATAAAGTCTTCTGACCTGTATTTGACCACCCTTCAGGGTCACTCTTTCTCCTCCCTTCCTGCCTCCCTATCTCTGCAGCCTCTTGGAAAACAGTTCTAGTGTTAGAGACAAGGATGTGTTTGTGTGTTGAATGCAGGGAGAAGGGAAAGGAGAATAAGCAAAAAAAAATTTCTCATCCTTCTTATACGGGGAAGACACCAGGAGCGTTAAGAGTATTGTAGAACCCAACACACCTAGGCTCTTCCTCCCTGGTACCCTAACTGCACAGACTGAGGAACTGGGAACCCACCAGGCAAAGCTGCAGACAAATTGAAAGCTTTAGCTGCCCATTAACCTCAGTACTCTGAGCACCCTATTTTGGAAGGTAGTCTTGATCTGCCTACTTCTTGATGAACTCAGGTTTCTAAAAGCCTACTCAAAGTCCCACATCCCCGATGCAGGTAACTGAAGGCTGACATGGAGATCAGGAAGACAGGAAAAAGTTTACAACATCTGTGTATGCAGTCTGTCTCTGAGAGGGCCAAATTAAGTTAGAGTAGGAAGGGATACAAGCAAGAAAGGGACTTAAAATCTAAAGCGATGGTGGTTAATTACATGTATTCCTTCCAGTCACCATTCCCCGTTTCTGTCAGTGGAACAATGATCCACCCAGTGGCTCCAGCCAAAACTTAGGAGTCATGCTGATTCCTCTCCTTCCCTGCCTCTAGCCCCTCCCCCACCATTACCAGCATTGGCAAATTTTCCAGCTCTTTCCAACTCTTCCAAACCTTTCTGACCTTTCTGGCCACCAACTAAATTGCTTCCCTGCTTCTCTTCCTATTGGAAGTCCAAAGTAATCCAAAATCTGTGGTTTCTAGGGATAAAGCCCTTTCCAGACATTTTTTTTTAAATTCCCAGATGCTTGTGAAGTCACCTGTGCTCGAGCATCTTTCTTTCGTGAATGCTTCCTCTGATCCAAATTGCAGATATGCTAAGGCTTAACTCCACGTCTGGATACTGGAGAACTAACAAGACAAAAAAATTTTAAAACTGTAAATAAAAAAACTTGATATAGTTGAGTAAACCGCACATATGTGCATATATATACATATATGTCTGTGTGTTTTTAAAGACCACATCCATATACATGTTTATGTGTATTTTATATACATATACATATGTTAAGTCTTGCAAATAGTAGAGTGTTTAAGGATATAAAACCTGTAATATTGGTGAGAATACCTTGAGGGTGTTATTTTCGCCTTTGGAAACACTCCTTCCTTCCTCTTTGTCCTTCTGTAATAGGTTGACTGCTTAAGATTTTAACTCATTAGTGAGCTCATTCCCCGAGTCACCCCTGGCGGAGTGGTGACCTCATCGCACTGTTCACAGAAGGCAGCTTTGGTTATTCTCTGAGCTGGGTTGGCATTGCTCATCAACATGAAACATTTTTAAAGAAAATAATTTCAGTTCATTCTTGTATAACTCAAATAGTTTTTTAGAACATTATGTAAATCATAGAAACTGCTGAATTAAATATGAAACTGAAGAGATTTTTAGCAGGAACTTCTTAAAAATACTTAACTGAGGCTTTTTAGCTTTCACAAAAATTCCGTACCTGCTTCTAGAGCACTGATAGATAACACAATTGATGCTAAAGAATGTGAATAAATATAATTTATCCATCAGGCCTAACTGTACCTCAAAATCTATGTGACAATCTTGTGTTCCAAACTATTACCTTATTACTGGGAAAAAGAATCCAAAAGCAACACATCTGGTTATATTAATTTTACAATAGTGTAATGTACCATAATGGCAAAAAAGATAAGTATACTGCTTTTTTGTTGTTGTTGTTAGTTATTAATGATACTGTGCTAAAAAATTAATGATGAGTGAAAGCTGTCCAATAAGAGTAACAAACGTAGGGTAGTCTCCTGAAGCTCAAGCGAATTATTCAGCCTCTGTTCTTTCCCCAATAGTATAAGCATGGTTAGAATTCGCAAAAAGAGCTTAAGTAGAATATAGTCATTTCTTTTTCTATTTAAAAAAGGTTTGGACTAGACCAGAGTTAGCTTTATCAATGAAAAAGACAAATCCTTATAATTCAATATAGCGCAGCCAAATGAGAGCCAAGGACCAAAAAAAAAAAAAAAAAAAATCCAAATTTGCAAACATTTGTAATTTCCCAGAGTGGTACTGGTATACACTTCAAGCAGAGGTTAGACAAAAATTATTCATTATCTCAAGTAAACCAGAACAATGCATTACTTTGCAAAAACAGATTGCCCTCTTTTAAAAAAAGAGTGATGTATTTTGAACCTCAATCTGGTATGATTTATGGTACTAATACACTTTGTGAGAGGACAGAATAGTGCTGATTATTCCCTGACATTATAGCATAAACCGTGGATCATATACACAGGCAGAAATTGCAGAGCTATACCCATTCTCCTCTTCCCATAATTTGGTTTGTAGTTAACCCAAAATAGCCTTCATTCTATTTTTACAGCTTAATTTCGAGATGATCAGAAGGTGAGATGAAGCACAGAGAACATAATTTGGTTTACACAAAATATTCATGAAAATGGTAAATAATCTAATATAATTTTAAATGAAATTTAAGTCAGATAGCTTTTTGGAAAGTCTTTAATTATTTTCTGTTTTCTGAACCTTGGCTGATAATCAAATCCAATAAGGGATTTTTCTTTCTCCAACTGTTAAAAAACAACTATATTTCTTAAAGGAGAAAGGACATATTGAATATGATTCAGACTTTATTTATTAGGGACAAGCAGAATCCATTAGAACATACTAATCGAAAGCAGTTACAGAACAGCCATTTCCCCGGTCTTGTGTTTGTAGAACACTATTCATCTTTTCAGTTTCCAAAAGAATCCTCCAGACTGTATCTATACCTGGCTTCTCTCTGGGGGCCCAGTTACCCTAGGGTGATGTCAGGAAGGAGGAGAACCGTTTAGGCCAGAAGTTGCCGGGACTGCCTCAGTCCCGAGTTAGCTCATTGAACCCATGGACCAGAAAAGCAGCTGCATCTGTTCCTTCTCCAGGTGGTGGTGTTCCTGCCACTCGAAATGGTTTCCAGACCAGCAGCATCCTTCTCTCCTGGAAGCTTGTTGGAGACACAGAAATCTCAGACCCCACCCCAGACCTAGTGAATGTGAATCTGCATTTTCACAGAATCCTGAGCTGATATGTGGTCTAATGTTTGAGATGTGATGCTGTAGGCTACTTATATAGTGCCTAAGCATTCTTCCTGGTAACAACCCTAATGCTCATGGGTTTTCTTTTAAGTATTAAAACTATGGCTCATGCTCTTTTGATCCAAATTGTGCCCCAAACCGTATCCTCACTTTCTGTTATGTCTTAGTGATGCCAGTTAGTGTTAAACTAACCTCTCCGGGTTTTGTGGTTGTTTTCTTGTCCTTATGCCACTGACTCTATTGAGTGGGCAAGTGTGTTTCATCTCACACTTGTCTATTATTTCTAAAGTACCATTAAATCTACTTTTATGTTTTATCTCATTCTCCATGAAATCTAATTCTGAAGAATTACATTATTTTCTCTATTAAACTCCGAGAAAGAGGAAGTGGGGATATTGCAAATATGAAGTGACCTCATTCAAACAAGGCTACCAACCAAATGGCAACAGTGGATATTAATATTAAATCATCAGAATGATTGCTCTTCAGTCTTGGCACATATAAATCAATCATTAAAAGAAGCTGCAATAAAAGCATTAGTCATGTTTTGTTTGGGTGAAAGTCTGAAATTACTTTAAAACAGAATTATTTGTTCTTGCCAAGCCACTAGTATTTTTATAATTAATGACTCGTTGCTTATTTTTTTTTTAGTCTCTCCATACATATGCTTTTTTTTTTTTACTGAAGAGTGTTCTGAGGCCTTAGTTTTCAAATCTGCTACTCATTTTCCTTTCTTATTCTGCATCCTCCCTTGAAGGTAGAAAAAAATTTTATTCCCCTTTCTGATTTTACTGATTATATGATCAGAAGGATGGACTGTCAGTTTTAGGTTTCCTGACTCATTTTGATGAATGCTGCTGCTGCTGCTGCTTGCCACAGCCCTGTTTCTTTCATTTCTATTCTCCTCCTCATGTCCAAGTACTAATTTATTTTGCAGCAACCAACTTACATATAAACAATATCAGATGAGAATTAAAAAGCTCTTTTTCTGTAACTAGAAGTTGTAAAAGTTGTGTGGGTGGTCTTTTTTCCCTTTTCCACCTCTTTTTATAGATGTTTGAGCATGTCACACGCTGGATGAGCTGAACCTTGGCTAATAATCAAATCAATGAGGGGTTTCTCTTTCTCCAACTGCTGAAAAAACAACTGTGTTTCTTAAAGGAGAAAGGACATATGGAATATGATTCAGATTTTATTTATTAGGAACAAGCAGAATCCATTGGGCACACATTAATCTAAAGCAGTTACAAAATAATCATTTCCCCAGTCTTGTGTTTGTGGAGTACTACTCATCCTTTCTGTTTCCAAAAGAATCCTCCTGACTCTGCACTTGTCTCCTCTCTAGGGGTCCTGATCACCCTAGGGTGATGTCAGTAAGGAAGAGAACCATTTAGGCCAGAAGTTGCCCAGATTGCCTCAGTTCCAAGTTAGGTCATTTAACCCATGGACCAGGTTTAAACTTTCTACACACAGTGAAGTAGATGAAAATTGAAGTCGTTCAGCTTTTTTTAGAGTAATCTGGATATTTCAATTTTGACTTCTAAAAAGCCTGAAAGATAGAGAAATCACTTCAAACTCTCTACTCCTTTTTATCCCTACAGACAGATTTTTCTGCAATCACTGCAATCGTCCTGCAGAACATTTATTAAGGACCTATTGGATTTTTACAAGTGATAATTATATAGTCCTCCATGAATGTTTCCCAGTTCACCAAACTCCTAGTTGTGGCTGCATAAGGCTGTAATTATTTAACTTATTATTTCTAATTAACCTATGCATTGAATTTCCATAGTGGTTCATCTCTTTAATATGGCCCATTCCCTTAAAAGATGAAATCACCTAGTGGAAACAGAATTGGGTTCAGAGGTCACAGCATGAGGCTTTTGGTCCTGAATCTGCAGTTCACTGACCAATGTCCTAGAAGGAGTTACTTGTGCTCCTTTTTTTTTTTTTTAATGGCAGTATTAACACTGACACTGAACTTAGAGGAATGTTTTGAAAAGACATTAAATGCTTTTTTTTTTGTAAGTTCTTCTGAACCAATGTTTAATCCAAACTATTAACTATTGTTTATTACACTCATTTTTTTCTCTAGCCTTTTAAAATGTGAGACAAACATGTTTCACTTGTTAATCTTGCATAAATGATGTGAGATGTTTTTTCTGTCTGCTCTGATAAGAGAAAGGAAAAGATCTGCCCATTCATAATTTATCTATATTCTATTTGTGTTTTCAACCATTTCTCTCAGTGGTTATCCAATTTTCCTTTCTAAGCTAAGTTTCAAGATTTAAAACAAGGCTTAAGAAGAGATTCTGCTGCGAGATGCCCCACAAAACACACAGAACTCTCTGTGATGAGGAACCCAGATGGTGGTGTTGCTGTATGCTTGTTCTGTTAAAATGTGGGCAAGTCAAGGTCTATCTTTTTTACCTGAAAATCTCCATATTTGGAAGAAGTAAAAAGCACTGGCACAGTTTCTTGTTATGGCCAAAACTATATATAGATACTTCGAAGCTTTTACTTGTTTTTATGCCAGTAAAATGAGTTATAAATTCAGTAGAGCACTTTTACAAAAGGATAGAAGAGCATTTGAAATGACTCTAGTAATCACTGGTCTACTAGTATAAATGTATTTTATTCTCAAAGATGTGACCATGATGTTGATGGAAAATCAGGTCCACAAAGTCGAATTCTGATTCCTCTATCTTGTTTTTGAAATGCATGGATCACACAGAATAGGCAGACTCTTTTCAGTACTTTAATATTCTATAGATCTGTGCATAATTTGGCATTAAGTCTTTTTCTTTTGTAAGATGAAAAGAAAGTCAGGTAGATTCTAATACTAACAGTGATTTCCTTTACATGCATATGTCTCTTAAATTTTACATTGTATGTTTAAAAATACACTTAAGAGGAGAACATTTTAAAGTGTGAGCTCAAAGTTCTCTGTGTAAATAGTCTCATAGGAGATTTTTTTAATTAAACCTTATTATTAAGTTAGAGAGACTGAAAAGTGATTGATTTATTAGTTGTTATTTAGTTCACACATTTTGGAAGGAAACAATATGCTAATTATGCTCTCAGCTAGGTCAATAACAGAAAGAAATTTTAATATATGGAATTTATCTTCTAGAATAAGAGTGTCTGTTTTTGTAAATAAATAGAACATGGTCAAGGAAACCTACTGAGTAATTACTTAGAAATATAGTTGTTACTGAGCAAAAGTTCGTGTGCCCGGTGCACAGTGAGCCCGAACAAAATGAAACATCAGAGTTCGGAGCAGAGAAGGGTTTATTGCAGGGCCGAGCAAGGAGAATGGGTGGCATGCTCCAAAAACCTGAACTCCTGATGGTTTTCAGGAAGAAATTTTAAGGCAAAATTTGGGGTGAGGGCTGCAGGGTGTGTGTTTCTTCTGATTGGCTGGTGGTGAGGTCACAGGGCAGTGCTGTAGGAATCTCGGATTCAGCCTGAAATGACCATCCTCCCCCTGGGTGGGGGCCCTGGTTCCTACAGAAGAACTCAAAGGTATTGTTATGTATATTCCTTGAAGAGGAACCAGGACCCTCCCCCAAGGCTGCACTGTTGTTTCTTGACTGTTCCTCCCTTGTTTTTTCATTCCCCATCTTCCCTGATTAGCAATTGTTCGAATCTGCCCTTTGGAACTCAGGGAAGGTCAAGGAGGCTGAATGAAGCCTATTTTGTACAAACAGGGGACACAGAAAGGATTTGTACCGGGGAGGACCCCATAGGATCCTGCTTTGTTTCACAGTGAATTTAGTATTTACTTTAAATCAAATTAAGACACAAGTTAATTTTGAGCAAGGGCTATGTAGATGCATTCAGGCCACTGAGATCAGATTAATAAACTTTTTGAAGGTCTTTATCAGTGTTAATGTTTTGGTGGATGGCATAAAGTGGTTTTAGTACGAATGGATATAACATGATTATATACCACGTAAGAATACATAAAGTATGATGAGATGGGCGTTTGTAAAAGTCCAGAAAAAAAGATGCATTTAGAAAAATAAGAAAATGAAAAATTATGAGAAAAACAAATTGATCATTCAATTTAATTTGTTTTGAGGGTCTGGTAATGGAACGTTGAGCTGCATATAACTTTAAATAAGTTCCTGTAACTAGAAGGTTATTTCACTTACTGTACAAGATGATGTGTTGAACGTTAAGCCCGTTGTCATTCATAGGATAAGGAATAAAACAGGAAAAAAATAGAGCATTGGGAAAGGTGCTGTGTGGGAGTCAGGAGGATAGGGCAGATTTGCAGTGCAGCCTGTGACTTTGAACGTGGTGCTTCACCTCTTTCTTCTTCCTGTAGGACTGGGCCTGTTACAAGTGCATTTGGCTACAAAGGATAGAGAACTAGATACAAGCTGGCTGTAAACAAATGCAAGCTTATTTTTCTTACCTAGCAAGAAAGTCCTCAGATATCCCAAAGCTAATGCAGTGGCTCAAAAATGTCATTAGTGCCCCAGGCTCAATCCAGCTTTAGCTTGTTGGCTTTATAGCCTTATGATCTGCCCTCCAGGCATTATGTCACATTCAAGGCAGACAAACCAGCAACAGAAGAAGAGCTCTATATACCCTCTTATCAGGAAGACAAAAACTTCCCCAGAATACATGCATCCCCAGCAGAAACCTGGTTAGGGCTCAAAGACCACAACTGGGTCACATGGAGACCCAGAGATTAAAGGGAGAACAGAGAAGAGAATTGTCATGATTGGCTTTGGCCAAATTTGATCCAACATCTGGCCAGATGGGTACATTGGCTGCCCTCAAAAACTTCAAGAAAAAGACAGTGGAGCATTTGAAATGGCGAGTTAACAGTTGTTAACCATAAGGATCCAGCAGACCCTGGTCTGGAGATTGTAGATCAGAGGTACCCAGAGTCATTCAAACTCAAGGTTAAGGGCACAGGCCTCCAGACTCCCAATGCAGTGAGTTTGCCGAACAGCAAGTCTGAGGGAACAGTCCTCCTTGGGACTGTTCTCACTCAGAACAGGCCACAAGTTTAGCAGTCTCTAGGGCCACCCTCACTTCAGATCAGCTGGCTACAAATTCAGGGCCCCCATAGACTCCCTTGGGTCCAGTATTTCACTAGAATAACCACAGAACTCAAAAAAGTGCCATAGTTAAAACGACCGTCTTATTGCTGTGAAGGACACAAATCAGAACCAACCAAAGGAGGAGACACACAGGACAAAGTCAGGGAGGGGTCCACACGCAGTGCTCCACTCCTCTTCTCCCCTGGGGTACTGATGGCATTCCCTCCTCCTCCAGTGGGAGACTCAGTGACTCCACTCAGTAACTCAGACTGTTGCCTTTGGTGCCTGGAGGTTTTTTTGAGGCTCAGTCACATACTGCCTAAGCCATCCTGGAGATTTGGAATAATACCTTTAGTTTCTGGTTCCTCCAGAGGTCAAAGCTGTTGTGGTTCCTAAGCCCCCACCATAGATAGCATTGTTAGACTAGCTGGTGACCAAAGCCCCCAGGCAAACAAACACTCCTGTGAAGCAGAGATCACATCCCAGGAGCCAAGGGCAAAGGAAGGACCGCTCTTGGGTTAAAGTTGATCCTTCCCTACACAACAGGAATTGAAGTGAAAGACTGATGCAGCTCTTACGTAATTCTAGCATTTAAAGGTATCTTCGATTTATAGTGTTGGATCCCTGCTTAATATAGAAGACCACTCTCCACGGCACTGCTATAGTTTGTTGTTTTTTCTTTCTTCCTTTTTTTTTTTTTTGACCTTGAACTTTTCCTGTCACTCATATCTTCCCCTGTGGTACAATCAAGCATCTTCCAACACCACCAGCCTGGAGGAGTATAAAACATCCTTAGCGCCAGAAAACAAGTGTCATTTCACCAGAGTATTTCTGCCTTGAGCAAGGCCTATTCAAGGTGGAGATGAATCTTCAGTCTTTACCCCACCATGGCCCCTGGCCGCTCCCCAAGCAGTCAGCATCTCGTCCTGGATTCTGCTACTTGTTCCCCATGAGCTAGGTACACAGGCGGCTGGAGATGATCCCTCAGTAACTCAGAAAGCTGGGTGTTAGCTGTGCTGGCTCAGTCCCACCACTGTCACACCCCCTTGTTGTTCTCAGCGCCATACAGAGTGGCTCTGCCACGGATGCCATCCTGCTGTTGCTGTTCTTGCTATGGTAGAAACTTCCCTCTGGGGGCTGCCACGTGTTTCCCCAGATCATTCAGTGTTCATTTGGTTTCTCACATGCAGCCTGTCTGGTACATCTACACAGTAAAATCTTTGTCAAATCCTTGAGTAGGCGGGAGAGCAGACCTCTGGTTCTCTACAGTATTGTCTTGGGATACCTACGAAAAATTTACATTTAGTAAAACTGAGATTCAAAGAAGTTAAGTATTGGGTGAACGTCCCAGAGGTGGTGAGTAGCGAAGCTGGGAGAGGAATCAAAGTCCTATGACTTCGTCCCCTGCTTTCCCTAGGCTGCCTGCCCAAAAGAATTGGATCCAGCAGCCTTTGCTGGGTGAAATTTCTGCTTGCAGAGGCTCATGAAGCATCAAATCAACAGCTTCTGAATGACAAGCTTCCCTGGCTCTGTGTACCAGGACCCAAATTCCTGAGGAAGGAGACCCCTCTCTTTATGACCCTGGGCCTATAAACCTTTCTCTCGATCAATGACCTAATCTAATCTTTTAAGTGTTAAACTCTTGAACTCTTTCCTTTTATGAAGTTACTGTGTCCAGCTCCATCGGTCTGCTTTTACCCATGATGGAATTAGAGATCCGTTAGAGGAGCTAGCTCTCATTTTATAGCTGAGAAAAGGAAGTGGAGAGAGGCAGCGACCTTACCTAATTAGCGAGAGGGCCAGAATGGGAGCCCGGCTCTCCTTTCTCTCTGCCCACTGTATTCGTATTCAAGGGGCATGTTTTAATTTTCTGCCTAAGAGAAGGAAGGGGAAAATAGAGATCAAGCTTAAGGAGAGGCTCACATCCCACCTACGCCCACCAGCAACCCAGTATTCATTCTCCTTTTTTGTTCTAATAAATGTTTAAAGACTCCAGTTCCCAGAAGCCTATGGCCTCATGACTAAGTTCTGAAAATGAAAAGTAAATGGAATTTGGATGTCTTCTTAAAAGAGGTGGAGCAGGCCCTCCTTGGCCCCTTCCTTCTTCCTGCTGCTTGTAATGCAGATGTGCGGCCAGAGCTGTCGCAGCCATCAGGGCCACGGAAAGGGAGGCATCGAGATAGGAAGAAGCTGAGGAGATGCTGTACTAACCCTGGTTTGCCTTGGGCGTGTGTGTGTGTGTGTGTGTGTGTGTGTGTGTGTGTGTATGCGCCACTCATGAAGTTGTGAGGCAGGTGATTAGTATCCCTACATAGAAAGAAACAGAATCAGAGAAGTTTATAATGTGCATGACAACCTTCCTAGGATGCTCGTACCAAACCTGGCCTTCAAAATGTGCATTGATCTTCCACTGCATCCCGCTGCCTTAAATTCACAAATAACTCTTTGTATCCTCAGTACAGCATACTGGGGGCCCTGCCATCTAGGAGCTTACCATTAAAATCGTGAATGTTTTAATTCCTTCATATTAGTGAATAATTATCCCTCTGCCTTACTGTGTTCCACTCTCAGCTCCATCCCTAGAGAGGGTGGCAGTGTGACTGCGCCGTACACAGCAAGCACGTTTCCCTCTCCTAATGTGGAGTTGTCACTGGAAAATGGTGACCAGCTTCTCTCCCTGCCTGTGATGTCATCCATTTAAAGAGTTTCCCTTATTGCTCTAAGTGGTCTGGGGTCCAAATCGTTTCCTAAACCTCCCAGTAGGTGTAAATGGCAATCAGAGAGTATGTTATATAGTCAGAGAGTATGAATCTGTATGATTTGAAACACTTAAAGAAACATGCTCCTTTTTCCCAGATAACTTTAGCCTCAAATATTATTGGCATTAAAAGCTCATAATTTCAACTAACACAGCATTGCGAAAATGAATTTGTACTGTCAAAGGAATTTAGGAATCTTATCCCCAGATTAATTATCACTCAAGAGAGAACAATAGAGACATTTCAGACAGACTAGCAAGTCATAGAAACTTATGGAAAGGAACAGTCAAGGATGTGCTTCAGTAAGAATGAAATTGAATCCAGAAGGGAGAGGTTGATTTATATCCCTCCGTATTTCCTTTCCCTTCATATCCTGACATATATACTGGTATCAAACAATATATGCAGAGTACTTAGTGCATAACAAGCATTCAATTAATGTGAGCTGTTAGGAGAAATATTTTAAAATTGTATTTTTTATCTTTAATTCCAGGACATATAAAAATACAGGAGTTTTGCATAGTGATCTTGGTGTTGGCCACACTCTTAAACTCTATTATTTGTAATAATTTACATGATAACTTGATAAATTTTTCTGAGCTATGAATTGAGATAAATTGAAAATTAAAGGGATATGGTTACTAAATAAAAACCCTCATAATTTCATTTTTTTAATGTTTGTATTATTTCAGAGCAGAAGTGGTTCCAAAGGGGAAAAAAACCTCTTAAAAATAGTCTATACTCTTAATCTTTGATTTGAGGAACAGCTGTATCAGACCTACCTTGCAATTGATATATTCTCAATATTTTGTAAGGTTTTTGGTTTTCAGGTCTCAATTTTCAATTTTACTCTTTAATTATCTATAATAGTATTCTCTTCCATTTCTTTGTTGTGAATGAACGTGTCTTACCATCTACTCAAAATTAATTATAAGAGGTGGTTCTAATCTCAGAAGTAAACCTCGTTCCCATCTCTTTGCATGGCTGTCTACTGAGAAAGTGGGAGAAAGCAGATGGAATATGCAAGTTAACCTCAAATAATGAGGTGATTTTGTGTAGTGCATACATTAAAAAAAAATTAACTACATTCATTATCCTTTAACTGAAAGTCAGTACGGGGCAGGGAGGAGGGAGTCACAGAGTTTAAAGCATACATACTGGATTTTGTGGTTCCAAAATGCAGTAAGTATGTCTCTGGGCATTTACTTTTCTTTCAAGAATAGATATAGCAATATGGCTAAGCAGTCAACAAACTCCATGTGTTCTTCTACAGTAACAGAGAGGGTATTTCAAACCCAGAGAGCTGAGTCAATTCTATAATATCAACATGGAAGGGTAGAAACTGCATGATGGTCCCTCAAATTTGCCACCATACGAGCTACTTGTCTTTATCCTGAAGCCTTGATGTCTTTGGGAGTAGAATGCGAAGCTGTGATGTCACTGAATTTCCTGAACCACAGAAGGCCTAGCTGCCTCTAGGGGTTGTCTGACCCCTCCCTAAAACTTAGCAAGGGTTGTAACATCGTCTTTGCAGTGGGCTTTGGGGGCCTATTGTATTAAACAAACAACTGCCATATCTCAGTGACTTACCACCCAAAACTTGTCCACTTCTGTTATAGTCTAGTGAGAGTGGCATGGGGTTCGGCTCTACAGTTATTCAGGAACCCAAGTATCTTTGATCTAGTGACACTACCACTGCCCGTAGTTCTGCTGGCTCTTCTGCACTCAGGAAAAGATGGAGAATTGAGGAGATGGCACAGGAAGTTTTGTAGGCTAGACCCACATGTAGTTTATTTGTTTTTGTCCACCTACCCATTTGCCAGAGTTTAATCACAAAGCACACCTCACTATAAGGAAGGCTGGAAAATATGGCCTACCCATGACCACAGGAGGGAAAAAAAGAAGAGTTTTGGTGAACAGCTGGCAGAATAATTATGAACAGGGAAACAGTCAGGATGCAGAAAAAGGTGAACGTAAATAAGCAAAAATATATTATTTGATTGAGATGGGAGGAGATGAGATAGAAGGCATTGATGAAGATGTTGCCATTTTATAAGGGCTGGAAGAGCACATTCACTGGGACTGGAGAGAAGGCAGTGTAAGTATTAATGCACTCTGTATTTGTTTTTGTTTTTGTTTATTCTTTTCTTTCTTTCTTTCTTTTTTTTTTTTTTTTTTTGGCACGGGGAGGTAATTAAGCTTAGTTATTATTTTTGGAGGACATGCCAGGCATTGAACCCAGAACCTCGGGCATGCTAAGCATGTGCTCTACTGCTTGAGCTACACCCTTCCCCCCTAATGCACTCTGTAAAGGACCCCACAACCACAACATTTCATTCCAATCTCCAGGGGAACTCATGAGACAGACAGCAGACCCCAAAGCAAGTCACTACATAGAGTTGTGTAGTTTGTGTATTGCACAAAAGTGCCTTGCCAAGAGACAGAAAGGGATGAATATCAGCTATTGGTCGACTCTAAACTGTGTGCTCCGGGGGCATCTGCATCGTCCTAGAAGAGGGGTACTTTTTCTTGGCGCAAAGTCATTTAGTGCCTGAGGGGCTACAGATCGCCCAGATACGGTACCTTTTTCTAATTCAACCATCCAGGGAAGTCACCTTTTCCTAAATTCACAGAAAGCCACCATACGGGCTAACAGTGGCCCCACTCAAAATTAGGGGTGACTGGACCAGACTTAAGCAGATGTATGAGAAGGTGTGCTTCCCCTGTGTGGGCGTCTGGGAGCTTGCTGCAAGGGACACTGGAGAAGGGTTCTCAAGTCCCCAGATCTGGGTCCTTCCATTCTAATTCTGCTATTTTATTTGAATTACTCCTTTTTCCAGTATTTTAGACAGACTGTGGAATATTTCTGTCTTGTCCTGGGGTTTTAGACTTTTGGTAAGGAGTTGTTTGATCTTGTTAGCAACTTACCTTTATCACTAGTTACTGCTAGGAGCTTACAGTTATGTGAATTTTGCTTGTAATGAAAAATTCTTAGTGCTAGATGTAACAAGAATTAGATCAAATTTTGACCCTAACTGACTAGATGACCTTGAGAGTCTTTTCACATCTTCAACCCTGCCTTGCCTCAGCTGTGAAATGCTCTCATTTTGTTGGTACTGACAATTCCTTGAGAACGTGATTCCCAATGTCCCCTTCAGTGCTGACATTTCTAGATTCTAGGGTATGTGGCAAGCACACGGTTGAGACAAAGAGATTTTCATATAAAAATTTATGAAACCCAGAAGTGTACAACCTTGTATTTATAAGTTTTAATGAAAATAAAGAACACTGCTTATTTTGAATACAAAATAAAAATAAAATATTAATTAAACTTTTGCAAGCTACTTAGTAGCGTTATTGAGAAGCAGATAAATAGTAAAATAAATTTACAAATTTAAAGTAAAATTTAATCTGTGAAAAATATGTATGTATATTAGAAGAGTGCTTGTTATACAGTGAACACAGTATAGGTGTGTATCATTGTTGTATTATTATTATTATTATTATCATCATCATCATCACTCTTTCCTTACTGGGACCAATATTATAGAGTGAATAGTCCAACTATAATAAAAAAAATTCTTCAAAGTTTTTAGTAGAGTTTGAAATGCATTTCTAGGTCCCTTCATTCTGATGTAGATTTGACCTATGAGGACATTAGTGAGCCCTTACTGAAATTTACCCTTTGGGAAAACCATTTGGAATGACAAAGAGTATTAAAATGGCATGAGTTTCCAGGCAAGATAGTCTATTTATATTTTTAGTCAAATAGTATATCACATTTTGCTGTTTTTATTTTATTTTATGTACTTTTTTAAATGGAACTTTGTGTGTGTGTGTGTGGAGGTTCTGGAGATGGAAGCCAGGACAGTGTGCATGCGAAGCATGTGCTCTATCACTCAGCTACTACCCTCCCCCAACATTTTGCTGTTTTTAAATGTGTGCTTCAGATCCTTGAATTTCTCCACTGGTCACCTTTATCTCTCATTTTTTATTCCTTAATACAGTCCTAATCAAGCCTTTAGCACTTGAATGTGTTGTTAAACATCTTCGGGGGGGTACTATTTTATCCTTGATTATATGACCTAAACATATCATCAAATGTTTATTGTATCATCATTATGAAGGTATTTAATCCCTTTACAGAGAATTTTTAAGCTACCCTAGTAGATTTTTTCAAGATTTCAAGGGTGACCAAATCCAAAACAAAACTTAGATCTTAGTAGGGAAGCTGTTCATGTCAGAAAAGCCAATGAGTGCATTGTGTTCTGAATCAGAATGGTGGTAGGCAGAAATGTGAGTGATAAACGACAGTGTCTAACTGACATCACCATATTGACAGTGATGTAATGAACTTCAGGTTAAAAAAGTATTAGACTTAGAAACAAACTAAGAGATCAAATAGTAAGAAGCCTTTCTTTTCACACTCGGAAACTGAGACGCAGAGAATGTAAATTACTATCTGAAGAGAACATGACTGTTTATAGAGGCAGAACCTGAGCTTACGGGACCCTTGACTACTAGTCAGGCTTTCTTGCTGTCTTATGGGCCTCCAAGAAAACATGCGGAATCCCAGCTGCACTGGGACCCGTGCACAGTCAGGGAACCCTTCCGGGGCTTCCATCCTCATCTGTAAAGTGATACAGTTGGACCAGGCAAGGCCTGAGATCGTTTTTAGCCCTAAATTGCTCTGATTCCCTGCCATGCTTCATTTTTCTCGGTAATATATACCAGATCTCTTTCTCTGGCACAATTTAAACATATAATTTCAGAACTATAACTATGGATATGAGGCTCTTAATCATCCAGTCATTTTTCTGAACACTTAAGCTGATGCAATTTTCAGAAATTCAGAAAACAAATTTTGCAATCAGTTTTCCCAGTGATTGAGAAGAAGGTAAAAGGACAGCTAGGAGAGGCATAATTGTATGGTACATTTAGTCAACAACTGTGCAGACAAAATGTCAAAAAATAAGGGCCTCTGTCAGGCATTTTAACTGTCCCGTGACTCAACATAGTATAGATTTTCCTCCGTGGGATCTTTGTTTATTAGGAATATGCCCTCTAGTCACCCACCTGGATTCTAATACTAGCCCTTCTCCCTGCAAGTGGTGTGACTTTGAGGAAATGATGTCTCTAAACCTCAGTTTTCTCATGTGTGAAATGGGAATAAGAGTAGGACTTAGTTCATAGTGGTTAAGGGAATACATAGCAATAATGTATACAAAATTTGGTTATCATGCTTAACATGTAGTAAACACTTAAGAAGTATCTATTCTGAATAGTTAGTCCCTACACTGTACAAATTGTTAAGTAATTTGAACATCACCCCTTGTTTATAGTGAAGAGTGGGAAGAAAGACAGCATCTCCCAGCAGAGAAGTACCTGGCCTGAGGGAGTGCTGTAAGTAGTGGCTGAATGAACCAGTGCTTAAATAGCCTGATGACAGACCACGGTAACACTAGCATTGTTTCATTAAATGCCCTTATAGGAACCAGTATTATGCAGATAATCTGCCTGTTGTCTTCCCCTTCTTAATATACATACTCTTAGTTTTCTTCTTTTCCCTCTCCTTCAATTACAGGGCTGGTATGAAGAAAAGTGAGTATATGAAATAAGGATGAATAAGAATTTATAAATTTAGAGGGGTGGGTTATAGCTCAGTGGTAGAGTGCATGCTTAGCATGCATAACGTCTTGGGTTCAATCCCCAGTACCTCCATTAAAAAAAATTTATGATGGAAAAAAAAATCCAAGGAAAATTTGAGTTAGGTAAATAAGACAGTCTCTTGATAGACACCTGCCGATTCCTGCCATAATAAATACCAATCTTATTTTTTAAAAAAGATATAAATTTAGATTTCACACTTTTCATTGCTAGTCTATAAAAGTCATTGCAAATCTTCGATAAAAGATTTTTGGCTTATTTTCCTGAAGATTACTTTAAGCATCTCATTGATTTTTCTTTACCAAAGTGTGAAACATACTGCTAGTGAAATTATCTTTGGAGTTACTTGCAAGGATGCTTTGTACCTGTAATCAGCTGAGCTAATTTCTTGTCTTCTTTCATAGTATTTCTTTATACCTTACCATTAGGTCACCATAAAAAAGATCACACAACTCATCCTATAACTTTTATTAATTAATCACATACAGGATAAAAGGCAATGAAACACAAGTTAACAACCATTAACTACCTTCTGAGTTTTCTACCATAAAATGGATGACCCAGAAATGACATAATGTGTTGAGTGATGTACAAATCTAAAGTTGTCTGAAAAGCTTATACTTCACCTAATTAAACTATGCCAGGACAGTGCATAAAAGATGTCTGTCATGTATATGGTTCAGTTTTTAAAGCTACAGTTTCTACCTGATATCTGGGAGATCTCAGGGAAGCATTAGTGGGTAGAGAAGCCATGGGAACAGACAGCTCTTGAATGTATTGCTCTAGAATGTTGTGTCTTGGTGCCGTGCTCTGGGACTTTTGCACGTCACCGTCCGTAAATCTCACTACCATATCATGAAGTGAGTGCTCTTATTTCCCCAAGTTCAGAAGTGACCTTCCCCTAGGTCACACAAGCAGTCATCAGCTGAGAAAGAACTACAAAACCCCTGTTGTTTCCACTCTACCATGTTTCTAGGATAAAGTAAAATTCAATCTTTTATGGGCATTTTCTTCTTACCAGTGTATAGCTCAACTACTTGTTGCTGAATTACCACATCTGGAGCCATTTCATCTTTTTGCTTACATTTTACTTTTATACACTGTTACAAAAAAAGCTGCCTTCCAGGAAGAAACACAGGCTTTTATTCAGACATAGAAATAGGCTAATAGCAACGACAGGGATGACTGTGAAAGGGGAGGAAAAGAAAGTGATTATTGCCGGATCTATATTAGGAGTTACAGTGTTCATCAGCGAAGAACTTGAGCTTGTCATGTTGTGAAATAACATATGACAGGAGATGCAGTGTGATGCTGCGACTGATTCCATTTCCCATATGGTATGTTGATATAGCCTGTTTCCTTTGGGAATGTAGTAAGGATGAAAGGAGAAAGGAATCCTTCAAAAGTGTATCAAATAATCATCTGAATCTGAATGGATTTTGATTATACCACCATGCACAGTGACTCCACAAGGATCAGCCCCTTTGAATGCATGTTGAGCCCTTCTCTGGCCATTGACATCACTCAAATATGAATTATTTCAACAGGATGGAATCTCCAAGGATCAGTCCATGGATTCCAGTGGCAATGTGGAAGGGACCCGTGCCAAAAGCTGCTTATTTGTGATTTGCTGTTTTTAGAAGTACAATACAACAAAGCTTCACATTTTCATTGGTAATCTGAGGGACAAGGAATGAAAAAGAAAAATCTCTCCATATGGAAGGATTCAGCAGCATTATCGAGAATATATTTAGAATCATAATTATGGAACATTCGTCTTCCCAGAGGTTAGATAAAAAGAATGCTGATTTAATCACGATGCGTAAAATTTAGTACAAAGGAGGCAATGGAATAGGAGAGACTAAACACTTTTGTGAGAACTGAACAAAACACTTAAAAATTTTGTAATGTGGAAAGGCTCTACCTTTATCTATAGTGCACAATATACAATTTTTTTGGAAACAATTATTGTCAAGCATCAAGTTGAAGTATTAAAAATGTAGTATGAAGAACACAATAGGGGAAATTAAAGTAACATAAGGAGGTCTTTTTAGAATCTTTAAATTCTACTCTTTAAAACTATTTCAATAAAAATGGTTTTGTTTTGATCAAAATATTTAAACTCAAGAATCTCACTGCTTTATTCAAGTCTAGAGCTAAGACAGTGAAGAAATATTCACCAAAGCATTGCAGAAAGTGATTCAGTGAATAGACTGTTGGTCCTTCATCTGCACTGGTCAGTAGTGCCCTTGGTTGGAAAATTTCCCGTTACTTCAACTTCAGTAAAATATGAACATTCTAGGTGTTCTTCTCTCTTTAGGATGCCAGTTAGGAATAATTGTTCTCTTGCAGAAATACTGATCTTCCCCTTACTGTATAAAAGGTTCCTATAGGTAACCGTGTGCCTGTTTTACAGTTGAAACTTAGGGAGATGAAAAGGTTTAGAGAAATGAGGAAATGTCCCCTTGGGTCAGGCCAGAGTCCATCCTTTAAAATAAGCTATTTGGCTACACAAGGTAGATCACTGTACAATGTAGAATAATAGCATTACCTACTGCCAGAATGACTGACGATACAAGCTGGTTATCTACGTAACATACATGACTCTTTTCTTAAAATTTCTGTTCATATGCCCCATAGTAAATTGTAAAGTGAGTTTGAAGGTGGATTATGTGGTCAGATATATTTTAATCTAAATACCTGGCTTGTTTATTTTTATGAATTACAAATACCAACTAGTAGCCTTGTTTGCCAAGAATTTCACCTTTTCTAATAAAAAGCTATGGGTATTCTTACCTTCTCAACTAAAACCGTATCATCTTAATGCACAGTAATAAAATTCTTGGATACAGAATGGAAGTTACTCTACCAGATTGAAATTTTATTTTTGTTATATATTATTTAATATCTAAATTGTTTGGCTCTAAAAGTTTCAGTAAAACAGAGAAACATCATATCTTAGGTTTTAAGAACAAACAAGTATTTGGCAGGACACCGGGCAGCCCTGCTAGTTTTTTCTTTCTTCTCTTTTGAGGACAGGACACAAGAGCTGAGAACTCTGTATTCTAGCCCTTGCTCTGACTATGAAGGTGATCGTGGACCACACTCCATCCCACAGTCTACAGATGCCTATTGTTTTTCCTTGGTAGCTGATGGAGGAAACAAAAGGCATGTGTTGGTTTCTTTAAGTCACCCCAAAACAAATGACTGTTATGTACTTCGTGTTCCACATAAACAGACATCACTGGCTTGACTGGAAATGAGAAGGGTGTGTGTTGAAATTTCATCCTTGGAAAGGAAGAATCAAATCTATTTGTTGGCACCACTTTCACAGTAGTTTTATAGTCAGTTTAGATCTTTTGCAAACAATGAGTATGCACCTACATTCAGTTACTTTGCCCATTCAGGAAAAGGGGGTGGGGGAATACCCTCAATGTATTCGGTGACTTTTTTGTTTGTTTGTTTTATCGTTTCCTGCTTCAGAATATAAACCTTTTTTTCTAGTCCAGTGGACTTACAAATCCAAGGGGAGTAGTACTGAGTTCTGGTTAAAGTCACAATACAAAGTCATTTTTTTACATTTTTTTATGTCTTATTTTTGAAAGAAAATGGAGAAAATATGTGGCCTACTGTGAAAAAGCAAGTCAGGTGATCAGGGGGAAAAAAAAAACTGCTTTTGAAGCTCATTTTGAAAACATACGGCTTAGATAAAATAAGATGGAGAGAAAATGAAAAGAAAAATCAAGGTTTACACCTGATTCACAGAACTATGAGGCTGATTGAGATTTTTGAAATAGCATAATCCGCTCTACTATTTGAATGACGTGAGGTTTAGTGACGTTACAGGATTTACTAATTGGGCCATACAACTAGTTAGTAGTATTGCTGGGACTAGAACCTGCATTTGTAGTGGCCGAACACAGCCTGCTTGAGTGTGGATGGAACAGGAGTTAGAGGGGCTTATGAAAGAAGGAAGGGTGTGCATTTCTATGCTGAATTTCTGAGTGACCCAGAAGTCCTTTCCTAAGCAGTGCCGGTGGCTGTGCCCTCGCGGAGTGGGAGGACAGTTGAGTTTAAATACAACTAAAATTGGTCTCTACTGGCCAATGCTCTTCAGCAGGAATTTTTGAATATTAGACTGTGGATCACCGTCTCAATCACCTGGAGTGTTTCTCAGGAGATGGAGATTCAGGACCTACTATAGTCTTACTGAGTCAGAAGCTCTGGGAAATGACCCAGAGAATCTACATTTTAAACAAACCCTTTGGTGACTGATATGGACATAGAGTTGAGAAAGCACTTGTGAAGGAGCAGAATTAAAGGGGAATGATGTTCCCCTCCCTGAATGGGCTCTGAAAAAATACATATACATGTACATATCTATATATTTTTATGTATGTATATATTTATATATAGAGAGAGAGAGAAACTGAAGAGAGTGTGGCTATATTAAACTGATATTAGGACAGTGGCTTTGGTGGCTAGGAAGCTTTATTTTAAAACTTAAATAAGAAATAGAATTAATCTGTAAGACTGTAGATAATAATACCTGATTATTTTTCAAATAGTGTTCCAATGAATGTAATCCTTTGATTTAAATATAGGAGTTGTCTTTTATTATGCATGGAATTTTTACTTGGTTTTGATAATCCAAGGCCATCTCAAGGATGTATTAAGCACTCTGCATCATTGGAACAAAAGGATCATTCTTGAAGTTTTGTGTCTGAGATAAAGTGAAATGATAGTGACGGTGATGAGTAAATTGACTTTTTGAAAAAAATCTGTCACTATGCATGTTTCTTGTAGTGTTTTCATGCATTTATACCTTATTTGCTTCCAAGATATTGTAGTGAATAATAATGAGTGTTATAATTTTAATCCTTTTTTTTATTGACATGTAGTCGATTTACAATATTAGTTTCACGTGTACAGCAAAATGATTCAGCTATACATATGCATACATATGTATATTTTTTTCAGATTTTTTTCCATTACAGCTCATTATAAGAAATGGAATACAGTGTTATAATCTTTAATGTAATGTAATTATATTAACTAAAGAGATATGCAGGATACTCTGAGTGGCTTATTTAGCTTTGTGCTTCTTAGCAGTTAAGTCAGAAAACGAATGCAAAAAAATTACATCCTAGCATTCAAAGCCATATTCTTTAAAGAAGATTTTTCTTTAGTTCTTTAATTATTGAGAGAGATTTTAATGGTGTTCTGAAAACAAGAGTTCCATCTTCTAGTGAGCTTGGGGAATGTAGCTGTAAAACTCCTTCTTGGAGACTCACAGTGCACATTAGCGAGTCAGAGTCTTGAGGCCATCCTACAGTTAAAAAAACTGTTCAGTGTTTGAATCCTGGTTAAGTTGTTAAACAAATTTCATTTCACAGGTAGAGACTTTCACTTTTCACACATAATAACATCCTCCACAATAATTTTCTTTCAAAACTATTTTAGAAGCTATTCAGTTCCATAATTCTCATTCTGGTGAAGGGGAGAGGTCTATTTTTTCAAGAGATATATTTCTCCAGTATATGACACTGTAAAAGAAGTTCACCATAGGGGGAAAGGAGATTTTTACAGGGGGCATTCAACAACACAGCAGATAAGAACTCCAGCGGACAACACAGAAGGATTCTTTGTGTAATCATGTCTTGTATCTGCTCTCACTGAAGGTCTCTACATGAACAGTAACGTATAATTTTGTAGTGGTGATTCTATGGTGGAGGAATCTCACGTCGTTTAGATTTGCACCTTCCCAGTCATGTAACTTGACACAAGACTGGAGCTCAGACCACCTGGGAACAAGATTTCCCTTAACTCTCTTTAGTAAATATCACTTCTGGTTGCCTGGCGTTCAGTAGTCCTAGAGAGAGCAAAAAGATAATACTCTCTGAGTGCTCTGTGTTTCTGATGGAAGGACAACAAACAAAGGAAGGATTAGTATTTAATTAGGAAAGACTAAATCTCTCTTGGATCTCACCTGAGAGCACCTCACACAGAGGGTGCTGCAGTTTCCTCCAGGAGCTCGTGGGATCTGATCTGGTGCCTGGATTAGAGTTCAGTTAAGACCCCAAAGTTCCAAGCTCTGGAACAGGATTTTTTTCACCTGGACTTTTTAAAGATCAAGAAAAACTAGCAGTCATAATCATCTCTAACAATTTCAGTACCACTCCTGTAGCACTGCTCTGAATTTAAGCAAGTTTTCTTTGCAGTATACCTGCCAGCATGAGTTAGCCAAAGCATACAACTCCAGACAATTGAAAATAATTGACCCGCTAATTGAGTAGTTCCGACACTTGAAATTTTATAAAATTACAGTTACAGTAAAATTACAACTATATCTCATAATAGGGGACCCAGAAGAAGAGAAAGAGAAGAATCCAAAATCAGAGTAGAAGTTAAACAACTTTTGAAAGAAACAAACCAAAAGGTAACATATCGTAGTGTATCAGAAAAGGTCATATGTTAATGCAGTCTGAAAACTGGAATTTATGTCTTGACCGTTACCTCATTGTTACTATAAGTCAATAATGAACATAAATGCAATACATGGAAACAGAAGTAAAGGGAAAAACAGAATAATTAAAATGAAGGTCATTCCATTTACATTATTAATAAGTACAGGCAATTAGTATAATGTTCTTTCCTTCTCTAAGTGTCTGCTTGCAGTAAGTCCCTTCACTCTAATAACATCTTATGAAAAATATGCAAATACTGTGCATTTAAAAATATTTCTAGATAAGTAACCTTGCTATGTCTATTTAAGATTATTGATTATAGGGCATACATCCTTTTTGATTTTTAAGTTGTAGACAGTTTCAGCTTTATAGAAAACTCTTCCAGAAAGCATTTTTCAGGTTTGGAGTTTAGAGTGAACAGATGCTTTACTTCCTTTCATGGTTTATTGAGGATTAACTATCCCAGTACAATAAACTTGCCACAAAACCTAAGCACATAAAATGAAACAAGACTTTCTCTTTATAGTCACTTCTCACCAACCAACCAAGGATTGGGATTTATGAATATTTAAGTAAAGCCTGTGCGTCTGCTTGAATACCTGGTACATATCCACCTAGTGAGGTCACAGCCTCCACTTTACACAGAGCACTTTTGTCTGGGACGGAATCTTGTGTTGTTAATGCTGCCTTCACGTGATCATCTCGTAGGTGACCTAGCTTAGTTTACAACAAACACATTGATTTGTTTCGGTCCTGAGGTCACAGCCTTGGTGCCAATAGGAGCCCCCCAGTGACTTTTGAACAGACTTGGGGCTGTTGGTGACTGATGCTGGTGTATGCATGCCTTAGGTTAGAGGGAAAGAACATCAGGAGTTGCCCTGTTAATTAGAAATAATGAGGGAGAGGAAATTAAATCCTGCTGCCTCCTTGCCCTGATTCAAAGAGACATTGATCAATTGAAGCTTCTAAAAGTTCCCTGTCAAATTATCTCAAGTCCTTAATGATGCTTACTCAACTTCCTGCTCCCAGAGTTTCTTCCGCATGTGTAATTTCTGCTGTGTCCAGGGGTGATCTGTGAGTCAAAAAGATGTGCTGAGTTAAGGCAGGTGGGAGGTGAGATGAGAGGCTTTGACTAGTCTGTAAAGACACAGATTTATCCTGAAAATAATTTTGGAAGAAAAAGAAAAGCTTTTTAAACTAAGAAATATACTGTTCATATTTTACATAAGTATATTTTGGATATTACTTGATTAGCCCAGGAAACCACTTTTGGTTTCCATTAAATGAATTGAAACGTGAAAGGTGTAAACTTTAAAAAGTATTTAGAATATTATTGAATTTTGTTTGACACCAGTGATGACAGCAAATGTGATTAATTGCCACTCATAATTGCAGTTTCATTCCAGTGGTTATTGCTTGTCAGTATCAATTAATAGCTCAACCAAAACCTCATTCATTCCAGAATATTAAAGATGATGGCTTGTGGGAATTATGCTAAACTAGCACTTTCAATTAGATTTTGAATTTTATTGGGTACTGAATAATAGTTTATGAGTGTATAATAGTAAGTACCAGTGAGTTATTGTTGAATTGTAATTACTATAATTATGTATATTTATCTGGAGAATTGTAATTAGTATTGTCTTCATGTTTAAAAATAGACAGTTGTACTTAATTTTCACTTAATGTATAGTTTCTGAAGTTCATTGTATAAGGGACTTAGATTCAAAAACAACCAGTTCCAATAATCTGGAAGAAGTATATTGAGTATGACTATTGGCTTATCAGGGAGGAAAAAAGATTGAAGGTAAACAACCTGACAAGGTTCAGATCAAGAGATGAAGCTTCCATGCATCCCATTCATAGTCTGAACTCTATGTTCAAGTTTGTTTTCCTAATGTGTAAGTTATTTGACATGTAAGTTCATAAAAATAAGGATATATCTCGCCAGACACTCAACATGTTGGTCTTAAGCTGGAATTTCTCAGCCCATAAAACTGAGAAATTTCTGTTGTTTATTGGCCATAAAATAACATGAAATAAAATAAAGGGTATTTATAAGAATGGCAAAATGGAATGCAGTGCAACTTCCTAGTTGAAAGAATTACTTGAATTTCATTTTGCTTCCAGAATCCTTTTGAATTTGCTTCCAACATTATTTTGTTTATAGAATTCAAGTTTTCATCAGTCCTCAAAGTATTAGAGAAAGGCTATAAATTTCAAATTTGATGCCATAAAATATAAGCTTTGTACTTACGTGGTAATACTGCATAAAGTAAACAGTCTACAAGGGCATTTAGCATTTAACTATCTTTAAAAAGTAGATAGCAGAGAATAAGCAACCCAGTCCTGAATTTAAAATTCAAAACTGAAAACTGATAAAATTGTTAAACCGGCATTTTCAGAGTGAATATGCACCTAATAAATGTAGATCCAATTCCTTTTTCTTAGTGTAATTGAACCAGTAGCATTCAACTAAAAAAAGAAAGAAAAATTAGGGATTATGTGATCACATGAAGTAAATGTTGAAGGAAGATCTTGTTTGGGAAACTTGAAGATCGTCCCAGTTCATCCAAATGACACTTGTCCAGTCGACTGTGTGGTACTTGCACACACATTAATGTGATTCCAAAGGAAATAAATAAACTAAGTCACAGGCTTCCATCTCAGTTTATCTAGGTATCACTTAATCATCAACTTGATTTATTGAATAATTGCTCATTTTTTTATAAGTGTGTATTTGACCTCAAATTGTGCTATATTTTTATATTATTGTTTCTTCATTAATGAAGTTAAGTACCTTTATTAGTGTCAATCTAAGTGCAGGAAGTGGGGGAGCATAAGATTAGACTATGAGTGAATTTGAAGGAGGATGGCACCATCTGGAAGAACAGGAACGTTAGCTGTCTTGTTCCAGATACGTTTCTTCCACAGATGCTGCTAGAGATGTCATTAACCATTGTGGCAACACTGTTTCCTCACGTTAAACTCTCTGTCAAAGAGAACTTTCACTTATGGGCTGTTAAACAATGTCTCCCCTAGCAGCCTGTGCTGTGTATTGGTTTTATTTTAATCTAAGTGCAGAATTTATGACATAGTGCTTCTTGAATTAGATGCCTTGTGCTGTATTCTCACAGCCTCTCCACTTAAAGTTTAGTGTTCTGTAAGCTTGACATCTTACAGAAAGTAGCTTTTCTTCTCTTTGCCTTGGTTTTCTTATCTGTAAAATGGGAATGATAGTAACTATCTCATAGCCCTGTTTTAGGGATTAAGTGTACAAGAGTACATACAGAAGAGTCCCTGTACATCACAAGGGCTAAAAAAAAGTTGACAATTTTAGTATTCCTTTTATTCTTTTTATGTCAGGGATCAGATTGTTAAAAGCTGACTACAATGTTGATTTAAGCTAGGTTATGGTCTCTCAGGACCTGATGCACCCCTGTTAATTTCAGTCATTCCAGCCTGTAATTTGCTTTAGATACGGATGCTGTTACAGGTTTTAGTACTGTGAGATCTGCAAATATGACAGTATTGCCTTTACATCTTCATACAAGTCATTCATAATAATGTTCAGCAAGACATGGCTGAGTACAGAGCTCTTTGGCACACCAACCGAGGTCTCCTTGCCAGGGTGAAACTGATCCACTAATCTCACTTCATCCAGTGGTTCAACCAGCTTTACATCTGCTTAACCAGATTATCATGCCACTCACACATCTCTATCTTGTATGTGAGAATATCATGACAAATTTTGTGGAATGGCTTTTTGAAGTACGTTTTCATAAAACTAACAACACCTTTCTCCAAATCACCTCTTAACTGAAGTTTTATGTAGACTGTAGTCTCACTCATTGTATGTCGTATTGCCCACATATAAAGAACAAAGGAGGGTGAACCAACATTAACAAAGTCATTATTATTATCACTATCGTAACTTGATTTTCCTGGCTTCCCAAATGTTTTAAAAACAGGAGTTCACATTTTTAATTTCTGGGATACACATGAAATATGCCTGTGTATCTCTTTGTTTTGCAGTTGCCCTTGCAACCACATATAATCATCTCTAAATAAGCTTGTATGTTTAATAAACCCCACAAATGAAAATCCCCTTGCTGTATTTGTACAATACCTATCCTTGAACTTCAAATCACACAGTTTGCCAGGAGAAATTGCTGGAGAGAATACCAACCAAAAAATCCCCCCCCTGATTTTCCCATCAGCCACTGTTCCAGGTCCCCAGGAGCACCAGCTTTAATGTACTCAGACTTTCATCATGTCATTGTCTTCTCTCTCCTTCCTTCATCCTCTCCTCATACACCAAGCACTCACTTTTTGAACAGGCAACCATTTAATTCGTATAAACAGCTTGTGAAGCTGATGGCTTTTTGGTGTCAGTGGGTATGAACTCTTAATAACCTCAAAGGGCAATTATGAAATCTCCTCTGTCTTTGTGTGATATATAATACCTTCGCTGCCTTTGTGCCCTGTTCACTTCACTACGGTGTTTAATAAATGCCTGGTACATGGAAGAACTTGTATGATGGGAAGACAGTTAAATTGAAACCAAGAAAGTGGAATTTCAATACTAACAATATTTCAATTATATTGAAAAAAATCCAGAAACTGGAATTTTAATACCGATACTAACAGGATATAAATTACATCCTTTGTGTCTCAGGATATCATTTATGAAATGGAAAGCTGGGACTAGATTAATAATGGTATACCAATAAATTAAAAATAAACACCTTTATTTTAATTTTTGACCATCAGCATCTGTGTAAAGTGGCAGAAAAATATTCTGAAGCTTAAGAATGGTGGAGCAGTTAGGCATTGCTTTCAATAATCAATCCATCTGCGTTAATTAATCACTTAATCTGTGCTTCACGATGCTTTTCATAATGAATATGTTTCTTTTCCTGACTCACTTGTACATCCTTAAGCCCAATTATAATTCTGATTTATATATGACATTGCGGTATTTCTTCTTTGGAATATAGTAGTTTCAAGGATTACAATCATTGAAATGAATTTCATCCAGGTCCTGCATGTTCTGGAAGAAATATCAAGCAGCATGCTACTGTTATTTCACTTAATTGCATTTCATATTTATATTTATATAGATGTGTGTGTATTTCAAGTATACAGCATTTTAATTCAGCATCTGAATACATTACACAGTGATCATCCACAGAAGTCTAGTTACCATCTTTCATCGCAGAGTTTACTCCTGTCACCCCTTTTGCCCACCTCCCATCCTCCTTCCCCTCTGGTAACCGCTGATCTAGTCTCTGTACCTGTGAGTTTATTTATTTTTTTTTATGTTTTGTTTGTTCATTTGGATTTGTTTTTGTTTTTAGATTCCACAGTATAAGTGAAATCATGCAGTGTTTATATTTTTCCTTCTGACTTACTTCATCTAGCATAATTCCCTCAAGATCCATCCATGTTGTCACAGATGGCAAGATTTCACTCTTTATGACTGATAACTCCATTGTACATTAATACCATATCTTCTTTATTCATTCATCAGTGGGCACTTAGGTTGTTTTCATATCCTGTTTATTGTAAATAATGTTGCAGTGAACGTAGGGGCACATGTATCTTTTCAAATTAGTGTTTTCATATTCTTCAGATAAATCCTAAGAAGTGGAATAGCTGGATCATATGGCAGTTCTATTCTTAATTTTTGAGGAATCTCCCTGCTATTTTCTATAGTGGCTGCACCACTTTACAATGCCACCAGCAGAGTGAGTGTTCCATTTTGTCCACATCGTCTGTAACGCTTATTATTTCTAGTTTCTAATAGCCATTCTAACAGGTGTAAGGTGATATCTCATGATTTTGATTTGCAGTTCCCTAATAATTTAAGATATGGAGCATCTTTTCATGAGCCCGTTGACTGTGTATGTCTTCTCTGGAAAAACGTCTGTTCTGGTCCTCTGCCCATTTTTTAATTGTTTTTTTGTTGTTGCTGTTGGGTTATATGCATTCTTTACATATTTTGGATATTCATTCCTTGTCAGATATATGATTTGCAAATGTATTCTCCCATTCAGTAGATTGCCTTTTCGTTTTGATGGTAGTTTTCTTTACTGTGCAGAAGCTTTTTAGTTTGTGGTAGTTCCATCTGTTTATTTTTGCTTTTGTTTTCCTTGCCTTTGGAGTCAGAACCACAAAAACATCACTAACACTGATGTCATGAAGGTTACCGCCTGTGTCTTCATCTAGGAATTTTTATGATTTCAAGTCTTACATTCAAGTCTTTAATCCATTTTGAGTTAGTTTTTGTGAGTGATGTAAGGTAGTGGTCTAGTTTCTTTTCTTTTCTTTTCTTTTTTTGGCATGTGGCTCTTCTGGTTTTCCCAGCATCATTTATTGAAGATACTGTCCATTCTTCATTGTATGTTCTTAGCTCCTTTGTCATATTGTTTGTATATAGGTGGATTTATTTCTGGGCTGTGAATTCTGTTCCATTGAGCTATGTGTCAATACCATATTGTTTGATTACTGTAGCTTTGTAGTATATTTTGAAATGAGAGCACATGGTATCTCCAGCTTTGTTCTTCTTTCTTAAGTTTTTGAGGTTTTTTGTTTTTTTTTTTTTGTTTGTTTTTTGTTGGGTTTTTGTTGTTGTTGTTTGTCTTGCTATTTGAGGTCTTTTGTAGTTCCATACACGTTTTAGAATTGTTTGTTCTGTTTTTGTGAAGTATGCCATTGGCATTTTGGTAGGGATCATACTGAATCTGTAGATTGCTTTGGGTAGTATAGACAGTTTGACAGTATTAATTCTTCTACTCCATGAGCCCAGAATATCTTTCCATTTTTTAATGTCTTCTTCACTTTATTTCATTAGTGTCTTACAGTTTTCAATGTACAGGTCTTTGACTCCCTTGGTTAAATTTACTCCTAGGTTTTTTGTTTTGTTTTGTTTTGTTTTGTTTTTGGATACAATAATAAATGGAGTTTTTTCTTAATTTCTTTCTGATAGTTCATTATTAATGAATAGAAATGTCACAGATTTTGTATATTGATTTTATATCCTATGACTTTACTGATTTTATTTATGAGTTCCAACAGTTTTTTTGGCAAAGTCTTAAAGGTTTTCTATATGTGGGATCATGTCATCTGCTAATTGTGATGGTTTTACTTCTTCCTTTCCAATCTGGGTGCCTTTTATTTCTTTTTCTTGCCTAATTGCTGTGGCTAGGGCTTCCAATACTAGTTGAATAAAAGTTGCAAGAGTGAACATCCTTGTCTTGTTTCTGATCTTGGGGAGAAAAAGCTTCAAGTTTTTCACCATTGAGTATGATGTTAGTTGTGGGTTTGTCATATTTGGCCTTTATTATGTTGAAGCATATTCCGTCTATACACATGTTGTTGAGAGTTTTTATCATAAATGGATGCTGAGTTTTGTTAAGTGCTTTTCTGCATCTATTGAGATAGTTTTATGATTTTTATCCTTTATTTTGTTAATGTAGTATATCACATTGATTGATATGTGGATGTTGAACTTCAGCATCCTTGCATTCCCGGGGTAAATCCCACTTGATTGTGGTTTATGATCCTTTTAATGTATTGTTGAATTTGGTTTGTTAATATTTTATTGAAGATTTTACATCTATATTCATCAGGGCTATTAGTCTGTAATTTTCTTTTTATGTGCTGTCTTTGTCTGGTTTTGGTATCAGGATAATCCTGGCCTTGTAAAATGTGTTTGGAAGCATTCCCTCTTCAATTTTTTGGTAGAGTTTGAGAAGGATAGTTGTTAAGTCATCACTGAATGTCTGTAAGAATTCACCAGTGAAGCCATCTCATCCTGGGCTTTTGTATGCTGGGAGATTTTTGACTACTGATTCAATCTCCTTACTAGTAATCAGTCTAAGTTTTCTATTTTTTCATAATTCAGTCTTGGTAGATTGTATGTTTTTAGAAATTCATTCTAGGTTGTCCAATTTGTTGGCATATACTTGCTCATAGTATTCATTTATGATCCTTTGCACTTCTGTGGTATGAATTGTAACTTCTCTTTCATTTCTGAGTTCATTTATTGGAACCTTCTCTCTTTTTTTCTTGTCTAGTCTACCTAAAAGCTTGCCTACTTGTTTATCTTTTCAAAGAACCACCTCTTAGTTTCATTGATCATTTTCCATTGTCTGTTTAGGCTCTATTTTATTTATTTCTCCTCTGATCTTTGTTATTTTCTTTTGTTCTTCTTTTACTAGTTCTTTAGGTGTACATTTAGATTGTTTATATGAGATTTTTCTTTTTTCTTGAGGTAAGCTTCATGGTTATGAACTTTCCCCTTAGAATTGCTTGTACTGCATCCCATACATTTTGGTATGTCATATCTTTGTTTTCATTTGTCTGTAGGTAATTTTTTTTGCCTTTCCTTTGATTTATTAGATGACTCATTGGTTGTTCAGCAGCATGCTGTTTAATTTTCATGTTTATATAGTTTTTCCAGTTTTCTTCTTGTAATTGATTTCTAGTTTTATACTACTGTAATCAGAAAAGATGCTTGAATTTATTGAGAGATGTTTTGTGACCTAACATGTGATCTATCTTGGAGAATGTTTCATGTGAAGTTGAGAAGAATGTGTGTTCTGTTGCTTTTGATGGAATATTCTATTTATATAGATATATGTAGATATCTATCTATATATATGTCTTAAGTCCATCCAGTCTAATGTGTTGTTTAAGGTCAGTGTTTCCCTATTGATTTTCTGTCTGGATGATCTATATTGTTATAAGTGGGATGTCAAAGTCCCCTACTATTACTGTATTGCTTTTAATTTCTCCCAATAGGTCCATTAATACTTGCTTTATATATTTTGGTACTCATATATTATGTGCATATGTGTTTATAAATGATGTAGTTTCTTGCTGGATTGACCACTTTATCATTATGTAGTGCCCTTCTTTGTCTTTTATTAGTCTTTGTTTTAAAGTTTATTTTGTCTGATAGGAGGATAGCTATGCCAGCTTTCATTTCATTTCAATTTGTATGGAATGTATTTTTCCATCTTGTAACGTTTAGGCTGTTTATGTCCTTCTGAAGTGCATGTCTTACATATATAGGCAGCATATAGATGGGTCTCTTCTTTTTTTTTTTTTTTTTTATCCATTCAGCCATTCTATATATTTGATTGGTGAATTTAGTCCATTTACATTTAAAATAATTCTTGATAGGGATGTATTTATTGCCATTTTATTAATTGTTTTGGTGCTGTTTTTATAGTTCCTTTTCTTGTCTTTCTCTTTTCCCTTGTGGTTTGCTAGCTTTCTTTAGTATTATATTTAGATTTGTTTCTCATTCTCATCTGAATGTTTACTCTAAGTTTTTTCTTTGTAGTTACCATGAGGTTCATATATAGCTTCCCATGTATATAGCAGTCTCTTAAGTTGGTCACAACTTAACTTTAGATACATTGTAACACTTACATTTTTACATACCCCATCCACATTTTATATTTTTGATGACACCTTCTATATATTTTTATTTTATTCTTTCCTTAACTAATTATTATAATTTAAGTTTCATTTGCTACTTTTATCTTTTAAGGTTCTTACTTGTTTTATAAGTGATTGATCCACTACTTTTACTGTATATTTGCCTTTTCCAGTGAGAGTTTTACTTCTGTACATTTTCTTATTATTAATTAGTGCCTTTTTTCAGCTTAAAGTCCCTTTAACTTTTTTCTTTCTTTCTTTCTTTCTTTTTTTGATAAGGACGGTTTAGTGGTGATGAACTCCTTTGGCTTTTGCTTATTTATAAAAATCTTAATCTCTTCTTCAATTCCAAATTATAACCTTGCCAGGAAGATAATTCTTTGGTGGAAATATTTTCTTTCAGCACTTTGAATATGTTATGCCTTTCCTTTATGACATGTAAATTTTTGGTTGAAATTTCTGCTGATAGCAGGGTTCTTTGCTTTATGTATTTTGGTGCTCATATATGTTCAGTGTATATATATATATATATATACACACATACACACACACACGCACATATATATTTATAAATGTTATTTCTTCTTGCTGGATTGGCTCATTTATCATTAATGGCACCCTTCTTTGTCTTACTGCAGTCTTTGTTTTAAAGTCTATTTTGTCTAGTATAACAAATTTTCCCTTATATGCAATAAGTAATCATCTTAAAAACAGCATTACATATTATATATAAGTTTTTTTTTCTTACTGCTTTTAACATTCTCTCTTTATTCTTAACTTTTATCATTTTAATTTTAACGTGTTTTGGTGTGGTTCTCTTTGGGTTCATCTTGTTTGGGACTCTGTGTGCTTCCTGGACCTGGATGTCTGTTTCCTTCCCCAGATCAAGGAAATTTTCTACCGTTGTTTCGTCAAATCATTTTTCTGGCCCTTTCTCTCTCTTTTCTGTCTGGGACCCCTATAATGCAAATGCTGTTCCATTTCGTGTTCTCCAAAAAGTCCGTTAAGTTATCTTCACCTAAAAAAAAATTTTTTTTAATTTTGCTGCTCTGTTTGGGTGATTTCCACTGCTTTTCCTCCCACTTCACTTAGTCATTTATTGCTTCAAGTCTGCTGTTGAACCCCTCAAGTGTATTTTCAGTGCAGTTATAAATCCTATGTGGTACTTCTTATATGTTTTATCTCTTTGTTGAACTTCTTACTATGTTCATCCATTTGTTTCCTAAGTTCAATGATGACAATTACTTTGAACTCTTTATTGGTTAGGTTGCTTGTCTCCATTTCATTAAAATCTTTTTTCTCAGATTTCTTTCTTTTGGAACATGTTCTTCTTTCTCCTCACTTTGCCGTATTATCTACCTTAACAACAACAACAAAAATTCGTAAATCAATTTTATTATTTTTCTCATTTTCTGAGTGCTTAGCATTATATTGACATGGAAGTAATCACTGTTGTCTGCTTGTAAAGCATAGCATTGAGTTATAGAAGGAGCCATTCAGATATTACGTAGCCTATCTCCTGGCAAGAAGAACATAGGTCATCTCAGTGGAACAGAGGAAAATTTGCCCAATTACAGATGTGAAAACTTGGTTAATGAAAAATTCTAAGTATCTCCAAGGACAAATCAAAATACACTGGTGACAATAGCTCGTATCCATGCATAGGCCCCCTGGACCCACGTTCTCTCCAGTAACATTATTTCTCTAATGAGAAATTGAATTTTTATATGCCACCAGAATGATGTTTAAATAAGCAATAAGCCAAGATTTTCCCTCTTTGCATCAATGTACTCAAACAAAATTTTCCTTGCAGTATTTCAGGGGAGAAAAAACTCACATTTGAAAATCAAGCATAGGTATCTTCAGCTTCTGTAATAAGTACATTTTCTCTAGAGAACAGAGCAACTGAAATCAGATGTTCTAATAAGAGTTCTCTTAAAATCGTAACGGGTATCCTGATAGAGGTGAAGAAACAAAAATAGCCTAGGTCAGAATGTAGGAATGTTCAGTTAATAAAATCTTTTTTCTCATTTCAATATGTCTCAGGGAAATCCCAGAATATGAAAATCAGTGATGCTATGGAAGTTAGCAAGTACTGAGAGTTATGGGGACATTTGGAGGGCAAATATGCTACTTTTGCTTTCAAAACTACGATATTCAAGCCACAGGATAGAATGTGTATAATAGGAAACCTAATAATATAGTGAGAAGTGTTTCCTTTCAGCAGAAAGAGGAGCGTACAAAAGGAACAGATGGTGATAAGTTTGTGGTAATAGGGCGAAGCACTAAATAGTCTTTGACAGAGCTTGCCCCTAGATAGAACAGCAGTGGCAGGGCTTAAATCATTTTTTACATTGCTCATTGACTTTCTTTGCCTACTAATAAGTCTTCAGAGAATGATTTTAGTTTGCAGCGTGTCTCTTTGCCTTCCTCTGTTAATGTTACGTGTCCTATGCTGAATTTGTTTAACCCTATGATTCCAATTTTGGTTTCAGGACACTCTTTTCAGTCTTTTCCTGTCTTAAAGTGAAATTTTATAGAAAGCAGCTATTGTCCTGAATGATTCTTTTTAAAATTTTTCCCAAATAACCAGAGGAACTTGGAGAAGGAAGTGGTTTTCAGCCTTAATTGTAAAGCAGAATCAGTTGGGGAATTGTTTTTTCCCTTTAGATGTTGATGCTGTCTCTACCCTAAAACAATGAAATCTCTAAAACTCTCTAGATTTCTCTCTAGCCTGAAATGTACATGGATATGTTTTCAAAATGTTTTCAAGTGATTCTGATGTTCAATAGGAATTGATAACCTCTAGGGTAAAGTCCTCAAAAATAGGAGGCTTTTCACATGAGCTGTTGTAACTGGCCATTTGATGCACTGCTGAGAAAAGAAGGAATTTAGCTGAACTGGAAGCCCTTCTTTTGTAGTGCTACAGAACCCTGGGCTTATTTTATCATAGTGCTTATCCCATTTTATCATAATTATTGCTTTCTTTGTCTCTCTCTCTCTCTCCTACTCATAGAGGTCAGAGATTAGATTTTAGTATCTCAGTCTCTCAAGTTTCTAGCCTTTAAATAATGTTCTGTTGAAAACCAACACCTAAATGGCAGGGGCTCAGGGTTCTTTTAATACGCATTTTTTTCTTTCAAGTTCCTAGCCTTTACATAGTAAAGTGAATAATAGTAAGTGATTGAAAAATAGCAGAGCTCAGTTTTTTTTTAACTGAACTTCTAGTTGTTGCCAGCAACAAATTAGATCAGTTCTATACAAATTTCATTCATTCTTGCATCATCTTTATAATTTAGTGAAACAAGGTATTTTGATGTAGTTTGTCTGTATTGCATTGCAAATTCTTCTACAACCAGACAAGTCCTATGGTAAGTAATAAGTGGGCTCAAGAAAGGATAACTTTAAAAATATGTTTCTGTTTTTACTTAAAGTAGAACACTAAAATTTGTAATCTTTTTTGGATGATTAAATTGGAACAAAAATGCTTTTAGAAAGATTTTTTTTTCATTTCTCGCAAGTAAAACCCAATCATTAAAACAAAAGTAGCCCATTAATCCAGCGCTGTCTCCTTCCCCTGACTTCTCTTATCTAATGAGCGTTTAACTGCCCCATTCTTCTTTACTTTTATTGATCTTAGGATCAAAGGCCAAACTCCATCCCTCGGTTTTCTTGTGCCATCCCCCCACCCCACCCTGCCTTGGGAGTTTGAGGAAAAAGTCATTTGAGCCCCAGTGAGAAATTATATCTAACCTCACAGGGAGACAGGAGCCCCTGCATCCTCCTCTCCCCCCCCCCCCCCCCGTAGAAATGCAGACTGCTCTTTGTCGGGCCTGTGTCTGTATCGCCCATATCACCATTTTAATAAGCCTTTGTAAATTTCATTGCTTTTCAATTATGATAGTTTCATTTCGGCTAATTAAAAAACTTTTCTGGTTGGGAATGTGGAAGGATTGGATTTTGTTCCTCAGATCTCTAGTCTTGTTTGAAGGATACACTAATGGTCCCAGATGAAGATAGAGCAAGAGATACTTCTAGGAGCTTTCTCGTCTTGCAATGATGGGCCAGTATGAGGGAGGAGGCTTCAAGTGTAGAGACACTGATATATATTCCATTTCTATTATTACATATCTGGGTAAAAAAACGGGGGAGGACATCAGAAAGGCCTCTTAAACCTCTTGTTATAAACTTGTATTCACCTTCCCCATTCACCCCATTCTAGGCACAATATAAGATATATAGTCTGTTTATACCAAAACATTTCATCCTAATAAACTTTGCAAATTATTCCATAGTATTTCAGTTTGATTCATCTTAAAGGTTTTCCATTCCTACAGAGTAAAGGATCGTTTGTTATTTTTTAATAACACTAATTGAATGCCAGCACCGTAATAAGATTTTAAAACAGTTCCTGCCCCAAACATGCATACATATATCTATGGAAACCACTAAGTAAGTAAGTAATTTCAATATACTATGTTATGTGCTATAGTAGAGGTCCATACAAAATGTTTAAGAGCATTATGCCTTAGAAATGTTGGAATAAATGGCTAATGATCATTAGAATCTTGCTTTCCCAAATGACTGCTCCATTATTAATTTGTCACCAATTTATAATCATTTCCTTATTCTTCCTCTGCGATAGTTAATTCATTGGGAAATATACTTGCCTTAAATACAACCGAAACAGACTAAATACCTCTGCTGGATTGTCTGTTGCTTTAAAACGTTTCTTGAGCAGATGCATTTGGACATCATTAGATCTCATACTTTGTATGAGCCAGGTGTTTTCTGATTCCAGCCCTGCCAAGCCTCCTGCGCCATTCATGCAGTTATACCCAGTGAAAGTCATGAATAACAAGGTAATGACTGAGAGCCGTATTGCAAGACCAAGGTAACATCTATTAAATCAGAACATTAATTTCAGGAACACAGAGGTTTTTTGAAAAGCCATAAAGGGGTTTGCAAATTGTTCAAAGAGCTACACTCCAAATATTTTTAGAAGTATTAGTTCACAAACTGGCTCCTGTACATAGAAGGCAAGGAGAAACCAAAGAAAGAGGCAGGCCATTCCAGATTGGTAGGTGGCAGGTTTAAGAGCAAGAGAACTGACTTATGAGGTTTTTTGAGGTGAGTAGATCTTCACACCTGCCTACCAGAATCTTACAAGTTTATAACGAGACCGTAGCTGGGTTCAGTCCCGCGTTTAGTCTAGATGGTCTGGACAACACCTTACTGCCTCAAGGATGTGTCTTTGGAACAGCTCCCAGTGTAGGAATGGTAGGCAAAGTGTACATTCCCAGGACAGAGGAGGGGTGAGGAGCCTCCCATTACCCGGGTCTAGCTCAAGGGTCAACCAGAGATCGTGTCCTCTTGATTACCTGCTCCAACAAGAAGTTAGCTACCCTTTTTTTTTTATGTATTTGTCTCTTGGGAGTCACATGGGTCCTGCATAGTAAAGTGGCCAGAATTAATGTCTTAGCTCTACATTATGTTTGTGTTGTTAATAACCTCAAACTTGATGGCTTTCTCCTCTGTGCTTGTGTGTCCTGGTGACAGTGTGGTGCTCCCTCTCTGCTAGAGCGACAGTATCGAGAGAGAAGGCTAGCTCGTCTCCACTGACCTGATTTAAAATGAAAGAAAAACCAAGCCCATGTTTTTTTGGTCCATCTCCCAGATTATAGAAACTGACTGTCTCATTAGTGATTAAAACAGCAGCTGTTAATGTCTTGGAGCTGGTTGACCAGTTTAATTATCTTGGAATCTTGCTCGATTCCTCTTCTTTTAGCCAACATGGGGATTTCATTCTCTATAAACTTACCCCAAAGCGAAAAAATTTGAAATGGACCTAAAAAGTAAGTGTTGTTGTTAGACTGGGTGGGCTGTTGTTTTAGCAGCAGTAATAAGGGTTATGCAGTTGGCTTTGTGGTTAACGCTACAGTAGCATCATAAATTTACTCACACTGTACTCAGATGTGCCAAGAAAATATATTGCCATTCTTCTGTAGAACAACTCTTATCTCTTCCACTCGCCTCTAAGAAGTAGAAAGTAGAGACATCCTACAGTTAGTCCAAACAGTAGCCTGAGCCAAGGATCAGTTTCTCTAGATTTAACTGTTTCTTTTGAAAAAATATTTTTAGTTTCACCATTTTCTCTTTTTCTAATTTTGATCCTTCCTAAGATGGCATTTGGGCTCTGAAAGGGTTAGATGACCCAGTACATTAACAAGGAGGGGTCTTCCAGGTACCCTGCTGATCCTTGAGTTTGTGCTGTCTACAAACACATGACCCCTGCAAGCCCATCTCTGGGCATTCTAAAGGACTTTTGCTGAATTTAGAGAATGGTACATCCATTCTCTAACGTCTCGCCTGTGTATCCAAGTTCAGGGATGACCCCTGGCTAGCTCTCGTACTCACCTTGTGCTTCTGCCATGTTCTCCAAGATGGCCCACTGGCTCTCAGTCAGCATTCCTGCCACGTGGAAAGAGCCATAGGCTAGAGTGCACTGTCTGCCTGGCCATTCATCCCACCCTGGTGGCTTGAATGAGGCAGCTCCCACACTGTATTCTTTCAACAGGGAGAGTGACAGGAATTCCTCTGCTCTACTACTGTGCATTTCTCCAGACATTGTGAACATCATCTGGGATGTTTAATACTTTAAAACTTGATGTCAGTATACTGGAAAAATTGTACTTGGTATTGTAGGGCAAAAAAACTTTCCCTTTCTACACTACTAGGTTCTCCAGCTGAGGCTCTGGAAACTAGGCTGATAAAAACAAGTTAGCAAGAGAAAAACAGAGTTTTATGTATGTGTGCAATGTGCCTACCTGTAGAAGAACTCAGTGATGAATAATTCAAAGGGGTGATTAGGACTTGGAGTTAATATAACATGTAAACAAAGAACAATATAGTTTTAGAGAAGCCACAAGACAAAGGAAAAGGAATTTCTGACAAACTGTAGAAAGATAAATATAAAGGGAAACTAATGGAAGATAAAGGTTCTTGTAGTAAGGTTTTTTGTGATGTAGATTCTTCTCGGTGCTGTCTCTGGGCTGATAAGGATCTAGAGTTGTCTCCCATGGTTAACAATCCACCTTCCCTTCATGGAAGACAGGGAGGGGAGAGAGAGATTTTGCGTGTCTTGGAAATTGCCTTTTCTTTTCTTTTGCCTTTAGCTCAAAATAATGCTAACCTCAGAGTGTCCTATTTTTACTCCCCATTTGAAATTTTAAGTTTCATGTGTTAAGAATCACATTGGTTGCTAGGGAGAAAGATTTGAGTTAGATGTTATGAGATAAGAGATAGGGAAAGGATGGAAAATGCAGAAAAGAGCAAATCTAAGCACATTACTCCATATCTTACTGAATCGGTCTCTCAGTCCTGGGAATAGGTCCGTCTAGATAAACAGTTGTGTCTCATTTATGGAGGCAGCGGTGCAGTTGGGAATAGGGAACCCACTTAAATTAGGCTTCTGAATGGTGTGAGCATTCAGTCATTTAATGAGGTGCTTTTCTGTGGAAATAAAAGAAAAACAAAGTTTAATGGTCAGAACAAACCATTACCCTAGTTTTTGAATCCAGGGGGCAGTCAGTCAAGATGTCTAGATGTTGGGCTGGAAACGAGCTGAGGTAGCAGAGTGAGAGCTTGCAATGGTGGCAACCTGACAATTTCCCTGTTTTGTAGTTTGAATGTCTCTGCTGATGGCTATACATCAGTGTCACAGTCACAGTTACTGTTCAGAGCAGAGCATGGAAACATCTGTCTTCAATTTGCAGGGCTTTTTTAGACAGAATAAGGATCTGGGATGTCAGGTTTTAGTTCTCAGTGACTCCACATCAAGAAGGTGCAAGGAAAATGGGAAACCTTAATTGCTGGCAAAATTCACAAAATGCAAGAGTCAGTTTACAAAGAGATAAAAATAGCTCAAAGATAATGAACATATGTAAAGGTAGGTTACAATTTTTTACTGAAACATAGAATTTATCCCTACCGATCAGCCCCATTTCTATCAAAGATAATCCAAGTGAAATTAATTTGTTTTAAAATTAAGTCAGTCTCATTAAGCTTGGCCTGATTATTTACAGAAGTTTAGCAAGAATGGTGATTGACCTTATAGACTTTTTTTTTTTTAAGTCTGCTTTACTGGAACTTTTAATAAGGAATCTCAGACTAGACTTTTAAAAGCCTCTTGAGGCTGGAAAGACAAGCTAAGAAATTGCCACTACATTTTCCTTTAGTATCTATAGATTTGGTGAATTTCTTTCTTTCTGAGGTACCCAAAATATTTTAGGATTCTTGAGCCTGCCAGGAAGTAACTTTTCTTTAAGTCCGGGAACCCTGTAAGCCAGTTTTTTCAAGGAGCTTTGGAAGCACTGGCTCTAATAAGTCAGCCTCACTTTCTTAACTCTGGTTTTTTCTGATTCTGTGCACATCATTTTGAAATATGACATTCCAGTCAAAGCTTTGGTGTTATAACCAATGTTTTCAATTGTGTCCTGTTAACAAGGAGAACAAATTCTTATTGAATTTACACAAATAGCATCATTACCGTGAAAATAAGAATATTAAATAAGAGTTTTCCATATTTTGGAGGGATCAGGTAGGAAGAAAAAGAAATGTTTTATTTTTATTTATAAAAATATAATCTATCAGTTTGCTGCAAACCATAGATAGTGATAGCTTAAGAGAATAGAGAAGAAGGATTCTTTAAATCTGGAAAACAAAACATCAAAGAACCAGTAATGTTTCAAACAAAGAGTCATAGAAATTATAATCATCATCAATTCATTCAGTCTCCTGTAATTAATTTTTGTCCTAATTGGTCTTAGGTTATCGGTTTTACAAATCCATCAGTTTCTTCATTAGATTTCTGGAAATTCTTACTCAGTCCAGTAGCATGATCTTAAAAGTTATCAGAAATCCGTACTCCGGAGTACCTGTCAGAGTTTTTTCGTGGATCTCTTTGAAGATAAATCACTTTTTGGACTATATAGCTGATTGCAAATGCTTTCAGAGAAGAAAAGTAAAAGTAACTGTGAGCAACAAAAGTCTTAAAATAGTTGTAGTTAAAGATCAGATGAGTGTTCATTACAATACAATTGACGAAGTAATTTAGTTATTTTTGTGACACAAAACATTTTAAGATAACAATTAGAATTATGACTGGTAACATTAAATCAGGACATACGGACACAGATGGAAAGTAAGGACACTGACCCATGTCTAGGAATTTCGAAAGATTTTTGAAACACTTGTATTAATAACATATTCATAAAAAATAACCTAATGAAAGTTAAACATCACTTCTTATTTGACAGTACTTCCCATATAATTTAATATACCAAAAAAATTAATTTAGCATCTCTCGTTTTTACAAGATGAAAGAACAAATCCTTTGAGACTTTCCAGAGACCCTCAGAGAAATCTCAAAGTTATTCAAGGTCAAAAAGACTATTTAGAATTTGATTTTGTCAAAACTTACAAATTTGTCAAAAATGTTGAAAGTTTTAAACATTTGATTAAATGGAATCACAAATCACTATGAGATGACATTTGTTAGTATTTAACAAAACTGACGGTAAGAGAGTTCAAATGCTAATATAGTAAGTGACATACTTGGAAATAAAAACAAAAGAAAAACAAAACCTTAGCTTTTTCAATATTGAGAAGGCTTGGTTTTCATTTTGGTTTTTTTTTTTTTCTTTTTTATTGAATGAAAGATTGTTTAAATTCTATGGTGCTTTACAATTTTCAATAATTTCACACATATGATTTCATATAATCGCATAACCCTTTTTTCCCCACCTCTCTATTACCCCTCCCCGCTTCCCTCTTCCCACTGTTAACCACTGGTTTGTTCTCTGTATTGGAGTCTGCTTCTTTTTTGTTTTATTCAACAGTTTGTTGTGTTTTTTGTATTCCACATACAAGTGATATTGTAGAGTATTTAAGACGTGGTTTTCTTAAGTTATCAAAGACCTGGATAAAGACAACATGAAGCACAGGTAATCAGTCTGATTAGACATAGAATTCTGTTTTCTAGGCAGATTTTTCAACAGGTAAAGAATAAAAAATTATATTTCTGGCAGATGGAACAAGTTAAGCAGTTAACAAGTTAGCTTTTTGGTGAGAACTGAAACTTTTTACTAAAAATTTGTGAAGAAGACTTTTAAGATTTTCCTTTGCCCTGAAATGTAATTTTATGAAAACTGTGGACTAAATTTTGGGCTAAAGACCCTTTGGAAATACTGAGCAACAGAATGTTTTCAAAAACCTCTTTTTTTCCTGCTTTTTCTTTCAATCTCAGATGGTTGCTGTAGGTGCTTTAGCCAAGAGTTGTCCCCTTGGATATTTACATTTTAAAGACATGGAAAGATTTACATCTTACAGGAACAGAGAAAAGATCTGGGGTTTTTCTAAGAAGGAGTTCTAGGGGCATATTTGCCTATTATCAGAAATCTAGAGCCATTGTTATTGAAGTTTTTCTTTTCCTTAGGTGTAGATAGTCTGATGAATCCTTTGCAGTGGGTGATCCAAAGTACATTCACAAAGAGCTTTGTATGGGAGGGCCTGAGGCTCTTGAGGTCTGGTTGTAGAGTAAAGGACAGTAAAACCAGGCTTGCTGTGTATTCCCAGAATCTTTGTCCGTGTTATCAGCATTTACTTAAGTCTTAGAACTACCTGAGTACCCTTTTCAATTCAAAGCCTTATCTCTACTTCCAATCTCATTAAGAACTAGGAAAGGAACTCTCCTGTTCTTTTCCTCTCTTTTTTTCCCCCCTCCTTTTAATCTGATCTTGTAGGTACCAATAGGACTTGTGTTTAGGATGAGAGCTCTCTAAAAATCTTTTTAAATATTTTCCAATTATCTTTTTCCAAATTGAAGATCCATCATCAGGCATTCAGTGGGTAAGCTCTTCAAAGGTAGATCCATTCCAAATGCAGCACAAATCAGAAAGCCTTTTTGATGGAAAGACCCAGAGGCCACTTTCCAGGCTTAGAGTAAATTCTTACCATGGAGGCAAGAGGTGTCTCTAGAATGGGTGCAGATGTTGTAGCCCCCATGATCCAAAAAGGTCACTCCAAAAATAGTACAAGAAAACAAAAACTTCATTGCCACAGGCAGTTGGAAAACTCTGGTCTCCCACAAAAATGGGACACCTTCAGTGACAGACCCATTCGTCTGTGACACCTGTTAGGCTATACAAGGATGAGGTTTTTCCAGCACTGACAAGGCAATGCAGGGAAAAGGCAGCACACGTCCCTTATGGGTTGAGACCCCTTATTTAAACAAATTCCCTTGAGAGCTGGCACAGATGGTAGGGGTATGTCTCAGGTCCCCAGCTTGACAGATGGCCACCTGCACATGCAGACCCAACAACCTGTGCCTCCCAGCAAGCAGAAAAATCAAGGAGCATACACTTTCACTGGATCCCAGCCAAGCTCTCAAGGCACAAAACAAGACAGAAGGAGGATCTCATCTCTTTTTTTTTTTTATAATTGGTGACCCACAGAAAAGTTTGTCTAAACAGACTGTGGAGTGGTGAGAACTATGAATTCACCAGCTAGTGAGACTGGCTCAGACGACAGGCTTTAGGATTTATGCCTATGCTTTGCCCTATGATTCTTTCCCTTATGACAGGTGACACAAAACCAGCGACAGAGGTAAATTATGGCTACCCGAGAGAAAGAATGGATCAGTAACAACATGGCCAAAGCCACACACACCAGAAGTAGTTCACCCAAATGTTTTCTCCTTTTAATCTAAATTTGGAAGGGAGAAATTTTTACCACCCTTTTTCAACTAAATCCTACAGGCAGAAATCTGGGAGGCTGATTTTGGTTAAGTATTCTTACCTTTTGCTGGTTTGGTCAGTTGTTTTAAGATTTAGCTGTAGCCTCTGGGGTAAGTAGAATGATCCAGGCATCCCATCTGGGTCACCAGGACTGTAGGGAAGAAAAAAACTCCTCTATTCCCTTAGGTTTAGTGGCTGGGCCTTCAGAATAAACTGATGAAACAAAAATTAACAAGAGAAAAACAAACAGTTTATTAACACATATTTACATAAGCACCTGGGAGAACTTAGTGTTATCTCAGAGGGGTGGTTAGAATTTAGTGCTTGTTTTATAGTATATGAACAAAGAACAATAAATTTTTAGAGAAGTGACAAGACAGAGGAAAAGGAGTTTAGGTTCTTAGGGGTGACAAACTGGAAAGATATACAGGGGCACTAGTGGGAGATAAGGATTGTTTTAGTAAAGTTTGTGTTGTAGATTCCTCTCGGTGCTGCCTCTGGGCTGATGAGAATCTAGATTTGTCTCTTGTGGTTAAGAATCCCCCTTCCCTTCCTGGTAGACAGGGAGGGGCAGAGAGGTCTTTATGCGTCTCTGTTGCTTTCCAGTTGCCTTTAGCTCTAAATAATTCTTACGTAGGAGTGGCAAATTTTGGGGTAGCGTACTCTGAACGCCTTTACTGTTGATCATATATATTCAATTTGTGAGATCTTAATGAATCACTTTAAATATTCAGAACAATAATTCTTTTTTTCCCCTCCCCTCCTGCCAATCCCTAACCTTTTTTTAATCCTCTCTTGGACTCCTAGAAATTACAGCAGTACTTTTAATTTTTTTATATAAAATCTGAAGAAAAGTTAGTGGATTTTTCTTCTCCCCCTGGAAATATTTTTACACTCACACAATTCTGCTTAAATTTGAGAAATAAATCCAGATTATGACTTCTACATCTGGAGCCAGCTCCCAGTCATGGCAGAATAGTTTATATTAAACTAACTAGCCCTCTAAAAACAGCTACAATAGCAAAAACATAGATAATAAAAAAAAAAAAGTATCCAGGTGTCTGAAGGCACTGGAGAGCAGCCCAGACAGCCCAGGCACAAGGGCACTAAGAGCCTGTGAAGATGGGAAACGCATTCAAGTGAACTTGGACTTTTTTCCCACTTTTCAGCCCAAGATACTTGCCACTTCTTAAGTGTCATGGCCTTAGAGGCTGTGCAGAATGTGATGACCTGGGGCCTTCAAAAACTTCATAAGGGTAGGAAGCTGAAAATTAGAATTAAGAGTAACGGTGATGCCAGAATTTGCAGAACCAAGATTTTCTGGGAAAAAGAAATACAGAGACATGAGCCCTGTGCCCACTGAGGCATCTGCTAATCATTAAGCTAAACGGTCAAGCAGCACTCTTGGTAGTGTCATGGTTTTAAGCGAACTGAAATTGTTTTTCAGGGCCCATATATAGGATGGACAGAGAGTTCATGTCCAAAATATATTAGTAGATCCCTCAAATTTGTTAAACTAAAACAGTAGGAAACCCTTTAAAACATTGGGCACAAAAAAGGCTATCCACATGGTTAGTAAACAGACAGGAAGGTGCTTATCTCATTACTTCATTTGTCACTGGGAATTTGCAAATTAAGCCCAAAGTAGATACAACTACATATCCACCAGAATGGCCAAAATTAAGAGAACAACAAGTCCTAGGCTTTGGAGTAAGTTGCACAATTTATACACTACTGGTGGGAATATAAATGTGTATCCACTTTGGAAAACCTGTTTTACCAAATTTACCAAAACTGAATATTCATTTTATATGACCCAATATTTCTACTCCTAGATTTATTTGTACCCTACAGCAATAAATAGCTCCAAAGGCCAGACATAAAAAGTTACAACAGTGTTATTCATAATGTTAAAAAAAAAACTGTAACAAATATCCATCAATAATAGAGTAAACAAATGTTGGCATATTCATACTATGAAAAAATATATAAAAATAATGTGGAGGCTTGTCTGGAACATACTGTTGTTCAAGTTAAGCAGGCACAAAAGAACGCATACTGTATGTATGTATGTATGTATGTATGTATGTATAACGAACTCAAAAACAGACAAAACAGATCTATGCAGAGAGGCCAACATCGTGCATACTTGGCAGGAGTAACACCTAGGATAGAACGAGGGAAGTATCCAGTTTATAGACTATTGCTTGAAGTGGGTGATAGTTATACAGCATGTTCACTTGGAGTCTTCAGGAATGAAGCTTTATACTTTTGATTTGTGCATTTTTCTGTATTTATGTTATTCTTCAATTTTTCACAAGTTTGCTTTAAAAGAGTTAATCAATTTAGGGGAGACAGTGTGTTTTTAGAACAAAATCCTTTAATCCTTCCTTATTCCAGGAAGAAATGAGCAAGTCCAGAAGGCCCCTTTGGGGCATCCTACACAGTGATGAAAAAAGCTGTATTGTTATGGATACCTCTCAAGTGCACATTTAAAGCTGGTCATAAGAGAGCCCAGTGTTTAAAGTTATATGCTAATCAGTTCATTACACAGACTGAGAATGTCAGAATGTTGATAACCAGTTTGAAGCTGAGTTAAGGAAGATAGGAGTTCATATTATTTGGCTACTTACATGTATGTTTGAAATTTTTCATAAGTTTTTTTGAAAGAAGAAAAATACAAGGATCTGCCTCTGCAGTAACAGAAAATAAATTCTATCACAAATGGATTCCCATAGAGGATGGAAAAAGGGAGTCAGAAAAAGAAATCCTACACAAAATTGGATGATAAAATTTGGTTTGCTTCAGCTACAAATTTTAAACATCTTGTACTCCCACCTTCTTTCTAGCAAGGTGAATCCTATTCCCTGTTCCTATTTCTAGGGCTTATTTTTAACCCCACCTTTCCTAGAAAGTCTTAATTTCTACTCTTGCCTCTGAACTCCAATTGCTCAAGGAATATTTGTTACCACTTGATTTATCCACATTATGTTGTATGCTGGGCTGCCCCCCAGTTGTTATGTTTTTATCCTTTTTTTTTTTTAATTTTTACTGTGTGCCTGGGAAACATTAAATAGTCAATATATTTTAATGTAAAATTTATCAAGCATTTATAGTTTTATTGATCATTTATTTATTGAATACTTTGTTACAGCTTTTTCAAACATGGCTTGTTCTTCTTAGATGCTACATATTAATTATGCTTATTAACTTATTTAGTCCTTATAAAGCCCATGTGAATTTGCTATTACTGGTACCCTTATTTTATGAATCAGATAACTGAGGTACACAGAGTAGATTGCAGAATGTCACCCAGTAAGTACAGGAGCGCCAAAACTAATTTTTCAAACCTACCTCATGCTGCCTCTTGGTTGTTTATTGGGCCTAACATAATGCAATAGGAAAAGAAACTTCCCAAGGTGCTTCAAGAATCTCGAGCATTTTCTTTAGAGTGTTGACTTTTTCTTAACTAAAGCAAAATTGTCTTTACTTCAGAAGCTATGAGACATAAAGTCTGTTCTCTTTGAAGACTGAATTAGTTTTTTCTTCACAAGACTATTTGAATCATATTAAAATTTAGGCCTGAATTTCTGCAGCTAACTTTGAACTGTTCACCAATAATTATTGTATTTGCAAATTCTCTGGTCTAGTACTTCAATATGTTTATATTACCTTAGAAACAAAAAAGAATTCTACAACCTTGTGAGTATAATTGAAGAAGTCTTAACTAATTCTTTCACTGTCTTTTTGGGAACAGAATTCAGGTCCCATTGTGGAGTCAGAGAAATGCCTGCCATGTTATATCACAAAGGCCCATTAGATGGAAGTTAGGTTCGCTGTTAAATATTTGAGGACCAGAAATTGACTAGCACTGATGAGAATTCTGATGCCGATGAAGACATTGCATCTTTCGAAATGCTTTGCTCTTCTTAGCTGCTGTGTATTAAATGTGCTCAAGAATCCACTGTGCTTCCGAAAATAACCTTTTTGGGACTATAACCAGAGACGTGTGCCTCTTATTTCCAATTAGGGCATCTAGTCAAAACATATGGGCACACAAATAGAAAGCTATCTCAATTACCTGAGATCTCAAAACCTCATAATTAGTACTGAGAACACTGCAATGCATAATTCCTGTCTCCTTTTCCTACCCAAATGTTAATCATTATGTTAATTAAACCGAAAGAAAAGATACCATTGTAAATTCCACGTATATCTGCATAACTGACGAATTATTATGTGTATTAAATGCTAAAAGACTTGCTAGAACTGATGCAATTTTAGACTTTTTATACATACTGTTAAATTACTTTTTTGAAAATTTGAACCAATTTACACTCTCCACAATAGCATATAAGAACACCAGTTTCCAATATGCACACCAACGATGGTTATTATTTTTTAATCTTTATCAGAATCAATGGCATCTCAATATTTTACTTTATCCTTTACTTGATTCCTTTGGTCCTGGAATGTTTCCATGTGTTTATTGATATTTGAATTTCTTTGGGGATTTTGTTTCTTTATGTCATTGTTTTTCCTGTTTTGCTATTCAGGTTTTTCTTATTAATTTGTAAGCTCACTTTTACTTGAATTTGCTCTCTCTCCCCCCTCCCACACACTCTCCCGCTGTGTGTGTGTATCTGTGTGTATATATCCATTTATGTATGTATCTACATAGATACATATATCCACTTTCTAAATATGTCAGGAGTTTTTCTTTGTTCTGTTTCTGATATGTAGAAGTTCTACATTTCTGAATGATTAGACCTATCAGTCTTTTCTTTTATGATTCTGGCCTTTCATCTTATTCTTAGGAGAGCACCAAACTTTAATAAAAGTGCACATTACTGGTAATTGCTTTATGATTTTATTTCAAAATTTACCCTGATAAAAATGTATTTTGTTACAAGGTGTAAGGTAGGGATTGAAAATTTTTTCTTTTTAAAAAACGATTTATCCTAATATCATATGTTAAATAATCTACATTTTGTTCACAAATTTAATATCCAAATTTTATCACACACTTCTAATATAATTGGGTCTCTTTCTAATCTTTTATTTCATTCCATTAATCTGTCTTCCTGTTCTGACACCAGCACCACTCATTGGGATTTTTATTAGATTGCATTAAAATTATATATTATTTTGGAAAAAATTTGCCGTAACCTACTTTAAATTTTTATTATAGATACAATAAAACACTGACAGTTTTCTAATAGCACAAAATAAAGAATTTTATTCTCGTTTTATTAGTATTGAAAGCCATAATGCTCTGAGCAGTAAGCTTAGCAACAAAACTTGAGTCCATCTCCAGTCACCTCTACAGAGCCTTAAGGGGTACGTTTATACATCAGCCCCATCCTTAACTTCATCATTTCCCCCATTTTTATTTCCTTTCTGTTCCACTGCCTAATTTGATTATTTTAAAAAACTATTTTGCATTGTGTTCACATCTGCTAACCAGCTTACTCCTATTTTGAAATGATTTGGAAGTAAAAGTAAAAGCTTTTAATAGATTCTCAAAGGAATTCATAACCATAAAGATTAAAAACCACTGTTCTAGACCATATAAACTTGACTCATTCATGGCCAAAACTGAATACAGTTTTACAGATTTCCTGACACTGAGCTATTTAAAAAATCCACATGACTTAAATGACACTGGCATTATTTAAAGAAATATATGTGAAATTAAAATGTTAATGTCTAGAAGGCTGATGTTGAAATCAAGTATCATCCACAAAGTCCATGGCATAACACGTTTCAGGATAGCTGCAATAAAAACATTCAAGTGGAAAAAGAGAGAAAGTAAAGCTACAGAGATTGGTATCTGATCAATACCACATGCCACAACATGGGTGACAGGGTTTCGTTCACTCATTCATTCGTGCATACATAAAACTTACTGAGACTTTAATGTGCCAGGCACTCTGATAGGCACTGGATTTATGGCAGTGAACAAAATGGACAAAAAGCTCACCTCCTTGGAGCCTACATTCTTATGGGAGGACACAAACAAAAAGATAAATAAGTAGAATAAGTAAGTTAGATGTTGCTAAGTACAGTGGAAAATTGGGACGTTGATAGGAAGTGTGTATGAAAGGGTGGAAATTTTAGTTAAAGTAACCTGGAAAGTCTCACTGTGAAGGTGATATTTCAGTTAAGACTTGCTGTCCAGAAGTCTCAATTTGGGAACATGCCAAACATGTAGAGGAACAGCAGGGAGGTAGTGTTGGTGAAGTCAAGAGAGGCAAGGAGGAAGAATAATAGGTGATGAGGTTAAATAGACAGCAAGGGGGTACCAAAGACCATTGGAAACCCTCCATCCCTTACAGAAATACTGGAGGATATTGAGTAGAGGAGTGACTTTACCCAACCCATATTTCAGCTTTGTTGATATATTTGAAATTTTGATAAAGAACAATGAATTAATGTGTGCTTGTGTGATTTAAAATTAATCAGAAATAAAGCAGTTGATGTAAATTGATGGTAGAAAAGAAGAAACAGGTAGAAGAAGCAGTTGAAATCAAAACCCACTAGCATGAGGTGATGGGGTGAAGAAAGGGAAGAATGAAGGGCAGTGCCAAGGTCTCCAGCCTTGGTGTTGGATGGCATGGTTCAACCACAGGAAATTCAGGAGGAGGAGCCAGTTTGGCAAAGAAGCTTTCAGGAATGATGGGTTTAAAGTAACAGATATGGAGTTTGGGATTTGCAGATACTAACTACTATGTATAAAACAGATAAACAGCAAGGTCCTACTGTATTACACAGGAAACTATGTTCAATACCTTTTAATAGCCTATAATGAAAAAGAGTAGGAAAAGGAATACACACACACACATATATCTGAATCACTATGCTATACACCAGAAATTAACACAACATTGTAAACTGACTACACTGAAATTAAAAAATAATAATAATAGAGAAAAACTGAAGTAGAATGAAGGTGAGGGAAGAAAGAGAGATCAATTGGGAAGTTATCAGGAGATAGGCTGATACCATGAGAATGGGTAAACTACCCGAGGGATAGAATTGAAAGCAAACAAATAAAAATTCAAGTTCTCCACTTAATTTTTTTTATATATACATTTATAAGGTGGAAATAAACACTTATTATCAACCTGGATCACAAAAAAAAATGCCCATTTAATTGCAGAGGTACAGCACAAGAAGAAGATTAGAAAGACAGAACACCATATGTTAGTAATGGTTGTCTTGGGTGAAGACAGCTTTTGCTTTGGAAGGCTATGGAGTACAGATGTCAAAATCATAGACTTTGCAACTTCCTACTTGGGCGGCATTAGACCAATGGATGCAAAGCAAGTCCTTAGTACATAATGCTCAATAAATCATAGATAGTTTGCTTTTACTGCATATATTGTGAATTTCTGTGAATTTCTTTTTCAATCAAGATAGCATCATTATAAATAATATTCTGGATTAACTGATTGGCTAAAATACTCGGACTATATAATAAAATAATGCATATGTTTCCTCATATGTGGCATGACCAGACTATGATTTGATATATATCTTGAACCCAATTTGTCCTCACATAAAGACAGTCATTTTCAGGTGTTTTCTAAACTTTTAAAAATCAAGCAGCCACTTAATCTCTTATGCCTTCACAGCCTAGAATTACAAATGTGTATGAAAAACTTGGATAAGGGACATAGGTGTAGGCAGCTACTTGCTCTGAGCATTAAAGGTGGAGCTGAAAGTTAGATATACAGGAGAGGATGCATCGGGTTGGGAGTTAGAGGCAAGCAGGGGAGATTGGACAGTTGTCGCGGGGGACTGAGAAAAAATCATGATGGAAATGACAATGAAGGATTAATGCTAGGGGACCAAAACTGGTTTGAAAGCTGTCTGGGGGTTATAGGAAAAAAAATAAATAGAAGTAAGTCATTATGGCTATCTGCTCTAGTCAACCCACCCACATCGTGTGTTGCCTTATTAATCTGTTTTGCTATAATAATTCTTGGAAACCAACACTAATTACAGTGAGGATGATCCTGTGAAATAGCAGGTAAGGAGAGCCTTCAGATTGCCCAAGAATATTTTGAAATATTATAACTTTTTTCAACATGAATATATATATATATAAATATAGATGGAGGAATTATAAAAATATTCTACTCTTTATTCTGTTACATTTTAAAAGTAAACTAGAGAATCACTCCATCCCAAATTCAAAACACCATGGAAACTCCTAGTGGTGACCAGTGTTTTTCACTGATGACTTTGCCTTGGGGAAGAAGGAAAAAGATTAAATTATTCACTTTAGAAATAAAATGTCCATCATTAAGCCCAGCAAAGTGTGACTAGCACACAATTCAACACTTATGTGAATTGAAATATAAGCTTATGCATTTTGGTAGAATAAAAATGGAAGTTGTTTCCCATGTTTTAAAATATCAAAGACCTGTGGGAGAGAGACTGAGGGCTACATTGTCCCTTTCTGTGTTGGTATTTGCGTGTAGTGGTCATTCTCATTCATTCCAGAGGGATTTAGTTCAGTTCTTCTGACTTTATCTTCTTACCTTATAATACTGCTGTTTAGAAAGAGAAGGTAAAGCTCCAAGGAGCCTTCCTCAAAGAGATAATTGTGCAGGACGCCCGGTCTCCTTCAGCCATGTAACGTACATCAGTTGGCAGTGGTTAATTAGTGTGTACACTTGTGGCTTGGTTTCCTGAGGAGGGAAATTAAATTTCTTCCTTTAGCTTAGAAGAGCATAGAAGTTTGTAAATGTGTTCATCTAACTTAGACTTTAGGATCATGCGTTAAGCATCTATTGAGGGAAATGGAATGTAAGCTCAGAGAATGACAGGACATTTGCTGAGCACATCAGTTATAGCAGGAAGTATGTAAGTGTCAGGTGCCCTGTTTAACTAGACCAGTTGGATTTAACAGAGGACTGTACATATAGTCACATTTTTACATCCTTGTTCATTTTATTGAAAATGAAAGGCAGTGTGCGGTAGTTGAGAGAACACCAGCTTTGGAGTCATTTTTAGCTGAGTTCCAAACATGGCTATAGCACTTAACAGTTGCACAACCTTTGAAGATGTCCTTATATTCCAAGTCTCATTCGTCTCATCTGCAAAGCAAGGATAGTATTACTATACCCTTGAAGGATAGTGGAACTAGAAATAATCTGTGTATAACCCTTATTATAGTATATGCCACATAATAAATTTTCAATAAATGATAGAATTTTATCGTTAGTATTATTGAGAGCCACCTAATGTCTCTGCTTCTTAGTTTTCTTCTCCTTTAGTATATAATAAAAATTAACAGGGGGTATTATAGAAAACCATGATACACTTAAGTAATATGCATTAAGATGACAACACTAGTTCCCCAAGCTGTTGATAATTTCAAAGCAAACTTAGGTGACACATTTATTACCTGGTTTTCTTGGGGGAGGCCTCAATGTAGCTATTTATAAAATAGATGTGGGACAAATAACAGAGAGAGTTGTGTGAGTTAGATGGAATCAGATTTGTGGAAGTATTTTGCAAGCTATAAAAGATTATGCAACTGTCAAATTAGTCTTGGAAAGCCCTTTAGAGTTTATCCAAATCCCTTATTTTAAGATGATAGAGGTAAGAACTAGAGAATGTTTGACTTATCCAAGGGCACACAATTAATGAGTGGCAGAGCAAAAGTCTAGCTTTAGTGACCAATATCCCAGAGTATCACCCACTAATGTTGATAATGTGTGTTCGTTGTCATGTTTTAATGTCATGTTAATGTTTTAAAGGCCATTAATATCCTTCAAGTTCTCAACACTCCATTGCTGTAGCTACCATTCAGGTACAGAATATGTAAAATGTCTAAAATCGGTATGAAATAGTGCTGCTAACTGACATTGGGGAAGATTGGAGAGAACTGTGGGATTTCCCTGTCTTGCCACATTACCATCTTCCCTGGGTTAGCTCCAGTTTGCAAAGCCATTACCATGTGTTGTCTGGTACTGTTTTAGAATGAGATGTTATTGAAGCCAGAGCCCCAGGGTTCTGCAGTGGCATTCAGGAGAAAAATTTGATTCCAAATTGAAGCAACCATTTGGTAGATAAATGTTGAGTTCATTCTTTCTGCTACCAGAGAAAAATGCTTAACAGTGAAAGTCCAGTAATGCCATCTTTGAATGTTAAGAACAGCTTTGTCTCCCCCAAAACAGCATCCCCAAGCTATGTTCAGAAACCTGAATCTCATCAGATTTCTCGACATTTATATGAGGGAGTAAGTAGTGGTCAGAAGATAGGATGTGAAATAGGCCTGCTTATGGGAGAGCTGCCTACACAAACTAGACAGTTCCAGCAGATAGCATTTGCATGTAGACTGACAGATGGAATTACATTTATTCTGTTACTGGAAAACTGAAGCAAAACTGAAACAGATTGCCAGATAAATCAAGTCAATCAACGTAAGTCACCTTTGTTTCAGATGCTCAGTTCTGGTTTTGCACGTGTTCTTTGTGTGTATGTGTGAGTGTGTGTGTGTATAATGTATGTGTATACTCTATGTGTAGTATATATGTATTGATGTGTATGTACTATATATTATAGAATATATTTATTTTAATATTTCAGGGAATTGTGTAAATAAACTACTAGTTTGTCAGGGTTAAGGAGAGACAGCCAATGTGACTGGCAAAAGGAGTCAATGTAAATTTCCTCAGATAGCAGGTGTTATGCAGGATTAGGTTTTATCACTAATAAAGGACAGTACTCATAAAATGGAGAAAAAGTCTACCAAAAAAACCTCCTCAAAAGCAATATTTGAAAATTTTTTATATTATAGGCTCAGATACAAGTATAATTAATTTAGCCTATACTGGAGAACTAAAGTAAACTGGTTTTCTTTAACACATTCTCAGGTGGTGTGTCCAGTACTGGTGGTGTCTTGTGGATTAAGGTTTCCTTTATTAGCTTTGAGTGTTTATTGCATATATAATAGCTCTCTTTGCAAGAATACCAAAACTGGCTTCAATTGTTCCATTTTTATTGGCTTAAAATCATAATCGCTAAAACTCTTAGCAGGAAAAAACTATTATAAAGGTAGCTTAATTAGAGTGTGGTAGAAAAGGGCATACATTTTGTTCTCTCTGTTAATCTTTTGGGCTATTGACTATCCAATGCCATATCACAGAATCATAGAGTGCCAAAGCTTTAAAATAATACATATATAAATAGATAGAAGCCATTTGGTCCAAATGGCTTTTTTTTTTTTAAACAAATGGGAAGAATAAGGCTCAGAGAGTCCTGACTTGCTCAAAGTGAGTCATATAGGAGGTAAACTTAGGACTCCTCAGCTCGCAATTCTCAGTATTACCCCAAGTTGCCCATAACTGCATTTGCTTTCAGTATTGGTTCTTAGCTGCAAAATACTCAGTTCTTTCTGATTCAGAAATTACTATACCTAGTAATATTTTATGATGAACAGATTTCATACTTTTTCATTATGCTTTGTGTGACTTTTAGAGTCTGGAGTATAACTCATCCATAAGTAGAAGATAAAATAATCTGAGAAGTGAAAAATAATGAGATTCCATTTTATGAAGATAACAAATCCAGAAACAGATCGCATTTCTGCTTTTGATTTTCAACGATATTGTCAAAATCTCCATCTGTACAGCACATTTAAGAGCCCATTACAAGTTCTGTTATATATTCGACTTCACATTGCATAGGTGGCAGAAGATGGGCAATTTTTCATGACGCATGTGTTGGAGAAAGCTGTGATTTTGTGGGTGTTTCTTCCCACATGGCATAAGAATATCTTCAAATTAAATATTTTTGTTGTGTGTCACCAAACTATGTGTCAGTTTATAGTAGAACACTTCATTTTGCATCTTACATATTTCTAACTTTAGTAAACACAAACTAAAATCTGATTTTTTTTACCACAACGTACACTGCTTTACTGCTAAAATTGTTGTTGCTAGAGAATTGAACAGTTCTGACACACTATAACTGTGCATGTGTTTTGGGTTCTTTTTTTTTTTTCCATTTCTGACAGGTTCTTTCTGTGGGAAACTTAGTTGTGTCTGAGTACTAAACACTTGGTTGTTGATTATTAGTGATAGAAATGGAAAAAGACAGCAATAAGCAAAAATGAGGCATGTATCTCATTTTTTATATGTATATAGCAGAAATGTGTCTCCATATGCTGTATGTCTTTGTGAGCATTTGATGTTATACATTACCAATCTCCTTATAGGTTACTTGATGCATTATTTATTTCTCTTCTGTGTGGAGAGACCCAATTGAGGATAATAAAAATCCTTAAAGAAGGAAAGTTCTGCAAGTATGATCAAGCATGAAATGATCTTCAAAACCAAAGCAGGATGAAATTCAGCAAAAACCTGAGAAACAACCGCAATGGCAACATCCCAGAATCAGACATCACCCCTCCTTTCCTGCTCTAGGGCTGCTGTGTTTTTGAGGGAGGCCAGCCCCATCAAACATTAAGGTTTCATAGCTTTTGTTACCTTTCCCTATGTTTAGCCACTATTTCTTGTGACAGCTTTTTTGGAATATAATTCACATATCAGACAATTTGTCCAATTCAGTGGTTTATAATATTCACAGATTGGTAAAATGGTCACTACAATTTTCAATCATTTTCATCACCTGAAAAAGATACTTGTACCCTTTCATTATTATACCCTAAGCAACCATTAATCTACTTTTTGTCTCTAGAGATTTGCCTGTTTGGGGCATTTCATATAAATGAAATTGTATATAATACATGGTCTTTTGTGACTGACTTCTTTCACTTAACATTTTTTTTCAAGGTTCACACAATAGCATGTATTGGTATTTCACTCCTTTTTATACCAAATGGTATTCTGTTATATGGCCTTACCACATTTTTTTTATCCAATCCATTGTTTATCCTTTTAAAAGGTGTTGTTTCCAACTTTTGGCTGTTATGAATAATGCTGCTTTAAACACTCATGTACAAATTTCTGTACAGACTTATATTTCCATCTCCCTTGAGTATATACATACTTAAGAGTGGAGGAATTTATCCACTTTAAAAATTTTTAACAGGGTTTATTTCTATATGTAACATGATTATCTTACTGTCAGATTATGTTGTTTTGACCTCTCTGGAGGACAGCTAGATCCTTCTTTATAGTTGATTCTCAAATTATAGAGAAGATCACTTAACTATCTAATTCCATATTAAACAATTTGAGTTCCCTAAATATTTCAGATTTTCAAAATCTATTGCACTGCTCTATCTGCATTTCTCTAATCCTAAAAGCAAACAGTAGAGATAAAAATTATTCTTCTAGTATTGCAGATGAGGAAACTGAGGCTCAAAGAAATTGACTCACTCAAGGCCTCCAGTTAAGCAAGTGGTAGAAACAGATTAGAAGCCAAAGGCCTTCCAGCTCAGAAGACTAGGTTCTTTTCACACTATCAGGCTGTCCCATATTGAGACATCTTTGACTACTGACACCAAATAAAAGAATTTTGTTTGCAACTATTATGTAATTGTTTCAGCTATCACTTCAGCATAGACTCCCACGATAGCATTAAAAGCTAAAGAGTGAAATCTCAAGTATCTGCCAGTAGTTGGATCCTTAATATTATACAACAAATAACATAGAAGAGTAATGTCAAAGTTGTTTTGATTGTGATCCAAAATAGGAAATATGTCTTCTATCAAAGCCCAGTTACCACTTATAAACAAAAATTTCAAGTATGGGTTCATATTCTTTCCAAATTTCGGGACCCATAGGGCTCTAACCACAACTTTAAAAACCCTGGCATAGAGTAGCTGCAATGAGGCAAACTAATTTTTACCATAGATTAATCTGAAAGTTACTCCTCTTTCTTGAAAATAGCCAGGAACTGTGAAAATCCTTCCCATTGCCGTAGGGCCATGAAGCAGCTGAGAAAAAGACAGCAGGCAGATTGGAGAAACAGCAGTTTACAGAGACTGTTGCTAGCATATCCGGAGCTAGTGAGCTCCCAGCAAAGAGGGTGTCCGGAGAGACAGAGAACCACAGTGCTCCTTGACGGAGCGTTCCAGAGCAATCCACGACAGATCATCGGCAATTTCTAAAGCATTGAAGGAAAGAAAATTACTTTTTCTGCAATTTATGGTAAATTACTGCAAACTTAAAAACAAAGAATTGCAGATAATCTGCAATTTATGGTAACAGCCTTGATATAAGGAAATGACCTTCTACTATAGATCAGTGTAGGCGCACAACAGGCGGGAATGATCAGTGATCCAGGATCAAAGTGTAATTAATAGTGATCCTAGTCTTGAAGAGAAATATTTCTGTTGGTTATGTTTCTTTAAAGGTTTCCATGATTTCTATAGAGAATAGTATTTTACCCTAACTATAGACATGTTATGTATACTTTGTTGTAGACTCAAATTATAGTTAACTCTTCACTATAATTCTCAGCCCATAGTTATCGTTTGTTCATCTCAATTTTTCTGTTGCTTTTATAAAATCCCAAATTTTAAAAAGTCAGTGTATTTTTAGAGATGGCTCTTCGGTTGGGGTGGTCCCAAATGACCATTGCTACAAAGTAGGGCAGATGAGGTAAACAGCACATCCTGTATAATATTCCTTTAGCAAGAATTATTCTCGATTGGCTGTGCACCCCATCCATGTGAGGGAAGTCACCACATTACCCCAGAATTAGCATGATCAAATAAAATGGCACTATGGCCAAATCTCCTATTTGGAGAGCTTCCTGAGCTTTCCTCTTGACAGTAAACAGGGCTTGCACACAGGTGTAGTTTTCAGTGCCTGTGTCCTCCAGATTTTAATAAAGAAGTACTTACAAAACAAATCTCCTATTAAGATTATCAATTCTAGTTCTTCCTTAGTGTTGGGCAGATGTGATCTTTCAGTGATTTCTAAACTTTATCCACCTTCACTCACACCTTTATGTATCACAACATTCAAGCCACAGAAGGATGCAGCAGAAGAACTGGAGCTCAGAAGTTGGAAGACCCATAAATGCCAGCTGTGTCTTGCTCGCCATGTCTTGAATTTCCTCCAAGGGAAAGTAATAATATTAGGAAACTCAGCAGTCTTTTCAGAACCTCAGTTTCCTTACAGCTGAAAAGGGAAAACATCACTATCCTCGCCTCCATCACAGGGTGGTTGTAAGAACTGCACGAGATAAAGGATGTGGAAGTTCTTTATAAACTGGACATGACTGCACGAATGTGAAGACGAAAGGAACCTCACTGGGCAGCCCCTTTCTGTGTACCCCTGACCCTACAGACTGGTTAGCTAAGTACTTCTACCCATGATGCTAACAAATTGTTAGAATTGCTTCCTTCGCCTCTTTGTTCGAGTCTGATTGACAGCCACGTGTCTCTAAATGTGGTTGGTCCTCACCTTTGTGGTTTTTTTAAAATCTCAGCCCAAGTCCCCCGTCCTTGCAGTTTGAATTGTCCTCACTGGGAGATGTGCTATTGTGAAATGCAGGAGACTGCCCCACCATGTCACCATCTAGATCCAGGCAGCTGAGAGACAGATAACTGAGGAGTAAACATGAAAAACGCTTCTTCAAATGGAAGACTTTAAAAGAAAAACAATGTTTTTTTTCAAATCCACATAGAACAAAAACTGCTACAATTTTGAATAATTTAAAACTTCTATGGCTTAATTGAGTTATCTCAATTAAAAACACAATGGGAAAATTTCAATAGAAAAATTGCCAGAGAAGAAATAATGAAAATAATTACTGTGTTTAAGAGGAAATTTCCTGAACGGAATGTATTATTCATGCTGAAAATCTTAAATCATTATAATCTACAGTAATCATTTCCTTCATGTTGCAAATACACGATAAGTACTCTGTTCCTAAATTGGTTGTGGCCTCTTTTGGTAAAGAAATGGTTGCTCCCCAAAACAAGGCAACTTTAATGTACTGATGCCAAGCATACCATGGTAATTGCTCAGCTGCCCCCATGTTATTATATTTGATTACAAACCCCACCAAAGATGGCAAGAATTTGCTTCCCTGGAAGTAGAAACTTCCAAAGGATTCAGGAGTTTGACTTTGTAACAAAAACAAAGTGTATGATTGGTTACTGAATATACAGTTATATATTTTGTTATTTTCACCTCTGTTAGGAAATTTACCTAGAAATCACAGAACCCTTTTGTTTTGTAAATGACTATAATCTTCACTCATTTGTGTCCTAGGGAAAAAAAACATTGTGCATTTATACACCTGCAATTAAGATAGAACCATACCTAGTACCACACTGGGCGTAGCAACCGTGATTCACAGTAGGGCAAGAAAGGCCAAGACTGGAAATCGGAAAGCAGTGTCTGTTAGATGTAACAGACCTACGGACGTAACTAGTCAAGGTCAAGGCTTGGGAGGGAGAGAGAGAGTGGCATAGGGAGAAGTTTAAAAAATACTGTAAGGAAGATACAGGAAGCCCACACAGGTAGGAAATGAGGGCAGATAGGCAAGTTTGGTGCCAGGTCTGTTGTGGCCACAAAAACAGCTGGGACAAGGAGCAGGGAGGGAAAAAGAATGTAAATCCAGGAAGGGCGTAAGCAAAGAAGAATGGGGGTCTTTAAGAGCTGCACTCGTTAAAGAGATTCTGATATCTGACTTTAGGGCAAATGTATTCTTGGTCCTGCAGTTTATGGTCATGTAGGAACTCACAGGTGTGTGATTAGTGAGAGGATGTGGCTGCAGTGAAGATTACAACAGAAGGAAAGACAGCACTAGTTCTTCTAGAGGTCTTTCATAGATGTGAAGTGTTTCTTTTTTCTTCTTCTTCCTCTTCTTCTTGCTCCTCCTCCTCCTCCTTTTTTTTTTTTTTTTTTTTTTTTTTTTTGGGCAAAGCCCCTACTTTTTCTTTCCCTAATGTTTTGACCCTGAAGTCTCTAAGTAGAGCAAAGAAGCCCCAGTGTATGCTTTTTCCCTTGTCACTAGAGAAAAATCGTAATTGCTCCACTTTTGAGCCCTGCTTTGGCTATCTATGACTGTGTAATAAACTACCCCAAACTTCAAAACTTAGTGGCTTAACTTAGAACTTTGTGGCTTACGAAAACAAAACTGCTATCTTTCGAGCTGACTAGGCACGTGGGTGGGTGGAGTCTCCTTTTCCAGACTGGATCTGCAGTTGTCTGGAGGGTGGACTGGCTGACGTATCCGAGGTGGCTCCCTGACACGGGTGGTGCTTGGTACTGACTGTTAGCTGAGACGGGGCTGTCAAGCCAGGTACCCTGCGTCTCCTCCACACGGCCTTTGTATGGGGCTTGGGCTTCTCCTGGCTTAGTGGCTGGGTTCAAAGAAGGAGCATTTCCAGCATGAGGGTGAAAGCTGCATATCTCTTAAGGTCCAGCCTTGCAACTTGTACAGCAGCATTACTGCTGCATCCTTTTGGTCAAGGCAAGTCTCAGGAGAGGCCCAGATTCAAGGTGGGGAGAGACAGACTCCATTGTTGGGTGGGAGGCGTGGCAGAGAAGGTGCAGCCATCTTTATTTCACCACAACTACCTACTGTGTTCCAGGTACTCTAGTAAGTGCTTTATCCACTGTATCTTATATAAACCTCAGAACCATGAAGCAGGGTGAATATCATTATCCTCAGTTTGTCAAGTAGGAAATTTGGTGATCAGAGAAATTCAATTATAGAGTCAATAAATGGGAGAGATGGGGTTTGGATCCAAGTCTGTCTGTCTACACAGCCCCAATAAGCCATAGGGAGTACAGGGACGACACCTGCTTATGTTTCATTAGGTAAGTTGTATATTAGTAGATCCCAAGCTGTGGGTTGAGTCCCTTCTCCCATTCCTTTTATCTTGAGATTATTAACATTTTTTTTTAAGCCTGTGAGGCTAAGTTGATTAAATTGTCTAAAAATTTGCTGGGTGTAATTTTCTATACTCGCTCACTTTGCTTCTCCTGGTTCTTCCAAATAAATGGATGTGTTGAGTTCTTGTCACTCAGAAAATTACAAAAAGAGATTAGGGCAAATCATATGCCTCTAAGTTTTTCAATTGTGTCCACTTCTAGTCTAATCAAATCTATTTAATTGATAGAAACCTATGGGGATTGTGCCTATCTGAACTGAAAGTAACTGTTATTACAACTAATTTAAATCCAAACAGATTGTACTGTAAAATATGCATAGACATCTGACATTTTAAACCCATAAAAATTATTCCCTAAAACTCATTCATTATAATTTTCCTTGAGCAATTTTTCCATTTCAAATTCTGTTTTTAAGGCTATAAAAACTGTATGGGAGAAAAAAAGCAGGCTTCAGTCAAAAGTAGCTTTGTCTATATAAACAGCTGGTTGGATGGATTTCTTTTCTGCTTCAGTTTACTTTTCTACCAAATAGATCAATTATGTGACTATGGCTTATGAAAGAGAGATGTAGGAAAGTTGGAACTGTTTGAAGTTTCAAAACTCATTTGCAAGGAAAGATTAAAAGACTGGTGTGATTTAGGTTAGCCTTGAGAAGAAAAGTTTGGGAAAAACTTAAGGTACTCTCACTGATAGGAAGAACTTCTATACTCTGTGGAAAGTAAGACAAATGTAAAATGTGTTGAAAGGACAGTGGGGTGGTTAAACTTCTTTACAGGTAAATTTCCCCCGGAAAGGTATTGGGAAGTGCAGGATTAGACTTTGAAATAAGAATGTAGACTCTTACCACTAGCCCCTTTACACACAATAAAGAGTCCCATGGTTTGTAGCATTGAGGGGACGTATTCTATGTGAAGGCATGGAGATGGAGGTGTTTGCCTACAGAAGGTACTGTGGGTTATGATTTTATGAAATGCTTGAGCATATATCCTGCGGTTAGTGACTGGGACTGTGAAGCCCAAGAAAATTAACTAGCTTCCTCGAGGTTACTGGCTGAATCAGTGATAACTGAACAGAGACTATTAGAAGATGACTTTTTTCCTTCTTTCTTCAGTAGGTAGAGTCTACCCTTTGTAAAAAGATAAAAGAAACATTGGAAACTGACCATACTTCAATAAAAAGGAATGCAAAAAAAAAAAAAAAGATTAAAAAAAAGAAGAAAGAAGGAAGGAAAAAAGAAATGAAGAGAAAGAATGATCTGACTGCATTATGTAGTCAGTCCTACATCCTCAGAAATGTAGCGGTATAATTTTCCTACGTTTTCTCAGTAGCAGTTCTGTGTGGATATTCGGCAAGCATCAGGGCTTGGAGTGCTCTCCCGAGTCTTCTGTTTCATGCGGAGAGAATGGATGAGGAGACACAGAATCGTGGAGCAGATGCTTATGGGTCATGACTTCTGCCCACATTCGTTAGGCCATCTCAAGTCATATGACCCTACATCACTGCAGGGGAGGCTAGCACTGTGTGTGTGTGCGTGCTCGCGCGTGTGTGTGTGTGCGCGCGCACGCGCTCGCATAGCATAACAAAGCTAAGACCAAATCCAAACAGACCTTCTTTCAGAGTACTTGTTAAGTAAGCGTGAATTTGGGCACTGCCAGTGTTGTAATAATACTAGGGCACACTAGTACTTCAAGCACAAGACCATTTTTAATTCTTTCAAAAATATACTTTAAGAACAGAAGTTGAGTTTTTTAGTGTGAACTTTTATTATAATTTTATTTGAAAATCAAACTTGCTGTGAATTCCACTATAAATTCTTAGGGCTGAGCAATGAAATACTGTAATTTTTAGCCAGTGCCAACAGTTTCCATGTGAGTGGGGCCTTTATTAAACATATTTTAACACTCCTGAGGATTAATAATGTGTTAGCAGAAAAAGACATGTTGAGCTCAGTGCAGTTATCCTTCCATCCCAATTATACTGTGACATTAAATCTTGTGACATTTAATAAGAAAGGCCATTTCACCCATGGCTACCTCTAGTGCAGACGATTTATGCAACAGTTTTCCCATAGACAAAATTATGAAAAGAAGGCATTCCAACATGCTGGTATGTCTAACTACCCATGTAAATTAAATAAGGTGTAGCAAAATATATAAACTGTCAATATTAGGATTACTTGGTACCTGAAACAAAAGAAAGAGAAATTAACAACACTGGCTTTTAATTCATAAAAATGAAACAAATGTGAATGGGTAACTAATAGGAGAGGAATTTGCTTAGTAAATAGGGATTCAGGAAGTTATTTTTCCCTATGGAAGGCATTTAAAGCTTGTTTCATGATATATATCCAGATGGCATATTTGTCCTATACCATAGCTTAATATTTGTTGAGACTTAAATTAATTTGACTTTAGAGTTACAAGATGCTTTGATTACCTTAGAGAGCCGAAATTCCTGTATCTGAGGTTGAATTCTTAATCTTTTGAATTAAGGTGTTTTGAAATATCTTAAATGTCTAAATTTTACTTTTATGTATGTGTGCTCAGTCTCCCAATGATTATATAATGTGAATAACATATTCCCTTCCAAAGTGTTAGTATGTCTAACACTGATTCTGAATTTACTATGAGTTTTATAATAATGATTCATTTCGCATTAAGTGATAAAGAAGCAGAGAGTATAAGAAGTGCTGATTAAATGTTAAGGTACATATTTACTTTTATTTCTGATCTTTATACTATTGATATGATGAAGAATATCCAACATGATAGAAAAACAGATCATCCAATCAGACTTTGAGAGGGCTGTGTTAGATAAATAACCAGAATGAATTTTTAACTTAAGTAAATACATTTTCCAGTTGTTTTGGTTTTAAATCGGAAACAAAGTTTTCAAGAGAAAATGCTAGAGTCACAAAGAGCCACATGTTTGGTAAACTGAGAAGTTTCAGGAAAAAAAATGTTTTTCCTCTGCCCTCTTAGGTTCTGTGACTGGGCCTGAGAATTAAACTGACAAAAGACAGATAAACAGGAGAAAGGCATGCAAATTTTGCTTGATATTAATATTTTTACATGGACAAAGAGTCCTTCATATATAAGAAATGAAGGCCCAAAGAAGCAGGTAGGCTTGAGAACTTATATATCATTTTAATAAAGAATAATAAGTTGTGGATATGTAACGGGAAAGGAAAAGTGGTTGGGCTGGGGCAGTAAATTGTAGGAAAGTGACTAGGAAGTATATGGAAGAAACTAATGAAAAGTAAGGGTTGTTTTAGTAAATTTGTGCAGATTTATCTCAGTGTCAACTCTCTGTCTCCAGTGATAAGGATATTCTCCTATTCCTGAACAGGGAGGGCATCATTCTCGTAGGAAATTTGTGCTTTGCTTTTAGGTAGAAATGGGAGGTAGTTCAGAGAGCCCTTCCTGCACCTCAGTCACCTTCAGTGCAAAATAATCAATATGCCAAAGTGGTGTATTGGAGTAGCATGTTGTGGTCCCCGTCAGAGTTTTGTATTTATTTAGTTAACACTTGTAGTGTGTGATTATACATGCTTATAAGTAGATAAATAGGAAAAATAACTAGATGATTAAAAGCATATCTTAAGCAAATGGTCTGAAAATTATTCTCTCTGAATTTAAAGTCTTTAAGAAGTTTTAGACAGTGCTCAAATTCATAGATAAGATATGATAGAATATTGGCATTGAAGAAGCTCTGATAGTCTCAAGGGTGTTAAGCATTCTGAAGACAACCTATATCTATGATAGAAGTAGATTTAAAGGACAGTAATCTTGAGATTAAGAACTTCTGCCTAATATCATTATCCTAGCATCCCTTCTTCACAAGATGAATTTAGTCTCATCTAGCAGGTGAATGGTCTTCACTGACTTAGAGATGGGATTGCCTTCTAAGGATCCTAGAGTAACGTAATCACTAGAGGACAGATATTATACTTACTGATGTATCTGTTGCCCATTGCCATCCTAAATGTGCCTGTTGAAAACAAGACCCATGACTTACTCTACTCTCTTTATAACCTAATGGCTACTATCTGGTTTATTACTGTTGACTTAACCAATATTCATATAAATATTCATATTTTTTGGATATAAAGACATTCAGACATAGAGACCAATAGTAATCTTTTTTTCTTCTGTGTTTCCGTGACTTAGATTTAAAGGGAAACTAAAGAGAAAAACCTTGGCTCCTGGGGACGATGTGCATCAATGTGACAGCTGTTACTGGTCTAACTAGAAATATGTGGCATGAAGTGTGTTAGTTTGGGTCCTTTGGACTACCAATAACAGGTCAATCCAAGTAGATTTTATTAATAAAAAAGCAGAGCATAAAACAGGGTGGGTCCGATGGCTCAGTCGTGTCTTCAGGTTCTATAGTTTGTGTCTCTCTCTGCTCTCCATCCAGAATATCATCTTCATCCTCAAGCTGGTTCCCCTTTGTTTTAGAATGACTTTCAGTGGCTGCTCCTTACCCTCTTGTTCAAGTCAAGAGGGAAACAAATTAACTTGAACTGTTCTCTAGTAGGAGATAAGGAGAATGTTCTCAGAAGTCACCAGAATGTATTTCTTTGTATTTCATGGTCTGTTATTGTGTCAAATACTTTTCTTGAACTTATTACTGGCAAGAGGATGGGATGCCAGAAGGTCGATCTCAATGAGGTGAATGCCCTTCTACTGCAAATTTTGTTCTCCATGAAAAAGGAATGGAATGGATGTTGAGTAACCACAGTATTTGCCATGATGGGACAAGTGTGTGGAAAATGAGGAGGGAGATGACTGGGAAATAGATGTGGCATGAAGGTCCCCATGGGACCACCCTTTTGCCAGAGAGAGAGACAGTACAAGCCAAGCAAAACAGTAACTATAAAGGAGGAAGAGAAATGGACAAATCAAAAATAGATAAGAACTTTTTCATTAAAAAAGTAGAGTACTAAACTTTTTCAAAAGTTTATGTTGATTGATAGAGATATTTTATTTTTCTGAGAAGATGAGGATCTACTTTAAAAAGCTAAAAGATGAATAAGGAGACAGATCGTGCTGTCTTTTAATGTTAAGTCATGGTTTTGGAAAGGGGTTATGTTTGAGAAAGACTACCTTATTGATCTCATTTCTATGGATGTATTTTGTTTTTGCAGAAAGATTTAACCACATAAATGTTGACATATTGGATGGTTTTTATACGTGGGCAGAGTATAGGTAATGAGATATTCAGCTGTACTTAAAATCAATGAGCTTGTCTTTGTGATGGGCTGCAATGAGCCTTCTCCTGTGTACGCTGGAGAATGCATGTGCTGTATAGAAAACCTGTGTCTGCATCCTTTCCTGGATTTCTTTTTCTAGGGAGAGATTTACCATTTCTTAATCAAAATTATATGCAAGTGCCAGCTCCAAAATGTACACTATTGCTATCTTAACGGGTCAACACATAGCCCGAGGAGACTGACAGATTCCCCTGCTCCAAGGAGGAACTGTCAGTAAGGTAGGCATAGGTAAGTACTGGTAACCACAAGGTTTCCTCTAATGGCAATTCAGGTGGGAGGTAAGAACCAGACTCGGTATTGGTAATCATTCCAAACTGCCTGCCTCTAACAGTTTTAGTCCTGAGCCAACCCCGACCTCAAAATGTAGGGGATGGGACAGATCTCTGTGTTTGAAACAAGTGTCTGTGGCTAGTGAATGGACCAAAGAGGAAACCACAGCTGCATCCAAAACAGAACCTAGGGACCAAAATCTGTGTCACAAGCCAAGCAAACTGTGAGATGCCAGGGGTCATAGAGCCAACCTTAGAGCAGAAGTTGGTTTTAAGAAATTTTCTTCCTGGTTTATTGGGGCAAAATAGGAAACCCCGTTGAGACCTCAGTCATCTAATTGATTTTATTTTGACTGAGTTTGCTGTATCAGTGCTTCACCTACTGTATTGCCTATGTAGAATAATCCTGGGCATATGTACGGTTTCTCAATATATATTTGTTTTTTTGAAAACTTGGCTTTTTATGATGTGACATTTTATACCTGTGAAAATACAGCAAGCTGTCCTTTCTGGAGGTTACCTAGAGCGCTTTGTCATTCTCTTTCATTTTCTCAAAGTCCCCTTCTGGCCAAATTCAGGCTCACCTTGGAGTTTCACTTATGCAAGTATAGAAAAGTCACCCAAAGTTATTTTTTGCATTAAAGCCCTGGCAAGATAACTGGTTTCTGTAGAAATACACACACACACACACACACACACACACACACACACACACACACACACACACACACTATTTATGGTGAAAATAGACACTGCCAGGGAGTTGTAGTTAAGAAATGGCATGGCCTGCAGTGCTCAGTGAGAAGGGGAGCTGTGAGAATTTCAGTGTATCGAGCAAATTTTGAGGTGGAGCACTGCCCTGGGGTCACAGCGCTCCATCTTGGCCAAACAAGCTCACAGATCTGCAGTTCACTAGAAAGCAATTTTCTTTACCCAGTGAAGCCTAAACTTTTCATGTTTGAAACCCATGGTTTCTAAAATGAGCATCTAGTATGCACCGCTTCGTTCTCTCGTGTTCCGTTGCCACAGTGGAGAGTCAGGCCAGCGCACCTGCAGCATGTCTCCTTCAGCCTTAAGGATGGCGTTGCCTTATGAAAGTTATTTTTTCCCCCTTGTCAAGTTTCAGCAGAAACATTTCAGACACGGAGTCTCAAAATCATTTACAGTCTGGGAAATAGAATCCACCATATTTCTTCTCTGATGGAAAAGAATATCTAACAGATTGTTAAATTCGAAAAAGGGAACAAGTGGCCTGTTGATGAATGACTTTAGTTCTAAATGTTACAGGAAGAAGGCTGGTAAAAATGTCTTTATATGTAATCATTAACAGTGAGATTTTTCTATGGGATTGATGGTAACCTGTAGATAAACAAAAGAATGAAGTGACCTCACTGTGAAGCACTGTGCAAATCCATCTTCTGTTGTTAAAGGGCTGTTAAGAAAATTGCCAATTTCTATGAATGATCTAGTTTGTAGCTTTTATCAGTAGATAGTTAATTTATGAATAGTGGACCTAGAAAATTCAATATTTTCTTCCCTGTGGTAATATGTTTGCAATAAATGAGACATTAACCTTTTAAAGTCTTTGCCTGAAACCAGGAGTCAAATGGTTTTAACAGACGTTATCCATACAAAGAAAGCCCCAATAAAGTTGTGCTTTCTGCTACAGGTTGGTCCCTGTGCTTGTGCATTATGTATCAGCATAGAGTTCCGTAATGCAGACTGACCAGTTCGCTGGTAATCCTATGTTCTACTTCTCATTGAAACATTGACTCTGCTGGGTTCTATGCTCATTGTGCCTAGGGTAAGTGATCAGGTTTCTTTATGTCTATAAAGTCTAATGTTCAGACATCTGACATCATTTTTATTTGCCTTTCAAAAATATTAAATATTTTTGGCTGTTTCTCAGGTGTTCGGTAGTATTTGTGTGACTCTTATAATGGGAAAGTTTAAAAAATTCTTTCTTCCTTGAAGAATAACATAGTGGTATTGAAATAATGCCAGACTCTTAACAGTGGGTCATGGGAAAATTTATGATTATTTACCAAATTGAGCAATTCTAAACCTTCTTTTTGTACTTTCTACAGTAACTCTTATTTTTTTCTGATTTAGAAAGCAGGATATAAAAGATATAATTCTATTTTAATGTATTTTATACACATATATTAGAAAGAGAGAAGAAAGTGTATGAAAAACAAATACCAAATATTGACTAGCAATTATCTCCTATTTATTAGCATGTGAGTGTTTGTGGGGTTTTGTTGTCTTCTTTATTTTTCTAATTAAAAAAAATAGATATGTGTTACTTCTGTAGGGAAAAAATGTTTTAAAAATATTCTTAAGCAGTTTTCCTTTGAGGCTATCTGTCCAGACATATTGGAAGGGAAGCCCGGATTTGACAGAACTGGTAATGGGCAATTAACTTATTTCTTTCATTGCTTCATCTTTTGGGAGGCACAAGCAAAACAGGTTAAGATATTGCAAAACTTCAATATAACTTTTATTTTCAGAAATATTTACTATATAAAGACCTTCTAAGAATTTAAAAATAATTAAACATCACGGATATTTTGAATTACTAAGAATATCCACATCCATTTCCAGTAAATTTCTTGGTAAACTAAAAATAAATGTGTGTCTTCTTGAAATCGTATCTGCCAGAAACTGACAACCAGGGGGATATTGAAACCTGTTCACTAAAGGCAAAGATAAGACCAAACTCCCAGTATTTTTATCTACTCTCAGTAACTATTATCATTCTGTATTTTTCTAGAAGTTCTAGCAAGTGAAATAAAACAGCAACAGATAAATGTGAAAGTCTTAGAAACAAAGAGTCAAGGTTATCAAAATTATCATTGTTTTAGATGACACAAATGTCCACTGAAGAAAACTTAAATCAGCAAGTCAATGCTTAGAAAATAATTTAGTAAGTTGGCTATACTTATTATACAAAGTTCTGTCCCTCCTTTTATATGTCATTTCTAATATCAGTATCAAAGAGAATGAAAAGAAAAGATCTCCCATTCAAAATAACTACTATACACATGAAAAATCTACCAAGAGACTTAAAAGAGGCAAAGCCTCTGTGAAGAAAATGACAAAATCTTGAGGGCAGATATTAAAAAAAGAAAAACAGGATGGAAAATCTAAATATTTAAGAGTTATCCATTCTCCCTGAATCTATTTGTGAATGTGAAGAAGTCTTCTACATGGACATCTAGTAAGACTGTGGGGAAGTGCAGAGTTCCTAGAAAAAACGTGACTCTAAAATTATCCAGCAAAATAAATATTAAAATAGTTAAACATTTTAAAAACAAGATTAATGCATGTGAGCTTGTTAAAATGTATTCTAATTAAGAATTCTTATAATTAAAATGGTGTGGGAACTGATGGGTATTTGAGGAATTCACATAGCTCAGTGGGGCATAATGCAATGTCCAAAGGCGGACTAGGGTTCAAATGCAAGTTAACAATGTAATAAACATATTTTTAAATCCATTAGAAAAGGATGAAATATTTAGTATATCAAACTGAGACAACTGGCTAACAATTCATAGACAGGTTGGTAGATGATAGTTGGAGGCATGAATGGATGTATGGATAGACAGATAGTAATAGATATAGCTGTACTCAGAGATTACTTCTAAATAAATTCCAGATTAATTTGAATGTGAAAAATAAGAACATGCAAATACTAAAAGAAAACATAAGAGTTAAAAAAAAAAAAAGTGTTGGAGTGAGAATGAACTTCCTAAGCATCGTACCAAAGCCAGAGATCGTACATGAAAAGATTGTTGACCTGAAAATGTCAAATTTTATGTGTCACATGTGACACCATTTCAAGAGTTGAAAAAACAAACAATAAATATTAATAAATATTAACAAGATTTAGGATGGAATACTAGTATCTTTAATAACAATAATAGTAGTACTACCGAGCACTTATGTAATACTTATCATGTGTCAGGCCCTATTTAGGCACTTTACATGTATTAACTAATAATTTATAAATGTAACAACTCCATGGGAAAGATACTCTATTATCTTCATGTTACAAGCAATGAAACTGAAGTATACACAGATTTTTAGTAGCTCAAAAGTTAGACAGTTAGTAAATGGTAGAGCTAGAATTTGAACCCAGGTCAACAGGATATGGAGATTGTGCTCCTTCCTCGCTGAGGTATGCCACTAAGCACTTAAGAGTTGTTCACAATCAGTAAGATAAACATTCAAATAGAATAATGGACAAAAAAGGGTGCTTACAGAAGAACGACTACAGTCAATAAACACTGGGAAAATGTTAAATGATAATGGAAATCAAAGAACAGAAAATAAAAGGGAACTGAATAGGTTTTCATGCTAGTGATGATTGTAGCATTGATTAAGTATCCTGAGGAGTGAGGTGTAGGGAAACAGGACCTCTTATGTGCATTGATAGATGACGTTTCTAGAGGGCACTTCTGCAAACTATATAAAAAAATTTTAACTGCATACTTCGACTCAGTAATTATTGTCCTAAGGAAACTTTTTTTTTTTTAAGGAAACTATTAGGCAAGTCTTTGTGTGTGTGTGTGTGTGTTGTGAACATCAATAAATTGAGTTGTAATTATATAGGCTGAGGGGCTTATAAACACCAGCATTTTATTTCTCACAGTGCTGGAAGCTGGAGAGCCCAAGACCAAGGCACTGACAGATTTGGTGTCTGGTGAGAGCTTGCTTTGTGCTTCGTAGATGGCTGTCTTCTTGCTCTGTCATTACATAGCAGAAGAGGACGAGAGCTCTCTGGGGTTCCTTTAATAAATGTACTCATTCCACTCATTAGGGTGGACTAAAGACCTAATCACCTCCTAATACTATCACACTGAGGGTTAGGATTTCAACATATAAATCTGGTGAGAACACATTCAATCCAAAATACCAGGCACTGTCTCTTTTTCTGCCTTCCACTAGCAGCATGTTGGCTTTTGCATTTTAAACTTAAAGCCTCATGGTTATAAGATGGTTGCCTCAGCTCAAACCATCCCATTCATCACACAATCACATTAAAGTTAGGAAATATAATGGGGAGGGAGCATGAATATTTCTACCTTGTGTGTTTCCCGCTTTTTATTTGAAAAGAAAATATTTCTCAGAGTCTCCTTGTCTCAGCAAACTTCCCCTATTGTCTTGGCAAAACTGGCATGTCCACCCTGAAACCTATCTTTGGCAAAGAACATGGGATTCCCATTGTTTGTTTAGAACAATTATGAGTCACCCTCTTGGGGCTGGAGAAAAATCTGCTCTCACTGTAAGAAAGGGCTAGCTCTTTATTCCACCCTCAGCTATGCAAAATTAGGGTTCTGTTAAAAGCAAAAAAGGGTTAGGTGAAGGCTGTTAGGTGGGCCACAAGCAGTGTCTGCCATAAAAACTGAATCTTCTTAACACAGGAAAACAAAACAACAAAACCTTTGTAGGACTTTTTTATTAGAGAAGTAGGCTAGCCTACATTTCAAATTAACCACATTCCTTTCTCATTTGCAATTTGGGAGACACAAAAATCATAGAACTTTAGAACTAGAAGGGACCTTTAAAGTTACCCAGCCTAATTTACTTAATTAATGAGGTAAGCAGGGTCCGGCAGGTTATACTCTATGCCACATCACTTGGATTTATAATTAAGGAGCCAGACCAGCCTTCTGGTTTCCTCAACACACTGCCTCCTGTGTTTTGCCTCTAGCACGGTTGAGTCTAGATAATAAAAAGCAATGTTATAATGGCCTTCTCTTCATTTATTGTGTTTTGTCTGATTTGTTTCCTACTGGATTAAGATTTTTTTATCTACCATTTCATGACTTTCTCTTATTTAGTCCTTATTAAATCCAAATGAAACCCTGTCACATTTTACCATGGCAACAAACAGAAGCAAGTAATAGAACACTCTGGAACGTCCTTTTTCTTCTTGTTACCTGTCCCACTATGAACACCCCTTATTGGAACCTCTGTTCCACCTCTTTGCTTGAGATGTTTCCTCAGTTTCAGATTCTTAATTGTTGATGCCTCCATAATTTTCTCTGCCACAAAATTTCCAGAGATGCGTTGGACCACAGCATATTTTTAAAGTTTTATTAAATTCAAACTTGAAGAAAGACTGCAAAATAGCACAAGGAATTCCCATGTATACTATATCCACATTGCAAAAATATTAGCATTTTAATACCTTTGCTACATGTATGTGTGTATAGATAAACTTTTCTGAGCCTTTTAAGTTTAAATTATAGACATGATACCACTTTATTCCAAAATACTCCAGTTTGTATTTCCTAAACCAAGGACATTATCTTACATAAACACGGAAAAAAGATCAACATCCAAAGATGAGCACTGATACAGTGTCATTATCTAACCTACAGATCTTTTAAAAATTTCACCAATTATTCCACTGATGTTTTTCATAAAAATGGGAAAGGAAATTTTCAACTTTAAATCACTCCAGAATCACATGTTGTATTTGGTTGTCGTGTCTTTTTAATCTTTTATCCAGAGCAATTCCTTGTATCTTATGTTTTTGAAGCAAAAAACAAAAAAGTCCTTTATTTTGTAGAATGTCTCTCAGTTTGGTTTGCGTACATTACTCATGACTGGATTCAAGGTGAGCATTCTCAGTGCTTCAGGAGGCCAATGATGTCAGCTTTTCTCTTTATGGATTAGATGCTAATGTTGATCATTTAATCAAGGAGGCATCGTGCCAGATTTCTCCACTCTAAAGTTACTTTCTTTTTTCTTTGTAATTAGTAAATATCTTGAGGGGAGATACTTTGAGGCTGTGTAAATATTCTGTTTCTCATCTACCACACCCACTATTTTTGCCTAAAACAATGATTACGATAGTGGTTGTCAAATGATTTTCAAACTCCATTATTCCTAGTGCATTCCTAGTTAGTTGGCATTCCACTGAAATACAGCTTGAAGGATAAAGGAACAAATGAAGTGGTCATATTAGCTGGTTCCATCTAAGTGATAAGGTGGACTGTTCCAGGTATTTTGTAGCAGTTCTGCCATGTATGTTTGTGTGCGGGTATCCCAACATACAGAAATAACGACATTGGTTCTTGTGATGTTACAAAGTGATACTAGTGAGTTGTTTCTGTTGTATTCTATCCTCAATGCTTAGCTCAGGGTCTAGAGATGGATCATGCTCAGTAAATATTTTAACTGAATTTACACATGAAACTGGAAAACATTTTGGATAAATGTCAATGGCAGGCAAATACATGTGTCTTTCTTTAACTATTTGGTATTCGGTAGTTTTACTCTATCATGTTGTCTGTACACTTTATTTCCCAGCTTGTAGCAGTGATGGTCTCTACTGTTTGTAACAGCAGTGCAGTACGAACTAGGTGCCTGTGTGGTGGCATCCTTCTGCCAACAGTGTTTGTATCATCCTGTTATTTGTTGCAGGCAGATGACACCAGCTCAAACTTTGGAAATAAGGGTGGGATTGATGAGTGATTTAAGTCTTACAGAAGTGAATTTTGCTCAGCCACTGGTTGTCAATTGCCAGATTTGTGTGTAGTGAAAAGTAATTGATCCTTTAAAATACTGTTCATTCAATGACTCAGTCAGTTGGTCAGCTAATATTTGTTAAGGGACTGCAGTGGCCAGACACAGTGTTAGGGATAGGTGTATACCAGTCATCAAATGGGCTACCTTCAAGCAGTTTGCCATCCAGTAAGACTGAGAGACATTAAACAAATAGATACCTAACTAACTACTAATTGTACTAAGCTCTTAAAAATCATAAAAAGGTTTGTTTTCTATGTCTATGAGTCTATCTCTGGTTTGTAGATAAGTTCATTTGTATCATTTTATTTAGGTTCCAGATATAAGTGATACTATATAATGTTTGTCTTTCTCTGTCTGATTTGATTTCACTGAGTATGATAATCTGTAGGTCCATCCATGTTGCTGCAAATGGCATTATTTCACTCTTTTTTATGGCTGAGTAGTATTCCAGTGTGTGTATGTGTGTGTATATACCACATTTTCTTTACTAATGGACATTTAGGTTGCTTAACTACATGCAATGTCTTGTAATAACCTATAGTGAAAAAGAATATATATGTATATATACATATATATAACTGAATCACTATACTGTACACTAGAAACTAACACAACATTGTAAATCAACCATACTTCAATAAAATGAAGAGGAATGAGACCCTGCATAAAAGCACAGAAAGGGTGTTATGAAGGATAGTAAAAGGAGGAACCTACTTTAAATTGGAAAGTTAGGAAGATCCTTTCTGAGAAGAAGGTATGTTAGCTGAGATCTGGTGGACAGGAAAAAAACAACATGTAAGGAGAGAAAGGTGTGTGTATGGGGGGAGGTGCACATGCACACGTAGAAGGAAAGGAAGAAAGAAGAGCATTCCAATGAGGAGGTGAAAACGTAAAAGTATATGTGACCCTCAGGTGGGAAAATATTGGGATATTCAAAGAACGGATAAGTAACCCTGTGGCTAACCTCCAGTGTGCAAGAGGGTTTCCCACTGGCTGGAGAAGAAAGACATGGAGAGAAAGGTTGGAGTCAAGCTAGCAGGTCCTTGTAGGCAGTGTTAAGGATTTGCAGAGTGGTGAAAAATCCAGCTCACCCTACACGCAGGTTCTCAACTGAGGCCAAACAAGAAGACACTGCTCTTGTTGCAGCTCTCATACTGTAACAGGTGTCATTTTCACAGTGTATTTGGTACCACATGATGTACATTTTTGTGCTTTTTATTGCTGAGTTTGCTGTTTAAAATGGCCCTGAAACAAAGTGCTGAAGTGCTCTCTCATGTTTCCAAGTGCATGGAGGCTGTAGATGTGCCTTCTGGAGAAAATACTGTTAGATAAGGCATGAGTTATAGTGCTGGTGACCATGAGCTCAATACCAGTGAACCAACAGCGTATGTTAGATAAAGGGGCTTTAAACAGAAACATATGTAAAACAAGGATATATATCGATCAGTTGACAAATATGATGTGACCAGAGGCTCACAGGAACCTAGCCCTGTATGTCCTGTAGGAGCAGTTGTTCAGTGTTTGTTAATTCAGTGTTTGCAGCAACTTTATAGACCTTAACTACTGTGCATACCATCAATCAACTATACCAATTTGAAAGATTACCCCTGTGCAATATAGAGTGTGGAGAGTGGATAGGAGTGGGTGTAGAAAGCTCTATTTAGAAATAAAATGTGGGAAATCTAGGGATCCTAGATGGGGAATATGGTGAATATGGTTATGAGGAGACAAATTTGGGAGACTGGAATTGACTGGAGGTGAAGATTCAGGGTGAGGTTTCTCTGGGGCCCCTTCTGACCTTGTCATTTTCTCTGCTGCCGGTACCAAGAGCACTCATCATTCTATGAGCCCGTGTTCTCAAGGAAGTTCTCCATTATACAGTGATATCTGTTACGTTCTAAGCTCATTGGGTTCATGCTTTCAATTTAAATATTTAACTTAGTATTTAAATGTGATTCTTCAAAAAAATCTTTCAGAGAACAGTACTGATGTTCACCATACCATACAGACTGTGACTGATATTATTTTTTAATTCGTGTGAACCTAATTAATGTATTCTTTTGACATGTATTTAGTAGGCTTTTTTCAAAGGCTATCAAATCATTCTTTGTGAGGGAATGTCTTCTTCACCAACTTGCAATACTGATACTAATCAGCCTGTAAAAGCTCATTTTTTAACCTATCATCATCTAGAGAGCCTCAGAAAGGTTTCCCCGAACTGACCATCATGTTGAAGGGGATTTTCTTTGCATAGTGGGAGGTTTGGCATGTTAAGCAAAATAGTTAATGCTAGCTGCAATGGTGACATTTATGAAATAGCCATCTTTTTTATTTTTATGAAATATCAATCAATTTACTTAATTTTTAAATTTAAGTTACTTGACCAGAAGAGTTTCTAAAAAGAAAGTAGTCGTTGATGAGTCTTTCTGCTACAAATCATGAGACTTCTTTTTTTTTTAATTGAAGTATAGTTCATTTACAATGTTGTGTTAGTTTCAGGTGTACAGCCTAGTGATTCAGTTACTTTTCTGATTAAATTCTATTGTAGGTTATTGTAAGATGTTAAATATTATTCCCCATGTTATATAGTACATTTTTGTATAGTAGGTTGTATCCATTAATATCATACTCCTAATTTGTCTTCCCCTCCATGAAACTTCCTTTTTTATTTCAAATAAAATCCAAGACTTCCAGTTATAAAGAATTCAAGCAAACATATTACTTTAGCAAACATTTGGCCTTAGAAATATATTCATAAGCAGAAGCATAAACAAATGAAATTCAGTGGACACATTGGTATCCATTCAAATAGACACCCTTCTGTTCTTGTTGGGAACACCTCAGTGTTATGCACGGGGTCTTCTCATATTCATGTTCTTGAAAAAGATGATCCTATCATCAGCCCCAGAGGTTTGGGACTTAAAGCTCCTTAGCCAGTGGTGACAATGTTATCCCCTCTTCCAGACATTGACTTGGGAAAAGTCATGTGATTCAACTCTGTCCAAAGAACCATGAAGAGAAATCTGCTGGGGTAACTTCTGAGAAAGATTTTCCGCTGATAAAAAGAGGCACGTAGAAAGCAACACGTCTCTGAATGTGGGGCTAAGTGAACCAGTGGTGCCAGAAGATGGGTAAGCCATCTCACAGCCATCGCAGCTCAGGCATGAGGCCAAAAGCTAAAGCCCTGAGAAAATATGTTAAAAACCTGGGTGATGTCACTGCCGAGCTCTTCAATTAACCAAACTGACAGAGGAAATTTTGTTATCTGTAGTTTATTATTGGTAGTATTTAAGTAATGATGGTTTGAATCTTTTGTAACTTGCAACCAAAAGCATCCTAATATGGACCACTATTAAGGAGTTTATCATTTCATATTTTATCGATTGTAAGATGCACATATTTGCACACTTTAATATCTCTTCAAAGAGATGTATCTTACAGTTGATAGTATCTTAAATTCATTGAGCTAAAGGAATTTTTCGCCAAGTTTAATATTCAACATTAAAGTATACAAAAGCAGTATGTTAAAGAAAAGTGTCCTGGTGACATTTTTAGGTATCTAGCCATTGATAGAACCTAGGGCAGTCGATATTAACCTGATCCAAAATGAAGTAATGCATCACCCATTATATTAGTTACAAAATATGACTGTAGAATGTGAGCTATAATAGTGGACTCAAGATAAAACAGTCACGACTATAGTACGTTAAATTCTTCCCAAATATATTTTTATATTTAAGTAGCAATACTTCTGCTGAAAAAAAAGTATATCTATGTGCTTTGAAAATACAAAGTCATTTCTGATTAATTGACCATAAATTATTAAATGCCAACTATGACAATTGTGTAACAGGAAGTTTCACTGGGCATGTGGAATGAAATCTACTAACTCATAACATTTTAAGGAAAGATAAGACATGCAGACAAGTAACTATAACCTTAGCAGTGTTTCAGTGATGGCATTGACTGCTATCTGAACACCAGTGATGTAGAAATAGATGCTCTACAAGGATGTTGGGAAGTATTCATGGAGAAGAATCATTTGAGCTTAATTCTCAAGTCTGAATATAATTGAGACATGTCAAGACACAGTGGAGTAAGTCTATTCCAAAGAGCCCTGTCCATACAAAATCATAAAACCTATAATAGCTAGTGTTTTCTGAGAAAAGTGAGACCTAGCACTAAAATGTTTAAATGGATTGAACAATGGGAGACGGGGTTGACAGGTAGGCTGAGGGTACTTGTATGCTCACCACCATGTTCTAAATACTAGGTAGTGAAATTTTGAGCTTTGACCCCTGACCGTTGCTGCCATCCCCCTCCCATTTATGTAGGAATTCCCCAGAAGCAAAAACTGCACCTTCAGCTTTCTTTAATATACTTCCTGACAGTTTTCCCAAGAAACAGGACAGCACAGTGCAGAACTGGAAAGGAAACTGCAACTGAATACTGTGTACTAATTATAAGTAAAATGAAAATCAAAGCAATAGTTCTCTTGCATTCTCTGCCGACACTGTGCTAAGCATTTTACATATGATTTTATTTAATGTTCAAAACTGCCTTATGACCTAGATATGATCTTCATTTTATTTATGAGAATTCTGAGTTTCAATACCTTAGCAAAGTCAAACAGATATTAAATATGAGCTGGAATTTGACCCCAAGTTTGTCTAACCCTAAAATTTAAACTTATACTACAGCCATATGTCATACTGTCTTCCAGCCTCTTTTCAATAGCTTTAAATAGATGGGATTTGCTCTTTGGTTTGCCATATTGGAAAAAGGATATGGAAGAATTTTTCTCTTTTAGTTAGGTGTTTGGGGGTATTTTAGTTTACGTGTTCTCCTTTCAAAGTCCTGTTTGCTTTAGTTTGCTATTTGCACTAAACCATATGAAGAATGTTCATGAAGAACATCTAGTATTTATTACTAGGAAATAACCTGTAATTACCTATTTCATTAAAAAATTACTGAATATCTGTCTAAAGATTGGTCAACCCCAACTGATCAACCAGCTAGTGATTTTCTATCAGCATAAAGTATTTACCGTTCCCTGGGGCTACACTCCATTCCATGAGGAACAGAGGGCCAAGCCTAATTGGAGAATAAATCTCAGACATGCGTCACGAGGAATATAGATTTTATTTTCTTTTCTGCAAATAACTTGTTGTAGAGATGCCTTGAAATTTAGAAAAATTTTGGACTTCTACAGACTAAAGTGCAACTAAAATAGAAAAGTATGAACCCTTCTATCTTTTACTTTTAAACAATTTAAAATCCAAGCCATACACACACACACACATTTTAAGTATAGATCAGTCTGGAACTCCAAAGGCCACAAAATGCTATAGAAATAAAAATGGATGGCTAACCTTTGAGGCACTGCCATCCTGGCCACAATCATTCTAACTTTCACCAGTTTAATCCTGTTATGAAAGCTTTGTTGCTCCTTTGTTTGAAGTGTTTTTAGCTATTACATAATAGGCTAAAACATCTGTTTTAACCAGACATTGGTATTTAACAGGGCAGTACAAAGCAGATATCTGTGCTTATATAATATGATTATTTGATTGGTAAAAGAAAAATATGAAAAGGTTAAATATCAGAGAAAGAAATGGGATATTAAATGTTAAACCAAACCAGCCCACATACTGATTTATATTTTCACATTCTGAAGGAAAAATCCACTAACAACCCATCTATTTTCCATGTCAAAGGAGAGCTTTAGATTAGTGTTATAATTAACTGTATGGCATGATTCATTCCAAACTATAGTTTCTGTGCACTTCACTTGTAATTAATTTTCTTCTTTTTAATCTTTGGAAACTGGCTTTCTTTCCTTTCCCCATTTAATTTCTCCATCTTATGTAATGGCTGCCTATTGACTTCAGAATTATCTCTGGGTGTGACAAATTGAGGTGAGGCTGTAGAAGTCAGTGAATATAGAGATATTTGTAATGTTTGCTTTCTGCTTGAAGCCGGGTCATATAAACTAGAAACCACCCAGATGACAGGAAAATCAACGTCTAGGCTCCTTTATACTCCCCCCCACCCCCATCAGGAATTTCAAAATCTAAATCGTGGCAATGGTTGCTGAAAACTCCAAACAATTTCACTTTGAAGGGAACAATTTTCAGCTCAACTGAAACTACAGCAATGGGGTTAGGAAACAGAAAAAGAAAAGAAACACGAAGTTGGCTGTGAGTAGAATAAAAAATATTTTAGTACATACCGTACTTTTCCTTAGTTTTTTTAAAGTGACAGTGGCCTATAGCCATATCAAGAAATTTCTAAAATTATAAATTCATAATGATAACTGTATTTCGAATCTAACCCCCAATATGGATCCTCTCTGATAGCAGTATTGAAGCCTACCCCAAGAAATATTTGCGTCTTCTTTGTCTCACAGTAAGAACCTTTGCATTCAACAGTATCAATATACTAACTCATGTTTTCCATTCTGCAATGTACCCCAACAACAAACCTATTAAGTGAAAGTCAAGATTTCTTTATGTTCTGTGTCAAGAAGTTTGGTGTCTAGATATTATAGTTTGAAGCTGAAATGATGGCAAACAGGCAGATTTCATCAGAAATAGATCTGGAGAAAGCACACAGTTCTTTTGAGTTCCTGATTCATCTTGTTCAAAGACCAAAAAACTGAGAAATAGTGACTAAAGCTGTATTTTTTCATCCCTAGTAGTTTTGGCTTGCCTGTTATATTTCTGTTAATGTCAGTTTAGTGAAGAAAATTAGAATAATTGGGAAAATATGATTATTTATTCCTGTGTTTCCTTAAATATAGTATTCTGTGAGACGCTAATAGACAAATTATTTCCACAGCCAAATACAGTTGGTAAATACATTTATAGCCACTGTAGAGATTCTTGGGGTTCTTAATGTATTCATTTATTAATGAATACAACAGAAAGATGTGCATATAGTGTGCCAGGTCCCCCAGACTTATTTGGTCATAGAACTTTTTCCTTATGTAATTTTGTGTACAACACAAAATAGTTATTACAGTGTGTGGTTTCCCATTTATACAGTTATTTAATTAATATCTCCTCTCCACTGGGCAAGTGCTTCTGGAGGCGAGAACCATGTCTGTTGTCCCTCATCATTTGATCTCCAGTGCCCAGCACAGGGGAGGACACACGTGCTTTTGATGACTTCATGATAGAGTGTTTCAGTGCCCACCCACCTCCACGCCACTGGCTCTCCCTACCCCTGTTCTCTGCTTCTTCTCTTTTGCCCATTGCACTTAAGACTTCTGCTGTTAAGCTACATATTATCTAAGCCATTGTTTATTTTCATCTTCTCTAACTGAACTGTGCCCATGAGAGCAGAGGTTTTTGTCTTCTGTGTTCAGTCTGCCAACTAGCATTAAATCAGGGCCTGACATGTAATAGGTCCCCAGTCAATGTTTATTTAGCTAATAGTACATCTTCAGTTTTCATCCATCTGGCCAGAAAAAATACTGTGAAAATTAGTAGTAGTCTCTCAGTTCCTTTCCTAACATTGAACAATAGCTCTTCCATCCATCAGAAACCTTTCCACTCTCAGACAAAAAGTAATATAGATGCTGTCGGTCTAGTTTGGGTTCAATAAGACATAGACCTCAATAAAACGAGTATATCCATCTGTGATGTGTGTGTGTATTTGTATGTGTGTGCGTTTGTCAGGGTTTTTAGGTATAATTTACATGTGATACTACATTTGACATTTGAACAACACAGGTTTAAACTGCTTAGGTCCACTTACATGCAATTTTTTTTTTCAATAAATACGTCCGACAGTAATACACAACCTGAAGTTGGCTGAATCCTCAGATATGGTGGAGGTGCAGACATGGAGGGCTGATTGTAAAGTTATATGTAGATTTCGATGGCTTGGAAGTTAGGCACCCCTAACCCCCATTAGTTCAAGGGTCAGCTGCAGTGGCGTTTTCTAATGTATAGTTCTCCGAGTCTTGACAAACCTATATAGTTGTATAGTCATCACTACAATCAAGATACGGAATATTGCCTTCACCCCAAAAAGTTCTGTCACGCTCCTTTATCGTCAGTCTCTTCCTCCCCTCTCCAGTGTCTCTTCCAGGCAGACGGCCACCAATTGCTCTCTGTCCCTGTTTCGCCTTTTCCAGAATGGCCATGTAAATGGACTCAGGCCGTGTGTAGCCTTTGAGTTTGGCTGCTTTCTTCTAACATGATGCTGCTGAGATTGATTTCAATCAATTCAATGTGGCTACATGCATCCGCATTCTAGTCTTTCTGATGCTGAGGAGGGCACCGTGAACATGCCACAGTTTGTTTACCCGTTCACCAGTTGATGGCATTTGAATTGTTTGCAGTTTGGGACAATTATGAATAAAGCTAACATAAACATTTGTGTACAGGTTTTGTATGGTTGTATAGCTTCATTTCCCTTACATAAATACCTGAGAGGGAATGGCTGGGTCTTACGATAAGTATATGTTTAACTTTTTAAATAAACTACTAAACCATTTTCCATTGTGGCTATACCACTTTGCATCCCCAACACTAGCAATACATCCTTACCAGCATTTGGTATTGTCAGAACTTTTCATTTGAAACATTCTAATAGGTGCATGGAGGTACTTTCTGATTTGAATTTGCTTTCCTCTATTTTTGGATAATTTTGGATAACTTTTCATGTGCTTATTTTTCATCTGCATCTATTCTTTGGTGAAGTTTCTTTACAATTTTTTAAAAACTTGGATGGTTGTTTTCTTCTTATTTGAGATTTGAGAGCCCTTTACCTATTCTGGTAGGCAGTGTTTCATCATATATGTAATTTCCAAATGTTTTCTCCCAGTCTGTGGGTTGTCTTTTCATTCTCTTAACAGTGTGTATTGTGTTTGACCCCAGATAAGTTTCCTAACATGTGAGAGTAAACTTTGTAGCAACAGAGTTGAAACAGTTGCTTTTACAGTCATTCCCCTTATTTGGAAATTTGACTTGCTGTAGCATTCAATCAGATCTCAGATTGCGTCTGTAACCCCTGTTATAAACGTAGGCGGATATGTGGCCATACTTTGAAGATGCAGACTTTAAAGATGGACATAACTGGCCTCTAGGTTTCATCTGGATCCACAGCTACCAGCAGGTTATATCTAGAATGGTACAAGTAAAAGATAAACTGTCGAGTAGATTCAACAATCCTCACTTTTAGAGCCATTGGATGAGTGTAAATAGTTGTAAGAATTCACTCAAAATCCTCTTATATCCCTAATATCACTGTACCAGGTAAATGTAACAAACAAACAAAAAAAAAGTGGAAGAAGGAAAGATAGCTGGGGAAAATTATTCCAACTTTGTGGGCCTATGTTTTACTTATTATGTATTTTTCTTACTATAAATGTGTTCAAAGGATTGAGGTGGTAATCCATCATATCAGGGATTTTATAGGCTTCAGGTCCCTTAGTGTAGAAACTTTATTTGTTCTGAGAAAATTACTTGGATGATGCTAAGTGACGTAGAAGAAAATGCACAGGCTAAGCAGATAGGAAGCCAACAACCGAACGCAAGATCAGTAGTAACAACTGCTAGTGTTTGGAGACTACCATGAATTGACATAAAAGAAGTAAAAATAATCTCTCTGAGTTACATCACATATACAGTAGATGATGGATTAGAGCAGAGCTGTGTCATGATTCCTTGAAAAGGCAAACTGTCTTCTCAGGCAGAACCATCCAGTAACCATGTTGGGTGTGAGCACCTCTAATCAACCAAAAGGGAAAATTGGTCGTCTTGTATTGTCTAAAGGATAGGAAATTTTGGACAGTGGAGCTTTGCTGTGAAGATCCCACTGGCAAAGCCAGCAGTAGTCTGGAGATGGATAAACGGGACATATTTGACCTGAAGTTATTAAACCTAAGAATTATTTAAATAGCTTCCCTTGTTTTTATCTTCAGGTCTGCCTTTAGGTGGATAATTTACATGTCACATAGATGAGAGTTGCAGTGCACACAACTGTTTTATTTCTCGTCATGAATTAGTAAATATACACTCTGGTTTCATACATGAATTAGGTTACTGTGAGCTCACCCTCGAAGACAGTGCTCCTCCAGGGAGTCATTCCCCTCCATCTGGTTTTTTGTTTTTGCTTTGTTTTGGTTGGTTTTTGTTTGTTTGTTTGTTTGTTTGTTTGCTCTAACTATATACCCTCTGTACCATTATTTTCTTAACATTTTTCTTTAAATTGACTTCAAAGTAGCTCATCTTTGTTTTTAACTGAGCCTCATGCTGAAGAAAAATATCTGGGTTTGGTTATATTGTTTCCCTAGGATGAATTAAAATAAATAACTATAAAAATTAAAATTGTTTGTACATGGACATAAATTACCTTGCATCACATGTTGTAAACACTGCTCTGTACCTTGGCAGATGTACAAATGTAATGCCACCCTATGAGAAGCCAGCTGACCTTCCCCAGAGACAGCAGCTAATTAACTGCTTTTTACATTTGAAAATTATGTGCTAAATAATTATGCGACTAGGCATATCATGCAACTGATCTCTCTGAGCCTCTTTTTCTTCTGTGTAAAAGTAAGCCTTTTCCAACTCTCAGTGTTACAGTACTAGACAAAGTTATGTGAGACATATATGGACGAGGAAGAAAACACAGACGATATGTGACCACAGGGAATTGAGTTCACCTCTCTCCCCTCCGTTTTCTTATCAGTAAAATAGAGGCACTGGTATTATTAATATCTTAGGGTTGTTATAAGAATTAAATAAGGTTAAACGCATAAAACGCACTCACGGCATGTCATGGAACGTGGGCACGTTGGTTAGTCACAGAGAAGATGAGTGAACAGAGGAACAAGTTAAACAGCACCCTGAGGAAACAGCCAATTTGATCTCCTCATGAAGTCATGAAACTTTTTTGCAAAAAAGGTGGAGGGAAGCATTGTTCTAGATGCTAATTTAAAAGATTTTACATCTGAATTCAAAATGTGATTCTTAATTAAATACAAGTCTCCCCACCAAAAAGATCTATTAATGACATTTGGAAAATAATTGGAGACATTTTAGTAGTTATGGACATTAGATTATATTTGAGAATTATTATCGATTTTGTTAAATGTTAAAGTGGCTGTACTGGATAATGTTCTTAACCTGTAAGCATTCATTCAGGAATGAAGGGTCATGATACCTGCAGTTTACTTTGAAATGATTCAGTTAAAAAATGAGATAGATAATTGCAAGACAGAATAAGCAAATTAGGTAGAATATTAGCAATCATAGTCAAGTTGGGGATATATGGGTGCTTAATGTACCCAACTTTATACTTTCCTTGCATATTTGAGAATTCTCATAATAGAAACTTTGAAAAAAATCATCTAAATAGAGAAATGGTTCCAAGATATAGCCCAATTAAAGCCAGATGCTAAGGATTGTACAGAATAATTCCATTTACCCATCTTTCTTCTTTCCCTCTTTTCTTCCTTATGCTGGAGGAATGAACAAGAAACTTTAAATCATGATATATTTTTTAGGAGAGAACTGGAATTGAGGAAAGGAGATTTTACTTTTTATATTATTTATTTCAATATTGTTTGAACTTTATCATATTCATATATTAACTTTTAAAAATATTTAAATAAAAAAGTCATAGCCAAAAGTTTTAAATTAATTATTATTAGCTATTTGCCCAAAATGATTAATGTTTCTCTGAACTCAAATCTTCTCTAGAGTATGTCCAGGCACCGTATTCTGAGATGAGTGCTTTTGTGCAAAGTACCACCTGAGGTTCTGATTTGGTCATAAAGAAAATAAGGGTTTAATAAGGACACAAATACCCAAAAAAAAGAACCCATAAATGAACAGAAGAAATATCAAGATACTTGCTCTTTATTTTCTATAATTTGCCTTAAAATTATAGATTGTTTGAGTGATTATTTTCACTGTTAAAATGCAGTTTTTAAAATTTCCCTTCGTACATAGTTTCTTGATTTCCTGGTCTAATAATTCTGTTCTAACATTCTGTGGTAATATATTTTTTTTCCATTGGCCTGCCTGTGTTGAGAGCAGGAGCTAGGCTTACTTAATATTCTCATAAGTTTAAACCTCTAAGTAAGATGTAAATTTTACATATGCTTAAAAATGATTACAGATAAGAAGTACCCACAGGAACTCAAATAAGAAGTCTTCATGCATTATCTCCTCCCAGGACATATATTATCTCTGGGAGAGATAAAGATAGAAAGTTACATACTGTAAACCTTGCTGGGTCATTGTATATAATATTAGACCCAAGAAATGTCATGTTGCAAATTTGCTTGTTTTCACTGTGTCTAGATGTCTAATACCTAGTTTATCCATGACTTGAGAATGAGTCTATATTTTAGTAATTGGTTTGCATTCTTACTTTGAACTTTGAGGCTTATAAAATTACTTTTAAATATTAAGTAACAAACCTAAAAAAATTACTCTGTCAAACAAACACATTAAAGATAGAAAGCCTGTTCCTTTGGGTAACTTCTTCACATGGTTTGTTCATATAAAATTGTGAGTAAATTGAAACTCTGTGTTTATTCGTTCATGTACTGTTATTGGCTCAACTTAATCCAAAAACTATATATTAAACAATTACTATAGACATAGATGGACAGACAGAAGGATGCATAGACAATACGGTGATTAATCAGATTCCCACTAGCTTACTCTCATACAAATGAAGTAACCTCACAGCACCAATACACTTTAAAAATTCAATACTGCTTGTTTTTTGAGGGCATATAATCTTTCTTTGGTCTGAGTGTAAATGATATATCATTCTGTGAATCCAGACAACAAGCGCTCTGCTGCCTTATTGATCAAAAGAAATAATTCAGCTGACATCCAAATCACTGAAAAGTTAGCTAGTCCCTGCATATAACACTTCACTTCCACACTTCCTTAGTGTCACACGTCAAAGACCCCACCAGGAAAAACGGTGTGACATGTGGAAGTGGATGAAGGGAGACTTTTCTTGAGGTTACCTGAGAGACATTGTAGTTTGAGGTGCTTAAAAAAAATTCATTTAAAACTAGTTGATAGGTTAGAATATTATTTGTCAGCATTGCAACAGGCAATAGTTTTGTAAAATATGATGTTCCAAATAAATCTCTGTAGATACACTCTTTTCATCTAAGCAGTATGCTATGAGAAGTGCCAAGCAGTTATGAAATATTTACTTGACTGTAGAAGATAGTTTTCTCTTACAGAAAGTTGACCTCGCACATTCCACTTGTGTGAATGCTGCCCTAAGGCTGCCACCTTCCCTGAGGACAGGTGTAATGCATTGTCCACCATACAGTCGTCCTCAGAGCCATGCCCACGCATGAGGTTTTCCTTGAATCACACAGCTTTTCGGGCAGATCTGCTTTAAATAGTAATTATGAGCTATGCTTTGCTTTTCTGTTCTCATTGAAGGCCTTGAAATTTTTTCCCCTCTTTGGCTTTTATTTTTTGAACAATCAACCATCCTGCTGTCTAAAATTCTGACGCACTGTGTCAAAAAGTTCTTCAATTCACTTGTTTTACTGTAAGTTTCACTGATTTTTCCCCTAGAATCAACCCTCTTGATTAGATGGGTTGACGTTGTACAGACCAGAAGCCATAAATTAGTGCCCCTTCGGCCAGTATATTCCACAGCTGTGTTCCATCTGCACTGAAGAGTATCATCAAAAAATTGAATGAGATGCTAGCATTTAAAACTCGTGGAGATTTCATAAAAAAATTCCTGACTTCTGATTTCTCTCCAGGTTGTCCCCATCATCTTATTCCAAAGCTTACAGCTGGCTCATTTCACCCATTTCCATTGCAGCCTCGTCTCTGTAGGCTTTTGAGCTTTGGACCTCTGATCTAGACAGACAGACCTATCATCCCATAAGTGAACATTCTGGATAAATTATTGACTTAACATTTCATAAAAATTTTGTATATTGAGCTCAGCAGTGGTCCAAGCATCTCCAGTAATACTATACCTGACCCTTCTTCCTATTCAGATGCTACCTACCTGTGAAGCTGTCGAAAAATGAATTTCTTCCATTAACCTCTACCATGCCCTAACCCTGATCAACACTAATGAACACTAAATGGATGAGAGAAATCAGGTTAAAGGCTGAAATAACAGAGATTAAAAAATACAAAGTGTGCCCTCAGAGTGCTTAGTTCAGCAGGAAAGATGGTTATCTTAAAGAATAATTGCAATAAAATATTATCAGCACTATTTTAATAGTAGCCATCAATTACTGAACATTCTAGGTGCTAGACATAGTAACTGCGTGCTTGTCTAGACCCACAATCTCTCTTTCTCACTGCCCATTTGTTCTTTAAACCACCCCAGCTTCTGTGCTGCTCTATTGAAACAGCTCTGTTTAGGTCATCAATGTCTCCATCTTCCTAAATCCTTTAGTAAGACTGCATGACTCGGGCCATGTTGTCAATAACCTATTCCACAGTCTCCTCATCTGTAAAACTATGACAATAACAGTACGTCCCACGCGCGAGTATATGAGATAATCCATGTAAACCCTTAAACAATGTTTGGCAGATTATAAGGGTAAAATACATGTTAACTATTACCGTTTTGTCATCATTATTACACTACTATTTTTACTACTCATTTTTGCAGCAGCACTTGGCACAAATGATCATTCCCTTCTTTCTGAAACATTTTCTACCCTTGGTTTGCCTTTCCTGGCAAGACACTCTCCTGGTTTCCCCGTGATGTGACTGCCCTTGGCTTTCTGGGCTGACTGCTTCCCTTTGTCAAAGCTGCAAATACTGCAGTGCTCCCGAGCTTGACAGCGGGCCGCCTGCTCTTCTCTGTCTGCCGTCTCTCAAAGTAATCACAACCGAGCTGTGGCTTTAGCTGCCATTTATGCTCCCATGACTGTAAAATTTGTATCTCCAATCTGACATTTTCCATAAACTTTAGTCTTGCATATCCAAGTGCCTCCTCAGCATATTTATCGGGCATCACCAACTTGAACTCCTGATTCCCTTCACATCTGTTCCTCCCGTTTTGACTCTTTCTCCAGAGGGTCCATTCTCCTAAAGCAGCAGAATGATTTACTTTTAAGTTTCAAATCACTCAGTGCATCTCTGTTGGTTGACGATTGCTGTGAGCACCATCTAGTTTGCTGACGTCCCTGCTGGTGTGTGACAGCTCCTTACTCTCACTGCAGACTTGGGGAGACAGAATTCAGCAGCAGCCACTGTTTCCATCTACTCCCTGGGTTTATCACTTGCTGCTGGAATTTTAGAATAATAAAGAGCGGTAATCACTAAAGATGATTTACCATTAGCAGCTCCAGGCAGGGATTTTATTTTGCCCTGCTAATCTAAAGCTGTATCTTACTTTTTGTACCACAAAATATAGCTGGTGCAAAGAGTGAAAAATTCAGACTACAAACCACTTGTTTTGTCCATGTTTATTAGACCAAAAAGTTGATAGGATTTTATTTTCTGGTTGTCTTGTTGGATAGTGCTGTGTGTGTACAACCCATCAGGAGATAAACTTCTCCCTGGTTATCAGACGTGTCCTTCCTGAGACTTCAAGTCTCTGCTCAAATGTTTCCCTGCTAGGGGAGCTGTCCCTGATGACCTGGTCTGAAATGGCAGCCATCTCCCTGTGCTCACTCTCCCTGCTTCATTTATGTTCAAGTATGTTACATATTTATTTGTTGAGTTGTTCGTTACTCTGGTTGTGGTTCTTGTTATCTGTCTCTTTCCTCAAGAATAGACACTCCACAAGAAGAAGGGCTTCGTATTTTGTGCTCCTTTTGTATTCCCAATACCTAAAAATACTGGCTTGTATCAGCATGCCATAAATAGGTGTGAAAATATACACGTAAATGATAACTATTAATGTGCAAAATGTACAGCCAAGTGAGTGCTCTCAGAGGGCCTTCCTGCATCATTTCACCGCATAAGAATCTAAGGCTGTAGTTGTGTGTACAGACGTAAGGAACCTGCCCATTAGAGAGTTGGTTGGAACTACAGTTTATTTTACAGTATTTTAAAGTATATCTTATAATCATGGAATGGGTTAGGTTACATGAAAATGATTCTCCATATAGTAAGCTTTGTGCACATACCTTCTTTAAAATTCTCAGTTACAAATATATATATATACACTAGTGGACATTAAATCTGCCTTTGAGATTTAGGGGGAAATTACCTATGTTAAGGATGAAAATTCAGAGACTGTCCTTTACTCCTTGCTGGTAACTCTAATATTATTGATATTTGTCTCTTCTTATCTCTGCTGCTACTAAATCTACACTTACAAGTGGTATGTAATACAGACTGAGACTGGATCAAAATCCATGACATCCGTGGATTATATCGCTGGCCATGGAGATGCACTGATGTGACTTGCAACCTCCTGCCCCCTTCTCTTGAGAGTGGCAGAGGCAAGAACAGGAAAGGCATGGAATTATAGTTGTCTGTAGAGAATGGGGTGATCATACTGAAACCTGAGTTTGAAATGCTGACCCAGGCAGCTGATGACGAAAACAGAGAGGAAGAAAAGGCAGTAAGGCCAGATTTCTCAAGATTTAAGCAAATATGCCATAATCTTTTCCCGAAGGTCATTATGCTAAGTGGAAGAGAGCCCCACACACATATAAGCCTTCCAAATGTAACACAGTTTCCCTCTCCTGAGGTTCATTTGAATAGAACTTGTTTACCAGTGTATAAGGTGCAAGTATGTGGCAATATGATTAACATCGGTGCCATATGCAAACTGCTCTGTGTTATCATAGGAGTTATTTGTGGTTAGTTTTTTGTGCAGAGTGAACTAGGGGCCTGAAGCAGCTGTTTTGAACTGTCTTGCCATTACCTCCATTTCTCTTTTATGTGTAGACATTGTCCATGTCTGTAAACTGGGTGGGGTTATCTATGCAGAAAGAAGAGAGGAAAGGAGCAAAATAAAAAATAAAGCCAAAGTGTAAAGTAAGGTAAAAGAGCACAAAATAACCACTGGAGTCCATTGTGCACAGTTCTGAAGGTGGTGTTTAAAAATGTTAGCAATAATTTTTTTATCCTAGTGACTGTTTTGATAGTGTTAGAAGCGGGCAGTCATTGGCATGCCAGTTTTGGAGTGGATGGTCAAAATATACTAGTTGGATCTAAAGTAAGAATGTGTATGAATGAGTTTAATTGAGATGCTTCAGGTGAGAGAGAACAAGTTCCTACTGGTAGAATACGAATGAACGAACAAAAAACCCTTATCTGGTTTATAAGGAGAGGGACACTATTTTATAGCTGGCTTGAGAGGAGTGCCATCACTGATTTGACCTGCATCATTCTTCAATAAAAAGCCTCAAAGACCCTCTACATAGAATAATTAAAAGAAATATCTTTCAAGATCACCTATTGAACTGATCTTAAAAACATTTTACCAGCTTTTATTCTGACTAATATATTCTTAATAGATTTTCTTTGCTCTTCCAAACAGCAGTCTTCTTTCCTGAATCTACCATATTGATTTTGTTATCTAAGCTTTAGCACCATTCAGACTCAGAGCCATGTTTACCTAAAGTGCCTAATTGCAGCTGAATATTTACTGGAGAAAGTTTGAAACTTCACTTTTAGAACATTTTCCAGTATGTTTCCCATTTATTCTGAGTTCAGCACCACAGGGAGTACTAGGCCAGGAGCTTCTTCGTCTTCCACCACAATCCGCTGCTCGTGTCAGCTTTAAGCTAAACTCCTATGGAAGCAGGCAGGCAAGGCTTAAGGGGCTGGCTTGAATTGGACTCAGCCACCCACGGGTTTTTTAGGAAAGGCTGTCTGAAGAACTGGCCACCCTGATTTATTTTTCATAGCTGTTTTGGATCTTTTCTAGCAACACTGGGGGGAAAAAAAGGAATTACTCTAATGAAACACAATGTTGAAAATTCTTGGCAGTGTTTTGCATAAATTCTTCCCTAAAAATGCACCAACAGCTTTCTGGGTGATACAGACAAGACATAAATTTTACATCTCCAATTATGAACTCAGAAGGAGAAAGCTGTGGACATTAGCAGAAATAAGAGGCCCTGCTACACCGAGAACTAAGTTGTCAACAAGTTTCATGATGCTTCCGGGGTTTCAAACGCAAGTATTTACACTTGTTCTCCCCTTGGGCGCTATCAATACAAATGTAAAATTGGGGGCTTGTAGCAGTTGTGAAACGTCTGAGTTCACCATCAGAAGGATGGCTTCAAACACTGAATGAAAATATGGAAGTGATTTGTAGGTAAATTACATCTGCCTTTCCCAGGGAACAGTTTTCTATATCTTTTCTGAAATCATGGAAGGATAAAGTTGGAAGGAAGCTTAGAGATCCTCTCTTTTGACCCCTTCTTTTTACAGAAAGGCACCTGAGGCTTGGTGAAAAGAAGTGGTTTGATAGAAAAAGTGAATGAAGTTTCTCAAAGATATATTGTGAAAGGCTACTGCAACGCCCGTAAGAGTCACCCCAGGCTGAATAGAGAAGTGAGGACTGTTCTAAAGTAGACCAGGCATGTGGGGTGAAGAAACAGAAGGCCTCCTTGCTTTAGACTCTTGCGTCTCTCCCAGGCAGGACCTAAGTCTTTCTGATCAGAAAGGAGCTCTTCCCTGGAGTGAAGGGAGCAAGAGGAAACTATTTCATCATTTCTCTGCTCCTCCCTGTCTCCTGCCTCCTCCGATTTCCTGCCTACCCGGCATTCTCTTTGTCTGCCCCCACCCACCCCCGTATAGATGCTGTCACAGCTGAAGCTACCATTTTGTGAGTTTCCGGTTGCTTTTTTTTTTGCTTTGTCTTCCACCTTAACCTCAGCCACCATGACACGATCCACTTAAAACTTGTAGCCACGGCAGTGGAAAATCAGATACTTGTAAAGATGCATTCAACAGGCAAATCTGAATTGGCATAGTTTGGAAGCCATCTATTCACTGAGGGTGAGTGAGGACCCACTCAGCCTTGTGAGAAGAAAAAGAGATAAAAATGGCCAGGAAAGAAAGGAATAGCATTAGGCTGATCAGTGACCATCTGCTAGTTAAATGTATGTAAGGTTTCTCTGGCAGTGACTTCTGAAAGCTAGGGGATTTTTATTAACAGGTTTGTATGGGTTTGTTTTGCATCATGTGTAAGATCTTAATGTAAAAGTTTGAGTTGTTGTCTTCTCCTGCTTCACTTAGTAGGTGTCATTGTGTCATTGGATCTTCAGAAGTATCCTAGAGATCTCTTCTTTGAAAGCCTGAGTGTAAAGTTCGTTTGTCGTAGTTTGCTTTGTCTTACTGTGTTTGCTTTTGACACTCAGTGTCCTCATCTTGCCTTCTATACTGGAGAACTGCCTTTGTTAGAATAGACTTTTCTCAAAACTCCTGCCAGAGAAGTCAGCTTACTACGTATATGAACTTCTCAGCTACCTGCAATGATCACCTCCAAGGGAAAGTGGCGACATTCCCCACAAAGGCACCACACAGCCCGCATCATGGGCCAACTCGGACCCCAAACACACTCACAAATTTTCCTGAAAATCCAACTCGATTATACACATTTGCATTTATATTTCTCACTTAGCATGTGTTTCCTACAGCACCAAGCACCATCTTACATGAAAGTCTTCTCCCAGGTCTTCAGAACTGACCTGAGCAAGGGAAGCAAAGAAAGGAAGCCCAAGAAAACAACCCTTCAGGAGAGAAGCAGGTTACTCCCGTGGTTGTACCCTATGGCCACACTCCTCCTTTCCATCTCACAACACGTCTGTTTTCCTTCATCATTCTAGTTGAAATATGCAAATGCAAAAGGCAAGGCAAAGAGTCCTACCATTAAATAATGATGCAATATACTATACTATCATTTATCCAGAGTATCTCTAAAATTTGAAACCCTTTGGGAGAGTACTAGAAGTGTCCAACAGTGGCTTTCAAATCTGTTTCTCCTGACCTGGCTTCTCTCTTTACTTCCTGTCTGGGATGTTTCTCTGCAGGGAACCACCACCCTGGTATGTCTCCAGGACCTCAAACTCTGAATGTCCAACTGGACTCATTGTTTATGCCCCCAAATCTAGGCTCTTCTTTCCAATCACTCTGTTTTTGATAGTGTTTCCACTGTCCTTCTGGTTTTTCATCTTATTAACCTTGGAATCATCGAACACTTTTTCAGTCTAATTCATCCCTCATCGTTATTGGTCACTAAATTTCATGTCCATAAAATCCTTTCTTTCAATTTCAGTGTAATCATCCTAGCGCCATGATAATCCTGCCTGGATTATCATCAAAACCTCCTAACCACTCATCTCCCTCTTGTGATTACCCATGTTTTCAGTTCATCCTGAATAGAATTAGTTTTATCTTCTAAAATTCTGCCTTTATAATATGTAGCCTTGGTCAGAATCCTCTAATAGATCCCATCTGTGTGTAGGATAATGCCCAAACTCTTCACATCAGCATTTAAGGATTTCATTTGTCTGGTCCTAAAATACATGTCCAATCTTAACTTCTATCTCTGCGCAATGTAAAGTATTGCACTTAACAAAGTCCTCACTGTCTCATCTGTCATCCCTGCCATGTCCATCTCATTCTGATCCTTACTTGCAAGTAATAATCTCTTCCTAGTCCATCTGTGACCAATTCCTACCCATTCTTTAGAGTACAATATAAATCCTATTTATCATATGAAATAGCCCCACCTATCTATTCCACACTAATCTGTGTATCAGTGAAGATGTGGTCCTGGACTTTTCTTTGTTGGGAAGTTTTTGATTACTGACTCCATCTGTTTACTTGTGATAGGTCTGTTCAGATTTTCTATTTCTCCTTAAGCCAATCTAATAGTTTCTGTGTTTCTTGGATCTCTTATTTCCTCGAGCACATTTTATTGCTCTTTCCATTCTCAGAGATTAAATCAAGATGAAGTGAGTGGAAAGATATTCTCCCTTTGAAAGTAAATCTAAATGAAAATACATTAATTAGACTTAAGCCAGGTTCCTCACCAAAATTAGCTGAATGAGACAAGAAAATGTCTCTGCCTTCCATATAATAAATGGCCCCTTTTTTATATGTTTTCCATGTTTTGAAATGAAAGTCCCAAGGAAAACAGCTGTTGGGTTTGACCTCTCAAAATCTTTCTGAGACCTGATTTTTTCTAAAAAGGTGAACTGTCCTGAGATCCTAGGTGACAACAGTCCTCTAGTATTTTATGCAGTGAACGTTTGCTAGGGAACTCACTAGACAGTTGCTCCAGTCTGTCTTTTGTTGTGTTGCTTCGTCGAGAAATGGCGTATCAGCTTCATATGCATATCTAAACATATTCCTGGAAGAGTGGAAAGGGTCTGTGTGTGTGCGTGTAAGAAAGAGAAAGGGTAAAATGGCGCCTTTCCTTTGTGATTATTAGTTGCTCTGAAAAGAGGTAGAGTTTAGTCAGGATCCTATCACCCACACCACAAAATGTCTTCTGATTGAACCTACATCTTCATTACTTTCCATGTACATTTATGACCTCTTTTAATCTGAGTTACTTAAATTATCTTTTAGTCTATGCAGACAACATCAGTAATTATACTTTGTCATTCTGGGGAAAAGGAAATATCTGCTTAAACAGACAGACAGACAGGCACCAGCTACTTCTCCAAGTTTATTTATTCATGACACATTTATTGAACATCTACTGTGTGTCATGCATGTATTGTGTTGGGCTTCGAGTACATAATGTGAACGAAACAGATATGTTTTGTCACGGATTCAGGTCTTGATTCCTTTTGTCCAAGAGCCAGTTCATAAGAATCCTACTCTCATCATGTGCTTAGTTCAGCAGTGCAGTTGAACAAAACAGTTGAAGGCTCATCCACCAGTGGAAGTTAAATAGTAAATCAGCAATGACCCCCAAGCTTCTGCTGCCTGGGAAACACTTAATGGCGTTACCCAGGAAGTATCATGACACCGTACAAAGGGGCATCTGTTTGCAACTCTAATCTCAACAAAGAAGCCATTCTTCTTGCCAAAGGGAGTAGAATAAATCCCTTCCCTTTGCCCCAGCACGCCCCACACCGCTGATCCGGCAGAGAATGCTGAATGCTCACAATGGACAGAAGGCTATGGGGTCAACCAAACCAACAAGAGCCCCACCAGGGGTTAACAAGGAAAGCAGGAAGCCAGCACTTTGCTGAGCATATTGGGGGGAGGCAAAACCTTGAAGCCATTGACAGAAGCTGTATCCAGCACAACCTCAACAGCCAAGAATGAGATAATCTACCAACAGCTTCAGAGTACAGAGATGAGGACGCAGCCAATCTCGGAACAGACAGCATGGGAGAAAAGTGGCCCTGGCTTCAGAAAAGAGGCTCGGCAGAGCCAAGGCAGGACGATCCTGTGCTTACTGTAGCTGCGTGGAATTGCAGCTAGACCCAGGACAGAACTCCAGCTCTGTCTCTCTCCCGCTGTGACATTGTATAAGTCACTGAGCCTCTCTGAGGCTTAGAGTTCTTGCCTGTAAAACAAGTTTCCAAGATAACAAGAATCAGAGAAGATGAATGTAAAGTAGGCATTCTGTAAATGGCAGCTATTTTTATTTTACAGTGTGTATTCAATCATGACAAATGATAGTCTTCTTAAAGTTCCAACATGTCTTTTGCTGTTAAAGACTGATGACAGATGAGGATTCCTGCCTTACAGGTGACCTTCAAATGGCTTATTTGTGCCTAAAGGCGGTACACCTGATGATGCCCTTGGCACATAGTGGTTGTATATTTATCTCCTGCCTTTAGTCCTCTCCATGCTCGGAGCTCTCTGGTTCCAGGCCCGTATCTCATCCATTGTCACCAGTGACTGTCATAGTTTTTACATGGGGTAGGGACTCAGTAAAGTTTAACCTCGTGTGTGTCTGTTTTTCATGACTTTGTGCCACATTTTCACGCATTTTCCACTTGAAAAGTCAGGTCATAAGAAAAGGGAAGCATTTTATGTGCCTGTGTGCACGAGCACGTGTGTGTATGTGTGTGTGTGTGTGTCTGTGTATAGAAAATAGGAAACCATCTCAGCCATCATTAATATCTGGGTGTCTACACATGCCAAGGATTTGTGGAAAGTACTGTTCCTATTTATCAAAGGGAATACCTGCAAATTGGACTTTTAAAAATGTTTATATATATATAATGCTAATAATAGTAGTAAAAGTATCTGAAAAAGACTCCCTGCTATGCTTCCAAAATAAAATACAGTGTTACCATTTGTATATTTTTGTCATGAAAAGTATTTAATACAAGAAGATCTAAAAAGGTAAAGATTCAAAAACAGCAGGCAGTTACCCAGTCATGGCCGATGTGGACATTAACCAGGGTGTCTCATTTCCTGTTCATTGTTGCTAATTTTAGTCTGCAGACTCACATATAGCAGTTTTAAAACCCTGAAAATTCCACGAGCTCTTTTATGAAAGCCCTGGCTCGCCTGTGATGAGCTCACTGTTAATTATTTTTTAATAAGTAGCTTCACTCCAGCATCCCAGAACCTGTTTGAGCTGCCAACATTAAAAGATAGAAACTACGGAAAGAACAGCAGTATCTCCCTGGAATCACAGGACCGTCAAACCTCTGAAATGCAAGGGCTTTAGAAGTCAGCTTCCCTCCCTATGCTCCTGTATCCTCCACCAGGCTATTTATAGGAAATGCTGCAGGCTCAGCCTCCTAATTGGTGTTCCTATTTGCTGGGCAGTACCTGCATCCAGTGTTGAGGGTCTGTGCTGCAGTCTCCTTGAAACCACAAGAATTAAAGTATCAAAACTATCTTAGTAACGAAAAGCTGTGTGGGTGCCACTAGTGCCCTCGCCCTGGTGGGCGTTCATCTGTTCGTTCCATCTAGTTCCTCTTACCCAGCTCATTACCCCTGCCAGCTACCCAAGGTCCCAGCATGCATGCTTGGGGGCTCATGAGTGATTATCCTGGGGCACTGAAATGGGAGCTGTCTACACACAGTACATCTGTGGTGTTGATGGTGAAGTCTTGGGTATCCCTCCTGCTGGGCAGTAAACAGGTGACACATGGGCTGGGTCCTTGAATGGACCATCCTGAAAGAGTAGTGGTCAGGAGTGTGACCTCTGAAGTCGAGATGGCTGGTTGACATCCTGGTTTCAGTTCTTATTAGTTGTGTAGTCTTGGACATGCCACTTTTTATGCCTCTGTTTCTCCTTTCATAAAATGGAAGTAATAGTAATAATAGTACTTACCATAGGATTCCTGTGAGGATTAAATGAATAAATACTCACCCTACGCTTAGACTGAATGGTACTTAAGGGATACTTAATAATAATAATGGCTATATTAACCTCATCACATGGAACTGAGAAGAACAAACGTCACAGCTCCTTACTACCAGCTTCTGCTCCACTAGGAAGCTGTGATGCTGGCTGGTCAAACTGAACTCTGAGGTCTGACCCTGTGAAATCTTGTCCAGCTTTTCTACTTCCCACCTCTCTCAGCCAAGGAATGAGTTAGAAGTGGGAGCTAAAAACTTATTCTGCAAGTCTGCATCAGAATTTTCTCTCTTCTGCCTAGACCCTAGACCTTTCTTTTTCTTTCTTTCTTTTCTTTGTTTTTTAACTTAAGGCTTTGTCATTTTTGACTCTCAGGTTCTGCAATGACCCCTTTCATATTCCTTCTACCACAGGTAACTACTAAATTAGCAATCAGTGCCTCTGTCTAATTGGGCAAGATAGAGAAGATCTCCATAGTAGAATTAATGAACACATTCCATGAGTTTGATTAATATTGATGGATATTTTGGAAACAGTATTCTGTCATGTAAATCTAGAACTAGACGTCTCACCCAGAGATTTATACTAATATCATGTTGAAACCCTACGTAATCCTAAATTTTTTTTTACCATACTCAGTGAGATACACAAATCCCATTTGAATGCTAGCAAAAATGATTGAGCATACATGTTTTTAAGTTGGAGTTGAAAATAAGCAAGAAGGTTAACAACAAGACTATTTAGCTCTGTAATCTAGACTCTCAACTTTAACTGCATTTAAGTCTAAGGCAGGCTGATGTGTATTGTGATTCATAATGTAACTCAGGAGAGTAGAAATTACAGACTCAGTGGAAGAAGATGAGCAATCAAGAATTCAGACAAAAACAAAACAAAACAAAAAAACTAAAGAAATATCCCATGCATTCAACCTGACCAGTTCACTGTTTCTCAACCACAAACAACACCGACTAAATATGATTATGCGATCTTAAAAAATAACAATTTAGATCCTGAAAACCAACATATTGTAACACATATATAGAAATTGTGGGATCACATGGAAATAAAATACCACTTTAGCAAGAGAACTCAGAAAATATATTTTGGACACTGGAAGTTTTATTTTGGGATGAGAACATGAGAATACATTTAAAATTGTTTATTGACAGGTGGTGAATCACTTTTTTCCCCATTTTCCTCTGTGTGGTACAGATGGGAGGCGAACATCTTCCAAATTCATTTCTCAGTTATACATATGTGTAAATTAGCCTGTGCAAATGACAAGTTTTCTTTGCATGCTTTATTAAATCCTGTCAAAGCTGTTAATAGGACTGATTTTATATCGTCTAGTACTTATGAAAATTAACAATGGAGGTTTGTGAGTTAATCACTCACAGACTAAATATCTGATCCAGTGCTAGCAAACTAAGGAAAATGCCCGAGTGTATAAATATCCATGCTCACACACCACTAACATTTTCATTCATATAAATGCAGTACTCAGTTTAGAAAAGGTCAAAATATTCTCTGCACTGGAGCAGCCACTCTAAAGCTCCTCTGCCCCTGATAACACAGACAGTGTTTAGACATTAGACAGTCTGGTGGACTCAGATAAGTCTACTGTTGTCCTGTCTCCTCATTCCATAGACACCTTCTAGATTTATGTGTGGTATCCAGACTGAAAACCACTTTGTACGCTTCCTCCTGCCCATAATTTCCCCATTCAAATGGTGTCCTCTAACCCTCTCTAGGTTAGAATAGAGCCCAATTTCCATTTGAGAGATTAATCATTCGGAGGTCCCCCCTGTGGTTCAACACTTGGGTCTGATCACACAATGGCTCCATGGACACTTTATGACAAAAAGCAAAAACAGCAAAGTGACCACAACAAATTTAAGTATAAAGCTCATTGTTACTCTTTTTTTTTTTTTTTTAATGATGGTACTGGGGATGAGGCTGTGTGAGGTTGTTTTGTTTGTTTGCTTGAATTTTTAATAGCAGTACTGGGGATTGAACCTAGGACCTTGTGCATGCTAAGCATGCGCTCTACCTATTACCCTCCCCTGAAGCTCACTGTTGAACAGAGGAATTCTCAAGTTCCAACTCTTTTTCTTTTAGGGTTGCACTTAGCAGAGTTGACTTTTCTTGTGAAGTATTAACTTTTTCAATCCCTTTCTATATGCATTTCCCTTAAAATTCTAAGGAAGCTAAATTTAAACTTCTATGATATTAAGGGAGAAAAATTATACTTCAGTGTGTTGTGCTTCAAGAATGTAATTGGAAAGAAAAAGGCATCAAAAATGAGAATAATGACAGGGCATTCAGGCATTGAATTGGCATATTTGAAAGTTGTGACTTATACTGGATTAGCCATCCTAAAGCTTATTGTTGGTGCAGCAAAGGGAAAACTGATTATAGTGTATCATCTGTACAGACCTTGACCACATTCACTTAATAAACACTCAGTTTTGGCACTTTCCTAATAGATGTAGCGTCTGGATTTTAGAGAGCAATGTAAACCTACAAGGATCCATGGATATCTTCTCTAGTACCTTGGAGAAAAACAGATTTCAGTAAATACTTACTGAGGCTTAACATTTGCTAAGTACAGTGCTGGGTGCTGGAGATACCGCCATGAAGGGAGGACTCACCCTCTAGTGAGGGAGATAATAAGGAAAGAGGCACCTCAGAATGAGAGATAAAGGTTTATGATTGGGGCAAAAATGGTTTGTCAGCTGGATGGAGGGTGGTAACGTTCTCTGAGACAGGCAAAGTTAGAGTGCTTAACGGGGATTGGGAGGAATTTCTGTTCAGTTTGGAACCTGTTCCTTCGAGGTACCCATGCTACAGTCAAATGCAGATATTTGGTGGACAGTTGAATTTGCAAATTTTGAAGCCCAAGAGAGACATTTAGGCTAGAGAGTAAGATCTGGGGAACTGTCAGCTTTTGGTCATTGGAACTGGCTCAGATTAACAGGGGAGAGTCTGCAGAGAAAAAAGCAAAGAGCTAGGGAAGTAACATTAAGGGTCACTAGTATTTAAGGGGCAGGCTGGGGCAAGGAAGCCTATACCACAGCCTCCTAGGGGGTAGTACCGGTGCTGAATGACTTTGTCCACGACAAAAGAGGGCAGGGATCACTTTGATGACTTACGGAATCACCCATTACCAGAATGTTTAAGAGAGACCATCTGCTTAGAATTCAGGTAAAATCTTACCAATTAAATTTAGTTTCTAATATGAAAATGTGACATTAAATTTGGATATCTTATCATTCATTTACCAGGAGTTATAACCAAGGAACAAGTAATAAGGTTTTTTGACTCTTCCTTAACCTTAGTGGTCAGGACATTTATCAATAAACAGCAATTTAAATTAATGTGACATACTTTGTAAGAATGTGTAATATAAGGATAGGTAAGTGTGCATTTTATTACTTTCAAACTGATATGATTCCCTCAGGTAACTGGTTAAGGTATTTGATGATCCTTGTGTTCACTATCCTTTCCCTACTCTTTAGAGAATCAGCACACGAACTCTATTCATTTGTCTTAATTAGCATATCTGAAACCGGTAGAATTAGAAGGCTCATTCTTACCAATATAAAGAAGAAATTTCTGACAATAAGTGCTATCAAAAACAAAAGGCTGCACTATGAAGTCTCCTATTGTTTCCATAAATCAGTAGCTATTTCTTGAGTATGTACTATGTGCCTAGAACTATTTCAATAGTTCCGGAGATAAGGCTGTGAGCAAGCCACAAAAGGCCCCTGAATGTGTAAGACTTACATTCTAATTGAGAGAGACAGAATTTAAATACCATTAAAAATGTGAACATACAAGAACTATCAAGTACTAAGGAGTGCTATTTAAAGAATAAAAGAAAGTGCTGTATAGCGTATATACCATGCTAGACGCTAGGAGGAAAATTCCTCTAGAAATAGAGAAATGGATGATTTAGGAGAGAGGAAGTTTATCTGGGACTGAAGTGTTGAGAAAAATCAAAGGGGACTGGATCCGGAAGTAAAACTGAGTGATTGCTCTGTGACAGAACATCCTTATCAAAGTAACAAAAGGGGAGGACTGCTTGCTCATGAAAACAGATAATGTGCATCTCCCCTGAACTCTGCTGCCAGAGAACTCGACATAGGTATTTTCACCATGGGAATCAGCAAATGATACAAATCAAGGCTTTTAGAATTTTTCACGGACTCCTGTTTCCTAAGCATTTACGAAGACATCACTGGCAAAGTGTGTGAATAGGCTGTTGTATTTCATCGTAGAAAGATAAGGCATTTCCTGCCTGATGATGCTTGTTTACTTCTGTGAAATACGAAGCAAGATCATCAACAGAATGGTATATAGGAAACTTGAGGCAATTAAGTAAAATTTGAATGACTGCTGTCATATACTAGATTTAGGTGTCTTATTAGAGTTTGAACTAGATGATATCAAAAGTCCTTCCCAACTCTGAAGAACATATAATATTATAAAAATGATTGTGAAGGAGCTGCAAATTCTCATTTATTTTTGTCTTTTTAAACTAGTTTTCCAAATGTTTGCCCAGAGTTTAGATGTAAATGTAAGAATCACTTGTCATTTTCTTATTTGAGTTTATTTTTTTATCACTGTTATTCAGTTGCTCGTTGTTTCATTTTTTTAAAGTCTCTAATTCTAAGATTTAGAACTTGATTACAATTTGGAAGAACAAAAGAACCAAATCAAAGATGGAGACGAAAGGTATATTTGAGTGGTTAAAATTGTGTAACTGGTATAAAAGCTTTAATTAGAAAATATCCTGGACTAGTTTCATATATTTTTTGTTTGTAATTAAAAAAATATTTTTAATTTGGGAGCTTTGTCAACAGTTGTTCTGTTATGCTTCTTTATGACTCTGAGTTGCAATGCAAGTACTGCAGGGTAGTTCAGTATGTGTAGTTAGAAGCCTTTTGGCAAGTGACCAGTCAGATGAAAACTTCAACTCTGAAATCTTCCTAGATAAAAGCATTAAAAATTTTAAACTTTTTTTAAAAATTGAGGTATAGTTGATGTACAGTATTATGTAAGTCTTAGATGTACAACATAGTGATTCACAATTTTTAAAGGTTATATATATTCCATTTGTAGTTATGTAAAATATTGGCTATATTTCCTGTGCTGTACAATATATACTTGTAACTTATTCATTTTATATATAGTAGTTTGTACTTCTTAATCCCCTACCCCAAATTGCCCCCCTGCCTTTTCTCTCCCCATTGGTGACCACTGGTTTGTTCTCTGTATTGATGAGTATATTTCTGTTTTCTTATATTCACTAGTTTCTTTTATTTTTTAAATTCGACATACAAGTGATATCATACAGTATTTGTCTTTCTCTGACTTATTTAAGTTAGCATAATACCCTTCAAGTCCATGTTGTTGCAAATGGCAATATTCTTTTTTTATGGATGAGTAGTATTCCATTATGTATATATGTGTATGTGTGTGTGTGTGTGTGTGTACCACATCTTCTTTATCCATTCATCTTTTGATGGACACTGGTTGCTTTCTATCATGGCAATTGTAAATAATGCTGCTAGGAATATTGGGGTGCATGTATCTTTTTGAATTAGTGGTTTGTTATTTTTTCCAGATATATACCCAGGAGTAGAATTGCTGGTTCATATAGTAGTTCTATTTTTAGTTTTCTGAAAAACCTCCATAATGTTTTCCAGAGTGACTGCACCAATTTACATTCCCACCAACAAGGGTTTCCTTTTCTCCATATCCTGGCCAATGTTGGTTGTTTGTGGTCTTTTTGATGATGGCCATTCTGATACGTGTGAAGTGACACCTCACTTGTGGTTTTAATTTTGCATTTCTCTGATGATTAAGTATATTGAGCATCTTTTCATGTGCCTGTTGGCCATCTGTATGTCTTCTTTGGGAAAATGTCTATTCAGGTCTTCTGCCCATTTTTTAATCTTTTTTTTTTTTTAATGTTGAGTTGTATGAGCTGTTTATGTATTTTGGTTATTAACACCTTATTGATTACGTCACTTGTAAATATTTTCTCCCATTCAATAGGGGTTGGGTTTTTTGTTTTTTTTTTCATTTTGACGTTGGTTTCCTTTGCTGTGCAAACATTTTTAAGTTTAATTCTGCTTTTGTTCACTTTGCTTTAGGAGACAGATCCAAAAAATATATTGCTACAATTTATGTCATAGAATGTTCTGCCTGTGCCTATTTCTTCTAGGAGATTTGTGTGTTTTGGTCTTACATTTACATCTTTAATTCATTTTGAGTTTATTTTTGTATATGGTGTTAGAAAATATTCTTGTTTTCATTGTTTTACATGTATCTGTCCAGTTTTCCCTGCACCATTGGGAGATTATCTTTTCTCCATGGTAAATTCTTGCCTCCTTTGTCATAGATTAATTGACCATAAGTGCACAGGTTTATTTCTTGGCTCTCTGTCCTGTTCCATTGATCTATGTGTCTGTTTTTGTGCCAGTAGCATACTGTTTTGATTACTGTAGCTTTGTAGTATTGTCTGAAGTCGGGGAGTGGGATTCATCTAGCTGTGTTCTTTCTCAAGATTGTTTTGTTTATTCATGGTCATTTGTATTTCCACACAAACTTTAAAATTATTTGCTCTAGTTCAGAGAAAAATGCCATTGGTATTTTGGTAGGACGTGAATTGAATCTGTAGATTGTCTTGGGTTGTATGGCCATTTTAACAATATTAATTCTTCCAATCCATCTCTTTGTATCTTTCCATCTGTTTGTGTAGTCTTCAGTTTCTATCATCATTGTCTTATAGTTTTTCAAGTACAAGTCTTTTACCTACTTAGCTTGGTTTCTTCCTAGATATTTTATTCTTTTGGCTGTGATCGTAAATGGGATTGTTTCCTTAATTTCCCTTTCTGATAGTTTGTTGTTAGTGTATAGAAATGTAACAGATTTCTGTATATTAATTTTGTATCCTGCAACTTTACTGAATTTGTTGATGAGCTCTAGTAGTTTTTTAGTGTCATCTTTAGGATTTTCTATGTATAACATCCCATCATCTGCAAACAGTGACAGTTTTACTTCTTCCTTTCCAATTTTGATTCCTTTTATTTATTATTCTTGACTGACTGCTGTGGCTAGGACTTCCAATACCATGTTGAAATGTAAGTGGTGACAGTGGGCATCCTTGTCTTGTTCCTGATCTTAGAGGAAATGCTTTCAGCTTTTCACTGTTGAGTATGATATGATCTGTGGGCTCATCTTATATGGTTTTTATTATGTTGAAGTATCTTCCGTGTATACTCACTTTCTGGAAAGTTTTTTATCATGAATGGATGTTGAATTTTGACAAAAGCTTTTTCTGCATCTATTGAGGTGGTCAACTTTTTCTTATTCTTTAATTTGTTAATGTGGTATATCACACTGATTTCCAAATATTGAAAAAAATCCTTGCATCCCTGGGATAAATCCCACTTGATCATGGTGTATGACCCTTTTAATGCATTGCTAGATTCAGTTTGGTAATATTTTGTTGAGGATTTTTGCATCTGTGTTCATCACTGATATTGGCTTATACTTTTCTATTTTTTAATATCTTTTTCTGGCTTTGGTACTGATGCTAGGCTCATAAATGAGTTTGGAAGCATTCCTTTCTCCGCAGTTTCTGGGAATAGTTTGAGGATAGGTGTTAACTCTTCTCTAAATGTTTCATAGAATTCACCTGTGATGCCATCTCATCCTGGAGTTGTTTGTTGGGAGTTTTTGTTTTGTTTTTAAATTACTGATTTAATTTCATTAGTGGCAATTGGTCTGTTCATATTTTCTATTTCTTCCTGTTTCAGTCTTGGGAGATTATAGATTTCTAGGAATTTATCCATTTCTTCATTGACCAGTTAGATGAAAACTTCAACTTTGAACTCTTACTAGATAAAGGCTTTGAAATTTCATCAAAATAAACCATACAGAAAACTTTAAAAACTGACACTATGCATATTCAAAATTTTCTTCTACCATATTGTGGATTATTTACTTACTGTTTCTTCAGTACTGTCTAGATAACCTTGGTTCCTCAGACATTTGCATAAATTGTACAGAAGCAGGAGTAAAAATTGTAAAGCAAAATACTATTTTTAGTAGATTGTAGGCAATGATGCAAATACTAGGAAGTTCACCTGTGCTGGGTTCTCTCTTCTTGCTCCATTCCCAGCCTATGGTAAATCCAGAGAAACATTTCTGAAGAGCTCATATTAGCCACTCTGTTGTGGAATATTTCTGTAGTGTGATGTGGAGGGCTCTTTTACAGGGAGACACTAGTGAGTTGATATCTCTACCAGATCACCAATAGTTGAGTCTTAGGGCATTTCAGAGATAGCAAAATCTTCTCGCTTCTTCCTACAGTGGAGGAAAAAAATCTTCACTTCTACCCTGGAACCAGAGCCTTAGCTGCTTCTGCTAGTGAATGATGACTAGTCATGATGGTTCCCCAATTCCAGAAGTGAGTGTACTCAATTCTAATATATAAATATATATTTATATTTATTTTTATATTTAATTGAAGTATAGTCTACAATGTTGTGTCAATTTCTGGTGTGCAGCATAATGCTTCACTCATACATGAACATACATATATTCGTTTTCATATTCTTTTTCACCGTAAGTTACTACGTAATATTGAATATAGTTCCCTGTGCTATACAGTCTAATTTTTATCCCAGTCTCAAGAAGCCTGTTTGTTTTGCTTTGATTCTGGTCTTCCCCAAGAAGGTTATTTCCTGGAAAGAGCCTGTTTGGGAGGCTGAAATTTCCCCCCCTTGCACCTTTTGAGTTCTTGTGACTGGACTAATAATAAAGTGATACAAAAGATTAACAGAAGAAAAAGAAACAAATTTTAATTCATGTGCAAGGAGGTCCTATGGAAATGCGACCTCAGAAGTAGCTAAAACAGGCAGTGTTTATATTTTTTTAGACAAAGAAACAGTAAATAAGTGAGGAATTGACAAGACTAAGAAACTTAGGCTTTGGTTGCTTAATTCGTGAAGAATCTAAACAGAATTTGGGGCTTGGAGTAGTAAATTAAAGAAGTAATAAAGCTTGTTTACACAGGCTTCTTGGCCCCGAATTCCCTGTTTCTGGTGAGAAAAATGTCCTTCCACCTCCAGATGCAGTGGGTACACCTTTCCCATGAGAGATTTATTTCCTGCTCTCAGAAAAACAGAGAGGAGGATCAGAGTGTCCCTCTTGCATTGGCTGTTTCTTAAGTAACTTTAAGTCAAAATAATCAACACGCCATTGAGGCAGATTTTGGAGGAAGCCTGCTCTGGGTCCCAACAAGCCCTTGGCATACAGCTGCCCTGCATATATCATTGGCTCAACCCCAGATAGATCTTTATACTGGTAAACTAACTGAAATTTTATAGATATAGTAATACTCTTTAGCAGGGAAATTTTAAGTTAATGCAGCATGTTTGGGTCGTGGATTTGTCACTTGAGCATTTAGAGCTCTGTCTTCTTATAGCTGTTCCTAAGTCATAGCAAAGATGCAAACCTTGAAAGCTATCACAAGAAACTAACCGTACCTGTTGTTCTGTCTTGTCTTCTGCTGTGTGGTTCTCTACTTCATGGAAATGTGAGTAATGATGGGTACTGTGGTGTGTAGCTGGTCTGTGTGTTAAGGGACCAGAAACAGCCCGGTAGATCCAGGAAGTATGCCAGTGGGGTTCAGATAAGTTCAAGTGAGATTTAGTAGAAGGAACAGCTTTCTGTTTGTTCTCTACTAAGATGGCAGAGGTATCTTGAGAGAAGATTCTATTATAGTGATTTGGCTCTTCAAGCCTCAGGGGCCTGAATACTCTTCATGTTCTATTTGCTTGCATACTATTTCTAGAGTAATTTATGAAGGGACTGTGTGAATTAATATCTATACAGGATCTTTCAAAACACAATTTGTGAGGGTCTGGATCCTTCTTTCAGTTCCCATATGAGTTTCACTGTGCCAGAAAATATTGGCCATGCCTCTGTCTGCAGACTTCTAGGGAACCACTCTTATTTTATCAAATGAAGGATACACTGATGGTGACATTTTCTTTATTTTCTCAGAAGGTTTTCACATAACTGCAGCATGACTGCTACCTGGCTGACAGTGATTGCACGATGCAGAGCATTGTAAGACAATGTTGTTTTAGAAAGGTTAAAAAGTGAAAATGTAGTGCATCTAAGAATTGATTAAATAAGGTAATAAGGAGGGATTTCCTTGACTGCCCCATTCCATTTATAAATTTGATAAATACCATTTGAAGAATTTTTCCCGATAGTTTGTCACTGTTAATGTCATTGGTAGTTTTCAGTTGTGTGTTTGGTCAACTGGAATGTGAAGAAAAGATATACTATAATCTCTGAGTGCCCTCCATTGTGCAGTGGAGCTTAAATCTTCGATGCAGGCTGCACATTTCCCATTGTCACTCAGGCTACAAAAGGGATTAATTGAATAAGTGGGAAAATATTCCTTTAAATCTGGGAAGGGATGTTGTCACCCACTTACTCCTCAATTACAATGTGCAAAATCTCGTTAGTATTTTATTGAAGTTGCTTTTATAGTTCTTTGTGTTTCGTTAAAGCCCAAAGCAATTTCTGTAATATACTATGGCAGGTGCCAAACTGCTGCCTGAGTTACTCTATGGAAAAGCCCATTATGGAGGAGCGTTAACTCACTCTGGCCCCAGGAGAGCCAATCTATACAGTTTGATGTCTTCAAACTGATGAAGAGTTCTGTCTGCTTGGAGTGCCATCCACCTCATTCAAGTGCTTCGCAGCTGTTGTTCTAGAACAGGGTTTCTCAGCCTCGCTATTACTGACATGTGGGATTAGATAATTCTATGTCCGTGGGAGCTGTCCAGTGCCCTGTAGGATGTTTGGTAGACTTTCTAGCCACTAGGTACCAGCAGCATCCTCTCCCCAAAAGTGATGATTTAAAATGTCCCCAGGCATTGCCAAATGTCCCCTTGGGCACAGAATCACTCTAGTTGAGAACCATTGTTCTAAAGTGCTCTTTATCAAGCCAGAGAGGTCCTGGAAGGACAGGGATCAGATGCTTTGAGAATTTGTTCTTATCCATGTTATTAAGATGATCCAATGTGAAGCCAAAGGATGAATTAACCAGGGTTTATATAAAAGCCATAAAAGCATTAAAATGGATGCTTTCAGCATATGGACTCAATATTGTAACATGAAGCCACACTCTGAGACAATTTAGTGTCAGGGGTGAGTTTGAAGACAGGAAAGATGACATAGACCTCTCTCCCTCTCACACATTTTTTTTTTTGTAAGGGAAAAATTAAAATTTTCAGAAGTGAAAGGAAACTGCCAAAAGCACACAATGAGCTCTATACAGAGTAGACTTGATTCTATACATTTTTCTAGAGACAGTAAAAAACTAAGTTTTTCATAAAAATAAGTAATGAAAAAAATAAAAAGCTCTTTGGTATGATTCAAATGAAAATGTCATGATAATAAAGCTACTCCCACCCCATTAGTGCTTTGGGCTTTGCCCATCCATTGAAATTGGGTTTTTTTTAGAGACTGTTGTGACTTCTGTTTAGTTTGGTGTGCTGTTTAGAATAAGAACAGTGAAAATTATGCTTTACAGACATTGCATTATTACTGCATCATCGTGATATGGCTTTACTTGATTGTATTTAAAGAAAAAAACTAACATTGGAATTAAGGCAATAACCACATGTGCAAACCAAGCACAATACCCTGACACAGTCCTCAGGAAAAGCTCTTTTGTTTAGGTGATGGTTGGTGTTGCCCAGAAGCATATCTTTTGTATATAAATGACTTATTCTTTAGTATTCTTGAGTGATTCAGTAGTTCAGTATCACAGCTATCATTGGTTGTGGTTTCTTTTTAAAACAATTATTTTGAAAATATGTCAAAACAGAAACTATGTTCTTAATTTGCACAGTCAGAAAAAAAAAAAAAAACTCCAAGAGTTTGCCTCTAAAAAGTAGGCAGTGTTCTCCCTAATGCTATAGGAAGAAAAACCAAGTACATCATCTGCAAAGATTAGTGCTCACTTGGTACCAATATGGAAAGGCATCCTATCTCACGTAGCTATTGCAATCACCCGTTTATTAGTCTCCTTGCCTCCGCCTTAGTTCTTAATGTCTGTTGTCTCTACTGTAACAAACAGAGCAATCCTGTTGAACGCCATTAAGATCATGTAAATCCTTTGCTCAGAGCCCTTCAGTGGCTCCCTGTATTACTTAGAGTAAAAGCTAAAGACTGCAGAATGGTCTACAAGGACCCACCTCCCTGGTTTCATCCCCTAGTAGTCCCCCCTTGCTCCGCTACATTGGCCTCCTCACTGTTGTGAGAACATGTCAGCTCTCTCTCAGAAATTTTGTGCCTGCTGTTTCCTTAGCCTTTGATGCTCTTCCAAGGCTGAGTGCATGCATCACTCCCTCATCTCCTTCAAGTCTGCTTTAATGTCACCTCTCCAATGAGGCCAACTCTTATTCTTTCATTTGCTGTCTCCCCATTCTCCATTCTGTTGCCTTTCTCCTTCTCCTCTTTATGTGTTATCATGATGTGTATCTGTGTAATATATTAACTCCTTTTTGTTTTGGTCTGTATTCTTCACTCCTCTAAAGAACAAAAATTCAATGAAGACGAAGATTTTTTACTGTTAGATCCTCTATGATGTCACAAGGTCCTAGCAAGGGCTGGTGATACATGTATTTGCTGAATGTCTCTATAATCATGAAAGTAAGCAATAGGTACTGTAACAAAAGATTATTTTCTAAGTATAAATTCAAAGATCATGAAGTTTCAATGTTATCTTGATATTTAGTTTTTTTGAAGAATTAAGTTTCAAATTATAGCGGATGTAGTCTTTTTAAATTTATTTAGTTACTGATTTTTTACCTTTCTTTTATACAATTTTTGAAGTATAGTTGACTTCTAATATTATGTTAGTTTCAGGTGTATGACATAGTGATTCAATATTTTTATAGATTATACTCCATTTAAAGTTATTACAAAATAATAGCTGTATTTCCCTGTACTGTACAATGTGTCCTTCTTTTTATACATAGCAGTTTGTATTTATTAATTCCATACCCCTCTCTTACCCCTCTGACTTCCCTCTCCTCACTAGTAACCACTTTGTTTTTTCTCTGTATCTATGTGTCTTTTTCTCTTTTGTTATATACATTTCTTTGTTTTATTTTTTTAGATTCCATAAGTGATAATGTAGAATATTTGTCTTTCTCTGTCTGACTTACTTTATTAAGCATATTACCCTCTAGGTCCATCCATGTTATTACAAATACCTGAATTTCACTCTTTTTTTATGGCTAAATTAAGTGTGTGTGTGTGTGTGTGTGTGTGTGTGTGTATGAATGATGCAGTCTTTTTAAAATCCTTATAGCCCTAAGAAACAAAACAGTTAGTTGTAGAGAGGATTAATTCACAAGTTAAAGAATTTCTCATTATGAAATACGAACTCTGTTAGCTGTTTTTTAAATCATCCTGATTTTGAAGTGCATATAAACTTTGTGGGGAAATGTCAGTGATTAGATTATTATAATTTGCCTTGAGTCAAGTTGAGGAAAAAGGGATGGATCTTTAATTTTTTTGCTTTAAATATTTTATTTATTGAAAAATACATTATGAGGATAACCAACAGTTTATTTCATCTAGGAATTAAATATACGTATATTACAATCAAGTAACTTTTAAACATCATGTAAGATAGTAACTCAAGGGATTTGTTGTCAGTGGTTCCAGGTTTCAATTTATATTGTGTATATTAATCGAGATTCTCTAGAGAAACAGAATCAAGTGGATGTGTACATGTGTATGTCTCCCATAGTGATATTCATATTTATAGTTATAAAAGATTTATTTTAAGGAATTAGCTCATGTAACTATAGAAGACAAGAAGTCTCAACAGCTGCAGTCAGCAAACTGGGAACCCAGGAGACCCAATGGTGTAAGTTCCAGTTAGAAAGCCAGCAGGCCGGAGACACACAAAAAAAATCAGTTTCAGTTTGAATCCAAAAATAGGAAAAGATCAATGTGTTGGCCACAGTCAGGCTGGAGGAATCCCCTCCTACTTGAGGAACAGCCAGCCCTTTTGTTTCATTTAGGCCTTCAACTGATTGAATGAGGCCCACCCTCATTAAGAAGGTAATCTGCTTACTCAGTCTACAGATTCAAATGTTATTCTCATCCAAAAACACTCGCACAGACACACCCGCAATGTTTGACTAAATATCTGGGCACCCTGTGATCCAATTTGACACATAAAATGTACCATCACAGTGTGTTCCAAATATCTTTACAATTTCCTAAGTATTAAAGATTCTTTCAAATAATGATTCTGGAATATATCTATATCTATATCTATATCTATATCTATATCTATATCTATATCTATATCTATAACTATATCTATATCCATATCTATCTTCATTGACTATGTATATCTATATATATATATCTTCATTGACTTCAAAAATAAAGACAGTATATTGTTTATCATGTGAGAGAGATGATGAATATTTCAAAAACTATCTGAGACAATGTCAAAAACTTATATTTTTAAAAATCTCTAAGGTTTTTCTATTGAAAGCCTTCATTTAAATAATTATGGCAATTCAGAGGGGAAGGATTATGACAACTTTAAGGGTGCATTTGTCTCTATTTCATTGTGAAAGCAGTATAAGTGTAACATTTCTTATCTGAGAGGGGCTTCTATATTACTAACTTATATTTTCATATTTCATACAGAAATTGAAAAGAAAAGAATATTCCCACAACTTTGATTTTCTCAGAACTACACAAAGTTCACCTTTATCTATGAGCATATTATATTCCATTCTTTCTGTTTGTTCAATTGATAGTTTTTTTCATGAAATCTCTTGGTCTCAGAGTCACTATAAGCTGCTTTGGCTCAGTTAACCCTGCAGAGAAAACTGGGTGCTCATTTTCTCCTCTGTGTTGCCCAATAATACACTCAAATAAACACTATCATGGGGAAAAGAGGCCCCATGACTTGATACTAAAGCAAGAATTGATCTATATGGGGCAGTATTCAAAATATCTAATAAATTATAAGACAGAGGTACCAATCAGTCAGAACACATGCCATGTCACTAAGTGGAACCTGCCTGAAGTTCTCAGTGGAATTTTGGGAACTATTTTTGATCACAGAGGAAATCGGTGATGCTTGCTAATTTAATCATGCCTATACAGATGTTATACTGTCTTTGGTATATTGGCACATTATTGAATTTTAAACTCTAACTTATAGGTCCTAAAACTTTCCTAGGATGTAATACTTTGAGTATGATGATGTGTAATTTTTTGTTATGGAATTTGGGATTTTATGAAAATATCCCATACTAAATATTGCATCTGAAAATTAACTTAACATTTCTCAGAACGATTCATTAAAGCATCAATAGATTTTACTGAGAAAGGGCCATGAGTGTGTGTGTATGTGTGTGTGTGTGTTGAAGGGGTGCCTAATAAGTGTACACACACAAAAAGCACAGCCCTCAGAAGCAAAGCAGGTAGGAGTTGAGGAATATGGATGCATACAGAATTAGAAAACTAGATCAAATACGGTGGTTCCTATGCAGCGGCACAGGGGAATGTTATGGAGCATGGAGGGGGAACAGAGCCCTTTTTACAAGACCTCGGAGAAGGTTTCTTGGAGAAGGGGATGGCATAGAGTATGAGAGGAGGAAAATGAATGAAAATGCAGGTTGTGAATCATCCTGTTGTGAGCCATAAATGGTAAACTCAGGCACTGGACTTGTTCATGGGGGGTATTAAAAAAAGTTGAAAGACAGAAAAAGTGCTATCCTGGGCAGAAAATAATTAGGTCTTGAAGTACAAGAAACTGATACTAACTCCTATAAAAGCTCGAGATGCAGCTTGTTAGAATCTGTGATCCTCAGAAAGAGTAAGTACTGTTAATCAGATTAAATTCTGTAGTTCTTCCCAGTAACTCCCAGTAACCCAGCACTGAAGGATACACTTGAACAAGATTAGCATCTTGCATACCACCTTGCTCAGAGTGAATACATTTTTTAAAAATATACATCTATAAGATTAAGACCAAAAGCCTTACACTGAGACCTCAAAAAGGGTCTGACAAATTTTTTTCAAGATACCAAGTTGCCTAATTAGAATTCTCAAGAATCACAAGACTTACCTACTTCAGAATTATTTTGTCAGATATTTAGGCTATCATTAGAATATGCTTAGATATGATCTAGTTAGTTATCTAGAAAAGCCTTTTGGGATGAACTGTTTCTAATAACCTCTGAACAATCAGAAAAATCGTTCCCTTCATTACACTGCTAAAGAAAGATTAAAAAGTAATGACTGGTTATTGTAACATTTAACTTTGCATGATTAATCCTAATAGTCAGATAAATTGGAAGTAGAATATTAACTAGTTCTGAATTAAGCTTTGCTGTTTTATTTATCCATGGAAATTATTGTTTTAATTAAAGATCCAAGCACAGTAGACAGCAATAAGTGGTCTCAGGATCTACGTAAACTACCAATTACTAGGATTGAGTACATACTAGATACAACTAATATTGGTATTGAAAGAGGAAGGAAATTTACATTCCTATTCGGGGCCTCTAGGACTGTGAATCAAATATTTTTACTTTTTATTAAGATGGTGCTTGCCAACAAGCTGTTCAGAAATACCCATTAGAGTTATAAAGCAAGAATTTATCTTAGTTTATGAATGGAAAGTTAATGAGTAGAAAGCATGGTCTCTGTCTCTCCCTCACCCTGCTTCCCCTCCCATTATAGATACACATCTTTTCTTCATTTTCTTTGGAAAAATTTTTAGTTCCAATTTATTTTATGTAAGCAAAAGATTCACACTTAGAAGTGTATTTGTAGCGTAAAATGACAAAAAAAGTTAATAAGCATGGGAACAAGTCTGGAAGGAAAAGCATTTTGATGCAGCCTCCAGAGAAGCTTTTGTCAAAGAGTAACAAGCGCATGAGATAACCAAATAGTCCATCTTGAATTCAGTTTGTTCAGAGGTTTATAGGCCCAGGGTGACTCAAAGGAGTCCTGCTTTGGACATACGTAAATAATATGCTGGCAAATGCATTATAGATAAACTGGCACAAGTTGATGAAAATATTAGACCAAAGAGATGAAGGACCAAAGAAGGAAATCAAGATTTGTCTGGTTTTGAAGATACAGTAATTTTTAAATAGAATTTGTATCTTTACTCTTTTTAAATGCTGGGCAATTTGACCTGTAATGAATAGTTGCATGTTTGTGAATATATGTCTACAATATATATTCACTAATTACTAAAACCTATTTGCCTCCAACACAAAAAAGGAAAAGTGGTAATACGTCACTTCCTGAAATTACTCTTACTGGGTGTCGAGACAGCAGCTAGCAGGGGACCTGATGCTGGAAGTGTGTTTTCCCAAATTGTAGGTATATAATTACCTGCAGTATCTTGCCCAGGACTGTGGTCTGGACCTACCAAGTGAACCGCTCTGCACCCTGGTGGCTGGGCCATTGTGCAGCATGCATGCAAGTGGTCTTCTTGCCTTTGGAGTATGTTATCCTCCACCATAACTTTCTACAGCCTGTGAACAAAAATGGCCTCAGCTTGGAAAAGTTACAGTTATACCGAGAAATCAATTTGATTCCCCATCCACCATAGTGTAAGAGAAACTTGAGTGGTTTGAAAATGCTTTTGTTTTACCTTGACAGTGGCTGTCAACTCCGTCTTACTCCAAGCTCCATTTTTTTAGCAAATATTTATGAAACATCTTTATTCACCTCAAAGAAATTCCAAGATAAACTACCTGCACAGACTATTTAAAGAAACAAATGTAATGCCCTGCATGTAATATAAGGGGGAAAATATATAAATGCCCTGGAGCCCAACGGCAGTGGTGACATAATGAAGTAATCAGACACTCGCATCTGTCCAGAGGTACACTCACTAGAGGCTGACAGTGAATGTAGCAGCTCCAAGACTGACTGATATAGGTGAGTGTATTGGGAACTCAAATGCCTTGTGATGTTATTTTCCAAAGTAATGAACAACTCCTGGCAATTAGAAAAAAAACTGAACAAAATACAGTATTTCCTCACTCACACAGCAGTTTCATTACAGATAAATTCAGTATCTATTAAAACCATGCCAAAATACATTATATTTTACTTTTTGTAAAAAAAAAAAAAATTAGATAACAGGGTTCTGTGATTATACCCAAGTGTTTTACCTTCACGCATATGTGGAAGGCAGGTAGAATGGGGAACTGCTCTGTACATTAAAGGGTGACTAGTATCCCTGGCCTCCAACCACTAAATGCTGGAAGCACCCTCTTTATTTTTATGACCATCAAAACCATCGGCAGAGATTCACAAAGCACCCCAAGATGTGGTACCAATGCTGTTGAGAGCAATGCCTTGTTCTAGGTGTGTCACGTGATTACTCATCACTTCTGCCCCAGTCCCGGGAAAACCTAACGTTAATTCATACTGTCTTCCTATCTATCAGAAGAATTCCTACCAAGGGATTTTACAATCTTTGTTAAATAAGTAAGGACTCCCAGATCTATTCTAAAATTCAAGTTTGATCATATTTATTCCTTGATAAAAAGTTTCAGTGGATTTTTTTTTTAATTCAAGTGTTTTTTAAGGAGCAGATCATTTTATTCAAATTAAAACCTTACATGAATACACAATATATGAAAGAGAGAAAAGCAGTTCTGCTCGGCTTAGAGCTAGGGAGGGGGCCCGACACCATACCCACCCAGGCCTCTCTCCTTAGTAGTGTCTGAGGCAGTTCTACAAAGCCTTACATCACAGGGCTCTCAGGAACACTGTGATGGCACTGACTTAGAGGGTTTATGGAAGGCACTGACTTAGAGGGTTTATGGCTATATAAGCTTCCAGGCTCTGGCCCCAGCACCTCTCCCTCATTGTAGACACACTCACACTATAGCATCTAACCATATCTGCTAGGCGCTGTTCACAAAATGCCTCCAAATGTCTCCTGCCCTTTGTTTTCAGTGCTCCTGCTCCCCTGACCCATCTTACACCAAGAACCCTGGTGGATGCCTAGCCATCTTCTGTAAGGTCTCATCTCTCCAGGATGGTTTCCTTCACACAGCTAGGTGGTCCAGACTCTTTATTCTTTGTTTCTATCCCACTCTGTTCTGCCATCCATCACAGGTCTAATAATGGCAGCTGGCATTGATTGATTGCTTGCAATGTTCCTCCTTTCACCTTTTCCCTATTTTAACACGTCTTCCTCATAATAACCCTACGATACAGGTACTAACAGTGCTAAACAACTTAACCAAGGCTTTTCATGGCTAGGAAAATCTGAATTTAGGTAGTCTGCATGATCTGATTATCATACCTTTTTTTTTTTTTAACATCCATTATCTTCTACACCGGAAATTCTTTAAAGCATCAGTCACATCTTACTCATCTTCCTGTACCCAGCACTCAGTAAGCCTCAAAAAATGCTGTTGAAGGAATCAAAATGAGTGCTTTCTTCGTGGACTCAACCCAGTGAGATACTTTAAGTCAAAAATCTGTTAAATGTTTATTGGCCTTCTTATTATGATTTCTCCTTTACCCACTTTACTTTCTTATAAGCTGATGAAGCTAACAATGTTAGATCACAATGAAGCAAGCAGCGTGCAACTCAAATGGTAATAGAAATTGAAAATATTTTAAAGAAAATTCAATTATTAGGCTCATAATTATTTTCAGAACAAACTTTATGTTAATATATTAAATGTTGTTTATTCAATAGGGAATTTATTTCATGTAACATAGTTGCTCTGTTCAATAGATTTGTTTCTTATTCTAAAGTAAAGAATAAATATACTTCTTTAGTGGGGGCTTTCTGTCTTTTTTCATTCTTTTAAACTGAGATATAATTGACATATAACATTATATTAGTTTCCTATGTATTAATAATGGTTCAGTATGTGTATGTATTGCAAAATTATCACAGTAAGTCTAGTTAACATCCATCACCACATGTATAGTTTTTTTTCTTATGATAAGAACTTTTAGGGTTTACTCTCTTAGCAACTTTCAGAAGTGCAATACAGTGTTATTAACTAGAGTCACCATGCTATACATCACATCCTCATGGCTTGTTTATTTTAGACTGATATGTTTTAACACAATGTTATGTTAGTTTCTGGTATACAGCATAGTGATTCAGATATATATATATATTTTTTTCATTCTTTTTCATTATAGACCATTACAAGGTATTGAATATAGTTCTCTGTGCTATACTGTAGGACCTTGTTATTTATCTACTTAATATATAGTAGAGGGTAGTAGCTCAGTGGTAGAGTGTGTGCTTAGCATGCAGAAGGCCCTAGGTTCAATCCCCAGTACTGCCATTAAAAAATAATAATAAATAAATAAGTAAAAATGACATTAATTATTTTTAACTTGCTGTTTAAAAATGTGTCTGAACTTTTTATTAGACTGAATATCCCTTGTTACTTCCATTGTGGCAAATAGCATAGTCTTCTTTCTTAATTCCCCTTTACTGATAGAATGTGTTATCTGATACTGGTCTGGCTGATTCATAAACATGTGAGTTCTTTCTACTTAATAAACCATGTTAGTGCCTAAATTACAAGGATTGTTTTTTTAAACTGCTCTTTGGTGAAACCTTGGAGCCTGGCATTTTCTAAATTCTAACGGCTTTCTTTTCTCACTTTGGTAATTCATTCTAAACACACACTTCTGATGAAGGATTAGTTCTACATAAATATTTTATGAATGAAAAATATCAAGTAAAAAGGTAAACCTTTGTTTTGGATGCAGGGAGGACTTGTAAATACACATCAGATTTAGAGTTGCCATATTGTCAGAAGCCCAGGAAGAGGGCATTTCTGTTTCTACAGTTCAGTAGACAGATGTGTAAAAAATTACTCACAGCGAGTCAGTCTGCTTAGATGTTTTGTGTTAAAAATCCATAAACAAAGATTTCACCTCCCTCTCATAGACAGACAGACACACACACACACACACAGAAGATAGTGCTTTTCATGCCCTCATAAGCACACATGAAAAACTCCTAGTGGTTTACATGATGCACAGGAGCAGGTGGGCAGGCAACCTTTCTAATGACTGAATAACTAAATAGCCAGGTTTCCAAAGCATTCAGGTCACTGGATGAGGATTTTTTTTAAGGGGGTGGGGGATTAAAAATCTCTTCCCCCCATTTTTGTCCTATGTTTTTATATAGATAAAATGTTTTTCAGTATCCTCAAAGATCACAGATTCTGCAAGGACTAGGTATTTAGGATTCATGTGGCTCTTAGAGAGTGAAACAGAGATCGCAAGAGGTTCAGAGATTTGTCTCAGCCAAGGCTGCAGAGTATGTCAGGGGCGGAGCTAAATTGTGGGCTTGCAGACGTTTCTTATTTCTTCCCTGATTATTGGTGCATAATTTACTTTTTTAAAAAAAACTGAAAGCATTAAGAAATCTTTCTCATTATACTTCTAGTAAAATAAAATTTATAAAATAAAAATGAAATACAATATAAAGTAAGATGAAGATCGGTGCAGAAGTCTGATCTAACATACAGAAATAAAATATTTTTTGATTTTTCTACAAATGTTTTCAGTCATTTAAAATTCTAAAGCTAAAGAATTAATTATTTTTAAAATGTGTAATTGCACAGTTGTTGCTGTTGTTAACATGAAGGCATAAATATGACAACAGAGGCTATGACTTGGCGCCCTGCATAACTGGAACTGAGTTAGGGAGGGGATGGGATGAGGGGGGAGGTCCAGGCGACTGCACCTGGGGAGCACACACCTTGGGAGAGGGCCACGTGATGTGGAGGTAGTAACCCAGATCATAGTGTTTTGCTTTCAAGGAGTGAAGTTTCAGCCTTCAGATACAATATTTTCCCTTCCATCCCCAAAATCTGCTTTAGATAGACATTTTCTGCTGGTTAAAGCAAAGAGTTTGAGTCAAATTATTTTTCCAGTCTTAATGACTCAAATCATCTGTAGAACCGTATCCAGTGTGAAATAACTCCCAGCCCTGCTGGAGTTCATTCACTCTGCATGAATCTAGTTGACCCACTGAGGGAAGATTCACGTGGCAGCCCCTGGGCTTCTCTGGAGTTTCCACGATGTGCAAGGCTGGGGTCTCCGAAGTCACAGAGATTCGAGTCCCAGACCATCAGCCGAGCTCTGTGACTTTTTAATGGTGTGACCTTGGCGAGTTATATTTCTGAGCTTCGGTTTATTACTTTAAAGTGAGGATAAGCACGCTTCGTTTGCACACCATAGGGATTAAATATAAAGATCTATGGGAAAGGCTTAGCACGGTGCTGACATTTAAGCAAGTGCTAGCTACACGTTTTTCGCTAACTCAACATCAGACCCATTGAGTAGTCATTTTCGTTGACCCATAGAAGTTTCTTTCTCAGTTTCACTATACCCCATGGACATAATTGATTTACATTGAAATGGACTTGGTGTTCCCCATAAAACCAATAATGATATTTGCTGGTTTATATTAGAGTTACTCCATTTGACTGAGCTTTATTAACCACAGATCTTGGAGAAAATAAAGATAAGCACTAACAAAACGGAAGGAATTTAGGAAGAAATGGACAAAAGGTATAAATGCGAACGTGAAATAAGCATTTAATAAAATTAAGCCTAAAGCCAAATTCTTACATATCAGACAAACTACTGCGGGAACTAGATTCTAAACCTCTGCACCAGTGAGCCAGACCTTACACATCCCACCCAGCTTGTGTGGGAATGAGTTTCTTCATTTATAAGATAGGGACTGAGCTAAATCATCTAGCAGTTCCCATTCAGTTCTAATATTCTAGCATCGTCTTGAACTGGAGAATGTTAGCAAGCAAAGCCAAAATCCAATGTTACAAGTAAATCCAAAGCTTTAAAAATTCCTATTTCTCTAAATTCTGTGAAGCAAATATAACTGTAATCTTTCCAAATAGCAGTCCTTTCACTCTTTTATACAAAAGCTTTGCAGAATTCAATCTGAAAGACCCTGGCCGAACCCAGGTCATTTCTCCAAAGTCAAACTGATGATGGCTGTTGACCAAAAAAAACATCTGGAAAGCCATCTGCTCCAGTTCATGAAGGGGTCTCACATTCAAACTATTCCCTGACAGGACATACAGTATCCTAAATAACTGTGTGACTGCCTGGAGTACCTTTCATGTAGGTTTTTCTAGGACAAGGATATTGCCAGAGGACAGGGTATTTAGGGATGGCCTTGTTGGAAAGCAAAGGCATGCAATAGGGGTTCTCTGAAAGTTATTTTAAGCCAGAAAGTGCTACTTCCAATCAACACCACAATTAATTAGTCACTCTGTGTATTCTGAAACCAAGATTGGAGGTCCTACTATGTGCATGTAACTATAGCAATAAGAGAAAAGCGTGGATCGTACTGTAGGGTGTTCACAGCACAGTGGGAGAGGCAGGCGCACAAGCATACGATTGGTACACAGCACAGTGAGGCCCAAGGCAGAGGAGCCAGCCCTGAATCCAAGGATGATGCATTAACTGTGTCATCTGTGCGATTTGCTTTCAGAACAGTGAGGGGTGATGCTGAGCCGTGGTTTCTTTCCTCCTGCTTTCTGTTGAACCATTCTGTAAAGCGATGTCATTAAGGTAAATTGTGTTGAATCAGTTCCACATTCTAATAAGCCCCAAATAATATATATATATATATTTTATATATATAAAATATATATATATATATTTTAAAAAGTCACAGCTATTTTGCTTTCTGTCTTTTCCATCTAATTGGAGACAAGTTTTTATTTTTATTTATTTATTTTATTATTATTATTTTTAATTGAAGTATAGTCATTTACAATGTGTCAATTTCTGGTGTACAGCACAAAGTCCCAGTCATGCATATATATACATATATTTGTTTTCACATTCTTTTTTCATTAAAGATTATTGCAAGATATTGAATATACTTCCCTGTGCTATACAGAAGAAATTTGTTGCTTATCTGTTTTTATATATAGTGGTTAACCTTTGAAAATCTCAAACTCCCAAATTTATCCTTTCCCACCCCCTTTCCCCTAGTAACCATAAAATTGTTTACCATGTCTATGAGTCTGTTTCTGTTCTGTAGGTGAGTTCATAATGTCCTTTTTTTTTTCTTTTTTTACTTTACAGATTCCACATATGAGTGATATTGTATCATGTTCTTCCTTCTATTTCTAGCTTACTTCACTTAGAATGATGATCTCTAGGTCCATCCATGTTGCTGCAAATGGCATTACTTTATTTCTTTTTTATGGCCGAGTAATATTCCATTGTATAAATATACCACAACCTCTTTATCCGGTCATCTGTCAATGGATATTTAGGTTGCTTCCATGTCTTGGCTATTGTAAATTGGGCCGATGTGAACATTGGAGTGCTTGTATCTTTTCAAATTAAAGTTCCTTCCAGATATATGCCCAGGAGTAGGATTGTCTACTTTTAGTTTTTTAAGGAATCTCCATGCTGTTTTCCATAATGGCTGCACCAAACTACATTCCCACCAGCAGTATAGGAGGGTTCTCTTTTCTCCACACCCTCTCTGGCATTTATCATTCATGGACTTTTGAGTAATGGCCATTCTGACTGGTGTGAGGTGATACCTTATTTTAGTTTTGATTTGCATTTCTCTGATAAAGAGCAATATTGAGCATTTTTTCATGTGCCTATTTGCCATTTGTATGTCTTCATTGGAGAATTGCTTGTTTAGATCTTCTGCCCATTTTTGGATTGGGTTGGTTTTTTTTTTTTTTGTTATTAAGTTGTATGAGCTGTTTATATAGTCTGGAAATTAAACCTTTGTCAGTTGCATCATTTGCAAATATTTTCCCCCATTCCATAGGTTGTCATTTTATTTTGCTTGTGGTTTCCTTTGCTGTGCAAAAGCTTGTAAGTTTAATTAGGTCCCATTTGCTTTTATTTCCATTGCCTGAGTAGACTGCCCTAGGAGAACATTGCTAAGATTTATGTCAAAGAAAGTTTTACCTATGTTTTCTTCTAGGAGAACTTCTTCTTTCTTTATTGTGTCTTGTCTTATATTTAAGTCTTTAAGCCATTTTGAGTTTATTTTTGTGTATGGTGTGAGGGAGTGTTCTAACTTCATTGATTTACATGCAGCTGTTCAGTTTTCCCAACACCTCTTGCTGAAGAGACTATCTTTACTTATTGTATATTCTTGCCTCCTTTGTTGAAGATTATTTATGGGCTCTCTATTCTGTTCCATTAATCCATATGTCTGTTTATATGCCAACTCCATGCTGTTTTGATTACTGTATAGCTGTAGTATTGTCGAAGTCTGGGAGGCTTATTCCTCCACTTTCATTCTTTTTCTTCAGTAATGTTTTGGCAGTTCTGGGCTTTGTGATTCCATATAATTTGAGGATTATTTGTTCTAGTTCTGTGAAAAATGTCACGGGCAATTTGATAGGGATGACATTAAATCTGTAGATTGCCTTGGGCAGTATGGTCGCTTTAACAATATTGATTCTTCCAATCCAAGAGCATGGGCTGTCTTTCCATTTCTTTAAGTCATCTTTACTTTATTTAATCATGTTTTGTAGTTCTCCATGCAGAAATCTTTCACCCCCTTGAGACCAAGTCCTTCAATGTTTCCCTTGTTATTATATGAACCCTTTCTTCCTATCCTGTTCCTATGGCTCTAGATTTCATCCTGTTTGTCTGTTTTGTTTTGTTTTGATTTTTGGAGGGTAGGTAATTAGGTTTGTTTATTGATTGATTGATTGATTGATTGATTCATTCATTCATTCATTTTAATGGAGGTACCAAGGATTGAACCAGGGCCTCATGCATGCTAAGCATACACGCTACCCCTGAGCTCTCCCCTCCCCCCCCAATCCTGTTTGTCTCTTGCTTTAACTATTGCGCCCTCTCTGTCTCTGCTTGCCTAGCTCCAATCATTTTAACTAAACTATTTTGACCCAATGGAATAAGCATTCACAAAAAGATAAAATAAATATAATAGTCAACTTTCAATGAGTTAAAATTATCAAATGCAGTGTGAATCTAATTCTTCATCTGAGTCCTAAAAGTCATGTCATCTCTGTGAATCACCCCATCCTTCATCTCATAGTTGATGCCATGTCATCAAAGTCATCCAGTTTGCACTGCAAATTAAAATGTCCTGTGTCTCTTCTCATGGCTACCAGAACACCGCTGCTCCTAAAACACTTAATCCCTCACCCTGCTTGTTTGCTTAAAACTTTTCAGTGACCTCTGATATTGCCAAAGAAAAGATTTTCAAACTTGAACATATGTGGGAATAACCCAGAGTTTTTTAAAATGCAGATTCTCAGGACCAAACCCACCTGAGATTCTGATTTAGTAGTTCTGGGGTGTCAGGCCCAACCCATTGTGGCACAGGTGCCATTACCTGGAATTTCTTCCATGTCTACTTTCCCCTTGCTGTCAGTTCCTTGCAGACAGGAACCCCCATACCCAACAGAAAATGGATGGCTCAAGAAATGGATGGCTTCTCATAATTATTTTGAAATGAAAGAAAGAAGTAATAAATATACTCAAAATTATTCTGCCCGATTTGATAAACCTAGAAACATGTGAGTTTGACAAATACCTGAAATGAATGCATCAGTTGGTCAAAGATTGAAAGGAAACATCTGGAGCATTCAGCTTTGGTTTTGATTAACATTTATTTCTGATTATCCTTAGGGGAGAAAATTCTAATTTATGACGATTGTGATTATTGTGAAGATAATTCATAAACAAGTGGATTTTTAGAAAAACAGTTCACTTGCTTTTAATTTTCAAGGTGGTTAATTTACAAAGGCACAGATTCTCTAAATGCTTTAAAGCAGTTAGAGCAAGGATAAAATTATGTTGCTAATTTGTGACAATGTATTAATATTGGCAGGCACAGTGCCTCCTTAATGTGCTTATTTTTAATTACATAGTGATGGTAGGCACCAAAGATTTTCCGAGGAAGGTGTGGGGTGATCCAGATGACTGTGAACCTGACTTGTCTTCAGAGTTCATAAAGCCTTGTTCCTGTGCAGTTCTAGCCGGGGGAATCTCACTCTAACCTACTTTGCCAGGGTGTTGAATCTGTTATAACGTGATAGTGTACATACAAAATACATCTGAGGGGATCCAGATACTTAAGTACCGTGTGTGATTCCTCCCAAGGAACTGAGGTGAGAAGATCACAGAAGAATAAAAATTACTGTTATTTTATTTTTGTGTTTTGGCCATGGTGAATGGGAAGATGCATTAATGCGTCCACATTGACGTGCATGCTCTTCTTTCTGTCTGGAACATTTGCCCTCTTCACACAGCTATTTCTTGCTCATCCTTTAGATCTCAGCTTGGAAGCAATATCTTCCAGGATCACTTCCTGACTGCCGCCACCTGGGTTAAGCATTCCCGAACGCCATCTCTCTGTGTTCCCCGGTGCTGGTCTTTACCATAGCACCTAGTGCGGTACCTTGAAATCACACATTTACTGACTGGTCTCCCCATCTGACCATGAGAGAGAAATGCTGTCATATTCTCCATTGTAACCCAGGTGTCTAGAATAGAACCTACAATAAAAAAAGGCCAGGAATAAACATTTGTCAAGTGAATCAATGATTTATGTGTATTTATTAGATCCAAATCGCTGAGTATTATCACAGCCTGAAGATTATTTCCATTTTTATCTTGATCTCTTTGTTTTCATGGTTCCAGTCTCCAAAAAACTTCCCAGTATCTGATTTAATTTCCAAAGAGGCATAAATCACATAGACTGGAAAGTCTAGGAGGGCAAAAGTCTGCCTTCAATCCTGGCTCTACTACTAACTAGCTAAGTGATCTTTTACAGATCACTGTTTTTCTGGTTTTTATTTTCCTCACCTAAAAGAGCTGATTTCTAGCCCAAAGATTCTATGAGTCCCAAAAAGAAAATCTTGACATTTCTGGCAAAATACCTACTCCAGTGATAAGTAGAAGCCTTGATTGTTCCCCTACCATGTGATAGAAGTTTTCATGATGATATTTTGTAACACTAGTAAAGATCCAGTGGCTTTCAGCACATAGCCTTTATTTCTATATTCTAAGAATTAATGTGAAAGAAGGAGAGGTGACTTTGTGCCTAGTGGTAGTGGTAACAGCTTGGTGGTCAAATCATGTAGCTCTGATGCCAGATGTGGGTGGATTTAACAGAGTCCACATAGCCATCTGTGGTACATGTTCTGTTGTCCCATCAGTTAATCAGAGCCATCTGGGTCTCATGAAAAATGGACAAATGATAATGAAAGGCATGAAATCAACATCAATTACACCACTGGATATGAGTCACAACATGACCACTTCCTACTCTAAGCTGTAGAAATTAGGATAACACCACCTTACCTTCATTTCCTCTCCATTTGCATGAGGGTCTAAGAATACAAGATATTGTACATGGAGATCTTGGTAAGTTGTAAAATGATTGTGCAAATGTTAGTTCTTAGACAAAATCAGACTGTCACAGAGCCTTGAAACACCCTGAGAGTCAGTCAGTCTGTAAGTATTTATTGAGCGCATAATATGTGTCAGACACAAATGTAGGCATGGTACTAAAAGAAGCTTATCCATTATTCTCATTAGTGTAAACAGAAAACACACACAAAGGAAAATAAATAAATATGCAGACAAATGAACAAAGTATTAAACTAATTTTTAGAGCATCTTGAGAGGGCTATTATTTAGTAAGATGCTCAAGAAAGACCTGAAAGGTATCCTTTTAATTGAGAGCTGTTCAGATCTGAGGACGATCATCCTAAGCAGGTGCAAAGGCCCGGAGGCAGGAATGAGCTTGGCACGTTTAAAGAATGGAATAGGCTGCTGAGGCTAGAAAATAGAGAATGATGCATAAGAGATAGAATATGAGACAGAGAGAGGAGCAGGGGTCAAGGGAAAGAGTTTGGGTTTTATTCTGTACAGTGGAACACCACTGGAAAATTCTAAAGCAGGGTAGCCATATGCGCAGTAGCCCCAGACTGCTGCCTTCTAAGCTCCTTTTTCCCTTCAGAGGAAAGGGCTAGACAGACAAGCAGTCTTTCAGGTAAATTTAAACCAGCTAAGAACACATACTGTGTTGTTTGCTTTCTTAAACCTATTAAATATTTCATTCCACCTGCTTCACTTAAATGAAAAGGTCATTTTTAATTATTTTATTATTGATTTGCTTTACTGAAAATCAAAATAAGATCAGGAGTCATTTGCAATAAGTAGTGACTGCCAGTTTGTGATCCTGGAATTCAAAGTGAAGGATTATTAGAATTCTTTCCCTGCTTTTACTTGTTAATTATTTTTAATATTCTGTTTTGAGAGAAATTGGAGGTAGGAAGATTAGAAAGTACATCAGGATTTATGAATAGCCCATTTTAATAAAAACTTTTAGTACTTTTTGCAAAATTAGATTTACTGATAAAAACATGCTGCGTGCCATCCTAATATTCCTGTACATTTATCCACAATTATTTGCTGAGCCTTCTAGTTTTATATTTTATTCAGAATCTGATTTTTTAGTTTTCATCCAAGGAAAAACCTGATCTATTTAAATTTAAAATTTTAAATAACAAGGTCCTATGGTATAGCACAGGGAATTATATTCAATATCTTATAATAACCTATAGTGAAACCTATATATAGGTATATATGTATGATTGAATCTCCATGCTATGCACCAGAAACTAACACAACATTGTAAATCAACTATACTTCAATAAAAATTAATTTAAAAATTTAATAGAAAATAATGATATTAGAAAATTCAATGATGGTTTGTTGATTCATGTACGTTTCTATCTGATCAGCCATTAGAGGAATCTAGATATATTTGTTGTGTTTTAATTCCATAGTCTTTTAAAAGTGCCATTTTAAAGGTCAAACCTGAGTCCTCAGGACCAAAACAATTCTTTCTCCTTGTTATATTGTTACTTAGAGGTTGTGTTTTTGTTTTTAATTGGGAAGGGCAGTGTTTGAATAAAATTAAACTCCTCCTCAAAGCTAGCCAGGTCTTTATAAAATAGTGTTTAAGCAATCCGGAGTGTGCAGAATCATATGATGGCCGTCTACCATTTTCATTCCAACATGCCTGCACACACACAGTAAACTCCTATCTTCATTCCCTCATACATGAGGCTCCTAGAAAAGAAGTGAGCAAATGTCAACTTTGGCTACTGACTGTTGTTCATTTAGGGCCATTGCTTCCTCTCTCTGCAGAGCTCACCCCTGAGCAGCGAGTCAGTGTGGGCTCCCTGCAATATACAGCAATCGCACCTTCACACAGAGAGAGGGTGAAGGAGTGCTGTATCTAGACAGATATTTTTAAATCAGCCAGGAAGCGACCTTTGTTATCATTTGATCATTTTTCAATATTCTAATGTGGGTGTGCTTAAGAAGTCTCAGTATCTACCCAGACATCTTGGAATTTAGAAAAAGCTTTCCAATTTATTTAATGACGTTCATAAATGTTGCTCTGTAACTGAGTGACAAATTCCCACACAGACCTTGAAAAGCTCTCGTAGACAGGAGGTTTGCTTTTTTTTTTTTTTTCAAACTGCCTTTGGAGGAATTAGGAAACAGAATAGATGTCCTATAGCCAGCAACTCTCTGGCATTACTCTTTTGAAAGAGTGAACTTGAGACTTATCATATAACCAATGTTTTAAATAAAAATTATAGAGTATTTTGAATTGCTTAAGCTAAATCTCTAATTTAACAGTGAACATATTTAAATGAAGATGACTGGAGGTTTTGGTAGTCATGGCAACATGATATGAAAATATACCATGTCATTCAAGTCTATTAGAAAAAAATATATTATCATTCCAAAGGTTTTTCTTGCTACTTTAAATACTGACTATAGAAGAGAAAAGAAGAGGATGAGAAAATAGATGGGCTATGAAATATATATATATTTTCATTATAAAAATGCTGTTTTGTAAATAATGTGATCTAAATTCTAAATAAATTTGGCTCTAAACAAAATTGATATTAAAAATAAAGAATATGAGGAAATAAACATCAAATTTGCTGCTTGACAAAAATGTGTTAAACCTACTTGCAAATAGTAAAATTCTAGAAGTGAAGAGTAATTTCATACTTTTAAGATTTAAATGGGTTGCTTTTAGAGCACATAATTTGTGACTATTCATATGAGAAACAAAATCTCAAAAACACAACTTTTTTAAAAAAATTAAAATATAGTCAGTTACAATATGTCAGTTTCTGGGGTACAGCACAATGTCCCAGTCATGCATATATATATATATATATATATATATATATATATATATATATATATTCATTTTCATACTGTATTTCATTAAAGGTTATTACAAGATATTGATTATAGTTCTTTGTGCCATATAGAAGAAATTTGGTTTTTTAATCTGTTTTTATATATATTGACTAACATTTGCAAATCTCAAACTCCCAAATTTATCCCTTCCCACCCCCTTTCCCTGAGTAACCATAAGATTGTTTACTATGTCTGCAAGTCTGTTTCTGTTTTGTAGATGAGTTCATTAGACATTTAGGTTGCTTCCATGTCTTGACTATTGTAAATAGTGCTGCTGTGAACATTGGGGTGCATGTATCTTTTCGAATTAGAGTTGACTCTGGATTTATGACCAGGAGTGAGTGGGATTGCTGGATCATATGAGAAGTCTATTTTTAGTTTTTTAAGGATTCTCCATGCTGTTTTCCATAATGGCTGCACCAAACTACATTCCCACCAGCAGTATAGGTGGCTTCCTTTTTCTCCACATCCTCTCTGGCAGTTATCATTTGTGGGCTTTTGAGTGATGGCCATTCTGACTGGTGTGAGGTGATACCTCATTGTAGTTTTGATTTACACTCTCTGATAATGTGCACTATTGAGCATTTTTTCATGTGCCTATTTGCCATTTGTATGTCTTCACTGGAGAATTGCTTGTTTAGGTCTTCTGCTCATTTTTGGATTGGGTGGTTTGTTTTTTCGTTTTAAGTTGTATGAGCTGTGTATATAGTCTGGAAATTAAACCTTCGTCAGTTGCATCATTTGCAAATATTTTTCCCCATTCCACAGGTTGTCGTTTTATTTTGCTTATGATTTCCTTTACTGTGCAAAAGCTTATAAGTTTAATTAGGTCCCATTTGTTAATTTTTGCTTTCATTTTTATTGCCTGGGTAGACTGCCCTGAAAGAACATTGCTAAGATTTATGTCAGATAATGTTTTACCTATGTTTTCTTTAGGAGACCAAAAACACAACTTTAAGTTTAAGCAAACATGTAAGATATTCACAGCTTTATTAAAAATCAGGTGATTAAACTGAGATTATTGTCAATAATTTAAAGCACAGAAAGACAAAAATGTGAATCATCAAAATATTATATTCTTTAAAAACTTCCAGCTAACATTTTGAGGACTATTTATAAAATTTTTCTCTGCTAGAAATATCTAGCTGTACGTATTTTCTCATAAATATAGATCCATACTTTATGTATTTGTCTATAATTTGAGAGCCTAAGAGCCTGGCTTTGATGTTAGACACACTTGGATTCTAGTTTCACCCCTCAGTCCTATTTCCAAAGGTGTATTTTGAGGCCTGTCTGAGCCTCTATTCCCTTATGTGAAAAAAGAACAGAATAAAAACACCTCTACCAAAGGACCATTTTCAGACCAAGAGATACCTTTAAAAAGACAATCAGTAGATGCCAAAACACATCTGACAGAACATTAGGATTTTCTGCCAAAGAGCTTAACACAACCATGATAAAAATGCTTTAGCAAGCAATTATAAACACACATAAAACAAATGAAAAAAGTGGAGTCTCAGCAAAGAAATAGAAAAGGTAAAGAAAAACCAAATGGAAATTTTAGAACTGAAAAATACAATAACTGAACATTTTAAAGCTCAGTAGATGAACCCAATAATAGAATGGAGGGGACAGAGGAGAAAAAAAAAATCAGTGAACTGAGAGATGGAACAACAGAAATTACTCAGTCTGAACAACAGAGAGGAAATGGGCTTTAAAAAAAAAGAGAGAGAGAACAGAGCCTCAAGGACCTGCAGGACTAATACAGAAGATCTAATATCCATATCCTCAGATTCCTGAAAGGAGAGGAGAAAGAAGGCAGCACTGAAATAGAATTCAAAGACATAATGGCTGAAATTTTCCCAAACTTGACCAAAAACAGTAAGCCTATAGATTCAAGAAGCTCAACAAACCCCAAATAGTATAAGCCTAAAGATATTCACACCAAGAAACATGATAGTCAAACTTCTCAAATATAAAGACAGAAAAATCTTGAAAGCAGCAAGAGAGAAACAGCTTACTTACAAGGGGAAAGCAATTAGTGGATTTCTTATCAGAAACCATGGATGCCAGAAATAAGTGGCAGAACGTTTTTAAATACTGGGAAAACAAAAACCAAAAACCAAAAACCCAAACAAAATGAAACAAAAAAAGCTATCAACCCAGAATCCTATATTTAGCAAAACATATCCTTCTGAAATGAATGGGAAAGCAAGCCATTGTCAGATGAGAGAAAACTAAGAAAACTTGTCACTGCAGACCTTCCTTAAAAGAATGGCTGCAGGAAGTTCTCTAAACAGAAAGAAAACTATAAAAGGAGGGATCATGGAGCATCAGGAAGGAAGCAAGAACATGGTAAGCAAAAATGTGGGGAAATACAGTAGACTTGTCTTTTCTTCTTGAGTCTGCAGCAAGGCTAATCTTGTAAGAACTTCTGGACTCCAAAAGACGTGAGGACTCATTAGAGGTCTGGTACAGAGGAGTGATGTGATCTGACCTGACATTTAAGAGGATCTTCTTGGCTACTGTAGGGACACCAGAGTGAAAGCAGTGAGGCCAGGACACAGTAATCCAGGATGAGATGATGGAGACCTACACCAGGGTGTGTGTAGAGAAGGTGATGAGAAAGATCTGTTTCTGGATATGTTTTGCAGGTAGTGTCAACAGGATTTGCTGTTGATGATTGCATAGCAAGAGGGAAGGAGCAGCTTCATCAAGGATGAGGCCAGGAATTTTGTTTTCAACAGCTAGAAGAATAAGGTTGCTTACAGCTAATGGAAAAGGCTTCTGGTGGACAAGACAATGGGGGAAGATCATGCGTTTAGCAGTAAACCAGTGAGAATGAAAATTTGAGAATATTTGAGTTCCCTGATTATCTTCTCATACAAACATCCAAAGAGCCACATTTGTCTGTTTGCACACTAATGCCATCCTCAAATTTGGAGATTTGGAAATATTCAAGATCAGTAATTTAACTATGATTTGAGCAATAAATACACAATGATGCAATGTAAGAGAAAAATGACAAGACTGTAACTTGAGTGTTCAGAATTCATGATTTTAAAAAACAGTGAAAATAAATAATACACTTAAAATATGAAAATTTAAAAACATTATAAAACACCAAATAAAAATTAGCTATAAAATATGACTAAGCGTACTTTAATATTCCAGTGGAAATAATTACTAGCTAAAAGTAATTACAATAAAATGTTCAAAAATAACAAACTATTTACAGTGTAAAATTCAACCAGTAATTTTTAAAAAGAAAGTGAAATAACATTTATTTTTCAAACAGTGAAATCCTTAAAAAACAAAGTATTAATGATATAGAATCTCAAGTGTATTTTTGATGCACATTTTCTAGCTCTTGCATAAAACTCTTTGAGTCTAAAAGGATTTGGGGAAGAATGAGAACAGAATTATAAACCAACTCCAAATACTTTCCTTTGATTCTTTCATTTTCAAACAATTTTGTGCCTTATTTGATACCTTTGGAGATTGTTTCAGCAACTTTGTTATTTGTAAGAGCCGAAATGTTTTTATTGAGTGAAAGCTGCACTTTGTTTTTCAAAGAATATTTTACCAACTTATCTTTCTTTAGGTTCAGCATTTACAGATGGAGATGTCACTTTTCAGAAAGGCTTTGAACTACAGTAAGAATTATTTTTGTGCAATAGAAGCTTTGCTCTGTTGATTTTCATTGTTCGCTTCCTTTTGGAAATGATTTACACATTGAAGAATGCTTCCTTAGCAGGTGCACCTTTGTTTATATAAAATTTTAATCATTTCAAAACAGGCTGAGTTGTAAGATGAATATAATTCAAGTTTTAGATTTTTTAAAAGGTCTGAAATAACAATAAGAATACCAACCAAAATATCAGTATTTTAACTCTGTAAAATTAAACAAAATACCAGAACACCTGAATATAGAAAATTAGTATCTAAATTCACTAATAAATAACTTTTTGTTCTGGTGTCTTTTTAAGTAATCACAGCTAAGGTCTAAAAACCTCAAGTCCTCACAAGTAGTTTAAGATCTTGTTCTGTTTTGTTTTTATTACCTCTTCAAAGCTATTTGCACCAGTATCACTTTGTTCCAAGGTATATTGAATTTAAACTGGCTTTGGCCTATCGAATACTTTCCACATGGGATGGGGACTCTTTTGTAACCACAGCAGGTAAACATCCCATCTGCAAGGTGTTATGTTTATCTGTGTGGCCTACAGGTCCTATTGAAAAGTTGCATTTTGTTTTAACTGTGCAATCACTTTGTTTTCGGATGGAAACGTACTCAAAATGTAATTGTAGGCTCACTTGTTTCTTTCACATTCAGTAAAATTAATACCAACAAAATAAAGATCATTACATGAAAATATTTTTTTAAATAAATTGCAGCATCCCCATACATATGAAGTTTTGACCACTCAGAATTCATTAGAAGATTTTGGTTTTTTATTCTCTGTTGAACAGGCAGAAGGTTTTGGTCTTATTTTGTTCTCTGCTGTATGACCAGCACTTAAATGTTGCCTAGTACATAGTATATGTTCAATAAACACTTGCTAAATAAGTGTATAACATGAGTTTCCAGTATTTGAGAATAATTAATTCTGCTATGGAAGACAAGACAACGGTGTGGATATGAATGAGTTAGTATCTTACAAGGCATAGGCAAGATTCATTAGCTGTGTTAGGTAAAGATAATGAATAAGCAAGTCACACAAGAAACATAGGCAGAACTATCAGACCTACAGATACAGATATAGATGAAGCATAAGCAGAACTATAAGAGACAGAGATATAGATATTAGTTACCTATGAGACGTGCTGGCTATGGATAAGGTGAGTCAAGCATGTGTGTATCAGGCATCTATTCAGTATCATAGACTGAATACATGTGGGGTGTATGGGGCGCTCCATGTGCAGTAATTAAGTTGGCCACATTTTAATGATGTGCATCCTGGCGAATAAAACCTACTGCTACTCATCAGGCTAAACCTTTAACTGTGGCCAGGAATACCTGCCTCTGTTGTAAAGTGTGTGTGCGTTGGTCTAGGCACCTTCCACTGGCCAAGCCCATTTGCTCAAACATCACCCTTGGTCTTCATAACCACACCATTGGCAGCAAGATGGAAATTAGATATAGAACATTGCAGTATCCACAATTCAAGAACACTCCTGCTCAGCTTGCACTTTTCCTGTCACACCTTTGCCTCTTTCTTCTTGCTATGTGTTTAAATGGATTTAATGAACCTAGTGATTCAAGCATCATAATTTGGTCTGTGAGCCTTTTTGTCCCTCTGGCCTTTGGGGTAATTTGCTTAATCAGGTACTTAGCATCTACCTGGCATCATATCCATATGGCATAATCTTCATAATATCAGTGCGTATGTGAATATATATTACTTCATAATAAAAAGAGCATGCATACTCATTTTAAAAAAATTTTGGAGTTCAGCATAATTTCCACTTTTTCTTCCCTGTAAGTTGGTTTGAGGATCAAAGTTTGCTTATGATTATCGTAGTTGGTATAAGCTTTATAAGTTCTGCATAGTTTAAATTTTGTCTTTCTTTGCACTTAAACAGACACTTTCATTTTATTGGATTTGGATATATTTCTAATTAATAATAATTTTAAAATAATACAATGTTTGAAGAGTTTTTAAATTACCCCAGATCATAAGATTTAAATGCCAAGTGTCATCTAGTTGATAACATAACTATAAGTAAATGATTCTAGAAGAAAGTAATATCTTCATTTTTTTTTTTTAATCATTGGATTCTGCTATTTTAACTCAGTGAAGACATCATAGCCTGTGGGTAACCCAGGAGAAAACTGATGAGGTGGGCTCTTCCTTCAAGTTCCCTTGATATGCAATTCAGGCCAGTTTCCAACAAGTTTGATGAGCCAAGAAAAGGAAGGAAGTCTGCAAGAGTACAGACTGACAGCATGATAAGTAAAATTATAGCTCTTAAGGAAGCAAGAGCAGCATAAGGGGTTGCTGAACTTGTTATTGAATCATCTGAGGCTCTCAGCAGGAGCACTGAGAGGTTGGTAAAGCAAATGAGAATTCACAACACAGGAGTGCCCAAGGCCCTGGTACAGAACCCTGGAGAGAGTATGGCTAAATGGTTCTCTAATCTCAGTCATTTCAAAAGACTTCATTTTTAAAGAGTGAGACTCACCATTGGATTCCAACTCGAAAACCAGTGGGAGATAGAAACAAAAAAAGAGAGATGAGTAGATTTTGCACCAGATGCTAATGAGCATGGTAGTCTCTCTAAGCATATGGAGCAGAATCCCGATATTTAAAAGGCACAGACCCTTATTTAAGCCCCTTAGTGGAAGATTATGAATGAACTTGAGCGACCTTGGATAGACAGTAGACAAGGAAATGAATAGAACTTTAGGCTTCATGCCAGCTTTATGAAGAGAGGCAAATAATGAAAAGGGCTGTCTGCCTTAGTGTGCTCTATCTACATATGCTCTCCTTTGAAAGCAGTGCTATAATTTGGGAAAAGGAATTCTCACAGCGATGCTTCACTCAGTAGATGTGAAAAAGAAATGCCCATTTTATAGAGTGAATACACCTAATGGCAAGTTCAGATATTTCACTTTGCTAGTATGCCTCTACTGTCTAAATGTAGGTTGCTGTCTGATTTCTTTACAACATTTGATACTATAGATTGTCCCCTACTTGAAATGGTCTCTTTCCTCTGCTTCCATATTACTACATGATTCTGATCTATTTCCAGCCCTCCTAGATTTTTGTTTCTTCTACTGTATTAGTTATTGCTGCATAAGAAACCATCCCAAAACACAGAGGCTTAAAATAATTTATTCACCATACTATTGGTTAGCTGGTCTAAGCTGAGTGGTTCTCCTTTCCCATATGTTGTTGGCTGAGGTTCCTTATTTACTAGGAGCTCAGCTGAGACTTTTAAGTTGGCCTCATTCACATCTTTGGAGCCTCATCTATGGTAACTGGAGCTGATTAAGTTTGGCTAGTCCTTTCCTTACATCAGGGTACCAGGCACGGTGGTGTAAATTTCTAAGATGACAAAAATGGAAAGTGCAAGAGTTTCCAAGGTCTAGGTCTGAAGATGAATTGGTGTCGTTTATAGCACATTCTATTTGAAAAAGAAATTCACCAGTTTCAAGTGGCAGTCAAGATTGAGGCTGAGGGGCCATAGACTGTATCTTTTATTTAAATTGAAGTACAGTCAGTTTACAATGTTGTGTCAATTTTTGGTGTACAGCATAATGTTTTAGTCATACATGTACATACATATATTTATTTTCATATTCTTTGTCATTAGAGGTTTCTACAAGATATTGAATAGCTCCCTGCGCTATACAGTATAAACTTGTCATTTATCTATTTTATGTGTAGTAGTTAGTACCTGCAAATCTTGAACTCCCAATTTATCCCTTCCCACCCCCTTCCCCCGCCGGTAACCGTAAGTTTGTTTTCTATGTCTGAGTCTGTTTCTGTTTTGTAAATAAGTTCATTTGTGTCAATTTTTTAGATTCCATATATAAGTGATATCATATGGTATTTTGCTTTATCTGACTTACTTCACTTAGTATGACAGTCTCCAGGTCCATTCGTGTTGCTGCAAATGGCACTATTTTATTATTTTTTATGGCTGAGTAGTATTCAATTGTATATATATACCACAACTTCTTTATCCAGTCATCTGTTGATGGACATTTAGGTTGTTTCCATGCATAGACTGTACCTTTTAATGAAAAGAATGGCAAAGAATGTGCAGCCCTCTTTAATATATAGCACATCCACTTATTCCTCTTCGGCTTCCCAACCAGTAAGTATTTCTATTGCTGAAGGGTTGGACCTTAACTCTCTACTTCTCTTTTTTTAAATGTCTTCATTTATAGAACTTTACCTGAAAGCTCTTCAAGTATCCACTGACATTTTCTATATCCTGACCCTGCTGGCTTGCATTTGTTCCCAAAATGAGTTGTACTGTCTCACGTGATCTCTGCTCAAAACATTCTCTACCATCTCTTTCTTCTCTCATCATCTGATTTACTCCTGTTCACCTTGTAGGTCTCAAATTAGGCATCACTTCTAGAATGTGTTCTCTTATCATTCCAAGTCAGAGTTACTCCAGTAACCTTCCATCTTCTCTCTTATCCTTGAATTCAGTTCACTCTGTGGTGACAGATTCTAATTTGTATATCAGTGTTCCCTAGTAGATATCATTTGTATCCAGATTATTCAATATTCTCCTAACCTTCATTTTTATTTCCTGGTTGTTTCTTACCAGTCATTCCCCAAGTGATTAGTTATTGGTTATCTTTAATCAATGGTTAATCTTTAAGAATATGTCTTATTATTACAAAGAATAGACAATTATTCAACATATATTGAATTATCCCCACAATTGGGGAGATAAAGAATCAATCAATAAATATACAAACCCTTACTCAAAACCCTTCAATTGCTCTTGTTTACTAAAAGATACATCCTCAGCCTGGCCAAGGAAATCCCTTTATAACCTGACCTCCCTATATATTTAAAAATATTTCCTGCGATCTATCAAATGCACCATTGGCTTTAATTTTTTTTTTTAACCAAACACAATAATGTTTATTACTGTTTCTGCTTATTATCTTTTGGTGCCCTACTCAATGAGTTCTTTGAGATACAGGTCTCTGCAGTATTAAAGTCTGAAATGACAGTGACTTAAACAAGTTAAAGCTATTTCTTTCTTACAGAATAACAAAACATAGTGATTACAGGGCTTATTTTGCAACCCCATGGTGTTGGAAACCTCTCTCCCTTCCACCTTTCTCAACATTCGGCTTTCATTTCATGCCCTAAGATGGGTTCTCAGATGCCCATCAAGTCCACATTCCAGCCAGAGGGAAAGGAGACAGGAAGTGAAGGTTGTGTATCTTCTCTTTTAAGAAGTTACCCCCATCCCTTAGCTTATGTCCCATTGACTGAAATACAGGCACGTGGCCACAGCTTGCTATAAGCAAAGATGAAAGAAAGTAGACATTAACTAGCATCCAGGTGCCCAACTACAGTTTGAGGATTCTGTTCCTAAAGGAGAGAATGGACATTGGGAATAAAAAAAGTTGCCTCTGCCATACTTTTATTTACATATTTTAAAACCTAACTTATGTTCTGTACTTGAACACAGCAGTATTCCAATCCCAGCTCTGCCTCTTACTGGTGGTGTGATCTTAGGCAAATTATTTAACCTTTCTATTCCCATTGGCAAATGTGAAAAGTAGTACATCTCTTTCAAGGCTAGTGAGAGCAATGTGCGTATAAAACTCCTAGCACTGCATTCGACATGTAGCAGGTACTCAATAAATGATAGTCATAGTGGTGATTATGTGGTGCTACTTCCTCCACTGAAACTTGCTGACTGCCTCAGCCCTCAGGGGATCCCTCGCCTTTACATCCAGTTTCACACGTGTAGCAGTTAGTTCCATGCCATCAGAACAGCCCTTGTTTCCTGTGTTGTGTTTGTCTCTCTAAAAATAGAAACCATGTCATATTTTCGTTCTAGAGATTTCCCCTACATTGCCCCATCTCACACATGATAAAATAATTGGTCAAATGATTTCATAATCAATGTCAATGTAAAATAACCTTTAGCTGGGGTCCAGAGACAAGACTAGCATCCATATTATAGGTTTCCCACATTATACTGAGACACATGTTTATGCCATGATATAAATGGGAACATAAGTAAGAGCAGTGTTGTATAGCAGGTTTTTATAGGTATTAACACTGTCAAGAGGACTTGTCCATCTCTTATTAAGAGACAAGAAATGTTGGCAACAGTGATGTTTGATTTACTTAATCTGAGTTTAATACAGTTAGTATGTGTAACAGTGGGGTTTCAGTTAATATCTCTGGGCCTCTGTTTCATAATCTGTAAAATCAGGTATACTGACTCCTAATACATTGGGTTATTGTGAGAATTAAGTGAGATGATGCACATGAATTACTTTGTACAGTGCCTTGAACGCAGTAAGGGCTTGATATTGAGCAGTTATTGCTGCTGGTAGTGGTCTTCATGTGTTGCTCTCGTGACAGACTCTGCTTTAATAAAGTGATTCAGGTGTGATAGATTCTAAAACACTGGAGAATTGTCCTGGATTACAGCAAATTGAACGTATAACATGGGAAAGAGTATATTATGAAATTGGAATAGCTGTAACAATTAAATGCCCATTTGCCAAGCTTGAATATGATCATTGAAGTCCCTCCTGATCAAAGGATTGGCAGTGATGAGTAAACAAGGAGTCAGGGAGCTGGGGGAAGCAGACTGTGCCTTGAGTGGCCATACAGTTGTAAAGGACCAGCTGTTCCCTCCCCACTCCAGAGTGCCACACGTGGACTGTGACAGTTGTTCCCATTTCAGTGTGATGGCTGCACTAGGCAGTCTGCGGTCCTGCTCAGGGAGGTCACCCACTCTCTGGTTTCCTATTTGGGAAACACACTAAGTCCTCTACCCTGACGGATTCTTCCAAATAGCACAACAACTTGCTATCTCTTATAGCAGGTTTCTCAGTGAGTCCTGCTTGATCTGCCTGTCTGGATAAGAAAGTTTCTACTTGTCATTAAAGTTGAGACTTAATTCCTGCTCCCAAGGAACTTGTAGATGGTGAGAGAGTTAACCAGATAATCAAGTACTATGATACAGTGTTGTAAGTGTCATAATAGAGGTAGGTACTTACTGTTTGGGAAGAGTATCAGAGGTGTTGTTTGAAAGAGTATCACAGAGAGGGAGGGTATAGCTCAGTGGTAGAGTGCACGCCTAGCACGCACCAGGTCCTGGGTTCAATCCCCAGTACTGCCAATAAAAATGAATAAATAAATAAACCTAAGTTTATTTACTTCCCCCTCCGGAAAAAAAAAATACTGTAATTTTTTTAAAAGTGTATCACAGAGGTGAGGTTCCCCACATTTTCCCCAGGATTGCTTAGCTCATGAGGAAGATGAGTGAAGGCATTGATTAGATTGACACTGAAAAACAAACCTACCATCCCATGTCCCCCCTCAAAATATTAGAAGTTAGCTTGAAGGTCATTAGAAAAACATAGTTTTACCCATTGAATTGATATTTCACCTGTAAATCAATAAATTTGCTTCAGAAACACTGAAGTTGTGTGATTTCAGTCTTGCTTTATCTTTTAGGGAAAGGCTTTAAAAGTTTTAAATTTTGTAGCATTAAAAATATGTTCATTTGCTGGGTATCAAATCATCATGATTGCACTCCATCACTGAATTTTTAAAAGACCGTGTTTATTTATGCCTGCTTTATTTTTCCTCGGCTGGTCTTAGAAAGCTTCCCAGTTTTATAAGGATTTAGTTATATTACTTAATCATGTGGTTTTGCAAATTAGTAGTATTTATGGAAATAAGGAAAGTGCTTTGAGCCATCTTGGTCATTGTGGGTGTTTTGTTTATAAGCAACACGAAGTTTTGTGGCTTAAATTTTACTTACAGCTCATTAAGCCATACTTTCAGGTTCAAGAAAGTTCTGAGAAATAAACTTAGTGAGGAAAAAATAGAAAATGATTTTTAAAGCACTTATTTCAGGTCATCTGCTTCCTATTCTGCAATCCATTAGTGTCTAAATGGATTTAGATTTTTTAAAAAGATATAAAATATGGGACATTAGAGATTATGTCCTTCTAAGTCCCTCATTTCACAAATTATCTCAGCAATTCAAAGTCCATCCAGGCAGAGACAGGAGCTGAACCACTGCCCCCCATGTCTACAGGGCTTTCCTTCACAACAAATCCTCATTCCTGATTAGGGAGGAAAGGAAAGTAAAATGGACTCATTGGCTTTTATTTTAGACTTTCTGAAAGTTACATGAAAGACAGGACTTTGACAAGTTCATTCAAGGGTAAACCACTCCAAGAAAATCTTACTGATGTGAATTTTAGAGGATGATTATTAACTTCACCCACATTAAAAAAAAAATTCTGTTCAATAAATCTTTGGCCTTCAGAGGTTTAGCATTTGTATTTTTAACCCTGTAGGCCCACAGCATGGTCTGAGGCAGGAACTGGGGTCTATTCATCGAGCTGTATTTTTCTCTACTTATCTTTGAATGCACAATAAATCTTCTAAGGATATTGTTTGTGGGATTTTGAACCCCAAGGAGAATCCATCTTTAATATTCAGAATGAAAATGGAGAGTAAAGAGATCTAAAAAATGATTCTTCTTAGCTTTAAAATAAATTTTAAATTATTTTATTCTATATTTAAGTATTCATCAGAAGTCAAGTGGTATTTCTAACATTATAGTTATGGGGAAAATAATATGCCATAGCGTTTCTCTGAATTTTCCAAGATCTGGATATTTTTCCCTCTTAGATGTAAGCATTCAATGTGTGTGTAATTGTAGTAAGATAATTTTTTGTTGTTGTTTTCTGCACAATTAAAAATAATGACTTTAATAGAGGCAGGTCTATAAAAGGTCTGTAAAGCATCATTTATAGAATGTCATCTTACTGAAGTTGTTACTGGGTGTTACTGATTTTTTTTTTGCTATTATTCCTAATTTCTAAAAAATCTTTTAACTAAAACCACAATTAACCAGAATAGATTCACTCTGCTTTTAGATGGAAGGATAAATGGCCAAAAAATGAATAAGCAACTTTTACAAAAGTTGAAGTAAATTTCTGAAATATACAATCACAAGGACATATTTGGGACATATTTAATCTACTATACTTTCTATGCCCAAATCTTTAAAAACTAAGATTGAACTGCACACAAAATTACTTTTAGTCACTTTAGCTTCTTGATTATCAATCAAATATTAGGGAAATTTTAATGTACTTCACTTAGAGAGGCAAGATATGAAGCAATGCATTTTAGACAAAATTTTAATTAGAATTTAATATAGAGATTTTGTTATATCAAATATAACATTTTTTACTGTTGTTTTGAGTATAACATTAGCCAGTATAAAAATCAGTATGGGAAAAGTTAGCTTTTCTTAATCATCTAGTTTTTGTTTTTGTTTTTGTTTTTGTTTTTGTTTTTGTTTTTGTTTTTTTGCAGTTTGTCATCACTATAGAAATAATCTAGAACGATAAAGTTGCTTCCATGTCTTCGCTATTGTATATAGTGCTGCTGTGAACATTGGGGTGCATGTATTTTCGAATTAAAGTTTACTCCAGATTTATACCCCAGGAGTGGGATTGCTGAATCATATGCTAAGTCTATTTTTAGTTTTGAAGGAATCTCCATACTCTTTTCCATAATGGCTGCACCAAATTGCATTCCCACCAGCAGTGTAGGAGGATTCCCTTTTTCTCCACACCTTCTTCAGCATTTATTGTTTGTGGGCTTTTGAATGATGGCCATTCTGACTGGTGTGAGGTGATACCTCATTGCAGTTTTGATTTGCATTTCTCTGATAATTAGCAACATTGAGCACTTTTTCATGTGCCTATTGGCCATTTGTATCTCTTCATTGGAGAATTGCTTGTTTAGGTCTTCTGCTCATTTTTGTATTGGGATTTTGTTGTTGTTGTTGTTATTAAGTTGTACGAACTGTTTATATATTCTGAAAAGTAAGCTCTTGTCACATCATTTGCAAGTATTTTCTCCCATTCTATAGATTTTCTTTTTCTTTTGTTTATAGTTCCTGAGCTGTACAAAAGTTTAAAAGTTTAAGTAGGTGTCATTTGTTCATTTTTGCTTTTATTTCTACTGCCTGGGTGGAGTGCCCTAGAAGAACATTGCTAAGATTTATGTCAGATAATGTTTTTCCTATGTTTCCTTCTGGAAGGTTTATAGTGTCTTGTCTTATGTTAATTCTTTAAGCCATTTTGAGTTTATTTTTGTATATGGTGTGAGAGAGTGCTCTAACTTCATTGATTTACATGTGGTTGTCCAGCTTTCCCAATACGACTTGCCAAAGAGACTGTCTTTTCTCCATTGTACATTCCTGTCTCCTTTTTCAAACATTAATTGACCATAAGTCTGTGAGTTTATTTCTGGGCTCTCTGTTCTGTTCCACTGATCCATATGTCTGGTTTTATGCCAATCTCATGCTGTTTTGATTACTATATCTTTGTAGTGTTGTCTGAAGTCTGGGAGGGTTATTCCTCCAGCTTCATCCTTTTTCTTCAGTGTGGCTTTGGCAATTCTGGGTCTTTGTGATTCCATATCAATTTGAGGATTATTTGTTCTAGTTCTGTGAAAAATGTTCTGGGTAGTTTGATAGGGGTTACATTAAATCTGTAGATGGCTTTGGGTAGTGTGTCCTTTTTAACAATATTAGTTCTTCTAATCCAAGAGCATCTTTCACCTCCTTGGTCAGGTTTATACCTAAGTATTTTTTTTAATGTGATTTTAAAAGAGATTTTTTAAAATTTCATTTACAGATATTTCATTGTCATTGTAAAGAAATGCGCCTGATTTCTGTATGTTAATCTTGTATCCTGCTCCCTTGCTGAATTCTTTTATCAGCTCTAGTAGTTTTTGTATGGAACCTTTAAGGTTTTCTATATACAGTATCATGTCATCTGGATATAGTGACAGTTTTACCTCTTCTCTTCCAATTTGGATCCCTTTTATTTATTTTTCTTGTCTGACTGCTATAGCTAGGACTTCTAATACTGTGTTGAAAAGAAGTGGTATGAGTGGGGGGTGTATACCTCAAGTGGTAGAGTGCACACTTAGCATACACAAGGTCTTGGGTTCAATCCCCAGAACCTCCTCTAAAAGTAAATAAATAAGTAAACCTAATTACCTCCCCCCACCAAAAACAAACAAAAAAAACCAAATAATTTGTTTTTTAAGTGGTGAGAGTGGGCATCCTTGTCTGGTTCCAGATTTTAGTGGGAAGGCTTTCACCCTTTCATTGGTGAGTACTTAAGCTGGCTGCAGGTTTGTCATAAATAGTTTTTATTAAGTTGAGATATGTTTTCTTCATACACACTTTGGTAAGAGTTTTTATCATAAATGTGTGTTGAATTTTATCAAATGCTTTTTCTACATCTATTGAGATAATCCTGATTTTTACCCTTTCTTTTGTTGATGTGGTGTATCACATTGATTGATTTGTGTATGTTGAACCATCCATGTATCCCTGGGATGAATCCAACTTGATCATAGTGTATGATCTTTTTTTATGTGTTGTTGGATTCTATTTGCTAATATTTTATTCAGAATTTCTGCATCTATATTCATCAAACATATTAGCCTGTAGTTTCCTTTTTTGGTAGTGTTTTTGTCTGGTTTTGGTATCATGTGATTGTGGCTTCATAGAATGACTTTGGGAGTGTTCCCTCCAGGCCACATTTGTTTGTTTTTTCAGTGTAAAAAGTCTTTATTGGTAAGAAGACACCTAAAACTTTTTGAATACATACAGCATGCAAAACAACTGACTTCATATATGGTTGTCCAACTGTTCATTATAACATAATATTTTGGGGATGATTATAAATTTTAAAGATTAGAGTAACTTCATTAGTAAAAAGAATTCAGGAAAAGAGCTCTAAGAAAAGCAAAACATTACGTGGCAACAGGATTCAACAGATTGTCCTTTCTCAGAATCATGATTCTAGCATCTGCCTTCATCATCATCATCATCATCATCATTTCTTGAATGTTTACCACATAGCATGGATTGTGCCTAGCATTTATATGAATTTAATATACACAGCAACTTTTTGAGACAAACACTATTGTTGTCTGTATCTTATGGATGACAGAAAACAGACCAAAAAAATAAGACATGAGGAAAAGGAGCAAGCAGTGGTCACACAGCTTGGCAAGGTCCCCCTAGTACAAGGATTCTACCAGGGTTGAGGCTAGATGGAGACTCAGGATTTTCTTGTCTGGATGCAGGTGGGGCGTGGAGGTAGCAAATGCAGAGCACTAACCCCTCACCCCTGCTCTAGGAGGATGAGGAGTGCGGCCCCAGAGACGGTGAGCGGGAGGGAATTTATCAGGAATAGCCTTGGTACTACATGTGGTCAAGTGACTAACTGAAGGTTTCCAGTGCAGAGCCTGTAGGTGAAGAGACCAGAGACACACACACTTGTAGTAGCCACCAACGTGTTCTATAAGAAAAATGAAGAGTTTCCTGTGAAGACACTATGATAGTCATAAAGTTTCCTTTCTAAATGCATTGGCAGAGTGGTGAATGCTGGGTTTCATCAGAATAAGAATAAGTTAGTTCATGAATCTGATTCTTTCCTCTCAGGGGTTAATAATTGAAAAAAGTTTTAAGATCGTATGACTTCTTTGAGTTTTGTTCTGTTTTCGTTTTTGTTTTAGTGGAGGTACTGGCGTTTGAACCCAGGGCCTCATGCATGCTAAGCACACCCTCTACCACTGAGCTGTACCCTTGCCTTATGACGTCTTTATGTTCCTTTGTTTCTACTGAAGCAGGTATCCTTGATCAGACATTAATTAGTTACAATATAAATCTGTGGGTTTTGATAATTGCAAATAACATGACGTATACAAGGCTATCTTTTTCTTTGACTAAGATTCAGGTACGCTTTTAATTTCAAAGGAAGCCTTTCTGGCCAGGGTTCGGAGAGCAGATGCTGTTCGGCAGGCATCAGCACGTGGCGTTAAGCCTCTTTGTGAGAGCGTTGGTGCTTTACTGTTGCATCACATTTGGACCTGTTAACACCTGTCATAATTTCTCATCCATTTCCATTTATGCCCTCTAAAAGTTGGCATGTCAGCTACTAGCCAGAGTTGTGATTGAGTTTTAAAGGAGTTGAGGCTTTTTTGGAATTCTTTTTAGAATAAACATTATACATTCATGAAGCTAGGACCTGTGATTCTTTGAACTAAACTCCATAAGAGTGACTTATAAGAGTCACTCTGTTGTGATGCAGTCTTCTTGTTACCAGAAGTTTCTCTGTAGTGTCTCCCTGAGGAACTCTTAGCCCACTTACTACCCCAACATGCCAAAAGCCAAAAATCTTCCTTTGGTCACTCACCAGCAACTCTGTGACTAAAACAACCAGAGCAGAAGAGAAAAGATTTCATTTATTACACCTAAGTCAGATCCATTCCTGTATCCACCAAGTCTTGTATACAATCTCTGCATTGTATTATCTTTTCTGAGAAATGTTCTACTCAATGAAGCAATATTTTTCCATCTTCAATTTCTGGGAGAGTGTGATTAAAATAGTGTGCATATATGTTGAAGGGCAAAGGAAGGGATTGCACAATATAGATGAAATAGTCATCAGTTTGTTTTATATTCTATGCATTTTTAATGAGCAGATTCCCATTTACAGGACTTAAATGTTCCAGATACTGATTGTAGAGGGCTAATACAGAATATGAAAATAAAATTTGGTAACATTATGTGATGATGTGTAATTCAATGTAGCTAGAACGCTAGAAAGTGAAAAACGGTGCTGTTCCTGTGAAATATTTCAGAAAATCAAATTAATTCCCTGAAGTATATTATAATAAAATTGAAACAATGTTACATGATTTATAGTCTTTTAAATCTGGTTTTTAAAGTGATTTTCATGTCAGAAACAAGAAAGCCTTGTCCCCTTTTACTCAATCATGGATATATTCTATAATGACATGTGAAAAATCTATAAAAGAAGCGTTATAAAGCAGATGTGCTCCCACGTTTGCCCCTGCTTAACTAGTTTTAAGCATCCTGTGGATGTGAAATATTCATATAAATTATATAAGTGGATCTGGTTTAGATCCCAGTCACTCGTGCGTTTTCTCACAAAGTAAAATATTGTACTTGATCCTATCCATTTTTGGAGAGTAAAGATTCACCTGGCAAATTGAAATCCTTTCAGAGTACTAGGGGGACAGTTAATTAGCAGAGAAACATTAGAAGGTGAAGCTTTACCGGGTGCCCCTACCCAGCCAGACATTGTTCTAAATACTTTCTCATGCCCTCTTATTTCATCCTCCCAGGACCCAGAGAGGTAAATGTCATTTTTATCTCCACTTTGCAAGAGAAGGAAATGAGGCTCAGTGAGGTTTTAACTTGCCAGAGTTTATACAACATTGTAATGGAGAGAGCCAGGTTTTAAACTGAGAAGTCAAAGGGCCTGCTCTAACCTCTGGACCACTCTCACTGGAAGATGCCCAGAAAGCAAACAAATAGCTGGAATGAGGGCCGACTTCCCTGAATGGTCATGAATTTGATTTCTGAGATCTTAACACATCCTAATGGGACCCAGAGGGAGCCTAGTCCTGGGAAATTTGTGTTTTGTAATATTTTCTCTTTGAGAGCTGGTACTGAAGGACTGAGATTATGTTAAGGTAAAAACAAGAATGTCTGATTGATACCAATGGAAGCTTTTGCTGGTAGGATAGATGGCATCTGTTGCCTGGCCACAATTCATCTGAAGATGGCAGAGAATGATACTACACATAGCTCTTTCATAAGGAAACAGAAACCCTTGATCCCTTTTCCTCCAAGGAACTTCCAGTACGGGAAGCTGAGCTCAATCTGGAGTGCTTAGAAATGTTTGCAAGAGAGGATCATTTTAGAGTAAGAGATCTTTAGAAACTAAGAACTAAAGAAAAACTCAATTGGAGCAAGAGAAAAACAAAGTAAAATCTCTTACTGAACCCTAAAAGACTCCTACTGACCCCTCAAAAACACTCACTTCTTTCGTCCTCTAAAAAGGTAACTCAAAATTAGAAACTTGTAAATAGTGGAAATAGGAAGGTTCTTTCTATCTTGCCAACTGTGACAGCCTGTCAAAATATTTGAGATATAATGACATGGTTCTTATTTTTAACAACTTTTTGTCATGAAAAATACTACTTGCTTACCGAACGGTGATCTGATGCTAGGACGGCATATAAAGGATACAGTGAGCATGAAGCCTCAGCACCTGTCCCCGGAGGTAGCCTGGCCTTCCTGATTCTTTCAAAGCTCAATGAGACACAAGTATTTACTTACATAACTGATACATGCTGTCTCTCAGTCATCTATCTATCTCATTCTCTAACCTACTTTTAAAAATAAAAATTTATTATTAATATTAAATATTTGGCTTTTAAAAATTCTCAGTGATTTAAACTGGGCCAAAAATTATTTCAGGCAGATACCATAGAGCTCCAAGTGGGACAGCTTCAGAGAGATTGGGTACTACATTCATTGGTTGGTTTTTAACTAAATGAACATCAAAGGCTTTAAGAAAAAGAGACAAGATAACGAAGTGGAAGCATTAAGGCTAATTCTTCTATCACATCACATCTAGACTATCAGAAGTTATTACTGATCACAATTAATAAACTGATTTCAAGATAACTAAATCTGCTGATGTATTTGCCATTAAAAAATGTATTTTAAAAGAGTTTCCCAAAGATAGAAGTAAAAAAGAAAGAAGTCAAAGCATTGTCTTTCCAGAGGGCTTTTTTTTTTTTTTTTTAGCATTGATGTTGTTATCGGTACTAGAAAAGTTGTGTGTGTGTGTGTGTGAGAGAGAGAGAGAGAGCGAGCGAGCGAGTGAGAGAGCAGGGGAGTAAAGGGAAAAGGAAAGATTGAGTCTGATGTAGGTGTGATAAATTAAATTGCTGGTCCTAATTCCTCACTCTCTTGTAGTAGTGTTCCACATCAGTACCTTCTCCATGGCCTTGTAGTAGGAGGAGTGAGTGTACCTCCCGCTTAGCTTGGCTATGTGACTTGCTTTGGCCAATGAGGTGTTAGCCTATATAGTTTGAGCAAAGACTTGAAATGTGCTTGCAAGCCTGTGTTTTCTCTCTTGGGCTTCTCCCATCTCTATGAGAACATGTCCTGAAATATATAGAGCAGACCTGAACCTGTCTTGTAGCCTGGAGGCATCCTCAGCTGTACTCAGCCTAGATCAGCTGAACCAAACCAACCTGTACTTGTTTGTGTTGTAAGCCACTGAGTTTTGGGGGAGTGATTTGTTACAGGGCACTATTATTGTGGGATCTGACTTCACTGGTAGTTGTAATTGACCCAAAATAAAAACTTGTCCACTGTCATGGCAGGCTTGCTGAAGAAGGCCTTGTGGGATTGGCTGTATGGGAGAGTCCACAGGAGAGGCTAAAAATATTGTATACAAAGATTCTTGATGTTCTTGGACAAATCCCTAAAGATGCAGCATATAGAAAGTATACAGAACAGATTACAAGTGAGAAGCTGGGTATGGTTAAAGCGGAATCAGATGTTAAAAAATTAGAAGAGTGACTTCAGAGTGGCCAGATAGAAGAGGTGATACTTCAGGCTAAAAATAAACTGGAGAGGAAAATGGTACCATGGAAACCATGGGAGCCTTTAGTGGAACAGCCTCTGCCAAACAATGGAAATGGCCAATATAAACATCATTAAATGACCTGTGTGTTGACGGGAAACTGATGTAATTAAATATTCTGTTATATTAAAAAAAAAAAAAAACTTGTCTCAGCTTTAAGTGCTGAAGAACTCTTCTTTTGGACTCTGCTAAGGTGTTCATCATGTTTGAAAAGTTGGGAGAAAGGTGATGCAGGCCTGAGGCAGACATTGCCAAGATCAAAGCAGGTTTGAGGAGCCTTAAGAGAGGAATAAAGATACTCCTTCTCGTAAAAGCAGCCATGAGATCTATGACCACAGGATAATTGGCAGAGCTATGTCTTTGTTGTCTTACAAAATAAAACTGTTCAGAGATAAAGCCAGAGTCCAGCAGAACTTTTCATGCCTGTCCATTCAGTAGCACAACTAGAATTTTAACCATATATAGAAGCCTTACATGCTCCCAAATAGTAATGGGGCTCTGATAGCTTCAGACCTTGTTCTTTGGCTGTGAAGGAGCTTTCAAAAACTGAGGACCTGGAAATCACAAAGATTCCATCATTTAGTCATGCTCTCCAGTATGGCAGCTACTAACCACAGGTGGCTGTTTACCTTTAAATTAAATGAAATTAAAGTAAGAATTCAGTTGCTCGGTCACAGTAGCCACATTCCAAATGCCTAATAGACGCATGTGGCTAGTGCCTGCTGCATTGCACAGCTCTGATACAGAGCACATTCATTATCACAAAAATTTTCATTGGACAGCATTGACTACAGGCAAGAGAACCCATTCATTAGTCATCTCCTACAGTCAGGAGGCCCAGGCCAAAATTGTGTAAACCTTTGTTTGAAAAAGAAGAAGCCCAAAAGAAGGGGGCAGTTATAAAGTATGGGATCTCCAAATGGAAGCTACTTCAACTGATAGAAAATTTAGCATGTCGTTTTACCTATTTTATCTGTCATCCAGCCAAGCTTATTCTTCCAGATAAGACAGAAATAAAGATATTGTGGCAATGAAGGCAGAGGAGACCTTAATCCTTATAACTGCCACTCAGCTAAGACTATGCGGGATTATGTACCGAGTCATTAAAATTTTTACAAGCTATCTAAATCTTAATTCTGTTATTGTGAGTCTGAACCTAATATAGGTACTTCAGAGTACAATGAGGTCTGGACCTGCTAGACTCCATTTGCATAAGGGACTGAGGAGCTTCTTACAGAAAGAGTGTCCTATTTGGGTAATCCTTAACAGTGTAACACCAAAAGCGGAGAGACCAAAGGCTGCCATTCCTCTTTTGTACGTCCTAATGTAGGTATTTGGTTCCACAAGAGTGATCATGCAGTGGGAATAACAACAAACCTTCCACTATCCAGAAGATACAACTCTACCCAGAAACAGGGGTTAGAAGTAAGAGAAGAGAAATAAAACTACCATTTACAAGGTGGGAAATATACTGTGGTTTTCCGGAAATAATTTTGGAAGATAGTGCACAAAGGGCTGAGATTTCACATGTCAGTTTTGCAGATTGTATCACTCAAAGATGGCCTCACTGATATCCCCCGTCTCACATGCTCTACTAGAAATGTGCCAGTTTCTATCGAGAGGTGAATCTACGTCTCCTCCTTTGAGCTTGAGCACGACAGTAGAATATGGCAGAAGTGAGATTATGTTACCTCCTGAGCTAAGTCATGGGCATAGCATGTACTTCTGCCTTGCTCTTCTCCCTTCTTCTCTTAGGATGCTTGACCTTGCATCACGCTGGGAGGCAGACCAAACAGCCTGTGGAGAGATACCTATGGGAAGGGAATGAGCCCTCAAGCCCCAAGTGCCACATGAGCTCCCAGCCACACTCCCAGCTAACAGCTCATATTAATTCAGGCATAAGAGTGAGCCATCTTGAGGGTGGGCTCCCCACCCCAACCCCCAGAGAAGCACCAAGTTGATGGTGTATAGAACTGAGACAAACTGCCCTCCTGAGTTTTGGCCAAATTATAGGTTCACAAGTGAAATAAATGATTCTTGTTATTTAGATCACTACATTTTCAGGTGGTTTATTATGTGGCAATAGATAACTGACACAGATACACTTTTGCTGTCATAACAAACTTAGTCACCTAACATACATATGTTATCTTGCCTTTCTCTAGGTTAGAAATCCAACCCGGGTCTCATCGGGCCAAAATGAAGATGTTGGCAGGGCAGAATTCCTTTCTGGAAGTTCTAGGGGAGAATCTATTTCCTTGCTTTGTTCAGCTTCTGGAGGTTCCCCTCCCTCATCCCCAAGCTCATGTGTCTATTTCTCCATCTTGAAAACCATAAATAGTGTGGAGCCTTTCTCTTTTAGCATCACCCTAACCCTTGCTTCTACCTCCCTCTCTCACTTTTAAGGGTCCTTGTGATTACATTGGGTCCACCCAGATAATTCAGGACAGTATCCCTATTTTAAGGCCATCTGATTAGCAACCTTAATTCCGTCTGCAACTTTAAATCTCCTTTGCCATCTAACCCAGCATATCCACAGATTCCAGGAATGGCGATGTGGGCATCTTTGGGGGGCTAGTCCTCTGCCACCCCAAGTATGGACATGAATCTGTGAAAATTGAATTATAGTTTTAAAACAGCAGTTGCATTGATTAATGGCTTCTAGATATCAACACCCATCCATTGAGTTTCTTTTTATTAAAGTATGATCAATTTACAATCTGTTAATTTGTAGTGTACAGCACAGTGATTCAGTTATATATATATTCCTTCTTATATTCTTTTTCATTATAGGCTATTACAAGGTATTGAATATAGTTCTCTGTGCTATACAGTAGGACATTGTTGTTTATCCATTTTATATATAGTAGTGTATATCTGTAAATCCTGAACTCCCATTTCACCCCTTCCCTTTCCTCCATAACCATGTTTGTTTTCTGTGTCTGTTAGTCTGTTTCTGTTTTGTAAATAAGTTCATTTGTATCATTTTTTAGATTCCACATCGAAGTGATGTCATATGATATTTGTCTTTGTCTGACTTCCTTCACTTAGTATGACAATCTCCAGGTCCATCCATGTTGCTGCAAATGGCATAATTTTATTCATTTTTATGGCTGAGTAGCATTCTAGTGTGTGTGTGTGTGTGTGTGTGTGTGTGTGTGTGTGTGCGCGCGCAGTTGGTTCAAACATCATGTTTGGTGAGGGCTTCACATTCTTTCCAGTCAAATCAAATTCTGGTGGAGAGGGTGGCTTATGTTGTTGACAGTTGCCTTATTATTATACTCCAACATCTCCTAAATTTGTTAAGTTTATGAATTTTCTCACCATCCCAAGCATGGTGGACCTGCTCTGTACTATAGTTCACTTAGGTACAATGTCCCTCCTTTCCTGGGTTACCACAAAAGAGCAAATCAAACCAAACCAAATATAATTTTTAAAAAATGAAGTACATAGAAGGATTTTACTAAAAATGTGAGATGGGAAGGGTGCATATGACAAAAGAAATTTAAATTTACACCTCAGACATTTTGGTCAAAGGACACTTGTGCCAACTCAGGTCAGCCTCCCCACATGGCATGGTCTCACTCCTGGAGCAAAACAAAAGAACATGGAATCACTTACTGCTCCATGCAGAACCAGGCAACTCCCTCCAGCCTCTGACCCCAAGCTAGGTTCCAGGCCCCCCAGTATATACACAAAGTTCATTGATGTGCCCCCTTCTCATTTCTCCCTCCCTTTTCGGTGCCTGTGAGAGAGACAGAGAGAGATGGATTTATATCCAGAGTAATGTAAACAATATCCCTACTTCCTTCTACCCCCCTGAGAAGGCAGCAAAGGTAATTGTTGTCTTTAAAATACATTTCCTCCTCCATTCAGTTGTAAGAACCTAAAGAAAGTATTTATGTAATACTGATACTTACTAAATCCTGTGAATTTGGGGATCTGAGGACCTCAGGACACATGTTTTTCTGGATTTTTTCCTCCCAACCACTTCATACCCTTCTGTGACCCAAGACCAAACAGCAGACAAGGAAAGCCAAACAAAGAAGCTGCTTATCAGCTCGGCAAAGTATCTGGTAGTGTGTGTCTGAGAAACAAAAGGAGAAGCTCTTGCCCGGGCTGGCCTCGGCCCAGGGCAGCCTGGTGCCCCCGGCAGGATGCCTGTTAAGCCCAGACGTAACCCAGAGTCTGCTGGAGCACTGCAGCCTTCCCAAGGAAAACCAAAAGCTCATAACCAGATAATGCATTCTGAGCTCTGTGCCCTGTGGACTTCTGCTGAATTTTGGATACGGCGAGAGATACAGGGAAGGAACAGTGACTAGGAAAGAAACCAGCCCTTCACCAAGGCCACGGCTGGAGCGGAAACTGCCCTTCTAACCAGTGCCCGAGGGCTCCAGAAGTCACTGGGGGTTGACATATGCTAAAATTGTGTTAATATTTGTTTAGGAAGATGTACTCAGCTTTGATAGAAAATTTTGGTGGGGCAGAGTTATGAATACTTTGAAAAACTTAGAAACACTGCAGCCTCCAGTAGCATACAAGGCATAGGGATGGCTACACATCAGGACACCACTGGGAAGAGCTGGGGAGTCTGCCTGGGGCTGGGGGGGTGGGGACTGGGGCTGGGGCCATGAGCCTGGGCCAAGGAGTGGACCCAACTGGCCCGAAGTCCTAGCTCTCCCATGTGCTAAGGTTCAGTTACCTCATTTGTGAAATGGGAGAACTATGCCTACCACTTCTCATTCTGAGAATTAAATAAGTTCATATGTGGAAATTGCTTATCACGATGCGTTGGACGGTCCCGAGCGCATGCTCAGTAGTGTACCTGTCTGCGTGAACAAGTGTAGTGTATGTACTGTATTTTCCTCTCGCTAGGGGTGGGTGGGTGGTTGAGCAAGAAAGAAGATTGTTTATTAGAATAAAGGAAGCATTCCAACTAGGGTTTATATCCCTCTAAAGAAAATACTTTTGTCCCAGGTGTGAAGGGCAGACTTAATGTTCAAGCAAAAAGGGCTTGACTAGCTCTTGCTTCAGAATAACTATAAATACTAAACAAAAACAAACACTTTTTTTTTAAATCCAGAATTAAGTGTAGGAATGTAACAATAAAAAATATCTGAAGAATCTTTATTACTGTAACTTACTTCTGTGTATGACTTAGGTACTCAAGATCCCTGGAATCGACCCAGCAGGGTTTTAAAACAAAGGATTTTTAAATTGGAAGCAACTTAAAAGAACATCTAATTTGAAACTCCTTACTTTACAGACAAAGACACTGCGGCTCTTCAGCAGTGAAACTCACAGGGTGTGAAACTGTTGAGGAAGTCCCTGTCAGGGGCTAGCCCTGCCTGCCTGTTAGAACTGGCTGTGCTGATCAGAGCGTAGTCTGTGAGTCCTCAGCAGAGGATGCACCAACCCCTGGGCGTTAACGTCCAAAATGAAATGCCTGTACCTAGTGCAGTCCCGTCATCACTTCATCAGAAGTTCAGCAAGCACGGCTCTCTGTTTCCCATTTATTTTGCAAAGTTGGGAATATTTTTTGTTAATTTTTAGACATTTATTTAACATGATCATCCTTGTTCCTCTCTTCCTTTTACCCTTCCCCCTATCAAACCAACCAGCAAACCCTACTGAATCTGTCTCTAAAACATCCTGCAGATCCATCCACTCCTTGCCCATCTCTTCAGGCATCAGCCACCCAAATCAAAAACACCATCATCTCTTCCCTGGGCTAAGGCAGTAGCCTCCCAGCTGCTCTCCTTACTTCCATTTCTTCTCCACAATGGCAGCCACCTTCTAAGTGCAGATAAGATCGTAGTGGTCCTGCTAATAGAAGCCCTCTGTGGTCTCCCGCAGCTTTTAGAATAGTATCCAAATGCCTCACACCGCCTGTAGGACCGCCTGTGATGTGACTCCCTCATCAAACTCACCCCCCCACACACACCATCTTCCACTTGGTCCTGTGCTCCAGCCCTGCTTGCCTTTATTCTCTGTCATGAGTTTATTCCCAGCTTACAGCCCTGGCACTGTGTTGCTTCTACTTGGAATGCTGTTCCGCCCAAGTCTCCCATATCTAATTACTCGTCAATCACATCTCCACTTACATGTCATCTCCTCAAAGATGCCTTCCCGAACTATCCAGTCCAAACAAGACCCTAGTCACAGTCATATCCCTTTGTTTTATTTTCACTGTAGCATTTGCTGTCTTGATGTTATTTATCTGTTTGGTTTATCATTGTACTCCCAGCACCTACAGTCAATGTCCAACAATAGCAGGTGTTCAGTAAATGTTGGTAATGGGATATGAGTGAGTGAATGAGTGAGTGAATGGCAGTACAGGTAGAAAAGGTGACATAGGAAAGTCCCCTTAGCATCTGAAGGGGTTTGCAGACTGCCAAGAATGTGTGAGAAAAAGACTTGGAGCACTAAATGGTATTTTGATTTAAGGGCCAGAATAAAATTACTCAGGACTTTTCTCCTAAGTCTAAACCTGCTAACAATTTCCAAGTGGTAAGAAATTTTATCACTGCCAGTTCTAGATAAGTAGCCTAAATCTTGTTAATGAAAATAATAATTTTTAAAACATCCAACATTCCCTGGAAATATAATGTAAAACTTACTGGCTCTTCCATATAAAGCCTTTTCCCAATGTTCTGGTTTTTTTTTTTTAATGTTTTTGGATTTATCTCATACTTCTTTTAAGCCTTTCAGGTGCATTCCCTTCCAAATATTGATGGCTTTCAATCATGGGTTGATTCCCAACTTTTAATCCGAACTTTTAGTAATGGGTCAATGGGAAAACAGAAAGGGATCAAGGAAATAGGATCCCAAACCTAGATTTGCTTCCTTGATTTGACCTACTACTTATATTTTAAGGCTCCAAATATGCTGCAGAAATAGATGACACCTACCAGATGGTTTCCAAAGTACAAACCAACACGTGTGATGATTAAGAAGTGAGATGAAGAAATGAGAATAAAAATAATGTGGAATCCAGTGAGTCTGCCTGCCTGCAAATAGCACCTCACATTCAGAATCTGACTATAAGCAGACCTACCATAGACTGCAGCCACCAAGAGCCTTACAGAAAGCAAAGCCTAGCACTTCCTCTTAGAAGCCTGAACCCCAGCTTGGCCGGTGCTTGAAATAATGCTTCCTTAGTCTTAGGTTTTGTGAGTTTTCTTTATGCTTTTAAAAAAAATTGACTTTATTTTTTAAGAGCAGTTTTAAATTCACCGCAAAATTTAAAAGACAGTACAGAGATCTCCCAGATATTCCCCACCCTCACACATGCGTAGCATGTGGGGTTATCAGCAACCCCCTCCAGAGTGACTTGTTTGTTACAACTGATGAACCGACATTGATACATCATAATCAAAGTCCATAGTGTACATTATGGCTCACCCTTGGTGTTATACCTTCTATGGGTTTGGACAAATGTAAAATGACATGTATGCACTCTTCCAGTATCATACAGAGTAGTTTCACTGCCCTGCAAGTCCTCCATGCTCTGCCTGTGCATCTCTGCCTCTACCCCAACTTCTGACAGCCAATGATCTTTTTATTCTCCATAGTTTTGCCTTTTCCAGAATGTCATATAGTTGGAATCATACAACATACGGCCTTTTCAGATTGGCTTCTTTCTCTTAGTAATATGCATTTAAGGTTCCTCTGTGTCTTCATTGCTTGATAGCTCATTTGTATTTAGTGCTGAATAATATTCCGTTGTCTGGATATTCCACAGTTTATTGATCCATTTACCTACTAGAGGACATCTTGGTTGCTTCCAAGTTTTGGCAATTATTAATAAGGCTGCTATCAACGTCTGTGTTCAGATTTTTGTGTGCACACAACTTTTCAACTCCTTTGGGTAAATACCAAGGAGTGCGATTGCTGAACCACGAGGTAAGGATTTGTTTAGAAATTGCCAAATTGGCTTTACCAATTTGCATTTCCATCAGCAATTAATGAGAGTTACTGTTGCTCCACGTCTTCACCAGCATTAGATGTTGTCAGTATTTTGGATTTTAAACATTATAATAGGTGTTAGTGATATCTGACTGTTCTTTTAATTTGCATTCCACTGATGACATATGATGTGGAGCATCTTTTCATATGCTTATTTTCCATCTGTAGATCTTCTTTGGTGAGGTGTCTGTTAAGGTCTTTGGCCCATTTTTTCAATCAAGATGTTAATTCTTGTTTCTGAGTTTTGGGATTTCTTCAGGTATTTTGGATAAGAGTCCTTTATCAGATGTCTTTTGCAAATATTTTCTCACAGGCTGTGGCTTGTCTTCTCAGTCTTCTGACAATGTCTTTTGCAGAGCAGAAGTTTTTAATTTTTATGAAGCCCAGCTTATCAGTTATTTCTTTCATGGATCATACCTAGGAGTTTTATAGTTTTGCATATTACATTTAGGTCTGTGATCCATTCTGAGTTAATTTTTGTGACAGTTATAAGGGCTGTCTCTAGATTTATATTTTTTGGATGTGAATGTCTAATTGTTCACATAGCTTTTTTAAAATTGAAATATAGTCAGTTACAATGCATCAGTTTCTGGTGTGCAGCATAATATTTCAGTCATATGTATCCATACATATATTGGTTTTCATATTCTTTTTCATTATAGGTTACTACAAGATACTGAATATAGTTCCCTGTGGTATACAGAAGAAACTTGATTTTTTATCCGTTTCATATATAGTACTTAATATTTGCAAATCCCGAACTTCCGCTTTATTCCTCCCCTACCCTTCCCCCGCTGGTAACCAAAACTTTGTTTACTATGTCTGTGAGTCTGTTTTTGTTTTCTCAAAGCATTTGTTGAAAAAACTACCTTTGCTCCATTGTAGTACCTTTGCTCCTTTGTCAAAGATCAGCTGACTCCATTCATGTGGGTCTGTTTCTGGGCTCTCTATTCTTTTTTATTTATCTATTTACCTTTTCACTTGCTAACATCACACTGTCTTGATTATTGCAGCTTTATAGTAAGTCTCAAAATCAGATAGTGTCAGCCTTCTGATTTTGTTCTTCCCTTAGATATTGTATTAGCTGTTCTGGGTCTTTTGCCTCTTATATAAACTTTAAAATTATTTATTTATTTATTTATTTACTTTTGGGGGGATAATTAGGTTTTATTTATTTATTTTTAATGGAGGTGCGGGGGTTCAGTAACCCAGGGACCTTGTGCATGCTAGGTACACACTCTGTAACTGAATTATACCCTTCCCCACCTGTTGTATAAACTTTAAAAATAAGTTTGTTGATACCCACAGAATAATTTGCTGGGGTTTTTATTGGGATTGTGTTGATTCTATAGATCAAGTTGGGAAGAACTGACATTTTGACAATATTAACTCCCTATCCTTTCTTTGAACATGGATTATTCTTCCTATCCATGAACATAGGTTAACTCTCCATTAATTTAGCTCTTTGATTTTGTTCATCAGAGTGTCATAGTTTTCCTTGTATAGATCTTGTATGTATTTTGTTAAATTTATACTGAAGTATTTCATTTTTGTAGTGCTAAGGTAAATAGTATTGTGTTTTTAATTTCAAATTCCACTTTTTCATTGTTGCCATATAGGAATGCAGTTGACTTTTGTATCATAACCTCATATCCTGCAACCTTGCAGTAATCACTTATTAGTTCTAGAAGACTTTTTGTCAATTCCTTCAGATTTTCTACGTAGTCAATCATGTTATCTGAGAACAAAGACAGTTTTATTTCTTCTATTCAAATGTGTATACCTTTTATTTCCTTTACTTACTGCATTAGCTAGAAGTTCCAGTACAGTGTTGTAAAGGAAATGTGAAAGGGGATACCCTTGTCTTGCCCCTAGCTGTAGGGTCTTTTGTAGATATTCTTTATCAAGTGGAACAAGTTACTCTCTCTAGTTTACGTGAGTTCTTACATGAATGGGTGTTGCATTTTACCGAATGTCTTTTTCTGTATCTATTGATATGATGATATGATTTTTCTTTTTTATTTTAGGCTGTTGATATGAATTACATTAATTGATTTTCAAATGTTGAACCAGCCTTGCATGCCTGGGATAAATCTCACTTGGTCGTTGTATATAATTCCTTTTAATCTGAATGTGGCTGAACACCAACTCACTAGCCACGGTCGGACTAAATCTAGCAAACTGGATTACTCTGTGCTTACTTGGGAAAACTGGGACTTGAATCAAGGCTCTTTCCCTTTTGTCCTCCTTTCAGATACTGTTGTAGGTTTCATTGCATATGCATTTCTTTGAGCCATGAAGATTGCATGGTTGAGGAGTGGGTTTGTTTCCATTTCAGAAGTGTTGCTGCTTATTGGGAATGACCCCATCTCTAGTAGCAAAGAGTTAGGAAAATACTGTATTCAAAGTTAAACTTTGCTTAAATAACTACAGTGAATAATTTCCCTGCTGTCAGTAGAGAAGTACCACAAAAGGAGTGAAATTAGTAACCATTTTTGAATAGAGAATGTTCATATGAAATTTTTTGTTTATTTTCATATTCTTTTTCATTATAGGTTACTACAAGATATTGAATATAGTTCCCTGTGCTTGTTGTTTATTTTATATATAGTAGTTAGTATCTATAAATCTCAAACTCCCAATTTATCCCTTCCGACCCCCTTCCCCCTCAAAAAATATTAGATAATAATTAGTTAGTGGGGAAGGAAGCCCCATGAATTTTGCAGGTGTACACATGGCAGTTGTTGTCCCTCTGAGCAGAATAAAAAACAAGTGTATGTATCCCCAGATTTTAGTCATAATACTTACTATTATTGACACCTGGAATGCATTTGCAAGTTTTTGTGTTTGTTCCCAAAATCTAGGACCAAATTAATGCACAGCTTACTAACTTACTACAAGCAAACTGATAACTATAATGCTAGAACATAGCATCCCTACGCAGAGAAAGTCTGAAATTGTCCCAGGCTCCATGACTTTCATTTACGTTGATTTTACTCATTTTCTATGGTTTTTTTTGTTCAACATATGTGTGTGTGTGTTGGTTTTGAGATGTTTTTAAGTTTGTTTCATTTTGTCTTACTCTTGTTTATTATTATTACTTTTTACTAGAGGTACTGGGGATTGAACCCAGGATCATGTGCTCTACCACTGAGCTATACATCCCCCCTCCCCAAGGTGTCTTTAAAATGACATATGTTTTGCTACTTTAGTTTTATTTTATCAAATAGTATAGTATAATATAAATAATATAATGTTTGACGTACAGGCACATTCAGTGAATTTGTTCCTGATGTGCTAGAACAGTAATAAGAAACACCAAATGATTACAAGTGCTGTTTTTGCACTCACGTTCATATACTGTAATTTAACATAAGTTTATCAAATCTAAAGTAAATAGGATTCGTTTCTGTGATTGCCATCTGTTATAGCAGAATTCTAGTCCCTATCTCTTACCTACAGAGGAAAAATTTGTTGATTAGGAAACACAACTGTTTAAGAGGTCCAGTTCTTTTTTTTTTTTTTTTTAATTTTGCTTTTATTGAAGTGTAGTTGATTTACAATGTTAGTTTCAGGTATACAGCAAAGTGATTCAGTTATACTTATACATACTTTTTTTTCAAATTCTTTTCCATTATATGTTATTACAAGAGATTGAATATAGTTCCCTGTGCTATACAATAGGTCCTTGTTGTTTATCTATTTTATATATAGTAATGTGGGCTGTGGATGATAAAGGTGATAAGAAAGTAGAAGTCTGGTTTGGTGACAGTTCCCTTAGTGAATGGGAAGAAGTAGCCACTGCTCTTGAGCAAACTCGTACTTCTGCTCTTGGTTTTCCCCATGAGTTCCCATCAGTACAACTGCATTATTGAAACTCGTGCATGAAAACCAACAATTTCCTCCATGTCTAAAGTTCTAACACCCAATTTCCCTTTTCCATCTTATATTGTAGTTAAAATGTGATTTTTAATGGAGTTTTTTTGGTAATGCAGCTCTCAAGATATAGCAGGAGAGACTATTTTCATAAAAATAGTACGTGCTTTATCTCAACATTTGCTATTTAGGAATTGGCTTTTTATGGTAAAATTGCTTTTCATTTGTTTGTTTTTGTGGTTTTATATTGGCTATGTATTGGTTTACTCACATTTTCTCGTAAAAGGTATTTTATGGAGTTACCAGCTAAAACACCTGGATGGAAGTTAAACATTCCATTATCTGAATGCTTCACCTACCTCATGCCCAACATCTGGACACTGGAAGTTGTTCTCAATTTCTATTCAGATGACTATAAATAGGGGGTATATAGCTCAGGGGTAGACCATTTGACTGCAGATGACTATAAATGTACTAAACTCAATCACTGCCAGACACCACTTGCATTAAAATACTCGAATCACTCATCTTGCAAGGCATCCATAAAGTGAATCCCAGCTGGGAATTTCAACACAAAGAAGGCTGTTACACAGTGGCACAGTCATCAAGGAAGAATTTCAGAAACAGGGCATGGAACTGCTGGGAATTCTTGGTTCTCACCCTACTCACTCACTCACTCACACTCACACTTATCCAATAAGTGTTTGCAGTGCTGTTGAAACTAAATTTTAGTCTTGGAAATGATGCGTTGGAGTGGCATTATTTTGCTGTCCTCCTGGAGAAAATTCCTCTGCTGCCCATTTACCCTCCTTATTACTATTCTTGAACTTTTGGTTTGGTTAGTTTTTGACTGAACATATTATATGGGGCTTTCTGATTGGCAGGTTCTTGCCCTTTATGCACATAGAGTATGCTACTCTGCAGGCTCCTCTGGAGAGGAGGAGCGAGGGATGCACCAACCACTTGCAGGATGTATTGAGGACCTCACAGGAGCCATCCTGTGGGATCGACTTCCTGTTTGTATTTTGTTACTGTTGGGCATTTCCTCTCTCTCTCTCTCTCTCTCTCTCCCTCCCTCCCTCCCTCTCCTCGCCCCCCTTTTCCCCTCCCCTCCCTTCCCCTCTTTCTTTCTCTCTCACTTTCACATCTCAGCCACAAAAATGCTCTGCAGGTGTTATTCATCATTGAAAATACACTTTATTATAGACAATTTAGTTTATGTACCAGAGCAAGCACAAAGTTACAGACTATTTCATACAACCAGGAGTTTTTGGTCTCTGATCATCCTAGTTGGTGCAAGGGGAACTAAAGACCACAGGAAAGAATTTAGCAGGTTTACCACGCACAAGCAGAGGAAGGGAAACAATTTGTGAGCAGCTGAAACAAGGCAGAAAGGAAGATTTTGTATATCTCACTGTCTAGACTGCTTTTGATCATTCTTCGTTGTAGAAATTCCTTTTGTGGACAGACAAAGGCAGAAGCAGAAAATAACAGCATAAATTAGAATTTTTTCCCCTGTCAGAAAATGACAGGTGTTACCTTCAGAGAAGTACAACCGTGTATGTTTTCTGGATGAGCAGCCACCTGTGGGAACCAGAATCCAGGCAGCAGCTAGGAATTGGCAGGACAAGAATCAGACCTCAAAACAGGGAAGGGAGGAGAATATTGGGGAAAGAGAGTGTCAGGACCAACATTTCAAGACCGAAAAGATGCTACTCAGGTCAGAAGACAAAATCAAGGCACACTCAGGGATCCACCTGTGGCTGACGCATCTCAAGACTTCCTGCTGCCAGGGCTCCACACACAGTGGCCATCAGGCAGCAGTGGCTCTGAACCTGGGCAGGGCTGGTCCTGTAGGCGGATGAAACCTGGTCCTGTAGTAAAATAGAGGTTGAAAGAAGGTAGGGACTGGCATTTGTCATATCAGTGGCTTTATTTTCTTTTCAATTTCTGACCTCTTTGGGGTAGAGTCACATGCCCCCATTCTTCCGCTAATGATAAATTCTACCCTTTTTTTTGTTATTTTGATTGCCTTCTTCATGAATATTACTCTTGGCATTTGTCATATTAGTGGCATTTATTTTCTTTTCAACTTCTGACCTCTTTGGGGGTAGAGTCACATGCCCCCACTCTTTGCTAATGATAAATTCTACCCTTTTTTTGTTATTTTGATTGTCTTCTTCACGAATATTACTCTTGGATGTAGTAGTCTCTGTGTTTCTTGTGTTGAAAAAAAGGTATCTGTTTTGTATAAAAAGGATAAAGGAGTCAACTAATTACTCTTCTCAGATGTTAATTGCAGTACCAGTACTTGTTTACTTGGAATCTTTGCATAATAATCATAGGCTTTGATGTAGGCTACAGTATTAATCTGCTGTAATGTAAATATAAATTCCATTTGTATTAGAGAATTCCCTACACAACTACTCTGAAGTTAATGAATCTGTGTGGAGCATTACAGACGGAGTATTCCTTCCTCTTTTTGATATGATGTGAGTGGATTATGTTTTATAAACAATTGACCCCTCTTCTCAAACAAAGAGGCTAAAATTACCGTAAGACAAAGACTTTAGTGTCTTTTACTTGACATTGAACACAGTTTTCAACTTTCCAGATGTACTGAATAAGTATAGAATATCAGATACTCGAAAAATTTTATTCCTTTTAATTAGCTGTTAATTAACTTTCCATGTCCTTTAATGAAAATTCAAGTTCTTTGTAATCAGACAGAGTTCATGACTTCTGCATTTCCTTAATACCGCTGAAGCCAGAATTTTAAATAATAATTGGTTGCTTAAAATGCAATAGCATGGTAGATAAGCTATAAGCTGATGACTTTGAATTAGCATAGTCTTTGATAAGATTTTTATTTCATTGCCTCGGGAATCATATATGTTCCAAAAGAGTTGTTTAGAACTGGATAAAACCCAGAAGTAGTGAAAACTGAAATTCCTAAATCAAGTAACACAAGTTTTAGTGAACCAGAGAAATCAAAATTGAATCAGCCCAAGAATTATTCCTTTTCCTTACCTCTGTTTCTACTCCACTCCCACCATGCCCAAGATAGTGCAGCAAAATGTGTAAGGGAAAAAAAAAAATACTTAATGATCAAGTGAGTCCAAATTTTTAATTGAAAAATTTAAATTCTTTACGGGTAAAAATGCTACTCTTCCCTGAAATACCATAATTTTTTGTGAAGATATTCTTGAGGTCTTCTATAAAATATCACTCATGTCACACCATTCACTATTTTGTGATGGCTGATCTATGGTTGTGATAAATCGTGCCTTTGAACTTCAGAAAATAAGAATTTTTATTTATAACTTTATAAAATAAATTAAAAAGTAAAAATAGTTTATAGAGTAAACAAAAAGAATTATAAGACAGCAGGTGACATGTTTTACTACCTGAGAGAACGAAATATGCTTCAGGAACCTACTTGTTCTACATATGAATGGATGTTAGGTGATTATTGATCCATTCTTCGTATTTAATTGATGTGAAAACTGGGGCACTAAATGACCTACTCAAAATCGCAAAGCAAGAGTTTTGCTTTCATTAGAGTAAGTCCAGTAATATGTGTGTTTTTTATGTATTAGCTGGAAATATGAAGTATATTTCACAGTATGAAAATTTCATCTTTTAATATTTTCTTTGAAAGGATTTCCATTCTAAATTTATTTTCATATATTTAGTTTGGACTTCATCTCAGTTAGCCTAGTTTATACAGAGATTTGCCCATCGTCATAAATCTTTTGGCTCCAAATATAAAGCTTAACAGTGTTGTTTACTGTTTCCTGTAAACTACATGCCAGGGAAATACTGAGAGAGATTTTTACATTTGATACATTTTAGTGATAAAGCTTCCACCAGTTATCTAAAGATAATATTTTAAAATGTGGTATTTCTCACTGATATCAATAGAGAGATTTTCCTTGCATTCAGCCTAAGTTCTTCATTCAATCTGATCATGCCTGGTTGCATGCCTAGAGGCTGAAATGTAGGTGAATAGTGTGATGCCCACTGGTGTTATCTCTCAAGACTCACTCTTAAGCTCAAAGCAGCCCAAGGTGAAGAGAGTCCAGGCCCTAAAGGGAGGCCCTCACATGCCCAATGGGTCAGCCCACATCAAACCAAGTGAGTATCTAAATACCCACATCTCCCAGACAACTTAACATCTCATAGAGACTTAGACACCAAGAGTCTTTGCTCAATTTTACTCTAGTATTTAAAGACTGGTTAACTATTCAGAACCACTTGAATTCTATTGCCTCTGAAACAGTGGTTGTCAAACATTTTGATCTCCTTATGCTCCTGAAAATTATTAAAGCCTCCCAAAGGGCTCTGGATTATGTGGGTTATATTTACCAATATTTACCACATTAGATATTAAAACTGAGACATTTGTAACAGTTTTATTTAATTTTAAGGAGCAATAAAGTCATCCTATATTAAAAAGAAATAGCATCTTTTTAAAAGAAACTACATTTCTCAAAAGAAATCAGTGAGGAGATGGCACAGTTTTATATTTTAGCAAATCTCAATACTGTCTGGCCCAAACAACCAGATTCTCATATCTGCTCTTGCAGTAAGTCTATTGTGATCTGTTATTTCGGTTGAAATTTAAGAAGAAAATCAGGCCCATGGAGATAAATGGTTGGAAAAGGAAGGATATTATGGATCTTCTAAAATGGTTTTGGAGGCACACAGGAATGGAAGGACCACACTTTGAGAATCTCTGCTCCAGAAAATACAAGACCGTATTCCATCCAGTGAGTGGAGAACATGACAACTGAGAAGCCCTAGCTTCATTATTCAGAAATCACGAGTCTCCTTTTTCTAAGAAAACATAAAAGCCCATCAACTGAATGCTGTTTTGTCAGAGGGGTTCCTATAATTCAAAGCCTGTGTGTCTCAGCAGGGTCAATTTTAGCCTACAGCTCTCTCCTGTATCTTGATAGACTGCCCTTCAGACATTTTGGACTTTATAGAACTCTATATTCTGTTATCCAGAAGCTTGAAACTTGGAGGAAAACTGTCAATTCAAAGCTCTAATGTAAAACCTTGATATTTCTACCAATTCATGGTGTGGAAGATCTGAGAAGACCTTGTCCCAGTTCTAAGACACCATAGTACTTTGCAACCAAACACATTGTGGTTCTTTCATCCCTTTGCCAAAGATACTTTGATTTTATGTGGTCTTGGAAGTGCTTGGTTGAATCCTGATTCTATATATATATACACATACATACACACACATACACACACACATACATACATACATATACATACATACACACACACACACACACACATATATATATACACACACACTTTTGTAGCTGTTGTCTTTTTCCTCGGGGATATATTTGGCATCTCTGGAGTCTCTGAACTAATAATTTTAAACCAAATTATTTCATCTTTTATAATGGAACTTCTTATCTCCCCTCAGATATCATCATTCAATTCCTTTATCTTTCAGGTAAAAAAACACAGTAAGAAGGATCAAATGACTTTCCCAAGGATACACAGAAAGTAGAGCAGGATTTATAGCCACCCCTTTATGAACACTTAGCAGCCATGTGGCTTGACTATCTAATGGACTGGGATAAACATGGCCTCACTATGGGATCCCTCTCCCACACTCATGATCTCCCAGAGTTGAAACATTCTATAGTTGACCCACCACTGACCCTAAATGCCAGCACTGTATTAGTGTTACAGGAGGTAGAGACCTTCCTGATAGAACCAGGAATTGTTCAGGATCTCCAAGAATGAAAGAGCAACCCCAAGTCAGACCAATTAAGGTCACAGTAGATCTCCTTCTCTCCAAGGGAGAACCACTTCTGAACAGTTCTGTCTAGATATTATGCTATTGCTGACTTATATTTAGAAGTACTGAATGGGTAAAAATTTCCTCTGGTGTTCAGGATCAAAGATGCCTTAATAGACCTTGGTCCTTTAAGGCAGAAAGATGTTGGCTTCTCCGTAAAATTACTCTGAATAATCCTGAGATGCCACCTTTTCATGGAGGAAGAAATGGCTTCCCTTGGAGCTATCCAGGGTGCTCATCTCAGGGCATCATTTTTCAGCCTGTTTTGCCAGCTTAGGCCTGCCCTACTTCCAAGTATTTCTAGAAAATCAAGCTTTTTTCTGAGTCTTGCTGTGATTGTTTCTTGACATGGTGCCTATGTTTTTTATACCTAGGGGACTAATGCTGCAAATTAATATTGACAACCCTACTCCCTACCTGTTTCTTTCTTTGCGGCAGCCTTTTCTTTTCAGGAATCTGAACAACTGCCTCTGCTCCTGGCTTGGCCTCCACTAGTCCAGGCACATTGCTCAGCCCAAGACAAAGCAGTAGCCAAAACTCACCTTAAGAGTAAACAGTAAACATGATTTAATGATGACAGGAGAAATCACCTCGCCCCAGAGCATCTTTCACTTGTAGACTTGCAATGTGACAAAATTCACATTTGATGATGTAGCATCAAAGAACAATAATGACTAGATTTATGAAGGGCACTGGATTCGTATTTTAGATACTTTGTCTGATTAACATTCACAACATCCCCATGAGATAGATATCATTATCCCCCAATTTATAGCCAAGAGAACCAAGACTCCAAGAAGTTAATACTATGTTCCGTTTATCACGACTAGCATGTGGCAGAGGCAGTTTCATCTTTAGGTCTATCTGACTCTACACCCAGCACATTCTGCAAGGCAAAGTGCAGTCTACAGCAGTTTCAGGCATCTTTAAATTCATTGCTATTTATATGTAAGCATCATTTGGCATTTGGTCTTTAATATCTCTTTGATTTTAGGCACTCTATCATTTCTGTGTCACAAGTTCATTCACCTTTGACTGAGAGTAGAGAAGATGTATGTCCTTTACAAACCGACTGATTGAGTGCAGGAATAAGGCTATATCATCATAAACATCTAACCTGTTTGTACCAGGTAACAGACAATTAAATCACAATGATTTGCTCTAGGCCAGAAGCTCATTGACCAGAACAAGGCATCTGTGCCTTTTTTGAGCTTAAGAGATATCATTAACAACGCAAAGCCCCAGAGCCAGTGTGAAGGAAAGTTTTGCAAGTGATGGATTTAGGCTTTGTCCTTTGGGAGTTAGATGTGATTATCTCCATCAGCTTTTTGTTCACACTTTTAAACCTCATTTTCTAGTTTCACTTAATCTTCAGCCTCTTCTAATTTCAAAGTCCCAGGACTCTGAGAACTAAGGGCGAAGCACTTACTTGACCAGCCAGCTAGTGTTTGACCCATGATGTGACACCATTGATGAAAAGTCTTCCTCATTCTTTTAAAATATTCAGCAAGTAGCCTTTGGTAGATATATAGAATGCTCTTTTGCCTCATGGTATAGGGCTTTTGTTTTCTTTTTAATATTGTTTTTCTTATTTTTAAAGTGTTACAGATCCACTCTAAAAAAAATCGAAAAGCGAACACCCATCCTGCTCTATCCCAATTTGAGAACTTCATTTTTACTGCCAGGTCCAAACTGTCAAAAGTTGTCCTCGCTATCCCCACAATACCCAAAGGTCCTCTTTTAAAGTACCCGGGGGTGTCCTAAGTTCCCTGGACTGGACGGTGGTGGGACAGGGACGTTTGGTATCTAGCTGCCAGGCATGGCTCCCACTCCTGTGCTCAAGCACCCCCCACAGAGACCTTGCCGCCTGTCCTCTAGCCCTGATCCATAGTGTTCCTGAGACCCTCAAACAGTACCCCTTTGTAAGTATTTAGCACACCTTAGTACACTGGTTCAGCATTATCCCCTGGCAATGGCCATTGTCACACCACTTGAACCATTAGAAGATGAGCTTGTTGAATGGGCAGGTGGTGACAGGTGCTAAGAAGAATGATGAAGGATGCTGTCTTAATACACCCTAGGGATTCAGCTGATCAGCACACATAATCTAACACCCTCACCACTACCCTTTCTCTGCTGTAAAGTGGCAGGTACAAATAATAAACACAAAGATGATGCTGGGGAATTAGGGAAGAACTGTGGCAAAGTGGAGGGAGTGTGTAGGCCCCTGAAGCTCTGGCTCAGTGAATATAATCATAAGAGGAGGGTGACCGGCTGGACCTGTGGACAGGAACACCTCATCAGGGACAACTATGGAATCTTCAGAGTAAAAACTGTCTCATCCACCTATTTTTCCCTCTCCCTATTATTAAGGGCTTTTCTTTAAATCTTTAATAAATGAAATTAACCTGTTGCCTTAGCAAATATTATGATTCCTTTTTATCAATCACCATATCCATCCATCCTTTCTAATGTATTCTCAATGGTCTCCTCTTTCTGATCTGCGTACTATACAGATAGATCAGATTCAAGCAGATCCAGAAGAATCACGTACAGAAGTGAAGTGGGCAAAATCCCTTTGAGAGAACCATACAAAGGGCTTCCACTGATCTGCAGAGCTGTGGGTGGTGGCCAAGCCCTCCCCACGTCTTCCTCCTCCAATCAGACCTATGCCTTCTTCATAGACACACTCCTAAGGGTGTGTGTGTGTGGTGAATGTAGCTGATCTGCAGTGCCCAGAAGGGGGCTAGGCCAGCATTGTCCAAGCTCCAAAAAGGAAGAAAGGAGCCCATTGTCTCTTGATAAAAGCCTAAAATAGAACTGCCCTTTTAAATACTGCATGACAGTGTAAAAGCTCAAATCTATTTTCTGATTTACTATATAACCACTGGGTTGCTCATCCACTATGTTGCTCTCCAGGTACCTCTGAATCTATTTCAGGCTCCTTTCTTCATGTATAACAAGATACATCTTTTTTTCAGGTTGAATCACATTTCCTTTTTTATTGTTTGTTTTAAGCTAAATTTAGTACAGTGTGTCTTAGTTCTTAATGGTGCCGGCAGCAATCCCCAAATTAGAAAGCTCTTCGAACTTTGCTAGCAATGTGGTGTTTTCTTGCTTTTTTTCAAACCTTCTCACTGTGTTAACATAATAACTAATATTTGTATAGTGCTTTACAGTTTACAAAATACTTTCAAACCCATCATCACCTGAGAAAGGGGTATTACTCAGAATTTTTTTACCAACATGGAAACTGAGGCTTTATAACTGGTTTGTCAGAGGCTGCAGGGCCACTCCCAGAGCTGAGACTGAAGCAGGCTTTCTGGCTCCAAGCTTCATCCCTTCATGTCACTCAGTGCTGCCTCCCTAGTCCCTGGGTTTCCACGTAAGAAATTATGGATAGAAAATATGTGTTATTATTTAAATGTAAGAGAATAAATCCCAGTGTCTAGAAAGATGTTCCAACTGTCAGTTTGGGTCAAACATGTGTCATTTTGTTCCTTTTAACATGAAGGCAATACACACAAAAGCAGTAGCTGGTGCTTTTAAAGATGGTAATAGCGCACATTTATTGTACTTACAATACACCATACTTTCTACTCAGTGCTTTCCAAATACTGTCTCAATTAATCATCATAACAAACCCATGAAAGGAAGTACTAGGGTCTTAGCTCAGGCTGCTCTCACAGAATACTGTACACAAAGTGGTTTAAACAACTGTTTATCTCCTGTAGTTCTGGAGGCTGCAAACCTGAGATCAGAGTAATAGCATAACTGAGTTCTTGGTGAGGATCCTCTTCCTAGTTGACAGCTGCTTTCTCCCCATATTTTCACATGGCAAGGTGAGAGAGGGTCCTTCCTCTCCCTGTAAGGACACTAATCCTGCCACTGGGGCTCCATCTTTATGGCCCCATCTAAACCTCATTACCTCCCAAAGATTGCATCTCAAAATCCTACCACATTAGGGATTAGGGCTTCAACATATGAATTTGGGGGGATAACATTAACAATCCATAGCAACTACTATCATCTCCATTTTACAGGTGAGGAAACAGAGTTGTAAGAGATTATGTGAATCACTCAAGCTGGTAAGTGGTAGGGCTGGGGACTTGAACCTAGGAAACAGGGCTGCAGAGAGCACAGTCTTCACCACTAAACCACAGGGATTAAGATGTCCGGTTCTGTAATCAACCTTAGGTTAGAATTTCAGCTGCACCAATGAGTAGTTGCATTAAATTGGGTAATCTCTCAGAAGCTCCGTTTTTTTTCATCTGTGGAATGCCTAAATGAGTTAACAAAAATTGGCCCCTAATTAGTAGTCAATAAATGTGAGCTAGTATTGTTCCCACTGATGGTACACATAGCTTCAGTTATTCCTTCATTTCTAAATATGTATTGAATGCTTGCTGTGCGTGCCAGACTGTCTTTCTCTGACTCTCAGTTTTTAGAAGCTCCATCTCCGCAGTATCCCCAAGGTCACCAGTGTCCAAGGCTAACCAGGCACTTTCCCTTCCTTCCTGCATTTGAACAATTCTCTCACCATATGGAGTCAGGATTACTCACTTTTACCTTGGTGTTGCTGCTGTTGTTGCAAATGAGTTGGTAATTACAGCATCTTTTGTTTTGCAACATTGCCACCACTCTGTCTCCTCCGAATGCATCCTTCTTCAAAATGTCAGGATTCATGTGACTGTTTTCTCGGGCTGTTTGAGGGCACCCTCTAGTGCAGGAAGGAAACCAGTCTGTTTCACTACAGACATCTCCCATTTACACAACATGATTTAAAATTAAAGTCTTCCGTCTCAAGGCCCCTCTGTTTTTCTGTTCTACTTTCTTTTCTGTTTATAAAAACTCCTGGGCTAAGGCCTCAAAGTCAGAACAGCGATGCCTGGTGGTTCTCTACCTTTAAGTCGATTTGCTCCCAGGCCCTTTGCCCTAACTGTCAAATGTCTTTTCCCAAGATTTTTCTTTTCCTCTTTCCTCAGCCCTTAAAACTTACTCAACAAACTTTGAATTTCCTTTTGACCTACAATGATTTGGTGAAACACTTGTTTAGTCTTGCTGTATGCACTTGGAAGGTCAGTGTTTTATCCATAATATTGCAACTAACATAAGGCTTTTCTAGATAAATATGGCCAAGAACAAAAACTCTGTAAGTTCAGTGTCAAACCAGATGCCATTATAAAACAAATGCAAAATGCCTTTAATTAGAATATATGTTTTATGATCTGAATACTTCTATAAACTCAGAACACACAGCCAGTGTACCCAAGAGTAGAATACATTAAGAGGTATAAAATTGTAAATTGGACATGTGGGTAAGCTTTATTGATATTGTAAAATATTATGGTAAAACTTTCCATCAGATCTCATTTGGAGGCACCACGTTAAAAACAAACAAAACAAAACCAGTAAGAGTTGTGAGTAGTCCTGACATAATTAGAAATTGAGCTTATTTGGATTCACGTCACTCAACTTCAGACAATTACAGCGTTAAACTTCCAGCAGATGGCCAGAATTAAGTCCTGGTGAGCCTTCCCATAGCAGTGAAGCTGACATGCGTAACACCTACCACTGGCAAGGATTTAACTCCACCTGGAAAAAAGTGACTGGGCTGGAAACTGCTGAATCTGATAGTGGTGTGGGTGTAACTTCAGCAGAACAGCTGCTTCCACTGTAATCCCTGGTGTTTCTGTGTAGAACTAACACGTGGTCAGTTTGGTGGGAGGCCCATAACTGAACAAGTGGGGGAAAGAGATGGAAAAGGGAGGCCCGTGGATCAGTTGAATTAGTTAGTTACTTCGTGTAAGCAAAGCAGAGTGTTCTTTAATGGAAGGTGTTTCTCTTGCACATGAAGAGTTGGTGCTCAGTCGACATAACAGTGATCTGTCGTGGCCCTACACTGAAGGTAACTGAGTGAAAAGAAAAAAGAAGGAGGAAAGAATATTCCCAGAGAGATTCATGAAAACGGTGCCGTGGTAACAGTCAACACTTTTTGAGTGTTTACTGTATGTTGGGGATGGTATACACTCTTTAAATATGTTGCATTTTAAAAATCCTCATAACTGTGAGATAGATACTGTTTTTCTTTTATTTTCAGATAGACTTTATTTTTTAGAGCCGTTTTGGATTCACAGCAAAATTGAGCAGAAAGTGTAGAGGCTTCTCACATGCCTTCTGTCCCTGCACAGGCATGGCCTCCCCTTTCATCAGCATCCCCCACCCGAGTGGCCACCTGTTACAACTGATAGGCCTACCCTTACCTATTGTTATCATCCAGAATTCATGGTTTACATTAGGGCACGCTCTTGATGCTCTGCATGCTGTGGGTTTGGACAAATGTACAGTGTCATGCACCCACCATTATTAGAAACTATTCTTATTCCCATGTTCTATGTGAAAAGAGTAATGCAAAGGGAAGTCACACAGCTGGTGAATGACAGAGCTGGACGGAAAAGGGTCCACTGGGTCTAGCCACAAGCAGGCTTATCCAAGACCCCTGTGAAGGCAGTTTTAGGAGAGTTGTTGGGTGCGGGTGGGAAGAGGGCCTGGTTTTCTTACTAGCAGGGTCCCTGGAGGCAGGCACAGCAGGGAGCCTGTGGGCACCTACACATTCACTTATATAACTGACACTCATCAGGAATGTTTCTCATCAGGAAGTTGAGATGTTTCTCATCAGGAATTTTGGCTCCAGTGTGCTCTTAACCATTATAGTCACCTATCTCTTGGTACCTCATTTGTTTAAATGGTTTCTGACTTACTAAATTCCATCCAATCAAACACAATTTGACTGCCATAATCCTGTAAAGACATACTGTCTTTATTTGATATGCTAACAGAAGAGGCACAGAGAGATTTCAGATGATGTGCCAAGAGTGCAAAGCTGGCTGCTGCTAAGTCAGCGTAAGAGCTCGGGAACAGCGTGGTACTCTCAAGCGCAACGCTCTTCGGAGCCATTCGTCTTTGGCTCTGGTTTCCACAAATGAGGCTGACGGGGGTGCTCTGTGTGCCGCCGATGGTCCTGAGGGGAGCTGCTGTGGTGACTGATAGGATGCATGAGATGCTGTCATTCCCTCCCCTCCCCCAGTGTGTGAGGCACGGGCCACTGGCATGGTGATGTTATTGGACTAACATCCACCTGAGTGCACCAGGCATTTTGCCATTTCCTGGTTTAACCTAAGTAATAATTACCTGGCTCGCAAGGCCAGGAAAGTAAAAAAGCAGGCAGTGTAAGTTCAGGGTCATACAGGGAGTCAGAGAAGAGCCAGGGCTGCTCAAGTTCTTAGGCACCGTCACTCCGCCTTGTGCACAGGCAGGACATTTAACGCATTGGTTTATTGACATCTGAGAGTCATATTTATGGGTCTATAAAAATTACGGTTTTGTACAAAGATTCAGAAACATGAGTTCAGGGAGTGTTCTGCAGAATAAACTCCCCTGTGATATTTTTTAGAGCCAGCCAGTGAGGAAGTAAACATATGTTGATCCAGTCTTCATTCACCCAAGCAGGGATGGAAAGGAGGAAAAAAAAAAAAAAAAAAACAGAAACAATGGTCTTTGATCTCATTTTCTACTAGTTTACAAGTTTATTTGCTTGTGGCTGCTACTGTAACATCAAGTTAAAGCAATTTCCAGGTCATTATTTCTCTAATGCAATAGCAGTTTTTCAGTTGCTGGTGACATGGTCCAAACGTGTGGGAAAACTTCAGAGATTACTCAGACATCAGCAAAACACTAATTATATGAGTGAGAGTCCCATGCACCATGTGAGTCCTTGGTCAGGAAATCAACAGCACGATGAATTTATTCCTGAAGGCACCAAGTTATGCAGGCCGTCCCAATGGCTCCAATGAGCCCTGTTTAAAAGTATTCAAATATGGATCTTAGAGAAATGAGAATGACTTATGAAAGACTTTCTTTTAAAATTCCCTTCTCTTTAATAACCCAGTTCCTCCAACATCATTCCTGGACCTCTTTTGTATTCAGTCAAGCAGATAATGTAAAGAGGAGAGACAGCATAATGTATTTCAAGTTAGTTGACTTTTTTTATTGTGTTGTTTCTGCACCTTTGATTCTTCTGATTTTTCTCTCTTATATGTGTTTTTCAATCTATCTTTCTTTGCTTGATTTGCAACTATTTTCAAATCTCTCACAAACAGTTGCCATTTTTCAGCCCCTTCTATTTCTAATATGTGCAGTATTTCGTTTCTCTTCCCTTTCTGCTTATGCGCCATCGTTTTCTCACTCACTCTTCAAGTAACTGAGTTTGCACATGACTTTATATTGTTAAACAATCACTCCAACAATGTTCCAACTGTCTCTGGAGAAAGGAATACAATCTTAAATATAAATCAGCCTGAGCCAAATGAAAGCCTGCTCAAGCAAGGCATTAAATCCCCCCTTCTGATTTCCAAAACCACACTGAGAAATAGCTTAGGTCAGCTAGAGAGGATGTGGCAAAGGTGAAAAATGATAGTATGAAGAGCCCCTGGTTATATCACATTTTCCTCTTTTATTACTTTGGATTTTCCAATAAATTCTGGGACCCATGCCTTTTTAATATATTTCCTTGGTCTCTGCTAACTCCAGCATTTGGCAGATGAAATTCCAATAGACTGTCTAGAGACCCCATGCCCCAATAGCAGCTTAGCATCTCAGTGGACCAACCACAGAGCAAGAGCAATGAGAGCTTTAATTCCAATCTATTTCTACCCTTGCTGTCTTTGCAGGGACTGCTTATATTTGGTAATATGTAGCATAATATTTGAAAAATATGTTCCCTGGCTCAAATCTCCTTGTGCAAAAATAGGGTAACAAACACATTTCTTCTACATATATTTCACAGATGTACATAGATACAAGGGGGAGGGTGTAGCTCAGTAGTAGAGTTTGGGCTTGGGATGTGCAAGGTCCTGGGTTCAATCCCCAGTACCTCCATTTAAAAAAATAGATAGAGATAGAGCTATATCAGTAAAGAATGAAAAAAGGGTTGAAGAAACGACGAGAAAGAAATAATGGATGATGGTTGAGCCTCCATTCTGTTCCTAGTGCTTTAGCCATATTATCTCATTTAATCTTACAATTATCCTATGAAGTATTTACAACTATACCTTTTATAAAGGTAATAAGCAAATGGAGGAATAAGTGCCACTGGTCACCTAGCAAGTGTTAGAGTCATCCATGAATCCAGATGATGATGGTGATGATAAAGACCAAGGAGGAGAAGAAACATTTATTGAACCAGACCCTGAACTAAGCATTTCATGTACTTTATTTCATTTACAGCAGCTCTCTGAAGTAGGTAATATTATTACATCCATTTCACTGATGAAAAACCAAAGGGTACACTGGTAAAATAATCTGTCCAATCACAGAACTAGTGGGTGGAAGCTCCAGGATTTGAACCATAGCGGACTAACTTCAGATCCCACACTAGCAACTCTGAAGCCACGTGCTTTTCACTATATAACCATGTCTCGAGACATATGAAATGGAAAATCAACACCAAAAATATATTTTAGTGCCATATTAAAAAAAATTCTGTATCATTCAAGATATGACTAGCATGCCAGTATAGCCCAGGTATAGAAAGGGTTATGTGAAAAGATAATCCAGCATGCCAGGGAAGAGTTCATCAACGTGTCGTCTTCTGTACTACATACAAGACTCCTTCAGAATGCACTGGGGGTTCAAAGTAGTATTGACAGGAGAAGGAGAGAACAGTCTAAAATCCAGTTAACTCTACTGTTCATGCAGAATTAGCAGATTGTTGTTGAACTGGATTAATAAATTCAAAGAATTGCATGAACTCAATTAAGATAAATTTCAGGTGTTAGGATGACAAACAGAACAAAACCAAATAACTCATTCTAACAAATCCCTTTTACAGGGTTAAAACAGTTAATGATATCTGCTCTTCCCATTGATATAAGTATCCTTATAAGCAGTGCAAATAAAAATATCTATTATTCCAGTCATTATTTCCCCCTTTAACTCTTTAGATCTCCTTGTCTTTCCTAAAGGCAATTTTGAATAGGTGGGAAAGTATGGACTTACAGGAACTGGCATTAATTCAGTATTTACTGTGCACCAGGTATTGTGCTAAGTACTTTATTTGCCTTCTTTAATGTGAGGTAGGTGCTATGTAATCTCTGTTAAATGGATGAGGAAACAGTGGCTTAATAGATCAGTTAATTTCTCTGTGTCACATAACTAAAAGGAGCTTGGCTTTAAGTTCAAGTCTTCCTGATCACAGAGCCTGAGCTCTTCATCAGTATTCACTGAATTCATAGCTAGTCAAGTGATTATATTCAAAAGGTGTGGATTAGTAGGTCATCATCAGTGTGAAAGGCTGTGTACTGTCCAGTCCTGAGTCTTACAGTTTACAAGGAATACAGGCCACTTGGGGAGTGATCAGAAAGGAGCAACTTGAAGGGTAAAGGGCTCGTAACCACTTCAGTTGAAGAGGGATCTTAGCCTGGAGAAGGGAAGCCTTAATATGGTCCTGTCTTCAGAGATTTGAAGAGCTGCCCTGAAAGAAGTGAAATGAGTCTCTGTTCAGAGGGGGCCTTGAAGAGACTGTATCCAGGGTTCGTTGACATTCTGTGATTCTATGATATGTTCCTCAAGAGTCCAAAGAGTATGTCTTAGTCAGTTCAGGCAGCTATAGCAAGATGCCAAGGACTAAGTGGCTTAAAGAACACATGTTTATCATGGTTCTGGAGGCTGGAAGGTCCAAGCTCAAAGTGCTGGCAGATCTGGTGTCTGATGAGGACACTCTTCTTGGTTTGCTGTTGGCCATCTTCTCCTTATATCCTCACATGGTGGAGAACAGAGAGGACTAGCTCTCTTTTTCTTCTTATAAGGACCCACCATGGAAATTTCACCCTCATGACTTAATCACCTTCCAAAGGCCCCATGTCTGAATGCCATCTCATTAGAGTTTCAACATACGACTTTTCTGGGGGACACAAACATCATTCCATAGCAGAGTAGAGCGAACTGGAGCTGCGTGTCAGCTTAGCTTGAAGAATTCTCTGCCAGAGCAATCCAGGGGTAGGAGTTGTGCTTCAGACTTAATCCATCATTGCAAATACTAGCATGGGTCAGAAGAACACTTGGCAGGAGTTTTGGAAAGGAAATTTAAATATAAAGTGATTGATTAAACTAGACACCTTTCCCAGATTGGAAAGTCCATGAATTGACCAATAAAGGCTTCATGATTACAAACTCCCAAAGCTTTATGCTAAGACTTCTGAGCCTGAGATTCCCATGTTTCCTCTGCTCATCTCAAGAAGCCTTCACTAGAGGGAGACTAGAGAGAACTTATAATGACAGTAGCATCAGCTGTCAGCACTTGCACTTGAATTCTAAAATGACACAGTCAGGGTTGTAAGAAAATCTATGTAATTATTCACAATAGTCAAGGGGTGAAAGCTCCCTAAATGCCCATTGACAGATGGATAAACAAAACATGGTGCATATACTATGGAATATTATTCAGCTGTTAAAAAGAATGGACTCGACATATGCTACAACATGGATGACCTTTGAGGACATTATGCTAAATTAAATAAGCAAGTCACAAAAAGACAAGTACTGCATGACTGCATTCATATCTTTCATCTAATGTAGCCAAACTTTTGGAAGCAAAAAATAGAATGGTGGCTGCCAGAGTTTGAGGGGAGGAGGAATGGAAAAGTTGTTATTCAGTAGGTATAGAGTTTCAGTTTTGCAAGATGAAAAGTTCTAGAGATCTGTTACACAACAATATGAATATACGTAACACTGCCAAACTGTTCACTCAGAAATGGTTAAGGTGGTAAATTTTATGTTATGTGTTTTTTACCACAATACAAAATAAAAGAAATTCCATATTCCATCAGGAACTAATAGGATAACTCATAAGAAATTTTTTAAGTTTACGTTTTAAATAAATATTTTATTTTATTTTGGGCGGGAGTAATTAGGTTTATTTATTTATTTACTTAATGGAGGTACTGGGGATTGAACCCAGGACCTCATGCATGCTAAGCATGTGCTCTACCACTGACCTATACCCTCCACAGTAAGAAAATGTTTCAAAAAGAACAAAATTCCATTCATTTTAGGGAATGTAAATAATATAAAAAATTAGAGAGGCAGATGGACCTAGAGATCATCATTCTAAGTAAGCCAGAAAGAGAAAGAAAAATACCATATATCACTCATATGTGGAATCTTAAAACAAACAAACAAAAAACACCATGAACTCAACTACAAAACAGAAACAGACTCTCAGTAAACTATCATATGGTTTCCAGAGAAAGGGGATGGGAAGGGATAAATTTGGGAGTTTGAGATTTACAAATGTTAGCCACTATATATGAAAATAGATTTTTTTAAAGTTTCTTTTGTACAGCACAGGGAGTTATGTTCAATATCTTATAATAACCTTTAATGGAAAAGTATGAAAATGAATATATGTATGTATATGCATGACTGGGACATTGACACATTGTAATTGACTGTACTTCAATTTAAAAAAATTAGAGAGGCAACATTCCTAATTGATAGGCAATCTTTCTTGGTTAGATGCAACTATATATGGATGTGGGTTAATGAGTGAAAAATTCAAACCAGTTGATCAGATCAAATTCATTGTTTAGATGTAGTAAAATCAGACTTCATGAGGAACACAATGAGAATGATAGGACCCCCTCAGCAGATATCCTGAAGCTGGGGTCAGTTTCACCTATAGCTTTTTTTCAAGTGATAATTTCCTTAAAAAGAAGTTACTACAGTGGTGTTCCTTTTATATTCTTTCTTCTTTCAATCTCAAATAACCCTTAATGTATCTTCTGTGTGAGACACACATTCATGGATATGCAAACGAAAAATAGTTACGAATCCCTCTCCAGGCAGGCAGGGTTACAATTCAAACCTTTGTAAAGAGAGATTTCAAATAACACCTCAAGATTTCTCAGCCTTTCAGAATAGCTAAAAGTTTCAGAGAAAAGTAGAACTCGCCCTTCTGATTGCCTTGTTGTTTGTGTACTTTCCACTGCAGGACCAACTCTTGTCTATGTTTGAAACCAAGAAACAATTATCTTTGAACTCCATGTATCCTTGACATCTTCCATTTTCTGACATTCACTGTCTTTCCAGGTTTCCCTCGATAGCTCTTGGATTGAAATGTTTAACTATTAAGACAGTATTATAAGCAGTCATTCCTGTATGGTTAGACGTGAAATAGTCTGTCTCCCTAAGCTCAACCAACCCTATCTTTCAGTTTCTTGATGGTTAATTCCGATTCAGATTCCCAGACTCTATTCCCCCTGCCCTTCTTACTCAAGGTTGGATTTTTTTTTTTTTCTTTCAGCTGCCTAAGCTGTAACAATTGGGGGCGTATGATAAAGGATAAACTAGCTGTGATTCTAAACTGTCCCCTAGCAAATGGGAAGATTTTTAAATTAACTTATTGTTCCTAACTTTTTTGTAAATAACTGTAATTTCTAAATGTATAACTCAGCTATAGCTCTGGTGTAACTTACAGGACAGCTTGGTGTTGTGATGAAAAATTTAAATAATTCCCTAAGATAAAAGATCAGAGAGCTATCCATAAGATCTGTAGTAGCTTCCTTAGTCCAGAGAGGGAACGCATGGGGAAGATGGTGGAGAGGGAATCAGGAAATACTTGTCCACAGTGCCAGTGCTAAGGATTCTCCGTGAAAGCTGCTGTCAGAGCATTCTGGTCCAGACAGTTTTATTTCCCATATTTAGAAAAGTATGGGGAAGTGATTTGTGTTCCCTTAAATCACATACTTTCCAGGTATTTACCACTTTTCTCCCATCTTTCAGGTTCCAGCCTAACTTATTTTCTCCATTGTGTTTTTCTCCACTTAGCATATGATATATTTGTGTGTTGATGATCAGCCTCCACATCACTAGACTGTAAGTGCCCTGTCATTCCAAAGATTAGCCCATAGGAGGAGTTCAGTGAATATTTGTGGCATGAAGGAATAAATGCATAAAGGGTGAAACAGCCTTTTTTTAGTATAGTCCACATTGCATTAAAAGCAATTCTGTTGGGGAAACTTACAGATGCAATGTGTTGGGACTAAGATTAGGGTAAATGGAACACATTTAGTAGCTTCTCTGGAGGGTCCACTTTTTGCAACAGTAAAGATGGGTGATAGGTACAATCTCCCTAACTTCACGCTAGCAAGTGAAGCATGTATTTTAATGTATAAATATAAAATTTCCAGAGTTCTTTGACCTATTTTTCCCAGCAATATTAGTACATACTGCTCTGGAACACCAGTAAAAACACCTTAGAGTGAGATGTCTTTGGCCTCTAGCATTCTTAACTTGTGTCAGTGAAAACAAGCAGTAAACAATCTGTGATAAGAATAGAAAAGAGTTTTATTTGAGCCAAACCGAGGACTATAGCCCAGCAGACAGGTTCCTAGATTATTCTGAGAAACGGCTCCAGAGACACATGGTTTTCAGCACAGTTGTATATCTTGTCAGAACAAAGAACACTAAACAAGTCAGGGATACATTTCTTCGAGGTTTCAAAAAACAAAAACAACAGGCCAACATATACCCAGTGAGTCAGTTTGGCCTTGGCACCTGGGAAGGGGGTCTTATCAAAGGAGGACAGCACCGGCGTCCCGGGAAGGGAAGCATATAATCTTTATTCTTAACGTGGACATTCTTTACTTCTGGTCAATGTGCCCTTTTCTTTAGTAATTAAAGCAGATATACAGTGGGTGTTTGATAGGCCACAAACAGGCTGTCTTAGTTAGCATAAAATTCAAGTTAACTCGTGTGTAAACCAGAATGACTTCCTCATACCTTAGTATGTGAAATTTTCTTTCACCACTTGGGTACAAAATAATACTGAATAAAACTCTTGTAGACTTTCTTTTAATCAAAGTCAACTGTGGCAAGTAAAACAATATTATTATGGCTTGATAATGAATAACTTTATTAATTTTTTAGATATTTTGCAAATGCATTACAATAATAGCCCATATAGTAATAAGGGTACAGAGTAGAAATACCTTGCCTGCCTCTGAATGATAACAAGGAACAGATAAGATCATCTTTCTGCAAATACTCTGAAAAGTAAGATATTAGCAATACAAATAATCAAATATTTAAATGATAAAAAATTTTCTAGGAATGTTCATACCCATTTGATTATTTGTGGATTTTGCCCAATATCATACATAAACTCTGTTCTGAGTGAAAACCTGCCTTCACACCCCGCTATATACAAGAAATTATACCTTATTCCTTTGGCAGGCACTGTGGCTTCCATTCTCACTTTAGCTGGTAAATACTCTGGTCTTCCTTCCAGTTTCTGGGAGGAGCTCCCTTCTTCTCTGGCTCTGAGAGCCACTGATTCAGGCACAAGCACATGAGCCAGGCCGGGGCAAAGAGAATGGAGAACAAGATTTGGAAAACGAGCTTCCTTGCTCTTGTGATGAGGTTGCTTCTGGTATTGCCCTTCTTGATTTCTCCAGTCACGGAAGGGACTTCTGTAGCCTTTGAAATGATTAGCAGCCGGTTTATGTCTATACGGGTGATGTGACACCCCAGAAACTAGAGTGGAGAGGCAAAAGAAAGTGGGTGTTTGTTGGGTCACTAAACCAAGTTTCTCTCGTGCATCAGTGTATCTGCTTCATTGTTAGTATCAGTGTAAATTAAATGTTTGGGTTACTTATCACCAAGCACATCCTAATACATGGAATTTCTTTCTTCAACAAACATATGCTAAGAATCTACTAAATGTTAAGCTTTGTGATCCAAAGACAATTTAGGTCTCTTTCATGCCCTAAAGAAGTTACAATCTGATAGGAGAAACAGAAAGTAAACACTAAGGTGGGGTGGTGTCCGGGTGAGAATGGCCATCACAGATGCGGGCAGTAAGGGCATGCTTGTTAAAAGAGGATTTTAAAAATAATAAAACTGACTAAAAGTTGGTTTTCTTTGTATTATCACCACACACTGTCAATTCTCAATAATGCCTGTACAGTGATAAAATACTCCTTTCTGCCAGGGTAGACCATTCCCACTGCCTCAGGCCACCAAACCTGGTGTGTCATTTTTAAATGACTGCCTCCTGCGAATCACACTAAATCATCATGGTAGCTTGCAGCTCATCCTTACAGAAATGAGCCTTCTTTTAAATAAAAAAATAAAAAGCTGCTCTTTGATCATATGGGAATCAAAATCTTGATTGCAGTAACGGAGCAGAGGTATCTTTGGCAACATGGACTTAATTCAGTGCTGTACAAAGGCAACTTAGGGACTTTTTGAAACTATATGAAGGTGCATAATGGGATAAGGACAATTATATGCCACAAAATATTATTGCTAAAGAATTAAGAGCTGATATATATTTCCAGTTTGTCTTTACTGAGTCAAGACATCTCTTTATAATATCTCTCAGTCAGGTGAGACTAAGAGAACAAACTCTGTAATGATTCTAGAATTTCCTACTAAGGTCATTGGACCCACTGATGCTGTTCTGTGCACCTCCCATTCTAGCTCTGATCTAGCCCTTGTCAGGAGGTCTCTTTATCATTGCTCTGTACTCTAACTTTCTGATGAACGATTGCTCTCAGATTGCTTTAGTGTAGTCTTTATCCTTTGTGGTATGAAAGACAGTGGCTTCGACTTTATGGCTTGGCTAGTTCCTATCTGATAAACGCAGATTGCAGTGTGTTGACTGCCAGTTATTTCTCTAGCAGAAATGGGTTTATTTGGGGTCAGCAAAGAAATTAAAATTTGGAGTCTGCAACCATGGCAAGCCATGTGTAAGTCCCTGAGCAGTAACGGGAGGAGAACTCTTGTAAAGAGAGGAAAAGAAAGCTGAGAGGGCTGTTGTAAACAAAGAGTCCACTGGAGGAATGCAAAGGCTGAAGCATGGTGGCTTTTCATTGGCTGAGTTGTGACCATCCCTCACTGGCTGAGCTCTTGCCAGGCAAGAAGAGGGAGTTTTTCATCTTACTGTCTTGGGCTTTGCTGTCACTATAGGGTGTGAGAGCTTCCCACTATGGCCTCCCAACTATTGAGGAAATAGTTTAAGGAAAGGTACAAGGATATAAAAATATATTGTATATTCATTAAAGAACAGAAAAGCAGCAAGCCTAAACTCTGAGTACATGGCAGTGTTTGTAAGGCAGAGAAATCTGTTCTAACATTTCAGAGCGATGACTTAACATAGCAGAAAGAAGTTGTATCTAGAACATTATGCTAATTACTTAGAACTTTATTTGGTAAATATTAAGGAACTATTTAAAAAGTGTAACCACAGAAATAATATAATTCTGTTTTTCAGTTTTATATTATGTAGTTTTTGGGTTTTTTAATTTTACTTTTTTTTCAACATTTTTTATTGAGTTATAGTCATTTTACAATGTTGTGTCAAATTCCATTGTAGAGCACAATTTTTCAATTATACATGAACATACATATATTCGTTGTTACATTTTTTTTTTCACTGTGAGCTACCACAAGATCTTGATTATATTTCCATGTGCTATACGGTATAATCTTGTTTATCTATTCTGCATATGCCTGTCAGTATCTACAAATTTTGAAATCCCAGTCTGTCCCTTCCCACCCTGCTGTAGTTTTTGAACATTCAAAAATATATTTGAAATATATATTACGAGTAATACTATGATTAATATCCATGAAACTATCACCCTTTTAAAGAATTAAAATCATTCTAATACCATTGCATACGTAACTTTGCTTCTCCTCTAACCAGCTTGTTATTTCCTGCTCAGTTATCAGATAATGAATTTTGTTTTATCATTTCTTTGCTATTTAAAAAGAAAATGATTTAGCATGTATATATCCCTAAACAATATATTGCTTAGTTTTGCTTGGTTTTAAACTTTATAAAATTATATGCTACATGTAGTTTTCACTACTTGCTTTTCCTGTGAATATTATTTTTTAAATTCAAAAATATATCATTGTTGTCATGGCTATAATCAACTCATTTTCATCACTGTCTAAATACCAATGTGAATATGCCACATATATTTATCTATACTCCTACTAATGAACACTTACGATTTTTTGTTATTACCAGCAGTATCTTCTTTGCACATGAGCAACAGTTTCTCAGGTATAAGCCCAGGGAAAGGAATTGCTGAAATTTATGGTTATAAAGCTTCAGTTTTACAAAAGCGTGCCAATATTTTTTTCCCAAGCAGTTAAAACAGTTTAAACACTGGTCAGCATCGAACCAGAGCAGCAGCAGCAGCAGTGTATAGAGTCAAACTTCTTGTCTTTCTGCCAAACAAAGAAGCAACAAAATGTATAACGTTTTAGTATTAATTTGTGTTTCCCTGATTACTAAGTAAATTAAGCATTTTCAATATATTTATGTGCAGTTATGTCTCTTCTAAGACAAGGCTGTTCTTATCTTTTTCCCACTTTTCAGTTGAAATGTTTTCATAATTTTAGGACTATTTCAAGTTTTCTATATTTTAGATTAGTTTTGGTAAGAATATGTTTCCAGTCCATTTTGTCTAAATTTTTAGATTATTGCCATAATTTCTCTGAATATCTTTTTATTATCTTTAAATTCTTCAATGTATCTGTAGTTATGTTCTCATTTATATTCCCAATATTTTAAATTTATGTCTTCTCTTTCTCTTCATCAGTCTGGACACTAGCGTGTCTATTTTAATGGTTCTTCAAAGAAACAACTTTGACTTTGTTGAACATCTGTGTTAATCTGTTTCTTATTTTGTCTTTTAAACAAAACTGCTTTTCTAACCTTAATTTAATGGGCTTGCCACAAGCATGGGAGGTTGCAGTGTTTCATTGAGTTCCATTTCTATGTATCATTATCATTCCATTTAAATATTTTAATTTCCATCAAAATGTTTTGACTTATGAGTTATTCAGAAGTACAGAGATTTGTATTGATTCTTTGGTTAGTATCTTCTAATGTATTTGAACTGTGGGTAGGGGAAATGTTCTGTGTATACAGACTTTGGCTTTGAAGCTTACCTAATGGCTTCATATGTGACTTTTTAAAAATGTCTTATGTTTCTTGATAAGAAAGCAGTATCTCTAGTTATATGCAGAGTTCAATAAATCAGTCCTGTTCATTGTAGTGATCAAATGTTTTACATATTCATTATTTTTATCTGCCTGATTAATTAATAGTTTAAAGGACTGTATTGAAATTTTTCATCATAACGTGATTTCTCTTGTAGTTTTAACACACAGCACTAACTAGCACTAACTTGAACTGCAGTTCTAGTTTATTTTTTGTTGTTATTTTGGGGGGTACACACAAATTTACAACTATCATTATAAATAACCATCTAGTGAATTGACCCTTTTTATCATTATGTACTAATACTTCCTATTTCCAAAAGCTTTTTTACTTTAAGAATATTTTATATTCTCCAGCCTTCTCTTGGTTAGCATTAACATGGTATGCTTTTCCCAGCCTTTTATTTTCCATTTTTCTATTTTCTTATAGGCATGCCTCTTACACATAGGACATGATTGGTTTTGCTTTTATATTCAATCTAAGAATCTCTACTTTTAATTGGCAATTTAAGATCATTTAATTATTGTGATCACTAATACGCTTAGTCTTATTTTTATCATTTTACTTTACAATTTTCCTATGCCTCTTCCCCCATCCCCAGCCCACTTTTTGCCCCTTTGTGTTTTGGATTGACAGAGGGTATTTTTCTTACTCCATTGTTTTCCAGCTAATTGTTTGGAAGTTATCTTATATGTGTTATTTTAGTGCTTGCTCTAGAATGTTTACATGCATACTTAATGAAGTCTAATGTTAATCAGCATACTAATCCTATTCTAAAACTATACAAGGATCTTAGAATACAATTAGAATTTCTTGTTTACCCTATGGTCTGTCTTTTGTTTTTCCCTACATTAGAGATGACTATGGTTATTTATATAGACAGTATTTATTTAGATTTCTTTGCTTATTAAGCAGTTGCTTCTCACCATTCTTCTTACATTTCAGACTGTCTTTTTGAGACAATTTTCCTTCATATAAGAAATATATACCTTCAATATTCTTTTAGTGACTGCCTATTATTAGAAACCCTATTTTGTTGGTTGTTTTGTTTTTTAATGAAAATTCCTGTTTTATCCTCATTCATAAAAGGTAGTTTTGATGTTTATGTTGAAAATTATTTTCCCTCAGCACTTTGAAGATTTTATTTTATTGGCTTATGAGTTCCACTATTATTGCTGAGAATCTTTTTTTTTAATTGAAGTATTCTCAGTGTTCTATTAGTTTCAGGTATACAGCACAGTGATTCAGTATTTTTACAGATCTTACCACACTAGAAGTTATTACAAGATAATAGTTATAATTCCCTGTGCTATTTATTGTATCCTTGTTCCTTGTCTATTTTACACATAGTAGTTTGTATCTCTTAATCCCCTACCGGAGCCTGCCCCTCTGCACTTCCCTCTCCCCACTGGTAACCAGTGGCTTGTTTTCTATCTGTGAGTTGTATCTGTTTTCCTATATACATTTATTTACTTTATTTGTTTTAGATTTCATGTATGATATCATATAGTATTTGTCTTTCTTTGACTTATTTCACTAAGCATGATATTCTGTCTAGATCCAACCACATTGCTGCAAATGGCAGAATTTTATTCTTTTTTATGGCTAATAGTCCATTTTGTGTGCGTGTGTGTGTGTATACACACACACACACATATATATCTTTTTTATTCATTCCTCTGTTTATGGACACTTGGGTTACTACCAGTATCTTGGCTATTGTAAATAGTGCTTTTATGAACACTGCTATGAACATGCATCTTTTCAATGTGGCATTTCCATTTTTTTCCAGATATATACCCAGGAGTAGACTTGCTGGATCATATGGTAGTTCTATTTTCAGTTTTTTGAGGAACCTGCATACTATTTTCCATAGTGGCTGCACCAATTTACATTCCCATCAACAGTGTACAAGGATTCCTTTTTCTCCACATCCTTGCCAACATTTGTTATTTGTAGATTTCTTGATAGTCATTCTGACAGGTGTGAGGTGATATCTCATTGTTGTTTTGATTTGCTTCTCTAATGATTAGTGATGTGGAGCATCTTTTTACATTCCTGTTAGCCATTTGTGTGTCTTCTTTGGAAATATATCTATTCAGGTATTCTGCCCATTTTTGATTGAGTTGTTTTGTTTTTGATATTTAGTTGAATGAGCTACTTATATTTTTTTAATATTAACCCCTTGTCAGTCCTGTCATTTGCAAATATTTTCTCCCATTCCGTACATTATCTTTCTGTTTTCTCATTGGTTTCCTTTGCTGTGCAAAAGCTTTTGGGTTTAATTAGTTCCCATTTGTTTGTTTATTTTATTTTATTTTTTGCCTTCAGAGACAGATCCAAAAAAATATTGCTACAATTTATGTCAAAGAGTGTTCTGCCTCTTTTCCCTTCTAGGAGTTTTATGGCGTCAGGTCTTGTATTAAACTCCAAATGGATTAAAGACCTTATTTTTGTATATGGTATGAAGGAATATCTAATCTCATTGCTTTGCATGCAACAGTCTAGTTTTCCTAGTACCACTTTTTGAAGAGACTCCATTGTATATTCTTGCCTCCTTTGTCAAAGATTATTTGACTGTAAGTGTGTGGATTTATTTCTGGCCTCTCTGTTTCAATCTGTGGATCTATATGTCTACTTTTATGTCAGTACCATGCTCTTTTGATTACTGTAGCTTCATAGTATAGTCTGAAGTCTGGGAAGGTCATACCTTCAGCTTTGTTCTTTTTTTCTCAAGACTGTTTGGCAGTTCAGGGTTGTTTGTGGTTCCATATTAATTTTAGGATTATTTGTTGTAGTTCTGTGGAAAATGTCATGGCTATTTTGATAGGGATTGGATTATATCTGTACATTGCTTTGGGTAGTTTGGCCATTTTAACAATATTAATTCTTCCAGTCCAAGAGCACAGAATATCTTTCCATTTCTTTGTATCAAGTTTAATTTCCTTCATCAGTGTTTCATAGTTTTCAAAGTATAGGTCTTTCACTTCCTTGGTTAAGTTTATTTCTAGATATTTTATTCTTTTTGATATTAGTTGCAAATGAGATTTTTCTTTTTACTTTCTCTGACTGATGGTTCTTTATTGGTGTATAAAAAAACAACGTATTTCTGCATATTAATCTTATAACCTGCAAATTTACTGAATTCATTTATTAGTTCTGGTAGTTTTTTGGTGGAGATTTTAGGGTTTTCTATACAAACTATCATGTCATATGCAAAGAGTGACAGCTTTACTTCTTCCATTCCAGTTTGGATGCCTTTTATTTCTTTTTCATATTTGAATGCTTTGGCTAGGGCTTCCAATATTACATTAAATAGAAATGACAAGAGTGGGCATCCTTGCCTTGTTCCTGATTTTAGTGGAAAGGCTTTCAGCTTTTCACCACTGAGTATGATGCTGGCTGTGAATTTGTCATTAATGTCCTTTATTATGTTGAGATGTGTTCCCTCTATACCATCTTTGAGAGTTTTTATCATACATGGGTATTGAATTTTGTCAGATGCTTTTTCTGCATCTCTTGAGATGATCATGTGATTTTTATCATTCTTTTTGTTAATACAGTGTATCACATTGATTGATTTGCAAATATTGAACCATCCTCTCACCACTGGAATAAACCCAAATTGATTGTGGTGTATGATCTTATATATTATTGGATTCAGTTTGCTAATATTTTGTTGAGAATTTTTGTATCTGTATTCATCAGATATATTGGCCTATAAGTTTTTTTGTAATGTCTTTGTCTAGTTTTGGTATCAGGGTGACAATGACCTAATGGGATGAATTTGGGAGTGTTCTAGTCCTCTTCAGTTTCAGGAATAGTTTGAGAAGGCTAGGTATTAGTTCTTTATATGCTTTGTAGAATTCCCTTGTGAAGCCATCTGGTCCTGGACTTTTGTTTCCTGGGAGCTTTATATTACAATTTGAGTTTCACTACTATTGATCAGTCTGTTCAAATTATCTGTTTCTTCTTGATTCAGTCTTGGCAAGCTTTATGTTTCTAGAAGTTTGTCCATTTCTTCTAGGTTCTCCAATTTATTGGCATATAACTATAACATTCTCTTATGATTTTTTTGTATCTCTGTGGTATCAGTTGTTATTTCTCCTCTTTCATTTCTTATTTTGTTTATTTGGATCTTCTCTCTTCTTCTTGGTGAGCCTGGCTAACGGTTTATCAATTTGTGTATCTTTTCAAAAAACCAGTTACTGGTTTCATTGATCTTTTCTATTGTTTTTTGATCCTTTTTTTAATTTTCTTTCTGATCCTTATTATTTCCTTCCTTCTGCTGACTTTGAGCTTTGTTTTTTCTTCTTTTCCTAATTCCTTTAGTTGGTAGATTAGGTTCCTTCTTTCTTGAGGAAGGCCTGTCACTGTAAACTTCCCTCTTAGAACTGCTTTTGCTGCATCTCATTGATTTTCAGTATTGTGCTTTCATTTTCATTACTCTCAAGGTATTTTCTGATTTCTTCTTTGTTTTCATTGACCCATTGGTTTTTTAGTAGCATGTTGTTGAGGCGCCACATGTTTGTTATTTTCCAGTTTTTCATTCTGCAATTGATTTCTACTTTTATACTGTCGAGGTCAGAAAAAAAAATGCTTGATGTAATTTCTATTCTCTTATGTTTGTTGCAACTTGTTTTGTGACCTAGCACGTGATCCATCCTGGGGAACATTCCATGTACACTTGAAAAGAATGTGTATGCTGCTGTTTTGGGATATAATGTCCTGTAGCTGTCTGTTAAGTTCAGCTGTTCTGTTGCATCATTTAAGTCCATTGTTGCCTTACTGATTTTCTGTCTGGATGATCTGTCTTTTGATGTAAGTGGAGTGCTAAAATCCCCTACTATTACTGTATTATTGTCAATTTCTCCCTTTATATCTGGTGCAAATAGTGCTGTCAAATGTTCATCCTTTGTAGCTGGTCTATGTTCTCCCTTTGGCTATGTTGAAGACCATCTCTTTATCTTTAATTTTCTGCAGTTTCATTGGACTTGTCTAGGTATGGATTTCTAAAAATTTATTCTGTTGGCATATGGTGTGCTTTCATTATATGTGGAATCATATTTTTCATCAGTTCTGAAAAATTTTCAACCAGATATTGAATTTAAATATTGTATCTCCTCCATTATCTCTAGTCTCTCTCACTGGACAACAATTGTGTGTGTATACATATATACATATAGGTATACACACACATATATACATATATATTCATATTATTCTCTGTGTCTGTTAACTTCTCTCTAATAACTTACATTTTCTTGTGTCTACATAATTGTATAGGGTCTAAGTGTTAATCTGTGTCTAATTTGCTAAGTGTCATAAATTGGTTGAGGATGGAAATAGAGAAGTAGCGTAAAGGATGATTTAGGAAATGGTTGGTTCATTTCAAAGATAGAGGAGACAGATTAATTTCTTTCCTAAGTAACTCACATTAATAAATATTATCTTTATTGTTCTGAACTGAACTTTTCACTTTAAGAGAAATTTTAACTCATCTTTCCAATTGTTAAACATTAATTTTCTTTTTAAAGTGTAAATAAAATGAGATCTTTATTAAGTTTCAAAGTTCAGCTAAGAAACTTGAGTCAGTGCAGTAACATATGTTTGCAAACTCATTGTATTTATTTCTTTGATGTGGTATCATCTCCTAAGCCCTCTCAAGCCTCTCCCCCACATCTGTAAGAGGGTATGCATGATCTAACCCAAGGCCAGCAGCATATTTTGTGAGTGTGTGATTTATTGTTTTCAAAAAAGATAAAAGAAGTCATGAGTTCAACACATGCAGCTAAGTTCTTCTACAGTTAAGCAAAGTCATTTCTTACTGACTTTCTTCAACAATACAGAACTGTTTCACCACTATTCTTAGCAATGACAAAATGGTCATACACTTCAATTAATAATAATTTGGTAAATAGCCCTGAAGGACTTGTTTGTCCAAATTAGTATTCCTTGTTATACACTAACTGCCAGAGCTTCCATTATAAAATTTGTTTTTCAATTTTTACATATTATATTTAATAGCCCTTAAGTTTGTTGTGTCTTTTAAGTCCCCCTTCCCCACAGATTGTAACTCAATCTCTTTTTTATTTTATTAAAAATGTTGGATTAACACATACAGTTGATCTCAGAAGTGGCATTGAAAATACATGCATTCTGTATATCTAATAATAGCATTCAGATTAAAGAAGTATTTCTTTCATTCCCTGTTTGACAACCCTCCTTTCCTGCCTTTGTCCCTTCCTTCCTGCTTTCCTTTCTTCTCCCTCCCCCTTCCACCAAATCTGGAATTATTCAGAGCCACTGTGTTGACATTTTTCCCTTTTATAATGAGTTCAGCATTTGTCAGTGTCAGCATTTGGACTTATATAGAAAATAACTTCTTGATTATTTATGGTGATAAAGAGGGACAGCATTGTGGGAGTGAAAGTTCTCTGCACTTTTAGAGCTGGCAGTCAGTATGATGGGGTTAGAAGGCTTTCTGACCCCTGGTGCCATCTCTGAAGACTTAAATTCTACCTTTAGCAGTTTGATCCTTTGGGTTAGGACATTGTCCCTTATCAAAATGCAAATCCCTCTGGGCCAGAAAATGCTTTAAGCTGCTATCATTCATTAACATCAAGTGACTAATTCATATACTGGAATCTTTCCAGCAGAACTAGGCAGAGAGCAGATTTATAAGGAGGACTAGAGAAAATCAGTTTGAGAGTCAGAACTCCAAAGAGCAGTAGGAGGCCATTACAGGCAGAGAGAAGGAACAGCTAGAGATTGAAGAGGCTCGAGAGAAACTCATCTAATTCCCATTTTTGCCCATTCTTTCTCCTAACGGTGAATATTTTTTAAATGAAGAAAAAAATCCACATAAATACTCTATAAACTTAGAGCAGTGGACATAGTTTCCTGAATAATTTCATTTGGGATCACATTAGGCAAGAATCATGGCAAGTGGGAAGCATCAATAGAAATTAACTTGCAGGTAATCAAAGCATGAAGAAGTGTGTGGGGAGGGGGGTAAATAAAGGTTATTTATTGCATTTGTAGGATTTTAGTGCACATATGTAATTCTGATAATGACTGTTAAAACTAGGCAGAAAACTGGTCAAAAATCTAATTTCAATCCAATAGTTAAATATTTGTTTCACCAAACAAGAGTTAGATATGTTTGTGTAGGCTTCCTTTTTCTTTTCATATGTTCAGTAAGCAATTCTGGTGTCGTTGTTTATACATTTTATTGCTGACCTACCGGGGAGTACAACAAATAAGAAAAACAAAAGCGCTATCCCCAAGTAGCTACCAAAGTGTTACAAAAAAGAAAATTGAGCAATAAATGCAGTACAAGGTAGACTATGATGTGAGCTCTTTGGGAAGAACAGATGAAGCACAATGTACTATACAGAGTGTTAAAGGATGCTCAGTCCTTCAGTTACAAATTACCTGTTGAACCTTTGCTATAAAGATTGGCAGTTGGAGGGTGAGAGTTACTTTCATGCAGATCACCTAAAGGCAAGCCATCAGTTAGTTATCCACTGAGGTGAGAGAGGACCAGAAAATCCTGGGAATTCATCATTGATGAAAAGACCTTCTGCTCCCAGTTTGTTAGAAATTCTCAGAGATCATAAGGCTTCAAGGAAAGAAACAAAATTTGAAATATCCCCCTGAAGCTTTTTCTGAGATTATTCTTTCCGGTTCAGGATCCCTCTCGTTATGATAGAATAAGGTTGGGAGTTGGGAGATGTCAAAGTGCTAGAGGTTAGAGCAGGGACTTCTTGAGCTGAGGGAGCAGGAGTCACCATGCTAAGGGGAAGTTAAAGGTAGACAACTATGTGGAAGCACATGATCCAGAATTTGAGAAGGAGAAACTTAATGGACCATGAATTAGTAGGAGCTAGAGGCAGGTATTGAAGTCAGAGTATGAGGCTAGACTTTTATAAGTTAGTCACATTGGACCCCACAATAAATGGCAGTATTTGTGACTTACTTTTGTGTAGTATATGGGGAAAAGGTCTGAGGTGAAACTTACTGGGCCAGGCACTGAATGGATATTGCCAGCCAAAGCCAGTCTTCCCTGGACAGGTCAGCATCTCTATCTTTTTGTTCTCCTGCTGCTTAATAATAAGTGATGAGAATCACTCTTGCTATCATTTATGTCACGTGCATTTATTAAGCTGCTGCTGTGTTCCAGGCTCCATGTTGCGTATTCATGGAGAGCCAGGTGAAAGTAGTTGGTGCTTCAGAAGCTAGGGTCCAAAGGGCATGTGTGTAACACCGGCAACCCAGACAGAGCTATGTTGCATGTATTTTTGTGAAGCTGGCCAAAGGCTGATCTTAGAAGTCTAGCTTCAACATGTAAATAGCCATGATTGAGCTGCCCACAGAACTCAACGTGATTGATCCTAGAAGTCCTTTGGATCGCATCCTTTTCATAGCCTGATATACAGTAACAAGTTGACCTTGAGGGCATATGCTTTTAAAGGACTGATAGCAGGAAATAGATAGGCTCTTTTCAGGTAACACTCAGGAAACTTTGATATTGCCACATCTGTTCTCTTGTACCTCCATGCCCCACCTTCCTGCCCATCTGTTCCTTTCACTCAAGATGCGGGAATCCTACACCATGGGCAGGATTTTCACTTCTCAATATAGAACCATGTACCTTACCTCGTGGTCCAACTGACTTCCTGAAAATAAATCATTTGTCTTTGTATTTCATAAGAGACAACAAACATTGATTTTGTTGTTAACGTAGGGGAGCCCGCGTTCATTCAACAAACTATATATTTTAATCATCAAGTGTCCTAAAATTTTGGATTATAATGCCCTGAATGATCTACTTTTAATCAGTTATTGATTACAATTTGAGGAGCCTTGTGTCCAGACTAAACACAGTGTGACTTATTTTATGGTGAGTAACTCCTCCTTGTTTGAAGTGTTGAAGTTGTCTTAAATGCCTTAAACCAAGCTTCTCCAACAGCAGTGTCAGAATTGTGACATTTTATGCTCGTTTTACAGTGAGAAGGATTCTTTAGCAATGTGTTGAAAGGCAATGTGAGTTCACTCTGAGCCTTTGATTATGTTTAATAGCTTCACTGTCAGACAGTGAGTCATGATCTTTTCTCTTCTACTTTACAGTTTGTATTTACACCTTCTTGCATTTGATAAAAGCAGTGTAGCAGCCTCTGCCCGTTGACAATGATGACTTCTTTATTTGAATCAGTGCAGGGGGAAAAAATAAAACTTGGCACAATAGGCTGTAAAAACCCCTTCCTTCTGCCATTTTAAATTTTAGTAGTTATATGTGTAACCTTGTAGAAAGACTACTTTGTGAAACAAAATGTCAGCATATACAGTCATTGGATTTGCATGAGAAATTTTGCTTACTTTCTATCAGGTTCAGTTTAGCAAATGAGGTTACGAGAAAAATTTTTTCTTGTCTATTTGCAAGCTTTGGTGATACAGCAGTTTATAAGCATGCCTTTGTAATATTTTATTTAATGGGATAAAATCAGTGCTAATTCTCGGTCCAATCCAGTGAGGCTGACTTTGTCTAGCAGTAGGGTGTGGTCGGAGTAAATGAACTGCAAGGAAAGCTCTGACTAAAGAGTGGGATGGTATTTCTGAATCCCTGTTATAGGACTACAATAACTGTTAATAATTTATCTCCAGTTTGCCTCGCCCTCGGCTGCATTTTTAAGTAATTTCTTCTAGAAGTCTTTGAACTTAGCTTTGCAGGTTTTTTCCCCTACATAATGCTATTATCTTTAGTCAGATGTCACTAATTTAAAAAGAGTTTTTGTCTTTTTTGATGAAAATAATTTGAAGTTCAACAAAGTAGGGCTATGAGTACCCCCTCAGGTAGGAGTCTGTTTTGGCTCCAAACAGAGAGATGAAGTAATGGATGTGTATAAGGTGGAGGTTGGCAAGATTTTTATATAAAGGGTCAGATGGTAATTATTTTTGGCTTTGTGAGCTATGCAGTCTCTGTCAACTCTGTTGATGTAGTGTGAAAACAGACATAACACATAAATGAATGGGTAATGATCATGATTGTGTTCAAATAAAACTTTATTTAAAACAACAGGGAGCAGCATGGCTTTGGCCTGTGAGCCATAGTTTGTTCATCCCTAAGATATCAGCCCTCTGGGATCATATTTGGGCACATTACTAAAGAAATAGGGACCACATAAATTTCTTTACATGTTCTTACAGAGAAAGTGTCAGGGTTCCTTTAGATACTGTTAAGTTATTTAAAATGTGTCCTAACACCAGCAAGCCCTTGCTTAAGGTTTGCAAGACCCAAGGCAACAAATGCTTGAGTAAAGGGCAGAAAAGACCAGATGAGACCTGGGCAGAGGCACTGTATAGTCATAGCCACCCAGTGTGTTTTCCCAGGTACTAATAATGTGTGGGGTGGAGTGCACTGAAGTGGGAGTAGAGGAAGGAATCTGGTCGTAGAAGAAGTTCGGACCATATTCTTGCCAAAATGCTCGTTCCAAATCAGAATCCATCCAAAGCCTTTAGGTAATGGAGTTATCAAGATAATGGGGCCCTAGCCTATTAGACAATGCAAAGAAGAGAGGGAATCCCAGTAGGGATACTGGACTGCTTGGCAGGCAGCACTTTGGACTGATAGAAGGTGTCTGTGTTGGGAGAGATGTTGGGGGAGCTGGTAGAGGTGAAGGCATGGGGGGAAACAAGGAGTGGTTGACGAGATGTTCAGAAAATGGAAATGTGTGTTATTCAGCAGCGAACTTAGACACCCACGTGTTTCCCAGACAGTCTAATTCCTGGGATATTGTAAGATTTAATTAAAGTACCACTGGAACTTGTGACTAAGGTTCTGACCTACACGTCAGGTAGTTGCCTGCAGATAGCACGTCCAAGGCTGGAGAAGGAGGTCATCAAGCCTCAGGGACCAGGCAGCAGCTGATCAAATTAGGGTCATGTGCATTATGCTCACATAGAACAAAAACTCTAAGGGCCAGAAACAAACTCTTCTCTTTATAAAACCTCGTTTATACCTCCACAGGAAAATCAGACACGGTGCCTGACACCACATTGTTCCATGAGTCTTAGCTCCTGAAAGTCGCATTTTCTACCCTTTTTTTTTTTTGACACATCAAAATCTTTACGTTGTAAAAAGATTTTAAAAGATGCAGTGAGAATTTAACTTGAAAATGGAAGCATTTTCACAATGAGGAGTGGAAACAAAGACCAGCATAATAGGTACTATGTTCAGCAGCCATTTCAAGTGAAGATGAGTTATTGTATTGTCAACATTTTTTTTAAATACAGAGAACAATACTTTTAACGTTTATGTGTACATTTAAACACTCGTAAAACACTTCTACTTTTTATGACAAAAATTTCAGTGTACTTCCCAGTGAAAGTAGAAGGAGAATGCCTGATGTTAATTGTATAAAGGCAATATAAATATAAAACATACTGCTTTTATAGCCATGAGGAGGCCCATGTGGCTTGGTATATACCATTTGGGTAGGGTTTATTATAAATATTCTATTTGTTCTTTAATAAAGTGCAGACTTTGCCGTTGCTGAAGAATAATAGCCACCCTTTAACTTCGTAATTAGTGGCTTCTTTCTAGATAAGATTTGCCTGAGAGAAGCGTATTCCAGTTCTGAGAAATTAACATCTCCTAGGTGAACAAAGCTCTAAAAAGGGGGGGAAAAAACCCTCATCTCAGAACCTCCCAAGAGTTGGAACCAACAGAATTGATACCTCAGTCATGTGGGTCTTTGGCAACCGCATCTGGGGAGCTGCTGCAACTAACAGACTTAGAGGAGCTAAATTTGAGATAAACAGAACTGAGGTGCTTCCTGAGTGAGCAGGAGAGACAAGACAGCTAAATGCAAGCTGTACCAGCTGAACTCAGCACCCTTACCTCCCAGGATAAATCTGCATACATGTAGGGTCTGGATTGGAGCCATGTTAGAAAGTCTACTTACCTAGGGGTCCAAGGCTGATTCTGGAGAATAACATTATGCCAGGCAGCTCCCTGGCACTGGTGTAGGTCCTAGTGCAGACAGAGCATTGGAGAGAGGGGCCATTTCATAGAACTTGATAACTCAAATACAGCTGACATTTAAGTCTGAAACTTAGGAATGTGAGTAGCGCTCATGTAAAGTAAGGAGGAAAAATAGGAAAAGGACAGAAATAGTCAAGGCCACTCACGCTCGTCCACACTTGAGGAATCCTGGGAGCCGTGTCCCTCTGCAGAAGCTTGCGGCAAGCACTGAGTCCCTCAGTGTATGCCAGCCGTGCGAGGCTGGGAGAGTCTCTGACAGCAGGGAAACCCAACCACGCAAAGTGCTGAGAAGTCAGACCTTGGCTCTGGCTCTGAGGTTCCTGATCCGTACGCCACTTGTTTACCTCCCACTTTCCATGTCAATAGTTGAGTTCAGACCCTAAAAATGCTCTCGTGAAGCTTTTTTTCCATTTCCGGGAGCACCTGCATCTCTGCTGAGCCAGCTTTCCTCAGGAGGTTCTGAAAGGCACTCTGTCCCCATAGTCAGCCTCGTCCTCTGTCTGCCCTTCCCATGGAAATAGGGCAGAATTCCTGACTCACCAAGTGGTTTGTCTTGATGCCAAACAACTCACTTGGTAATTGGTTCAATTGTAATAAATTGGCTTATCGGTGATTTTGGAGGAGTTACAGCTCTGTGTTACAGACCTCCCCTCAGGCTGCTTCCCACAGGCCGCCAGGGGCTCTTAGAGAGGATGGACTCTTCCGGGGGCTAGTCTGCGGGGGGAGCTTGGCAGATGGCCTTCACGTAGCCTCCCCATTTGATTTGCACTGTGATAAACTGCTTTATACAGTGGGGGTGATGGAAATGAAATGGCGCACTTCAGAACAAAGGCAATAGAGTATTATTATGGCTAATGGAGAAATGATTTGTTTTGAATGTCAGTTGCTTAGAGGCAAGAATTTTGTAAAAATCAAATGAATAGTTACCGTATTGGCAATGTAAATATTCCCTTATTGATCTTATATGGAAATCAGATTTCAGAGAGAAAAATGCCCGACATACTTAAAAATAGATTCTAGAGCAAGAATGTATGACGAATTATCAAGTTCCTGACTTGCTTACATTTTCAGAAGCACCTTGATACTTCGATTTATGACTTTTCTTGCATTGCCTTGATTTTTAGATTCTATAGGGTAATAAAAGCTCAGTGAAGGTTTCATGAGTCGAAACGATCAGAAAAGCTATAATACAGTAGTTCCCTTAAGCCTGCACTTAGATTCATCTGGAGAGTTTATTTAAAAGACAGATTCCCAGCACATATCCTCCAGAGACTTTGAGTCAGAAGAGCGAGTGGGGCCTGGGAATCAGCATTCACACTCAATAGCCAGCGTGGTTCTACGCTTGTGGCCATTGATCGTATTTTGAGAAAAACTGCAACAGAGTACATCCTGCTTTTGAATCAGGTTTCGCAGGACACACTTAAGAAAGAGGACAGAAAGTTAAGAGGCTTAAAATAGATGAAATAGAGCTGAGATCAAGCCTCTGGTTCAGAGTAGAGTGCCAAAAGGGAGGAGAAGGATAAAAAGAAATCTATATGGCCGGGCCACTCACCTTGCCCCCATTTTCCTGATCCATGACAAGTCTACATCCTACAAGACAACCCAAAGCTAATCCCTGCACAGTCTCTAACGCACCCTCTGAGTTCAACACCCCCTGCCTGTCTGGAAGAAAAGAAAGGCAGTTTTTAGTAAGCAACATTGCAGTGACAAAGATGAGGGCTATGCAATGCAAAAAAAAAAAAAAAAAAAAGTAAAAATGTCAATCATACAGATGTATTGCCTGCCCTACTAATTCTTTTCAAACATCTGGATCGCATCCTTAGTCTACAGTTCATCCAGATGTTTCAGCTTTGTGTACAGAACCACACTCTGCCTCCAAGCCTTCTGTTTTTGTATGCATTTCCATGCTTGAACAGTGTCTGATGAGTACATTGTAGGGGGTGGAGGGGGAAGAGGCAGCCTGCAGCCATGCACACAGCCCCCAGTTCCAAACAGAGTCTGTCCCCAAGATTGGTTTGTAACTTAGATGTTCAATATTCAGAGCGTGGATTCCTCTGGAAACTGTGTTTCACACAGTGGGTAACTACTCAAGCCAGTCCACAGAAGGCTCTTAATTCATAATGTAGCTAAAGTGAGGAATGGATTAAATTACCCAGTTGGGTTATGGAAGTTGGATGTCCCTGTGACGTCATCTGAAAGAGAAGGAGGAGAGGAAGAATTTTTTTTCTCTTTCCTGGATTCAAGGATGAACCTAGGCTACAAAATGTACTGCCTGTCAAAACTCCCATTCCTAGATTCAGTTTGTCTGAATTAAGTGGGGTTAAAAGAAATCTGTACAAATTTGATTGCGTAGATATATGACCAACAGCCCTCTAACTTTCGAGGAGATATCTTTCTTTTAAAAGAGGCTATTTATTTATTTTTCACTGAATTTCTAATTGTTGGAATGGCAGGCAATGGAGCATAATATTAGGTCATGTGAAAATAAAAGAGAAATATTCAGATTCTTTTGGAGAAAGGGAGATTATAGGCAGGTTGAACTTGCCTAGGATTCCTCTCCTAGTCTGTCCCCAAGGATGCTTCTTAAGATTTATGCCAACAGTTTCTATTTCTTCACTTCCAAATATTCATATTTTTCAAAGGCTGTACAGTATGTTTTGAAACAGCCAATATGCATCAATGTGTGGTGGGCAGGGTGTGGGTACAGGCAAAAGGGACAAGAGTGAATACATGGATCATTTGTGGGATGTGTTTTGCTACTACTGAAAAATGTGTTGGCCTGTATAGACAAATACCTGTGCTGATGGTGTATAAATACACCAAGTGTTGATGGTGAATCATGTTAATTAACACAGACCAACACTTCTTAGTGATATGCTACGATCAATACGGTTCCATTATGATATTCATCTCTAATTAATTTTGGCTCAGCAGGCTGAAAGTGCAGACTGTGGCTACTCAGGGGATGGCATTTGAAATATGCATCGCTTTACTTGTGGACTAAACTAGTGCATGGCTAAGCTTGGGCAGCAGAAGAAATTATTTCACATCACTGCTCTCAGCTGATGTGTTTCAACCAGAGAACCTCTGCAGAGATGAGAAAAAAACCCATAATCTCTACGAGAGAATTCCAGGGGTGGGAAAAGAGGGAAACCAGGTAGAAATCAGCCAGAAGGACTGGCCAGTTTACTGGCATTTACTGCAGAAGCTGGACACTCATTGGTTTTGCTCTCCTCTTTGTAAGAGAATGAGCTACTTCCTTTCCATGTTGGGAAGCTGTGTATTGGGGCAATAAGTAGAGGGGCTTCTCAGGTCCCAGTGAGTGGGTTCAAATCCCATCCCTTCACCATTAACCTGCCATGTTGTTTGGGACAAGTCACTTCTTTTCTTCAGTATCCCTCTCCCCACCTGGCAGGTCGGACTAACAGTAGGTACTGTCATCCGCTACCTCTGAGGAGGCAGTAAATCAGACATGGCTTCCAGGCCCTGGCACTCCATAAGCATTTACAAGGTGTGGGTTGTTATTAGGCCAAGGGACATAATTTGCTCTCTCAGCCATGCAGTTCATTGTACCAATGGGCTGTGCGGAGCAGTATCCTAGTCTACCATCCAGACAGTCATTACACTATAGGCCAACTCTGTGAGCCTCATGACCCCGGGAGTCTAGAGTGGCAAGATGGACTACTTCTCAGAGCTGCCCTTCGGTGACTTCCAGTCTCTGACTGTATAGGTGGCTTGGTCACAGGCTAGAAAAGAAGGACCAATTAAGTTTCGGGAAGGTTGGGGCCTTCTCCATCATAACCTTAGGACTGGACTGATCATAATCTGAAAAAAAGAGAGGGGAGGTCCCCTTTCTCACCCTGGCTTTGTACATGTAAAGGTCAGCCTGTGGTTGACTTGATTTGATTTCCTATCCACCTTGTAACTGTGGGGCAGGTCCGGCACCGGGACATCCAGGGTGCCCATTATAAAGCCAGCTCGTAATTCAGGATGTGACTGCAGTCGCCTCAGATGAAGGAGAGCAGCAAATTCCCCAGCTCAGGCTGGAAGAAGTTGTCCCAGGTCCCCTCTTCATTATGCGGTGCTGTATCTCATTTGCTATTTGTCCCTCACTCTAATGAGCACCAGACTCACTCAAAATATACTAAGAGGTAGTTTTTATTAAACATGATATGAAGAAAAAGGTTAGGTTCTCGTTCAGTGCTACAGGCAATTACTGAAATATACGAATTCAAATGGGGACAGAATTATAATAGGTTTTCCTTTTTTAGCCTTCCGGATTCCACCCTGTCCCTTCCTCTTCTCTCCCTTCCTGCCCTGCTCTGTCAGGTAGGCCTGTAATGAGACCGTGCAGCGACGTCCCAGGAGCCCCTTTTAGAGAGCCCTGATACATAGTCCAGTCCATCCAAGCCTCGTTAGCCTCGGATTATAATCATCCATGGGCTTCTCTGTCTGCCTCATTAGATCACAGCTCCTGAAAGACTGGGATCCTGTGTTTTCATCACTTTTTTGCCCCAGACCCCAACCCCTCCCCGCCTTAGCCGCTGGCTCCAAGACATCCCGAGATGATCTCAGGATAGGGATGCAAAGAAAGGAAGCACGGGAGGTGGGCTCAGCAGCATGCAGCCTGGTACTTCCTGGAGAACAGGCTCATCCCTGGGACGCACCCGCCACTCTGGTGGAACCAGCAGTAATTCCAGCCTCCACCTTGACCTTGCTGCCCCAGCACTGCTCTGCCCTCTCCCCAAACTCCAGCTCCCTCCTGTCTTCTGTTGTCTCCTGACCTCCATTTAGTGCATTTTTTTTTCTGTGTATCTCTTGGTATTAATGCCTTCTTTGTGTGTCTCACATCCAGACTCTCAGGGATGATTTTCATTGTTACACAGGCTCTCACAGCAAGTTATCTCATACGCAACAGGCTGGTCCACAGACGGCCAGGCTCAGAGCTCTGACCCGGTCAGCTGTGGTCCAGGGTAACTATGTTACAGAGATATCCATGGCCACCCAGGCCCAGCACACTTGTGTGTAGTCTGTACAGAGAGAAGATGGTAGGTCATCAGCCTTGCAGTGTCTTTGCTCCAGCAAAGAGGAAGCCCTCCAAAAATCTCTCCTCAATGGCCAGCTGCCTCTGGGAGCTGGGCCTTCGCTTTAGGTAGAGCAAATAATAGATTTTTTGAAGCCTGAATAGAACCGCTCACTTCCAACATTGTGCAAGGCACAGAGGAGAGAATGACTGACTGAAATGTTGTCTCCATCCTCCAGGTGCCCACAGACTAGCAGCAAAAGACAGATATGTAAGCAAGAGCAGCATCTGACCTGCCTTAAGAGTACGGGCTTTGGGTACGAGTTCAGACCATAGGTTGTCAATTTACCTGCTGAGTGATTTCCACTTACCTAGGCTTCTGTTTCCTCCGTTTCCCTGTTTGTACAGTACAGCTTTGTCCTGGGAATGTACTAGGAGGGAAGAATCCCAGGAAATGGGCTCAGCAGCCACCGAACCTGGTCCTTTGTGAAGAACTGGAATATGGGGATAGTAATTCCTTACTTGCATGAGGCTCTGAGATGTAACTTTGTGCATAAATCACGCAGCACATTGCCTAGCACACAGGGACAACCTACTGAAGCATAGCCATGTATGTTTCTAATGCAAAGTCAGTTAAAATGGAAGTCTCCGTAAAGTATCATGGAAGGGAAAAAAGGAGAAAATGGAGATCAGAGAAGCCCTGCCGAGAGCTAGTTGTTCTGAGCCAGCCAGGAGTTGGCGAGGTCAAGGCTGAAACCCAGCACAGTGGTGGATTTTTTTCCACTGCATCCTCCTCAGCTGCTGCAGCAACTGTCTCCAACCTGGCAGGAGGCAAGAGGCCACCATGTGGGGGAAAACTGAGGCGGGCCAGTGTGCTCAGGACGACGGCAGCCTCGTCTGTAATAAGCTACTCTGGTCTGTTATCTTGCAAGACGCGTCTCCTGTTACAATGCGAGGGCTCAAAATGTCTATAGATTTGCATTGATTTTGTGTCCATCTCAGCCTATTAGGGTGTTATTATAGCTGAGGCACCATTTTGAGGGTTTGTTTACTTAAGTTGAACTGCTCCTGGGAAGGCGTGGTATGAAAAATACATGACTGTGCCCTTGGATTTATTTAGCTCGAGTTTTTCTCTCATCACTGGAGTCTCAACCCAAGCTACTAGTTTGAAAGTCTGATTAACAGCCAAGAAGGTCATTAGAGAAGGACTTGAGAGTTCATTTAAGGATACAGCCCTGCTTATTTATGTCACATGAGAAATTAAAAAGTTAGAGCCACGAAGACTTGTTTTGGCAATGTGATGGTCTTAGACCAGAGAGGGGAAACTTGTTTAAGCTTCTGTTTAAAGTAAACAATCCCCTTTCATAATAAATGAAGAGAACTATTTTTAGACTAGAGATCACAATTTATATTATTCGCACGCCCGGAATTATGACAGTGGCACTCTGGTGAATCACTGAGAGGACAAGGACAGTGAGTAGGGGCAGCAGATTGTTGTGATGAATGCCGGAAGCTGTACATCACAGCAGCAGTTGTCCTGGGTGATAATCAGGCCAGCCTGCTACCTGCAACATGACGAACAAGTAAGTAATCCGGGGCAGTGCCGGGCAGTAACATGCCAGGAGGCACCTGCTAAAAATCAGGCTCGCAATTTCACAGTCTCCCTTTTTTCTGAGATTAAAATGAAATGCTGAATATTTTTCAGTTCTTGTCACCTTCCCGTTCAGACATTTGGAAAGTATCTTTTATTAGCAAATTAGTTTTACCTTGTGAATGTATAAAGCCTATTTTAAATAGGCTGATCTGAAGAATAGCAGTTGACACTTCTGCCTTTGGCTTTTCCAGGAGTTTCTTAAGCTACCTGATAAGTATAACTCTTGTTTCCTATCATCTGTAAATTAGGATGCTTAATTAATGTCATGTGGTGATTATTTAACATCCTACAAAAGGGAGAAAAAGGGGATAAAGATGTGCCCCTTGTCTTGGGCATTCATGATACAGTGGTGTTTTGGTTTGTTTTGTTTTGTTTACTGTATGAAGAGTTCATTCCATGCACTGGAGACAGGATTTGGAATGCAGCATATTTGAACCTGGAGTGCAGCAGAGTGCCTCACAATTCAGTGCTATGTGTGCCCCTTTGGCCCCTGAGTTCTTTGAGAACAGCCTCTGGTCGGTGCTGCATTCCTCAGCAACATTGTTCCAAGGCTCTAGATAATTTTTCAAATGAGAAGGTAGTAGAAAATAACATAAAATAGTGTAACAGTGGTCATCTACTGATAGTTTAGCCTGTTTTCAGCACCCTCTTTCTAATTAAAAAAAAAAAAATCCCACAAGTTCAAGTTTGAAGTTCAGTAGCAGTTTTTGCTTCTGCAGGAAAAGGTAAATTTTCCTTTGAGGACGCTGAACTGATACAAAGCACCATTTCCCTCCGAATATTGTTGCTATTATCATCAGGTCCTCCCACCTTGGGGGAAGGGCATATGTTAAAAAAGGAATATCTTTCTCAAAGTTAAAAATATAATTACAGGTTGAACCTGTGTTCCTAGGAAGAATGCATTTCAAGTCAGTGGATACACAACATTTTCCTTTTCTCTGTGTATGTGTTTATTGAATTTTACCCATTCTTATGATGATGTTTGGTGATTCTATTAATCAAGACATGTTTTCCATTTGCCACTGGATGTTTAAAGGAAAGGAGAAGCATCAGAGGAGGACAGATTTTTAAAAGAGATCTTATGTGGTAACTCAAGGCCATGAACCAGTACTTCGTAGATTTTTAACTAACCACGGCAGGCGAAACCCCTGCTATTTCATAAGCATCCTTCTGGTTCTTTGTTCAGAGGTTCAAGGCTGTTCAAAGCAATGAAGTTCAACATCTAGAAATAAAGATAAGAAATTGATTCTCTCTACACCCACTATCACAAGTGAAAAAGTCTCTGATTCCTACAAATACACTCAACCCAGACATGTAATCTACACATATTTAAAAACAGGGTAAGATCTCATGCACTCTCACATCTGTTAAATATCCAAGTTCTAAACAATCTGCCTCTTGTCCATTGCTGACTTCCCACCACAATGCCCGGCACACAGTAGGTACACAGGACATGTTAGTTGAGTCGACTTGGAATTTTGAGGGAGGGAGGAAACCCAGATTTGAAATGGAAATTATTGAACTCCAACTTCTGTTTTTTCCTTTACCAATTTTTTAAAAATATGTGTATATAAGGAAAGGTGCAGTTTAACAAGTAATTAAAAAGCAAACACCTGTATGATCCCTGCCTAGTAGTTTTCAACCTTTCTTCTGGGTTTAAAATGGTTTATTTTTATCCCTACAGTTCTTAGCACAATGACTTGTCACTTGATATTTAATTGAAATGAAAATTAAGATTTGAAATATTTTCATGTAAATCTATTAAAACGGTATCAACACTTAATCAGTACATGAAATTCACATTACTAGATCAGGGATCTGGCGTTTCAAAAGAGAACTCTTCTACTCTATTCCTTTGTAGTTGCAATTATTTTTGGAGAGGAAATGTATCATCCTCATGACAAGGCTGAGATTATAACTTCAGAAATTTCCAAAGAAATGAAAATGGGTCTTTTTTTTCTCTGGAGCAGATCACTTCTCCTGCCACTCAGGTTAACCAAATGCCCTACGAGTCTTAAGACATTTTTAAAGAAGGAAGTTGTTTTGTGGCTATAAAGGAAGTCTGTACTGAAGAAAAAAAAAATGAAAAGAAAAAGAAAAAGCTAATGAAGAGGCAAAATTTAAGAAGACAGCTATTTCTCACTTAATGATTTATTTATGTGCTGATTGGGCTGATGTCATTTCACATTTAGAGTTTGGGTTGTGTCCTGGCTCCTTTGTGAAGAAAGAATTCCACCAAATTGTCCCTGAGAGGCAGCAGAGGAATTTAGGTTGAGCATTTTGTGTGAAGGATTTCAGAAGTGGCTCAACTTAGCTAACTTAACGGTTGAAATACTAAGAAAACCAATAAGATCCCAAAGGCAAAATTCTTTCTTCTGTAAAAACTCATCTTTTGCCAAAAATACTTGCTTTAGAGCACAAAAAGAACGCTGTTAGAGTTGTGATGTTAAAACAGTTGCTATCATTCTTGTCCAAAGGGTGAATAAACCTGAAACTCATTAGCCATGTCGTAAAATTACATGTTAATAAGATGCATTTTTCTTCATAGAAAATACTAATATTTATCCTATAAATGATCTCTAGGTTTCATGATAATTAAGCTGCATTTACTTTTAAAACAATGTAAAACAATGTACACTTACCAAGTGTTCCTAGGCTGTGTACAGAATGATGTTAGGTACTATGAAAATGTCATAAGCAGGTAACTATACAGCCTCTGTCTTGAAATCTGTAAAATAAATGCTGAAATAATTCATGAAAGTAAAGATCAGGTAAACTATATTTTCTTTCAACTTTTAGTGGCTTTTTCTATTGTCCGTGATAGGAAGGGCATCAAGGAACAACTTCAGTTTGGTAAGTTTATCAATAAAAAAGTAAATAAACATTTTGGAATGTACGTAACAGCTGCATGTTTTCAACTAAGCACAGAGTGGACAGCATCTGTTGAGAAGAAAGAGAAGACGAATCAGGATGTTTTCCTTCTCAATAGTCTATGCTGTGTCCAACAGAGTCATTTTGAGAACTCTAGTGGCCTCTTCGGGTATGAAAATAGAAGCTAGTGTACTTGCGTTTAAAGAAAAAGAAACAACTTTCGATCACTGGATTCATCGCTAGCCCTGAAACAAAAGCACTAAATGTTCTTAAGAGGAACAAAGGAAACCGTGAGCTGCAAGCACATCCTTGAAGACAAAGGGCCCTAGTCCTGATGACTTTTCATTCGAAACCAAAAATTTGGGATAGAATGCAGCCAAGAATTATTTACATGGAAGCACAGGAGATGCTTTTGAAATGAAATCACTCTAGCTTAAAAGTTATGGCATGTAAAAGACTCCATTTTTAAGTGCTATGGGAAGAAGAGGTACGCTGCATATATACGTACAATAACCTCCGTTTTCAACAGTAAGATGTGTTGCAATGAAAAGTTCTTCTTTTTTTAGGTGTAAGAGCTCCAAATAGCACTGTTGTCTTCAGTAAATGTCAGGTGCTCCTTCCTTCACAAAAGTCCTCCTCTACTTAAGTCATTGAATTTCAAATAACCTTCACTGGGTTACCAGCATTAGTCTCCATTACCATATTCATAAATTAATCCTAAGTAGATTATAATACTTCAAAGTTGGCTTCTCATTTTTCCCTTCTAGTTATACAGTATAGTTCATACTTTTCACTAGTTATTAATAATATAAAAATATTGGGTAGCAATTACCTGCACAGCTGAGGAGGAGGTGCAACCCAGGTGTAGGAATGCATTTGCTCACTGAAACCCGAAGACATGATTGGGTTAGTCTCAGAAATTATCCTACCTTGTTATTGTTTTATAAAGGTCTAAATTAGGTTGGCATAAGTACAAAAAAAGTATTCATTTTTATTTATGCAACTTGAATATGCTTTTATAAATATGTAAAATCAACACATTTTGAGAGTTTAATGAGTTTTATAATTCTACTCCTAGATAAACATACTTTTTGAGGAAACAAAGAAAAATAATTATTTTTTGATTCATTCCAAATTGGTTAAAGAGCCCAAAACATAACAGAGCAAATAATGAATGCAAATATTTCACATAGTGTTTTCCTTCAGCCCCAGATTTTTTTTTTAATAGAAGTATAGTCAGTTTACAATGTTGTGTCAATTTCTGGTGTACAGCATAATGTTTCAGTCACACAGGAACACACATACATTCATTTTAATATTCTTCTTCACCGTAGGTTACTACAAGATATTGGATATAGTCCCCTGTGCTATATAGCATAAGCTTGTTGTTTATCTATTTTATATATATTTGTTAGTATCTGCAAATCTCGATATCTCAATTTATCCCTTTCCCCTCTGGTAACCATAAGTTTGATTTCTTTGTCAGTATGTTTCTATTTTATAAATAAGTTCACTTGTGTCTTTTTTTTAATTCCACATACAAGTGATATCATATGGTATTTGTCTTTGTCTGACTTCATTTAGTGTGATAATCTCTAGGTCCATCCATGTTGCTGCAAATGACATTATTTTTTTTTATTCTTTTTTTAATCACTGAGTAGTGTTCCATTTTGTGTGTATGTGTGTGTATGTGTGTACCACAACTTGTTTATCCCGTCATCTGTTGATGGACATTTAGGTTGTTTCCATGTCTTGGCTATTGTTAATAGTGCTGCTGTGAACACTGGGGTGCACGTGTCTTTTTGAATTCAAGTTCCCTCCAGATGGATATGTGCCCAGGAGTGGGATTGCCCAGATTTGTTAGAACATAAGGATATGAAAATATGTAATGGCTTTCTACACTGGATCTTGATCCGTGCTGATAGACTGACTCCTTGGGTGTCCCCCAAGGAAGCCTTGGTACTCTGAACTTCACAAACACCAGAGAGAGTAAGTAGGGATGCAGTTAAATGGGCTCTCTGGGCATTGCTGCATCCTCTGCCTCTCAGTAACTCATTGCCAGTGATATCAGATGGTATGATATGGAGGCAGGAACCTTGACCCAAATCAGAAAATGCTTCCCACTGACATTCTGAAAGGAGCAGGGATCCTGTGCAGTTCTGAGGTCACCAGACTTGGCTTAGTATCACCCCTTAATCATTATGACTGTGTGAAGTGACTTAACGAAGATGGCAGCCTGGAGACCCAGCATGGTGTGAGGGCGCTTCCTGCCTCTGACTGGCCTGCCTTGTGATTCATGTTTCATTAGGGAATTACTGTGTGGCTGAGTGTGGTCATTGTTGCTCACATGTGTACAGGAAAGATGAATAGCTGCACTGAAGAAGAACAGAAGCCTGGTAGAAAGTTTAGTGAGCATTTTGTCTTCTCTCAGCTAATTGAAACTATGGCAAATTTGTGAGTCCAAATGGTAATAGGAGCCCTGGGGCATAAGCTCTGTCAAGGATGGTTAGAACAAATGATGTGTTGCTAGTGGGAAAACAGAAACTGTCAATAAGTCCCTTGTTCTTGATTTGAGGTAATTCAGAATAGGTTTCATTTCAAACAATTGGGTTTATTACCAGAATTTGCCTACTGGCCAAACGAACATTGTTTTTTCCTTATTTTGGTTTGCCTCTGTTGTATCAAATAAAAAATTCATTTGTATAAGGAGAAAATATACTTTTATGACAGTGTAGTAGGATACCAAATTTGACTGGATAGTACATGCACTTAAAAATTCTTTAAACCCCAAGTTTAAACTCGGGTAATACATCTTAGAAAATGCTTGATTTGCACTGAATGAAGATAGAACTAACAAATCGTAGACATCAACACTTTAGTCTGAAATGTGTTGTTTACCAACAAACCTTGTGGCACCATAAGTTTACACCTCCTTGAGACCATCCTCATCCTGGTAAGGATCTTCCAGAATCATTCAGACTCTGCTGCCCTCTGTAAACACGTTATTTAAGAAATGGATAACACCTTTGTGACCAAGTGAAAGCACACTTCCTTTACCAATCTGCCAGCTGGCTTGCAAGCCCCCTCTGCCCAAAAAGGAGTGGTGGGGTGAAAAGGGTTATTGAATAGGATCCTCCCAAACATTCCATGGTATTTTAATGAACCCCCCCCCAACACACACACACACACACGTACACACACACTGGATATAAAATGATTTGACTCCCTTAGGTTACTGATGCTCTAAAGATCTTTCTGTCTCCTTGATTTTACATCCAAAGAAGGGAGGTGCACCAACTTGGTCTAACAGACCTATCAATTGGAACCAGTGTCAAAGAAATGATTTACATTTGACAGGGGATCATTTAAAATCCAGTGATGTGAATGCACTGAGGGTGAATGAATCTCCTAGCATTTCTTCTATTACTCCTAGGAAATGAGATAAAATTCATGGAAATAAACTTTTCCCCAGAAACTTCAGCCATGTAGGAAAATGACAGATATTTGTTAACTTGCCAGGTTGAGGGGAAAAATGAGCAATTCAGTTAAACTTAGCCTTCATTAAGTAAATTTCATTTAAAGTATCTTTTTGAAAGGAGAATTAGATAAAAAAAAAAAAGCTTATTAATCTTTACAGCTCTAACAAAGAAGGCATGTGTTAAATACATGAAGAAACTTCTGAGCGCTGTAGTAATATATTCACGTTTCCCAGAAACCAAAATATTCTGTATTCTGAATAGTGGGACTGAGTTTCTTTGCATCTGTCTGGAGGTGTTTTGTTTTGTTTTCCTTAAATAAAGTCGTCATGGTCTGGAAATCGGTGGGCAAAAAGACCTCCCCACGCAGTGCTGATGACGTCACCTTCTGGTGAAAGGCTGCTGATTTGGTGGCACATCCACTCTAGGCTAGAGGATGTGGAATGATGCTGCGGTTACACATTCCACTCATAGGAGAGGCAATTATTTTGATGACAGGAACACGTTTATTCTCAAAAAATACCAGAACATAAATTAACATGTTAGATACTCAAGCTGACACCTGGAAAAATAAAGGTTATTCCCAGTGTGTAAAGTAGATATTTGTTTCTGACAAGTTCATAAGATGCATCTTTTTCTTGGTGTTGTCACTGGCAACTTTCCCAGGCATCTAAAATTTCCCTACTTTTCAAATGCACTTAAGGTTGCCTGAAGTATATGCGAGACATTCGAAAATTGCAAGGTTTGACTGTGCTTGATGGTGATTGTGGGAAGCTTCTAACAATAGCCAAGGTGCCGTTGGATCCTGTTTGCTTTTACTGATGCCTTGATCGTAAATTAGACTTGTAACGTTTGCTATTCCGTTTAGGAAATTATTGCTTAACAGGATCCTAGTCATCTTAGAAAGGTGAAACACTTCCAGAACTGCCTGATTTTCTCACCTTTAAAGGATTAGCTAATATAAGAACTTTTTCTATTGAATCTGTCTTCAAAGGGCTGGGTGACAGTAGAAAAGAATGTTGTATTTGATATTGCACTGAATTAGCTGGAGTCTCCTGATGGTACCTGGTGCCCCTGGACAGGCAGTTTATCAGCTCTGGGGATCCCAGGCCATCCCCAGTAGTGGCAGAGAGGCCACTGAGCTCTGAGACCTTGTGAACTGTAACTCTAGCCTGCACACATCCCAGAGAGCACAGATAGGGTGTGCTGCAAGAAATAAGACTGGAGCCAAGTCCCAGCCCCTGCAGGTGCCTTCCACCCTCTCCATGGCTAAGTAGGGAAGATTTGAGTCCTTTGTTGAGTTTCCTAAATCTCTGTGCCTTATTTTTCTGCTGTTTTGAATTTTAATCTTTTAGGAATATATTATAATAAGATTCACTCTCTGGCATATGTTTTTATGAGTTTTGACAAATGCAGAGTCATATAACCATCACCATGATTAGGATACAGAGCAGTCCCATCATTCTACCACTCCACCCAAAAATCCATTACACTACCCTTTTGTAGTTCAACTCCTTCTCCATCCTTAACAGGGAGCAGAACCGTGCTCTGTCACTGTAGTTTTGTCATTTCCAGAATATCATATGAGTGGAATCATACAGTATCTAGCCTTTTGTCTTCTTTACTCAGCATAATGCATTTGAGATTCATGCAAATGCTTTAGGTATGACAGATAGATAGATAGATAGACAGACAGACATTCTTGCATAATCAATTGTTTATTCCTTTTTCGTGCTGAGTAGCATTCCATTATATGGATATACCACAGTTCATCTCTTCCTCAGCTGAAGGACATTGAGTGATTGCCACATTTGGGCAAATGTGAATAATACATTCAGGGTCTAGTTTGAACATGTATTTTTATTTTATCAGAAATACCCAGGAGTGGAATTTCAGGGTCACATGATAAGCATATGTTTAACTCTGTTGGAAACTGCTCAACTATTTTGCAGAGTGGCTATACCATGTGGCATTCCCACCAGCAATTCATGAAAGTTCCAGTTGCTCTACATCCTCCTTTGCACTTGGTGGTGTTAGGTTTTGGGTTTTTGGGTTTTTTTTTTTTTAGCTTATTTGTTTAGTTAAGTTTTTATTTTAGCCATTCTAATAGAGATACAGTGATATCTCATTGTAGGTTTAATTTTCATTTCCCTAAAGACTAATGAGATTGAGTATTCTTTCATGTACTTATTTTTCACTTGTATATCCTCTTTGGTCAAAACCCCATTCAGATCTTTTGTTCATTTTTTAATTTGGTTGTTTATGATTGAGTTTTGAGAGTTCTTTAAATATTCCAGACATAAGTTGTCAGATACGTGGTTTGGAGATACTTTCTCCCTGTGTATGGTGGGTCTTTTCATTCTCTTAGTGGTGTCTTTCTTGAGCAAAATTTTTATCCTGATAAAATCCAGTTTATCAACTTTCATCTTTTGTGGATCATGCTTTTAGTACTAAATGTAAGAAATTTATGTCCAACCTGAAATCACAAAGATTTTCTCTTATGTTTTACTCTAAAAGGTGTATAGATTTTTGTATCAGTGCCCTTCTTAATTAGACCAGTAAGTACTCTGTAAATTCTGAATGTTGTAAGTGGACGCAGAAAATTTAAGGTGTCAGAGAAATTTTTAAATGCCCAATTAGATTTTTATCTCCTGTGTCAAAGGCCACATCTCACAGTGGCATCACTGTTCCTCACCCTAGCCACATCCTTGTCAGCAGCTAGATGTCCAAGAAATGCTTATTAAGAATTGATAAATCCTCTTGGAAAAGCAGACTTATAGTTTCACTACTGTATAGTCCAAGAGGGATACACTTTACAATCAGTTCTGTATTCAAATTACAGCTCCATGCCTTGCTGGCTCTGTGACCTTGGGAAGGCATTTTATTTCAGTTCCTTGTGCAGGGTTTCCTGGCTTTAAAAATATGGACTAATAATGCATTCTAAGCTCTCTGTGAGAATTGTGCGTTAACACGTGGAAGTGTGTTCATAGTGCCTGGCATATACTGGAAACTCTGTTAAGAATTATTTTCTCTCTTTTTTCTTTTTGCATCCAATCCTAAAAATGTAAATGTTCTACAGTCAAGCAGCTCTGGTTCTGAATAACTGAAATCTTCCACATGCTATGAATCAGTATGTTCTGTATCTACCATTTTAAAAAAGAATATATTCTTTCATATATGCATGAGTTTTAGCAAAGATGACTAAAATGGTTCCAGATGGCCATTTTCAACAGTCTTTCTTCTTTAGAACAACTCTACTACTGTACACCAGTAGGGGAGACAGGTTAAAATGGGGACCAGTCAGGGAAAACCCTGGAGTGTAGCATTCATGGGAGAATTGGGCCAGGCAGGCTTAGTCAGGAATTGGTAATCAATACATTAACTAATAATTAAATACAAATGAGAGAAAAATGGTTCTGCTTGTAATTTGCTTACCAGATCATTACCAATAACTTACCAAATGTAAGGTATGCTTCATTTTGTCAATATCTCAACTTTTTATTAAATCAAAAGGATTTTTCTGTGTAAAATATAGCTCATTAATGATTGACTGATGGAACCAAAAATGCTGGCATCGCTTCTGGTCCCAGACATTAGGTTGGTGAACTGGATAATCGTAATCATGTTGCTAGACTGACAAGCCACAAAGTAAGCCCATAGATTAGTTTAGAAGCACACACCAATGCGATATCTTGAGATGCTCTTAAAATTGGTCATTTTGAGAAATGACTTGAAAAGAAAGTCATGATGATATTTTGTCTAATAATAATGCTATTTATTAAACAATCCTTCAGTGCCAGGAAGTATCACTGAGGCTTTTTGTACATCATCTCACTTAATTATTATAACAACTCTGTGATGTGGGTGTTGTTATTCTCCATATTTTATGAACAGGGAAATGCAGGCATAGGTTAAATGTCTGCCCTGGGTCACACTACTAATAAATGACTAATCAGAATTTGAACTCAAGTCTGTGTAACTGGAAAACCTTGTTTTTAACTGCTATACATGATCAACTTACCCTGCAGTTTACAACTTGTGGAAAGTAGGAATGCTCCCCAAAACGTGGAGTCTCAATTTTGGAGAGCTGGTGAATCAGTAATGCACCTAACTTTTAGATACGCAGCACGAGGTCTTTTGATTAGGTGCATGTGTGTTTCCATTTGCAATTACAAGATTAAAGGTCACTCTAGTTTTGTGTTTCCTTATTAATCTCCTAAGCATTTTAGCACTTTCAGATGCATAACATACCAAGTATGTTCCTCTTCTCAAGCTCAACTAAACAGATGCAGTGATCCTGATTAAACTTCATTGATACCTGTCAAGAGGTAATTATCATCTAATAGAGCTGTCCAAATGTTTCCTAATTTCCTAAATACAGAATTTCCCCAGCCAAAAGAAAACATTCCCTTAACCCCTTACGCAGAGAAGAGCTGAAGCTTCTACTATCACTTTTAGCAAAAAGTTCTATGAGCTTCATAGGGAAAGGCTAATATCCTGTTCACCATGATGTAGTGCATTGCTTTGAGGAGAGACTCAGTTAGTGTCTGTTGTGTTGAGGTATGAATGGGTGAATGCATGGGTCTGTTGGCAAATTTTAAGTCAGTAAATGTTTTTAGGATGGACAGATTCATTAATGAATTCATCTACTTAAAAATTTTAGCTCATAGAGCAACAGTCTTGCCCACTTACAAAGAATTTTAGAATTAGATCATTTAGAAGCAACTTTTGATACTATATATATTATATTTGAAGGTTTAAACACAAATATTAAATATGTATGTATAGTATATATACACATATTTCAAAGAAAACATTAGTATCAAGTTTACTTTGGCCTAATTTACCATGCATTTTCATTATATTAAATTTACAGCTCATGAATATGTCTCTATGACTGGAACTTTTAAGTGGTTAGAGCACCTCTGCAAAGAATGCATAAAAAAATGCATGAAATAATAGAAGTCACAGACATATGTTAGGTCTGGGGCCTTGTATAGGCCAATGATAAGTAAAAAATAGGAGGAAGAAATTAACTGCAGAAAAGCAAGACATTGCCTACGTGGTAGTGGTCAGAGCCTTCAGTTCTACATGAGCTTCCCTAAGCTAAAGCTACAAAATTTAGTGAGCACATTCTAGGCTCCTTTGGCAGATTTCTTACCCCACGTAACCTGCTAACCTACTGTACTTCAGTATTTCTGGAAAGATTTCAAAGGCAGTGGGAACCACATCCAATTATATATTTTTTTTCATCTCTTGTCTCTCTTTTGCATACTTGTTAGCTGATTCTAAAGTAAAACAACCTGGGGGAAACGACAGCCAAGTCCAGGTGATCATTCATTCCTGCCAGTCTAGTAACCCGGAGGAGACTTGTTCTTCCGACCTAAAGGAGGTCCAACCCCATATGTGGAAGTATGGTTAATGAGCTAATGGAAGGGTTAAACTGATAGCTAGCTATACTGAATGCTCAGTTTAAAGATCCGTGCTTCAGACTGAAATTGAAATGGTGTCCCACTTTTTTAAACTATTGAAAGACTATTGTTTAGGCCTAGACTTACAGGACCTTCTTTCATTACCTAGTGTCCATTTGTTTATTTGTTGAACCATCATGTGGTTGATAAGCAGGTGATAATGCAATCACCAAAAAAGTAATTTCTCATTTGTTCAAGCATCCCATGTTACAATATACCAACTGTGTGAGCCAGTACGTTCAAACTTTCTAACAATCATCATATGAATATTTACTGTTAGTCAGTTTTACAATAAATATGGACCAAAGAGCCAAAGCCCCCTTACCTTTCTTGTAACTTTATCCCAGCAAGCACCAGTAGCTCATATCAAAATAAGAATGTTACTGAAAAGACTAAAGAACCCTTTTCCTTGCCATTGTTATTCCAAGAGTTTTATCTTTCCATGTGAACTGGAGAAACCACTATCCTTGGGATATTTGCTTCTGTAGCTTCTCTGTGTTTAGTCTTTGAACTTGAACTTAAGCTGATGAACTGAGTTTTCTTAATTACATTAATAAACTTATTAAAAGTCAAACTCACTGACAATCAAAAGAATGCAAATTGAAGTAGCAATAGGATATTATTTGCCTCTCAGAGTAGACGCACTCATTTTTAAATGATATTATTTAACGCTGATGAGGGTACTTTAGATAATGATCCCCATCATGTGCGACTTGTAGTAGGAAATTTAACCTTCCTGGAAAGCCTGAAATGTTTCTGCCTTTTTAATCAGCAGTGTAAATTCTAGAACTCTATAAGAAGGAAGGTAATTGTAGACACAAGATTTGGGAATAAAGAAAGTCTTTATGCTGTTATTTGAGATAAAAATTTTAAGCCACTTAAGTGTTCATAATATGAACTAGTTAAATTATAGTGCATACAAATAAATAATGGCATACTTTCTATCTAGTAAAATTTGTGTCTACAAAAAATTATGAAATGCTCATGGTATAATGCTATGTAAAAATATGAACTGTTAAGAGTATAATTTCAATTTACTTTTTAAAGTATACACATATACACAGAGAGAGACAAAGACACACACACGCACACACACACACAGGTTGGGATGGGAGAGAGTGATCGTATGTGCATGTGCGTATGGAAACCATGCTCAAAGCAGACCACCCAAAACCAGGGATACAATGATTATTCCTGAGCTATAGTTGGTACTCTTTTCTGTCTTACACTTTTCTGTAATTTCTGGATTTCCTCCAATAAACTTGTAACACATGAGAATTGGAAAATAATTATTTTTAATTAGCTCATGAAACCCCAGCATGATATGAGTGAGTGACATGGCATATAAGATTACCGAAACACAAAAGTAAGAGGATAATCAAATTCAAAGGAAGACTGAGATACACTATTAAGCATAATTATTTTATCATTTTTAAGACGGTCTCTTCTCCTAGTAAATGATTTTTAACTTCTCGTTAAAGCACTGTTTAACAAAAAGGAATTTTAAAATAGTATATTTGAAGCATAAGTTTTCTGCTCTTTATATTCCAAGTAAGATTGTGCAACATTGAATTTTTTTTTAATTTAATAGTTTTCATAGTGATCTTAGGACACTTAAACAGATGGCTCCGTATCCAAATACATGAAGAAATAATGTTGCATGTATTTCCAATTTCTACACAACTGATTACTTTCATAACCAGCAATGTCTTTAAATAAACCAGAAAATAATAGGAAATGTGTCTTTATGACATACAGAGCTCTGTTCTAGGTACTGTCAAGAGATCCAAGAGAAATAATCAACACAGTCCTTATCCTTCGGGGGTCTGTAATCAAATGAAAGAAACCAGAGTACAAAAAGAACATCAGGAAACATATTAGATAGCTGTATAAGGAGATGGTTATGTAACTGTGCTCACACACACACACACACACACACACACACAATTACAGGTACCTAGGGTGCTCTCCTGCCCACAAAGAGACATTTCTGACCTCTGTACTCACCCTCAGCACTTCCAGACCTGGGTGTTCTTTCTCCTATCTTTGCGTATTTATGCCCTTCACATGACTAGGACATAGATGTAAATCATGTGGGGGAAATTCCGCACTATTTCCCCCAACTATCCCTCCATGAAAACCAACCTGGTGGAGAGGAAAAGTCCTAACGTTAGAATTAGAAGACCGCTGTCCACGTCTCAGTTCTGATACTCGCTGAGTTTCTTGAACGTGGGAAGATTACCTGACTAAACCTGTCTCCTCCAGAGTGTGAGTGACAGAACTGATGACACAAGGTTTTCTGAGCAGTGAATTAGAGAACACAGGGAAATGAGCTGGTGTAGCACTGACCCCCTCTTAGGCACTCTATCAAATGAAAGAAATTGGATTCAGAGCCTGAACGTGGATTAACTAGCAGTGCTTCTCTGTATCTGACATGCTCTGACAAACGTGTCCCAAGAATTTGTTTTCTTTTCATCTTCTCCCTGCCTTGGTTTCCTGGTCTGTGAAATGGGACATTATAAAACTTCAATTTCTGCTTTGTAAACTCTGACGGACTGTAGTGGTAAATATGATTTAGATCATAAGACAATTGGGAGTAACATTTAGAAAATCCTTCTGAATTCCTCTTGCAGTTGCATACCTTGAGTTTGGTATTATTTGGCCTTGTTTTTTGTCTTTGAAAAAAAACTCTTAAAATTCTGTCTTTTGGTTTTGGTTTCTACTTAGATGTGTTTCTTCTCTCTGTGTGCACTAAGGTTTTTTTGTTTTGTTTTTTAAGGTCAAGTAATGATCTATTCATGTGGAGTGAAAGTAGATCACAGTAACTTCCCAGTGACTGCTGGAGAGAGAAAGAGTAAGACAATTAAAATCACATTGAATGTTTCTGAGTATCAGGCACATACCAGATTTAACTTGGAACTAAAAATATACAGACCCAATGTTTAGTAGAGTTTATAATGGAATTTTTGCAATAACAGAAATGTAAAATGAACAAGTAAATGAACTATATAATAACGTAGACATGACACTTGACTTTTATCAGTATACCAACTGCTAATGATCATTATGAATCATCACATGTACCAACTAAACAATTTTCTTTAAAAAAAAACAAAACCTCCTATGACATTGTTATAGCAGTCCTCCAAAGGAGACATTTACAGTCTCCTGAGAACAATTAACTACAAAAATTTCTCAACAGTATGACATATTTTTATCTTGATGTCTGTATAGTGTATTGTCATTAATTACCAAGTACATTTCAAGCACTGAGTGAGTAAATTCCAGTGTGTCCATATGCCTTGAACAATGGTTCTCAACCAGGGGTGATTTTGCCCTCAGGGGACCTTGGGCAACAACAGAAGACATTTTGGTTTGTCACGACTGACAAGGCGCATGTAATGGGTAGAAGCTAGAGATGCTGCTGATAATCCTACAATGCACAAGTCAGCCCCCGCAACAATGAATTATCTGGTCCACATTGTCAATGATTCTGAGGCTGAAAAACACTGGCCTAGAACAAGCATGCATTTAGGGATGATCTGTAACATATGCATTCATTCAGTCCACATGTTTTGAATACCAATGCAAGGTACCACAAAAAGGGTAGACTTTTGGTGGATGAGCATTTACAGTTGAATAATAAAGTAGGAAACAGGTTTTCCTCCTTAACTCTGAATCAGTTCACCACCTTGCTTGCTTTATCTTCCTTGTGTTCTATTCTGCTCCTCTCTATTGTCCCCTCTGTATTGTTTCTCCTTTTCCTTTTCCTGTTTCTCCCTTCCATCAGCTCCTCCATGTCCATTTTCTTAGGTTTCTCTGTGACACCCTACACCTTTCCTCTCCTGTACTTTTCATCTTCCTGTCCTTTGTTGTTTTCCTCTAAGATTGAGGTGATTGAACATTCTTCCCTATCAATGCATAAACTGTGTGGAAACACAGAACTAATTTTGTGTATAGTGAACACAAGGAGAAGAGGCCGTAGGCTTCTTTCATTAGCAGGTAAGAGTAGAGCCCCCACAGCTATTTCAGTATTTTGCCTTTTCCCTCCTTATGTTAGGATTTAGAGAAAACTTTGGAATTAAAGGTTATGTATGTCTTATGTCCTTTCAATAAGCAGAATCTTGTGTTTTCTTTTGGACCATGTTTTCACAAGGAAAAGGAAACTTATCAAGGAGTATCAGCCTGCACAAATGGGTGGGGTGGCAAAGCCTTTAGAGTGAAATTCTCTAGGGGCTGACAAAATATTAAAGCAAACCATATTCTGTAACATATCCCATTCTGCTAGACTGAGAGGTGGGCAAGTCAGAGCAACTTCGAGTACTTCCCTGCAAAGTCAGGATACCTGGGCTGGTTCTTATCCCTGTCTTCTGTTTACCTTCTGATGAGACACCTGTCAATTAACAATGACATCAAATGCAAAGCTTTTGGTCACAGAATTGGGAGGTTACTAGATCTCTGCAGGTCTACTAATACCTGAAAGTCCAGAAAAGCCTAGAGGGATTTACCCAGTAGGAATGCAGAAATGCTTTGTTTTTTCCATTCATTCATTCACTTTTTTCATCCATTCATTGACTGTTACTTGATGCCAGACATAAGTGGAGTATTTGGACAGCATGTCCAGGTTATTTTTTTCTTCTCTCCTTCTCTCCACACATTTTTTTTCACACTTTTAAAACAAGCCCTGTAGCAGAAGAAAGACATTTGGAGCCATTTGGAGCCATTTGGAATTGCTCACCATGTGTAGATAATCTGAATTTAATGATCAGCATGATGAGAAAGGAATGGCAGACTCAATCAGGAAGGTAGTGGAAATGTTTCAGGCTGGTAAATATTTTAAGACCAACAGATTTATTTAAGTTACCTGGTATGATGGGTACATTTTCTTCCCATTGTGGAAAGCCTCTGATTTGCATAAAATATATCCACAGTGATTTCCTGTTTTTCTGATGCAGTTAGCCCTGATCAATATGCTTCCCCCCGACCCCTTGTTTGGTATTTGCTGATGATGGCTACTACCCTGAAAATGACTCGAGATACAAATCCCTTGGTTTGCATGCTCCGAGGGGCTGTTAGTGCCTCTTACTAGTTTGTAAGTACTGGTCATGTCATGTGTTCAGGGGCTCTGTGGTTCAGTACCCAGCAGGCAGAGCCAAATATGAATGTCTGTTTATGAAAACGACCATCAAAAGGAACAGCTAGAACCAGAGTGTCACATACTGTATTGTTCTCACAGTGCCACTCAAGCTCATAACTGTTATTAATTTCAGGGTAATCACTGGATGGCAGAGTTTTATCCATCTGTTCCAAGAATCGTGGAAAACTATTAAAATAATTTACCACATATGTAGTCCTTTCCACTTAATATCACACATCCTAAAGACATTCAGCTTTTTAAAACGTATATCAAAATGTCAGTGTGAATATTAGAAAAATGATTTGCTTGTGAACTGACAAGATCTCTCTCACTGTGTAGATCACAAATCTCGGGCAAGTTTCAAAGAAACTCGAGAAAACATCACACAAGAGTTTATTCTTTGTCTTTGCTGTGTTACATCCACCGTATTCAAGACAGTGAGTGCCTCAAGACGGTGAATCAAGTTTTCGAAGCAGTTTTTGCAAACACAGACTTTCTGTCACTATAAGAATCTTGAACGGCAAATGTTTATGGGTAGTAGTATTGCATTGCACACAATGGTTAGATCAGAGCCTCCAAGCTGGTGTGCTGAGATATTGAACTCTGAGCCCCAGGGGTGACTCATGGAGCCCACAGTAGCCAGAACCCCATGGTCCAGTCATCTCCAGGCATGATCAGCTTTGACTATTGACCCCAGTGTGCTGCTCTAATATCTTTTCCTGTGTGTGTATCGGCATAGAAAAGGTTGCAAGCACTGCTTTCAACAATCAGCTTTAGTAATCATGCTCTAAGAAAGGCATTCTGTGCTCGGCAAGGCCCACTAAAAGTGTAAGAACTCACTAACAAAGAGAAGGCATCTATTATGATGACATCTCTACACAGCTGTCTGTTGTCAAGCGCTTTGAAATAAGCAATCAATTCCAACTACAGTTCTCTGCCCGTGAAGCTTCCAGGGACTCTCACATCTTTCTGTTAGTACATCTTGACACACTCTTACAGATGCACACTTTGCTGATAAAGCCTGACTTATTGACGAAATTGCTGTGCTTTAGAAGCACAGTTGTCCCCTGGAATTATTTCCTGACACTACCAAACTGCCACTTTTCTGAAGCCAGAGAAGTGATCCACGCTGAAGTTTCGGTGACGGACTTCAAGTCTGTTTCAGCTCTGCAGGTATCACTGCACCCGGCAGGCAGCCGGCGTTAGTGTAGCAGTCCCACTCTGTGGTCATGAACCAAAAGGGACCAGGGAAAAGCTTTTCGGAGTTACCTACAAAAGCTGTGTTGTGGTATGTAAATCACATGGCTGAAGATGATGGAAGAAAGTTCTTTCAAATAAAAAAAAAGCATTTCCAAGTTGAAGATCTCCAACAGGCTGTAGGCTATTCATTTCTGTCAGTAACACCAGGAATGGCCCAGTAAATGGGGATGCCCTGACATGGAGGGACGCGACCTGCAGCTCTTGGGTAAACCTGTGTGTTCCACAATACTTTGCTTTTCTAGAAGTGGGCTGTGAACTATGGCGCCATGGATTTGTTACCTTTGCATGTATTTTTCGAGCCTATGTCTGGAAAGCATTAGTCTTACGCTATTAAAAACACATGGGAATGAAGTACTGATACGCACTACAACACAGACAAACCCACAAAGAGTCACATATTGTATGATTCCATTTACATGCAATTTTCTAGAACAGGTACATCTGCAGACACAGAAAGCCAATTGGTGATTCAGAGGGCTGGAGGGAGGGGAGAATGGAGAGTGACTGCTTGATGGGTACAAGATTTCCCTTTGGGGTGATGACGATACTGTGGAAGTCACTAGAGGTGGTGGTGCACAACACTGTAAGTGTACTAAACGCCACTACATTGTTCACTTTAAAGTGGTTCCTTTTTATCTTCTGTGAACTTCAGCTCAATTAAGAAACATAAAAATTAAAAATACATAGACATTTGGAATCAGAGAGTGGCAATATAAGATCACACAACGATACAAACAGAGGGATCTGCTCCTCTGGTGTGTTACCTTGATTAGCCCACAAATAAAATAAGTAATTACACACCCTTCCCAACTCCTGGAGGGATTTATTTTAACAGAGCATGCACTTTAAGTAGGAAAGCATGCAAATATTTTTCTAAATATAGTTTCTCAAAACCTGGAATTGTTTGTGAAACCTTCCTAAATATGTGAGTGGAATTATCTATCAAAGTCCGTTTGAAAACTATGCTTACAAGGTCATGAAATTACCTTAATAGTAAGACTAAAGAGAGAATAATAAGAATATATAAAAGAAATAAACATTGTGGATTAATCATACAGCTTCTGGCTGTATGATTCATTTGACTGCTGGAGAGTTCTCCCACATGCATGGGCACGGAGTCCGACAGGAGGTTGAATTTCCGGTGATGTGGCAGAGAACGTGAAACGGCTGTGTCCTGCACTCATGGGGAATAAGGGATATAGTTTTAAATTTACTGTTTCTGCCTTCTGTTGTACCCCTGTCTCATACTAAACAAATCAAGTTTGAAAGAAAAGGAAAAGTGATTAAAAGAATAAGGAGGTTACCAAAAATGTAATACCTTTTTCAATGAGGTTTAATCATTGAACTCAACAGGAATACACAGAGGGAAAAATGCCAAATGTTAGTGGCCCACCGGGGGCCATTTTTCTTTTTATCTTCATGTCAACTACATCGGATGATAGTGAGAGGGAAGATGGTAAAAGCTGAGAGTCTGTGCAATGATTATTTCCTTGAGCCAAATGAGGTGTGAGATCCATTATACTCCCTCCCCACCTCCACCTAACGCCTGACTCTGAGTCACTGTGTGATGCCTTCAGCAGCAGAGTAGGAGTAATTTTTCTAGAATCTGAAAGAAAAAAGTTTAGTCATTTTCCACACATTTTCTTACCGTGAAACTAGTTGGGAATTTATTTTCTTATCCCCAACGAAGCTGATGCCTTTAAGAGCAAATCATAAGGACAAGGAGGTAACTACTTGGCATGGGGTGGAGGAGACAGGAAGAAACTCTCTGATCCTGTCCAGATGGCTCTGCAGAGACTCTGGGGAGGGCAGGAATACAGGTCAAAGAGACACTGTGCCCTTCTAGCTACTCTTGATTTCAAATGTCAGGTCCTACAGTCAGGTGAAATGAAATTCAGCAAAGTTTCTGTGATCATTAACTTCCTCTGTCTTGAGGACAACACCCATCTCATTAAATTGAAAAGCGGTTGTCCCAGGCCAGTAACCTCTGGCAGAAGCCAGGGCCGATGGCGGCATAGAGCAGGAAAAAGCATGACCATTAACAGTGACAACAGCACGGGGGGGCAGGGAGGTCAATCTGGGGAGGAACCGACAGCAGTAGCTTTAAGTAGGGAGATGAGAAATTCCCAACTGGGGGTATTGGGGAAATTAAAAGCCCCATTATCCAGCCTGTTTCCCTCTCAAACTCCAAACCATTGCTCCCTGACTCTGTTCCTGAAGCTTCCCCCCAAGCACTGACTTCCAGCCGGCGAGTTCAAACACACCAAGGGCGTGGGTGGAGTGAGCAGCATACACAGCGGCTCACAGATGGGTGCCGGCTAGAAGGAGATAGATGTATGCACCTCTGGGGTATCCTGTGGGTGCACTGAACTGCAGAATGTTCACAGCCTATTGGTTTTGTAGAGCTCTGAAGCCACATCACGTTTTTCATGACAGGATAAGCATTCATGGAGGTGAAGAAGGATAGAGATGCCCAGGTACCTTCTTCATCAACAGTGGTGCTGCTAATTATCATGGTATTTTTAGAGAGCATTCCAGTGCTGCAGGAGATAAATGAAATGATCCTGACCTTTGAGCTAGTATCCCTACCTTGGGGAATTATCTAAAGAAAGTTGCTTTTAAGCCTGTTTGTTTAAAGATGTCTATAGCTACCTTATTTATAATAGCACATAACTGGAAACAACCCAAATGCTCAACAATTAGGAGTGGTTAAACAAACTTTGGAACTTTAATCAGGTGATAAAGTCTGTGGCAACAAAAATGACGACTATCTGGACTATGGAAATACTTAGAAAGCCTACGTAAAATGATGCTATATGAAAAAAGGAGAGCACACGATATTCTAAGCACAGTACAACAGTATGTTACTGTGATAATGTGAAAACCACTTCATAACAACAGCAGAGGCCACCCTCATATCTAACTAGTGCTTGGAGCGAATGAGGACTTTGTGTTTTTATGATAGTTTAGGGGTTTTTTGTTGTTAAACATAAAACTATAAAGCTGTTTTAAAATACAATATTTAAAGATAGTGTTTATTACTGTGGTGTAAAAAGCATTGAAACCATTCATGTATATTAGTCTGCCCGTTCATTTGATATGTACTTCTGACTTACACCACAAAATCAACATAAATTGCTGGCCCTGGGGAAGTCAGTGCATTAAAACAATAAATAATTGGCCTCTCCTTCAAAGTACATGCTAACTTTGCTTTAAGTAATGGTCACCATTTGGTATAAGCCAAGGTCAAGAATTTCATAGCTGTAAATAAAGGGAGAATCTGAGCCAAAAGACCAGATCTAAGTTAGAAGCATAGGTGAGGGACCTGTGAGAAGATGGTCAGGATCATATGAACGCAGAACAGAGTGAGAACCACCAGACGCACAAACCAGAATAGAGAATCAACTGAGAAGCTGATCCCCCGAAGGGCTTTAAGTACCAGGTTATCATTTGTATCTTAAAAGTGCAGCTTTTATTCTCCTCAGTCCTTGTTTTCAGATTTCAGATGATGGGGACACAGCTCCCCCTTGGACTGGGACTTCTCTTGGGTTTTCTAGAAAGAGTTCAGATGCCATTCCAATCAGGTTCTTAACTGTGTTGCAGTTAAGAATTCACATGAATGCCGGTCTCAAGCAGAATAGTTTCCACTGATGGACACCACAATGCACTGGTGTGTGTCATATCATTAAAAGTATTTTATTTCCTATTGCTGGAGTAAATCAACTAGCTAATTAGAACAAAATGCATAATATTCTTGTATGTCATGCTCCACTGAGCATTTAACCAGAGTGCTTGGATCTAGAATTATTCATGTAAGAATTTCTTTATGAATTTAAGGGCCAGACCTCAGATTCCCTCTTGCTGCTGAGTTCTCATTTAGGGAGTAGCATCTGTTTTCACTCTGCTCACTGTTCCTGAAGTCAAATGAGAAGACAAAAGCCCTCTGTGAAGGCTGGTAAAGCTCTGTTCAGCCTTAGGGCTTTTCTGCAACTGCTTTTCTGATTTCATATCAGTAAACTTTTTCCAACTGTTCAAATCAGCAAGAACTATTGATTCATGGGTGATACATTGAAAGCAATTTCCACTGCTCATTTCCAATCATTCCCACTAGTCAGCTTTTCTGAATCACTATAGCTATTAAATCAACACAGATGTAAATGGCAGGTCTGCCTCTTACTCTGAATTTGAATGGGCTTTGACATCATGAAAGATCTGTGGAATCAAGATCATTCCTGTTAGTGCAGACTAGTGGAAAGAGGACAGTTTTCAGCCAGGAAACCTAGCCCTCAGTTCCATCTTGGGTTAGTTGTTCACACATGGAATCTTGGGTTCCTCACCTGTAACACAGGAGTTATAGCATCACTTGCCTTACAGGGAGGGATGTTATCAGGATCAAATTAAATAAATATGGGGAAATGGCATTGAAGCTCTGCAGCATTATTTCATTCTTTTTAAAGGACTGGTGCTTTGGTAGTTAAAATGTTCACTTTCTACATTGGTTGCATTCTTTGTGTGTGTGTGTGTTATTGAAGTATAGTCTGTTTACAATGTTGTGTTAATTTCTGGTGTACAGCATAATGCTTCAGTCATACATGAACATACATACATTTGTTTTCATATTCTTTTTTACCATAAGTTACACCAGATAGTGAATATACAGAAGAAACTTGTTTATCTATTTTATATATATTAGTTAGTGTCTGCAAATCTTGAACTCCCAATTTATCCCTTCCCACCGCCTTCCTCCATTGGTAACTATAAGTTAGTATTCTATGTCTTTGAGTCTGTGTCTGTCTTGTAAATAAGTTAATTTGTCTTTTTTTTTTTTTTTTTTTTTAGATTCCACATGTAAGTGATACCATATGGTAATTTTCTTTCTCTTTCTGACTTACTTCACATAGAATGACAATCACCAGGTACATCCATGTTGCTGCAACTGGCATTATTTTATTCTTTTTTATGGCTGAGTTGTATTCCATTGTATAAATATACCACATCTTCTTTATCCAGTCATCTGTTGATGGACATTTAGATTGTTTCCATGTCTTGGCTATTGTAAATAGTGCTGCTATGAACATTGGGTTGCAGGTATCTTTTCAAATTAGAGTTCCTTCCAGATATATGCCCAGGAGTGATTGCTGGATCATATGGTAGGTCTATGCTTAGTCCTTTGAGGAATCTCAACACTGTTTTCACGTAACGGCTGCACCAAACGACATTCCCACCAACAGTGTCCTTTTTCTCCACACCCTCTCCAGCATTTATTGTTTGTGGACTTTAGAATGATAGCCATTCTGACTGCTGTGAGGTGATACCTCATTGTACTTTTGATTTCCATTTCTCCAATAATTATCGATATTGAGCATTTTTTCATGTGTTTATTGGCCATTTGTATGTCTTCATTGGAGAATTGCTTGTTTAGGTCTTCTGATCATTTTTGGATTGGGTTGTTAGTTTTTTTTGTTATTAAATTGTATGAGTTGTTTATGTATTCTGGAAATTAAGCCCTTGTCAGTCTCATGTCTTGCAAATATTTTCTCCCATTCCATAGGTTGTCATTTTGTTTTGCTTATGATTTCCTTTGCTATGCAAAAGCTTGTAAGTTTAATTAGGTCTCATTTGTTAATTTTTGCTTTCATTTCTATTGCCTGGGTAGACTGCCCTAGGAGAACATTGCTCAGATTTATGTCAGAGAATGTTTTGCCAATGTTTTCTTCCACACTTTCTTTATAGTGTCTTGTCTTATGTTTAAGTCTTTAAGCCATTTTGAGTTTATTTTTGTGTATGGTGTGAGGGAGTGTTCTAACTTCATTGATTTACATGCAGCTGTCCAGTTTTCCCAACACCATTTGCTGAAGAGACTGTCTACTTCATTGTATGTTCTTGCCTCCTTTGTCATCAATTGACCCAAAGTTTGTGGGTTTATTTCTGGGCCCTCTATTCTGTTGCATTGATCCATATGTCTGTTTTTATGCCAATACCATGCTGTTTTGATTACTGTATCTCTGTAGTAATGCCTGAAGTCTGGAAGGTTATTCCTCCAGCTTCATTCTTTTTCTTCAGTAATGCTTTGGCAATTCTGGGTCTTTGTGATTCCATATAATTTGAGGATTATTTGTTCTAGTTCTGTGAAAAATGGCATGGGTAATTTGATAGGGATCACATTAAATCTGTAGGTTTCTTTGGGTAGTATGGCCATTTTAACAATATTAATTCCTCCAATCCAAGAGCATGGGTCTACCAGCTCAATCAAATGAAAACTTTCTGGCTCTATGGATTTAGTCCTACTTCTCTTGAGGAGAACTAACCTCTTGAAGGGATTAAATGGTACTTTTCTCATTGTCTTAAGTCTCTGCTGAGGCCTCTAACCTGACCTATTAGAAATCATGAACCATCACATCCCAATGAGAGGTGCTTCTTCATCCACGCGAGGCCTGCCAAGGTCTAGTGAACTTGGTTCTCTGACCCCTTACCCCATCACCTGTTCCAGAACAGGGCATGTTGCTAAATGCTGCTGGGCTATAGCTATCTTGAAAGGATCTTTTCTGAGAGGTTCCCTTGACGGCGGGGCAGCCTTCAGTCCAAGATCAGGAGCTAAGAGCAGGTCAGTGGAGAGTACACCACCTGTGTCAGTGATGTTTTGTGCCGGGGACCCTGGTGGTAAGGAACGGGGTGGTTGGCAGAGACCTGAGGAAATCTTGAACCTGCCCCATGAGGCAGAACCAGCATTTGGGCATCTGCCATTACAGAGAGTATCAATGCCTGATTACAGTAGCCCCATTCAGGTGAGACTGTGCTGTCTTCCTCTCATCCCTCCCCTCCTGCCTGACAGTGGCAGGGCCGGGGGCAACACAGTCAGTGGGGTGCAGAGGAGAGGGAAGGAGAAACAAAGTAAAGTGGAGTAATATTGCAGAAGCCGATGTCCCCTGCCATATGGCCTGCCAGGTCCAAGCTAGAAAATAGCTTCTTTAAATTGGACGAGTGATTGGAGTTTTGATTTAGATGACACTTGTCTTTTCAATAACTTGAAAACAAAACTCTTTTAATGCCCTCAAAGTAACCAAGAAATCTGCAGGATGAACCTAAGACAATGATCAGGGGAGGGAAGGGGAAAACCGATAAAAGAGATTCAGGGAAATGATATGAGAAAAATTAATGATATTTCATGACTATATCCTACCCAGTGCAGCCCATAGCACAGTCCTGTGTGCACTTCCTCCCAGCCAGAGGGTGCAGTGCTCCCTTGCCAGTGAAGCAGTCTAAGTGCCCAGATGACTTGAAATGGCATCAGGGCTCTTCTGACACAGCTCATTCTCGTCCTGTAACAGCTCTCTTGATTTCTTTCAAGCCAAAGAGTTCCCTGACAGTTTTTAAACTGGTGCTGGCCATTAGCTTAGATGTCATATAACTTACTCAATTTTTACAGTGCGTCAGGAAACAGATCATTGGATAACTTCTAGTTCTTCCTCAGCCTCAGGAAACTATCACCCTGTCTGTGTGGCTTTGTGGTATAATGCATTCCTCCTGATGGGCCTGACACCCTGATATATACAAGGATATAGAGAATGTTAGGAGCACAGGCTTGGGGGTCAGACTGATCTGGGTTTTAATCCTGGCTCTGTCACTCACTCTGCAACATTAGTATATTTCTTAACCTCTCTGGCCTTGATTTGTGTCACCAACAAAATAGGCATAATATTTTAAGGATTAAATGGAAAGGGGATGAGGAGGGATAAATTGGGAGTTTGGGACTTGCAGATACTAACTACTATATATAAAATAGACAAACAACAATGTCCTACTGAATAGCACAGGGAACTATATTCAATACCTTGTAATGGCCTATAATGAAAAATAGGAAAAGGAATACATACATACATACATACATACATACATACATACATATATACATACATACAAATGAATCACTATGCTATACACCAGAAATTAGCAGAACATTATGAATTGACTAAACTTCAATTTTAAAAAGAGAGAGAAAAATTAAATGGGTGAGCGTAAATAAGCCTTTGGCACAGTGCCTGGTGTATAAGCGCTCAATAATGGCAGATTCCAAATAATGATGATGGTGATGATTATAACAATAACCATTATTCTTGAAAAGGTCTTTTCAAAGCAAACTGTTATAGTTATTATAGGGTAATAATACATATTATCATCCTAACATCCAAAATACACTTTCCTCCTGTATATACTGAGGAAGGTGAATGTTGGAGTAGGTCGCTCCAGAGTTTTCCATCCCTACTTCTCTTCATCCCCTTCCCCTCCCACAACTCCAGTGGGTCAGGAATCACTCTGTGCCCAGTGGTTATTACAGTGTGGAAATTATAGACACAGGCCCCTTGGAACACTGTTATCAAATCTGCACAAAAGCAAACAGAAGGGTGAGTTGGGGGCAGGCCCAACTCCCTTTACCCAACTCCTTTATTTTCTGTACAACCACGACACAAGATTGGACATGGACTTCGGACTTCTCTGGAATTAGCATTAACTAAAGAGAATTCCCAAAGAGGCAGGGATTTCTTTTGAACTGAATGCTTCATTGGACTCTCCACTTGCACTTGTACCATAAAAGCATGAGAAGAAATCAATCCTTTCATGGCTGTCCCCTCGGAGGCACATTCACGTAGGTGATTATTTTCTTTTAATTTTGTTTTTTATTAAAGTATAGTTGATTTACACTGTTAGTTGCAGGTGTACAGCAAAGCCATTCACTGATACATGTGCATACATATTTTTTAAAATTCTTTTCCATTATACATTATTACAAGAAATGTAACATAGTACCCTGTACTATACAGTAGGTCCTTGTTGTTTTAACTGTTTTATAGATAGTAGTGTGTATCAACAGTCCCAAGCAACTAATTTATCCTGCCCTTGTCCTTTCCTCTTTGGTAACCATAATTTGTTTTCTACTGTCCATGAGTCTATTTTTGGTTTGTAAATAAAATTTGTATCTTTTTTTTGGATTCCACATATAAGTGATATCATATGATACTTGTCTTTGTCTGACTTACTTCACTTAGTACAATAATCTCTAGATCCATTCATGTTGCTGCAAATGGCATTATTTCATTCTTTTTTGTCGCTGAGTAGTATTCCATTGTGTGTGTGTGTATGTATGTGTGTGTAGATAGATATATCTGTATACATCTATATATATCTATCTACGCACACATGCACACACACCACATCTTCTTTATCCATTCCTCTGTTGATGGACATTTAGGTTGTTTCCATGTCTTGACTATTGTAAATAGTGCAGCTATGAACATTAGGGTGCATGTGTCTTTTCAGATTATACTTTTCTCCAGTTATATGCCCAGGAATATATGATTGCTGGATCATACGATAAGTCTATTCTTAGTTTTTTAAGGAATCTCCATACGGTCTTCCATAGTGGCTGCACCAATTTACATTCCCACTAGCAGTATAGGAGGATTCCTTTTTCTCCACACCCTTTCCAGCATTCATCATTTGTAGACTTTTTTAATGATGACCTTTCTGACTGATGTGAAGTGATATATCATTGTAGTTTTGATTTGCATTTCTCTAATTATTAGGGATATTGAACATCTTTTCATGTGCCTGTTAGCGATCTATCTTCTTTGGAAAAATGTCTATCTAGGTCTTCTGCCCATGTTTTGATTGGGTGGTTTGGTTTTTTGATATTAAGTTGTATGAGTTGTTTATCTGTTTTGGAAATTAATCCCTTGTCAGTTGTATCATTTGCAAGTATTTTTTCCCATTCTGTAGATTGTCTTTTTGTTTTGTTTGTGGTTTCCTTTGCTGTGCAAAATTAGGTCCCCTTTGTTTTTTTTTTTTACTTTTATTTCCATTATTCTGAGAGCTGGTTCAAAAAAAATTTGCTGAAATTTATGTCAGAGAGTGTTCTGCCTATGTTTTCCTCTAAGAGTTTTATAGTATGTGGTCTTACATTAGGTTTATACACATTAGTGTATATGGTGTTACAGAATGTTCTAATTTCATTCTGTTATATGTAACTGTTCAGTTTTCCCAGCACCAGTTATTGAAGTAACTGTCTTTTCTCTGTTGTATATTTTTGCCTCCTTTGTCATAGATTAATTGACTATAAGTGCATGGGTTTATTTCTGGCCTTTCTGTCCTGTTCCATTGATCTATATGTCTGCTTTTAGACCAGTACCACACTGTTTTGATTACTGTAGCTTTGTAGTATAGTCTGAAATCAGAGAGCAGGATTTCTCCAGCTCTATTCTTCTTTCTCAAGACTGTTTTGTCTATTTAGGCTGACATAGGTGTCATTTATCATCCTTTTTTAATTTGGGGGGGGCGGTTGGTTGGGGGAGGTAATTTGTTTATTTTTAGAGGAGGTACTGGGGATTGAACCTAGGACCTTGTGTATGCTAAGCATGCTCTCTACCACTGAGCTATACCCGCCCCCCTTATCATCCTTTTTAGATATGAAGGAAAACTGGGCTCTAAATGGCTAAGTGGCTTTTCCCAAGTCAAAATAATTAGGCAGGTCTCAAATTCAGAGCAGTCTTGTAAATCCAAAATCTGGCTTCAGTATACTGCCTTCTGCTTGAACTGGGTCTACTTGGGTAGTCTCTGAAGGAAAATCATGAGGAATTTTTGCTGCAGAACTCTGTTTCCTCACTTGACTTTGCTGTAAATATAACCATTTGATCAGACTCATAATGTAAAACACATGTGCCCAGAGGGTAGTCTAATGAATCCATTTCATTTATTATGTTAAGAAAGCCAGGAATTATCTCTACATGAAGTAAGCACAGATTGGGGCTGCCATGTTTTGTGAACATTATGATACACCCTGAACCAAAATTGTATTTTCTTCTTGTAAATGGGAATAAATATTACATTGTGTTGACCTTTGGATCGTTGTATCCTTTACATGCAGTAACCTTATGGGTTGATCTATTGAACAGTTTATACTTTGATCGTTATTTAATGCAGTTTATGACTTCTGAGAGGCCATTTGTCAATAGCTCCTGGATGATTTTTATAAAACAAATGCATATCAATAATAATAATAATTTACTCTAATCTCTTTGATGAGATCCTGGTTATTATAGCATTGATTCCCCATATCATGACATAGGCATTATTAGCTCAAGGTAAAAATAGAAGAGATACTATATACATTTCTCACACTGAAAGTTAAGCTCTCTTGGGTTAAGATGTCCCACCTTTGTACTGTAAACCTTCTAGAAGCAATCACAATATACTTATTAAACACCCACTGAGCAAATCACTGGATTGAGATTCAGAGGTAAAAAAGGCATGGCCTCTGGCTTCAAGGACTTTGTGGTTTATTGAAGAAGACAGACTTACACAGAAATACAAAGAATATTGTGAGAAAAGTATTGATAAAATTACCTATAGATACTGAGGTGGCATAAAAAGGGAGTGAGCAATTGGCCAGAATGAGTCAGCAATACCACAGAGGGGACTTCTTGCTTTTTAGCTAGGTCTTGAAGGGTGACTAGGAGCCAATTAAACAATGCCTCATAAAGAATATTTCAGGATAGAAGACTTGGCAAGAACCAGATTATAGAACCATAGTAAACATGAAAATAGCTTGGACCATTCCCAAGTCACCAATAGTCACCATTCCCAAGAATGAGACATTGTTAAAGAATTTAAGTGAAAGAATAGTGTAATTTGGTTCCCCTTCTGGAAAGGGCAGGATGGTTGCCATCTGCTGGATGTATCCAGAGACCAATGCTACAAACAGGGAGATCAATTAGAAATTATTACAAGAGCCCCAAAGAAAGACTTTCAGAAAAGGAAAGAAAAGAAAAGGAAAAACAATAAAAGACAGGAGGACAGAATTGTACGTAGATGGTAGGTAGGTAGGTAGGTAGATGGATAGGGTTGGAGATTGAGGAAGAAAAAGAAATGGAAGCTGCCTACTCACTTGTGTAGTTGAGGGGACTAGAAATTGATCAGTTAAGGTGCTTTCAGGGACTTTATTATCACTGATAACCGTAAGTGTGAAGTCAGGTAAGCCCAGGATTGGTTAGTTCAACCCCGTCCATCAGAACCCAGGTTCCCTTTCCTCCCATCTTTCCATTCTCCCCACTCGCAGGCACCATGGAGTGCTCGCTCAGGGTTGCAGGCAGGCGTTTCTTGTAGACACATCAGCATGTAGTTACTAAGGAGCAGTCTGAAAAGAATGGGGACCAGGTAGGAACTAACCTTGTCTGCTGCAGGGAAGATGATTAGTTTGGCTTTTCTTCCATTCTAGGTATGAGGGCAAGGCATGGGGATGGGGGAGAAACAAATGATAAAGGTAAGATAGTGAGTAAAATTTCCCCAGTATAAATGACCCAAACAATTGGTGTTTTGGAGTCTCAGCAGATAAAGCAGACATCTTCCATCGTCTTTTATTTTTAGAAATGAAAAACTCAGCTCCCACCCTGATGTTTGACCTGCGTGGCATCTGGTTAACAAACATCTGAATGATGGATGTGCATTCGTCTTTTTATTCAAATGTTAGGATTTTACAGGCTGCAGGCTGTCTGTCTCTCTAAATTCCCTGAACTCCTTTCCTTTTTTCAACCCAATTCCTTCACTCCCTCTCCCCAGGGAAAAGATGAAGAAATCAGCCTGAGACTTAGTACCTATCAGCTGATTCCTTTTCTACTTCAAAATCAGCCCATTTTTCAAACGAGATTTTCCCCAAAAAGAGGAATTTTGAAGATTCTCCACCACCGATATTTTAGTAAGAAGACAAAGCCACAGTGGGTGTATTATGCACTTTTTGCTGCTTAAAGGGCCAGACCTCGGAATCCTTCTCTAGTCTGGAGTTCTGTCTCTAACTGCTGAGAAATATTTCTAATATTTCTTGAAACATGTATTTGTTCTCCTGACTCACTTATTCTTCATCCGTTAAACACTGTTACCACTGAATAAACTAAAACCTTAGGGTGAGCCTAATGAATATATGTTTTATTCAAATAAATCTGGTTGAATTTGATGTTTTTAATAAAGAAACATACACTCTGGAACTCATTGCCTTAGTCAGTAAAGTAAGAGAATACATTATTTTTTCTGTTGATTCACTATTACATTAAGAACTGTAGTAAGAGAGCCAGCTCCTTTGTTACACTTTGGATAACATTAACCAGAGGATTTAATAAACAGACTATATGTTGAAAATCCCCTCATTTGCAGGCACCCAATTTAACTGATAGTTTAAGATTTTGAGCTTTTTCTAGATGAGCCAACAGAAAGCAAAAAAAAAAAAAAAAAAAAAGCTTTGCTTTGTAGCAGTTATTTTTCCCAAACTTGAAATTTATCCATAAGGCACTTAATAAGGCCCCTTTGATGTAACAGAAAGGTCAGCTTCATTGTCACTGGTTTTCTAACAAGCTATTTGCTGAACAAATCCTTTTTATTTCCCTCTTTTAAAAAATTTAAGCGAGAACGCACTAATGTGATAAACTACTGTCTTTCATCCTGACCACCCAGCTTCACAAAGTCAAAACGATCAGAGACCATGCTGTTTCTCACCTTGCTTTAATCTCATGGCCGCTGTGGAAGGCGGAAGGTAAACAGTCACACAGAGCTCCAATTTCCAATATCAAGAGAAAGAAGAAATGGTTTTCCTTTTCCACCTTTGAAATTATGTATGGATTAATGTAAAATAAATTTCAGAGCCTCAAGTACTTGCTTGCTTTCCGACTGCAAACAATGGGTTCTAACAAGAACAAACAAATGGGAGAAGTGGGAGCGGTAACGTGGTTACGAGCGGTCGTGACAGCACGGCCGGCCGATTTCCACCGTCCAGCTCGGCTCTCCTTCACTTTTCAAGTATTTGGATTGAAAGTCTACTGGCAAACTATAATTTGCATTTTCCCAAGAACCTATGGGACAGATATGTGATTAGAAGAATTAAAAGTTTATTCAAAGATCCTAAATTAAAACAGAAGGAAGAAACAGTTTGATATTACATTGCTCCAGAATAGAAACCTAAGGAGAATATTCTGGAACTGAGACAAGAGGGAAGGGAACAGGGCACAACCATTACAAGAATGCCACAGCAGTTGGCACCAAGATGGTGAAAGATTCAACTCCCAGTAGACCTTGAGCTTCAATATACACTCACTGAAAGACAGTAGCATGGTAAATGGCACTCCCACAGGTGCCATGTCAGTTTCAAGGCTGACAATGACAAAGGTCAAAAGGTGGGTGATGGCCCCACTCCTGGGAATCCAAGCCCCTTCCCCAGAGTAGTTGGAACAGTCCTCCCACTTGTTAGCATGTGAAGTTACTGAGCCCAGAAAAACTAACAACCCCCACACCTCATGCCTGATCTCATTTTGCCTAGCTGACCTCATGCTTGGAGCCACCACTCTCCCTTCTGAGTAAGATGGCCTGCATTCTGTCTATGGAATGTGTATCTCCTAGGCCTTGCTCTTGCCTTCTGAGATGGCTTGCACTCTGTCTATGGAGTATGTATCTCTCTGAATAAATCTACCTTTACTCAGCTGTGGCTCACTCTTGAATTCTTTCCTACACAAAGCCAAGGACCCTCACTTGATGAGGTGCACCCCAGGGACTGGGACATGGCCATCCTCTCACTCCCCATGTTTTTTCCTGTATCAGAACCGTCTGAGACCAAAGCTCCCTTTTGAAAATTTTAGAGGGGGAAGAAGTCTCTGAACAGCACTCTCTTGCACGTGGGTTGCTTTCTTTTTGTCTTGCTGAGAGTCATTGTTGCTTTTTTGCCTGAATTGCCCTTTTATTTGCCAGAATTAACTAAAGTAATTGGTTATTTCATACCTATCTGTCTTTAGAAATAATTTCCCGATGAATACCATTTTTTTCTCTGTTCTATGTTAATATTTGGGATATTTATTCAAGTCTTAGAATCAGTCTGATGCTGTATCTGTGGAGAATCCTGCTCCGATTAGCTCATTTCTGTGTGACGATGGAATGTCTTTCACATCCTGTAGAAACAAAGATCCAAGCTGGTTTGCTTTCTCATTTTCACAGTAAACTGACCATCTTACCACTAGTTGACTTAAATTTCAAAGCTAATAGACCATTCATCCACCATCAAGCAGCATTCTAGAAAACCAGCTCTCCAAGGTTTTTTCCGAAGAATTAACCTTGAATTGTCAAGGAAACAGGTATTTCTTATGTCAGATGAAAAAGTGCTTTGAGGGGAAATGGAGGCCAATTGATCTATGCATGTATTCATATCCTGAGCCATATGTTTATATCATAATGATCTGCTTCCTTCTGGCTCTGCCTTCACTAAATTTGCTTCAGTGTTTGTCCTTGGTTTTTATTAGACTTGATTTAACATCTGGTTGTATGCTTCACCATTTGGATAGTGGCCACTATATAATTTAATCTTCTCTCTCTGTGTAAAAGTTATTATAGAGTTTAATATTAAAAATAACTTGACCTCTGCTGAAAAACTGGCATGTTTATGCCTTTCATATTTTTTTAAAATTATGTAACTAATTTGTCACATTTCTCATCTTTACATTAGCTGCTAGGAAGCTCAAATGAAATGCAGATCTGAAAAAGCTTCCAGCTATTAGTAACAATAACTCTTATGGTTACTTTATCTGATTGCCTATAAATTAGGTCTGTTTTTCTGTTTCTTTTTAATTTCCTTATGATTAAATCTTCTACTTTATGCCCTGGAAATCTTTGTTGGAAAGAGATGGTACTTAAGTAAATTCAACAGTTAAAATATTTTTATTTTGATTTAATAATTTTCTAATTTTAAAACATATGCAGGGTTTTATAAAGAAATTATAATCAGATGTTTTATCTTTTTCTCTGAGAACAGGATAAAACAGAACTGATCCTTATAGATTGTGCCAGACATTAAGCAGAAATTAGTAAAAATAAAGTGTTTTCTCTAGTGAGCAAGGTTCATGAGGGAGATTACAGGAACATTTTTGAGAGGCCATGAAATAGAGGAAGGCTTGGTGATTTTTTTTTTTTTACATCACCTTAAATATGCCATCATTATAACACTGAGTCTTAGTTAGATTGTCTGCATTTCTGACTTCCTTATTAGCTATTGGCTTCTTGGGAATATGACCCATGATTTAGTTGTTCCTGGTATGTGGTACAGTATCTGACCCACAGTAGGGCTTCAGTAAATATTTTTGAATGCCAAATGAGTTTTTATCTACACAGAGGCACTCTCGTGTGAAGAACTATTTCAAGGGGCTTTCCAAGCCTGTGATTTCAATGAATGTACTCTCATTTTTGTTGCCATGGATACTGTTTCCTTAATATGGTACTTGATGCAGCCTCTTGATTCTATAATCATTTTCTCTGTGAATGGGACATCCAAGCATTTGTCTCACTGTTGATAAAACGGATTAAAATCAACTTTCAAAAACAGACCATCATTTTGGAAACCAAGAAAAAGTACCATAATATATTGGGAAGATTTTTTTTTTAATTTACCAACTTTTCTGAAATGTCCAGCAAATGTACAGAGAGAGTTTGAATGATTGTTTCAAACCAAATCATTAAACCTGGTTTTAAGTTTTGAAAAGTCATACTTTCTAGAACACACTAAATGGTTCTCCTGGCTTTATTCCTTGAGCCTGGTGCCTGCTCTTGTCAAACTGTGAAGAGATTATAATCTCAATAAGAATTGAGGGGGAAGGTTTAAAGCAAATGTTAAAGGGCAATTTAATTACTTTATGAAATCTGAAATGTGTACAAGACCCACAGACAAAGGTTCTTAGTTTTAATAGAATTTCTGTCTGCCTTCAGTGAACATTCTATTAATGCATTATGTATATACACAAGGTATGCATGCATATAGTCTTTGCCCCTAGTACATAAACTTCATCAGAGCAGGGATTTTTATCTCTTTTGTGCACTGATGTATTTCCAAGTGCCTAGACTAGTGCCCTATTCTGTAAATCTTTTTTCATTAGATATCTGTTGAACGAATACAGAAAGTTCATGCTGAGGTAATGACAGCATTTCATTATCAGCTCTGCTTGAATTTTTTCCCGTTATTTTATTTCATGGACATAAAATCATTGAGACAGGAATCCCAGAGGGAAAAACATGGGACTTGTAAGCAGCTCCCATGATAGTCGGTGCTGGGCATCCTTGTGTGATGCCTTCTAAAATTTGAAACCTCAAGATTATTTATTTTCATGATCAAACAACCTCTGGAGTCTTTTGTTACCTTTAAATCAGATGTTCAGGAAGGGAAAAAACGCATTATCACCCCAGCCTGTTGACAACCATGCCCCTTAATCCTCCTCCTCAATAGAGTAAAATCAAAACAAAACATAAAGATATGTAAATACAAGTCCCAAACTAAAATGGAAGTAGTAAATACGTTTAAAGTATTATCAGCAACTCAGCTTCCCTACTTAACCATAGATCTTTGAGACTTTGGAATTATTTCTTCATATTGAAAAGCTTTTCTTTTCCCCCTCACAAAAGTGAAGTGTCTGTTGATGTACCAAAAGGAAAGGGTCTGCTGATCCTTATCTTTGTGCCTGGGGATGGGCAGTTCTGTGAAGGAGACCTGACTGACCTTGACAAGTCCTCCTTGACCATGAAGAGCTTAGATGCACAGCAGTTAAGCCTTAGCCCAGCGGCCTTCAGCTCACTGAGCTTTGAGAGGTGGAGTCTAGAGGAAGCATTTGCAGAAAGAAAGCATGCTCTGGACCTGAATCTAAAACCATGAAAACCCGTTTCAAAAGAGACACTCACTAACTGTATTTATTGAGGGCTATTTCTGTGTGACAGAAATCCATCAGGGTGAAAGCTGAAATAGCTGATCAAACATATGCATAATGAGTTGATGCCCTGGCTACTGCACATTGCATATGTCCACTGGAAAGATTGAGAATTGTATTTTATTCGGCAAACTTACCGAGGACTTAAGTCTGGGATTCAGCTGCTTGGATAGCTCTGGGGGACTGTGCCAAAGAGGGAGGGGAGGAGCCAAGATGTATCAGAGTTTTGGGGGGAAAGAGAAACAAAACAAAAAACACATAGTTGAACATCAAAAGATTACTGTGAACTAAAGATAAACCAGGCACCTAAAGTTAATGAATTTAGTGCTTTCCTATGTATGGAAAGATGTAAGAGACTGGGCTTAATGATATTATTCCTTTGATAGGCACACTGACTATCTAGAACCAGTATCCTGTTTATCTCCATCCTGAGTTCCCCCTCAGGGGCCACCATCGGGGGTGGCCGCCGTGGCTGAAGGCTTGAGGGCCTCAACATCCTTTGTTCTCTAGTGACATTCTTTGTCCACGCATGCTTGGCTAGGTTATATTGTCATACTCTGAATATACTTTTTTCACCTTTCACTATGGTGGATTTTTGTTACATAGAAACAGCCTTCAACAAATATATACTTAAATATATACATATTTACAGAGAGAATTGGAAAAGTAAAGTATTAAAAACTATATGTATATTTCTCATATATATAGTATATAGTGTGTGCGTGTATGTGCATGCAGTAGTGAAAACAGAGCCAGTTGGTGTATATTGGTCCTAAATCAAAAAAACCAATCAGGAAAAACCCCATCTTGTTTGTCCTCCCTTTGAATGAGTAAAGAAAAATCACTGTAGATATAACAGATAGAGAGAAAATGTGATCGTTAAATTTAAATAACTCACTTCCCCAGTACTATACTTAAAATTTGAAGGTCTAGTTTATGCCTCAGATAAAAACCAGAATCTTTTATTTGTAACATTTTATCCACTTCACATATGCATTACTAAAATTGGACTAAATTCCTTAGAAAAAAAAAACAACCACAGTGCATCTGCTTTCCATGAAATCTTCCTTAAGGATAGAAATGTTTTTATTTGCTACAATAAGCTACCTGAATGTCATGCCATAATACAACATGACATTACTTAACTTGGGGTAATTTAGCATGGCAGCATTTTGGAGGGGACAGAATTTAAAGTATTTTAGATTAACTCACCATATTAGCAAGTGTGGCACGGAATTTGCTACAGCTTCTTGAGCCTAAATGCATTAAACATCACATGATCCCTGTGCACCCCTGACACCAAACATCAGCTCTCATAGAGTCATCGTGGGAGGAAGCCCCTTTGGATCAGCCAGCTGTAATCTCATCCTGGTGTAGCACTGAGGAGGATTTCATAAGTGCTCCCTGGGGTGTGCCAGTGCATGTTCAGTGGCAGGAGGCAAGAGTCATTCTCTCTGCACTCTTAGGCAACTGTACAACAAAACACAGTTGGGTGGGAATACACTGCGGTCCTGTAGCTCCCAAACACATGGACATGGTGATAGGGAGCTTGCTTTGCAGTCCTCCCTGTGAGCCCAGACTCCACCCGACGTGTGCCGCCCAGGGCCCAGCATGGGGTGAATGCGATTGTCTAGCTGGGAGCAGCGAAGTTATAAGGAATGAGAAGCAATTCTCAGCCTCATACTGCAAGCCTAGTGGAAGAGGGCGGACGTGCAAGAGAGGGAGCCAGCACCTCCCTGGCTCCATAGACTGCTGACCTCATTTTGTGTGGTTGCTTTGCTTTGCTTTTGCTTTTGCTTTCTTTCTTTCTTTCTGAAATATACAAGGAATATTTGAATCCATGGTTGTTGTAAACAATAGAAACAATATAGATGTATGGAGACTAAAAAGAAGTGCCTTTGCTCTGGCAGCTCACACAAGTTCACTCCTATCCCCAGAGGCAATGACTGTTAATTGTTTTCTAAGTGTTATATTTCAGAGCTGGGCTTAAACATTTCAACTTAATATAACCAAATGGCTTAATGATTCTTATAATGTGACTCATTCATAATTGAAAATGCATCATATCTATCATATCTCCATTATATTCTATACCTCTAGTAAGTTCCTATTACAACTGTTTTATCTGTAACTCTTGAAATACATTACTGCACTACATCTAATCCAGGAAAGAGACCTCCTTCTTAACATTTAAAATGTTGTGGTTGCCCATAGGTAATTGCTGTTTTTATGATCCATGGAATTGAAAAATATGTAATAACAAAAGTATACAATGAAGTAGATTGTAGACAACACTTTAAAATGAATTAGCATTTTTCTTATCATGAGAGCGTGTATACATATTTGAAAAATACTTACATGTACAAGACATTATTTAGGCTGCAAATGATTGCAGATGGATTTTCGGATCAGATCACTTGAGTAAATTAACTCATCAATACTGACTACACCACCCACCCCTCAACACACACAGAGACACACACCCTCAGAGACACACAGACATCCCAGGTTGGGAAATAACCAGTATTAGACTATAGAAACTTTTCATCAAGTAGGGAAGTTCATTTAAAATGCATCCTTAAAAAATTACAGTGAAGCAGTCCATTCTAAGTGGGTCATTGTTTAATTTTTAGATATTTGTGTGTTTTGAAGAGCAAATAGTCTTTCTCTTCCAAAATAGCTCAATTATGTTTTGATTGCAACATCAGATTTTTCCAAGGAGCTTGGATCTCAAATACTGTAATCATTTATACATAAGTTGATAATTGCTTTACAAAAATAAAAACTTGCTGTGGTGGTGGTACAGTGTGGGCATATGTGGTGTCTTCTCTCTATCTAGAGATTTCACAGGGTGCTTAGCTCTGTTGATTTTGGAAAATATATTGTTTGATTTTGCATAATTCCAGGCATCTGCCTTCTTCCAGGTAAGGAAGAGGAGGAAATGGACTGGTGCCTATGGCTTGGGCAGGCCCTCATCCAGGTGGGGTCTGGCAGCGGCCTTCCCATCTCTTTGACCTTGAGCAGATGGTTTTGCTTGGCGTACTTGGCTTCATTGACTTCCTAAGCAAAGGCCTCAGAAATGAACATTCAGTCCATTTGTCCACAACTCCCCCAAGGAATACATTTTTTTAGATAAAGTACATTCTGGGTGACCCATTTACACTCTGGCTCCATCCCCAGTATCACAATCGCATGGAGCAGTAAGCAGTTCTAGGTATGCATTTAGCCCCGTGAAAGACTTGTATTTTACTTTAATGGAGGCATATGTCACAGGTCCTTTTGTATTTATTACTATTTTTTTCCAGGGGAAAATGTGTTACAAGGAGTATACACACAATGGCCCTGATTTGTGACCTTTTTCAAATTTTCTTTTTTATTTTTTACTGGAAGAGAAAGTGAACTGATTGGTTTTTAGAATCCAGACAAGAAGGGTTTAATAGAGAGAACAGATGGATTACTTAAGGTACTGTATCTTTGGGGCTATTATTGTACCAAGTTTAATGAATATGGGCAGGACCAGGTAATTCTTAATGTAACTTTCAACTCTAAAATTGATCATTCCAGCCATCTGTGCACTATAGGGCACATCTTTGTTTACTGCCTAAACTTTAAGTAACGTCCAGCTAAGCTTGCTAAGCCTAGTAGGTCCCACTTCTTGCCCCACACAAAGAAAACAACACAGAGACCCGAAGGCAGTTCATCAGATAATTTTTAATAGAATTCCAGAAAACTGCACATATTGCCCGAGGTCGTCGATTGTTATCTTGGCAGAAAAATAGTTTCTTTTCCCCGTATCTCTCTGGTTAAAATGTACAGCTTCCTCCTGGGGAGAAATCAGGTAAAAATAATAACACAAGAGGAAAACATGAGGCTGTGGCTCGCTCACCCTGTTCTCAGAGCCGGAGTGGGCCGCCTCAGCATCGCAGAAGTTCAAAGCAACAAACAACGGCAGGCGGCCCAGGTGATGTTGTCAAAGGAGTGGGGTGGATGTGGCTTAGTGAGCTGAGGAGTCTAGACCTTAAAACTTGAAAAATAATAGCATCAGTCAAAGTACTAGAAAACAGGTGTAAAATTGTATTCATATAGAGTGATTGTAGTAAGAAATTGTAAGCTGTTACCGAACCAAACTTGGGTCCGCTTGCCTGCACACACTACAGCCAAGCCACAGTCTACCAGGTTGTGCTGAAGGAAAGTGCAGTGTTTATTTTAAGGCACCGTGAGAGGAATCTGGGACTGCTAGGGCTCAAAAAGCCCCAACTCCCTGGTTGGTTTCAGTGAAGGATTTTTAAAGGCAAGGAGAGGGAGGGGTGCCCCAGGGTATGTGACCAGCTCGTGTACATTTCTGATTGGTTGATGGTGAGGTAACAGGGTGGTGTCACAGGGGTTAACATTATCAATCCTTACTCACCAGTAGGTCTGGGGTCTACCGTGCTCTTAGTCATCAACTACTTAATTTCTTTAATTTGGTGAGGGTTTTAGCATCTGTAAAACAACTCTGGAAATTTGCATCAGATACTGTATCTAGGTACTTCATAGAGGAGCTAAAGCAGAGGAAATGGGGGAGGGGTCTGTCGCAGGAAGGCGCCATAGGGTCCTGCTTGGTTACAAAGCCCCTTCTCATAAACCTAATTCTTGAGTGTCTGTTGTTCAGATTTAGTCCTTCTGTGAGATCATTAGTCTCTAGGCTTTACTTACCTTTGTTTCCAAATGAAAATACTTGTGGGGTTTGTTTTTTTTCAACATAATGTTTCCCTGTTAACTCAAGACATTTTTTTTCTGAAGTTTTTAAAAAAATTTTTTTAATGGAAGTACAGCCAGTTTACAGTGTTGTATTAATTTCTGGTGTATAGCATAATGTTTCAGTCATACATATACATGCACATATTCCTTTTCATATTTTTTCATTATAGCTTACTGCAAGATATTGAATACAGTTGCCTATGCTATTCAGTAGAAACTTGTTGTCTATCTGTTTTATATATAGTAGTTAGTATTTGCAAATCTCACACTCCCAGTTTATCTCTCCCTACCCTCTTTCCCCCTGGTAACCATAAGTTTGTTTTGTATGTGAGTCTGTTTCTGTTTTGTAAATAAGTTCATTTGTGTCTTTTTTTTTTTTTAAGATTCCACATATAAATGATATCATATGGTATTTTTCTTTCTCTTTCTGGCTTACTTCACTTAGAGACTCAAGACATTTCTAAACTGATTTCTTTTGCAACTTAGCCAAGGCATGGAAAACATTTCCACAGTGTCAGGTTTAACTCCTCATCCCTTTGGGGAAGGCCTACTGAGGAAAAATGTGCCCAACTTGGAAGTAACAGAGGTGCATTTTCTTTTCACATCCAAGGGTGAGAACCTAGTGGGGAGCTCTATAAAACTTAAGAGAAAAAGATGCACTGTTCCCATACTGCACCTCCTGCTTGCCATGCCACAACTTCAGAAAGTCATATGGATCTTGGACTATAGAAATCCCCATTCAGTATGATCCATTCAGGGCAAAGGGGGCTTCTCTTCGAGTGCCCACCTCCCAACCTCCAGCCCCCTGCAGGCGCTACTGCAGGTTCTCCGCCGTGCCTCTCTCTGGTCGATATGGCTGAGAGCATCTGCACCAAATGTGCCTGGGTATGATGGAGGACCACTTAAGTAAGGAAGAGGACCATTCGTCAGGCACATGTCAGGTCAAGATGCTGCCCTTTGGATGAAGGAATGCTACTGCTCCTTCGATCATCTGTGTGTGGGGCATGCACTTTAAGCTGTTGGTTTTCTTTTGCTGTTTTTTAATGGTGGTGATATATTTGTGCAGATGCCAGCCTATTCTCTCATCATCTCTAGTGGCAGATCCCATATCCATTGCTAAAAATACTGATCTAGAATAAAATTGCTTATAGAAAAAGAAAAGAAAAAGCAAAGCAATTACCCACAGATGGGTTGCGCTCAAGTCTCATTGTTGCTAACTGGCTGTAGACAGTCTATGTCAAATCAGGAGACATGCTCAAATTGCATGCGCTTATGTGGGATGATTGACTGTATCAGTGTTTGCATGACCTGAAAAGTCCAGCTAAGGCAGTAGTTGACTCAGTCAATGTGCAAGCTTTGCAAAATTCCTTTGCACATATGCCCTGGAATGGTCTTAATTTTCAGAAGCAACTTCTGCCATCTATAAAGGCAGAGACCTAAAGCTCTAGCTAAAAGTTTGACAGCCAAACACTAATAAGGACCTGTTCCATTGTTCTGTTTTTGCTTGTTATAAAGGGAAATTCATGTTCTCTCAAAAGCATTTGGGAAGCAACTCATTTATACAGGCTAGAATTTCATAAATAGACATAGATTAGAACATTTGTATTCTTGAAAAGTATCATGAAATTATATCAGACTTTTAAAAGGGTCATAACATAGCAGATATTTGGAATGTCTCAGTAAGATTCTGAAAGCCAGTTGAATTTTCTTCATTTTTCTTTAAATCTCCCCAGGACCTAGTAGGTGAATTGTACATAAAAGGAAAATAAAAATATTGTTGAACTGTTGAAAGACTAGACTAGTAAAAAAAACTAAAATATTTTAAAATCAGGAAAAAATAGGCCAGGTTATTTTTAAGGCTCCATACTACATTCCTCCAGCCTTACAATATCCCCTGTTTGATTAACAAAAACATCAGTTGCATTCATATTTTTCAGTCAGAACAAGTGAAGTTATTGCTCTTAATTATTAATATTCTTAATACCTCATTTAAGAGAAAAGTACATTTGGTCACACACACGAGACACACACACACACACACACACACACACACACACACACACACTTCCAGTTTGGGGTCTCTTCTCTGTGCTTCAGTATCTCTATTACTTTGCTTTATTGTCTGAATTTTATGTGTCTCCAGAAGAGACAGATGAGTTCCTCTATATTTTCAGCTTCTCCTAGACTACCACAACATAGAAAATATTCAGCATAGGTTTGTTGAATGAAACACTGGATATTATAGGAGAACAATTAAGTAGCTGATTAGAGAATCCAAATGTGGTCCAAGCAAGCTTTCATCAGTTCACCTAACAGCAAGGTACTGAGAGAGATTAAGCCCCTACCATGTGCTAGGTCCTGTGCTAAGTTTGATGTATAAGAGAGTTTTTGCTCAATGATTTTATGTCATGAAAGAACATTTGTTGGAAACCCCACTTCCTGTCTGCTTTGATGTCTGTTACAGAAATGTGCTAGGTGATAGGATAGATACAGTCAATACTGAGTCACTTTTTAATCACTGAATTTCAGAATCATCCACACTTTTCTTACTGCATTTCCTAATTCTAGTCTCATACTAAAATCATGAGAAGTTCTCCATTTGATGGCTATTGTTTTTTTTCCCCCTAAATTGGATGCCTCCGTGGTGTTTTTGCAATTACTACATTTCCAAGATTTAGCGTGGGTTTAGGAGGTAAGGGGCCAAGCTGAGAAGAGTTTCTGTATAATCTGTCTCTGACAAATCTTGAGTCTTTCCTTATGGTCTTTTCCTATGGAGTAAAGGACTGAAAAGAAAGAATTTCGGTAGGTGTGCAGCTTTGTTCAGAATGGTCCCTCTAAATTTTTCTACTATCCCAGCTAATGGTGAACTCTCTCATACCAACTCTCTGAATTTCCTAAAAATATTGGTATTGGCAAACAGCAATTGGCTTAGATCATCTCCTTTAGATTTAAGTTTTTAAAAAACTGGAATGATTTTAGCCCAAAATCTTTGTGTGGCTTGATTAATAAATTTAAAATCTCCCACCTTGTGGTATATATGCTAAACTCGCTCTTGAAATATTTTATGACTTCATTAAACAAAGACAAGCTGCAGTGATTATCACTCTACTGGCAGGGAATGATCATGTTTACAAGTAAAGACATGGCAGTACTTGTACATAAAAATTATTTCTGTTGGCTTTTTCCGAGTATTATATACAGGGTGTTCTTTGATCATTGTCAGAACTTTCTCCTTTGATAACTGTCACTTGGGCCTTGGCAGTCATGTCACCATGTTGTGTCTCATAGGGACAGTTCCATTTTCATAGGAGCTTGGCTGCCTCTTTCAAAAATGCAACAGTAAAGATTACTGACAGCATAGCAGGGCTGGAGATCCTGGGATTAGAATAATCCTCTGTGTAGAGCAGAGGAGACCTAGCCTGGAGAAGCTACAGCGATCCAAGACGTAGCAGTATAGTTTACCATTCCCTCCACGTCGTACCACATGCAGTTAAGAACTTATCACATGGATTTTGGCACAGATATTGCAAATCAGTCTTCCTCAACTAGGCATTTGCTTGTAAGCCAGCTGTCCGAAGGTTGAGGGCTTGGTAGTCAGGTGTGACAGAAGCTCTCGTTTCTAGCATTGGCCAATTACTGGGTTGTAAATAGTTCACACACATGCCTACATTTTCAAGGTATCAGCACGATATCACTGACTGCAACTGGAAGAGGTGTGTAAAGCGAGCTCTGCCCAAGCCCAGGCGAGCTCCAGCACACAGTGGACCTCTGCAGGCTCCCCCCAGCTCCAGAGCTCCCTGGGGACTGGGCTCAAGTCTCCAGTGTGACTGCCTCACAGTTCAGTCTCTCCCACCCCTTCCTCCTTCCCCTCTCATCCCAGAAGAGGTGTTGCACATGAGAACATGCTCCAGTCAGCTTCCTGCATGGGTGTCTCAGTCTCCAAGTCTATTTCCCAGGGATCCTACCTATGACCAGAGAAATAGAAACTTAGGTTCATTATCACTGAAATTTAGAGAATGAAAACCCTGTGTTCTCCTAAATTCATTAACTAAGTAGACAACTGTTACCTCTACCTGGCTTCCTAATGAATCAAAGAATTTATCTTGATAAGCTGATAAATGGGCAACCAGTAGGGCTTTCTGTTTTGTTCCGTGGGTCTTTATTCAAGTCCTTGATAGTACACGGACCACACACAAACCAGGATCACACGTGGACAGATGCTGACGTTAGAGATTTAGGCGGCAAATCCCTTTGTTGCCATAAAGAGGGCTGTAGCAAAACTGGGGGAACTAAATGTCATGTTCAAATATTTTACTGTCTTACTTGTCCTATTCTGTCAGTAAAACACCTCACAGCGAACTCTGGTGGGAGGGCAAAGCAAAATGAATGGACTCCTTGGAATGAATGGCACTGCACAATTCCTTTTAGCCACATAAATCTGCAAAGAAGAAAAGATATTAATGAGGTATAATAAAATAATGTACTAGAGTAGCTATAATTTTTAGGCCTGGTAAAATTATAAGTTAGATTAAAATGTGGGTGACAAATTTTGAGTCTAGGCTATTTTCCCAGAAAAACACAACAATTTATATAGTCAATTTTCAATTATCTGCCCCAGGAGAAATAGCAATAATGGCAATTATCCAAAAGAGTAGATAATGAACAAATTCATTTCTATTTGACTTTGACATATTGTTTCATGTTCTAAAACCAGCACTCAAATGTGGGTGCATTTCACATTCTAGAAAGTTGCAATGACTCTAATTTAAGTATTAAAATGGTGCTTTAGAAGTCAGCCTGAACAAAGTGGCTTATATTTTTCATCTGGTCTTGTACAGAACATTCCTGTTTTCTATATTGTTGCTGAGAATAGATACCATTTACTCCTAGGATAATGTTAAGTTTGTCTTAAAGCAGAGAAAGTTTGCATCTTTATGTATCCTAATTTACGTTTTCCCAGAAGTGAGTTTCATTGACCCTCTTTCCCTGTTTTTGTTTGGTTAAAATTAATTAAAAACTTCTTTTTTGTCAAAAAAAATTAAACAGAATGAGTGGTTAATATAAGATGTTATATTTAAGTATTATGTATTATATATTAAGTTATGTATTAAATATTATATATTAAGTAAGACTTAAGATTTAAACTGAAATATCTGCCCCTGAAAATTTGACTTGGCTGTAATGTACATTCTTCACATGTCTTGTGGCCCTGGTTTGGTTATTTTTCATTTAGCAAATCTAATATGTATCTAACAGTACGTGGTGCGTAGTATGGGGTCTGGCTCATGGTAGCAGTCGGTAACTGCTCATGTCTTTATTCCTCCCTTCCTTCCTTCTCTTCACTCAACAATATTTTATGTAAGATGCTTCATATTAATGCTTCGTACACTTTAAAAATGTTTGTGTCTTATTCTACTCTTTCTTTGTATAGAAAATTCTATAAAAGCAATGAGTTTAAAAAGAACTATGCTAGAGTAAAATCTTCCAGGTCTTATCTTCCCAGTGTTGACATTCAATACATGTTTCAGTTCCTAAAATCTACTTCCTCCATGGAAATTGATTTATCAATGTTAAGCAAATAATCTATTAAGAGCCAGAGCATCTTAAAGGGTAAGAATGAGGGTTGATGTCGATTGAAAATGGACCACGTGCTCTCTTATCTTATTCATAGCCATGTGGCACTCTCCCATTCCAGTACAGCACATTTTTACATGAGGCAGAAGATTACCAAGCATTGAAGCATTTTTGATTATTTGCTTTGAGACTTCTTTGCTTTGGTATTTAACTTTTTTTATTTTTTAATGGAGGTACTGGGGATTGAACCCAGGACCTCGTGCATACTAAGCACAGGCTCTACCACTGAGCTGTACCCACACCCCTGGTATTTAACTTGATAAATATTTACCGTTTGACCAAAGTTGATTATCCCTCCCTTTAAAGATCCAAATCAGTATCTTCAGTTGAACACTGACTGGCAAGGCACTGGAGAAGCAGGTTAAGAAGACAGCTAGGCTGAGTAGACCTGTGTTCCAATACTTGGCTCCATTCATACTAAGGTGACATTAGACAAGAAGCTAGATCTTCCAAGGTCATGGTTTTCTTATTATTAAAATGAAAGTAATTACATAAAACAAAGAGGGTTGTGATGATAATTACACATGATAAAAGCAAGTAAATTAGCATATAATAGGCATTCAATAAATGTTGGTATTTATTACACTGTAGCAAACATTTATGGAGTGCCTATCATGTCTAACTACCATTCTAAATACTACTCAGCCATAAAAAAGAATGAAATAATGCCATTTGCAGCAACATAGATGGACTTGGAGATCGTTATTCTGAAAGAAATAAGCCAGAAAGAGAAAGAAAAATATCATATACAATCAAAAAAAAAAATACAAATGAACTTATTTACAAACCAGAAACAGACTCACAGACATAGAAAACAAACTTGGTTACCAGAGGGGAAAGGGAGTGAGGAGGGATAAACTGGGAGTTCAGGATTTGCAGATACTAAGTACTATATATAAAATAGATAAACAACAGGTCATACTGTACAGTACAGGGAATTATGTTCAATATTTATTAGTAACATATGTTGAAAAAGAATATTAAAAAGAATATATATATATGTATAACTGAGTCAGTATAAACCAGAAACTAACACTACATGGTAAATTGACTATACTTCAACTAAAAAAATAAGAATAAAGAAAGAAACACCCCCCCCCAAAGAATGGGACAGAAAAGTTATCAGTTTCATTGCATTCTCCCTTTATTCCTAACCAATATTGGTGAATAAATAGAAAAATACATACATACGTACATACTTACATACATACATACTTACATACATACCATTATAAGCATTTTCTGTGCACTGTTTCATTTAAACCTCAGTACAACTCTGTGATTTGGGTACTGTCGTTATCAGTGTTTTACACATGGGACTTAGAGAGCTTAAGTCACAGTAAGCAGCTGAGTCAATATTTAAACCCATCCCACGCACTTAACCATCACACAGTACCACCCCTCATCTAAACAGCAGGCTTTTGCCAGAAACTAGAACCAGCAGGTGGATCCAGTGGGACCCACTTGTGCCTCTGTCCATACCCCTCACTCCCACTCTCCACATCTGGCCATGCTGAAGAACCATCATATTTTAGTCCCTTTGACTTTACCCAGAATGTGAGTGGTAAGAATAGAAAATTATACCTCTCATTATGAAGTTTTATCTAAGCACAGCTGTGAGACCAAGGCAGAAGACAGCTTCTGATCGGCTTCCAGTGTTATTTAAACAGGTTTCTGATCAGATTCAGGCAGTCTGAGAGTGGTCACAAGTTGTAAGAGGAAGGGAGGGCACTCATGTCCAGAAAGCCCAGCACTGCCTCCAGTTAGCTGGGCATCTTTGCTCAAGTGGCATCAGCTCCCTGGACCCTCTGTCATCACTGGACATTAAAGATGTTGCCCTCGATCTTAGATCTCATGGCCACTCAGGAGCTAATTCTGACCCTCACATGGGCTTTGGTTTTAGCCTTGTTTGACCTGCATAGAGTTTTGTTTTGTTCAGTTGAATTCTAAAATATAAATTCAAAAGTTTTCACATAATAATCTGTGATTCTGTCTTCCCCCGAGAACCTGAAGTTGTGGCATTATTGAGCCGCTTTTCCTTAAGGCATCAACGGAAGCCCTCAGGCAGCTCCGAGCCCTGGCTGCCGGCTTCAGCTGGGGGACATGTGCTCAGCAGTTCAGCACAGCTCCACCACCCTCTACTGGCTCACCCCAGTCCGCTCCCCGCCTACCCTGCTTGCCTGGTCTTGTTGGCATATAGTTTTGTAATCCTAGGACCAGCTCTGACCTTCACTGTTCATTTTTTCATTCTTTTCTTCATTTGATCAATATCTATTCAGTGCTTTTTTACTTGCCGTTCTATGCATTGTACTTACAGCCTAAACACAAGGTGTTTTATTTTTAAAGTGACAGCAGTCTGCCTTCATATCTCAGAGCCTGATTAATCCCCATTGTTTCTGAAACGTTCTTTCTTCTTATCTTCCTAGGAGCCTGCCATTTGCTAAGCAGCAGCTTCTCCTGGCCTGAGCTACTGCACATCTCCTCCTCAGACAGACTGAGGCCATGCTTTGTGCTCCACGCCTGGAGTAAGAAGAAGGAGACCCAGCAAGGCTGGTCCAACAGGTAGGAGATGCTCACTGCCCTTAGGTAGCCCGTCACTAAGGGAAAACAATAGCAATTCTGTCAAATCAGATATCAACGTCTAAGGACTAATGAATAGTGAGGGAAGTTTAGGGTTTTTTTCCTTGGATTAATGTTTCCCAATTATGGTACGTAAAATCACCTTGTCATAAATGCTTTGTTCCTGAATACAGGAGTAAAAAAAAAATAGGTAGCTCAAAAAAGTGTTCTTTTTTAAAAATTCACATCCACCAGTATCTAGAAAACCTTTGACTGATAGTAGTGGTGGCCTCTTTTAAGATGAAATATTAGGGAATTAAAGATATGCCTTAGGTGACCTGAGACAATGCCTGTTTAAAAATCCATTTCTCCAAGGCCATAGCTAATTGATTCTTGAATCTTCTTTCCTGCAATAACCTTGTCCCAGAGGCAACTGTACTTCAATTATTTCTTATTTCGCTTGAAAATAATAGGATTTCATACAGCAAATGATGGTTTAGTTATAAAAAGTGTCTAAAATAACAAGTAATCATTCAAATTTTTTTTATTTAAAGTGATATGCAAGACAAACACTCAGAATCTTTCTCTACACTAACTTTTTGCTCTCAGTAACATGCTAAGTTTATCAGAATGACTGCAGCCTTCCTGGAATGTGGCTTAGGAAAAGGAGCACCGCACTGGCGAGAGGGGACTTGAATCAGACTTTTATCTTTCCCACCATCACCTCTGTGATTTGGGGCAATAGCTTAATCTCTCTAAACTACAGTTTCCTTGCCCATGAAAACAGTTATTTCGGAGTGCCTTCTAAATACCAGGTTTGACACTGAAGCACAGCTGTGAGTGGAGGGTGAGAGGGTAGCTCTGAGCTAATTCCCTGCCGGGTAATTTGCCAAAAGTCAATTCGACAAAATGCCAATTCACCCAATTCCTTTTTTCTTTTCAATATTTACAATGTTTACAGCAATGTGCACTGAATATGTTGGTTTTCACCGCCTTTGGAGATTTCTGGGAGGCTTTAGTTGAGAATTTCCCAGTTCCTAACAGCAGCTGAAGGAATGCCCAGTTAGTCTTTGCCTCAGCCCCTGCCATGGTGTGGAGACAGGATCCTCTGATAAGGAGTGATGGAGAGGTGTCAGCCCACAGCCAGAAAAGGCGGAGACAGAGACATGACCTTATCACCATAAGGGTTCTCCAAATTCAAGACAGATATATTTAGTATTCAAATATATTAGGTTGATTAAACATTTTTGAGAACTGTTTCATGGAATTAACCTGCTAACATGGTCCTTCCTCTTTGGGATCATATATTTCAGTGGAGGAAAACAACTAAAACCAAAATAGAAAACAAATAAATAATACAGTTACAAGCACTATGGAAAACAAAGGGGATGCTAAGGGAGTGGAGAGCTAGAGCCTGCTTCCTAAAAGGTGGTCTGGGGAAGTATGAGAGTCCAGGGACATGTCCCATTCTTTTCCCTTTCCAGGCACGTGACAGGATTGCATTGCCTTGGTCTCTCTGGGCTTCCATGGGCGAAGGGATTTGGTCTGGCCCATCGATTGTGCATAGACATAGTATGTGTGGCTTCCATGCTGAAACATCTAAGTGCTGTTGCTCTAGCTCCCTTTCTCTGTGGCAGTCTGATGCATGATGTGGTCCACGATGTGGTTGCTCCCTTAGCCTGGAACGTGTGTGGCTTCAAGGAACTAAGCCCCTTCAACCAACCCATAATGGACAGGTAGCATGTAGCCTGAAGAAACAATTTTTCTTGCCTTAAGCCACTGAGATGTGGAAGCTATTTGTTAATGCACCTTAAGGGAGACAATCCTGACTATCACAAAAGGCATCTTTGAAGAGGCAGAAGGATGATTTATAGAGGCTTTAAGACCAGAGACCTTGAACTTGGCTGGTTCCTAGAATTGAAAGAAGGCCAGTATGGCTGGATATAGTAAATCAGGAAGAAGCAGCACATAATCTTTAGAGTTCCTTCTACTCTCTCAACTCTTGCCTATTCTGACTTCAAGGCTCGTATTTATATTCCTGGCAATGCTTTAAGATAGATTAAGTAGCTTGACTCTAAATGCCTTTGATTTGTTTACACAAATCAAACTCTCATATTTTATCTCTTACCTCTGGATTATGATCGTTTTTATCAAGAACTTGGCATGTGGGTTATTGATATGATAATGCAATCCTAATGCCATCTCAGAAGCTGAAGGCCTCTATCCTTTCAGTCTATACTGAGATGCACTTGGGTATAAAGGCCATTCATAGCTGAGCTGAGATGTGGGGTGGCAGCCCACAGCATTTTGCATTTGAATAATACGTAATATTGTGCAATTTTTCAGCTCTCAGCTTTTCGTATCAGTTTCTAATATTCCAGCAACAGAATCTAGGGGAAAGCCCACATTTTTATGGGACTCATCATAGTCCATTTAATGGATATGTAGGAGAGATTGTCTTTTGCACTGAAGATCTTAGTTTGAAAACAAAACAAGACCCCTTTAGCCAGAAGCAAATTGCAGGAGATACAGTTTATCGTCTTTGGAAGAAAAGAAGAGCTGAGTCAGCCCTCCAGGGATTTGACAACTAAGGTATTTCTTTATCCTTGACATTGCTCAGATAGAGCCACTGATATTATAACTGCCTTTATTGAAGTTTGGTAGACTTAGAGGAGGTACATCCATCTGATATTACAGTCATTCTTTACAGTTCTTAAGGATTTTTATTGAGGTGAATGAAATCTTGCTTAAGAAAAAGTAGGAGAAGGGAAAGGAAATGGATCTAGAATAAAAATGGGGTCCTTAATATAGTCCAGGCTCAGTGCTAAATGCTTTCATGTTTTATTATCCCCATCCAGTGGAGGAAGTAGCCCAGAAAGGTTGTGCTCATCCAGGGATTGGCAGACCAAGGAAGAAACAGAGGTCTTCTCCCTCTCAAGACCCTTCTCTTTCCTCTCTACCACTAGAGAGGACAAAGTGTAGAGTGTTAAAGTCTCCCTGTACCATCACCATAGTTACATTTCAAATGGCCATGTCCTGCATTTCTCCAATCTCCAGAGTGGTCCTCTACCAGATAGACTAGCTCACTCCTGACTTACTACATATCTAGGTTTGGAAGAGCCTCTAAATAGAACTGGTTGTAATAAGCTGTGCTCTGATAATTGTACATCTTCCCTTTGTTCAGCCTCATCCTGTATAATTAGCGCAGTCTTGAAAATACAAGTTTTCCATGACATTAAAATTCTTACACAGCACACCCTATAATTATTTCATATCTTCACATTAGGGACTAAGATACTTATGGTGGAGGGGGTAATTCTGTTTGTTATTTAATTAGTTATAGAGGAGCTCAGGGAACCAGGAAAAAGAGATTATTAAAGAAATTTCTACTTGACTCTGAGATATGTACACACAGATTAAAGCACAGGCGTACATTTCCTTCTCACACCCCTCCTCCCTGCTGACTTTAGACCTCACCACTTTTGGTTCCAGTGTCAGTTATGCCTGTTAAGATATCTTTCTACTAAGAACTTACCTGTCCCTCAAGATCCACTCAAAATGCTCTCCTTCACAGTCCTTTCAGATGTTCACCTGTTAAAATTAAGCTTCATCTTCCGTACCCCAAGGCGCTAATCTTTTATTATCTCTCTGCTTTGTATTGTAGGGACGGGAGGTGTGGCAGAGATGGCTGGTGACTCACTCAAATATGTTTTCTCTCTTGTCTTCCTGGCATATAACTAGATAGCATTTCCTTGCCTGCCTTATAGATGGGTGTGATCACATGATGAATTTATAGCAATGGAATACGAGCAGAAGTGACATGCTTCATTTTGGGGCCAGGATTTCTGGGAAGTAGGTTGCTCCATGCTTGTGCTCCCCTGCTGATACCTGCCTGAGAGAAGTCTGAGGCCCTCGGGAGTGGAGGGAGACATGGATCACCAGGCAGAAAGCTGTCTGGCCCACTGGAACAGCCTCATTAGGTTGAATGAGAAATAACCATCTATTGTGTTAATTTTGGAAATTTAGGGTTTATTTGTTACAGAGCTAGTATAGATGCACCTAATATGCATGTTTGTAAGTGTGTATCTCTGTGTGTGTGACTCCCTCTATTTCAGAAGCCCCAGAAGGATAGGAACAACAACAACAACAAAAATCCTTCACTATGAGCAAAATTAAACTAAATAGCTACCTCATTTAGAAATGGAGCAGATGGTCATCAAAATGAAGAGTGGAGGAGATTCTAAAGCATCTCTAGTATTGGGAATGCCATTTTTTTTATTTACAAGCAACTTCTAGAATTTTGTAAATAATCTCATAGGCGACTGATTTAGGGTAGAGAATGAAAGGAATGCTCAATTAGTTTCCATATTAAAATGTGCTCTAGTTCATTACTTATTTAAATATTCATCATTACTTCAATCAACAAGTAGGTATTGAACATACTCTACATGCTAGGCAGTCCTCTGACAGTACTGATCAATCACAGAGAATGGCCCCAGCTCACTCCAAATACACAGTCCAGTGGCAGAGCCAAATAGCCACCAAGTCATCACACTCCTGAAGATGAACTTAGCTTACCACCCAGGTTCTCAGGTCCCTCAGTCTGTAGAAGAGGATGGTAATACTACCTACTTCTCAGATGTTGTATTTTTAATTAAATAATGTTTAAATATAGTGATTGTAAAATATTTAGTACTGTGCTTGACACTTGAACATCATAAGCACTCAATAAATCTTAGCTATTATTATTAATTTAGATTAATACTATGAGATTGTATAATAAAAAAAATCTCACTAGTATGAGGGAGAGGTGTGCGGAATAGTTTCCCTTTAGAAGTGACTCCTGATAAGAGAATTGAGAGGTTGGAAATACTGCTACACATTTTAAAAAATAAGAACAGTATGTGTGAAGGACCAGTGACAAAGCATTTTTAAGGAAATGAACAAACGTAATAGCTGAATACAGAGAGCAGGGAGGAATGCTACAAGATGAAACCATGCAGAGCCTTGGGAACCACGTTGTAGCCACGCTAAGAATTTAGCCTTCTTCGTAAGCACAAGAGAAAGTCATTGAATAGTTTCAAGCCAGTAGGGACACAGAATGATGTGATCAGCTTTATTTTTAAGAAAGATCACTATGGCTGGAGCGTGAAGAAAAAGATAAGAGGGGAAACAGAGGATGTACACGTAGCCCACGTGAAAAGTTACCGTAGGAGTCAAGAAATACCCTTAAGTTTGTTCAGTATTGTGTTAGCAATTCTGGGTTTTAAGATTCCATCTAAATTTTAGGATTATTTGTTCTAGTTCTGTGAAAAATGTCCTGGGTAATTTGATAGGGATTGCATTAAATCTGTAGATTGCTTTGAGTAGTATGGCCATTTTAATAATATTAATTCTTCTAATCCAAAAGCATGGGCTATCTTTCCATTTCTTTAAATCATCTATAATTTCCTTAAGCAGTGTTTTATAGTTCTCCATGTATAAGTCTTTCATCTCCTTGGTCAGGTTTATTCCTAAGTATTTTATTTTTTGATTCAGTTTTAAAAGGGATTGTTTTTCTGCTTTCCTTTTCTGATATTTCATTGTTCATGTAATAGATTTCTGTATGTTAATCTTGTATCCTGCTACCTTGCTGAATTTGTTTGTCAGCTCTAGTAGTTTTTATGTGAGGTCTGTGGAGAAAACAACTTGTGGTTACCGGGGGTGGGGGAAGCAGGGGGTGGAGGGATAAAGTGAGAATTTAGGATTTTCAGATACTAACTACTATATATAAAATAGGTAAACAACAAGGTCCTACTGTAGAGCACAGGGAACTATATTCAATACCTTGTAATGGCCTGTAATGAAAAAGAATATGAAAAGCAATACACACACACACACACACACACACACACACACACACACACACACACACATATAGCAGGGGACTGGAAAAATGTGCTTAAAAAATAGGCAAAACTTAAACTGAGAAGGAAAGACACCTAGGATCTAGACTTGAGGAACTTGTTAGCAAAGGAGACTTTTGTTAGGCAGGGTTCTTGAAACAAACAGAGCAATAGGATGTGCAATAGAAGAAGAGTGTTATAAGGAATCAACTTGCGCAACTGTGTAAGCTTCATGAGTCCAATATCTGATAGAGGAGGCGAGATAGTGGATGGAGACTGAAGAAAGGGTTGCAGTTCAAGTCCAAAAGCAGTCTGCAAGAGAATTCCCTCTTGCTTAGGGAAGACCAGCCTTTTGTTCTATTCAGGACATCATCTAATTGGGTCATCACCTACTGTGCCCCCCACCCCCACGTTATGGGTAGCAATCTGCTTTACTCAAAGTCCACTTAAAGTTAAATTTACATTTAAATCACCCTCACAGAAACATCCAGAATAATGTTTCACCAAATATCTGGGTACCATGGTCCAGCCAAGTTGACCCATAAAATTAATCATCGCAAGACACAAAAGGAAAAGTGGAAATGTGGTTGTTTCCCAGGCACTGTACTAGGTGCTGGGAATACACTCTACATCATGGCTGACAGTGGGAGCCAGCAGGTCAGACAGCTGGGTTTGAATACTAACTTTGCCATTTACTTGCCTTGTGGCTTTAGGTAAATTATTCAGAGGCCCTGTGCCTCATCTTTAAAATGGCAACCTATCACTGATGATCGTAAAAACTAAATTGGTTAATAAACATAAAGGGCTTAGAAAACTGAATGGACATAGTAAGTGCTCAGTAAACATTTGCTGTTATGTTTAAGGCAGTCTTTTTTCTCATGTAGTTACAATTTGGCACAACATATCACAAGCAGATGACAATGTCAAGGAAGGCACATGCAGCAGAAGCACCAACCTCTTCTCAGATGAGGACCTGATCTGTAGGGGGAGGAGGCAGCTGAACCTGCAGTGCTTTAGGGAGTTCTGGAACTTGCCCATCTTTCTCCTCCATGTGAAGATACCTCCCGTGTGACTGGCTCATGAACTTGTGAAATAAGCCCTGCCTTCACTCTTTTCTGATAAGGCTCTAAAGGTCTCCCTGTTAAAATACAAATGTTACCAAAAGGACTACCAATATCAGCCTCTAATGGTTTTAAAAGGTAGATTCCGTCTCAGATAAACTACTCAGATTCTAATGGAACATTGTTTTCTGTTTGGCTGAAGCAGGACTGAGGAGGCTCTTGGAAGCTCGGAAGTAGTTAGGGAGACAGAAGAAGGCAGATGGGAAGGAGAGGGGAGGAAAGGAACCAGGACAGGGTTAAGAGAAAGTCAGAGGACCTCAGGGCCGTTCTCATTACCCATACGTGGGGTTCCCCTGCTGTTCACTCTCCTCCAGGTCTTGTACCCACGCATGCCTGGAGTCCCTTCAAATATTTTTACAAATCCTTTATCTCCTTGTCTTAAATAAGTGTTAAGTGTAAGGTTTTATGTTTTATTTTTTATTATGTTTTTTTATGTTTTATTTTTTTCCCCACTATGCATCAAAGTATTTTGTCCAGAGATAGGCTGCCAATAGAAGACAAGTCTCTTGCTGATTCCATGTTATCATACTCAGAGTGCACCATAAGTACTTTTTCCTTTAGGACATCTTTTTCATTTCCATTTCTGAATGGTGATCCACAATCCACTCCTTTTCTCTTCCCTACCCAGGGAAGTCGTTCAGGAAGCCCCTGCAGCACCTGGAGAAATGGTGGCTGGGCATTAGCTTCTCCATGTCTGTCTCGGGCTCGGGCAGAGGGTCTGTGCAATAACACTTGGATCCCCTCTCTGATCTCCTTAGATGTCACTAAGGTGTTGCTAAGGTGAAATATCCAGCTTGTAATTCAGTAGCCACTGAGAGGTTAGCACATTGTTTTATTTTCCTTTTAAAATGAAATATTGATAAAGATCTTGGACTCTGATGAATTCAGAGCTAATTTTTCAAACGTTTTCCCTCTGATTCCTTTTCATTCAGTCCTGTAAGCTAAAGTGTTAATTTAGGCATCATTTCTATTTAGATAGAGATTGGGGCCAGCAATTTCCCTCAGGATGGGCTTTACTGGACATTCTTCAGCTGGGCAGAGTCACAGGCCCATCTGCCATTTAGTTCCTACGTTTCTCAGCCACATCACTTAAGTGGCATGTGGGAAGTCCTTGGTCACACAGCTGGGAATGGGTTGTCACTTGACTCTCAGACATGTGCTCTACCCGCTCCACCACTCTGCCCTCCAGGGCTCACAATATGCTCCTCTCATGCCTGAAAACCAGTAAGGCTTCCCCTCAGGCATCCAGAGCCCTGAGAAGAGGAATGAACAGGAAGGCAGGAGCCAGCGTGCTCAGGTCTCTGATGGGCATCTTCCAGGACAACACGCTAGGCGGCTGAGCCAGAGCTGAGGAAGAGGAAACCCACTAGGTACCAGGGTGGGCTCAAGCTACTGCAGTCTAGCTCCATGGTCTATTGCCTCTCTATGGCCCTGTGGAGGTCTCTGAGTCCCAAACCCTCAAAGACACTCAAGGACACTAATTAGGAGACACCCTGTCAGGAATGAGGTGGTGGCCTGGTACTAAATGAGGCTCAGAGAAGGGATGATGGTCAGGGATGGGGTGAGAGTCCTGGATGCCAGTAGCACACAGGAATGTTGGTGAATAAAACACATAGTTCTACCCTGTGATCTACCAAAGGTCCTCCACACCAAAACAATCATTATTCACATTCAGAGGCAAAACTCCAGGCCCCGAGGACACCGATGTGACTAAATGTACAGAGATCAGGACTCAGACACCAACACAGTTTGTCTTCCCTGTGCCAGGTGCCTCACAGGTCATCTCATTCATTGCTCAAGGCAGCCCTGGAAGTAGGTGTTACTCGTTCACCTGACAGCTGAGGACGGTGGGGTTACAAAGCTTCAGAGAGTGAGGTACACAGACCAACACAGATGCCGCTTTTGGTAAGCAGGATGCAAGATGGTCCATTTAGTCGCAAAGAAAAGAGAATGTAGCGTTTCCTCTCTTAAAGGCCGAGCACACGGTCAGCTGGGAATTGAGCTCAGCCACTGTGTTAGTGGCCGCAGGTCCCCTCTGTGCCCCTGACTCAGGAGCTGGATCGGCCTAGGCCGGCACCTGGTGAGACCAAGGAGCAAGAGGCCGCCGCCCCCAGCCCCGCCCTCCGCGCATGCGCAGAGCGGGGCTGAGCGCAGGGAGCCAGGCCTGCCTCTCAGGCCGCAGACCCAGCGGTTCCCCTTCGCTGCACGGCTGCTGCCCGGGAGTTGGCTCTTCTGATGCTGTGTCTGTTTATGGCCTCGGATGCACTAGAGCCAAAGTCCTTCCCAAGCTGTGCCTCAGCCACGGAGCAGACTGGTATGGAAACAGGAACAGTATACAATTCCTAGGTTAAGAAAACGAAAAAAGAAAAAAGAGAGGCCCCCCAGGGTGGAAGGTGGGGTTAGGGCCGACCGCATCATGGGGTTGCTCTGTCGTGGGACTATGTGGCAGGTGTTCTAGTGAATTTCACTGAGCCCTGGAGAAACAGCATAAACAGAACCTTAAGCCCAGTAAAGATTTCTCCAGGCAGCAAAGATGTCCCAGCCCAGAGAGGTTGCTCCTTCCCCTGCCCTCCTGGGGTGCTTGCTGTCAGCTCTCAAATGTATTTATGATTTAGTAAGGACTTGTTTCCTGGTCACCTCGACAGACAGACACTCAGCTGTGTATGAGGCCCCATGCTTTCTCACAGGCTGTGACCTGTCTAATGCACCTTCGGGTCCCTGGCACCCAGCCCAGAGCCAGAAAGTGGTGGTGCTCTATAGATGTTGGTCAAACAAATTAGCATAAGCCATATAGTTCCAGAATTAGGAAAATGCCATAAAATATGAAATGGTCAACAAATCCTCCTTTGCCAGTCAAATCTACCTGAGATCCCACAAGTGGCTTCTCTTGCCTAATAGCCCAAAAATATCCCTTGGACCTTGGTGAAATAATTCTAGCACATGATGAACTGTCTTATAAATTAATGAACACCACCCTGTGGAGAAATGATCCATGGGCATTTGAAATGGCCAGAAATTTGATAGGCAGTGGTCATGTGGTTGATGTGAAAGCTACCATAGTGGTCCTGACATTGTTCCTGTCACAGTCCATGTAGGAGATGAATTTCTCAGGGGTCACACACTCCCGACAGGGGATAGACAAAGCCCTTTCTTTGTCTCTCAGGAAAGTAAATCAGAAGACAAGCGAGGAAAATCAGTGCCTTTACAAGAATAAACTTGAATCTTTTCTAATTTAGAAAACTGAAACCAATTAATGGACAGTCTTTATTAAGCACTTACTACATGCTAAGCACTGTGCCGTGAGGTTTGCATACAGGATCCTATCTGAGCGAGGAACAACCCTGTCTGGTTGGTTCTACAGCATCTTCATTGTGAGGATCAGGAAGCAGAGGCCTGTGGAGGGTACAGAATGTTTCCAAGACCAATGCGTGGCTAAGACTGAAATCCAAGTCTTTATGTTTACGCTCACCTGTCTCCAAAATCGTCATACTCAAATTTCAGCACCTGGTGACTATTATAAATTTCCTGTGACATTCTTCACCAGTGACGGCCACAATCTGTATATTATAACACAGAGAACCTGTTACCAAGAATACAGTGCTGCTTCTATCAAAACTGGATTTTGCTCCATAGTTTGAACCCAAGTCACTTATCTGGAGTCACTTTGGGTCATAGAAAGCAATAAGGTAATAACCATCCTTTACTGAGTGTCTATTATGTTCCACTCACAAAGTCAGATTTTGCAGAAATTATTTCTAATATTAATTATTTGTAATCTATTAATTAATCTATTTATGGTATATTAACACTAAGAGTTCTAACATAACAGATACAGAAAGTATCATATATAATGTTGGAGCAGGACAGAAAAGCCGGGTCCAAACCCACTTAGTTTCCTCTGATCTCCCCTCCCTCACTCTCTGCATCTCTCTTTGATGCCTTCCCTCCCCCTTTGTTTCCTTCTTCACTGGCCGCATCTCCACCCCTGTCCTCAGCTGAGACTCAGGCCTTGGCTTACTAATGGGCTATGCTGAGAGAGTCTGGGAGAACTGTCCTCAGACATGCAGGAGGAAGGGGAGAGAAAAGGATAGAAAATGTTAGAAAGAGGAGCCATAGGAGGGGGAGTGTTCCAAGGAGGGGTCCAAATCCCAAGTAGGAGAAAGGAGAGTGGGTGAGAGGTGGGCAGGGAGAAAGCACGGTGGGCGCGGGGCTGCCATCTTGTTTGGTGAGAAGTGTAGAAGGCTTCCAACACCACGGAGTCTTTGGGGAGGAGAGGAAAAGGGAAAGAAATCTCTAGAGAGCCCTCAGGATTTTTTTTATGAAAGAGAACGCACAGAAAGAACTGCAGCTTTTCCCAGCCCAGCTCTGACATTTGTGTGAGAGTCCTGTTGACAGACAACCAGATCATTTCCTTGTCATTCTCGCCAGTCACCACCTGTGTCTGGAAGTCATGCCCTAGGGAAATGCCTTCAAGGACTCAACAAAAGTGAATTCTCTGGAGCCCTGGCAACCCGAGCAGCCTCCTGAATGAGTCTCACTAAGGCCAAGTCTTTTCCAGAGACCAGGGAGCAGGGGTAGGCAGGGGGCAGGCTGCTTGGGCAAACACACCACTGTTCAGGTTTGGATGAAGAAAGACATTAAGCTGTAATGTGTTGAGGTAGGGATCCATTGATGCTTAAATAAATAAATAAATAAATAAATAAATAAATAAATAAATAAATAAATAAAAGTGTTGGTCAGAGAGGAAAATCAAAGACACGTGCAAGTTTTTCCCAGCCTCCAGCAAAATGCAGACAAGAATTCAACTGAGGAGCTTGTACATTCTTTTATTTCAAATTTGCCCGTACATTAAAACCATCAGTATCAATCTGGGCACACTCGCAGTGGTGGTTATCCTGTATGCATATGGACTTAGCAGAAGAGAAAGGTGTGGGTCTGCTATGTTGCACAAAGACTAGATTTCAAACTGTAGCTTTTGGAAACAGATACTACCAGAACCAAGAGTTTGATGTAAAAATAAACAGGTGGTGCTTAATCTGTATTTTCACCAACAGCTGATTTAATCACTTGGCTTGTAAATTAACAAATCAGAAGGTCTGTCAGTTTGATAAAATACACACGCCCAGTCTAATTGATTTATGGGCTCAATTGACTATTCGCTTGAAGAAGCAGTGGTGTGATGGGAGAAGTGACTGGGAGTCAGGCCGTCTGGGGTTTGATTTGGGCTCTGCTATACACCCCTTGTAAGAGCCTGGGGGACCTCAGAGCCTCAGGACACTCGTACCTATGTCCTGGGATCCAGCGATAACCGAACGAGATAACATAGGTAGAAATAATTTTGCACACTGGCAAGTTGTCTCCAAAATTCAGTCATTACTACAGATAACTGTCACAAAACCCCAAAGCCAAGTATTCATCAATCCTTTGAAATGCTGATGCTATATTTGATACACGTACTGATGGGAACCTTCCCATGTTTGACAACTTCTGTCCCTCTCCTGTCTGAATCATACTTTCTAACAGTGCCCTCTATCACTAATTTAATTCAGCACCACTGAAGATAATAAGCCCAACTGCTGCTGCAGTTAATAGAAATTCTCCTTTCAGTGTGATGCATCTGCTGTGGCATCTGTTTAAAACCCATGGAGAGGATTCAGTGTTCACAAGCAAATTGAGTAATTACTATGTAATTACACTATAAATTGTGCAGTCATTGATTTGCTCTCAGAATTCATCTTCTGGACATACTCTGCCTGAAGACCACCTGGGTTCTTCCGAGATGTGTGAATATATTCTTAAAATGGTCAATACAAGGATTTGAGCTAAACACCTGTGGCCGAAAGCTTAGAGTATTATCTCTAGAAAAGAGAAAGTGTTGGAGAGGGAAGAAGTGAAAATGTGGAAGGAGATGTTAATAGAGTGAGAAAGAAAGGGGAGGGATATTTTGAAGGTGGATTAGCTAAGTGCTTTCTCAGTCATTTCATAAAACCGGTGAAATTGCTAAGCCTCGCGGGCAGGAGAAAACACAAGAGGAAGAGAGATCAGAGGTGCAGGGTTTCACCTGCTCCATGAAGATCCCCTCACTACTAATAGCTGTTTGAACTTTGGGAAACTGTACAATTTGTGGAGATTAGAGGATTAATGATTTATGACATTGTGTCTAATAGTCCTTGATAACCACCCAGCTTTACAGTGGTTAAAAACTGAGACCTAACACTTTGCTAAGTGGGTATAAAACATAGATCTATGGTGCTTCCTCTAAATCCATCTTTAAAAGCCAGTCAACAAATATTCATTAACCACATGTTATACTGAGTATGTAACGGATACAAGGCTAGATTCTTGGAACAACCCAGAATATAAATAAACAAGGCAGCAGCATGGCATAATGGAAGAAAGGCTGACTTCAGATCCTGCCAGACTTGAGTTTGAATCCCAGCTCTCCTAAAGAGCTGTTGGGTTGAGCCACATGAAACTGCTGATATTCAACCATTTTTAAGCCTCACATACGGTAATTTTTTGTGTGGTTAAACCAAAAGGAATTGGAAATGCCTCTTAAATGTTTGAGAGTTAGAAAAAAATGTTTATAAAATGTTCTTAGTAAATGTTTATATAAATGTTTAGAAGTTGCATATGGTGGAAGGGATGTAGAAACTTCCTACCCTTGGTCCCCTAAACAACACCATTACTGCACAGTAGAAATAGGATGAGTGAAGACAATGTTGTGAAAGTCAAAGCTGTGGAAGTCTCCTCTTTGACCACTGTGTATTTAAAAACACAAGTTTCACTAAATATTTAATGATAGGAATTTTATTAAAATGAGAACTCATTTGTTAAAACAAAGGCATTTGCTATTGCAAAAACATGCAAACATATATGTCCAGGCTAAAACCAAAATACTATGCCAAACACCCACCTTCAACAAACAGCCTGTTAAAATCCATTATTCTGCAATTACACTAACATCAAATGGTTCGATTTTAACAGCACGACACTTTCCAAACCTACATGTTCCTCCATAGTGTTCAAAAGTTAAGTTCCATTTAGGGATGGAATACAATTTTATAAAATAAGCATGCCAAACAACCTGCTATATTTATGTCGGTTCCATTCCTCTGGGTGGGGGAGCAGCTGCCTTTAGCAACATCAGAGGCAGCGGCATCAGAAGCAGCAGCAGCGGAAAAGCTAGCACCATTAGTCAGTTTGCTAAGAAGAGACAAGACGCAAGTTCAGTGGAGCAGAAAGGTCCCTGCCTCTGTGGAATTGATGGAGAGAAGGAATGTGATTAGTTTCTTAAGGGTCAGGCAGAGGGACTATGGGTAATTTTGCCACCCCTCACTAAACATGCCTGTCTATCAGGGATGAATCAACACCTTAGATTACACATTATGCAAATGACAGTGGCAGTTTGGCACCTAATGCATTCTCCTGCCAGAGTTTAGATTCAGTCCCACTGTTGTCTGTGAAACATGCAAATAAACATGTCCCCCTGCCCCTCCTTGGCTTCCTTGTCCTTGAAATAGAGCTTCCTCCAAGCCCACAGCTCAGAGGCTAAGCTATATGACAGTGATCATCTCCTTGCAGAGGTTATGAACTCAGAACTCCAAGACTTGGAAATTAATTTAACAAAAACAAAAATAGAGGCACCAATGACTCTTGTAGATAATACAGTGACGCTCTCAAGGACATTCAGTTCCTTAAACTAAAGATCCTGAAGATGTGTCAGTGCCCACGAGTCAGAAGAAAACCACTACCCAAAGGTAGCTATTTCCTGATTTGAGTGTAGAAAAGTGACACTGGGCAACAACAGAACAACTATGTGTGATACAAACTTTCCTTTTCTCCCACCATTGGAATAGGCATGTCTTAATCTGGGGAAAGGAAAGCTGAAAGTTACTGATCTATCCTCACATGAGTACTGAAAAAGAGACTTGATTTGACTGTCCTCCACCAAGTCCCAGGGTAAAACTGGAAGATAGGTGCTGAAATTACAGGAAGAGGGGTCTGTATGTGAACTATGACATCTTTAAGTGAACATGACCAGATACTAGTACAAATTGCCAAAGGAAATTCTGGAAACTCTTCCTATAGCTCCTAAGATACATTCATACCTAAGATGTGATTTATCCCTGGGGTAGATGATTGTCTTAAATCATCTTATAAGACTACTTTCAACATTGAAATTTAGACTGTGAAGATGAAATCAGAATTTTTAACAAAACAAGCTCATTGTTGGACCTCGGTATCAGTCGAGAGTTGAACTTCATTGTAGAGTGGATTATTAACTAAAAAGAAAACTTTGCTGGACAAAATAGTATGTGCTAGTCACCATTTCAAAAACACTCTCTAAAACAGGTCAGAACTCAAACATAAAGAGAATCAGTTCAGAGCAATGGTGTTCTTGTGGGTTATAGATTCATTATAACCACTCAGACTAAAAAGAGCCACCATTTTGTATGATGAAGACTTAGTGCAAGTAACTGTCTTCCACGTAAACCCTTGTGCCCAGAGTGAAAAACATAAGCTTGAAGTCAATAAATAGCACCCAAGTGGAGCTTAGATTTTTCTTTATACAAAGTCAGCCTTGTCTGAATAATGGTCTTCTTGGTTGGCACCCTTTGTAAGAGTATAATGAGGGAAGATGGAGAAAGACTGGGTTGCCCTGGCTTGTCCATCCTTGAAAGGCACAGCATGGTCTCTTTTCCAGAAAATAACGGGGCTCTTAATAGAATCAGAGACCCAAGTTCTAGCTTTGGATCCCACTGGTTCTTTTGCTTTGGTCACAAATGGTTAATCTTTCTATAGGCTTTCTCCCCGTAGAATGCGGTAATGAAGTTACTAAACGTGGAGATCCTTTTTATGCCAGCTAAGGAACTCCCCCTCTTACATGCTGTCATTCATTTCACTGAGAATGACAACTTGATGAAGACAGTTGACCCTTGAACAGCATGGGTTTGAACTGCACAGGTCCCCTTATACATGGATTTTTTTTCAATAAATATAATACCTATAATTTCACTTTACAGATCTTAACTGTGTGGAAAAGTTTGTTTTCAACTAGAGAATAATGGAATAATATGTAGATGTGTGGAATCAAAAGAAGTAGAGTTTGAGTCCTGATTCTGTCCAGACTGTTTATCAATTCCTTCGTTTTTGAGGCAAAGATAGCAGTACCTGGATTTTGGGCTGCTTGGGGGTCGGGGCCCCTCACCCCCAGATTGTTCATGGGTCAGCTGTATACCTGCGTGATACTCAGAACCTCCTGGAACAGCTGTTTCAAAAAGCTCCTCAGAGTAAATCCCCTCCGTCCAGTATTAGAACACTGTACGGATGAGCCCAAGGTCTTCACCCTTAAAACAAGAAAGTCAGCTTTCGTGGTTCATTCACGTCTGACATTTGATCGTTGTAAGCCACATTCCTGTCTGAATGGAGAACAAAATTTTGAAATAGTGCCTTTCTATGCCTTTAGCAGAAGAAAGACAATGGGATTAAACCTCCAATTTGCCAAACTCCCCAGAAACCCTGAGATTCTACGGGTACTCTTTCGCCTTCTCCAGTTAGCAAACCTGGCCATGACTCTGGCACACTTGCCTGAGCAGAGTCTGCAAAATGTACAAATGAAACACATGAGCCCTCTAATGAGGGCCAAAGGCCCGTTCCAGCCTCGCCCTGTTCCTAACAGTGGGTGAAAAGCAACACCGGGCTGTTTTTCAGCCAGCAGCCACTGAAGCTGTATCCCCAAGTAAGAAAGTAAAATGCCCCTGACAAAGATACAAGAGATCCAGGTGTCTCCAGTGAGTACAGGTCTTGAGATTCTATATTTGTTGCCAAGAGATTATCTCAGGGAAAAGGAGAAATATGGGAAACCACAGGAAATAAGGATGGAAGACCAATGTATTTTAGTAATTTTCCCCACCATAATGTTTCCTTTAAATAGAGTTGTCTCTTTTTTCTTCACTTAATTAAACACACAAAACTACTAACTTGATTTGGTCTAGGGTTTTAAACACTTGCATAGAATGTGGTTTGATGTAAATGTTCAAGAAGCTGAAAAAACCCCAAATGAATTAAAATGTATTCCCTGCACTAGGTCATGGAAAGATACGTAATATTGCAAGTTATTTTGTACAGAGAATAGCAGGGAGTTGTTTTCTCATATCTTCTGTAAGACAATAAAAGGCAATAGTTAAAACAAAACAAAAACGTTCGGGTGGGCTCTCCAGACCTTTTGATTTAAGTCTGAATTGGAAGCTCTAGAGGCGAACAGCAACCACATTTCAGTAGCTCATGCTGACGATGCCCAGCATGTGAGCCTCCAGCGCCCAGGCCACGTGACTCCCACAAGTCTCCCCATGTCCATCTACCCTGAGCAGTGCAGCTCCACAGCTCATACGTACTCTCATGCAATTTATTTCATATCTTAGAACACTGTATTGAAATAAACCACAAGTGACTACTCTCTAGACTTCAGCTCCTTAGAGGACAGTATATTATTCAACTTTCTACCCCCAGAAACCAGCACAGCACCCGTACGTAGCAGACGCAATGAATAATAGCATCTTTACTGATGATAAATTGTATTAAAATATTTAAATATACTTTTCTTCAATTATTAAAACTAATAATAAGCATATTTATTAGCACTGCTGTGGGCCAGTACTTGTATTGAGTGCTTTCTTGATACTTATTTAATTTTCATGGATCTTAAGAAGGCACAGTTTTCCTGTATTCCAGCTGAAGAAATGATTGCAGAACACTGATACAGCCGGAAAATGGCAAAATTTGAGCTTAAATTGTCTGACTGCACTATAGTTTTAACACTTATAATACCACATCCTGGTATAAATGCCATAACAAATGCTTTTTAAGATTACTGACAAAATTCAAATCCTGGGAATTACAAATTAAAAGTTTGTAGCTACAAATTTTCATAAACATTTGACTCCCAGAGAGAGCCAAGGTAATTCTAGTCCAGTTTGACCTCCTTGATACGACAGATTACTTCTAGGTGCTTGGCAGTTAAGGAAACTAGAATGAAAAATAATCAAGATCTTATCCTCCCGAGATAGCATGCCTGGAGTAAGACCAGGGAAATCCAGCCCACAAGGCTCCCTCATATCACATCTGACCAGATGCCCTGAAGAAGTCCTGTGGTCAGCCTACAGATATGAATTCTTGCGAGTCAGTTCAAATCATTAATGGGGTTGGCTCACTGAACAGTCTACTGGGATGTGATGATTTCAGCATTTTAATAACTCTTTGACGCTGAGGATACTATCTATGTTTTAAGCGATGTAGGCAGTTCATTCCAGAACAAGCTTTGAGATAAATAACCCGGAAGACTTCAAACAAAGACTTCATGCTGCCATCCTAAAGGCCCCCAGACGCCATGCTGTTCTCATCCCAGAAGGGTTGACTTAGTGCACGTCTGTGAATTTGACCCATAAATTGCAGGTTTTGCTTGCTTGTATTGTTCCTCTGAAATAGTAGTGACCCAGGAATAAGCTGTGATTGCAGATGGATGAGCCACTTTGGAAAGTTATGACCGTCAGTTCTACAATGCGAATGAATTTCAGGGACTCCAGGCAGCAGATCACTGTTAGTGCCTTTGTTCTCTGGCACTGCAATTGGCATGTGGAGTTTCTAGGCTTCACAGAACCGAGAACACTGTCATCTGTTCTAATAGTCACATCACTGAAATCTCTGAGAATGCTAACAGAGTAAACTTGGGAAGAGCGGGAGGCCTGTTAAGAGTAAACATCCAGCAGCAGAAGGATGATTACATAAATGAAATATGGCAGTCATTGAAAATGAAGTGGCGTGAGAGTAGGTAATAGCATGCAGAAGTGTTGATGCTGCTTGCAAAGTGGAAAAAAAGCACATGAAAAATCCACACAACATGATTCTATATTTATAAGTGAAAATACATAAAATGCAAATTAAGTAAAGATCTACATCTGCTTGTCAACAGTGCTTATATCTGCTTGATAGGATTATGGGTGATTTTTATTTTTTTCTTTTTATTTTGATCCTCTAAATTTTTATGTCTTGAGGATACATCCCTTCTGTACCACTAAAACAAAAGCTTTTTCAAAAGCAATAAAGCCTTAAAATACACTGTTAGAAAGAGAAAAGTTAAGAAAATTAAGAGTAATAAGGTACTAGGCTAACAAAAAATTTTTTAAATAGATACTTTAATAGGATTATGTTCACTCCATAAAGTAACCAAAAGGCCATGACCAGTCTGCCTTTTTTAAGACCTTTTTTCCCTAAGAAACCCAAAATACTATAACACAAAAGTGGTGACAGTCATTTACAATTCCAAAAGGGAAGTCGTGGAGCATCTTAACTGTCCAATAGGGCACAGCATCCCACACTGTGTTCCCAAGAAGCTCCTAATAATAGCAGAATTTGGGGAGCCATGTTATATCTCTGTGTTGAGATTCCCAAAGGAATGGGTCATATTAAAGGCTCTGGGGCCAACCTGCTGTAAATAAACCTGAAGAACTTCATTTACCCCAGTGTTTCCACCCGTTAGCATCCCACAACCCGGAGGAGAAAGGACACGGGGAGGACGCTGGCTCAAAGGCAGCACTTTGAAAATCGCCTTCCTTCAGGTTAGAATATGTTGCTACTATTGGGAATTTACTCATTTGCTTAGCTCTCTGACCCAAGTGGAAAATAGATACTAATCTTGATTTCTGGCAGGTGCCCCAGAGACCATCCCCTAGAGCTCCCCAGAGACCCAGAAGCACTGCCACTTCTCTACTAGTCTTCTAGGACTGGCCGTGCCCAGGGAACCACGGAGTCCATTGTCACTGGTGTGCTTCATGCCTTGAAAACTTTCTAGTTATCAGAGCGTCATTCTTCAACCCCATTCCTGTTACCCCAAATGCAAATTATCCTCTTGAGTCTGGCAACATATGGTCTCTATAAAGAATTTCCGAGCATATTAAAATCAACCTAACAATAGCTCTGAAGATAATTTTTTGGAAGGGCAATTTTGGCAGTGAAATTATGTCAGCTCCAGACTTTTCAATGTATCTATTCTTATCAGTAGGCTGGATGTGACATGAGGTGAAGCATCTTGTTAAGGGATTTCATAGAGGAACACAGCACAGTAGCTATTGGAAATAATGACTGTGGCTATGGTAACCCAAGGTGAAAGGCACTATTTGCATCACTTTATCACTCCTTAGAGATCCAATTTACACATGTTACTGCTGTAACTGGACAAGATGGATGGAATCACAAATGACCCACCACAACAGCAAGCCAGATAATTTATTAAAAATTGGTTCAGAAAGACATTCAGGAAAGAATAATTCAAGGATTTGACAGTTGACAACTTGTGAAAAACTTTGAAAAATACTCACCCCAGAAAAACTGCAAATTCTATGTTATGTTTCCTGAATTTCTCTTCCATTGATGCTGAATTATTGTCTGTGTGTTTTATTGTTACCTGCAGAAACTCTGTCTTTTCTCCAGAAAATGTATTTTTAACCTAGAATCATTATAACTAAGTCGTGAGTTCAGGAATTAAATCAGAGAAAAAATTTGCCTTGAATGACACAGTGAAAAGGGCCAGGCGTGAGGAAAGGTATCATACACTCGGACTGCAAAGCACCTTTTGGTGTATCTTTCCAGCACATCACGTCAATACTTGCTGTATAATATGGTCCACTTATCTATGATATCTCAGCAAAGGGCTCTTGTTGATGCTACTGTTGGATGATGGATTAATGTTTATGGCTACCTAGAAGCCATTTACTCAGCAATTATTTATTCATCAACTGTAATAATTCTTGCATCGTGCTATTATACGTAGGTGTGTGATAAAGATAGACATAATATTGAGAGTAATAAAAATAGTGATAAAGCCGGATAAAAATCCTTGCCCGTATAGAAGTTACATTTTATCAAAGAGACAGCATTAAAAGCAGTTGAGGAAACTAGCCAATTATTGATTGAGGGGTCTTTCCATACAACATAAACAATCAACCTAAAATACAGTCAATGGTAAAGTTATAAAAATACAGTGAAGTTGAAGAAATGATGAAAAGTTTGATGGAGAAGAAATATACTCATGAGCAATGACTCCCTTTGCATTCTCAATTTGAACTACTTTCTACCATGAACCCAAGAGTTTGCCATACCGGACAGCTCCCTATTCTCCAAATAAATCAAACAATTTAACGCCTTTGTTTCTTTGCAAATGCTTTCATCTTATCACTGAATCTCTCTCCCTGACAACCAGTTTTTCTCCTATTGAGATTTCATTTGGAAAAATCTGAACTCCTATTGAGATTTCATTCTGAAAAATTTGGACTCTAACTCAGATTTTGTCTCTTCCATGAATTTAACCCAGTCATCCTCATCAGTAATTAACTATTTCAGTTTTAGTAGCATAACTCTAATTATTCCTTATTTCTTCCCAAATAGTTATAGTTGATGTAAGTATAAGCTCCTTAGAGGTAGGGAATTTTCATTTCAGTTTCTGTGTTTCATATAACATTTATAAATGTTATAAATTTTAATCATGGGAATTATCATGAGTGACTAAATACAAACAAAAACACAGTGGTCCTTTTTAGGACCGAAAAAAAAAAAAAGGACAGAGAAAAAGTTGTCAGCGTGTCTCCAGACTCGAGAGTAGGCACATGTATGATGCCATGTATAGTTATATAAGTAAAATAAACACATCACAGAAAAAGAACCAAATGGATTTTCAGCGATTTTTGAGAGTATATTTTTGGAGATCTATTTTTAAGTAAAGGCTGTGTGGTTTTCAGTGAATTCACCTTGGAGAAAGGGGCACAAGGGTCCCCTGAAAGAAAGAGTCAGTTGGCATCCAGGGCATCTGGCCTTAAGCAAGATCACAGCAAGAGGGCCAAGTGACATCCAGTCCAAAGACACATGGCATACATTTGTGGACAGCATGGAGAGAGGAAATAGTTTTCAGATGCCATCCCCCATTCAAAGGCTGCACCTCACATGGGCAATGCTGTGTAGGATTTTCCAAGAGAAGTACAGCAGGGACATATTTATTAATTTTATGGTGGTCAATAGTTCTCTGAAGCAAAGCTTCAGTGGTCAGCAATTAATAAAAACAGAAACTAAAATTTATATGCCATTTTAAAGCTTACCCTGTACCTCACAGCCAGCCTGAAAATTAGATTATCATCATCTCATTTTATACTTGAAGGAGTAGAATGGTGTATGGCTTTGGTTCTTAGTTACAAACAACAGAATCCAGTCTATCAGGTTAAGGAGAAAGGAACCTATCGAAGGATACGAGGCAGTTCATGGAATCTCTTGTGGGGCTGGGGGCAAGACCCAGGTTTGGTTCTTAACCAGTCAGAACAGCATGACCATGAACGACATAGCCCAAACAATGCCTGACAATCACTTGGAGCTGTTTTAGAGGACACATCATTGCTTCCCCAGCCTCTATTCACACCTACGATGTTCGCATTTGCAGGTCAGAAATTCCATCACAGTGGTTCCCGAAGAACTAGACCTTTGTCACTCCATGTGCTTCTCAGTCAATCCAAATAACCAGAAAGCAGCTGCCATCTTATGTTGCTCACTCCTGAATCTTTGTCTTGCCCAGAGATTTCTGATTGGTGGAAACTGGGTCGTATGCCTGTATCCTAGTTATAAACAGACTTCGGCTTCTTTTACAATTGGCACTTTCCAGGAAGAAAAGCTAAGGGGAGATTGGAATAGGGAATCAGTAACCTGGTCTTCCAGATCTGCCATAAAGGGAGAATTTACTTGATTACAGTCACATAGCTAGTAAGTGGCAGAGCCTCACATGCCAAGTCTCACCCTCTTCCCAAGATCAATGACTGTTAGAGATGCTCATTATGGTAGAGGTGCTCATCTGGGCTTCAGAGCTTATTTAAAATATTCTTTAAGAGCAACTGTTTGCTTTTGACATAGAATTGCATGAGCTGTAAGCATCATTATTGGTTTGGTTTTCTAGATATCTTAATATTGTGAAGGGAATAGCCTTCTCAGTGGAGTTGAGTCCTTCATCCTTTCTCCAGTTCTCATTAAAACATAATGACTACACATCTATGTTATGAAACCAAGGATCTCAGGGCCAGAAGACCCTAAAGCCATAGTTACATTTACAGCAGCTATAAGTCAGTTTTCCCTATTTCTCACATTACTCCATGAATAAGTTCTTATTAAAGGAAATAAGAAATACAAACATTTTTAATCTGACTACCATGTAAAAAAATGAAATGCAGAAAATACCTTATGGACCCATACATCATAGTTGAACAGACTTGTGTTTAAATCCAGGTTTACTCACTCACTACATATAAGATGCTGGGGCAAGTTTCTTAATCTCTTTGGATCTGTTTCCTCTTCTGTAAGATGGGAGCAGGAATGCTTGTTTCTTATAATTGTTAGTAAGATTTTATGTAAACTATAGAGAACATCATAGATGTGCATAGAGGCAGTGGAAGCAATGATGTGTCCTCTAAATAAGTAAATTATATGAAAAAAATACTTACTTGTAAAGCACTTTATGTAGTCCCAGCAAATAATAAGTATCGATAAACAGAAGCTGTTATTTAAAATACCATTTCAAAATAATTACTTAAAGTGATAAACTTAAAAAAAGTTTTTTGGGGGTGGGAGAGTAATTATGTTTATTTCTTTATCTATTTTTAATGGAGGTACTGGGGGTTGAACCCAGGACATTGTTCGTGCTGAGCACGTGCTCCACCACTGAGCTGTTACCCTCCCCACCCTTAAAGTGATAATCTTAATTTAACAAATCTTAATAATGATGTGTCATGATACTCTACACAGTCATGAAAATGGTTATAGTTTTGGCTGAAGAAATATAATGTAGAGAGGCAAGAGAGATTTTCTTTTCCTCTAATTTCTGAACCATTCATAGAGTTCCATTTATTTAAAAAAAAAAAAAGACTATTTCCTTTCACAATTGACCTGTTTCCAATTATACTTAGAGACCTTTCCTAAATTCTACTTTCACAAAACTTTCAAACTGATGGGTTTTCAAATTATATAATAAGGGAAAAGCAAAGCAGATATCTTGAAATCTCTTAGAAAAATCACCTGTACCATCTGTCTGTGAGTTACTGGGGAAAAAAATGAGTATTAAAATGCAGTCTTTAAACAAAAAATAGCCTCAGAATTTCATGGAAAGTCATCTCTAATGGGCCAAGTGAAAACATGCTTTGAATGAGACTCTAAAACATTTTAACAGTCTCAGAAACAGCCCGACATCTCGAATGTAATAAAAAGTGAAACCTCTCATGTATGTAGGGGAACAAAAAGCACAGAACCATTTTTTATGTTTTGTTGTCATTAGCAAAACCTGTCCTAATGCCTGTTGAGTTTGTCTAGGATACAAACTTCCCTGTGTAAGAACTTGGACTCGAAGCCTTGTGTTCTGAAATATATTGTAGACAAGTGGCGGTGGGGGGAGAACAAAAAGCAGAAGGCAGACACATGCCTCCCTGCTTTGGTACCAGTTTACACTGACACTTATCAGAGAGAGAACAGTGCTGAAAGTGGGAAGAGACGGAAGGCTCATCGGTGCCTGTTTCCCCTTTCTGGTGAGCACTGTTGGAAAGCTGACAGCAAAAGCCGTTTCTCAAAAGAATGAGCTCCCCATGCAGATGAGACTGGAGGGAGGGCTGAGTGCTGGTTTAGAGAATGTCAAGGGCAGACAGAGGAGGAGTGATGAGAAGGAAACACAAAGGACCACCAGAAAGGTGAGCAGAGAAGTGAGAGTGCAGTAGGAAGGAAGCCTAGGCAAGAGGAGAAAGAACAGAGGGACCGAGTGTGTCGAAGGCAGCTGAGAGCAGGGAGGGCATGGCGAGGCACGTGGATACCCTGCGAGAGTTAACTGGGTGAGGAGATGGAGAAAAAGAGGAGCGAGCGCTCACCTGGGGGCGCTGGATATGAAATGAAGAAGACTACGATGATGCTAATTGAAAGTGACGGCAGGGTCAAGGGAAGGTTTTATTGTTATTCTTGTCATTTTTCTGAGCAAAAGCAGATAAGCGCTTCTGAAGACAAAAGAGGAGCCAGTGGGAATAGAGAGGCGGAAACCACCAGATCTGGAAGAGCCCTAATCAGGTGGGTTGAGGAAACATGGACTAGTGACAGGATTCCTGATCAGTGAGGATTGATGCAATTTTTAAATTAAGAGAGAGGTTTTTTTGGCGAGGGGCGGGGGGGTCCAAAGAGGTTTCACGGCAGAGCTACAACTTGAACCTTTTTCTGTTGATTGTCAGTCTTGTGCTTTGTGTAGAAGACAAATTAGCCTAGTCTCTTTAATAATGAGACTTCCTCCTACAATATTTAAAGGCACAGGAGTAAGAAGACAGATGATGGGCAACAGTGGGGGATTTATGCAGTGGAGAGAGACTGGAGAAGGGACACATGAATGAGAATTGAACCCAGAGCCCGTGGGAGAGATTAGTGTTGGAATCCCTGCCTGCAGAACCCAAGCTAGAGGAGTCCGCTGTAGCCTCAAACAGACTTGAGAGCTATGTAAGGTTGGTTGTGGTGAAGGGTTCAAGGCACAGTAGGATGAAAATCGGCAGGCTGGGAGTCTGACTGTTGGGGAAATTCAAATCTTTAGTGAAAAGGAAGTTGTAAACAGAAGCAAATGTGTAGAAATAGAAATCCCAGGCATAAAGTAGTGTCTAGTGAGGGTGAAGCTGGGGGCTGGACAGCGAAGAACCAACACAGTTGATTGAGAATGAGAATGAAACCAACAGCAGCACTTCCATCGGACTGGCCAGTGGGTACTAATTTAAGAAAATTATATGCAAAACCACAGATTTCAGAAACAAAAGGGCATGATTAAAAAGCTACTCTGCCTACCCAAACTCTCCTTATCACCCAGGCTTTTCTTGGGGTGCATTTCTAGAACAGTTTATAAAGCTGATTCTAATGGTGAAAACTGGTGAGTCTCTTAGTTAAGTGTTGAAGTGATGATATACTTTGTCATATTACGTCTCGGATAGGTTCTATTAAAAGCCCTGACAAGCCTATGAAGAAAAATAGGATGAATCTTGAATTGACTTTGTCTTAAGCATCTATAAAAGAACCATGGTGTAGCCATTTCAGGCTATCTTAGTGTACACAGAATGTTAATTATGGCTGTGTAAATGCTACTCAAAGGGCTATTTAAATCTGGTAGTTTTTTTATATTCTTAAGTCATATTTGAGAAAATTTTAATTCTACATCATATTAGTGCTAACACTACTACTCACAATGACATTTCCTCTGACTTGTGTAAACCACCCCCCCCCTTTTTTTTTAACAAAAGTATAAGACCTTTTTATATACGCATCATAAACTGACATTGAAACTTCTTATGAAAATAGTCTTTCCCCTCTTGGGAGCAACAGCCAAGTAAGAAAACAGCTTTTGCACTAAATACTCAAGATGCGTTGACTGATTGTGGCTCTTGAAACATTTTATAGGTGATTCTCTCTGGATTTGTCTTTATCATGTTTATATTAATAATGATAACACTTTTAATTCATGTAGCAGTGTTCCACTTACAAATTATTTCCAAATAATTTTTGAAATTTGATCCTTATACTGATCCTGCATAGTACTGTCCAGATGTTATCATTCTCGTTTTATAGAGTAGAGAACAAGGCAGAGAGATGCACTGAGTTCAGGACCAATGACCTAAAATCTGGAAGTTGAATCCAGTTCGTCCAGTGCTGTAAGATTGCCTGCCTATAGAATAATTTCTATTGACAGCATGTACATGAAATTATCTTTGGCTATTATATATTCCAATAAAATGATATTGCATAAAGGGGCATTCGAGTTAGAAAAAGGGGCAAAAAGGAAAATAAAAATTGCAAATTTTATCCATATGTTATCAGTTGCTGCATGGTACCTTTATCATTCTTTGAAATATGACCTAAAATAATATTACCTCTCTGTGATGACCTGTCTAAGAAATCTCTCTCCTTAGACTTGGTAAATTTTAGATAGTAAATACACTACCATCTTTCTGGTTATCTAAAAATGTCCATTTATATATCAGCTTGCCCCCAGATAGTGAGCAAAGTGAAAACTCTTTTTGGTGTCATAGAGCTCATTGTTTTAAAATTCTCCCAGCTGCTGTTGGCTATGAGGTGAATGTCTTTCCTCGTGTGCTCTTCCATGTCTGTAATAAAACACCCTGGCGTTTCCTATCCCCGTGGAGAAGCCCTACGTGAGGCCTGACCACACTACCAGGCTCCCAGGCTTCTGTGATTAAATAAGTGATTGCTCTGCCCATCTTTAAAAATGTGCCTCGTATAAAACAGTCCAGACAATATCCATCACTGCAAAGGAAGCCAAGCATTTATTTAAAATAATGAGATCCTCATTTTCATTTTTTCCCCAAGAGGATTGTAGCAGTGTTTAAAAATGCCCCGAATTCTAGAACAAGGGCAACACATTGATTTGAAGAAAGCTATAATCTTCCCTTCTAATTTCAAGTGCACTCTTTCTGCAGTGAAATAGAGTGTAGCTTTCAGAATAGCAAGAGCCCTGAGGCCACACCAAGGCATCCTCATCCCAACCACTCCTCTCTCAGGTTGGCCCCATTCTTCTGAATGCTGGGATTTATAAAGACCTTTTCAATAAGTTTCAAGGTGTATTGAACTAAAAGGAGAAAGGTTCCAATAATTTCTTCCAGATTTGGGAGGGAAATGATTTCAACTGCCGAGGCATGACAAAGATTACCTTTTGCTTTCTGCCACTTCCTCGTTGCAAATGATCTGTTGGCTAAGTTCAGTTCTGGGGTCTCTTTGAAAGGATTCATAATTGCATTTTTCAAAGAAACGAATTAGCTCTTTGTCTTTCTGAGGCTGAAGAGTCAGAACACTTGCTTCTACGAGCATTCGGGGATTTCTACTTCTATGGGTACCATGCCTGCCATGTAGGAAGGGGGCTTACTTCAAAGAAAGGCTAGGAGAGAAAGCCAGCCCTCTGTGATTTGGAGAGATAATAAGTCAGCAAGCTGTATAACATAATGGTTTATGAAATTCTGCCTTCAAGGACCATTATCTAGTGTTAATAGTGCTTTATTTCTTCCTCTCCTGTGCTTATTTAGACCGTAATTACAAGAGCGAGGGGAAGGGAGGGGGGTCAGGCATCGAGAGAACGATTCGCCAAATTAATGCAGCCGAGTAGACTCTCGGGCCTTTGGGGCCCGTTTATCAATTAGTTCTGTGGCGGTCTGAGTTCCTGTATTTCCCCAAGGAATGAAGATTCTTTGATTTCACTGATTCACCAGCTCTGAGGAAAGTCATTTGAGATCAAAACTATTTTACAGAAAGAATCTCTTTTCCCCTGCTCACTATCCTGATGAGCTGTACCACCAGCTTCTCGTTCATTTCAAGAGCGTCTCAGAAACATTAGTATTTAGACCTCTTTCTCTCATTCTCTCTCCTTCTGAGTTTCTGTCTAATTTTCATTCCTTTCTTTTAACTAGTTAAAAATTGGCTGATGTTTTTCAACTGGCTTATCTTTCTGCACCATGGTTTTAAAGTTACTATGTGGATTTTAATGTTAAAACCATTTTTGTAGTGTCCTGTGGTCTCTGAATATTCAAAATTGGCTCTGGATAATAGAAATGCTGATAATTTGAGGTGACACAGGAGAATTGTCCTGATTCTCTAGAAACCAAGTCAGTATTTCAAGAACTGTTGGCCCCAACCTTTTGGAAGGTTTGCCGGAGCCCCGACATTGCTTTTTAAGTGGGAGAAGGGAGGGTCAAAAGAAAAGTGACCAGAGTGAAGGATTGCTTCAGTGAAATAAACTGTGTCATATTCTTTACATGGTTTAAAAAAAACATCAGCTGAACTAGCTTTTTTAAAATGTAAAAACTGACCAAACTTTGTGTCTATTTCACACTCCTGTTCCATCCTCCTTTGAGTGCTAATTACAAGTTGTTCATCCTTTAAAAGTTAATTTACCAAAACCCTGTTACTTACCTTTTTAAATCAAGAAAATAGAACTGTGTAGAGGAGTGAAGTCTTGTGAAGCAAAGCATTTGATTTTGTTGCTACCCAGGAAGGCAGTTGTTACGGATGGAATTATGTCTTCCCCCCAAAATATGTTGAAGTCCTAGCACCAGTACCCCAGAATGTGACCTTATTTGGAAATAGGGTTTTACAGAGGTAAAGGAGTTTAAATGAGGTCTTTAGGGTAAGCCCAAATATGACTGGTGTCCTTATAAAAAGGGGAAATTTGGACATAGAGACACAGGCAGGGAGAATGAAAAGTAAAGACGAAGGCAGAGATTGGGGTGAGGCATCAATAAACCAGGAGCACCAAAGAGGCCAGCAAACCTCCAGGAGTTAGGAGGGAGGGTGGGACACATTCTCCTTCACAGCCGTCGGGAAAAGCCAACCCTCCAACATCTATTCAGACTTCTAACCTTCAGGATTGTGAGACAATACATTTATGTCAATTAAGCTCCCCGGTTTGTGGTACTTTGTCACAACAGCCCTGGAGAACTAATACAGTAAATAACTTACATCTCAGAAAGCTGAGGGCATTTGCAGGAGTGGACGGAATGGCCACAGCTGAGAAATACAAAGCCAAGAAAATCCAAAAAACCAGGATGGGCAGAAATCAAAAACCAAAAAGATGCCCCTAACAAAGCATTCATCCCAAAAATAAAGGCTCCACACAAAAACTACTAGAGCTGATAAAAGACTTCAGCAAGATAGCAGGATACAAGTTAGCATACAGAAATCAGTGGCATTTCTTTACACTAACAATGAAATATCAGGAAAGGAAAGGAAAGAAATAATCCCTTTTAAAATTGCATCAAAAAATACTTTGGAATAAATCTGACTAAGGAGGTGAAAGACTTATATGCAGAAAACTGTAAAACATTGATTAAGGAAATTAAAGATGACTTAAAAAATGGAAAGCTATCCCATACTCTTTGATTGGAAGAATTAATATTGTTAAAATAGCCATACTACCCAAAGCCATCTACAGATTTAATGCAATCCCTATCAAATTACCCAGGGCATTTTTCATAGAACCAGAACAAATAATCCTAAAATTTGTATGGAATCACAAAAGACCCAGAATTGCCAAAGCATTACTGAAGAAAAAGAACAAAGCTGGAGGAATAACCCTCCCAGACTTCAGACAATACTACAGAGCTACAGTTATCAAAACAACATGATATTGGCACAAAAACAGACACATGAACCAAAGAGCCAAGAGAAGGAAGAGAAGGAACTAAAATTTAGGAAAAGACTTAAGGACTGAACCACAGATAGCTAAATGTTCTATTCTCAGCTCAAATATCACCTCCTCAGAGTGTGACCGATTTATCTAAAGTAGCCCCCTCCCCCTCCCACTGCTATTCAGGCTCTAGCCCATTGTTCCACTTTATTTACATCACAGCACTTACCTCTGCCTGAGAGTCTCTGTGCACTCATTTATCATGTGTTTAATTTCTGCCTCCATCTACTAGAAAGTAAGCACCCAGCCCCATCTGTCTTACTGGCTTGGAGGAGTGCCTGGCATCAACCGGTGTTCAGTGCATCTCTGATGAACAAATGAAGTGAGATACTATATTCCTTGAGACACCAGAGAGTGGCAGCAGGCCATTTTCTGGGGCTCCTGCAGCCTTGCCCTTGGGTGTGGGGCAGCTGGAATAATTGAGCCAACTCAGTGGCAGCTGAGGCTTAGGAGATCAGTGTTGACTTGTGCCTGCCTGAACCATAATGGAGAAGGATATGAACTTGGCACCCAAACTATGCACAGGTTACCCAAGGGACACAACCCACTTGCTCCTAGGACTGACCTCTGGCCATACAATGGGCCTTTTTGCAAATTCAGGGGCTTTTTAATAAAATAATAAATTCCTCAAAGTAATAGACAATCTACCATACGATTTCTAGGAGAAACATATGCTTTTTAAATTGAAAATTCTACCCCCTTAACTTCTTGAAATGTGAGGGTGGGTGGTTACTGAAGGATTCTGTGGATGAAGTAATCTGCAATACAGTTAAGACCCCTGGTTGCAGGGGAGTCTTTCAAACGTTCTCCTTGAACGTTTCAGTGTCGAGAGATTTGTATTTAATAGATGACAAGTTAATGTGTCATCAGTGTCTGTGGTTGTGGTAAGGCTGCCAAAAGGAATAACAAACGTTATATGTGCAACTTTCTATTTTACTGATACATTAACGTGTCTATTAAAGAGGGTTTTTTTTTTTTTCAGTGTTGTAAAACTGAAAGAAACCCCTGCAGGATGCTGCTTTGTGACACTCAGATCCTTCCCCCGAACTTTTCAGCCCACCAATTTTCCTAGCTTTTCAGTGGACCTTTCTTTGGCTTTGAGTTTTCCAGGAAGAAAATAGAATTCTCTAGCAGGACAATATGAACAGTGTAGTCACTAAACCAAAAAACTGACAGCAATGCTATGTATTTAGAAGAGTCGATCGATACGTGTGTCTGGATCCTAAATCACGAACTGATGAACTGACATAACCCCCTCGTCCCTATTTCAACCTGCTCTTTGTATCCTAATACCATCTGCCCGTATAGCACTCTTTCCCTGGGAACGCAATTAATGGTGATCATTAATACCTATAATATGTATTTAGAAATAAAGCAGGTGCTATTTTTGCCTTTATTTGATACCTAGGGCTACTGAGGCACAGAAAGAACACAGCAAGTTAAGATTACTCAAAGAGTAAAACATGGACATCTGGCACTTTACCAACCGCTTCATCCAACATACAAGAAATTACACTGTAGAGTTAAATGCACCAGGCTACTCTGTCCTGTCCTTACTTGTAGTACATTTCTGGTCCAGAGGCATATTTTTGTGCTTGTTTAGCCACCAAAAAAGAGAAACCTGTTTGGTTGTGAGCAAAAAGGACATTTTTTAGCATCCCTTACTAGAGGTCCTCATTATCTTTGGCTGTTCTTCAGATTCTAGGCTGGTTCCTTTCCCCATTTTATATCCTACCTTTTTATTGTGATAACTTGCATTTACTAGTGACCAAGATATAACACTGTGCCTACTTTTGTTCTTGTCTCAAAAAAAAAACAATAAATAGAAAGAGTGATTCTTTCTCTGTGTGTGTGTGTGTGTGTGTGTGTGTGTGTGTGTGTGTGTGTGTATTGTGTCTGTGTGTCTGTGTTGCAGGACTTCAGGGCACGGGAACTGCAAAGTGTTTCTGAACCTCTTCAGCAGTTGCAGCTCCCCCCCTCCCCCCTGCCACCCAGCATCTTGAAACTTTAATGGGCTCTTTGCAAATCATCATTTTTTCATGATAAAGGATCCCCACAGAATTGGTGTAGTGTGGTGCATAGCAAAGCAGAATGAACTAGAAAAAATTCAAGCAATGGACGTACATCTAAGAAAACAGACCCCTGGGTCACTGGGAAAATAGCAGCCTGAGACGCTCCCTTCCACCCTGGGCTTTCCCATGCAAGCTTTTGCCTGTTGTCCTACCATTAGGCCTCGGGGAGCTCCGGGGGCCCACTTCCCTAGTCACTCCCCTGTCCTGTGGTCTTGAACTTAGTATCTCTGAATTTCCGTTCTCTCACCTGTAAAATGGAGAAAATACCTCTTGTAACACTATGAGGGACAAAGCTCTATAAAATTCATGGCAGAGAACACAGCACGTAGTGTAATACTTGGTGAACTGTACACGTTTTAAATGAGACCTACAGTAACAGTGGTAAGAAGTATCATGTTGGTTAGCTGTCAAGGCAAGAAGGCTCGTTCTTCTATGAAAAGTGTGTATAAATACATACACCTTATTTATACTCTCACCTGTTTCTCTTATGTTCCCCCCTCTTTTAGCTTTTTTAAAATTCCCCAGGTCCCTGTGTTTATGGAGTCCCTTCTCCGAGAAAATCATACAGAAAGATATCAGGTAAGACCAATTTTCACTTACTTTTCTGGGGCATAGAAATGTGGGAGATAGATGTCCTTAAAAATGAAAGAATGAATTGCTATTGAAATCAACAGACAGGATTGGGGAAGGTAAAATCCTCCTTTACACCCTTTAGATTGCAAAGAGGGGTAACCAGCTACTCAGCTCAGAACAGTTTCTGGGTGCCACTCACCATCTGGCCCCAGCCATCTTGCTAGCCCCAGCCCTCACCACCCCATCGCCTTGTTCTCTTCCTTTAGTTTGTAGTCGAGGCACACAGCAGGCGCTCTCATTTTATGCCTTTGTATATGCTGTTCCTTCTGCCTAGAATGCCTGACCCTTGTCAGATAACGCCTCGATGTCCTTGGAGATTCCACTCAAATAACTTTTTGAACTTTCCATGGCTTCTTCCCCACGGCAGCCTCACTGTTTGGCTCCAGGATGGGATGGAGGAGTGGGATTCACGCGGTCTATGAGAACGGTGCCCTTTGGAGCTGTGCTGTGCACAGTCTGCAGTGCTGTACCTAGTTCTCCCATACCCTGTCCACCGGCCCACCTCTCCTATGTACTACATGAGCCACATGATGGAAAACTGTATGCTACTGTTTAGTCACTTACTTGAAGTCTTTCCTCCTAGACTGTGAGTTCCTTGAGGAGGTGTATGGATTCTATATCTTTTTCCAATACTTGGCACACACCATTGGCCCCTCATTGATAGTCTGATGAGCGATTACAGAAGAGAACTTGACAGTACCCTCTTCCAGGTGATACTTTTGGGGAGTCCCTCAACAGCTCAGTAATAGGTGGTTCACAGTTCAGTAGGAAAGTATGAAAGGTGACCAGTGCTGTGTGATGATAAAGGTAGGCTTATAACAATCAAATACTAGGCCTGGACAATGATGGAGAAAGTTTGGTTTCTGGTACCACCTTGAGACTTACTCACATCCCTTTGGAGTTCAGATGGGGTCAGTGTAGATCCCAAGGGGAGCACCTTCCTAAGCTGTCCATTGCTGATTTCACTCACTTACTGTTTGAAGTTTCAAAGCTTGCTGCACATCACTTCCTTCTTTTTATCAGCTTTAATGCACCTTCAAGCAGAAATTCCCTCCAGAAGGCCACGGATACTGGAGCTTAAATTTAGAGAGTACTTAATATGGGTTGGATGAAGGCCTGACTGTGCCCAGAGTCATGCTGCTTGAAGCCATTCTAATACGCATTTACTTAGGACCATGACTACGCTGAGTTATTTATTGCTGGTCTCATATGGATCATACATTCACAGTCAGCTCTTGGCCTAGTCAAGATGATGTGTGTTATCTCTGCTGTTACTCATCATGTCTTTTCATTTCATTATGACTGTTACACTTGGAGCCTGATTTTCGAGCTATAATCCCAGTTGCAGTCTTTCAACACTGTGTGTACATTTAAGCACATCGTTGTCTTCAAGAGCAGACTTTGTTGAAATTGATACCCATTATCTGCTACCTCTGTCTTCCAAGACTACCTAACCACGTTTTGATCTAACTAGGAAGGAAGAGAGAATTTTTTACATGAATGGCTCTTGTAACCTGGCAAAACCATGCCAGTTTTTTTAACTGGCATGACAGCAGCTGAAGTTCTAGAAAGGATTAGGATTGTGAAGGACAGCTTTTTAATATGAACACCAGTGAAAGGGCTCTGTCATGTCTCCGTTGGATTTGTGGCCCCCAAGCTCAATTGTCTCTCCTTTATACTCCTGCTGTGTTTATAGGCAAATGTAACTAAGTAAAAGGAATTAAAAGTGAACAGTAAAATTTCATCAAGGGAACATAAGGGTGAATTGTTGAAAACCACAAAAAGCAATACCATTTAGGTCAGCTCCAAAATGAATGCTGTCGGCTGTCTGAAGGACACTGGGGCCGAGGTCTCCATGCGTGAGGGCTAAGGATATTCTATACGAAGAGTCATAGAAAACTGATAATTAGGAACTAACAACTGTGAGAGCCAAAGTAAGGGGAGAGTGAGGAAAAGGTGGGAATTACTTCTAAGTCAGAGCCAAGGGAGACCACTTCAGTGAAGATTTCCAGTGGTGATCGACACAGTTCCCAGTACGGGGCTAGAGAAAGCAAGGAGAGGTGGGGGCTGATTAGATCATCAGAGCCAAGCAAACAAAACCTTAGACTCGGGAAAAACGGAAGATATGTGGCTGTGAGACTCTACTGGTTGAAAGAGGACTTTAGAGTCGGAAAATATTCAACTGCGAAGAAGGCCTCTTGTGAAGAGGGGGAGCTTTTTTAAAATGACAGATACTCAGTTTACTTCGTGTTCATCTAGAGCTTACAGTCCACGTGTTAATTGGGTAGGAATATCCACAAACAACGTCTGTCAAGGGAAGAAAAGGTAGGAGGGTTGTATCGGGGAGATTTCAGTACTGATGGAAATGAATGTTTATTTTAATCAGCTTGGGTAATTTCTCTGACCCTTGTGTTTATTTGAGGATGCAAAATGACTAAATCTGAACGACAACTGTACTTTATTGATTTTGCAGAGTTAAGTGGAAGATTTATGAGGCACGGGAACTTCCATCAGGTTTGGGAGAAAGTAGAGTCAATGCAGAGATGCCAGACGGCTACTGAGCCCCATGGACAGTCCCACCCTCACACTTCTCCATCAAACTTTAAGCTTTACTAGTAATATGCTGCCTTTGCAAAATGAAAAGAAACTAATGCCAAGAAGGCATATTCTTCAATATTGGGAATAGACGTGCTCTCAAGACAATGGCTTCCAAGGTCTCCTGTTTGTATGTTTTGACAGTTGTGTGCTGGGCTAGTGCTCTCTGGTACTTGAGTGTAACTCGCCCTACTTCTTCCTACACTGGCTCCAAGCCGTTCAGCCATCTGACCGTGGCCAGGAAAAACTTCACCTTTGGCAACATAAGAACTCGACCTATAAACCCACATTCTTTTGAATTTCTTATAAACGAGCCCAACAAATGTGAGAAAAGCATTCCTTTCCTTGTTATCCTCATCAGCACCACCCATAAAGAATTTGATGCCCGCCAAGCGATCCGAGAGACGTGGGGGGATGAGAACAACTTTAAAGGGATCAAGATAGCCACGCTCTTCCTCCTGGGCAAGAATGCTGACCCTGTTCTCAATCAGATGGTGGAACAAGAGAGCCAGATCTTTCACGACATCATCGTGGAGGACTTCATTGATTCCTACCATAACCTTACCCTCAAAACATTAATGGGGATGAGATGGGTGGCCACTTTTTGTTCAAAAGCCAAGTATGTCATGAAAACAGACAGTGACATTTTTGTAAACATGGACAACCTGATTTATAAACTGCTAAAACCCTCCACCAAACCAAGACGGAGGTATTTTACTGGCTACGTCATCAACGGAGGGCCAATCCGGGACGTCCGCAGTAAGTGGTATATGCCCAGGGATTTGTACCCGGACAGTAACTACCCACCGTTCTGCTCGGGGACCGGCTATATCTTCTCAGCTGATGTGGCTGAGCTCATTTACAAGACCTCACTCCACACAAGGCTGCTCCACCTAGAAGATGTATACGTGGGACTGTGTCTTCGCAAGCTGGGCATACATCCTTTCCAGAACAGTGGCTTCAATCACTGGAAAATGGCCTACAGTTTGTGTAGGTACCGCCGAGTTATCACCGTGCATCAGATCTCACCAGAAGAAATGCACAGAATCTGGAATGACATGTCAAGCAAGAAACATCTCAGATGTTAGGATTTTTACTGGTGTAAATACATTTCTTTTCTTTTTTAAGAAATGAGGCCTAGGGTGTAGGTGTTTTACAGGTGTCACCAGGGGAAGTGAACTGGTGAAGGGGTTTTGTAAAAAGTGCTTTTCTTCCCACTGCTAGTTCCTTTCTTGGATTACCAATCTACAAATGTTAAGCTCTGGTCAGAGAAATAATACATGAGTTAAAAGGACCAGATTTCATTCTCAGGTCCTAAGGTATTGCATTTATCTCAAAAAGCAACTTCCTAACAACCACTACAATTTACATACTGTACATCTGAGATCAAAAATCTGGTTCTGGGAAACTGGCACTCACGGTAATGTCTTCATATCATCTCTGCAAAAGGAAATAAATAAGTAAATAACACTTTTTAAAAAATAATTCAGACATAATGCACAGTCAGGGAGACACACTGGATGTGATTATTAATATTGTGTGTGCTGTTTCATTGAATTTTTACCTGTATTACCATGGAATGTATACAGTATTTGTAGTTCCATCAAGAAATGAACTTAGTGCTGGCAGGAAGGCTGCAGTTAAATAAATGGGAATTTAAACTTGAGAATCAAATCTTCTCTATGTTCGGAAGACAACTCTGCTTGCTCATCCAAGAATTAAACCTAGTCAGCGGGTGGAATGTATATAAAATGCTACTTAACAAAATAAACAGGAGATTTTTTTTTTTTTGGCTCTTTCAGAACAAACATAACCCGGTGCCTCCAAGGAGACTGCCAAACGTAATCTCACCTGCTTTCCCTCCATACCATGTTGCTAAACACATTGGAAAGTTTCTGGCTCAAGCAGGCACATGTGTAGAAGTAAGTTGATAGGAGGCCAAAAGAACAATAAATACCATGGAGAAAATACAAATTTATACATGCATTATAATTAACACAAACTCAGCACTGGCGTAAGGTGCACCTTCTGTACATTTGCAAAGCACGTGAGAAAATATTTTAATGGGTAGCAATGTTATTGAAGGATTTAGCCCTACTTGTTGATAGATATAATCTCTCCAACATCCAAAACAGCCAAGTATCTCTAACAGTGATGCTGTTCGGGGGTGTTCTGGAAGCTCTGTGATTGAGGTTTACGGAAAGGAAGGATGGATAAGTTTGGGTTCACATTCTTGATGCCATCCCATGGGTCACGTGAGCAGGCATCCTCACCTGGCTGTGCTTCACTCTGCTCACTTATAAAAAGGTTGGGAAAAACACCTACCTCACAGGTGCTGTGAGAGCAAATCGCATTTGCTAAGTATTTTGAGATCCTTAGTTTCAAAGGTGCTACGTAATGCAACGTATCCTGCATTATGCTAAATGCTAAAATAATCGCATAATCACAGTGATGGCCACTAGGAGTAGTAACACCATCTTAATGTAAAATCGGCCAAAATAAAGATCAGATATGAATTATTAGTGCACCTGATTCTTCTAAGATTTTGACTTTTCCTTGAGTATGCTGGGTATTTGGGAAGGCTTCAATTTCTCTGTCATTTCTTCTGGTTTCAACGAGTCAGTTATTACTTCAGTGCGTTGCCTTGCTATCCCAGGGTGCTGAAAGGGAAAGCAGCTGCCTTTCTTTGGGGAGGAGCCTCTGGCTGGGGGTCCATTGCAGTCACTGAAGCACATGCTTTGCAAAATGTATCACATCAACTTAGATCTCAGGAAACATTTGATCTGAATTCTCAGTAAGAGCTTTGAGGACTGGTAGAACTAGTCTGCCTCTAGCAGAAGACTAGACACTTGGCTAAGCCCTACACCACACATTTCTACTATTCATTATAAAACTTCTGTTTCTTTTCATTCAAAGAAAACTCCACAACTGAAAAAGCATACTCTTTTTTTTAACCTGACTTTTGCAAGCTCCCCTAGCAGTTGATAGCAAACATGCAGACCAAATGTACAAATGGAAGTCATGGTTTATTTCTTGAAAACACTGGATGTCTTCTCTCCAGCCCAAGAGAACCCAATAGGAGACAGGCCTTCCTGTCCCTTAACTCATCTTCATCTCAAGTCAGCAGGACTGCTGGGTTTGATTAGAAAACAGCATTAGGTAGCCCGGGGAGAGATGGATCCGCACAAGGCGAGCCACCCTCCAACCCCCAACCCTCAACTGCTGTGAGTCCCAATCACTGGGAAAGTCTCATGACTTTGAACTTGGTTCGCCCGTCAAGCGTGTAGTTGAATCAAGCCTCAGTCTCATACCAACATCTTGCATTTACCTTATGCTCAGTCAAGGCACCTTCAGTGTCGAGGAATTGCACATTATTAGCATTGTATGTGTACATCTGTGAATTATTTTATGTGTGTGTGTGAGTACATTATGAATAGAGCCCTAATCTTTAAAAGGAGCAAAAATCAGAAAATCATGTCTTAAAGGACTGTTTCCTAACTTTTTTATGCTAAGTAGTACCCACGTGATGAACATGTAAATATTCATTGAAGACCATGTGTATATATTTTAAAGGCACTTTTTTTTCTCCTCAGCTGTACGTATAGCTAGAATCTGCTTGCTATGGACATTTTTCTTCTGCATGGAGCTTGGTGAGACAAAGCCATTTGTCCTGTGTTTCAATAGCCTAAAGCATGTTTACCCTTTGTTTTTGGAATGTTCCAGAAATGGTTAAGTCAAGTAATCAGGAAAAAGCTCTAATTTTCTACTGTTGTTAGTTTTATGACACTGGCCAAATGATGGTTTCAATTCTTTGTGAAGCTATTTTTTAATTTATGATCAATTTCTTTGACATAAAATGGTGTTTCACACAGCATTGTACCAGAAGTCATTCAGACAGTGTCTACAAAAACCTTCTGACTGTCCCCCCACCTGTTTTTTCTTCATTTTGCATTGGATAACAAAAAGTATTAATAACTCATGTCTCTACTCTTAAATTTCCATTTAAAATTTTATTTTTGGAAAAAAAACTTTTGATCTTTGGTGGCTAGTTTGTGTGGCTTTGTGTCTTCTGATATTGGAGCAAATGCAGGTTTCAATATATATTATTGTATTTTTAAATAACCAGAATCAAAAAGTGAAGATCATTTTCAATTTGGAATAAATTCAGAAGAACAAAACCCCTTTGCATGATATGATGTGGGGAGAAGAAACTCTTTACAGAGAAGCTAAGGAAGGAGTTTTTTCAATCAAATCTCTTCTATCAAAAGACAATGGAATATTTACATAAAGCATCTGGGATTCATTTTCTATCTTTCCTAATAAGTGGGTTTAGTGGGGGAATTGATTATGTCATTTCTTCTGTAAAGGTGAAGACAGTTTTTATAAGCAACAAAGTACTTGTGAATGAAAGAAGTAATTTACTAGAAACGCTTGTGGATGATAATTGACATTTAGGTATATCATTATATATGAATGATTGTATTTATGTATTTATTTGTCAGAATTGTACATACTCTTTCACCAAACGTAATTGTCTGTAAAAGTGCACTCTTCAGGTTTGTAGGACTCCTTAGGGTTACGTGGGTTGCCAATCCAGCTGCTAATCAGAATACTATTTTTTGTATCAATGTTATAAAGCTGAAAAATGACAAATAGATGCAGAAAATGTCTCTACTTTCAGTTTCTTCACCTTCCTCGTGAAATGTAAACTGTTGATTGGAAGCACGATGCTAATGTATAAGCCCATCTGTCATGAGGAAGACTATGGTTCCATAAAGCTGATTTTTTTAAACCTTTGGGACAAATAAACAGAAGGAGAACATATTTTCCACTTTGCTTCTTTTCTGAAAGTGTCTTTGGTGAGAGTTGATCACTGAAATGAGCCGATGTCCTGTCGTATTTTAACCTTCCCTACAACCTCAGTACAGGTGACAGTTCAAATCATTTGGAGCTTGTCCACAAGAGCCCAGGGCAACTTAACAGTCAACTCAGAGATAACTTGGTCTAGTGAACCATGGGCTACTCCAAGAGTTATGAAATTATTATTTCCCTTGCCCCTTGGCGACCTTACGGAAGTCTGTGACCAATTCTATAGGTGGAACATGCCAACAAATTCCAATCCAGAGAGCGTTATACTGATAATGTGCTTGATGCATTAGGACATGTCACATCTAAAGCAAAGCTGTCATTCTTATGTTTCAGCCACAGAGAGCCTTTGGAATATTGCATGCTCTTTTAAAAATTTGATGGGGAACCAGGAAAGTGCTGTTCAGGCATTCTTCACCTGTAGACGCTGATGCCTGACCTTGCAAGCTAGAGACTAATAGCTGTTTCAGAGACAAAAGTTCCTGATCTAGCTAAATACGTCTTCACTGTTTAACAGAAATCTAACTTGGGATTTTCTGCCCTGTGCCTTGGCGCTCAAAAAGGTGAAGTCTATCGGGTAAGCTGAAATGCGAGCAAATGAAATATGTAGATCTGTATTCAGTGTGACTTTTTAAAAGGACCAGTGTCAAGCACGGTGTTCTAAAAGTATGGCCTCAGACCAGGAGCATCGGTGTCAGGTGAGAATTGGTTAGAAATGCAAATTCTTGGGCCCCACCAGAAACTTGGGGGTGTGGCTCGGCAGTGTATTTAACAAGCTCTTTAGATGATTCTGATGCACCCTAAGGCTGCGAACACTGATGAAGAGCAGGAGCTGGCAAACTGCACTCTGCGTGCGAACCGCATCGAGCCTGCCGCCCACAAGCTGAGAATGGATTGGTGATGAACATTTGCAGTGACTCGAGGATGGGAGACACATTGAACTCCAGTGAAGCAAAATGTTACCCCAACAGGAAGGACTCTGCTTTTCTCATTAGTAGGTATGTATCGCAAAAAAAAAAAATTGTCTCAATTATTATTTTATTATGTTTTAATCCTATCAATACAGGAACTGCCAAAGTTTGTTTCTTGTTATATAAGTACTTTTCTCTATCTTCAAACTTTGCCTCTTGGCCTGCAAACCTTAAAATATTTATTAACTGGTCCTTTACAGGAAAAGTTTGCTGACCTCTGACTTAGAGAAACAAGAAAACATCTGATAAGGGTGCTGCATACGAATTCCTCCAGTTGTAAATGAGCAGTCACATCAGTAAAGCATACTGGAATGGTCTCTGTGCAGCCAGGGAAGTGACAATGGAGTCCTGATCATGAATTGCATTAAAAACCAACAGCTGCATATATTTTAAAAATATTTCCCTTTTCTCGTTCAGAGTGATTTTTTAAAATTGTAAAAGCTTGATTTTAATTGTAACAATTACCCAAAGCTTAATTAATATATTGCTTAAAGATGTGTGGGTACTGGACCTAAGAGGGTGGGTTTCATATAGCTTGATTATCATAATTACAAGCATTCTATTTTCTCATTTACTTAATTGATTGTCATAGCTTTCCAGATGAATTCATGCTGCTGGAAGAGAATTGAATACATTTCTGAGAGGGGGGATAAAACCCAGAAATGGGGCTGTTTAAAAAAGCGAAGTGTCCCAGAATATAACCCATGTGAGCATGAAAAATTGCCCTTGATAATATCTCCTTACCTCTTTGCTGGTTAAAATAGGCATTTTCGTGAGATGAGAGAGAAATGAAAGAAAAAGTGTTATTGATTCAGCTACATCTATAATAACCCTGGCCCCACTGTCTCTTCATCAGAGGTGCCCAGCGCTCAAGAAACATTTTCCATTTAGTTTTCCTTATAGAATCTATTAGTCTGGGACATTATGTCGACTATTTGTTATGCCTTTTGCAATGACCTCAGTCCTCACCTGGAGGGAGCGTGGCATGAGAGGTGATTTATTCTCTCTCTGAGGTTTATTCCAGAACGTTTACTCAGCAGTGGCTGCTTGAAACGGCAGGCTGGGCACACTTACGTGTGGCGGCTTTGTGATGAAGACTGTCTCTCAGCAGAGACAAGGATGACATCATCTAGCATGAGGTGAGGAAAAAGAAAACATGGGAGACCTTCTCCCATTTCAGTGCCTTAAATTTTCAGTGTCCGCCCCTCTGTTTTACCGTTGTCTTTGTTGTTGTTTAACCCAAACAATAGCCCTTATGGGGGAGATGCTGCTCTACCTCAGTTGACAGATTAGGAAACTGAGGCAGCAGAGAATTTTTTTTTCATTTACAGGGTGAATTCAGGTCCCCTGGCTCTGAAAGTCATGTTCTTAACCAGTACAGCAAGCTGCCTTTTACAGAGTAAGGACATATACACCCACACCCATCCTATGGAACTCAGTGTCATTATTTTAATTTTTAAATTTGTTTTCCAGAGTGGAACTCCCTCCTTTTTTAATAAGTTACGATTTACATGCTTTAAATTCACCCTTTTAAAGTGTAGAGGTCTGTGAGTTTTGACAAATACATACATCCGGGGAACCACCTCCATTGTCAAGATAGAGAACAATTCTAGAATCTCCCCTCCCAAATTCCCTCATGCACCTTTGTAATCAGTCCCCTTCTCCGCCCTCCAGCAATCACTGATCTCTTCCCAAACTTCTGTTTTACATGAGGTTTGCATTTTATTCAGGTAGCCGTCACATACAATGTTTAATGTTAAAAATAGGGCTCTTTGGATAACACATTATGACAACTTAGTATAAAGAAAAGGAAAAACCTGAAAAGGAAGAGAAGAGAAAAAGACAGAAAAAAAAAATTTAATAATTAAGCAACATGAAAGCACAGGTAAAAGATGCAAACATTTTTAAATAAGCCACCATTGATTCAAGAATATCCAAATCTAATGAATATTAATCAGAAGACAAGTCACATTCTATAATCCCACTCTGATCCAGCCCACCTCACTAGGAACCTTCAGAGAGCCTCCATCTTTCTGAGCTCACACACACATTTCTGTGGGGTAGAAAGAACGATCTGTAAGTTCAATTATACTCTTTCCCCTCTTGGAAGCCAGGGATTCCCTGGAGAGGCATCCATCACTGGCGAGCTCGTTAAAAAGGCAAGCCCTCTCCGCACTCGGGGATTTGATTTGTCTCAAACCGCACTCAGACGAGCTCCACTTCCGTACCTGCCCAGGCTTCCTTCCTATTGGTTTTCAACATAAGTTAGTTCACATTTCCTTTAGGAAAAGATAACTTCACAACCACAAGCTTCTCTTCACACTTTATGGACAGAAATATCTGCGTTAACTTGCTACGCATGCCATTGGTAACAATATGCCCTTCGGTCCGAGAGGCCGTCCAAGCTCAGGCAGCCTGGCTGTGGGAGCGGAGCAGGAAGGCTGGCGTGAAGGCCATGGACCCTCCCCAGCAAAGCTGCTCAGGCCGGAACGTGCCTGGTAATTACCTGGGACTCTTGTTAAAATGCAGATTGAGAGTTTGGGGTATGATCTAAGGTTCTGATTTTCTTACAAGCTTTCAGGTGATGCTGATGCAGCTTGTTCATGAACGCCCTTAGTGTAAGTGTGGCCTAATCATCATCTCAGAATGTGACCATTCAGATTAGCAGTCTGACCTCTTGAGGAACAACAATTAGGGTGGGGAAAAAAGAAGCTTTTTTTGGCATGAAATCAGAAACAAGGTGGTCCCTCCTAGATAAAGAACCCAGTATTTATTATTGGTACCACTTTGGAATTGAGGAATCCAGGGGTCAAAGTAAGTGCCTTTTCCAGGATCAAAAAATTGATAACCAGAAAGAGTATTCAAACCCTAGTTCTTTTGACTGGAGTCCAAATGCTTTTTTTCCATTATATCATACTATTCTCCATTCCATTTGTAATTTTGGAAACAAAATAGGGGGAAACCCTGGTTTTAAAGGTTAGAAGTAACATTATATCCAAGACCAAATGGGCAGTCAGTGCTTGAAGTAATAAACAAGCCTGGAAAGTCAGCATGAAAAAAAGCAATTCAGAGTCCAGGTACTCAGCCCAAAGAGTATGCAGATAGCTGGGAAAATGGCCTCAGAATCTAGGCAAGAGTCAAAGAAATAGGTTCAAAGCATCCATCAGAATTACTTAGTATTAAATGGCAAAAAAACAGAACCAGATTTTTTGGGCAGGAACGCTCCTTCAGGAGTCCTTATAACTGCCATGCGCTGGGTTGGCTACAGGCTCCTCAGAGGGAGGGCGGTGCCTCTACTTTGAATCTGGCAGTAACCTAGGTCAGATGCAGCCACAAATAAATGTTTTTCAACAAGAACACAAAGAACACTTTGCAAAAGCTTTGCATATGCTTTTTTATTTCCAAGTCAAACAAAAGGAGGCGAAAATGACTCTAAAGTAACAAAGGAGAAGAAACAATGAGAACTGTAAGAGGAGACCAGGGCAAAGAGCAGGAAGAAAGGGAGGTCCGAGAACAGAAAGCAGTGATTCAAGTGAGACAGAAAATGAGGTAAGAGCCACACCTGTTTTCATTTGAGGTTAATCAATGCCTCTTTACTTTTGCTACCGTGAAAGGTATCTACGTGTCACAGATTTCATCCATTGTCCGTCAAATTCTCTTCCAGCTAGAGAAGAAACAGGAAGGGAACAGAGAGGCTCCCCAGAGGCAGTTGTCAATCGTGCTTTTTTCTAAGGTAATTTGTTTGTTAATTCACATTCTCTTGTGTATCAGCTTGATTTTTTGCTTGCTTATTTACTTTGTAATTATTCTCAGTTGGTTCTGATGCCCGTACCAGAAGTGCTACATTCTTTTGCGGTAAATTTTGTGAGTGCTATGGACTGGATCCCAGAGATTAGACCTACATGGATTTTCATGGACCTGAATTTAAAAAGTGAACTTCCTACCATTTTAAGTGGAGAAAGAGATGGTTGGATAGTTTTCTCTCTGCATTAGAAGGCAGGTACAACCTTGAGCAACCTAGCTTTAAAATCAAAGTAAAGAGATTCACATTGCATTTCTGATAAACTATAAAACCAATTTTAGTTGAGAAAGCTGTCATTTTGCTTTATTGCCCTTGGGGAGATGGCAGAATGTTGATGGAAGTTCATGGAGGCATATGCATTGATTCAACCATTCACTCAATATATAGCCCTTGAAGGCTGACTGGGAACCAGATGTAATGTTAGCACCAAGTGTTACACATTTTAGGAGTGGATTGTTGACATGCCTTCCAAAGCTCAAGCTTCTTTATTTTTCAAAATCAGAATGTGCTTCCTAGAATCCCTGCCTCAGTAGGAGATCCTTCACTCTAAAAGGACTTGTAATTCCATTTTCACTAAGTCCGAATTGTTTATAGCTTGGTGTATAGAATTAGTATTTTTACACTTCCATGAATAAACTTAGCGGATTAGAATAGGGGTTAGATTCATGTCTGCTAACCAGAAAAGAAACACAGTAATCCATGTGTGGTCCTATGTGTTTGCGCCTCTCAAATACTAAATCCATTCTCATTGTGATATGAATTGTCTTTGAGCCCCAGCCCCAAACAAGAACCAGTAGGCTTAATTTACATTATGCGCTGATACTTCAGTTTCTTCAAACAAATGGAAGATGATACAGAACTCTAAATAGGTTTAATAATTTAAAATTAAAACCTACTCCTGTGAACTTAAAAGCAGATTGCACAGTGGGCAGTAAAATTTGCTGAAAAGCTTTGGGCAAGCAGACCTGTCCCAGCCCCCTGTCCTGAGTCAGCAGCTTTGCCCAGTCTGTACTCACAGCTACGCATGTGCAACTGGACATGGTGGACAGGGTTTGAAATCTCCAGACTATTTGGCAGTTGTCCCCCCAGGGCTGAGGCACGTCTCACTTAGCTTTATCAGACTACACATAAATAGTCAATAAGACTTGTTTAAAGTCTCTCCCCCACAGCGAGATAGCTACTCCATGGTTGGGATGATCTCCCCAGCCCACACCTCTATTTCACCCAAACTTCAAGACTCAAGTCAGATGTTGCTCATTGATGTTCTTGATTGTCTTTCCACGAGCCAAAGAAAGCCCGCAGGTGTGGGCCGTCATATATTATGAGACTTGTGGACTGTCTCAAAATACAAAGCCTTCACAAGTGTACCTGCTGATGCCATTTAATCTCCCTAAATGTGAGATTCACCCAATATAATACTGAAGTCACAAACACCTCCTAGCATCAATCCACTGGTGTAAGGAAAAGTTCCTGGACCATTGCCCTTCATGTGCAAAGAGCTGCTGAGCTCCTTTAGAAGGGATCAAAACAATGACGAACAGCTTTGGACTTGGCAGGCGTTATCTTCTCCCAAAGTATGCTCTGTTTCCAATCTTCCCATCTTAGTAATTGTGCCCTCTAGCCCCAGCTGCTTACGTTAGAAATCTGGGGACCACCCTCAACATCTGCTTCTCCATAGCTTGAATCCACCACCAGGTCCTTTAATTTTGTCACTACAATAGATTTTGACCATGCTAGTAGCTTGCTTGCTCACCTCTCTAATCCCACTCTCCCTTTTCCAGTGCTTTATCCACACAGCAGCCAGGGAGGCTTTTTTAAAACAAAAATTAGACCATATTGTTCCTCTACTTAAAACACTTCATTGGTTTTTCAATGTACCTTGTATAAAATCCTTATTATGGCTGCAAGGTTTTGCATGACAAGGTCTCTGCCTACATCATGGTCTTCATCTCATACCCACATCCTCCTCCATTTTCAGTCACACCAAACTTCTTTCATTTCTATGAACATTCCCAGCCCTTTCCTTCCTCAGGACCTCCGCTCTGCCCTGCTCTGAGCCTTGTCTCTCACTATCTTCCCCCCAACCCACTTCCCCTGCCCCAGACTTCAGAAGCTCTTGGTGTGGGTATCGCTCCTCAGAGAGACATCCTGGGCTCTTTCATCTGTCACTCACTTGCACGGTATCATTGTATTCTTTTATCAAATGCATCAACATTTATAGCTGTCCATCTATTTGAGCATCTGTTTACTTCTGGTCTATCCATACCCCCCACCTCCCTGGACCACAGTCTTCATGAAAGCAGAGACTATGTTTGCCTTGCCCACGCTGCATGTCTATCACCAAACACAGTCAGACAAAGAAGGTGCTCAGTAAGCAGTTTAAATAAATCAACAAAATTTTGCTTTTTCAAGGGAAATTCCAAAGTTCAAACAGGTCTCAAAATAAAGTTAATTTTCTTTATTCTACTTTCCCTTTTAACTATTCCATCCATAAACCATAAAATCTGAAGTTGTTAGAAGAAACTTTCATGCCCTAATCCAACAAATTTCAATGTCCATGTGAATGCCCGCCCACCTTTGATTTACTTAACTCCAGATACAGGAGCTCACTTGTTCCTAAAGTCATCTTTCCCTTTCTAGACAGATCACTGGACTTCCTCGCGCTGTTAGAAAATGGCTATCTTTCTTTTCCTTAGTCTTCTCTTTTTACCATCAATCCCTCCTATCATGTGTAATCCTTCTAACACTTAGAGGTCTGACCATAGTACTTCCTCCCAGTGGAAGGTTTTCCACGGCTGCAGAATGAACTGTCCCTAGCCTTTTGGGAGCCTAGCAGAGTGTACCTTTTGGGAGCCAGATCCTTTTCTTCTCTCCCTCTGCATCATCTCTCACCCCTCTGGGCTCTATAATCACGATAAAGGCAGTCATGAAATACGTGGTCTTTGGGGAATGGCTTCTTCCACTCAGCCTGTTTTCAAGGTCCATCCCCGTTGTCGCACGGGGTTGCTTTTCATTGCGTGTAGCACTTTATTCTTTTGTGGTTGAATACATATTCCATTGTGTGGATAGACCATTTTGGCATAAAATTTTCAAAATCTTTCCTATAATCCTTTTAAATGTCTGTAGTTTTGGTAGTGATGTTCCTTCTTTTATTCTTGATTTTGGTAATTTGGGTCCTCTCCCCTTTTTTTCTTTTTTTTGGTCAATCTAGGTAAAGGTTTATCAATTTTGTTGATTTTTACAAAGAACCAAGTTTGGGGTTTATTTATGTTTTCCTATTGCTTTTGTTTTCCTACTTTACTGATTTCCACCCTGGTCTGCATTATTTCCAATCCTTCTGATTATTTTGGTTTAATTTTTTGTATGTTTGTTTGCTTCATTTTGCCTTTTTTTTTTTTTTTAAAGTTTCTTTTGGTGAAGGTTAGATTTTTTTATGTAAACTTCTTTCTTTTCTAATATAGGCTTCTTTGGGTTATATATTTTCCCTAAGTCACTGCATTAGCTGCATCCCATAAATCTTGATATGTTTTGGTTTTGTTTTCATTCAGTTCAAAATATTTTCTAATATCCCTTGTGATTTTTTGACTCGTGTGTTATTTAGAAATGTATGATTTAATTTTCGGTTATATGAAGATTTTCCAGTATCTTTCTGTTGTTGATTTCAGAGTTTCATCGTGGTTGGCAAACAAGTCTTGAACGATTTCATTTATTTTAAATCTGTTGTGATTTGTTGATTTATAGCCATGTGTAGTCTGTCCTGGAAAATGTTTCATATGTACTTGAAAATAATTTCTGTTTGGCTCTTTTATTACCATTTAACTCTCTATTGATATTCTTTATTTGTGAAAGCATTGTTCTCATATTTTCCTTTTCTTCAGACATAGTTTTCTTTCATTTTTTGAACATGTTTATAATAGCTGATGTAAAGTCTTCTGCTGGTCTTTGTCATCTGGGCTTCCTTGGGGACAGTTTCTATTGACTTGCGTTCCTCTAAATGGGTAATACTTTCCTGTTTCTTTGTATGTCTTATAATAGTTTGTTGAAAACTGGACATTTTAAATAATACAATGTGCCAATTCTGGAAATTAGATTTCTCCCCTCTCCTCGGGGTTTGTTGTTATTGCTGTTAGTTGTGGTGGTTATTAACTACTTTGTTTAGTGATTTTCCTTGAGTAACTTTGTAAAGTCTATATATTCTTTGTTGTATTGGCCACTGAGATGTCTAATCAGTAAGGTTAGTGGCCGACTGGTGACTGGACAGATTTCCTTAAATGTCTTGAACCAGTGTTTTCCAGCCTTTGCAAAGGGGCTGTGTATGTGCATGACTGGCCGTGCTTTCAATGCTCTGGCAAGCTGTTTACAACACTGCCTTGACCTTCACTTTCTGCTTGCACAGAGCTTCTAAGTTAGCCAGAGTTATGATCACCAGGCCTTCTCAGGTCTTTCCTGGGCATGTCCATAGCCTGGTACCTGTGTGTGGCCTTTCTGACTCCCACAAATGTGCCAGAAGTACTTTTCAAAGCGTCCTATGGACATCTCCTTCTCCAGGTTTTCTTTGAAGAATTTGGACAGCCTCTTATTAGTCCTCCTGGTAACACTGCCTCAGGCAGCTGTGATGTTCAACAGTTGCCACTGATAGCGTTCGACAAACACTCTGCGGATAGGGCTGTTTTCACAGAATGAGATCTGTATAAGTCTTGGTAAAGGCAATCCCTGACAAGGGAGCCTATCAGCAAGTTGCCAGGCAGGACAGATAGTGACAGTTTGCTGGTTATGGGGTGTTTGGGGAGTTCCAAACCCATCATGCCTCCTCTGAGGGCTTCTAGGCTGCTGGTTTCCACAGCTACCATAGTTGTTTTCAAGACCACTGCAGAACTAGGAAGAGGTGGATAAGACTGGCGAATTAAACCCCCACGAATCTTGCTGTTCCTATGACGATCCAGTCATATTTCTTAAATGGACGCTCCTCAGATTGTTGCAAGCCTTTAGTTAATTTACAGAGCTCTGATAAAGCTTATTTTGACAGTCGACACTTTTTTTCCAGTGTTCTCATTGCTTTCGTGGAGGAGCAGCTTTTTTTCAGGGGTCTTTCTTCCACTATTCTGGAAAATGATTGTTGACAGTTCATTGATTCATTCACATATTAACTGGTAAAGGATTGCTCTTTCATTCAGCAAATATTTATTGTTATTTATTATATGTCAAAAATTATAACGCTAGGTAGAGCTGAACCATAGTGTTAGAAAGTGGCTGCTGTACAATACAGGGAGTAACTGAAAGGTTTTAAAGCAGAATAGATAATGGTAGCAGGATATTCAAGGTAGTGGCCGTGGAGATTGGTTTAGACTGAAGAGCCATGTTGAGATTCAGACAGAACAGGTACAGATGACCACTCAAGTGCAAGATGAGGGAGCAGGTGGAGCAACATCGCCAGCATTCATCTGTCAGAGTTCCTCCTTGTCAATACAGCTTGTCAATATCCTTTGTAACACAGATGCTCTCACACTCAGAAAATAATCGAGGTGTGCTCATTGGTCCCTCATCCCTAAATCTCCTAAGCTTGTGACGGCTAGCTAGCAATCAGTGCACATCCCTAACTCTTCTTCCCATACATGAACACTCGCCCCTTCTTTGATTCTTCTGACTGAAAATTGGGGAGATGAAGACAGGGAGGTAGAGGTGGCTGCTCAGACTGTTAGATGATCTTCATTCAATAGCACTTATTCTTAATTAACCATGGTAGATATTTTAATTTTTTTAAGCCATCTTACAAAAAGTATGGAAAAGAAAAAAAATCCAGTGTTAATCACACCATTCTAATGCAATTATCATTATTCCACATGTTTCTTTCCAATAATTTTCCTGTGTCTATTTTTACATCTAAGTGATATTTTCCATGCTATCTTGAACCTTATCTTTGTTACTTAAAGTTACAAACATTTTGTGTTGTTCTGTTCTTTGCATACATGATTTTTAGTGGATATGTTCTATTTCTGCTGGGGAAGCATTAGAATTTAATCAAAGTATCTACGACTGTCAGACATTTCCATCAAACAGTGTAAGCTCATCATTCCAAGAAGATTGAGAATCACTGGATTAGTAAGTTGTATAAAAAATTACTTATTTTCTTCTTTCTGAATAGAATTGCTACTTATCAGAAAAAGCACCAAGCTTCAGTAGGATCCATGAACAGGGAAACACAGCCCGTGCTTCTCTTGCAGATCAGAGCGCATCTCTGGTGCTCTGGGAGTGGAGCAGCCGTCCTGCCATGCATTAGTCTTGCCCAGTGAAAGTCTAAGGCAGCAAATACTGGGTTTTGGCATCTAGAGGAAGCACTCTTCTAGCAGCTTAGAAAGCACCAGCCTCTTCACATCATCACATTGATCTCAGCCTTCCTCTTTGGGACCCAGGTGGGTCTTTGTTTCTCATGGACAAAAAGGAGTCAGATGCTTGTGTTTGAGCAGGAACATTTACCTGTTCTAGGCAACCCTCTGCCACACTTCCCTTAGAGTTTATCTCATTCTATTCCCAGGAAAACAGACTGTGGAATTGGTTGAGAAGAGCCCCTGTTCACAGTACCCAGCGCTCTCGCTTTGCATGCAAAGCCTTATTCAATTTATTTTGAAATAAGCTCATGCTGGGAAGGGCTGCTTTTCTAGAAACTGGGAAACGAAAGATAGTAGCAAATGCTCACTTGCAGGTTAGGAAAGAGTAAAGTGATCAAAATATCCTGCCAGCCTCGTTTATTAGATAATTAGCAGTTCTCTTCCTGTATCAATTGTCAGTCAGCCAAAAGAGGTGTAAGTTTCCTTTCCCCAGTTCCCGTTTCACACACACCCACATTTTGTGTGACTTCACAAAAACAAGCCAGAAGCTGTCTTTTCTTTGGCCTGAATAAACTATATCTTCAAAGACTTTCCCTCCTGCACCGAGGTTTGGGTTGACCCTGGGTGCATAACCCCAAGAGAGTTTCACTTTCGTTGAGAGGAAGGGAGGACAGTAAGTTCAGGGCTGAAAGGGGCCTTTGAGATCATCTGGTCCAGTGATTCTCAAACGCCATCCATTTGCCAGACTAGCTGACTACAAAAAGACTTCCCCCTGGAGCTTTTCATAATACAGGTCATCCCATCTCAACCCTGGGGATTCTCACAATGGGACGACATTCAGGGCAGATTCTTCTGCTTGGCCATGTTTGCAGACCAATAAAATGCAGCCCAACTTCCTCATTTTAAGTGAGAAAATGGAGGCCCAGACAGAATGACATTCAGTCAGGTATTGACAAGGGCGAATCAAAACTCCCAGTCCTAAGTTTTCCATTCTATTACACAGCCTTCCTAAAACTAGAACTGTAGGCTCAGGGGCTTCAAAAGCAAGTTAGGGTTCACAAACTGAGATTCTAATGAGCTAAATGATCACTCATTTTGAGAGCAACGCTGGGCTTTCCTAAACAAAGAAAACCCCAGTGACTAATTACTTTAGCCCTTGAATTCTAGTTAAAATGCCTTCTACACTTCCTAGGCTCCTTCCTATTACCTCAGCACATGAGACGAGGAACAGGGGAGGGGAAATTTACTTGTTTACTTAGCAAATATTTAAAAATAAGCCTAAACACCTCTTAATATATCAGGCTGTGCCAGGTCCTAGAAATATAGCTGGTGAACAAAAGAGACAGTCTCTACCATAATGGAGCTTACAGTTTAGTGAGGGTTAAGGATAATTAAATAGGCAATTTGCTATTTAGTATGGTGAGTGTTATGATGAGTGGATTACAGGGAGTTACTAAAATTGTAAAACCATTTAAAAATGACAGGAGTGATTTTGACCAACAGATATTTCCTATTGATTAAAAGTGGCCAAAGAAAATTAAAGATATGAATATGTTCATAAGTGAATAGAACTATAGCAGTCTGAATCACCCAACCAGTGCCTATGGTAGAGTGGAGAAGTTGGCAAATCCTCTTCCCAAAAATCAACTATAAAACACAGTTAAAGGCTCATAAACATGCATTTCAGGGCTCTGGAAATTGACTAAAGGCAAACAACAAGTTGAAGAATGTTGATTCAGAAAAAGCTGCTGGAGCTATATGTAAGAACAGAGGGAATCTGCCGCTTGCTTTCTTGGGGTGGTTCCCATTCCCTCCTCTCTATCTCTCAGCTCAGTCAGTGTGGTAATTTTGCCAGGGTGAGGCTAGAGCTTTGTTACTGGAGGGGGCTCACTTGATTTGGAGTAGGAAGTAAACCCACGTTCCACTATGCTATGGTGAAAGTAGCAGTGTTGGTAATCGGCAACTCTGCTAAGCAAAGTCAGTTGCTCCACTAGCCTGAAGTTGCAGTCCAGTCTGATAGTGTGATCAGAGGTGATGCAGGACGTCAATGGGGAGTTCTTAGAACATAGTATTCTCAATGACTGATCCCTCATCTGAAACAGTAGAGACCAAAATGCAGTTCAATCACATTCAAAATTCTTTAAAAAAAATGAATATATCTATATCCAGCAGACCTATCTTCAGAACTAAAGATGAAATAAAAACATGCCTAGATAAATAAAAACAGATACTTTGCTAGCAGTCCAGCTGTACAGAAATACTAAAGAATACTGAAGCCCTTCTCGAGGACAGGAAATGACACCAGATGTTAGGGAGATTCTACAGAAAGAAATGAAAACTGCTAAGTCTATATAAATATTTTTTCTCCTCTTAATGACTTCAAAAGATATAAAGTTGGAACAATTAAAAAATGGAAGTAAGAAAATAGTTCCTTTACAGTAGCAGCAAAAGAAATAAAATGCTTAGAAATAAATTTAAATCAAGAAGATCTGAAAAAGAAGAGAGACAGTCCATGTACACAGATTAGAAGATTCAATATTCAAAATCCCAGTAGAGGTTTTTTGGGTTTTTTTTTTTTTGTTTTTCCCAATGGACAACATGATCCTAGGATTTATATGGAAATACAAAGAACCCAGAATAGCCAAAACAATTTTGAAGGGGGAAAAAAAAAGGAAAAACCTGAAGGATTTACATCATCCAATTCCAAAACTTACTAGAAAGTAAATCAAGATCTTACTAGAAAGTAAATCAAGTACTTGGGTAAGGATAGAAATACAGATCAATGGAATGAAATTGAGGGTTCAGAAATAAATCCTTGCGTTTTTGGTCCGTTGATGAACAAAGGTGCCAAGACAATTCAACAGGGAAAGAAACATCTTAAACAAACGAGCTGCAACAGTAGGATATTCTTATGCAGTGAAAATGATTTACCTCCCTGATACCTCATACCACACACAAAAATTGACTCAAAATGGATCATAGATCTTGATGTAAGAACTAAAACTTTGGTCGGAAAATATGAATCTAAGAATTATCAAATCGGGATGAAATTTTGGTTGTGTCCAAAAGATACTGTCACCAGGAAACCCAGGAACACCCAAACCCTGCCCCATTGACAGTATCCTGGGGAAGATCAAAGCACAAGGGATCACAGCTGAAGAAGCACAGCACCGTTTTGTGATTAAGGGGGCATGAGCCCCAAATCTGAATGAAGAAAACTGTGGTGAATGGGAGAGCCTGGAATTGAACCCCCCTTCTTTAGTTGGCATCTTCCCATTTTAAGTGACAGATAACCTCATCCAAACTGGCTTAAGAAGAAAGGATTTATTGGGTTGTAAATGTGAAGTTTAAGGGTGGGGCTGACTACAAGGATGCTTTGTCCTGTACCTCAGTCTCCTGGTGTCTTTCCATCCATACCTTTACATACCCCCGTGTACTGACTCCATCCCCAGTCAGGCTGTCCCCTTGTGATTGAAGATGGTCGCCAGAAGTTCCAACATCCCATCTTCCCATCTCAGGTCCAGTGGAAAAGAGCATTTTTCTAACAGTCCCAGAAAAAGTCTCATTGGTTTTCGCCCCCTGAAACGAGCACTGTGGCCAGGATGGCACCATGCTCTGATGCCCAGGTCTGAGCTTCACGCTTTGTGGGACGGAGCTCCACAAAAAGAACGTGTCTTGAGGATGAGAAAGAGGGTAACTCCCCCCAGATAAACAGGATAACCTTTTCCAGGAGAAGAGTGAGTTTGGGTGCTAGGACGTAAAAACAACAGGTGTGCCAGAACTGTATTTTTCAAAGCTAGTAATTTTTAACTTGCTTCATGCCAGATACAACTAGAAAACATCCATCAGATCCAGAGGGACAGAGAAAGAGAAAGCAGTAAAAAATACATTAAAAAAAAAAAAAGAGAGAGAGAGAGACACTCGGTCCCAAGTCCTGTTGCTTAACCCGGCCAGGCCCCAACCACAGCAGCCTGTGGAGCTGAGCTGCCACGCGGCAGAACGAGAACCGAGAACCGAGAACCGGAGAGGGAAGCTGAGGGGAAGGGAGTGCGGGCGGAAGCTCTGCCGCAGGCAAAGTGGGCCTGCGCCCTAGTCACGGGGAAGAGCGGGAAGGAAGTCCGGGGAAAGTCAGCCGCGCCAGCAGGGGGCGGCCGGGTCTCCCCGGAGCAGACGACCGGCCAGCTGCGCGAAGCGGAGACACAGCAGGGGCGCTGAGCTGCCGCCGGTGAGTGGTGCAGAATCGGTCTGTCTGAGTCAAGTCAGGAGAAAGGAAGAAACCAATGAAAGAGCACCGCGTTAAGTGGTCTTCAGTACGCAGGGAATCTGCCTACTTTTGATAGGGAGCCGGGCGTCTGAAGAGCATTCCCCCGCCTTGGAGAGGAAGGAGAGGGTGGGGACCACCCTTGTCCCAGATGTCTACCAATTTAGAGATGGTTGTTAAGCTATGGACGTGTGTAAAGTGAGGAGAGAGGAGGAGAGGAAAGAGAAATGGAGGAAGACAGAGACGGACCTAGGATAGATCCTGTGGGAGCCCCCATCTTTATGGAAAAGGTAGGCTTTCTTTTCCTCCACGGGTTTGTTGGTTTGGCTTTATTTGAAGGTTTATAGCAGCTTGACAGGCTTGTCTCCTAATTCCTGATTAGCAAACCGCAGGGAACTCGGGCTTGCCCTCAGTGTGCTCGAGGAAGAGGTTTGGTAAGTGCGGTGAATTGTCTTCTGTGTTCAAGGTTGGAGTTACAATAGCCCAGACAGCTAATATAGAGCGCCAGCTGCATTTTCTGGGATTGAGGGGAGGTGTTTTCCTTTTTGAAATCTGGTTTTGCCTTTACAAACCTCTTAATAATACAAAACTTTGAGAAAGTTACCAATTAAATTCTTGCCAGAATCCTCGACACAGATTTCCAAGTTAGCAGGTATTGGGAGGTGCCCGGGGAAGGGCAGCTGTAGAAAGAGAAGAGTGCTCACTCTTTGGCAGGAGACAAGTGTCTGGAGTCTAAGGTTTTTGTGCCAGGAGAGACAGGGAACCTACAGATAATGAGGCATCAGAGCTGACTGCATTTCCTAAGGGGACACAGTGTCTGATTAGGGAGAAGAGATTGGGACTGAAAACTGATTGCTTATCGAATCCAGGGTCGATTACATGGAGATTCGTTTGTTTGAAATACTGGGGCAAATTATTTTGAAGGTAAGAAGGCAGGTGAAAAGAAAGTTGGTAAAACCCCAAATCACCCACACGTTTTGCCTATGGTGCTTTACATCTGTTTCCTCCCTTAGTTCCCATTAGAATCCTACAGAGAAGGAGCTGTTGTTACTCCTATGTTACAGAAAGTCAAGGCACAGGGAAACTATGTAGCTTGTCCAAGGTCATGGAGCTCAGTGGAAGTGAAGCTGGGGTTAGAAGCCAGGCAGTTGTGGTTTGCAGAGTTGAACCCTGAAAGCACTGTGCTAACCAGCCCTGAGGTTGGTATAAGGGCTTATATCAAGCCTAACATCAGAGAAGCTGGACACCTATACATACCCAGTGAATATCTCCGGGCTGGATGCAATTTAAGTCCCTTGGAGCAGCTTGCCTGAGAGTGACAGACTATTGGAGAACGGGTTTTGTGGGGTGAGGTCACGTGGGGCAAGGAGAGGCAGGAGAGAATAATCCCAGCTTTGAAAAATGGGATGCATTTCGCACAGAGCACCAGGAAATCAGACCTTCGTCTTCCTTTCAAGATCCATTTTCCCCTCGCTGAGCACACTTAAAGAGGAGAAAATGAATTCTGCCCATTGAAAAAGGGCAGACCATAATGAAAAACAACTTTAAAGACACTTCAGCACATAAAGTCTTTGGGCTACATCACTGACAATGGTTTACAAGTTTATTTTCAATTTGCAGTTATGCTGAGCAGACATTTTGGGAAGTGCAGCAGTAACTCAGGCGGCGGGCTGCAGTATTGTCTGCTGGGCGTCCATCTGTACAGGCGCGTGTTGTCACAGACGATCAGGTACAGATTTATCCAGACGCATCATCCGCAAAATGGCCAGCCAGGAGAGTTTTCAAATTATATTCCTTACCATTTTTTGCTAAGTATACAATTCTAAGAAAGCAGATTTCTTGGCAAAGACCCTTTTTTTCCCCTGAAGGAAAAAGCTTTGAACACAGCCAAGACGATACAAGCTTTAGGTCCGCGTTTGAATCCCAGTCCTGGCACTTGTTAATTGGCAACCCTGAGCGGGTTATGCAAACCCTCTGAACTTGACATCCTTATTTATTACTTGGGGAAAAGACTTCATTTACAAAATAGGGCTGTGGGGAAAATTAAAGAAGGTAATAGCCATTATCTTCTTTTTTTTTTTTTTAGCATTTTTAATAGACTTTAGTTTTTTAAACAGTTTTAGGGTAACAGCAAAATTGAGCAGAAGGTATAGAGAATTCCCATATACCCCCTGCTCGTCCCCCACTAGCAACTAGTTGCACCAGAGTGGTACGTTTGCTACAATCAATGAACATATCATTATCAACTGACACATCATTATCCCCCAAAGTCCATGGTTTACCTTAGGGTTCACTCTTGGTGTTTATACGTACATTCATTGGATTGGGACAAAGGTATGACATGCATCCATCATTATAATACCATTCAGAGTGGTTTCAGTGCACTAAAATTCCTCTGCGCTTTGCCTGTTCATCCCTCTCTTCCTCCAACCCCTGGCAACCATTAATCTTTCTAATGTCTCTGTAGTTCTGCCTTTTCCGAAATATCTTATAGTTGGAGTCATATAATATGTAGCCTTTTCAGATTGGTTTCTTTCACTTAGTAATAAGCGTTCAAGGTTCCTCCATGCCTTTTCATGGATTGATAGCTCATTTGTATTTAGTGCTGAATAATATTTCTTTGTCTGAATGTACCACAGTTTATTTATCCATTCACCTACTGAAGGACATCTTGGTTGCTTCCAAGTTTTGGATTATGAATAAAGATGCTATAAGCATCTGTGTACAGGTTTTTGTGTGGGCATAAGTTTTCTTTTTTTTAATTGACATGTAGTTGGTTTACAATTTTGTGTTAATTTCTGAAGTACAGCATAATGACTCAGTTACACATCTATAGAGATATATTCCTTTCCATATTCTTTTTCATTACAGGCTATTACAAGGTATTGAATACAGTTCCCTGTGCTATACAGTAGGACCTTGTTGTTTATCTATTCTGTATATAGTGGTTAGTATCTGCAAATCCCTAACTCCTAATTTATCCCTCTACCCCTTGCCATTAGCTTCTTATGCTACATAAAAACATGATTTTTTTGGTTCACTCTTCTGAGTAGCACGTAGCATAACAATGACACAATAAGTGCTTAATACATAAGTTCTGTGTGAATGAATGTGTGAATAACACTATCCATTGAAAATGACATCTAGGGACATATCAGAGCTAATTTATTCTTAATTATTTCTCCCAAAGTAAACAAAAACAAAAACAAAAACAAGCTCCCCTTTCAGCTTCCTTTCTAAGGTGATTTCTGTCTATGACTGTTTGCATGTCTGCTTTTTCTGGGAATTCCTTTAGATTTTTTGGTTTGAGTTTTTTGTTTCCAACATCCTGTGTCTTCTGCTACATTAGCTTATTCCCTTGTTTTGTAAGAAATCATTTCCACCAAGCTTCCTAAAAGGATGAATTGAAGATAAATTTTTTTGTAGTTTCCTATCTAACATGTCTGCCTTCTAGCCTGCTATAGGTAATTAATTGCATTGGTATAGAATTCTAGGATGAAAAATTTTCCCCTTGGAATTTTTGTTTCTCCAGTGTTTCCTGTAGTATGGCATTGCTTATTAAAGAAAATGTAGACGAATGTAAGAAAGAAGATTAAAAGCAACAGTAATCCTACCTCCCAGAGACAAGCCTGTCAACACTGTGATGTCTACCTTTTCTAGGACAAACACTCACCACACAGTCTCACACACACACAGCCATATTGTATATATAATTTCACGTCATGACTGTTCAATTGTATATCATGTTATCCTCTTGTCATTATGTATAACGAAATTAATTGTAAAGCCCCTTTTAGTCACAGATTCTATGACTTGTTAAGAGATTGTGATGTATAGATGGTTTCAGTAAAAGTAGCAGACCGTTTGGGAGTTGGTTTCATTGACACAGGCATGTAATAGAACTGTGGCAGAGGAAGATAAGGTTAACTGCCTGCCAAGTGCTTTTCATTTAGGGACAGACAGGGTTCTTGGTGAATATACAGGAATCAAAGACATGTTACAGACGAGGCTCAATAAATCATCTGAGTATAACCTACAGTCAGGAAAAGCATGTTAGGATGAAGAAAAGGGCACAGCAGGGCCTCCTGGAAAAAAACCTCGTGTGCAGCCTTTAGGATGAAAGGAGGCTACATATACGCAAGGTGCTCAGGGTTCTGAATGGGAGACAGGCAGCCAGCACCAGTTTCAAAGGCTGGCAATTAAAGGTGACAAGCAATAGATAACAGAACAGAGTTGCCACATGAACACAGAAAGTCTTTGGTGCTGTCTAAGGACATAGCCTAGGTAGGCTTCAGAATGAAATGGAAAAGAAGTCAAGAAAATAGAGCACGTAGCTAGGGATGGAAAAGTGGTACATGGAGATGACGACTCCCACTGAGGACAAAAACAGGAAGCATTTACTAGCAAAGGTGTCTTCACAGAGCTGACTTCTGGGTTATGGGAGTCGTACCAATCCACTCTTCTCATCTCGCCCATTATAATAGCAATGAAAGGTTACAGTGAGTTACAAAGTTGCCATAGCACCGAAAATCAGAAATAAATATCAACAGTTTTACTCTGAAACGCATTTCTACTAGACAAAGCCCAGCCGAGGTCAGGTGGTAAAAGTAACAGTCACCAGAGAATACTGCACCTTATGAGGCAGAACAGCAGGTCCGTGCAACAGAGAGGAGGGGCGGGAGGACAGTGAAAGAGAGGCTCCCACCCACTCCCTTTGTCCTGCCTGGATCCGCACCTCTAAGGTGTACGTCCCGAGACAGAGGGTAAAGCGCGCACACGCGTGTGCGTCCGTTTGTAGGAATGTCATCACTGCCTCTTTCCCCACTTTCTTAAAGATGCCCTTTTCTGCAGTGAGGCAGTGGTAAAGGGGACAGGTGGCCCATGACACTGTAGCATGTGAAGTAGGCTTCAAGAAGGGATATAAACAGGAAGCTTCAGGGAGTAATGCACTCTGCGGATTGTATTTTTCATGCTTCTGCTTAAAATTTCAAGAAAATTCCAGGGAAACTTTTCCAATAACTTTTAGTATGAAAAGACAAATGGCTTTCTACAGAATTAGAAGAGCGGGGAGTAGTAATCAGTCCTTCCTTCGTGTGGGCCATGTTGGTCAGAATCAGCTCTGGATAGTCCCTCCAAGTCAAGATCCACCCGGGAGATGCCACCGTTCTCTACGGGAAAGGTGAGGGAACTGTTAGTTCCTAGCGCTTTGTATGGGTAGAGCTATCTTCTCTTCTGTGGAATGCAGAACTCAAGAGCAGTGACAAGGTGCCATGGATCTGAGGAGAGAATCTTTCATGAAAAACCAGACGAAAAATTAGAAAGCATTTACTTTGTGTTTTTACTTTGTGTTTTCCTATGTGTCTCTGTGACTCAACAGATGAAAGAGAAAATATGTGCAAATATAGAATTATTTTAAATGATCGGCCTTGAAAAAAAAAGCCAAACACACGCGCTCACACAAGTACACTAAAAGTGCAACAGTATATTAAAATCTATGTTGAAAGCAGTAGAGAGCAGAGGGGAGGTTAGAAAAATAGGGACCAGTGACTTGAAAGACAGAATGTGAAGGGAAGAGATTACATGATGAAGTTTATGGATGAGAAATACTTCGTAGGGAGAAGCCAGAAGGCAAGATCTGAAGGGCAACACTTCTGAAGACTAGCCAGGAGGAAAAGGGGCAGAACGTGAGAGCAGGGAACCTCGGTGGCTAAGAACGTGGGCCCTTGAGTCAGCAGACATGGATTCAAAACTGATTAGCTCGGGAAAATTACTCAACTGCTTTAAGCTTTGGGTTTATCATCAATCAAAAGGGGACACTAATCATTCCTACCTGATAGGTTTTCAGGATTAAAATGTTGGCCCTGACACCAAGGAAGAACTCCAAACTAGCTCAATTTGTTAAAAAAAAAAAAAAAAAAAATCCACCTAGACATGTCCTGATGTGTGTTTAATTTCAAGAGTGATTCTTGTTCCTTTGTATTTTCTATTTACTGATTGGTTAATGATAGTTTTTTTTTTTTAATTTCAAGGATGAAGGGAGAGGGAATAATATACAATTAGGGAAAGAAAAATATCTTAGTTTCAAAGGAAGAATATCACTCTGATTTCAGTCTTCTTTCTTATATTAAAGAGTGGATGACAATGTACCAATATCCCTGGTTTCTTTTTTCCTTATTCATCTTTATCCAAATTTAATTCAGAAGATGAATAAACACTTAGGTTTTTAGAGCTGCTAGTTAGAGTTGGATTATTTTGTCCCCAGTCGTCTCCTCAGCCCACTCCACAGTCGCCATATCCTGTGAGTGCTGTAACAAATGACCATAGACTTAGCAGCTTAAAACAATATGAATTTATTATCTTATACTCCTGTAGGTCAGAAGTCCTACCCAGGTCTTGTTGGGCTAAGATCAGAGTGTTGGCAGGTCTGTGTTCCTTCTGGAAACTCTGGAGAAGAATCAATTTCCTTGCCTTTTCCAGCTTCTAGAGGCTGCCCACATGCCTTGGATTATGGCCTCTTCCGCCATCCTCAAAGCCATCAACTGCAGGTAGAGTCTCACATCACATCTCTCTGACTTCCTCTCTTGCCTCTCTTCCCCTTTTAAGAGCCCTTATGATGCTATTAAGCCCACTGGATAATCCAGAATAACCTCCTACTCTTAAAGTCAGCTGATTAATACCTTAATTTCATCTACAACTTTAATTCCCCCTTGCCATGGAAAGTCACATAGTCACAGGTTCCAGATAGTAGGATGAAGAGACCTTTGCAGGACGAGGGGGTCATTATTCTGCCTACCACAGTCAGTAAACGGGTTTTATCAGTAAAAAAAAAAAAAATCTGGGGGCCCTGAGATTAGAAGCTTCAAGAAGTATTACCTCCTATCAGACAGATAGTGTCTCTTACTGAAAAGTGGGAGATTGATTTGGGTAACATAAACACCAGCACTGTCTACTCACTGTTTGGGTTTGTTCATTTTATTTTTTAATGAATTAGTAATATATTCTCATGGTTAAAAAACAATATAAAAACAAATGTTCAGGTAAAAAAAAAATCTCCCTCTCAATGCTCATTTGCACATCTATGTGTTCCAAACGTCTACCTACTTATAACTTTGAACTACTATTGATATATTCCTGTGTGTATTTTACTGTTTGTGCATATTCAGTTACAGATATATCTATATTTTGAACCCATTTTTTTACCTTGAAGTTTTCATACTCTGTACCGTGATCTTTATATTGTGGTAAAAAATACATGACATGACATTTACCATCTTAACCATTTCTAAGTATACAGTTCAGTAATGTTACTTACGCAGACTACTTAATTGTGCAACCAACCTCGAGAATTTTTTCATCTTGCAAAACTGAACTCTATACTCATTAAACAACTTCCCTCCCAAGCCCCAGGCAAATACCATTCTACTTCCTGTTTCTATGAATTTGACTACTCTAGATAACTTGTGTAAGTAGAATCCCAGTGTCTTTTGTGACTAGCTTATTTCCTTTAGCATAATGTCAGTAAGACTCATCCATGTTGCAGCATGTGTCAGAATTGCCTTCCTTTTGAGGCTGAATAATATTCTGTATGTATGTACCACATTCGTTTATCTGTTCAACTATGGATGGATGTTTGGGTTACTTCCACCTCTTAGCTATTGTGAATAGTGCTCCTCTGAACATGGGTGTGCATTGTGCCATGATGTTTCATTTCACCAGTGTTATAACCTGGAGATCTTTCCATGTTATGTATGGAGAGCTTTTTGTTTCTTTCTTTTCTAAAAACTAGCATCATAAGATGTTGTATTGATGGACCTCTATATATTTAACCCCATGTTGATGAACATCTGTGCTCCTTCCACTTAGGAGAGATTTCAGGGGAAAAATTTGTATCCCCCCAAATCTATTCACATCCAAGTTGTCTTTCTTACAAGTCAGCAGTGAACGTTTCCCAGGTATTTTGACTGAGCTTCTCTAATAAAGTTAAATAGATGTTCTAGTTGATCTAGAGATGTATAAAAACAGTTAACTCAGGACTGGAAAAGTCTTGATGGTTAGCAGTGAAACTGTTTAAACAAAGGATTGAGTAAAATAATTGTTATAATATGACTAAACTACATATATATTTTGAAAATAGAAATTAAGATCTGCAAGACTAAAATAATAATGATTTGCAAATAATCTGAATGAGAGAGTTCAGATATTATAACAAATATTGGAATGTATTTTAAGAAAGATGAGGAGACAAAAATTTGCTAAATTCCTTAACCTATATAGGCAAAAGTCAAAGGTCTTTATGTTTTTCACATTTTTGATAATTCAAGAAATACAAATCAGAACATGTCAACCCAAAGATGAACAGTAATCGAATTTAAAATTATATGAATGCATTACACATTATCAGAAGATAATGATGCATCTCTGCTCAGAGTCCTTAGTGGAGGAAGAAAAGGCAAGAGCATTTATAAAAATATCAAACAAAATGGAAATAGTAAGGCAGACTGTACAGTTCAAACACAGGAGAAGAGAATATCACATCACCTTTAATTAGGTGAAGAATTAGAACCTCAAGGAGTCAAAAGAGTAAGATCAAAGGAAATCTTAACCAAATAAACCAAAATCACCTAAACTGGAAAAAACCATACAAAAAGGATAAAAAAGCTCAAAACTACCAACGCTATCAGACCTTGAGAAAAGAAAATGGCAAAATACATATTTGAAAAAAGAGCCAGAAAATTTTACTGGATACAAGAGGACTAGGGGCTGGGATTTATATCTCCTCTAAATGTATATTAGGAAAAGAGGAACCTAGGGAGCTTATTTCTGGGTGAAATTTTGGATTATCAATCAGATAATGGAATATCCATGAGATCCTTATTGGAAAGAGAATGTGTGGATATGAATTGGGAAGGGCACCAGATCAGATCTGTAAAATGCACGTACTCCCAAAGGAAACGTGAGAAGAAATTTATAGAAGGCTCCTGCCACATAGGAGAAAAACGGCATAAGGATTCCACTGTCTTGAGAAAAACCTGGATGGGAACAGATGTAACCTCCAAAGTTAAATATTTAAAATCAGTGTGTAAGATACACTTCTAGGAAAGAACACATTTTTAGGTATCCACTTTAAGAGTCCAGAGTAAAATCACATTAAAACAACTTGGCTAGTAGCATTGATACAATATATTTGCAAGGTGGAAGAGAAGTTGTAAAATGTAAAGTGAAAGACGTGTTTCTTTTTGTTAATGATGCTATGAAAATAACCAAAATTAATTTATTAAAAGCTGGATTTCAATCAAAATTTATATGGAAGAGGAGCGAATTCCTTATAGTCATATTTCAGAACTAAAGGCAACCTTAAAAAGCATTCTATATGACTGTTACACTAGAAAACGAAGATATAAGACAATCTATGAGGAATAATGAAGGGGCAGAAAACAGATCAGGCTTAAAAAGAGCCAGCGGTGGTTGACAATGTCAAAACCACTCCGTTCCTTCAAAGAGCAAAAACAAAGACTTGGAGATCTGAATTTGATATTCTCATTTGCAAATAAGTTTTACATGTATAAATAGAAAAAAGTAGATGAAGACATTTGAAAAGAAATATAGGAAAAAAAGATTTAAGTAGGAGGCATTCTTGTTTATGGATTGTGGCAGAAAGAGAAAAGGAAAGACAGAACGCAAAGACAAAGACTGTCACATTTAGACATGTGACAATAAGGAGAAAGAGCTATGAGCCCCCAAAATAAAAGCGAATGCTTTCAGATGGCTCAGAAGGAGAACCTACATACTACGTGGAGGTCACTAGCCACAGTGACAGGAAGGGGATGAGACTGGAGATGTGAGGAGGAACCATGGCATCAACCGTTTATGTGATGAGCCGGGCAGAGGCACTGGTGAGCTGAGCCTGAAATTATAACGATCTGATCTTGCAATTTGTTATCTTTCTTTTTTCTAGCGATGCTCAGAGGCTGGAATAGAGAGAAATTGGGATGAGTTGCCAACATGCCACTGGGATTTCTCCCAGAACAGAAGAATCTCAAAATAACTTTTGCCACTGGTCCCCTGTGCGGCCCACATCATTAGGACTGATGGATCAGGTTGCCAGGACTGATGGTTCCTTCTCTCCTGGCTCTGTTCCCTGCAATTTTAGAAACAGTCAGCCTCAGAAGTCATCAGTATAGGCACCTGGCTCTTTTGAAATATCTTCCACAGCTTCTCAAATCCCCACCAGAGATTCATCATTTAGATCCCGGAGGCTGGCTTACCTAGCTTCACGTACGTTCTTCCTCTGACCTAAGAAGCTCCCTTCTCCTCCCTAATCGGACCAAGCCCTACTTAGGACTAGCTCCGTGGATTAACTGAATGTCATTTCTTCAAGGAAGCCATACTTGAATACTCTTCACAGCACTGTCAAATACAATAAATAAAGTTTACTTATTAAATACAAACAAAATAAATAAAGTTTAAAAATGTTGCCTGATTATCAATTAAGAACCGTATTGTATATATTTGATCAGCAATGAATTTTTAGTATAGAACCAAGTACTTTGTAATAAATATTGAATATGTGAATGAGTGAATGAAAATCTAAATATCCCTCAGAGGAATAATACCTTGAGCAGTGGTTCTCATAGTGTGGTCCCCGGAACAGCAGTATCTACATCACCTCCAAATTTGTTAGAATACAGATTCTCAGACCTACTGAACAGGGTTGAGTCCAGCCATCAATGCTTTAACCATCACTCCAGACGATTTTGATATGTGCTGAAGTTTAAGAACCACAACCTTAAGTCATAATCAGTTTCTGCTTTAGGGGAGGGGACAGAGACTCATGCCTCCAGGAACAATGAAAGTTGCATAAATGGGTGACATAAAGAGGACAGGTATAAAACAAGGAGTGGTGGAGACTGCACCAAAATAGAGAGCAAGAGCACATGGCCAGCCTGAGGGGGTGAGCTGCAAGTGACGTCACCAAGATGGCAGAATAGGAGACCTCACCTTGGTCCCCCCAAAAAGAATAGCAGTTCACTATCAATGAACGGAGACAGCCCTGGGAGAGCTCAGGGTCCACATAAGAGCTTTGATGACACAGTGGAACAAAAAACCTGGGAATAACTGCACAAAATGGACAGGAAGAAGAGTTTCATTTTGCCTGTGTCATTCTATCCCCCAGGCTGACACAGCTCAGCACAAAGAGGGAACTCTGGGAAAAGAAAAGTGGGGTGAATGACCAGGTTCCCCAGGCTTTTGGGGCACTGCATGAAGGACCCACATCAGTTTGACCCAACCCAGAGACCAGCATAGCTGAGGCATCCAGAGATGGCTAGGAACAAGGAAGGGGAGGCTATCAGTATACCAGTACCAGCCACTTGGTGGGAGTGACCAGAGTTCCCAGTGCCTGCTCTGCAGAGCACCCCAGCAGCCTTAACTGCTGAGAATCTCAACAGCCCTTGTGGATGCTGTGGACCCCCACAGCTTTCATCACTGGGCATCTTGACAGGGACCCCAGGAGACTGCTCTGCAGAGGATCCCAACAGTTTTTACCACTGAGGAAACCAACAGCCAGCACAGCTGATGCGGATCCCCTCCAGCTTTCACCGCTGAAGGCCCCACAGGTTTTAGCATTCACGGACTCCAGCTGCTGGAATTCCTCCCTATCCGCCACCAGAACCTAGTCCTGGGATACAGCACAGCCACCCCACCCGCAGCTAGCCCCAGCTTCTGCAGCTGTGTGTGTGCACAACGCCAGCCCAGGACCACACACCTGCTCCAGTGCTCAGAGCCAGCCCTGACTCCTGTTACTGACCTGTACTAACACATGTGCCCACAACTAACCCCTGAAGCCATCCACCTGCATGCCACCGGCCCCAAATCCTGTCACTGGCCCCAATGCCACATATGCACCTGGGCCAGCCATTGCAGCCCCACAGGTGCACATCAACAGCCCAGGCTCCTGTTGAGTCTGTAGTTGGCCACGACCCTTGCCACTGTACATGTGCCTACTGCCAACCCTGTCACCACACAGGCACCTACAGCCGGCCGCTGCAGTTGAAGGTATGCACACCCCCAGCTCCAGCCACTACCTCTGCCTGCCCCAGCCCCACGGCACAGAACCTGGGGTTGCTCAGGACCCTAGCAGCCCTTGCATCCATGAAGGATACCCTACAGCTCTCACTGACAAGAATCAAGCAGTTACTGATGCCATAGAGCCCAGCAACAAGACACTACACCCCCCTGGACCCAGAGCCACCACTCACCCCATACTTGGCACCCTTCACAACTAGACCCAGGACCACAGCACACTCCAGCATGGCCCCACCCCTCTGGCAAGTCTTTCATTACCAAAGTCAGTCCATAAAATCTAGAAGAGATGACTGCTTCTTCAAATGTGCAGACACCTATGCAAGGCTACAGAGATCATGAAGAATCAGGGGGAAATGATACCACCAAAGGAAAGCAATACATTTTCAGTAACTGACCACAAAAAATGGAGGTCCGGGAATTACCCAGCAAAGAAATCAAAATAATTGTTCTAAAGGAGCTCAGAGAGCTGCAAGAGAACACAGATAAACAATCTAACAAAATTGGGAAAGCAATACAAGAACAAATCAGAAGTTCAACCAAGAGACAGAAAACCAAAAAATAACCAAACAGAAATTGTGGAGCTAAAGAATACAATGACTGAACTAAAAAATGTGATAGAGAGCTTCAACAGGAGACTCAGTCAAGCAGAAGAAAGGATCAGTGAGCTTGAAAACAGGTAACTTGAGATTATCCAGTCAGAAAATGAAAAGAAAAAGAATGAAAAGGAATGAAGGAGGCCCAGAGGATTTATAGGACACAGTCAAGCGGAACAATATTCACGTTATCGAAGTCCCAGGTGGTAGAGAGTGGGGTGGGGAGTTTAGAAAGTTCATTTAAAGAAATAATGGCTAAAAACTTCCCTAATCTGGGGAATGATATGGACATCCAGGTATACAAAGCTCAAAAGTCTCTAATCATGTTCAACCTAAAGAAGACTTCACTGAGGCACATTATAATAGAACTGTCAAAAATAAAGACAGGATCTTGAAAGCAGAGAGAGAAAAGAAGCTCATTGCATACAGCAGAACCCCCATCACCACCACCAGTGAGGCTGTCAGTGGATTTCTCAGCACACATCTTGCAGGCCAGCAGCAGAATACACATTCTTCTCAAGTACACATGAAATTTTCTCCAGGTTGTATAACATGTGAGGCCACAAAACAAGTCAACAAATTTAAGAATACTGATTGAAATTGTATGATGTATCTTTTCCTACCCCAGTGGTATGAAACCAGAAATCAATAACAAGAGAAAACATGGAAATTTACAGATATGTGGAGATTGAACAACATGCTCCTGAACAAGCAATGAGTCAAGATGTCAGAAGGGAAATTTAAAAATATCTTGAGACAAACAAAAATGGAAACACAACATACCTAACTTATGAGATGCAACAAAAGCAATAACAAAAGGAAAGTTTATAGTGATAAATGCTTACTTACATTGAGAAAAAAACAAAAAGAGTGAGCTCAAATAAGCAACCTAACTTTACACCTAAGGAACTAGAAAAAGAGCAGTCTCAGCCCAAAGTTAGCAGAAGGAAAGAAATATCAAAGATCAGAGCAGAAATAAATGAAATAGAGAATGGAAAGACAATAGAAAAAAATCAATGAAATGAAGAGTTGGTTTTATGAAGAGATAAAATTGACAAAACTTTGGCTAGACTAACTAGGAAATAGAAAGACTCAAATAAATAAAATCAGAATTGAAACAGGAGACATAACTGATACCACAAAAATGTTAAGGGTCATAAAACATAACTATGAATAATGACATGCCAACATATAAGATAACCTAGAAGAAATGGATTCCTAGAAACATACAATGTACCAGGACTGAATCATGAAGAAATACAAAGTTTGAACAGTAACCAAAACCAAGTAAAGAGATTAAATCAGGAGTAAACAAAACAAAACAAACAAAAAAACCTCCCAACAAAGAAAAGTCCAGGACCAGGTAGCTTCATAGATGAATTCTACCAAAAATTTAAAGAAGAATTGATATCAGTCCTTCTCAAACTCTTCCCAAAACATTGAAGAAGAGGGAATACTTTCGAACTCATTTTACATATCCTGTACAACCCTGATACCAAAGCCAGACGAGGTCACTACAAGCAAAAAAAAAAAAAAAATTACAAGTCAATACCTCTGATGAACATAGATGCAAAAATCCTCACCAAAGTACTAGCAAACCAAATTTAATACCACATTAAAAGGATTATATAGCATGATCAAGAGAGATTTATCCCTGAGATGCAAGGATGGTTCAACATACACAAATCAGTTAAATATTATGTATCACATTAACAGAATAAAAAGATAAAAATTATATGATCATCTCAATAGATGCAGAAAAACCATTTGACAAAATACAACATCCTTTCATGATAAAAACTCTCAAACAGTGGGTGTCAAGGAATGTCTTGGCATACATAAAGGCCATATGTGACAAGCCAAGAACTAAACTCATACTCAATGGTGAAATGCTAAAAGCTTTCCCTCTAGGATCAGGAAGAAGACAAGGGTACCCACCCTCATCACTCCTATTCAACATAGTACTGGAAGTTCTAGCCAGAGCAGTTAGGCAAGAAAAAGAAAGAAAAGGAATCCCAATCAGAAAGGAAGAAGTAAAATTGTCTCTTTTTGCAGATAATATGATCTTATATATAGAATGCTCTAAAGACTCCAGCAAAAAAAAAAAAAAAAAATTACATAAAACTGATAAATTCAGTAAAATTGAAGGATAAAAAAAATCAACATACAAATTTTTGTTTCATTTCTATACACTAACAATGAACTATCCAAAAATACATTAAGAAAACAGTCCCATTTAAAATAGCATAAAAAGAATAAAATACTTAGGACTAAATTTAATTAAGGTGGTGAAAGATCTGAACATTGAAAACTATAAAACATCGATGAATGAAATCAAAGAAGACACAAATAAATGAACAGATAGCCTGTGTTCATGAATTGGAAGAAACAATATTGTTAGTTCTACCCAAAGTGATCTATATATTCAGTGCAATCCCTATCAAAATTCCAATGGTATTTTTTACAGGAACAGAACAGACAACTTAAAATTTGTGTGGAACCACAAAAGACCCCGAAAAGCTAAAGCAATTGTGAGAAAGAAGAACAAAGCTGGAGGCATTACACTTAACTGATTTCAACCTATATCACCAAGCTGTATTAATCAAAACAGTATAGTACTGGCATAAAAACGGACACATAGATCAATGAAACAGAATAGAGAGCCTAGAAGTAAATCCAAACATTTATTATCAACTACTTTTCAACAAAGGTGCCAAGAATATACAATGGGGAAAATACAGTGTTTTCAACAAATGGTGTTTGGAAAATTGGGGCAGCCACATGAAAAAAATGAAATTGGACCCTTATACCAAAATAAATAAAAATAAGCTCGAAATAGATTAAATACTTAAACATAACAACCAAAACAATAAAACTCCTAGAGGAGAACATAGAGGAAAATATCCTTGACATTGGTCTTGGCAATAATTCTCTTTTTTTTTTTTTTTAATTGACATCAAAAACATAGGCAACAAAAGCAAAAATAAATAAGTGGGACTACATCTAACTACAAGTTTCTACATAGCAAAGGAAACAATCAACAGAATGAAAAGGAAACCTATGGAATGGGAAAAACGACTTTTATAAAAAGTTGCTCAACATCACTAATCATCAGGGAAATGCAAATCAAAACCACATTGAGGTATCACCTCACACCTGTTAGGATGGCTACTGTTAAAAAGTCAAAAGATAACAAGTGTTGGTGAGGATGTGGAGAAAGAGGCAACTTTGTGCACTGTTGGTGGGGATGTAAATTGGTACAGCCATTATGGAAAATATTATTGAGGTTCTTAAAAAAAATAAACACTGAACTACCATATGGTAGTCCAGCAGTCCCACTTCTGGGCATATATCTCAAGGAAATGAAATTACTATCTTGAAAAGATAGCTACACACCCATGTACATTGCAGCATTATTCTCAGTAACCAAGATACGGGGACAAAGAGTCCCTCAACAGATGAATAGATTTTTTAAAATACACAATAGAATATTAATCAGCCTTAAAAAAAGAAGGAAATTCTGCCATTTGCAACAACGTGGATGAGCCTGGAGGACAAGTTCTAAGTGAAATAAGCCAGACACAAGAGACAAATATTGCATGATATAATTTATATATGGATTTTTTTTTTAACCCATAGTAATGGAGAGCAGAATGGAAAAAGGAGTGATATTGATCATAAGTTTTCTGTTATGAAATGAATGAGTTCTGGAGACCGAATGTACAGCATGGTGACTATAGTTAATAATGATAATGTATCATATACTTGAAATTTGCTAAGAGAGTAGATCTCAAGTGTTCTCACCATACCCACACAAAAAAGGTCACTATGGGAGATGATGGATACGTTAGTTTCATTGTGGTAATGATTTTACAATGTATGCATCAATCAAAGCATCACATTGTATACTTTATATAGTTTTATTTATCAAAAATAAATAAAAATCAAAAAGAAAAGGTAAGCTGCTATTCTGCAAAAAGTCTAAGTTATGTAGATCAGATTTTTTAGTTTTCTAAGAGATTCTGAAACTTGAATTTTGATGTGACATTTACCAATTGTTAACTGTGTACAAGCCTCACAAAATATATCTGCCAGGCAAATGCAAACTGTGGGTAGCGTTTGCTTTAGGGGTCCTCCATGGTACCATAGATACTTGGGGGTTATTGCGGGGGACCCCCAACAAATATTAAAAGAGGAAGACAGATAGTAACACTGTTCCTTGACATTTTTTTCCTAGGATTGACCCTGGTTATGAGACAAAAAGAAGGAAGTATTTGGTTTTATCAGCTAGGTCAGTTTTATCTCAGTCTAGCAATAAATTTGATATAAAAAGCTAATCAATACAGTACTTGGTTTATGAACTCACTGGGGAATTGGATGTAGACATTTAACAAGAGGAAAGAGTATAATGCACGTACAACAAAATTATAGGTTTTTACTCTGAATATCACCTCAGCCCCAAATTATACTGCGAGAAGTTGAAATTAAGGGTTTGAGAGATTGCATTTTGTTTTGTCTAGTCTTATTTTCAGATAGTTCTTCTCCTTCAGTGGCTATGTAACTGCCCAAACCTTTGTGGAAATAGCCACATCTTTAAAAGCAAAAACAAAAACAGAACAGAAGCAAAAATCAAACCCAAAACCACACACTGCAAGTGGTTTCTTGACTCCCCTCCCCAAACTGGAGACAGAACCAAAGCTCTAAGAAATTTTGTTTCAGCCTCGGAAGCTGACAGATGAAGAGTTCATCAGAGAGAAGTCCTCCCTGAGATGTAAAATGTAAATCCTGGGGATTGTTTCAGAGAAATGGTTTTAATTTCTTAAGAGGCTTTATAATGACAGCTTGTGTCTCCACATCAACTGGTAAAAGGACAACAAAAACACAAAGGGATCCTAGTAAAATCCACACGTTAAAAACACTAATGAGACAGTTAAATTACCCACTGAAGGAGTTGAAAAGCAAAATTGACAGGTTTTTAGTCAAAGGAATGTTCCTGTCTCTTAGGTAAAAAAGGCTAGTGAGGGGGGAAAATGGGAGAAAAAGAACATCCTGTTCCTCTGGGAGCTGTTCTATGAGGAATTCTCAGGAATGGGCAGCTGCAGAAACCTATCGGTGAACTACAGTCACACACACTGGGCCTGAAGGCCACCAGGGCCCCCGGAGAGGAGTAAGCCACCCCAGCCTGGTCCAGGCAGTCAGACGGAACCTCTGAGGGAGGCAGGGCAGTGATCAGGTTCCCTTCAGGTGCCGAAGTCTTAGCCACTCTGTTCAAGGAAAAAGTGTTACTTTCCAGAGCTCTGCTCAGAATGCTGGGAGAGTAAGGCAGGTACTAAGGACATCAGTCATTAACTGAAGCCAGGAGTTTCGTGTCAAATTATTAGACAATGAGCTTTTTCGTCTTACTTCATTTTTAGAAAAAAAATCACATAGAGATTATAAAAAATGTAAACATTAAAACTTCAGAAAACATAGAAAAGCACAAAAAAGAAAAATAAAACCATCTGCAATACTACTACTTAGCTAACAACTGTTAATATTTTATATACATTGCCCAGTCTTTATATAGCTATATTATATAGACATATGGTATGATTAAAGATATAGGAATGGATATTTATGTTGGGGTCAAACTACACAATCTGTTTGGAAACTGCCATTATCAGAAAATATTTCATAAAGCATATAAAATATATTTATGTTTTAAATATTTTAAGTCATTTTTTATTCAATCTGATTTTAACATTTGTATCTTATTACACATTTTGAATATATAATAATTTATTTAATCAGCTTCCTCCTTTAATGATTACTCTTGCACATGAATCTTTGTAAATACCTCTGATTTTTTATTGGATGAATCATTTGAATTGGAATTGCTAAACCAAGCTCTATGATGAAGATTTAAGATTAAAAAAAAAAGTAATTTAGACAGATTGAAAATGAAAGAAGAGTTTAGGACACCAGAGGAGAGCAAACAAAAAGAAAGCAGGGGTCACAATCTCAGTATCAGAAAAGATATCATTCAGGACCAAAAGCAATAAACAGGACACAAGCCAGACAGGTATTTATAATATTAAAGGTGCATAATAAGACTGTAATAAGTATGAACATCTATTAAGCAAGTAACTTGGCAGCAATATTCATAAATCAAAAACTTCAGGAATTAAAGGAGTCCAAGGCAGAACTATATTAATAAGAGAAGACTTTCTTTCTCTTGGGCAATGACTGAGCAAGTGGATAAAAACAATAAAAATGGATATCGAATGCTGTATTCAGGAAAAGAACATTTCTACATTTCAAGAATCTATAGAATGGTCCCAGAAAATCCTCTTTGTGCTCCAAAGTTTTTATAAATAGTATAATCACTGACCATAATGTGTTAAAACTTGGAGATAATAACAAAACCAAAAGACGGTGGAAATTCAAAAACTCTCTCTTAACCAACTATTGGGAAAAGAGAAACTCCAGAGAAAATTTTAGAATATCTGAGAAAAATATAATTAAAATACCGTATGTCAGAATCTGTGTGATTGGTAGAGCAGCACTCAAAAGCAAATGCAAAGTCTTCAATAGCTAGTAATAACAGAATGATAACAAATCCACTGAGTATCGAAGAATTTAGAAAAGGAGCAACAAAACAAACAAATCAAAGGAGAGCAGAACAAAACAACAGATAAACGCAGAAAATGGTAAATTAAAAAGCAGGCAAATAATAGAACTAATAAGTAAATACAAAATCCAGTTTTGGGAAATATAAAATAGATGAGCCCATGACAAATGTAATCAAATAGGAAGCACAAATGCACAAGGTAAGAAAGAATAAGGGGGAGGGAATTATATTTACAGAAATAACTAAAGGAATCGTAAAACGTAATTCTACTTCATTTCAGTCAACGAAATTTAAAAATCCAGATAAAATAAATAATTTTCTAAGTAAATATAATTTTTTATATCAAAACAGATTCAAGTGCGGGTAAAATATATAAATATATCAATTAAGTAAAAGAAATAGAGAACGTTTTCAAAGAGCTATCCTTACCTCACTTCCAAAAAGACACAAAGATCAAATGGTTTTTGTGGTGGATTTCTTATAAAATCTTGAAAGAACAAATAATTCTATAGTACAGGAAAAGAAGAAAACCTTCAATGTTTTCTTTTATGAAGCAAGAATTAATACCAACATTCAACAAAAATTTCCAAAAAGAAAATCTTTATAGGCCAGTCTCTCTTATAACTATCAGTGCAAAATGCTTCTAAATAAAATGTTAGCAGACCTAAGTACCACATTAAAAGAAAATTACGTATTAGCCAAGTAAGATTTTTCCAGTAATGTAAGAATTTTCAGTATTAGGAAAGCTGTTTATGTAATTTGCTATAATAGTAGATCTCTTCTTACAAAAGAAAGAGAACTGGCCCCGGAGTCACATTCCCTGGTTAAAATCCCTGCTTAGATTCATGTTAGCAGCTTCCTTAGTAAAGTACTTCTCAGAGATTCAGTTGCCTCATCTGTAAATTACAGTTAAAATACCTACTTCTCAATATTATTATTAAAATATGGTGTCTTTACAACACCTAATATAGTACCCAGACTCTAACAACTGCACAATGTGTTTTAAAAAAAGAATAGTTGGGGAGGAAATACATATCACATGAACATATAGGCAGGAAATGCGTAGTGCTAAATTGATAGCTTGGATGATCATGACTGTAGAATTCAGAGGAAGGAGATCATGTCTAGGGGAATGTGGTTATAACATATTGATTGAAGAAACGGGAACTACAGCTGGATCCTGAAAGGTAAGTAGTCTGTGGGAAAGAGCAAGGGCATTGTCCCAGGAAGCGAGAGGATGGTGTGGACGCAAGAGTGAGCTGAAGATGTTTGGATATAGCAGAGCCCACTTGGAGGAGCGGACAGAGAGCCAAGAGACAAGTTGTGGTCAGATTAGCAAGGGCATTAAATGCAAGGCTAATTAGTTTGGGTTTTGCTCATAGGAAGCCTCTAGATTTATGTGTAGGGTAATAACGTGATGGAAGTAGTGTTTTAGATTGATGATGTTTTGGCAGCCAGCCATATAGATTGGGGTCAGCAAAGGAGGCAAGAAGGTCAGAGACTGGCTTAAACTGTAGGTCAAGCATTAGCTAACACGGTCTAGGGTGCTGGCATTGGAAAGAGAATGGGATAGGGGAGAAAGTTGTGAGCATCATGAAAGTAAGAACGGACAAAAACTTAATTTTGAGTAGATAACGCTAAGTGGTGATGATCAGGTAGTCTTCAGAGATGACATCCATATTTTAAGCCTGGGTGACTGGATGAGTAATAGCACCATTGAACAAAACTAGAGATAGAAGGCAGAGACGAACATTGCCTAGCAACTTGGAGATTCATTTATATTAACGCATACTGCAGTTGAAGTGAAGGTGATACAGTCTAGAGGTGAAGTCCACCCCACAGTTGGAAATCCAAGCCTGGTGCCAGGAGGGAGGATGGGGCTGGAGCTATACAACTAAGATTCATTGGCAGATGACACAATTGAAGGCCTGAGGTGAGAGAATTTATATGGAGAGTGGCACAGTTTCAATGACTAAAACTTGGCATGCTCATATTTATTAACAGCAGAAAATGGAGCTAGTAAAGAGGACAGAGAAAGGTCAGCGAGAATGGATAAAAACTATAATAGTGTGGTGCTGTGAGAGCCACAGGAGAGGAGAGGGTCAAAAAGATGGAAACAGAAGATCAACCATATCAGATACTGAAGAAAGGTTGATGAGAACGCGAAATTGATCATGTCAGCAGGTTCATCTCTTATGAGGTCCGTGCACTTCCTGAATATGGATTCAGAGTGCTGGGAGGGCTGACTGCAGAACAAGAGAGAAAAAGAGTACAAGACTGGTATGAACTGTGGGCCCCGAGAGCAGGCAGGCTGCTTAGATTTCAGTCCCATCTCTGTTACAAGCGCGCTGTGTGGTCTTGTGCAAGCGCCTGAACTCCTTTGTGCCTTCACATCCCCACCTTTAGAATGGAGACAGTAATGGCAGTAATAGTAGCTAACTCATACGGATTTTGTGAGGCTAAGGGGCGATGTATATACATCACTTAAGACAGTACAGGCACTTAGCTGTTATTTATTACTGAAACCATCGTTAGTCAAATCCATTTCCCGTGCCTTCACTAATCAGGGTCATCTACAAAAGGCTTGCATGTCTTCCAGGCGTCAGGTAGCCTAAACAAGATATTGGCCCAAGTTATTTGCCAAGGAACTTGGGGTCAGCTGTGCTAGATCAAGCTGAGCTGGTTAAGACTGGGTAGGATCGCCCGACCTTCCAGATAGGCATAGGTGAGTGTCCACTTGGTGATCTTCGGACGTCAGAGGATGGAAAACTCTACCTCAGATCATGCAAAGCACCTCCATTTTTAGAACCTGCAGGGGCCTGTAGCCTAGTTAAGCCTGGGCAGAACGATGATTACCTCACCTTTTTCCAATCACATTTCCCCACGTTCCCCAAGCCTCAGACTGCCCTGCTTCTTCAGTCTTTATCCCATAAATATCCTTAGCCCCTTGCTTTCAGAAAGGTGGATTTGAAACTCATTCTTTCATCTCCTCGCTTGGCTGCCTGGTGAATATACTCTCTCGTTGCTGCAAAACTCAGTGTCTCAACATTTTTCCTTGCCATGCATCAGGCAAAAGTTACAAGGTTCAGTAACATTTCTGGTTATTAGCATTACTGTAACTGGAAATGGATGCTGGGTGGCATTTGGGCAAGAGTCTTGGTAGGGAAAAGTGCAAGTAAAGTAGCAGGACAGTTTGGGAAATCTTCCTGGGCACAGGTGTGTGCATATCAATTGGGAAGGGACTCCAAGGCAGGAGCAGAAGCTGAAGGTAGCAGGGGAGGAGGAAATAGAACGGAGCAAAGTCACGGAGGAGGAGAGTGTGGGTTTAAGAATTCAGGTTGATTAATTAGCCTGAGAAAGACACCACCTGAGATTATAAAAAAGGAGAAGGGTATTTGTATGGGGATGGAATTGTAATGAGACCAGAGGCAGAACAAGAAAACACACAACTGAGAACTTTTTTCCTCCTAGTAAAGGAAGCAATGAGACAGACATGGGCCAAAATTAAGAGCTGATTGAGTTGCTGAAGGTCGCTGCAAGCCTTTGCAAAACTTTGTAACAAATTCTATTTTCTTCAAGTTTAAGCTTCCTTCAGACTTTTTCTTTCTTTCTTTCTTTCTTTTTTTTTTTTTTACCCCGTAGTGGCTCCAAGTAGAAAGTAAAGAACAAATGAGAGTTCAAAGCAATTACAAAATACTGGAGGATTAACCTAGTACCACCCAGCAATATGGATAAGAGAGCCTGCAGTGGAAACCAGCACTCAGCCTGGTAAGTCAACATGCCTCCTCTTGGGAGGCAAACCAAGGAGAACCAACTACAGCAGAGGCCATGGCCCAAAGACCTAAGTGAGCCATGCAGCTACTTTCTCTATGTTTTGAACAGCAACTCCACAGCCTGGAAATTCTGACTTCTCAAGACCTCTTCAAGGTCCTTTTTGATCTGTGGTTTTTGAAAGCTTTTCCTTTTCATATAGAATTAACATTTGATATTGGCTGGTCTTCCAGGTTTAACTCCCCTATGGAAGCCCAAATGATGAAAGTAAGTTGCTCTCTTAGTAAAAAAAAAATTCACCAAAGTTTGTATCTAGTGTAAACAGGCCAACTAAATCTGATGGTTTGGTCTTTGGTTTCCCAAATTGTTTTGGGGCAATTGGAAGGGAGCATAAAGAGCCATTCTTGGGACTGCTGCTGGGAGATCCAAGTGGTGTCCATATGTGCCCTGATCTGCTTTCTGTGTGCTCTCTAAACGACAGTTTCTCTTGGTGCAACAGCTTCAAATATTAACCCAGAAAGTGTGGAGGGAAGAGTTTGTCCTGCAGAGCTAGATGCCTGTTTGATCCCAACGGAATATGGGCATTTCAGATGCTAGAAACAAGAAGAGGGAAAAATCTGATGAAGATAAAGTGCTGTGTGCCGTAGCTCGTTATTCCCAGCAGCTTTGAGGCTGCCAGACCATCAGACTTGCTTCTGTTTTTGTCGTCAGTACCACTCTAGACATAGCTTATTTGTAAAAGGAGCAGGATCTAGGATGTGCATTCATTGGTAGAAGATGCCACAACGCACATTCTGCAGCTAATCCCACGTTCATGAACTTTACCTGTGACTAAATACATTTCATTTCCTACGGCTGAGCTTCAGCAATTGGTTTTTGCAGCCACAAACACATCCAGCAAGGAAAATACGAGGTGCCCAGCTCTCTCTCTGCTTTTTGAAATGGCTTTTGCTGCACATGGGAAAAGCCATCCCAGCTCTGAGTTGGCTGGTCTTGAGGTCAAATCTTAGAGAGTTGGCACTTAGAAACTCAAAGGCGAGGAGGAGCAGGTGGCTTTGGAAAAGTAAATGACCCTGAAGCTAGGCAACAGGGGAGGGGAGAAGCAAACGACAGTGGAAGGGAGGTGATTGTTAGGGAGTGGTAAGACTGGAGTCCCTGCAGAAATGGGTCTCCCATCCATCATACACAGCAGCTCGTGTGGTGTTTTCTCCCAGATCTCTGCAGTCATGGAGGTCTGGAAGTACTTATTAAGCCACCAAGTCGTATAGCACAACCGATTCCAGACTGAACTCCCACGGGGGTGCTGGAGAATCATGCTAGTTGGAATTTGGCTGTGAAATGGAAATGTGGGTTCATCTAGTGAATTGATGAGTTAATTTATTCAGAAAAAAGAGGGCAAATTTGCAGCATTTGCTTTGGCCTTGAAAGCACTGAATTAAATGCTTCACCAGTTTGGTTCACTGGATCCCACATTTCCAAGAGGATTAGACTAGTTAGTATAACCCTGATATCCACACATAAAATTAATACCAAAATAAGCACCAGGATTCCAAAAATGCATCAATGGGATATGCAGAATAATCACATTTTTTTTCTTCTTCCGGGCTAGTTCTAGACACACTTATGATGTAAGGAAATTTGCCTTAAGTTCCCTCATCCCCTTCCCTTACCCTTCTCTTATCTACATACTGAGACACTCAATGTCTGTGGCTCTTTCCCTTGTGCCTGAGACAACTCATTGTGGGCATCATCACATCCCAGTTTTTCCCAATCTCTTTCTGCTCAGAAACTCACCTCTTAGAAGTCATTCCCTCCTACACTAATAGCTACAGGCTAGGGAAGATTATTTTCCCAATGCTGTTTGTGTTTGCACACCTCCTTGATTATGGCAGAATGTCACAGATAGAAGCAGACCCAGAAAAGAGATTTTGAGGGCCAGGACGGTTCTTCTCAGGACATCTTGAATCATATAAAGCTGTTAACACCATTATCTGCCTCTCATTCTCACTTTCCATTCTTTTGTTTTTCTTTTCTCAACTGTGTGTAAAGCCACAGCAGGAGGTACAGGGGCCGAAAGGCAGGTGGGGCACAGTCCTTGTGAAATTGTAGGTGGTAGTCAAATCCATTTCACCTGCCTTCACTAATCAAGGTCATCTACAAAAGGCTTGCATGGCCTCCAAGCGCACGTAGCTGGAACAGTAAGATGTTTGCCCAGGTTACTTTCCAGGAGCTTGGAATCAGCTGTGTCTAATGGAGCTGAGCTCGTTAAGACTGGATAGGACCACCCACCCTCCAACTGGGCATGCGCGAGTGTTTGAGCTCAGTGACCTTTGACATCAGAGGGCCCAAAACTCCACCCTCAGAACGTGCAGGAGCCTGTAGCCTAGTTACGCCTGCGCAGAATGTTAGGGCACCTTTTCCAATCACCTTCCCCCACGCTCCCCTCGCCTCAGACCGCCCTGCCGCTTCGCTCTATCCCGTAAGTACCCTGAGCCCCTTGCATACAAGGCGGCCGGCTTGCGATCTGGTCTCCCGTCTCCTGGCTCCGCTGCCTTGTGAGTAAACCCTCTCTTTGTTCGCAAACCTCGGTGTCGGCGTGTTCGCTTACTGTTCGTCAGACAAAACAAACCTGGCTAGGTAAAACTTGTCTTAGAGAGGCTTACTTTTTAAACAAGTATTTAAACAGTTACAGTGCAGTTTAATAAGTGCTGAAGTATGGTCAAGGTGCTGTGAAAACCCCAGAAAGGAGATTTTGCCTGTTGCAGGAGGAAAAGGATAACAGTGTTGGTAAGATTTGAGTTGGTATTTTAAAAATGTAAAAAGTTGGCCTTGGTGGGGAGGGTATAGTTCAAGTGGTATGCTTAGCATGCATGAGGTCCTGGGTTCAATCCCCAGTACCTCCTCCAAAAAATTAAGCCTAATTATCTACCCTCCCCCCACCCCCCAAAAAAGTTAGCCTGGGTGCAGAGGGCATAAACGTTGATTCAACAAATAAAAACTTAATCATCCTGGAAGAAAAAACACAAGAAAAAAACACATGGCTGACCTTTGACCAACTGTGCCAAATTATCTCCTCTATTGATAGAACCTGGAGATTCAAGGAGCCTGCCTAAAGGCAGCTCCCGGATGAAGACTGAGTTGAGGACTGCCAGCTTCCTCAGAGCACACAGGTAAGGCTGTGCATGCACCAAGGTGTTGGTCCTGGTGAGAGATTCTTCTTTGAGTGTGTGATTAGGAGCGCAGTAGCAGCCTGGAACTGGGGACACTTCTCCCTTCCATTCAGCGGGTTATGAATGAAAGCTTCTGATGGGATTTAAAACCAGCAGTCCAGCACTCCAGACTCATCACTTTAGACTGGTAACCGATTCCATCGTATCTCTGGCACAGGAGACCCGATGAATTTGGGCATGTGGTGTAAAGGCACAGGAAGAGTATCAAATGGATTTTTCTCCGGTTGTCTCTGCTTGGGTATTAGGTGCTGTGAACAGGTGCATAATATCAAGCCCTCCCTGCCTTCTCTCTTGCTTACATTCTTAGAAATGGCTGTTCTCCAGAACCCAGGCTTGAACCCTGGGCACCGTATTTGAGATGGCAGAGTGCCATGGTTAAGGCTGCAGGCTTTTGGAGACACATGACCTGGTTTAAATCCAAGCTCCTTAGTTACTAGATGTAAAACCTTAGCAAGTTATTCAACATCCTGTGCTTAAGTTCCCTCAGCTGTAACATGGGGATGATACTAGCATCTGTCTTACATGGTTGCTATGAGAACTAAACAGCTTCATGTATCTAAAGCCCTTAAAGGTGTACCTGCACATTGTAAGTGATCTGTACCTGTTAGCTATTTCTCTTCTTATTGCTGAGTGCACACTCTACTGTTTCATTCCAGATTTCAGAAAGGAGGACCTATGATAAATTCAAAGAGCCATCAGGAATACCCTGGACACAGGTAAGGAATATGACCCGGGACAATGACCCCCTTGTTCCCTTCTCAGGACAGGGAGGCACGAACTGGATGGGATTATAATGCAAACATCCTGAAAGGGGCAACTCTTTTGCATCTGCCACCTAGTGAGAGGTGAAATGTGGCCAAGTGTGCTGTCTGTTTCAGGTCCCTGAGTGCAGGGAAGTGGAGTGTGAGATAATTGGGCTCTGGGGGGGAAAACATGGGATCAGCTTTAGGCAGTCTTGGAAAAGATGTGAAGGGATCCTTCATGTTGCTACATAATTCAGACTAGCAGGCAGGGTCCTGAAAACAAGCCATTCTGAGGAATAGTCTGTGTGCAGAGTTGGGCTGTGCTCAGTGCCATGGTTCTTGGTAATGTAACAGTGTAGGAACCGTGATCCAGGCATTAATACTCTCAATCTACCCTGTCCTTCCTGCTCTCCTCCACTGACCTAATCCAGACTCATTCTCCTGGAATCGTATGGTAGCCTTAAATCTGCCCAGCTCCCCCATTGCCAGCCTCTCTCCTTCCGATCCACTTTCCCAGGGCTGTCAGATTGATCTTTCTGAAGCATTGCTCTGATCACTTCCCTGCCAAACAACTTGCACTAGCTCTCCACTGACTCACTGACCTACTGAGACCAGCCAGTGTCACAAGTGAGCAAAGTGGACAAGATGAAATGAAACAGGCACCCTTCAGGTCTGAAAGCTTGGAAATGTTCCTAACTTCCATAAGGAGATGCACTTCCTCCCATTTATTTTGATAGTGGAGGCTTTCTAAATCTACAGTTTATTTCCCACTTTTAGCTCACACTTCATACAAGAAGTATCACTTCATTCTTAACTGTTATAAGAAAAACAGCCCTGCCAGTCAAATGATTGTCTTAGGATGTTGGTTCGACTGCATAAATGAAGATCAAAGTACAGTGGCTTACTAAAGATACAAGATTTATTTATCATTCACACGAACGTGTATGTTGATAGGTGGTCGAGGGTCGAGGGTTGGGGTTAGAAGGTTCTATTCCATGCAGCTGTATTGAGACCCCAGTCTCTCATGTCCTCTGTTGTGGTTCTCAGTGCCTCGTCCAAGGACTCCTCAGGAGCCCCTGAGACCCTTTCAAGGGTTTACAATATCAAATTAATATTTAAATGAGGTATAATTGATAAATAATATTTTCAGATATGCAATGTAGTAATTCGAAATTTTTATAGATAATACTCAATTTAAAGTAAGTATAAAATACTTTAAATACTTTGGCTATGTTCCTTGTGCTGTACAATATATTCTTGTAGCTCATTTTATACACAGTAGTTTGTAATTTGTACCTCTTAATTCGCCATCTTGTCCTTCCCCATTCCCTCTCCCCACTGGGAAATACTAGTTTGTCCCCAGTATCTGAGTCTATTTCTATTTTCATGTGTATATTCATTTGTTATATTTTTTAGATTTCACATATAAGTATAACATACCATATTTGTCTTTCTCTGACTTAAGTCACTAAGCATAATACCCTCAAGGTCCATCCATGTTGTTGCAAATGGTAGAATTTCATTCATTTTTATGTCCAAGTAATATACCACATCTTTATCCATTCATCATCATTGGACACTTAGACTGCTTCTGTATCTTGGCAGTTGTAAAAAATGCTGCTGTGAACATTGGGATACATGTATCCTTTTGAATTAGTACTTTCTGGGGTTTGTGTTTTTTTTTGATACGTACCCAGGAGTGAAATTGCTGGATCATTTGGTAGTTCCATTTTTAGTTTTTTGAGGAACCTCTGCACTGTTTTCCATAAAGGCTGCAGCAGTCTGCGTTCCCACCAGCAGTATACCAGGATTCCCTTTTCTCCACATCCTCGCCAATATTTATTTGTAGACTTTTTGATGATAGCCATTCTGACAGGTGTGAGGTGATATCTCATTGTGGTACTGATTTGCACTTCCGTGGTGAGGGATGCTGAACATCTTTTCATGTGCCTGTTGGCCATCTGTATGTCTTTGGAAACAATTCTATTCAGGTCTTCCCTTTTTTTTTCTTTTTTTAAAATCAAGCTGTTTGGTTTTTTTGATATGCAATTGTATGACCTGTTTGTTTATTTTGAATATTGACTTCTTACTGGTCATATCATTTGCAAATATCTTCTCCCATTCAGCAGGTTGTTCATTTTGTTGAAAGTTTCCTTTGTTGTGTAAAAAGCTTTTAAATTTAATGAGGTTCCATTTGTTCATTTTTGCTTTTATTTTATTTGCCTTAGGAGACCACAGAAAATATTGCCACAACTTAAGTCAAAGAGTGCTCTGCTTAATACTGTCTTCCAAGAGTTTTAGGGTTTCAGGTCTTACATTTAGGTGTTCAATGCATTTTTAGTTTATTTTTGTAGATGGTATGAAGAAATACTCTAAGCTAATTTTTTAACATGTAGCTGTCCAATTTTCTCAGCACCAGTTACTGAAGAGACTATCTTTTCCCCATTGTATATTCTTGCCTTTTTTGTCATAGATTAATTAACCAAAAGGGCTTAGGTTTATTTCTGAGTTCTCTATTCTGTTCCTTTGACCCATGTGTCTGTTTTTGTGCCAGTACCATGCTCTTCTGATTACTGTAGCTTTGTAGTACAGTCTGAACTCAGGGAGTGTGTTTTCACCTTTGTTCTTTTTTCTCAAGATTACTTTGAATATTTGGGGTCTTCTGTTGGTCCATAGAAATTTTAGGATTATTGGTTCTAGTTCTATGAAAAATGTACTGGTTATTTTGATAGGGATTGCATTAAATCTGTAGATTGCTTTGGGTAGTATGGCCATTTTAATAAAATTGATTCTTCTAGTCCAAGAGCATGGGTTGTCTTTCCCTTTTTATCATCTTCAATTTCCTTTATCAGTGTTTTATAGTTTTAAGAGTGTTGAGTCTCTCACATCCTTGGTTAAATTTATTCCTAGGTATTTTATTCTTTTTGATTCAATTTTAAAAGTGATCTTTTTTTGCTTCCTCTTTCTAATAGTTCATTATTAGTGAATAGAAAAGCAATAAATTTAGGTATATTAATCTTGTATCCTGCAACTTTACAGATTTCATTTATTCTAATTGTTTTTTGGTAGAGACTTTAGGGTTTGTATAATATGTCATTTGCAAATAGTGACAGTTTTACTTTTTTCCCTTCCAAGGTGGATGCATTTTATCTTGTCTGATTGCTATGGATACGACTTCCAATACTAAGTTAAATAGAAGTGGAAAGAGTGGGCATTTTTGTCTTGATCTTGATTTTAGAGGAAAGGCTTTCAGATTTTCACCGTTGAGCAGGATGATGGCTGTGGGTTTGTTACAAATGACCCAAATTATGTTGAGATAATGTTCCCTCTACACCATGTTAGATAGTTTTTTTATCAAGAATGAATGTTGAATTTTGTCAAATGCTTTTTCTGCACCTATTGAGATGATCATGTGATTTTTATCCTTTGTTAATGTGGTGAATGTGGTTAATGTGGTATCAACATTGATTTTGTGAATATTAAATCATGCCTACATCCCTGAAGTAAATCCTGCTTGCTCAGGATGTATGTTCCTTTTTGTATATTGTTGGATTTAGTTTGCTAATTTGAAGCTTTTTGCATCTGTATTATCATAGACATTGGCCTGTAATTTTCTTTTTGTGGTGTCTTTGTTTGGTTTTGGTATCAGGGTAATGGTGGCCTTGTACAATGAATTTGGGAGTGTTCATCCTCTTCAATTTTTTGGGATGTTTCAGAAAGAAAGTATTAGCTCTACTTAGATGCAATTCTGCTGTGAAGCCATCTGGTCCTAGACTTTTTTTTTTTTTCGCTGGGAGCCTTTACTACAAATTCAGTTTCACTACTAGTGATTGGTCAGTTCAAATGGTCAGTTTCTTCCTGATTCTGTCTTGGCAGGTTGTATGATTCTAGAAACTTGTCCATTCTTCTAAGTTGTTTCAGTTGTTAGTATAACTGTTCATAGCATTCTCTGATTTTTATTTTTCTTTGTATGTTTGTGGTGCTGGCGGTGGTTTCTCCTCTTCCATTTCCTGTTTTATTTCAGTCCTCTCTCTCGATGAGCCTGGCTAAAGGTTTATCAATTTTGTTTATATTTTCCAGAAAATAGCTCTTAGTTTCATTGACCATTTCTGTTGGGGTTTTTTTTTTTTTTGTCTCTATTATATTTAGTTTCTCTCTGATCTTACCTCCTTTCTTCTGCTAACTTTGGGCTTTGTTCTTTTGAAAATTCCTTTAGATGGTAGCTCTAGGTGTTTATTTGAACTTTTTCTTATTTCTTAAGCTAGGTCTATATTTCTGTAAACCTCTCTTAGAACTGCTCTTGCTGCATCCCTAGATTTTGGAAAGTTGGTTTGCATTCTCATTTGTCACATTCGTATTTTCGAATTTCCTCTTTGATTTCTTCATTGACCCATTGTGTTTTTTTGTTGTTTTTTTTAGTGCGTGTTGTTTAGTCTCCACTTTTTCTTTTTTCTTTCTATAATTGACTTACAGTTTCATATCATAAAGTGGTTGAAAAAATGCTTGATATAATTTCTGTGCTCTCAAATTTGTTGACTAGTTTCATGGCTTAGCATGCCATCTATCCTGGAGAATGTCCTATGTGCACTTAAAGAATGTATATTCTGCTGTGTTTTGGAGGCCTATCCTGTAGATTAAGTCCAACTGGTTTATTGTGTCATTTAAGACTATGCCTTACTGTTTTTTTTTCCCTGAAATGATCTGTCCATTGATGTAAGTGGAGTGTTATTGTCCCCTACTGTCACTGTATTGTTGTCAATTTCTCCCTTTTTAACCAATGCTTGCTGTATATATTTAGGTGCTCCTGTATTGGTACATATGTGATAATGAGTATAGTATCCTCTTCTTGTATTGATCTCTTTATTACTATATAGTACCCTCCTTTGTCTTTTGTTATAGACTTTGTTTCAATGGCTATTTTGTCTGGTCTGAGTGTTACTACCCCTGTTTTCTTTTTTCTGTTTGTATGACATACCTTTTCCCATCCCCTCACTGAAGCCTGTGTGTATTTTCAGCCATGAAGTGAGTCTCTGGTAAGCAGCATATGGATGGGTCTTGTTTTTTCATCCAATCAGCCACCATATATCTCTTGGAGCACTTAGTCTATTGACATTTAAAGTCATTGTTGACAAGTATGTACTTACTGCCATTTTGTCACTTGTTTTCTGGTTGTTTTTATAGTTCTCAGTTCATTTCTTTTTGTTTGTTCCCTTCTAGTTTGACTTTCTTTAGTGATAGACTTGTCTTCCTTTCTTTCTAGTTTCGTATCGTAGTTTTTGATCTGTAGTTACTATGAGGTTCATATATGTTGATATATATCTACTTGTTTTAAACTGGTAGTTATTTAAGTTCAAACAAATTCTAAAAGATCTATATTTTTTACTCACCTCCCTCACATGTTGTGTTTTGATGTCCTAATTTATATCTTCATGCTTACCCCTTCACTGTTTGTTGCATTTATAGCTGTTTTTACAATTTTTTTGGCTTTTAATCTTTATATTAGCTTATTTAAGTGGTTGATCCAACTAAAAATGTGTAAAACATTTTGGAAAGGTGACGTTTAGCTGGAGTCTTCAAATTTGTGATTAACTTGAAATGTTCTGAAAAATGTGTTTCTAGTTGTCATATAAAAATCATTTATATCTATATTTTTAATTGAAGTATAGTCAGTTTACAATATTGTGTCAATTTCTGGTGTACAGCACAATGCTTCAGTCATACATGAGCATACATACATTTGTTTTCATATTCTTTTTCACCTTAAGCTACTACAAGATATTGAATATAGTTCCCTGTGCTATACAGTATGAACTCGTTGTTTATCTATTTTATATATATTAGTTAGTATCTGCAAACCTTGAACTCTCAATTTATCCCTTCCCATGCTGGTAACCATAAATTTGTTTTCTATATCTGTGAGGCTGTTTGTTTTGTCAGTAAGTTTGTCTTTTTCCTTTTTTTAGATTCCTCATATAAGTGATATCATATGGTATTCTTCTTTCTCTTTCTGGCTTACTTTACTTAGAAGGACAATCTCCAGATCCATCCATGTTGCTGCAAATTATCTTATTCTTTTTATGACTGAATAGTATTCCATTGTATAAATATACCACAACTTCTTTATCCAGTCGTCTGTTGATGGACATTTAGGCTGCTTCCATGTCTTGGCTATTGTATATAGTGCTGCTATGAACATTGGGGTGTGTGTATCTTTTCAAATAGGTTTAGTATTGATGAATGCTTAGTTTTTGCTTGTCTGAGTTCTTTATCTCTCCTTCAATACTAAGTGATCTTGCTGGGTAGAGTATCCTAGTTTACAGATTTTTCCCTTTTGGCACTTCGAATATATCATGCCACTCCCTTCTGGCCTGCAAAGCTTCTCCAGAGAAATCAGTTGACAGCCTTAGGAGGTTCCCTTGCATATGACTTTGTTTTTCTCTTGCTGCCTTTAGAATTCTCTAACTATTGCCATTTTAATTATGATATGTTTTGGTGTTGGTCGGTTGGGGTTCATCTTGTTTGGGATCCTCTGTTCTTGTTGTACTCAAATATGTTTCTTCAGGCTTGGGAAGCTTTTAGCCATATTTCCATCACATACTTTCTCAACCTCCTTCTCTCTCTCTCTCCTCTTTCTTGGCCCCTATAATGGGAATGTTGGTACCTGTGATATTATGCTAGAGATCTCTTAAACTATTCTCACTTTTTTTCTTTTTGCTATTCTGATTGAGTGATTTCCATTTTATCTTCCAGGTCACTAACCTGTTCTTCCTTATTACTTGATCTGCTATTAATTCCTTCTAGTGTGTTTTTCATTTCACTTATTGTATTCTTCAGTTCTGACTGGTTCTTTTTAATATTTTGTAGTTCCTTGTTAAAATTCTCATTATGTTTTTCTGTTTTTTTTTTAATTTAGAATTCTCACTGTGTTTGTTTTTTGTAGTTTAGTTGGAATTCATATTACTAATGCTTTGAACTCTACCTGGTATATTGTTTCCATTTCATTATTTTTTTCATGGGTTTTGTCTTGTTCTTTCAATTGAGACCAGTTTTCTCATTTTGCTTAACTTGCTCTGTCTCTATGAATTTAGGTGAAACAGGTATTACCATCTTAAAGTGGTGTCCTTATGTGGGAGCATCCCTATACAATCTTCCTGTGGCCAGTGGCTTTGGTAGGAGAGCTGAATTCGACATGAACATAAGTTATATCTTTCCTGAGTCTGTGCTGGCAGCTATCATCTTGGTAGGAGGTGAGACTAGAGATGGATGGGCACTAGGGCCAGATCCAGGTGTGAAGCATGGCTTTCCCTGTGCTTAGGGGCCATCACCTATCAGGGGCAGGACTGCGTCCCAGTCCCAAGTTGTTGAAGCAGAAGCCCTGAAGTTCAGGTCCAAGCTGGCTCTGTTCTCTTTTAGTGTGGGCTCTTCCCCATCTCAGCACCAGCACCCTTGGCCCTGAGGAAAGCAGTGCTGGAGCAAGAGGGCCCTATGCAGGCTGTTGACTTGTGACAGGGTATAGGATGTGGTGATCCAGCCACAGACAGTTCTGAGCTGCTTCTGATGTGCTGCCTGTGTAAGCGCCAGTAAGAGATTTCCCTGCCCGGCTCAGACAATGCTTCCCTACCTCACATCTGACCTCCCCGCTCAGCCTCTGCCCACTCTGCCCTGGTATGGAATTGCACTGCAAGGCAGGCAGGGCCTGTGTGGACTCAGCGTGTGTCAGTGCATTGCCTCTGGCGGTCCTGTCTCCATCAGCCATCAGGAATGTTTCTCGTGGGCTGCCTGTGCAAGCGCCAGTAATGACTGCCTGTGCCCTGCTCAGACGCTGCTTTGGGTTTGAGTTGCCTCTGAGTCACACAGCTGAGCTCTTTCTTTGTTCATGGTGGTCCTTGCTCCAGGCATTATGATTTAAAATAAGTTGGGCTGAAGATTTCACTGGGCTCACACTGGGTTGCACACAGGGCTGGTCGTAGGAAGCTGGGTGCCACTCCAGCAGTTTTCAGTCCACCCTTTGGCCTGCCTCAGGAACAAGCAGATGTGGATGTGTTCCTCCCAAGTGGAGTCCAGGCTTCCAACAGTGCTCCTGTTAGTCTCACCAGCCCTCCAGCCAGCCAAGGGGGCTCATCTTCCCCGTGTCAAACCCCAAGACCAGGGTGCCCAGTGTGTGGCTGGAACCACTCACTCCCCAGGGTAATCTCTGTTTTCCTCTGAGTTCCCTCCCAGGGCACAGGTACCAACTTGATCTTTATCTTCCCTTCCTACCCAATTTCATGTGGATTTTTCTTACAGCCTTGGTTGTACAGGAGTATTTCTTCCAGTTTCCAGTGAGAGTTGTTCCACATGTAAATGTATTTTTGATGTGTTCATGGAGGTAGGTGTGGTCCATGTCCTCCTAATTCATCGTCTTGACTGATCTTCCTGGTAGCTGTATTTTCAGTTTTCTGAGGAAACTTCCCACTGTTTTCCATAGTGGTCTCACAGATTTACACTCCCACTGCAGAGTACTTGGGATCCCTTTTCACCACATCCTCACCAATATTTGTTGTTTGTGGTCTTCTTGATTAGAGCCATTCTGACAAGTGTGAAGTGATCTCATAGTTTCGACTTACATTTTTCTGAATAATAATGTTGAATGTCTTCTCATGTGCCTATTGGCCATCTCTGTGTATTCTTTGGGAATATGTCTGTTTAGATCTTCCCATTTTCTATCAGGCTGTTTTTTGATATGGAGTGGTATGAGCTGTTTATATAGTGTAGGTATTAGCCTCTTACTGGTCACAAAATCATTTGCAAGTGTTTTCTCCCATTTAGTAGGTTGTCTTTTAGTTGATAGTTTCCTTTGCCAACTAAAAGCTTTTAGGTTTAATTCGATTCCAGTTCATATTTTTGCTGTCATTTCTTCTGCCTTAGGAGACAGATTTTTAAAAATATTACTACAACTTAGGTCAGAGAATGTTCTGCCTGTTTTCTTCTGGGAATGTAATGGTTTCTGGTCTTATATTTAGGTCTTTAATCCATTTTGAGTATATTTTTGTATATGTATGAGGAAATGTTCCAATTTCATTCCTTTACATTTCATTGTCTGCTTTCCCCAGCACCACTTATTGAAAAGATTACCTTTTCCCCATTGTGTATTCTTGCCTCCTTTGTCTTAGATCAATTAACCATAGATGTGGGTTTTTTTATTTTGTTTTGTCTTGGTTTTTTTTTTTTTTTTGAACTCTATATTCTGTTCCATTGATCTGTGTGTTGTTTTTGTGCCAGTAGCATACCTGTTTTCATTACTGTAGCTTTGTAGTACAGTCTGAAGTCGGGGAACATGATACCTCCATCTTCTAAGTCGGGGAACATGATACCTCCATCTTCTGTTCTTTCTTAAGATTATTTGGCTATTAGGAGTCTTTTTTACTTCTATATAAATTTTAGAATTATTTGTTTTAGTGACACAAAAATTCCATTGGTAATTTTACAGAGGCTGCATTGAATCTGTAGCTTGCCTTGGGTAGTCTAGTTATTTTAACAAAATTATTCCAACCTGTGAACACAGTTATATCTTTGTGTCTGATTGTATTGTCTTCAGTTTCTTTCATCAGTGATCTTATAGTATTTTTATTAAAATATTAAGGTTTTTGCCACATTCCTTTCCTCATGAATACACAGTGAAATATTCCACAGGTTATATGATATGTGCTATCACAACCAATTAAATGTGAAAGCAAAACTGAGAGTCTAGCTGTCTTCTATAGCCAGACTTTAAAGAGATTTACAAAAATATAATACAATGCTACACTTTTCACAGAACTGTGTTATGTATTATCTTTCATAAAAAACTTTATTTACATTAATGTGATGGATTCATTGTTACTTTAAATATCTTTAAATGTTCTCACTTCATTTCAAACATCATAAATATTAATAGATATAATGCACACAAATTAAAGTTCTTTGGAGTCCTCAATTTTTAAGAATTTTAAGGAATCCAGAAAGCATAAAGTTTGAAAACCACTGCCCTAGATGTTTCCCTCATCTGTAAGGTTGAAGCTGGCACATACCATGTCTGTGTTCCAGCTGGAGGGAAGGACAGAGGAAGCGGAGGGAAATCAACCTTCATTAAGAATATTGCTCAGAACCTGCTGTCATTGCTTCTGCTCACATCTCATTGGCCAGAATATCATTCCATGGCCATGTCCTGTAAGGAAGATGGGAGTCTTGTAGCAGCAGCAAAGATTGCCAGCAAGTTATCTGAAGCTAGCAGGGGTATGAAATAGATCCTTTTCTCACAGCCCTCAGAAGGAACCAACCCTTCTGACCCCTTGACCTAGGACTTCTACCCTCTACAACTTCAAGAAAGTGAATTTCTCTCACTTAACCACCCAGCTTGCGGTACTTTGTGGAAGCCTTAGCAAGCTAACGCAGAATGTAAAGCAGCTTAAGAAAACTGCCCATCAAGTAATGAAAACAACCACACATGGCAGAAATTCCTTGAAGAAAAGAGATGAATTCCATGTTTAAAAGGAAAAAAAAAAAAAGAAAGAAATCTTGTGTTTTAACATCTCTGTCTGTCCAACTGGCTTGTTGATGCCGAAAAGGCATCTGAACATCATTTCACTACTAGTCATGCATATTTATACTTACATTCATTGCTTTGCTTCTCTCTTCTCTGGCTCCCAGACTAAGTATAAATGCAGGAATTGGAAGTCTCCTTAAAGCCCTTAAGGTCCCATTTATCTGTGCTCAATTCCCTGTCAGGAGTGTAATGGATGACAACATGCTAATATATTAACTGCTGTCTTACTTTAAACGTATTATGCTAAACAAGCGTAACTGAGCTTCCAAAGTGAAAAATAATAGTTTCTTTATACACATGAGAATGCGCCTGGTAAAATGTTTTTCTCTTCCTACTTAGCACTGTCATTTTGGAATCAATAATATTTCTTAACAAGGTATTTTCTTTATGGTTGAGCCCTGTGAAATTATAAGCCAGCATAAAAATGTTTATCATGTAGATTACTTCACAAGGAATATGTATATCAAGACATCAAGTTGCATATCTTAAATACATAGAATTTTTGTCAACCGTACCTCAGTGAAACTAGAAAAAAAGAAAAATGTTTACCATGTAGTCAACTACAAAAAGCAGGTCCAGCATAGACTGATCAGGTACTGGTGGGTCAATGTGGTAGGTCCGTTCAGTGGTCCATCCACCATTCAGGACTCTGAAAGAATCACAGTTAATGTGATGCATAATTATACATTGCCTCAGTGTATAATTGAGGTATTCCCTTTATCAATTTAGCATTTATTGAAAGTCCACCTGAAATAGTGTGAGAGGAATACTATACTTCAGGCTGCCACACTAGTCACAGTAGAGAGGAGGCAGGATGGTACAGTGGGAAGGAAGATTGTGAGCCTGGGGGCAAAGTCATTCAGGTTCTCGTCTTGGCTCTGCTGCTACCAAGCTGTGTGGGATGGGAGGCCACGGGCTTCATCTCTCTGGGTCCGGCTTTCTCCATATGTGAACAGACATGACTGGAGCATAGAATTTCTCAGATTCATGACTTCTGTTGGAATGTTCTCCTGAGTTTATGCTCTCAGGTATTATATGTGCATTATTTTCAAAAGCCGAAAAATGAATAGACCTTTTTGAAAGAGCTTAGTTTGACTCTTTCACTGATCACGAATAGAAGAGGCATGGGCAGATACTTGTTGGGTGTCTACTTGTTTTGCTTAGTCTGTAATTAGCTTGGAAAATCTCGATTACTGACTGTGTGAAGAATTTATATCGTCTCCAAAGTTTGCTTCAGTTCTGTGTTGGTAATTGATGTTGTGGATGAGAATGCAGATGTCTAGCTTCAGTTCCATTTGTTCACGATTCTAGCATAATGCCTTGAAAAGATAAGTGGTTTTATGACTGAGTATATACAGTTTAGAATTTCTTCTTTCCCTTTCAGTCAAAACTGAAAACTGAAAATCAAACTGAAAATCCTGAACTTTTATGTTCCTTTTAGTTAAATGGAGAGATTTTCTGTATTTCCTAAAGTTTTTATGTGTCGGTTTCTTTTTTAAGCATCACAGATTCTTGGCACTCAGTTTTGGTTGCTGTTAACTAAAAAAATTGTTGGCCATACACTTTGTAATATGAGCAAAGAAAGTACACATCCACCACAATATATGTAGACCTAGTTCTCAGTGAGGATTTCGGGGATAAGATAAGAGTGAACAAAGTTCCCCATTTAGTATTGGCATAGAGAAAGGGCTTAATGCCTTCAGTCGAGAACAGTATTTCACTAATGTTTGGCCATTTGAAGTTGAGAAATGTTGTACTTATGTGACTTTTCAGAAAAATTAAGTATACTTGGAAATACATGCTTTGTTTCTGAGTTGTGGGCTTTTGTGGTTTTCATGATAGATTGGTTTTTATATCTTCTGTTTAATAGTAAAGAAGCATCTTGTGGCAGCTGTATCACATAAATAGTACCACGAGGAGCATATGGGGTAAAGAAACTCTTGAAGAAACAATCAAGATCCAGAGCATTTTATTGGCAGGAAAAAAATTTTAGAGAACTTTTACTTTTTATTTTTTCTTTTGTTCATATCTTATTTTATAGCCTTTGCAATTCAGCTTCCCTTAAGTGATACCCAGTAGCATGAGTACTTAGAAAGTTTACCATTAAAGCTAAACATATACTTAATTTTTAAAGACATGGATCTTCTCCAGAAGCCCTTCCAAATTACAGTACATTAGGGCTCTTACATCCTGCCTCTGTTCAATCAAAGAGAAGCATTTATCTTAGATATTTCCAAGTTTTTACCCAAATGATTTGTTCTCACATCCCAGAAGGCATTTGGCAGCAGAAATGTCATATGCATTCACATTAACCTATTTTTTAAAACATTTAAGGAAACAACGTGAGTTGCCTAATCCCCACATCAGTGCTACCAACTAGTGGCAACTCTCTGGATCCTTGCTTCAGAAAATATTTGGTTCATTTTGTGAAGGAAACAAACTGAGACTTTGCCTCATCTGTTTGGCCTTTTATTCCTTAAAGCTTGCAGGGACGCATGGTGAGGGTGCTTTGCTAAATAAGAGTAAAAGGTAACCCTAGGAATTATCAAAAGAATCCTCTGCCTTTATGGGAAAGCCAGACAAACCTTCTTGATCAAGAACACAATCTACCTTAGACTAAGAGTAAAACACTTGTTATTTCAAACAAACAAAACAAAACCTTTTTCTTACTCCTCCTAAATTAATAAAAACATACACTCCTGTGAATTCAGTTATTTTTAATACGTATCCCTTTGTCTCCCACCAAACACAAACATTTTTATTCATTCAACAATTTTTCCGCTTTTTTTGAGAAATAATGGATATACATCACTGTAAGGTGCAGAGAGCATGGTTTGATTTACATGCACCATGAAATGATAACAGTAAGTTTAGTTAAGTTCATCATCACATAGGTACAACAAAAAGAAAAGAGAAACTTTTACCTTGTAATGGGAACTTTTAGGGTCTACTCTTTAACAAAGTTCCTATATATCATAGAGCAGTGTTAACTATGTCATCATGTTGTAGGTTACATCCCTAGTGCGTACTTATTTTAACATTGGAAGTTTGTACCCTTTGATCAACTTACTCCAATTCCCTCTCCTCTCACCCCACCCCAAACTCTGATAACCAGTCTGATCTCTGATCTTTTTGTATGAGTTTGGTGTTTTTGCTCTTTAGATTTCATGTGTAAGTGAGATCATACAGTATTTGTCTTTCTCTGACTTACTACACTTAATATAATGCCTTTGAGATCCATCTTTGTTGTCACAAATGTTAGGACTTCTTTTTTTTTTTTAATAGCTGAATAATATTCTATTTATGTAATACCATATCTTCTTTATCCATTCATCTATCAATGAACATGTAGGTTGTTTCCACGTCTTGGCTATTGTAAATAATACGATGAACATGGGTACAGATACCTGAGATAGTGTTCTCATTTCCTTTGGATATATTCCCAGGAGTGGAACTGCTGGATTATATGGAAGTGCTCATTTTAATTTTTTGAGAAAACTTCATACTGTTTTCCATAGTGACTACACCAATTTACAACCCCACTAACAGCACACAAGAGTCCCCTTCTCTCTACATCCACACAACATTTGTTACTTCTTGCCTTTTGATGATGACCGTTATAACAGGTATGAGGTGATATCTCATTGTGGCTTTATTATTTTTTTAATATATTTTTATTGAAGTATAGTCAGTTTACAGTGTGTCAATTTCTGGTTTACAGCATAATACTTGAGTCACAAAGGAACATACATATATTCGTTTTCATATTCTTTTTCATCATAAGTTGCTATAAGATATTGAATATGGTTCCCTGTGCTATACAGTATAAACTTGTTCATTGTGGTTTTAAACAGATTTTATTTTATTTTTTAATTTAATTTATTTAATTGTGGTTTTAAACAGATAAACAGATTTTATTTAATTGTGGTTTTAAACAGATACATAGTTAGCAAGTATTTTCATATTCCATGGGTTGTCTTTTCACTTTGTTGATTGTTTGTTTAGCTGTGCAGAAGCTTTTTAGTGTGACGTAGTCCCACGTATTGACTTCTGCTTTTGTTGCTTGTACTCTAGGTATGATTTCCAAAAAATAATTGACAAGACCCATGTCAAGGAGCTTTTGTCCTATGTTTTCTTCTAGAAGTTTCATGATTTCAGTTCTTACATTTAAGTATTTCATCCATTTTGAGCTAATTTTTTGTGAGTGGTGTAAGATAGGGGTCAAGTTTCATTCCTTTAGATGTGAATATCCTGTCTTCTCACTACCATTTATTGAGGAGACTGTCTTTTCTCCATTGAGTATTCTTGGCTCTTTTGTCAAATATTAGTTAACTTTATATGATTTATGATGTTAGTGGGGAGCTTGTCATATATGGCCTTTATTATGTTGAGATATGTTCCCTCTATGCCTAATTTGTTAGGCATATGCTTGATTCTGTTCCATTGGCCTCTTTTTTTAATTCTGTTATAATTCTATTTTAATTACTATAGCTTTATAGTGTAGGTTAAAATCAGGAAGTGTGATGCCCCCTTCTTTGTTCTTATTATTTTAGCTATTCAGTGTTTTCGGTGGTACTATACAAATTTTAGGAGTGTTTTTTCTATTTTTGCTTTTTAAATGCCATTGGAATCTTGACAGGGATTGCATTGAATCCACAGATAGCTTTTGGTATTATTGACATTTCAACAGTATTTATTCTTCCAATCCATGAACACAGGTTACCTTTCCATGTATTTGTGTCTTATATTTCTTTCATCAGTGAAAATGTAATTTTCAGAGTAGAAAATTTTCACCTCTTTGGTTAAATTTATTTCTAAGTGTTTTATTGTTTTAATGCTATTGTATATGGGATTGATTGATTTTTCATAAAACTCATTGTTAGTGTATAGAAATGATACTGATTTTGGTATCTTAATTTTGTATCCTACAACTTTACCAAATTCGTTGATTAGTTTTGACAGTTTTTGGGGAGTCTTTAGGATTGTCTGTATATAAGATGACATCATCTGCAAATAGGAACAATTTGACTTCTTCCTTTCCAATTCTGATGCCATTATTTTTCTTGTCTGATTGCTCTAGCTAAGACTTCCAGTACTATGTTGATTAGGTGTGGTGAGAGTGGGCCATGTGTCTTGTTTCTGATCTTAGGGGAAAAACTTGAAACCTTTCAGCACTGAGTATAATGTTAGCTGTGGGCTTGTCATTTATGGCCTCTATTATGTTGAGAAATGTTCCTTCTATAGTCTAATTTGTCAAGTGTTTAACATGAACAGATGTTGAATTTTGTCTAATGTTTTTTCTGTGTCTATTGAGCTTATCATACTATCCTTTCCTTTCATTCTGTTCAATGTGATGTATCACACTGATTTGCATGTGTTGAACAAGCCTTTCATCCCAGGGATAAATTCCATTAGATCATGGTGAATGATCCTTGTAATGTGCTGCTAAATTTGGTTTTGCTGGTATTTTGTTGAGAATTCTTGCAACTATATTCATTAGGTATATTGCCCTGTAGTTTTCTTTTCTTGTAGTGTCCTTATCTGGCTTAGATATCAGGATAATGCTGGACTTGTAAAATGAGTTTTGAAGTGTTTCCTCTTTTAATTTTTTGGAAGACTTTGAGCAGGATTTGTTTTACTCTAAATGTGTGATAAAATTTATCAGTGAAGCAGTCTGGTCCTGGACTTTTCTTCCTCGGGAGGTTTTTGATTACTGATTCAATTTCCTTACTAGTAATTGGTGTATTCAAATTTTCTATTCCTGATTCAGTCGTGGTAGATTGTATGTTACTAAGAATTTTTCCATTTCTTTTAGATTAACCAGATTGTTAGCATATAGTGTCACAGTAGCATCTTATGATCCTTTGTATTTCTGTGATGTCAGTATTAATGTCTCTTTTTTCATGTATAATTTTAATTTGGGTCCTCTCTCCTTTTTTTCCATTAATACAGAGTCTAACTTTCACTATATATTTACTATTACTAGTGAGTTTTATGCTACCTTTTTATGTTTTAATAATGCTAATTAGCATCCTTTTACTTGCAATCAAAACTACCTTTCAGCATTTCTAAGACAGGTCTAGTGATAATGAACTCCTTCAGCTTTGGTTTGGAAAATTATTTATCCTCTCTTCATTTCTGAAGGACAGCTTCACTGGGTATAGAATTCGTGGTTGAGAGTTTTCTTCTTTCAATATTTTGTAAATGTCATCTCATTCTCTCCTGGCCTGAAAAGTTTTTGTTGAGAAATATGCCGGTAGTCTTAACAGTGGTTTCCTTGTATGTAACGTCTCTCTTCTGCTACTTTTTTTAAATTTATTTTTTATTGAGGTATAATTTAAAATGTCATAGTTGTTTCAGGTGTACAACATAGTAATTCAGAAATTTGATGGACTACGCTCCTTTTAAAGTTATTATAAAATATTGGCTATATTCTCTGTGCTGTACAGTATATCCTCATAGCTTATTTGATACGTAGTAGTTTGTACTTCTTAATCCCCTACCCTTTTATTGCCATCACTCCTCCCTCTCCCTACTGGTAACCACCAGTTTGTTCTCTGTATCTGTGAGTTTGTGTACTGTTTTATTATATAGATTTGTTTTTATATTTTAGATGCTAATGTCAGTAGTAATACACAGTATTTGTCTTTCTCTGTCTTTCTTGGTCTGACTTACTTCACTAAGTATAATACCTTCCAGGTCCATCCATGTTGTTGCAAAAGGCAAAATTTCATTCTTTTATAAGACTGAATAGCATTCCACAGTGTGTTTGTAATATATAACTAGGTAAAGATGTATACATCTCACTTCTTTATCCATCCATCTATTGATTGATAACTAAATTGCTTTCATATCTTGGCTATTGTAAATAATGCTGCTATGAATATTGGGGTGTGTGTATCTCTTTGAGTTAGTGTTTTTGTTTTCTTTGGACCTATACTCAGGAGTGGAATGCTGGATCATTTGATAGTTCTATTTTTAGTTTAAGGAACCTCCATGCTGTTTTCAATAGTGACTGCACCACTTCACACTCCCACCAACAGTGCACAAGCGTTCTCTTTTTCTCTGCATTCTAATCAACATTTGTTATTTGTGAGCTTTTTGATGATAGCCATTCAGACAAGTGTGAGATAATAACTCATTGTGGTTTGATTTGCATTTTTCTAATTAATGATGTTGAACATTTTTTTGTGTGCCTATTGGCAATCTGTCTGTTTTCTCACTTTTTCATTGGGTTGTTTGTTTGCTTTTGATATGGAGTTGTATGAAGTGTTTATATATTTTAGATATTAACCCCTTAATAGTCATTGCTTGCTAAACTTTTCTCCCATTCCATAGACTGTCTTTTTATTTTGTCAGTGGTTTCCTTTGCTGTGCAAAAGCTTTTTAATTTAATTAAGTTCCATTTGTTTGTTTTTGCTTTTGTTTCCTTTGCCTTAAGAGGCAGATCCAAAAGAATATTACTATGATTTCTGTCAACAGTTATTCTGCCTATGTTTTCTTCTAGTAACTTTCTGATCTTAAATCTTTAGGACTTTAATCTATTTTATTTTTGTATATGGTATGAGGAAATGTTCTAATTTCATTCTTTACATGTTGCTGTTCAGTTTTCTCAGCAACACTTATTGCATAGGTTGTCTTTTCCCCGTTGTAAATTTTTGCCTCCTTTGTTATAGATTAATTAACCACATATGGAGATTTTGTTCAATCTGTAGATTGCCTTGGGAAATACAGTCATTTTAACAATATTCATTTTTCCAATTCATAAATGTGGTATATCTTTCCATCTGTTTGTGTCATCTTCAGTTTCTTTCGCAGTGTCTTACAGTTTTCTAAGTACAAGTCTTTTTATCTCCTTAGTTATACTTATTCCTGGGTGTCCTACTCTTTTTGATATCATGATAAATGAGACTGTTGTCTTAATTTCTCTTTCTGATAGTTCATTATTAGTGTATATAAGTGCAACAGATTTCCATATATTAATTTTATATAATGCAGCCTTATCAAATTCATTGAACTCTAGTAGTTTTTCAGGGGTGTCTTTAGAATTTTCTATGTGTAGTATCATGTTATCTGAAAACAGTGACAATATTACTTCTTCCTTTCCCATTTTTCTTACATGATTGCTGTGGTTAGGACTTCAATGCTATGCTGAATGAAAGTGGAGAGAGTGGACATTCTTGTATTTTTCCTGATCTTAGAGGAAATACTTTCAGCTTTTTAGTATCAGAGTATGATGTTAGCTGTGGGTTTAACATATATGGCCTTTATTATGTTGAGGTGTGTTAACTCTTCACAAAGTGAGTATAAAGGTTTTATCATAGATGAGTGTTGAATTTTGTCAGTAGCTTTTTCTGTATCCATTGAGATGATCATATTATTTTTATTCAATTTTTTAATGTGTACCACAGGACTTGTAGATATTGAACCATTCTTGCATCCTTGTAATAAATCCCACTTGATCATACTGTATGAGCTTTCTAATGTATTGTTGAATTCACTTTGTAATTTGTTGAGGATTTTTGCATCTATGTTCATTGGTGATGTTGGATAGTAACTTTCCTTTTTTGTAATATCTTTGTCTGGTTTTGGTGTGAGGATAATGCTGGCCTCATAGAAGGAGTTTGGAAGTGTTTTTCCTCTGCAATTTTTTGGAATAATTTGAGAAAGATAGGTGTTAATTCTTATCTAAATGTTTGGTAGAATGCATCTGTGAAGCCATCTGGTCCTGGACTTTTGTTTGGAGTTTTTAAGTTACTGATTCAGTTTCATTACTGATAATTGGCCTGTTTATATTTTTCTGTTTCTTTCTGGTTCAGTCTTGGAGATTGCACATTTCTGGGAATTTGTCCATTTCTTTTAGATTGTCAAGTTTATTGACATATAGTTATTCATGGTATTCTCTTGTGATCCTTTGTATTTCTGTGGTGTCACTTGTAACTTCTTTTTCATTTCTGATTTTACCGATTTGGGCCCCTTTCCTTTTTTCTTGATGAGTCTGGCTAAAGCTTTATCTGTTTTATCTTCACAACGAATCAGCTTTTAGTCTCATTGATCTTTCCTACTGTTTCTTTTGGTCTCTATTTTATTAATTTCTGCTCTGATCTTTGATTTCTTTCCTTCTACCAACTTTAGGTTTTGTTTGTTCTTTTTCTAGTTCCTCTAGATGTGAGGTTAGGTTGTTTGAGATTTTCCTTGTTTCCTAGGATAGACAGTTACCGTTATAAACTTCCCTCTTAGAACTAGTTTTGATGTGTCTCACAGATTTTGGCTTGTTGTGTTTTTGTTTTCATTTGTCTCCAGCTATTTATTTCTTCTTTGATTTCTTCAGTGCTCCGTTGGTTGTTTAGTAGCATGTTGTTTAACCTTCATTTGTTTGTTTTTTGGAGTTTTTTTCTTGCAGTTGATTTCTATCTCATAGCATTGTGGACAGAAAAGATATTTGGTATAATTCCAATTTTCTTAAGTTTACTGAGACTTGTTTTTGTGGCCCAGCATGTTATCCATCCTGGAGAATGTTACATATGCAAATGCAAAACTATATTCTGCTGCTTTTGGATGGAATTCTCTGTAAATATAAATTAAGTCCATATGATCATTTAATGCCAATGTTTATTGATTTTTTTAGAGGAGGGGTCTGGATGATTTGTTTATTGTAAGTGGACTGTTAAAGTCCCCTTCAATCATTGTGTTACTCCCTTTATGTCTGTTAATATTTTATGTATTTAGGTACTTCTGTGTTGGGTGCATATATAGTTAAAATTGTTTTGTTTCTTTATTGATCCCTTGAGCATTATATAATGTCTTTCTTTATCTCCTGTTACAGCTCTTGTCTATTTTGTCTGATAAGTATTGCTACCCCAGCTTTATTTTGATTTTCATTTGCATGAAATACATTTTTCCAGTCCCTTGCTTTCAGTCTGTATGTCTTTAGATCTGATGTATCTCTTGTAGGCAGCATATATATATGGGTTTTGTTTTTGTATGCATTTAACCACTCCTTTTTTTGATTGAGTTATTTAGTCCATTTAAAGTAATTATTGATAAATATATACTTACTGGCATTTAGTTAATTGTTTGGGATTTGTTGTTGTTCCTTTCTCCTTTTATACTCTTCCCTTGTAATTTGATGACTATCTCTAGTGTTTGGATTCCTTTATCTTTGGGGGATTCCTTTATCTTTTTTGTATTATAGATTTTCAGTTTGTGGTTCCCATGAGGTTTATATAGCAATCTACATATATACACAAACACACATGACTAAGTTACTTATCTCTCAATTTCAAAAGCCTTTTAACAGCCCTGCATTTTTAATCCCTTCCCCCATGATTGTTTTTGACATCATATTTTACATCATTTTGTCTTGTGTGTCCCTTATCTACTTATTGCAGATATAGATGATTTTACAGCTTTCGTCTCTTAACCTTCCTACTAGCTTTGTATTGATGTGTTGCCTTCTACTGTATATTTGCCTTTGCTGATGAGCTCTTCCCTTTGTAATTTTTATGTTACTAGTTGTGTCCTTTTCTCTTTTTGCTTAGAGAAGTCCCTTGAACATTTCTTCTTGTAAAGCTAGTTTGGTGGTGATAGTCTTCTAGCTTTATCTTGTCTGTAAAACTTTGATCTCTCCTTGAAATCTGAATGAAAGTCTTACTGGGTGGAGTACTCTTGGTTGTAGGTTTTTCCTTTTGATTACTTTAAATATGTCACGCCACTCCCTGCTGAACTGCAGTTTGTGATGAAAGGTCACCTTATAGCCTTATAGGAGTTCCTTTGTACATAAATTGCTTTTCCCTTACTGCTCTTAATAGTCTATCTTAAATTTTTTTTTTACGGCTTTTGACAGTGTATCTTTGTATAGTCCTCTTTGGCTTGATCCTGCTTGGGACTCTGCTTTCTGGACCTGGATGGTTGTTTCCTTTCCCAGGTTAAGACTTTTCAGCTATTATGTCTTCAGATATGCTCTCTGCCCATTTCTCTCTCTTTTTAGCTTCTGGGGCCCCTACAATGTGAGTGTTAGCACATTTGATGTTGTCCCAAAGGTCTCTTACGCATCCTCATTTCTTTTTATTCTTTTTTCTGTTCACTTTCAGTGATTTTCACTACTCTCTCTTCCGGCTTACTGATTCATTCTTCTGTATCATTTCATCTACTGTTGATTCCATCTAGTGTATTTTTCATTTCAGTTACTGTATTCTTCATCTCTGGTTCTTCTTTATACTTTCGAACTCTTTGTTGAGCAACTTCTAACTTCTCACTCTGTTCATCCATTCTTCTCCCAAGCTCTTTGATCTTTTATAATCATGACCTTGAATCTCCATTGGGTAGATTCCTTGTCTCCACTTCACTTTGTTGTTGTGGGGTTTCATACTGTTCCTTCCTGTGAAACATGTTCCTCTGTTGCCTCATTTTGCCTAATTTGCTGTTTTTAATTCTATGTATCTGGTAATTGTTTACATTTCTTGACCTTGGAGAGGTGGCCTTCTGTAGGAGACGTCCTGTGCGTATCAGCAGCACACTCCCCTCTGGTCACCAGAGATACATGCTCTAGGGATATCCCCTATGTGGGCTACGTGGGTCCTTCTGTTGTGGCAAGCTGACTACTGCAGGTGGTCTGGTAGGCATGGCTGGCTCCCAGTCCAGTTGGTTGCCAGGCCCTACCTCATGCAGAGGTTTCTGCTTTCTGGTTCCAGGTTTGAGGAGTTTTCAGCCATTATTCCTTTAAATATACTTTCTGTCCTTTTCTCTTTCTGGAAATCCCCTAACAGGAATATTATTTTTTAAATTGTTTCCTGTATGTCCCTTAGGCTTTCTTTGCTCTTTTTCATTTTTCTTTTTGTTCCTCTAATAGGATAATTTGAAATTTCTTATCCTCTGTTTCACTAATTCTTTATTTTTAAGTCTGCTTTTGAAACATTCTATTGAATTCTTCAGTTCAGTTATTGTGTTTTTCAACTCTAGGTTTTCTGTTTAGGTTTTATTTTATTTTGTTTTTGATGGTTTCTACTTCTTTGTCCAACTTTTTTGTTCATGCATTGTTTTTCTTATTTTACTTGTCTCTCTGCATGTTTTTGTAGTTTGCTGCAAAATCCTTAAGTGGATTATTTTGAATTCTTTGCCCAACAGTTTGTAAATCTCCATTTCTTTAGCATCAGTTATTGGAGTTGTTTCCTTTGGTGTCATGTTCACGTGATTTGTGACCCTTGAATCTTTGTCATTATTTCGCTATCTGCACATTTGAGTAAATGTTACAGATTTTCTTTGGTCAGATTTTCACTAGTCAGTTCAGTTTGGGTTTGTGGGTGTGTCTGCTGGTAATCTTCTTGGACAGGTTTATCTTTGGTCAGGGCAGCTGCTCAAGCTCTTCGGTCAGTGATGGGGACCTGTTTGAGTATTGCTGGCTTGGTTCTTTATTTGGGTGAGGCTATAGTATGGACTCTGGTTGCCTGGATTCTCTGGTCAGGCTTTCTAGATGGATGGGACTGGCTGCTATATTCACTAGCAGATGGGGCCATAAATTAGCTTCTGTGCCATGGCAAGACAGTAGGATGGGACCAGGGTCTGGAACATTCGCTATTGGGGGCTTAGGCAAGAGTGTGCAGCTGGGTACCTGGGCAGGTGAGCCACCAGTTTTGCTCTGCAAACAAGGAGATGCACTAGCTGAGTTCTCTCTTCAAGTGTCAGTGTAAGCAGGCCTGTTGTCTGGGCTACACTGCCTGCCATGTGCTCTGGTTAGGTTCCCATTTAGGCAAGTTGAAGGCTGTATTCAGCAATGAGTGAGGCTGTGAATTTGTTTGCCTTCCCAGGAGCTTCGGAAGAACAGCTCTGAGACTGGTAAAGCTCTTTGTTTTGTTAAGCCAACCCATGCCCCAAGATTCCTGGCCGAAAAGGGGCACTGACTTTGCTCCACATACTGTCAGCTCTGCCTGCCAGTCCCTCAGCTCAAGCATTGCGGGCTTATGCAGCTTCCGGGTGGCCTCACCAGCCCTTCTTGTCACGTGGGGCCAGGAGACCCCTTCCACACAGCATGTAGGGCTGCTGGGCCTCTGTTCCCTTGTCTGATAGGACAGAGAGGGGCCACTCCAATTTTTTCCCAGCAAGCTTTTCTGGTCAGGAGGGGTTGAGGTACCCTCAGCCTTGGCTACAAATTAGTCTTCTTTGTGGGCATAGCAGAAAACTCTCCAGGCCCCGTGCTGGCTTGGCTCTGCGGTCAGTCAGCTCCCACTCACCCCTCAGCCAGAGCACTGCTGGGCTGCACAGCTTCTGGGTGCTCTCACCAGCCCCTCTGGCCAGGTGGGGCCAGGCAACACTGTCCCCAGTAGGTGGGGCTGTGACTCAGCTTTTTTCACAGTGTAGGCAGACCAGACTGGCCCCACTCCTCATCTGAGGACCTGAGGCAGACAGGTCTGCACCCTGGTGAGGTCCTGGTCAGAGCGCACCACCAACTTGGTTAAAGCTGCTGGTGGGTAGTGACCTCTGTCTGCCAAGATCCTGTGCTGGTGGTTGCGAGTCCCTTCCCTCTTCTCTGCCATAGATTCCCAGTGGCTGAGCCGTGTGGATTCCCCTGCCATCCCCATGGGTGAGGTTAGAGTAGGGGCTCCCACACAGCGACCCACAGTGCTGGGGGAGCTGTTTGAACCCGTGGGCTCTCTTCCCACTGGAGGGACCAGAGGCTCAGGGCAGGCCTCCTGCCTGGTGCTGGGCTGGCCTAAGGGCGGGCAGTGCTGTCACTGTTTGGCGGCTTCTTAGCCTTCAGATACAGCCCATCTTGGTCTCTGTGGTGCAGGAAGGTGCTGCAGCCTGTCAACTGAAAAAAAGAAAAAAAAGAAAAGAAAAGAAAAGCACAACCTAAAGGTTGAGTAATGTTTTATTCAGCAGACTTCCTGAGGACTTCAAGCCCAGGAGTCAGCCTCTCAGATAGCTCTAAGGGACTGTTCCAAAGAGATAAGGGAGGAGCCAGCATGTATAGGAGTTTTTGCAGTAAAGACTCGGTAGTTGGAACATCAAAAGGTTACTGTTAATTGAAGAAAACCAGATATTTCCAGTTAAGGAATTTTAGCGCTTTTCTATGTATGGGAAGATGCAAGAATCTGGGCTCACTGAAATCCTTCCTTTGATATGCACCTTAGCTCTCCAAGGCCCGCATCCTGTGCTGCCCATCCTGAGTCTCCTCAGAGGGCACCGGTCGGGGTGGCTGCAGGCTGATGGCTAGATGGCGGGCATCCTATTTCCATCCTCAGTTCCCTCAGGGCTCACCGAAGGGGGTGGCTACAATGGCTGGTGGCTGCACCATCCTGTTTGCTGATATGGCAGCGGCATTCTTAGTCCACAGGCCTCCCCCCGATGCTTCACCATTCCCTCAGTGGTGTCTTGTTCATGGAGAGTTGTTGTTCTTCTGAGAGGGAGCATAGTCAGGAATGGCCTGTGTCGCCATCTTGGTGACTTTGCTCTCCAGGTATAACCTGCAGGCCCCTCCTTGTGGAGCTGAGCAGCAGAGAATGTGAGCCTCCTGTGGGCGGCTGGCTGGCTGCCCAGGTGGGAGTAAGAGGCTGAAGCTGCACCACTTTTTTGGTCCCAGGTCTTGATGAGAAGACAGAGATGAAGGGAATTCTCAGACCAAAACCTGATGCCAAGCTCTAATGGGGGGAACTTCTGGAGTAAACAAATCTCTTGAAACTGTGTCTCTCTAGACGGAGCCAAGAGACCCAGACACCCCTCATGGTGCCTGTAAGTGAGGACGCACATGCGTGTTAGCTCAGCCACGGATTTGGGCTCTGATTCTACCCCTTATTTTGGGAGCCTGGGCAGATGTCCACTGAGATAGGTTTCACCTGTGGAACAAGGGTAACAGCATTTCTAGGGGATGAGGATTAAATGCAATCTTACACACACAGTGCTTGGCAAGGCGTGCACATTAGGCAGATGGTAGCTGTTATTATTTAGAGTAGACGATTTTTAATCCAGAAGAGTCTGTAGAGGAATTTAAAGCTTTTTTTGTAAAGACATCCCTCCATGGGGCTTACAGGGACATAATCCATGGAGAATCTAGAAGTTTCTCATTCTGTTCTTTCTTGTTTTCCCAAATCTCAACTTGTGCTACAAATAATCAAGTGGTGTCCAGAAAAGATGGGAGGAAAATGATTTCATTAAGCTTCTGCAGCCCTAAAATATGAGCAACTTTAATGGCCACAAACTTTGAAGCCTGAGCTCAATGCACCACTGCTTCTCCCAACCCTGCACGGCCCCTCATCATTATCCCAAAGTTGTTTGATTCGGGTCTTTGATGGGGTCTGAAATCTCTGGACACTAAGGGATGATGTGTTGACTCTGAAAACAGCTTGACCATCAACAATCTAACAGTCATAAAATAGCCATAAAGCAGTGTTTGTGTGGGCTGTAATATTGGTGTTATTCATGGTGGCCAAATAAATTATGGAAGTGCCACAGTGCTGGGCAGTTAAATCTGGATAGCTAATCAGCTGGGCCAGCCTGCAGAGAGCTGCAAGGGAAACAGAACCATTCTTTCCAGATGAAGCAAATCTGATAAGCATTTTCAGTCTCCTGGCAGGAGACACAGTGAGAGATCCAGGAAACCAGATGCCTATCCCCGTTCCCATTTTCCCCTCTAAACAAGCTCCTGCTGGGCCCATTTTTGGACATGGGCTCTGCTTGGCCACCAGATGTTATTCATTCCAGGGAGGAGGTCGTTGATCTAAACCAACTTTTCCTGGAGGTATTTTGAAAAGATCGTCACTAAAACTAAACATTAACATGTAAATGTGGCTTTACCATTCCCGTCCCTCCAGGCTGAGCCCTATTATACTGCCTTAAGCCTATGCACTCTGGTGCCCACCCAGGATTTCCACACTCCCTAAAGTCATTTTGTCCCAAAATGTCCTAGCTTCCGCTGTCATTCTTGTTCTTCTCCCATTAGAGACTGGGAGAGACTGACTGAACTCAGATAGACTCACACTAACGTGTTAGTAATGTTAGTAACTGACCATCCTTACCACCAATACCATAGTATTTGCATTTTGAAAGATAACATCCCGTATGTCAAGTAAATCTGTAATTGGTAAAATTTCAGGCTGAGTGAAAAGAGAAAATAAGAAGCTCCAGAATGGAGCTCCCTCGGCTGGTTTCTCTGAGCTGTGGCTGTTGTTTCACAGCGTTGCCTACATTTTTTCTTAAGAATTCATTCATTCATTCATCAGCCAGTACTTGAGAGTCTATAATATCCTCGTTATGGGAGTTTAAATACCTCACTAAACAAAACAAAGATCTTTAACTTTGGAGGGCAGAATGAGAATATATACTAGGCACAGTAAGTATATTTTATAGACTGTTAGAGAGTGACATGTGCTTTAGGGGAAAAAAGTGGCAAAGTAAGGGGGATTAAGAGTGCTGGGTAATTGGGTTGAATGTTGTTCATTTTAAATGTGGAGCTAAGGAGGCCTCATTTGTGCAAAGACTTGGAGAATAAACGAGAATGAGTCAAGGGGGTCTGGGAGAACCCTGTCTCTGAAGGAGTGGCTAAAGCAGTGCCTGGTGTGTTAAAGGAACAAACAGCAAGGAGGCCAGTGAGGCTGAGGTCGAGAGAGCACAGAGGAGAGCAGTAGATGAGATGCTGGGGAGCCATTGTCTCAAGACTGAAAGATCCTTAGCTCTCGACTCCTACTCCCAGGACAGTACGGGGGTCTTTTGAAGAAGACAAGAATGGGGAAAGGGAGACTGAGGATTCTACACATATGTAAGAATTTTTTTTGTAGACCAGTGACTGTTCTCAAGATCAGTACAAGGTAATAAAAGCTTTACATCCAAATAAAAGGAAGTTGAAAAAAATTATTGAAAACTATACTCTTACCCACATGCGTTCAGAGCTAGGTGACAAAATGCTGCTCTTTGAATATTGTGTTTGCAGGAAGAGTCATCACAGTTGAGTGTGTGGCTCTCCAACCTCACTGTGGATTGGCTTTGGTCAGAGGGCTCCGTTGAGGTTAGCTTTCTGAATACAGCCACCTCAGCGACATCCATTGCAAACTCAAGGACAAAGAGTGAATACAGAGCCTTGACAGCCTTCAGCACAGAGCATTGGTGTAGAGGACTTACCCTTGCTCAATCTGTTAAAAAGTTAATCATTTCTCTGCAACTAAAAGCTTCAAGGTGATTTGATGGAAATTTAAGTTTATGTATCAAGTATCTCCTTGTGTACTTAAGTGCTTATTACAGACTAGGAGTTTCTGGGGATGACATTTTGGGGATCACCCTACATTTAACATATTCTCTCTGATTAAAACCTTCAAAAATACAAACCCTGGCCCACTCAGAAAACTGTCTGGTCTCATATTTTCAAGATTTCTCCTTTAGCAGAGAATTTCTTTTTATGTAGGCTATCAGAAATACAAGACTGGGAGTTAGAAATCTTCAGCCCCAAGGATGATTGCCAGGAGATTAGATCAGGTGATCACTGAAATCCTGTGATCTTTTAAAAAATATATTTATTGAGTCTAAATTTTGAGAGAATTGGTAGAAGTCAGTCATGACATTCATTCATTCAACGATTGTTGCATAATTACTCTAAGTCTTGTGTATAAAGTTATTAATAAAATAGGCATGAGGCTCTTATTTTCATGGCTTAGCTCACTTCACAAGTGCCTAGTTAGTCAGGGTTATCTAGATTGCTGTGTTGGAAAATACTGAGGCTCAGGGAAGATATCAGTGATTGATCAGCCATGTCTACCATAAGCAAATGCAAAGTCTCCTTGCACAAATGGAGCCCAGACACTGATGATTCTCTTTTTAAGAGGCAACCCCAAACAATTTCCTGAAATTTACCAGAGCTCTACCATGTACAGCCCAATATTACATCATTCTTTTAAAACAAGCCTCCTGTCTTCCTGAAGGATGAAAGCAATATCCAAGAGCCAGAAATCATTTAGACTCAGAGGTAATCTCTCTGTGGTAGTGAGCATTGTCCAGGTGATACCTGAAGAAGTTTAACCTTATTCCGTATAGATACCTGTGCCGGTACTGAGAAGTTCAAGAAATACTTGACTGATCCCCAAAGTGGCTGTGGTGATGGACAAGTCAACCCTTTCTCTTTTAACCCACACCAGAGTACCATTCTGTGTTTCACAGTTCCAGGCTGATCTTTTCGGCAATTTGCTACTTGAAGTCTACTTATCTGTCAGTCACTCTTAATTTCACTTTGCACAGCTGACTGTGGTGGTATTACAGACTTCCTTATACTAATATATTTAACAGTTGTATGGCTTTGAAAGGCTGCCAACATAGAGTAGCAGCTGAAAATGCTACTTTCCAGCCAGACTGTCCTTTTCTCGATCAGCCTGCACCTACCATTTGTACTTGAATCTATTTTGGTCTGAATGCAGTCATTGGTTTTCAACAATATATTTTCTCCTAGTGGATTTTTTTCCCCCCATCACATTGAGTAAAGGTCTGTACCAGACAACTTAATATTATAAGCTTCATTTGAAATAGCTCCTATATGAAACTTACTCTTTTCTGTTGAAAGGCAATCAAATGACATTATAATCAATACAGGGAAAGTGCAGACTTATCTGGGAGGCAGTGTGATATGGTGAGGAGATACGTGCAAGTTCAAATTCCAGGACTGCTCTTAACTAGCTGTTGACCTCACAGGTTCCTTCTGTGAATGCCTATTATTTCCTTTAGCTGTAAATTGGACACAGGCATACCTACTTTGCATAGTTATAAGATTAATAGGTAATACATATGAAAAGCATCTGGAATATAGACACTCTGGTTACTATTTTTAGTAATGTTAATATTAAACTTATTTTTGAAATACTTAACTATTCATAAAACAAAAATGCTAGAAATATTAAGGAATCCACCATTTCTAAGACCTGGGTTTTGACCTAGGTCCTAGGAGTCAGTAAGAACACTGGCCGCTTGTATTTACGTTTGGCAAGGATGCATGGCTGGAGTCATTTGCTAGGTGTCTTCCTCTTGCATCTCCCTTCCCCACGCTTCCTGCCTCTCTTCTTGTAAGGAGAGCTCTGTGGAGGAGCTTAGAGGAATGGCCTCTGAGGAGCGCTTAGGGTCTAGCCCCAGAAATATAAATACTTTAAATATTTAAAGACCATGTCCATTAGCTAATATAGGATCCAGAGAAAGTATCTGGAGACAAGCAAGGAACCCAGAGCTGTGGGCTACTTCCTGCAGCCTGAGGACTGTGCTGTCTCCTCAGCCCCTCTCTTCCCACCCAGCAGCTCTGTAAGAGGCTCGAGGGAAGAATCAGAAAGCAGTAAGCTTCCTTTCAGAGCTGTGACCCTCCACCTCTTTTCTCCCCCTAGCTTTATTGAAGTTTAATTGACAAATAAAAACTGTATAGAGTAAAGGCTTACAACCTGATGTTTTGATATGCACATACACTGTGAAATAATCACCACAATCAAGTTAATTAACACAGCCATCATTTTAACTTCCAGTAGGTGAGTCCTGACTCCCTGTACAACCAGTGGCTGAAACCAAAGATCCTAATTAGCTGACTGGATTTTCTCAGACCCAATTCACCAGCAGCTCAACTGTTACAGCTGAATGGGTGGGCCAGTTCAGTCAAGCAGCAAGCGGTTTGTTCCTTCCTCTGCTCAATTAGGTCCCTAGAATGTTCATACTGGAAAGGAAGTTAATGATCAACTAATGAATCCCCCTCAATCTAAGACGGAGTACACTGAGGCTCAGTGAAGCAGGACTTGGGTGAGGTCACTCTGACAGGCAGCAACAAAGCCTGCGCAGAAGCCATTTTGGTTTTTCACATTTTATTATCAAAGAATGTAATTTGTTTTTTATTTTAGTTTTTCAAAGCCATTTAAGATAAAGAAACTGAATCTGTCTTGTCTCAAACAACTACTTCTGATTCTTTGATCTTGGGAAAATCACTTACCTTCCTGGATTTGGAAGCTACATCACAAAGGGCTCTGATGAACATAAAAGTTAGTTAAAATACAAATCATGAATGAGAAGCAAGTGTTACATCTGTGGCTCAGGGGCAGAATTACTAGGAATAATCTTTAGGTCCCCTTGCAAGACTAAATACCTAATTTTCAACGAATAATTTTGCTTGCAAAACTTAGTTTCCTACCCTAAACTGCCTAAACTTCAGGACCCACAAAATCAGAATTTGCCCTTAGAAAGGCAGCTCTCTAAGGGGTGGTGGGAATGCTTTGGAATCAGATTGGCATAGGCTCATTTCTCCTCTGTCACTGACTAGCTGGCTGACCTTGGTAAAGTTACTGAAGATCTCTGTACATCTGTTCCCTCATCTGTGAAAGGCAGATAGTGGAGTCGATGTCCTAGAGTTGCTGCGAGGCTTAAGCAGGGTAAGGCAGGGGAAGTCTGGTTTAGTGCCTGGCCCAGAGCAAACCTGCAATAAAGTGGCTCTTGTATTGTGTAGGAAGGTCGCCTGATACAGTGACTAAGAATTTGGGCTTCAGAACCAGGGATACTTGTATTCAAATCCCTGCTTTGTATCTCAGTACTTACTGTGTTATCTTGGGGAGCTTAGTCGTTCTGAGCCTTAGTTTTCTCATCTTTAACATGGAGTAATAAACCTAGCCCCCAGAGCTGTTTAAGAGTAAATGAGATGATGTAAAGTGCTCATCAGGGCGGCTGCTTTCAGCTGCAAGTAAAATCAAGAATAGTTGAAATAGCTTAAAAAAGTCGTTCTCAATCTTTTTGGCTACAGGCCACAATAAGAAATAGATCTTATGTTGTTTGTTACTCAGCGTACACATACACATTATCACAGGACTGATGTGTGAATCACATTTGATAATGTGTATGCCCAATACTTCATACAGTATTCTAGAACGGGAAAACAGAGTGTGGAGTCTCAATTCAGGCTTTCCCAGTAATAAGCAAAAATAGTATTGGCATCCCAGTGTGTGACATGCTTGTTCTTTTGCTCAATCCTGTGTCATTTTAACTCACTTATTATTTTATTGATGTATAGTTGACTAATAATACTAGTTTCAGGTATAGTGATCAATATTTTTATAGATTGTGCTCCATTTAAAGTCATTATAAAATACCAGCTGTATTCCCTGTGCTGTGCAACATATTTTTGTAGCTATTTTATACATAGTAGTTTGTACCTCTTAATCCCCTACTCCTATCTTGTTCCTCTCTCCTGTCTCCCCACTGGTAACCACTAGTTTGTTCACTATATCTATGAGTCTATGTCTGTTTATTTTTTCGTTTTCTGAGGAACCTCCATACTGTTTTCCATAGTGGCTGCACTAATTTACATTTCCACCAACAGTACATTAGGGTTCCCTTTTGTCCACATCCTCACCATTTGAAATCTGTAGACTTTTTTGTTGTTGTTGAAGTATAGTTAATTTACAGTGTTGTTAGTTTCTGGTGTACAGCAAAGTGATTCAGTTATACAGTGAGAACTGTCTCACATGTTAGATAAGGTTTTGATGTGTTTGTGGCAGGAGGTGAGCTCCACATCCTTCTACTCTGCCATTTGGATTTCTTCCTCTTAGTTTGCTTATTTCCTTTCCAGAATCCCACTGAGTTTGGAGAGAGGAGAAAAAGATGTATGTACATGAAAAATCTACCTAAATGTACTCAACCTCACTCTGATTGCCTGTTTGTTTGTAAACTGACTACACTTCTGTTAAAAAAAGACAGTGTGTCAACTTCTAGTGTACAGCATGTTTCAGTCATACATATACATACATATATTCGTTTTCATATACTTTTTTATTATAGGTTACTACAAGATACTGGATATAGTTCTCTGTGCTATACAGAAGAAATTCGTTGTTTATTTTATATATGGTAGTAAATATTTGCAAATTTAGAGCTCTCAATTTATCCCTTCCCACCCCCCTCCCCTGCTGGTAACCATAAGTTTGTTTACTATGTCTGTGAGTCTGTTTTGTATATAAGTTCATTAGTGTCTTTTTTTTCTTTTTTTAGATTCCACATATGAGTGATATCATATGGTATTTTTGTTTTTCTATCTGGCTTACTTCACTTAGAATGACTATCTCCAGGTCTATCCGTTGCTGCAGATTGCATTATTTTATTCTTTTTAATGTCTGAGTAATATTCCATTGTATAGATATACCACATCTTCTTTCTCCAGTCATCTGTCGGTGGACATTTAGGCTGTTTCCATGTCTTGGCTATTGTAAATAGTGCTGCTGTGAATATTGGGGGTGCATGTATCTTTTCAAATTAGTTTACTCCAGATATATACCCAGGAGTGGGATTGCTGTTTCATATGGTAAGTCTGTCTTTAGTTTTTTGAGGAATCTCCATACTGTTTTCCATAATGGCTACACCAAACGACATTCCCACCAGCAGTGTAGGAGGGTTCCCTTTTCCCCCTGCCTTCTCCAGCATTGATCATTTGTGGACTTTTGAATGATGGCCATTCTGACTGGTGTGAGGTGATACCTTATTGTAGTTTTGATTTGCATTTCTCTGATAATTAGTGATACTGAGCATTTTTTCATGTGCCTATTGGCCATTTGTATTTATTACTTAACACATCTAAGTGCTATTGCCAGGATTGTTCAATACCAAGTTACTCATCTGGGTGGAGGCTGGACCAGAGTATTGTCTCTACCATTTTTTTAAAGGTCATCCTACTTCTTCCATGTTGTAGACTCAAGTTTACTGAACATTCTACCCGAACAATAAACCAGTTCCCTATGTGATAAATTAAAATCTTGGTTTCTCAGGGCAGTGTTCTACATGATGGATAACTACACTATAGGGATTATTACTCTATTACTGATCTTTCTTCATTCTGTAGCAAATTCAAATAGTAGCATAAGATTATAACTTTTAACAATATTCCTTGCCCTCTGAGTTATGAGCTAAATTATACAGGGTCAATAAACCTCATCAGTTAATGATGCTTGTTTTGTAGGTTACAGTTCATGTAGGGGAAGTTTTATGTATCTTTCTGAGCATCCATTAGTTTGGCATAAGATGTACTATATAGCTGGTAAGCTAATTGTGCAGTTTTTTTCTTCTGTTCTTAGGTCCCCAAACTAGCCCTGACTAAGTAAGTTGAGCAAGGCATAAGAAGACAGGTTAAAAAAAAAAAAATCACCATTTCTGGACCGTGCTTTTTCTCTGCGGCAAAATGGCACTGAGGCAATCACTGGGACATTTTGTAAACAGGTACTTTTGACTTTTTTTTTTTTAATGGCTTGTGTATTCCAGTGGAGTACCAGCCCCTTTCTATGGTGTTCTGGGTGTTAATTGATACTGTATCTAGGGCCCCTGAAGGAATCAGTCACTTGATCCTATTTTAAACATTCACCCTTACAGTTCACACACTTTATATGCATTAAGCATTTTAATCATTCTTGGTATTGCACATCCTAAGCAGCAAGCTCTAGGAATTGCATCAGTTTAAAGGAAACACTCTTACGATCAAACTTCCTTACTTGAAATTTTAGTTCATGCCAATAAATAATGGATGTTACCACTTGATAAAACCATTTGCTTATGGCTATTTGGCCTAGTAATAGACCTCTTGAAACTTAGAACCCCTGAAAGCATCACATCATTCTAGGTTTGTACATTCTGGCTGTGAGGGAATGTTCTAGTACCACCCACCCCGGCACACCACTTACACTTACACCCAACCCGCCCTTCAGTATCCTGGTGAGAGTCTGAGTTGAGCTAGGACCTCCTAACAGACTGTACAATGAATGTGTGTAGCAGGAAAGCAGGAGTATATCTGAGTTCCTCTGACTGGACTGTAATGCTGCAGAGCCACTTTTGGATGAGCTAGGAGCATGCTCTCTGCTACAGGAATGGAGAAAAGAGTTTATCTTAAACTGGTAAGATTTTACTGTCACGGACTCAGTGGGCTTCACTAAGCAACATCTTCTCTTACCAAAGACACTCCTAAGAAAAAAGAAAGCCTAAGATCATTTACTGTCAAATGCAAACCCTAATTCTGGGCAAAGTCCTCCACTCTTAATTGGCTCATATTCACCGTATCTGTAATTTAATTAAACTGGTAAGCAGAATCCACAGTTAATTTGTCAGGTTTAACACTAAACAGGCTGCAGGTGCATTACTGAGATGAGGGAGTGAAAATCCTGATATGAAATTTTCCCATGCTATGATCATTGTATATAGGACTAGATTCGGTTTTTGAGGGAATTCTTGCCTCTTCCCGTAAGGACTACTGCTTCGCCCTACCCAGACATGAAGAGACACCATGTTTACCAGCACACAAGATATTTAACACCTAGGAAACTTTAGAAGGATAACTTTTTGAAAAATTTTTCATCACACAGGATTTATAGGTATCTCTAAAAGTTGTTTTACATACAGAAAAAACTCCTTTGTTCATAGAAAAACAGTATGTTGAAAATGAGATAGATAACTTCCTACTGTGAGCTGACCACAGTAGGGGCACATGGGCTGCAGGACAGTTTCTGTATCTGTTTAGGTCAGATACATGCGGGCACTGGTTTTCCGAAGTGTAAATCCTCCTGTTTGTCAAAGCACATGAAGTTGTCCAAATAAATAATAGCATATATCTATGTTTAACGAAGTTTAGGTCTTAGCCAGTGAACAGAATCACAACGTGTCGTATTTAATCGAAAGCTTGATTAAGAGAAGTAGCCCCAGAGGACTGGCCTAAAGGAATTGGAGCCCACTCATTCCTCTCAGCTGTACCTTAGGTCTGTCTGTCTAGACCACGAGCGAGAGGAACTGCGTGGTTCATGCCCTCCGCTCCTTTCTGGCCAGGTTTTCCTATCATAAACCCTACCTCTGGGTCTCCACTCAAAGTACTAGAAAAAGAAAATGTTCAGAACTTGCTCTGTATGTATCAGTGCTTTGAGAAGTCTTAAGTTTCTGAATACATAACTCCAACTTCCTAGAATTTCATCGCAGGCTGCAGTACTAGGAAAAACTGTTTCTCCTAACTTGAGAGGGAAAAAGAAAAAAAAATGAGTCATCTGTATCTGAAAGACATCCCTCTTCACCGTGGGTGGGTTGGAAGCTGTAATCCAGACCTGCGCACTACTCTAGTCATCAAGCGATACGTCATGGTGGATTTCTGCGCCCTAACTTGACACTTGCATTTATCTTGTTAGCCAGTTCTTAAAAATGTTTGAAGTGTAGTGGGTTTACAAGGTTAATTTCCAGTGTACAGCATAGTGCTTCAGTTATATATACATGTATATTCCTTTCTGTATGTTTTCATTACAGGCCATTACAAGGTATTGAATACAGCTCCCTGTGCTATACAGTAGGGCCTTGCTATTTATCTATTTTATGTATAGTAGTTAGTCTCTGCAAATTCGAGATTCCCAATTTATCCCTCAACTCCTCCTTCCCCCACTGGGTAACCACAAGTTTGTTTTCTATGTGAGTCTGTTTCTATTTTGCAAGTAAGTTCATTTGTCTTTTTTTTAAGACTCCACATACAGGTGATATCATACGGTTTTTTTCCTTTCTCTTTGTTAGCCAATTCTTTTTTTTAAATATTACTGATTTATAATCATTTTACAATGTTGTATCAAATTTGCTAGCCAATTCTTATTGATCCTTCATCATAACTTTATTTTTAAATCTTTATCCTAGTATGTGAATGTATGTAGGCTCCTTCAAATACCATTAGGGAAGAGATGGGAATCCGGGCATAAAGTAAAAATAGATATTAAATATTCGTTACTGTATTGCAAAATAAGAGTTCTCCAGTTATTCATGTATGTTTTACTCTGGGTAGAAGATGAGGGTCTTTGCTTGTACTATTTTGTCCACAAGTTGTGCAGAAGAGTGTTAATTTAAGAACATATTGTGGATGTCAGGAAGCCGGGGCCCTAGGAGGCCGGCTCTGCAGACAGCTCTGTCAAAGGCCCTGGAGCAGCCCCTAACCACTCCAGCCTCGGCGCCCACGTCACTAGACCGAAGCAGTTAGAAGGAATTCTCTTGTCCCCTGCAGTCCTGTGGTTTTAATTCCAAGACAGTCTGTCTACCTGGCGTGTGAATGTTTGTCTTTCATTCTCTCCTCAAGCTAATTCAGGTTATTTGTTAAACCTGATTCTCTGTGACCGGATGATGCCTTAGTCTTCCTGTGGGGCGCTTTTCACCAGTTAGTTCTCAGTGGGCGTTTTATCACGGTAGCAGTGCAGGTGCTACCTAGAGGAATGAAGCCATGCGATGCCATCTCTTTGTGCAATGATACACTTTTATTTTCCTTTTACCTTTGCAGTCATCTGTGAGTAACCGTTGTGTAAACAATAGAATGGAATGAAATTACATTAAATTGTATGCAAATGGCTCTAGAACACCTTAACAATTGACAAGGCAATTATAAATAACTTTTCCTTAGTAATATATATTTGCTTTTGAAAGTACATTAAAGAGCTGCCATGTCTAGGGTTAGCTAGGAAACAGCAAATGGTACCATCCGGGAGCCACCTCCCTGAACGTTTAGACTCCAATTTTGAAAATCCTAAGGTTTACTATTACCATAATATATAGTCAAGCAAAGGGCTATTTGGGTTGAAAGTATTCTTGAAACTTAACAGCATTTTACCTTTTGAGTCATTGCACAAAACCCTTTATTATTTTTCATTCCGTCTGGGTATGCTGCAGAATTTCAAGTAAAACACGGATTCCGGTATTTTTCAAGTTTATCGCCTTTGGAACAACAGATCCTCTCACTTCAGGAGAAGTCATATCAGAGGTGGGTACATATTCAGCAATCTAAGAGAATGGCAACATTTTATATAGAGCATCCTAACGTTCCAGTGAAGCAAAACTTACATCTGCCACTTCCTGTAGAGAAAATTTTAGATCTGAGACTATTCCAGAGTAAAGCAGCCTCAGGCACATTTAATATGAAAGTTTGTTTTTTTGTTTTTTTTGTTTTGCAAGGCACCTCCCTCTCCCAAGAGACAATCCGATTGTGGACTGGTTTTTAGGCAAAACAAAAGAGAAAGCATTCTAGTTCCTAATTCAGTCATTTCAAAAATCAGAAGTTATAAGTACTCCAAAGATAAACCTGAAACTTTGTTTAAATAACGAGTGAGTAACTGCAAGAAGCATATAATCAAAAACTTTTTTTTCCTTATAGCTAAGGTGTGTAATGCATAAATATATGAAAAATAAAATTCACAGTCAGTTTTAAAACTAGAATTCAAGTTTGGCTAATAAATCTTAATTTTACAAGTATATTAATTTCTAAATACAACATAAGAGGCAGTATTGTCAGATGTACAATTAAAGTATTATAACAGAAAGAACGACCATGAGAGAAGTAGGCTTCTGATAGAAAAAATTCCTTTTGTTGCCGATAAGTAGGACCACCTGAGTGGGTTTCGGATTCTTTTCTCTTAAGGGATATCCAAATTGATTGCTGAGAATATTAGGTAGCTTTTGGAAAAATAAGCAACAGTCGTGCAGTTGTGGCGTTTGCTTGTTCTCATACAGTGGATTGCTAGGGAATAAAGCAGAAACTCAGTGTCGTAAGTTTAAAAAAAAATTTTTTTTTTATCCCGTTATGTGGAAGCCGGCCTCTTCACAATCCTCTGATTTTGCTAGGGGGCGGCAGGAAGTGGTCAGGGGAGGGACTGGTCAGGGGAGGGACAAGTCGGGGGCGGCATGACAGATCAGGGTGATGTCAAGAGACAGACATCAGCTGACACTCAACTGAGCAAACCCAATCAGCTTCACTTCATCAGGAATCTCCGACCCATCGCAGCCAGAAGCCTGAAAAGGAAAAAAGAAACCTCAGTGCTGGTTGGTCACTGCTGCTTTTTTACCGACTTGTTCCTGTGAAGGCAGATCCAGGCCTGGTGTCTCATCTCTGCCAGCAGACATCCTAAGAATCGCGCTCTTCAGCAACTACTGGGTGCTCACTGCCCTGAGAAGCCCAGTCCTCATGCCATCAAGTACAGAACACAGAGGAGCGGGGTGTATCAGCCGCGAGAACACCGCCGTGCCCACGCCTGCCGCCCTGGAGTTGTCAACGAGTGGCGTGATTTCAACAGCTAGGTAAATGAGCTCCTTAATAACTTCTAAAAGAACATTACAAAAATGAGCAGAAGAGCTTTAACAGGTCACACAAGGGTAATTTGTTTTAGCAAAATCATCTGTCAAACTGGCCAGGGGAAAAAGTGGTCACCAACTTAGTGGAATGGCTCATGACAAGGTTGTTTAATACCAGCAAGTAATTTTTACAGGAAATGCAGTGTACCAGATTTTTCTTTATAATGTAACTTGTAATAATTTAAGACTTATACATTACCTAAAATTGGCCCAAGTTAGTGTGCCAAATACTTATTTTAAAATCAAAAGAAACTGGCAATAAGGCATTGACCATCAACCCTCTCCCTGGTCCTAGTTCATAAATTCTGTTTTTTTAACCTCCCTCTCCTGCACACAGAGTACTCGGCTCACCACTCTACACTGCCTCTTCACTCTCAGTGCATACATCAGAACCAACCACACGTAAGTACATTATGTAAGTACAAGTGGGGAGAAAACTGAATACCTGGGAATGGGCAATTATCGACCGAAGAGCCCTCCACGCCTCTTCTTGGCCTAGTTCCTGCTAAATTATTGTGAAAACAATTAGCTTCCTGTGGTAAAAAGCCCTTTCCAATCATCACACTGTATCTGCTTCGCACCGCTCCAACAAACAGTACCTAAACGCAGGCCTTTGCCAACCCCAGCGTTTTCCTTTAAAATAAGCAGCTAATTAGAACCTACAACTTGAATATTTTACAGTAACATTCAGTGTGAGTAGTTATGCTTATGTAAGAAAACCCACAGCCTACGGAGTAGGAATATTAGCTAACATTTAAATAATTTACTTTGTGTGTCTCTAATGATGGCTCTCGTTTCACTTGACAGGTAAGATATTCAGTAAAGGACCGTGTTCACCGTTTGCACTCCTTCCCTTGTCACTAAGAAGCTGCGAAATTCCCTGGTGGGTGTCTTGTCACGTGGACACTGTGATATTTACCACCCCCACCGATTTTCTCCTCCTACTTACCACTGTTTCTTCATCTGTCTTCTTAAACTTTGCCTCTCTGCTTGTAGCTGTTACCAATAACGTCATTTCCTCAACCCCTTGCTGGGGGCAGAGACAATTTGTGTGGACAACTGCCAAACATCTGAGGTCAAACTTCCTGCTGCTGTCGACAAAAAGGTCAGCCCAGCAAGTGTGAAGCCCATCAGTGCCTCTGAAATTTGGCAGTGTGAATAGCAGGGGGTTAAAATGATGAGAAATAAAAACGTTACACCCCTCTAAGGAAGGGTCATGGGAGTGAGCATTTATGAGACTGGGTAGTTAAACCAGCGACTATGCCAGGAAACAGAACACTGGATGGGACACGGCCTCCCCATGCAGTGACCCCAAAGCAGCCCAGGCGCTTTGGCTTTGCGTCAAGGCACTCGGCTCTCCCTTCCCCAGCTACCTCGCTAGCGCTGTCTTAAGGCTGAATCCTTGTCTCTCTTTGGCCTGCAAGACACAAATGAGGGCAAATGATGCTGAACTCTACAGAAAAAGGGACCAGAGATCCTTATGATCTCAGGATCCCTTTACACTGTTACACATTTGGAGTTCTTGATCATTTTTATGTCTAAGTATTAAATATACTCAAAAACATAAAACATGATGTAGGTTGTAATGACATCTAAGAAAATAGAAGATTTTCTAAAGTAGTCACATAGATTCATTAACCATTACAAAAACAAGCCCAGTGCATGCTAACACATAAAATCTTTGTGAAAAAAAGGTTTGCTTTGGGAAACTGGTTAAGAATGGCCACTGCTTTGTATTTTTACCACACTGTTTAATGTTTTGCTGGATTTTATCAGCCCTGCATCTGCATTCACTCTCTTGCTTTGTTTTCCTTGCACTATGTAAAGAAAATCCAGACTCTCACAAATCTGTAGCTGGAAAAGGGAAGAGCATTTTACTAGCCTGTCTACATAACTGTGTCAAAACTTGCCAGGTTTTTTTTTTTTCTTAAGGCTTAGCTGCAATGTGGAATGTGAAACCATAGTATTGAACTTTTCTCAACTCTTACTAAAATCCATTGGTCTGTTTTGCACTTGGAATGGCTTTTTCAGCATCACTGCGCTATTCAGACCTTGCAAATCTTGACGTATTTCATTATATAATATCAACAAATTGTATTTATTAATCTTACCCATCACCAATCTCATCAGAAAAGCCTCAAGTACTGAGGGTCTGTCAAGCTCGCAATGGCAGATACAAGTTCTAAAATCCTATTTTTGCTTGAAAGCTGAGACTTACTAACAAATATTGTCAGTTTTCCTTAGGATGTCAGGATTACTTGGTTCATTTTGGAAAAAAGTCTGCCAAATCCCTAGTCTGAATAGCCACTGTTTGCCAGTTCTTCCAAGTGAAAATGGTGCTCCATGGAAAAAAACAAAGGGCCAGTTCAAACAGTCTCACTTGTGCTTTTCCTGGCGACAACCCTCATGGTTAGTACTGGAGCTGTGTTTCCCACTTCATCAGTCACAATGTTAAACAAGATATGTTCTCAAGTAGGGATTTAATAGTAGTGTTTCATGGCTTCTTCTTAAGTGAACTGGCTTTGTTTGCATTTTAGTCCATCACCCAGTAAATGAGTGCTCTGAAGAAGATGCCTACCAGTACAGGTGGGTGTTCCTGCCTTGATTTGTGCCAGCATTAGTAGCTGTAACCACAAGGGCCTCTACACCAATGTCAACACAATGGAAAAGGCCAAGTAACATCTCAGTATTATTATAAAAAAGTTTTGACATTCAGGATCCCCTAAAAGGGTCTCAACACCAGAATTTCAGGACCAACACTGTGAACCTTAAAGGAAAATGTATACATGATCAGAAACTTACCATTACCCCACTGCTCTCACTCAAGTGTCTGTACTCTGATGTCTGAAAAACCCCCACCTGCTCACCCCTCCTGCCAGCCCAGCAGGTGTGGCCCACACCCCGGGGAGGAGCTGAAGACGTGGCTGTCCACATCAGTCTAAGGAGTCCCTCCACCGCCAGCCTGGGTGCACTTTGGAAGCACCTGGAGACTCTGAAAGTAGCCCCTGCCCACCTCCATTCCAGAGGTGGTGACTGAAGTGGTCTGGAGTGTGGTCGGGGCTTTCCTGACCGCTCCAGCTGATTTACAGGTTCAGTAGTTTGAGAACCTCTGTTCTACCCTAGTGCTTCCCAAGGCATGAACCTCCCTTTCCTTTAGAGCAGTGGCTCGTGAACTTCAGCATCACCTGAAGAGCTTGTTAACAAATTCCTGTGCCCTGTACCTCAAGATTCTGATTCCTTAGGCCAGGGCCCTAGAATTCACATTTTTATCACGTTTCCAGGGGAAGCTGACACTGTCCATCTGGGGACCACACCTGCAGAAGCACTGTTTCCAACTGAACAGGAGAGTGGCTACGTGGACCATCTTGAACTGACAGTTTCAGGACAGAGAGAAAGCCAACACTCTCAGGTGCCCTGGCTTAACCTGTACTTTGGGAAATGCCTCCTTTGTCACACAGCCTCCAACTATAGCTAAGCTGAAAGACTCTAAAAATAAGGCCCTTTAGTCATTAATTACCAAAATGCTTATAAAATTTCCATCCACAATGCATGCTATTATACTTCAGTAACTAAAATCTAGAATGCTCAAGTAAATGTGTCCTGACTGGATATTAATTACATGTTCAATTGACCCTTGAACAACGCAGGGGTTGGGAGTGCCAATCCTCCAAGCAGGCAAAAATCCACATATAACATATCTGGCCCTTCTTAAAGGAGGTTCTTCTGTCCCCTGGGGTTTAACTAACCACGGATTGCTGGTACTGTGGAAGGTATTTATGAAAAAAATCCACGTCTAATTGGATCCGCACAGTTCAAACCCATGTCGTTCCAGGGTCAACTGTACGTACAATTTGTATTCTATCTTTAAGGACATATTAAATATTTTCTATTTTCACTAACGCAGTTTCAGAAATTCCATGTAGAAAGCTGCGAGACTCACCTACTTTAAAAAACTGCCAGGTAGCAAATTAAAAAATGCCTTAATAAACACTGATGAAGACTGGTCTCGAGGCTTACAACGATAAAACCATACTGATATGTCAAACCCGAAGCACGTAATACTTGAGCTGAAATGCCGTCTGTGCCTGAACCACCTTGTTGAACGTGATAAGAAAGGTTTCTGATCTCCCTGCTCCCAGCCACACTGACAACAGAAACCAGACTCCACTTACCTGTCAAATGATCCTAAAGATCTCACTGGGTGGAGAAAAAAGTAAATGTACTTCTTTAAATAGCCAATACCCTTACCCCTCAGGCCACTGTTTCTCTTACACAAGCAGATATACAAGATTAGAGACACCTTGTCAAACCTAAGCCATGTACATCTAACAGCAGCGGGAGCGGGAAGAGGAAAGAGATCGGAGGAGCCATCTGCAAATGGACTGATTCCCAGCCTCAGCCCAACACAGGAATCACCAGGGGGCACTTTCAAAATTCCCCAAGCCCAGGGAAACAATTACACTGGAATGCCAAGAACAATTACATTAGGCTATTTTAGTAATTTCCCAGCTGCCCCACCATCCCTTGAGTGAGACCGCTGTGCCGCGAGGTGAAGAATCACAGCACCAGTGGCTCTTTAGAGGATTTTTAGGCCCCTGACATTCTCCTTTAGGAAGCAAAGAAAGCGCTGTGATTAAAATGATGAACAGCTGAGAGAGAAAAGGACTATGCGCAGTTGCCGCTTAGGAGGAAAAATGTTTCTGAAGTACCTTGATCTTTTATTCTTCGGTAAAATAACCAAACTGATGAATGAAGGCAAATGCATTGGAATTTCTGTGGTTTTACCAGGATGCTAGTGTCCTCTAGAAGATTAAGCCAACAGTTCGAATGAGCTCTGTCAAGTGGATCTCAAACTGGCCAGCAACTGACGACCACAAAGAAACCCTCTCAGGTTTTAACAAGGGCTGGATGGAGAGTAAAGGGACAGAAATAGGAGGTCACGCCTGAGTTTGGCTTTATTTAACATCTTTTAACTATTTTTAGGGGAGAAGCCATCCATTTCCACTTACTGAGAATGCCACACATTAACCTCCTCAAGCTGTAAGGGGCAGGAAAAACTTGGAAAGCTGCTCCCGCACGTCTCCTGGGCCAGACAGGCCAGTATTACTCACTGTGCTTAAAGGTCCAAAGGAGATCTGGTCAGCCAGTGTAAACATATCCAGTCATCCAAAAGGGCGGAGCCACTAAGCAGCAGAAAACTGTAGAACCACGGCTGCTGGGTCCTGCCTCTAAGACTGAAGAGCTGTGAAACATATGGGCTGTGATGCCAGACGAGCGCTGAACCTGCGGCTTCTGTTCTGTATGACCCCGGGCAGGTCAACCCCACAGGGCCTCCAATTCCCAAGACAGAAAATGGACCTAATGACGTCACCATCTTGTGGGATGGTGAGGACTACAGTCACTGAGATGAAGAACACCTGCACTGCCCTGCAAACCGTGGATGCACAAGAAAAGCAGTGATGCTTGTGACTTCTGCAGGCAAGGCCAAGGAACTTTAATACACTGTAAAAAGAGGGCATGGAGCAGCAGTCACAGTCCTAATTATCTTACATGGATGGAAACAAACAGGAAAGATAATGACGGCTGAAGTTTTCCTCAATGAGGTTTGCACTATTCCGATACATTTTCATGATCATCAAGTCCCTGCTATGTGCAGAGGATGCAAGATAGAAATCTCTGCCCCCCTCCCCACCCCAGAGCCTCTAGATGGATGAGAGGTACAAATAAGATTCTGCACAATTTCAATACAACATAACCTTCGTCGGGGAGAATACGGGAGGAGCACTGAGGCCAAGGACTGATGTCAGAACAAGCTTCTTGGGGAAGTGAAATTTAAGCAGAAAACTGGACACTGTGATGAGCAGGCCTGGAAAAGCTGAGTGAGGATATTTTAGTAAGAGGAAAAGGTTCACAGGAAGGGCTGGCAGATGAAAATAGGAGAGAACTAGAGAAAGAGGGAGGCAACAAGTTGGGGGGGGGGGGTAAAGGAAAGGGAAGCAGGACTTAAAGGGAGGTCTGAGCAGGGAGGACTTCCTTAGCCACGCTTAGGGGTTGCATTTCAGAAGAGGACAGTGGAGAGCCAGTCGAGTATTTGGAGCATTCTGGAATTAAGGAAGAATTACCCCAGCTCTAGCCTCAATGTGGTCAACAGAGGTGGAGGCTGGCAAGTTACAGGCGGGAAGATGAGTTTCAGAAGATGAGCGGATCCTGGTAATGCGCTGGGAACGGGGGTGAAGAGGAGCACAGACTCAAGAGGGGGAATCCAAGGGGTTCTTACTGCTTATCTAGGGACCGTGCGGGGGCTGTTCTCACAAAACCGTCAGTAGTTTGAAGGGCCAGAGTTGCTACTCCTGTTTAGTAGGTTAAGCAGGTTTAGGGACAATGGGAATGGGCACCATGGAAGTTTCAGTCTCTCAGTTTACAGGTTCAAAATCAGGAAAATGTTCTGGAGGCAATATGTTGTAGCTTTTTAACGGTATAAAAAAGGAATAAAGGAACATTAACATTGGCTTACAATACAGCCAAGGGGTGCCATTTTCTCATCAGTACCTTCTCACAGGAGTGAAACACGTTCACAGAGACGCGGGTGAATTTAGAAACATGACAGAGGCAACAGATGCGTCCCAAGCTAGAAGATGAATTTTTCAATTTGTTAATTTATCTGTGTCTAAAAATGTTCTTTTATCTAAATGAACTTCTTCACCTAAATTCTTTCTCTGAAAATCTGTTTTTCTTTTCTCACCCAGCCTAGCCCTCCAAAAATAGATGAGAAGCAAGGCCCAGAAAGTTAATTAGCACCAGGCTCACATTTACTGTTACTCATCATTTAGCGTTTTTTGGCCACACAAGTTTTCCATTAAATTTTTTACAAGAAATTAAACAGACAGGTCATCAGTATATGTTGTGCACAGCAAAGCACTGGCCATCTCGATCCTAAATTGCCTGCAGCGTTCTGACTGGTCCTTGATGAGATAAAATTTTAAGATGAGTCACTTAATGTGCTGTTTGATAAAACTTTCAGGAAAATAGCCGCTTTTGGACTACTTGGACTTCTCTCCATTTCTGGCCATGATCTCCATCTCTTGGTTTCACAAGGATCCCAGAATGCTCCGTATCTGTATCTCTGTGGCCACCCTAGTTCTTTAAATTTAAAACCTAATAGTGCAGAAAAACTGCTGAAATATCTCCTCTCTCTGAGAATCTGTTCCTGTGGTTTGAATTGTGGAGTTAAAATGTTATGTCTTTGTTCACTAGCCTTCAGTGAGCTGTTCTACAATTGCTCCCAATTAATTAAAACATTTCTACCACAATCGGCTTCAATTTTTTAAAGTTAGAAACCCTGACTTTCACGTCAGGAAAGCTTTAGTGTTGTTTGGAAGGAATTCAGTTTAATTTTGTCTTTCAGGTCAAGTTACCATACAAACCGGGGGCAAAACGGTACAGGCTTTAAAACTTCTCAAATGGCCACTCTTAGTCAAAGGTATGACGGTAAAAGAACAAGCTATGCTCACGGAAGAGGAGATTTCCGAGTGTGATCAGAAAATGCTCCCAAATGTTGACCAGGCAAATGACGAATGCAAAATGGGTTTCCAAAGAAAACAACACTGGCAGAATTACGGAGTGGGTTATCATATTACATTACTACTCCCTGCTGGCGCAGCATGGCAAAATATTTACCTTCATTCCATAGCTTTCCACTTACCAGCTTAAATGTCAATGTTTTTAAAGCTTTGGGATCATCTACAATCTTCTGTAAATTAGCAGCCACTGTAAAATATAAACATGGAGAAAAAGTGTCCAAATTATTTCCAATAACACTGAATCTTCACATAGATGATTCAGAAAAGTTGACTAATGATGCAGTAACTTGCAAAATCATTTCTTTCACAGACATTACAAAGTCCATATAAAATTACTCTCATAAAGACAGTTTCTACCACAACTTACATCTTCAGCACATCTGAATCGATCACTCCACGTTGACCCCGTCTTTCAGACAATAAAATGAGAAATGACTTGCTAATGGAAAGTAGAAAGGAGAGCAGCCCTCAGTGTTTCTTCCCACCATGTGGTTTTTCTCAACACAATACGTTAACAGATGTACAAGCCAGGAGAGGGCAGTACAAACAAAGAGGAGAGGTATTGCAAAGAACCGTTTCTCTAGAAATAACAGGTCAGCACATTTGAACTCCTGTCCCTATAAATTTGCTCAATTCTGTGTGCCAGTTTTTATCAAAGCAACAAGATACAGTGGGTAACCTCTACAACTCAGGGACATGGTTTAGTGCTTTCAGAGCACAATGATCCGTCAAAGCCGCGAAGGACCACCTGGAGCGACACCCGAGCCGGCTGAACAGGGTCAAGTGCTAGAGGCTGTCTGGGGCTCAATAGTGAAGGTTTGTTTTTGTGTTAGCCAGATCCATCAGAGACCCGTCCTGCTCTCTGCACTGCCATGACCAGTTTGATGTTCTCCCAGAGAAGTCAGCTTTTCCTGCTTTGGGTATTGTTTACGAATAGAATTATCAAGAGGTGACGATGATGGAAATTTAACATCATGCTCTTTCCACATCTAAACGTAAAGTATAAAGCACTGAAAGTCAAGTAGGTGTTACTGGTCAGGGAAGGAGAAGTTACTATTGAAGAAATTAAGGGAGAGAGTCCCTTTTATCATTTTTCTTTTTCATGGGGAAGATCACCTGCTACTTCAGTAAGCAGACATCTGAAAAGTTTTCTGAATATTCTGATATAAAAATTTTGGGGAAATAGTAAACATACAAATATTTTGAGAAAAGTGTTTTAAGGTGCAAATTTGTAAGAAGAAAGAAATCTGTGCAAATTTTATTCTTCTCTAAGGTTGACTGAAAACCACCTAGGTACATGGATTTTCGGCAGATTAGTGTATTGCCTTTAATCCATCTGCTGCAGAGGAGAAAAAAATGAAGATTACATACTCAGTATGGCCTATTTGTCTTCATAAACCATAATTACAAGCACCATTTTATCTTCATCTGTTGCCCTCTTAATACTTCCATTCTGAGTAATTGCAAAGTTTCATTTCTGTTAAGACTACTCTCCCCTCATCCTCTTTTCCTCCTCCTTTTTTTTGCCCACACAAGCAAACACACACACACGCACACCCCAGGTATATTCCCCAGGCCACTAACCTCAGTATTGTTATCATCACCAAGCATCTTCTGGCCTCCTCAACAGTTTCCTGAACTTATCTGAGATACTAAACTCATCATGTAATCCATGAAAGAAACAATGGCTCATGGAGTGAAAAGCTCTGCTGGGAAATTTTGTCCCCAAAAGCCAGGATTTATTCTGTCAGGGCATTCTGACTATATGCAAATTGCAGCAACTGAACACAGTCACCGTTTTCTTAAAGCACAAAACTGTTCTAATAGTTCCTCTGATTTGGGCTAATTTCATGAGCGACCATAAAGTCTTCATATGAATTTCAGGACTTTCATTAGAGTCTCTCAGTTAATGTGGATGATTTACTGCCTCGTTCTGGGTCATCTATTTCCAGCCTGCTCTCTAATGTTCCGCCAAAAGCAGAGCTCTGTCCTACACTAATTCACAACCCTGTCTCTGGTGGACACGCGTATGTGCTGGGGCCCATCTCCAGGGAACACGGTGGAGCAAGTTGTAGACTGGAGGGCGAGACTGAGCTGCGAGCATCTTAAACAATCATCCCAGAAACCGCAGTCCCCAACTGTGAATCCTACACCTCAGGGACATTAGAAATTAAATTCTGTCTTCAGCTCAAAGCAAAAATAGCAAAACTGGCCACTTACCTGATTACTTATCCCAGCTGCTAGGCTTACTTTCAATTTAGTTGATTCTGATTTGTTGTAAAGGGCTATAAAACAACCTTCATTTAACTGACATCACATAAAATTCAGGCTGATGCTAATTTCTTCTCCAGTGGCAATGCTCATTAAAAAGATGGGTGCCACTGCTTCCTCCCTTCTCCTAACTGTGTACCTGGGTTTCAAAAATAAAAGTGCTCCTTACCTGGAACGTGAGTGGAGAAGGAAGGGCTGGGTAGGGCTGGTGGTTACTTGAGAGTGTCTCAGGTGTGTGCTGATAACACTGAACTTCCTGTCTTAAGCTACTCTGGTTTCCAAAAAATATGGAGCTTCTGAACCCTGCTTACTCAGTGGCCATCAACTCATTTCTGACGGCCCTTGGCTTTCCCAGATAAAACTCTTTCCTCTAGTTTCTGATGTGGACCCTGTGTCACCTTCCCTGGACTCGTCCCTCCCCTCCTCCCCGGCCCACTGTCTTTGGTCTCGGTGTTTTCTGTCTCGTGGCCACTTAAGGCAGAGATAACACTCACTCAGGCCCCAGGACCTGGGGCCCCCTGATGCCTTTGCGTGAGCAAGCTAATCTTTGCTATTTCTGTGTCCCCGTGCCACGCTTCAGGCTTGAATCCCTGGCAGGGCTGGAAGTTTGTTTGCTCTTTTGGAGGATAACATCTGGCCTAAGGTACCATCAGTACTGTGCTCTACGAAGCTGGAATGATAGTAACGGCCAGGTGGGAAAGGATGCTAATGCTCATTCCCTCCCTGAATCTAAACAGAGAAGGGGGGCGGGGTGAGCTGTCAGACGCCAGGCAGCGGAGCCGACATTTCTTTGGCAAACTAACTCAGGCATTCTCCAGACACTCTTTTTCTCTATAAACTTGTACTACTCATCTGCACACTTTGACATTTACAAAAAGTAACAGTTAGAGCATGACTATTTACAGTCTGTGTTTGTACTCGGAGGGATTAGTCAAGAGAAACAAGTTTCTCCCCACGGGTCAGTGTATTTCACAAGAAGCCCATATAGTCCTGATGTTCTAATGGAGGTGAGTTACTTAATTCCAGCTATTCCCAGACAAAAGCTGTGGGGAAAAGCACACCAACGGACACCAAGTCCAACGCATTCCCCTAAAAAGAAATTCTGAGCTAAGACCGAAGCGTAGACGTGGGTTAACTGATGATAACATCACAGTATTTCTTCAGAGATGCATCTTGTACACCTCATGGTTGCAGAAAGGCAGTGTGAGATCGCAAGGAAAGAAAGAGACGTGGGTTTCTCACAGATACTGCTGTAGCACTCACGCAGAGTTACGGCTGATGCACACCTCGGTTTGGGATAAGATACAAGAGATCTGCCCTATTTTCCCCAAATATCCGGGCTCTTATCTTCATGAGATGCGGTGTAGCGAAGGGTGCAAGAGTCCGAATTCTCCAGCCGGAGAGCCTCGGCTTGAGTCCTGCCTAGAGCGGTGCAGCCCCATGGACCTGGGCATGGCTCCTCGGCCTCTGTGTGCTGTGAAAGGTGAATGCTGACGGTGCCTACCTACAGGGCTGTTTGGAGGGCTGAGCTAGAGTGCTCAGAGTCCTGCTTGATGTATAGAGCAAGTGCATAATAAATACCAGCTTAACTACCTCCACCGTGGACCACTGCAGAGCTTAGCTGGTTTCCCTGCCTTCAGTCTTAACTGCTCATGAGCCCTGTTTCTCACACTCACCAGGTACCTGGAGAATTTAAGTCATAAAATGGAACATGTTGCTTTCTTAACAAACCTTCCCATCAATTTCAGGATAAAGTCTAAATTTTGTGGGTTTTCTGTCTTTGTTTTTAAAGTCAGTTTATAATGCCGTGTCAATTTCTGGTGTACAGCATAATGTTGTACACATACATATATTCATTTTCATATTCTTTTTTCCTTATAGGTTACTACCAGATATTGAATACAGTTCCCTGTGTTCTACAGAAGAAACTTGTTTATCTATTTTATATATAGTAGTTAGTATCTGCAAATCTCTAACTCCCAATTTATCTCTTCCCACCCTCTTCCCCCCAGTAACCGTAAGTTTGTTTTCTATGTCTGTGAGGCTGTTTCTGTTTTGTAAATAAGTTCATTTGTCTTTTTTTTTTTTTTAGATTCCACATATGAGTGATATCATATGGTATTTTTCTTTGACTTACTTCACTTAGAATGATGATCTCCAGGTCCATCCATGGTGCTGCAAATATTATCCTTTTTTATGGCCGAGTGGTATTTCATTGTATAAATATACCACTGACTTCTTTACCCAGCCATCTGTCGATGAAGCCCACGTTTTTAATGTGGTCCATCAGACCCTCCACGATCCATCCCCAACTACCTCTCTCTCTAGTTTATTTTTCATCATTTCCAACCCCAGTTTCCTCAGAAAAGCTCTGTAACCCCCATTCTCCTCTCCCTCTCTATCCCTACTCTCACCATTGTGTGCAAAACTTCTGTTACAGAGCTGATGTCCCCACTTAATTAAGATTCTGTCTCTGATAACCCAGACACAATCTTAATTCATCTCTACAAAAGGTGTATCTTGGAAATATATCCACGTGGATACATACACAGAAACTGACAGCAGCTCACCACCTCCACTGCTGCTGCACCAGTCCAGCTGCCATCACTTCATCTAGAGTGTACAGTAACCTGCTGTGTCGCTGCTTCCATCCTGGTCCCTCAGGACTAGCCTCCACTCAGCAGTCAGGTGCGCCTTCTGTCATCAGACCACATGACTTTTCTATTCAACCCTCTGCCCCAACAGCCTTCCAGAGTAAAAACCAGTCTCTCCAATGAGTAGGCCCCCCCCAGTCCAGGTCCAACCTCATCTCTCACCATCATTTCTGGCTGCAACTGCTCCAGCCACAACAGCCCCCACGCCCATGCTGCTCCCTAAGCATTCAAAGCAGGCTTCCACCCGAGACCCTCTGTACCTGCTGTTCCTCTGCTGGAAATGCTGCTCCTCCGGGGCTGCTTCCCTCTCTCCCTCCTAGTTGCTGCTCAAACGTCCCTGGCTACCTGTCCACAGCCCCACTCTCTAGTTCTTTATCCAGATTTTTTTTTTGTCATAGCACTTATCAGCACCAGACATACTATATATTTCTGAGTTATTTTTGGATGTGGCTTTTCACTCCCCCACCCCTCCCCAAGTCACATAAGCTCCCATGAATGCAGGAACTTTGTTCACTGCTGTGTCCCTAGTGCCTGACATATGGTAGTGTCAGTATAGAGGGTTCCAAGATTCTAAAAACCCTAGGTTAATACCCTCTTACGGAAGAATTATTCGTATCTTAGAAGAACTGCTAAAAATGTTGCCTCCTAACAATAATCTCATTTATTTTCCCAAAAGCAAATCAATTGACTCTTGCCTCATTTCAAATGAATTATGAGTATCCTAAGCAACCATGACTTTAAAGATTGGCCATTTTTCTTTTAAACTGATACATAATTGACATATAACACTGTGTTAGTTTCAAGTGTACGACATATTGCTTCGATGTATGTATGTATTATGAAATGATCACAGTAAGTCTAGTTCACCCCTATCCCTGCATGCTGGGCCTGGGTGTGAGGCCACAGTGAGCCTGCAGGAGCCCTGGGAACTGCTTCTCAGTCCACTGAGCCTTGCTGGTCTTGTGGACATGAGCCCCGTTGGCTTTCAAAGCTAGATGTTTTCAGGGCTCATCTCTCAGGTGCAGGTCTTAAAACTTGGGGTGTCAGGGGTGGGGCTTATGGCAAAATTGTGTCTCAGCCTCTTCTACCCGTTTCAATGTGGGTTTTTCTCATTTGCCTGATTCACAGGAGTTGCTCAGATAATTTGGGGGCTTCTTTCAGAGGAAATTGTTCCATACAGAGCTGTAGATTCAGGGTGTCCACGGTGGGAAGTGAGTTCAGGATCCTCCTGTGTCAACATCTTGAACTGAAACCAGGATTTATCTTGATTTACTTCTCTCATCTTTTTCTTCTAATCCATCAATTTCTGACAGTTTTGCCTTTAGTATGGATTTGAAACAGCTTACTTCTCTTCATCTCTAATACCTCCACCCTATTTCAGCTACAAGGAACCCCCAAGATTGGCTGTTTTTCATTCTTTTTTTTTTTTTTTCCCAGAGATGAGAGACCAGGTCACTCCCTAAGTAAAGCGGCCGGACTAGCACAGGTGGTACCCCAGACAAAGGGAACCTACAACAGGCAGCAGAGGACGGACGTGATGAGCCTCCAGTGTGATCTCAGGACCGGGTGCTGCAGCGGGGACTAAAAGTCATACCACTGACCTTCCCTCCTGCACGTCTCCCCAAGGAAAAGAGATGAACCCCTCCTGAGGACTGATTCCCAGGCAGACCCACACAGTGCCAGGGGTGGACAGCAGTGAACACTGTATTGCGCTGCCAAGATCTTGTCTTAGGGATTGAGGCAACCATCCTCCCACCTGCCGGGGTTACTAGTAGCCGATGACTCTCAGCTTCATCCCTGTCTGGGAATTCCCCTTCGCCAAAGAGCTCCATCTCACCCAGAGTCGGCCCTCTCCCCAAAGGCAGCCCAGCCTGCACCCCTCGACTGGCCACGAGAGCAGAAAGGCCCTGGCGCCGCAGGGCAGGACAACCCTAAGGGTCAACTCAGATCCAAAGCTCGCTGTGGGATTAGCTGAGGTCTTTGCCATGGTTAAATCGTAGTTTAATTCCTCCATCTCCAAAATCCTTCTTCCTTTACTCCCTCACTTGTGTCAGTCATGAAATCACTCCTCAAAAACCTAAGTGCCAGCACATCTAGGCCTCTGAGTCTTTTCCCCGAGAAATCTTAAGACTCCATCCATGGATGGACAGGGTACAGTCACCTTAGAAAGTGTTTCCATGATTAAAATTTTAAGATGGTACAAATGATAAATAAAATACACGAGGAAAGGGGGGAAATCAGTGTACTGTGTAACATTTTTGTTTGCATTTTGCTCAGACTTAGGATCGTGGATGATGAGAAAAAGAGGTAGACAGAAGAGATTTTAGGAATGTTACAGGTACTATAAGCAAGCAACCTCTGAGGTCAAAACTTTAAACAAAGCGGAGTATTAGTATTATTTACATATAGCAGGAAGGTCTCACAGGAAGGAAAAGACACAGAAATACACCTGCCATTTTTGTTTAGTTTTGGGTAAATTCCAGTGTATTACTATTATCTGGGCATGATGGGAAAGCCTGAAACAGTGATGGAATAGCTAAAGTGGCTGGTATTGAGTCTGTCCTCTGAAATATAATCATAAAATTGCTATTTTTATCCTGAATTTCCTTTACTGTGCTTAAGGCAGAGTTTTATGAACTGACCACAGTGCAGTAACAGAAGTGTCCAATAATCATTATGTTATTATTGTTCATTTTGAAATCAATGAAATGGTATAATCAATGAAACTGCAGCCTAACTTAGCTGGTGGAGGTGATACACCAGTGCATTTATAGTTTACTGTGTGAAGAATGGCTACACTTTAAAGTCAGGCTTGCCAAGAATATCCAACATTCCTCTGAGATGAAGGTAAGAATTAATTTATTTGCTTTGGAAAATAAAAGAGGATCACTGCTTAGGAGACGCAGTTGTTGAAAAGTACCTTGGTTCTTCAAAAAATAGGAAAAATCCCATAGGTGCCTTAACCTGGGGGTTTTAATCTTGAACCCTCTAAATTATAGGCAAAATTTTTGTTTGCACATTTCTGGGGAAAGTGTTGTAGCATTTACCAGATTCTTAGGGGGTCATGTCCTTTATAATCTTAACAATCACTATCCCATAGGCTTACTACCCTCGTCTAGTACAGTCATGTAAGGAGCTTAGAGGTAGGGCCTTTTATGTATTTTAATAACTGCCTTACTGAAGTATAATTGATGTACATTAAACTGCATGTATTTAAAGTGTACAATTTGGTAAGTTTTGACACAGGGATATGCCACTAAAACCATGACCACAAGATAATGAACATATCCATCACATCCCCAAATGTCCTCAGACCCCCTGTAATTTCCCCCACCTTTCCTTCTTTTTATTCTCTCCAGGAAGCCACTGATCTGTTGCTGTAGATTAGATTAGCATTTTCTAAAATTTCATTCAAGTGCAGTCATAGAAGATGTACTCATTTTGTCTGGCTTTTCTCATACATTAGAATTACTTTGAAATCCATCCACGTTGGAGCTGTATCAAAAAATCTTTCCTTTTAGAAAAGGGAACCCTCCTACACTGTTGGTGGGAATGTAGTTTGGTGCAGCCATTATGGAAAACAGTATGGAGATTCCTCAAAAGACTTACCATATGATCCAGCAATCCCACTCCTGGGCATATATCCTGAGGGAACTCTGATTCAAAAAGATACATGCACCCCAATGTTCACAGCAGCACTATTTACAATAGTCAAGACATGGAAACAACCTAAATGTCCACTGACAGATGACTGGATAAAGAAGTTGTGGTATATTTATACAATGGACTACTACTCAACCATTAAAAAAGAATAAAATAATGCCATTTGCAGCAACATGGATGGATCTGGAGATCATCATTCTAAGTAAGACAGAATGAAAAAAGTACCATATATCACTCATATGTGGAATCTTAAAAAAAAAAAAAAAAGGAAGAAGAAAGAAAAAAGACGACACTAATGAATTCATCTACAAAACAAACAGACTAGCAGACATAGTGAACAATTTTATGGTTATTAGGGGAAAGAGGGTGGGAAGGGGCAAATTTGGGAATTTGAGATTTGCAAAGGTTAGCCGCTATATATGAAAATAGATTAAAAAACAAATTTCTTCTGCATAGCACAGGGTTATTCAATGTCTTGTAATAAACTTTAATGAAAAAGAATACGAAAACAATATATGAATATTTATGCATGACTGGGACATTATGCCGTACACCAGAAATCGACACATTGTAACTGACTATATGCCAATTTAAAAAAATTTAAAAATAAAACAAAAATTCTTTCCTTTTCATTGCTAAGTAGTATTCCATTGTATGGATGTAAGACAGTTTATGTATTTACCTCTTGAGGTACATTTGGGTTGTTTCCATGATTTGCTGTTACAAACAAAGCTCTTACCAACATTCTCGTACAAGCCTTTGTACAGATACACAGTTTCCTTTCGCTGGGTAGAGACCTCAGAGTAGGATTGCTAATCATGTAGTAGATGTATGTTTAACTTTTAAAGAAATTGTCAAAATATTTTCTAGGGTGATTGAACTATTTTTATATTTCCACCAACAGTGCATAAGAGTTCCAGCTTCTTACACATTTGTCAACCTTTAGCCTGTCACTCATTTTAATTTAAGCCACTCTGGTTAATGTGTACTGAAGTCTGTACTTTTACATTCCGTTTCCCTAACAGAGCATCTTTCCATGTACATATTTGATTGAGTCTTTACAGCCCCTTTCTGACAAAGCAGATATTAAGGGGTTCCATAAATACAGGTATGGCTTTTCTAGGTTAAGTGGGATGCTTTTTCTAAAAAGAACCAAAAGCCTTTGCTGAGAAACCAGAGGTGTTTCTTCATCTGAGAGGTAAGATGTTCAGAGGGTGTCTATCAGATCTTCGTCTAGTTCATCCAATAAATGAATAAAACACTTATACAGGCATCAGACGGAGCATCAGCCCACATCTTGGAAAATCTCCTAGAGCTTCCTGTGCAGTTCAGAAACCTCAACCCTCTTCCACTAGGGATCCTTAAATGTGTAGGTCATAAGCTAGATTGAATGAAAGTAGAGAAGGAAATAATCATATCATGGAAGGCAGAAGAGATAATAAGACACAGGAAATTCATCCAACTTTGATTTCTAGAGGCACAAAGAAAAGCCCTTCCAGGTCTACGGCAAAAAGGTTTCAGTTAATTATGCCAGGTGTCTAGATTCCAAGAGTGGAGTAATCTTACACCCAGGAGCACACTTTGGAAATATTAACAAGACTCTGTGTATAAAGCACCAAGGCAAAACATACTCTGGGATTCAGATGACAATGTCTCTACCATTGTTGAGGGAAAACTTACAAGCAGCAAGTATTAACTAAGAACAAACTAAGACAACAGGGCAGCTGCTCTCCAATGCACTGTATGTATAAGACTAAAAACAATGTGTGTCTCCTTCAATGCCCATAATCCCTTGCTTAAAAACAAAAACACTTAACAGAAGTAAGTCTGTATAACCTAAGCCTGTCTAAGTCTTTAAGCTGTCTTTACAACCTTGTAAAATCATATGAATTTTAGAAAAATTCTAATCAGCCAGGGGAAATATACCAAAGGGAAAAGAAACACTTAACTTCGCAGGATTGACTCTTTCTGTCACTCATGCTTTACCTTAATCCATTTTATAAGCAAGTTTTTCAATAGTCCCATACTAACAGGACACACGCAGCTTGAGATTTAACCCTAGTGGCTTCTGGACTGGGAAAAGCTTTGGAAAAGTTAGAATTAATAAGACAGTAAACACACTGATACAAGGAACACTACTTAAATTATGGGCCAATGCAGCCACTGCCGACAGAACCATCTGCCATAAGCACAGACAGCCGGGAAATCTGAAGGGCTCTGAGGCCGGCACGTGGTGGCAGCCTTCCAGCCAGAAGCGTTTCTCACACGTGTGGCTGCCTGGGCAGTGGAGGAGAGTGTGGGGCTTCCGTTTACACTACCCGGCATTGCCCCCCAAGAACGACATCTGTATTATCTTCACTTTTTGAGTTTTCAATTTTAAAATTTTTGTTTAATTTGTGGTTTATTCCAAACATTTAAAGTAAGGGTTTAGCAGCCAGTGAATGGTACCCACAGAGCAAAGTTAAATAAATGTCTTCTTTAATAATAAGAAATCAAATCAGTTCAAGGGTTGACTGGGAAGTCACTCTAGGATAGGCCATGGCCTAAAAAATAAAGGCCATGGTCACCCGACTTACAAGGGAGCTAGACTGAGGCTCCCTGGACACAGACACCATCAGTCACCTCTAGATCTCTGGTCAGCACCCGACACCGAGCCTGGAACCCGGGAGGCGCTAAGTGAACTAATAAAGAAAAGATCAGCGAGTACCTGGCTGCCAAGATTAGAAAGTATTTTTTCAGACGCTGGTATTTTCCCTCCATAAAGATGAAACAGAGCTGATGGGGGTGAAGTTATGAAAGCCTGTTGTATCAGACCTCCCCCTTCCACTGTGAATTACTCACCCCACCCGCAGAAGGAACCTCTCTGACCTTATTAGGCGCTTACCAAACCCTTCCCTCCCTCCACCTGGCAGAGGCCACGGAGGCACGAAGACACAGACAAGGTCTGTTTAGCTCACTGTTGGACACCCAGTAGGCACAGGGTCTGCCCCAAAGCAGGTGCATATAACTACTTACAGAACGAACAAATGAATGAAAATAAACCAGCAGTATATTTTTCCAAGATAGTATGTTAGCTCTTCAAGGCGTCTGTAGCTAAATCTGAGCCTTGGTCTTTCACTACGGCTAGGACGGATTTCACAGTAAGAAAATGTTAGGTCATAAGAAACTAGTGGCGATGGAATTATTCTCCTTTATTGTAGAAGGAAAGGGTGAAGCTGCTCCTTGTCCCTAAAATTTGTCTAAACATATAAGGAATTCAGGCATTCACAGGGACTTCCTGATTCTAGCACGCTGAACTTGAGCCATCCTCATCCCTGCCTTCTGCATCAGGTCTCCCAGAGCCTGGGGGCTGGCCGTGTAGAACTCACTCTGATGCCACCTACCCTGGTGGCATGCCCTGGGTCTCCTCTCCCTGAACTGTGACATGGGGTGTGGGCTTATGTTCTCCTACCTTCTTGCGCCTGCTCCCACCCCAACCTGAAAACTCACAAGCCTTCTGGACTCTGCTGTTTCCGACCCTCCGGAACCTCAAGGTGGGTGGCAGTAGCACTTACTCAAAGGTCCTGTGGGTGTATATTCTATCATGAGAAGGGAGCTCATGAGGAGACCACTGAGAGCTCAGCCCCTCTGGGTTGTGGGGCAAAGGCTGGGGATGGAGGGGATGGAGTGTTAGAAGTACAAGACAATTCAAGCTACTGCCTATTAAACTCCACAACTGTTTAAAAGCAGCTGTGCATTCCAACAGGGATACTGTATGCATTTAGTTATTAAACTAATTCTTACAAGAATGTGTACCCTAAGCTGGCGTACCTGCTAGGCATTCGGGAGATACACACGTAAGTAATGCAAACCCTGCCTGGCTTAGTAAGTGGGCGGGTTCATAAACAAACGACTACAGCACAGTCCTATGAGTACCGTGGGAGGGACAGGAGTAAGCACCAAGGACAGCTCAGAGGCAACCGGCCTGGAGAGCTCTGGGGGGGGAGTCTAGGAAGAGGAGGAATCTGCCAGATGACTGGGAGCATTCCAGGAGGAGGGAGAGCACGTGAGCACAGCAAGTCCGAGCGCCACACGGAAGGCTCCCCGCGCGCTGGGGCGAGCCTGGGGCTGAGGGCTTCTGGGAGACGCAGGCGAGGAAGCTGACGGAGGCCAGTCACCTACGCCTGGTCCACCGAGGAGTGCGGACTGTGTCTTATAGGAAGAACAGGGTTTTAAATATGACTCCAGTTAACAGTGATGTTAACTATACACACTGAAGAATGTTATAATTTAAGAAAGCTTGAAGAAATGTACAATTTTGGTTTGGCTTTGTAAAAGTAAAAATATTTGAATAGTCATGAGATGTGTGGATTAGAATCGAAGATATCAAGTACACTGTCTGGGTTAAGATAAACTGAAGTGGGCACATAATATAGGAAACTATATATATAATATAAAACTATAAATATAACTATATTATAGGAAACTATATTCAATTTCTTGTAATAACATATAATGGAAAATAATCTGAAAAAAATATGTATATGTATAACTGAATCACTTTGCTGTAACACTTGAAACTAACATTGTAAATCAACTACACTTCAATAAAAAAATAAAATTAAAAAAACAGCCTAAAAATTCAACGGTTTCAAAACCTTATCCTTAAAACTCTTAGCAGCCTTAGACTCCATGTTATAAGGGGTGTGCACACCTATCTTATTCATTAAATATGTATGTATGACTGAATCACTTTGCTGTACACCAGAAACTAACACAACATTGTAAATCAACTGTACTTCAATTTTGAAAAATGCAGCATTTGGAAGAAAGAAAATACAGCGTACACCAAACACTTAGATCAGAGTCCACAGTCACAGCTTTTCTAAGTCTTGGTCCTGCTAATATTTCTCTAGATTGGAATTCACCGACTACATATGCACGGCCAGCACTGCTCACTTGCACAATACGCTGATTTATTAAGCCATTCCAATCTTGTTTGGGTGGGGAAAGCAGAGACAATCTTAGAAGTGTGCATCAGAAACAATGCCCTTAATGCCAATCATAGTCGAGATAATTATCAAAAGGATACTTTCTGTTGCTGTTACCAGAAATTATTTGAAAGAATGGCAGGGGAAATAAGACTGCAGAGAGGACGTGCTGGGTCTCTAAGGACTGAAAGGGGACTAAATCATTCATATGCTTAAAAACAGCAACCCAAAGCAATCTGGGAAACGACGACTGTAGTTTTACTTTGGTCCTTGAATGGGACTGGAACTTCTGAACCAGAAGGTCACCAGACTTTCAGAAACATTATCTATTTATAAAGGGGTCGACAATCACAAGTTTCTTGCATGTACATGAAACATAATAAAATTAACTGAATTTCAGATTTCCATCCCCTCCCTAATAAAGAGAGAAGAGATCAACCCACTGTCTTCCAGCCTTAGATACCTGAGCACAACAAATGGATTTAGACTTTTACAACAGGTAGCAGGTGAAAAATAGTCGAATAGATGTCACATTGATTTGGGGAATAAAAACCAGAGGGAGACAGACAAAACACTTCTGGCAAGGGAACAGACACGAAAGGAACACTGTGAGGTCATTATGGGGCACAGGTAAGTTTACCATCCATGTAAATAAAGCTGCTGATTATCTTCAGGAAGGGGGCCATTTGTAGGAGGATGTGGAGAGGGGCTCACGCAGTGTGCAGTAATGAGATCGAGGACCAAGAGGAGCCACAAGCAATCAAAATCCAGAAGAGGAGTCAGGAAGGAGATGCTGACTCGGGGACGATCATCAATAATGCACGAAGGAGTAAAAATCAGAAGAATGTTTGACAGCAGTGAAAAAGGCAAACAAGACTGTGGGCTGTACGTGCAGCCTCAGAGAACAAGTCAGTACTACTTACTCCGATGCTATTTAAGGCACCAGGATCTCATTAACTCTGGGCAGATCTGGCTTTTCTTACCCATTGGAAGAAATCAAATAAAATGCTGTGAGTTGCAGCTAAAGTCGATTTCTGGTTCAAAAGATTGTGGGGGAGGCAGGGGGCACAAGCGAAGGTAATGCAGTTTCCAGCCCCGCTGTAGTTTCACTACAAAACTAAAGCCCCCTCCCCCCGCCTCCTTCCCCGGGTTTATCATAATCCCATACTTTTAGGATGTTAGGAAGAGGATTAGCAGACTTAGATTAGCCAACTGTGAGCAGAGTGAGGACATACAGATTCTGCAGCCTTTCTAAACTCCGCGATAACATCACTCCTCTTCACTGAAACTTGTGTGGCAGCGGGGCATTCATGAGAAAAGTAAAGATATGCCGATTTAGAGGCAAAAGGTAAATAACATTTCTTTCTCTCTCTCTGTGTTTTAAAAACTGGTGTCTTTTGTTCAAGGCTGTCCAATCATTTAATAAAACAGACCGTTAAGATGATCCCTGAAATTCTAATCAGATCCTAGGAAGGGCATGGCCAAGGTAACCCCAGCTGGCTGAGGTCCTGATGTGTTCACAGAGTATTCTGCACTGAGCCACCCAGGGAATACTGAAACCTCCAACTAACTCCCAAATAATCATGTCTTCCTGTGTCCCTTTTAATGAGGTTTTAATTTCATACATGCTAATGACCACCAGGTGAGCAAGTCCGAGTTGACAGTTCATTTTGCTTTTGAGGAATTCTGCCAGTTGGAGTAGTGAAATGGTCTTATTTCTAAACTATTATTAATAATTAATGATACCATATTTACTGAGATTTACCATGCTCTATATGTATCAGCTTGTAATCCTCCCAGCTGCTCTATGAGCTTGGAACTAGCATTTGCCCCATCTTACAGAGGAAGTTGAGACACTGAGAGATGAAGCACTTTGCTCAAGGTTATGTACGCAGCTAAGGGGAGGGGGGAGGACCCAAACACAGGCAGGCTGGCTCTCCAGAGTTTGTCCAAACAACTGCAGTGCATGCTGCCTCTCAGATACCTACCTTTTTAAAAGTTACTGTTCGAAGGCAGGTACTTAAAATAAAAATCACGATTTAAGAAGCACTATTGGTGCCCCTCATGTAGGGTGCTCTCCCCGATGTCAAAGCGCAGGTGCCAGTGTGGCTTCCATCCCATCTAAAAGCTAATGTTGTTACGACAAAGCAGTCATGGAGTTTAGATGAAGATCCCCTTGGGGGTTCAAAGAGCGAACCAAAAGAGGAAGTGAAACACATCACAGAGCCCTGTGTGCTCCCCAGCGTGACTGCTTTAGAAGGAAGTGGGGCTAATACTTCCCAACCTAAAATGCCATCATCTTTTTGATCTTACTGTCTTTCAGCCAAGATCTTTCAGATGTTGCAACACTCAAAACACTTGACAGCTGGTCCCAGTTAAAGCTGTAGAAAAGTAAGCTGTTTTGAGGATTATTTTGCTGTTAATGCTTCTACATCTTTTTTCCCTGCTTTAAGGGGGAAAAAAACCTTTTTCCTTAGGTGAAGGCTTCATCTCGTTAATGTAAGGGGGAAAAAAGTGTTGCTGGAATAGAAGATGATGACAGAGCTGATTTAGTTTACAGTAAATGACGACTTTAGAAATTCGCACATAAAATTCCTGAGATGATGGGCGTATTTAAAACCACCTTGAAAACTGTGGTATTTGGAAGTCTTGAGAAAAATGCCCCTAGCAGGTAAATGGGGCGAGAAGATGAGCAACGTCACTGCTTGCTTATGCTTTGTGCTTTGTGTGGGGGCAGCCACAATGGCAAGTAGCGGGCAATTAACAACCCAAGGCTTTAACCCCGAGCAGCAGTGAAGACACGGCCTTCCTCAGACCAGACTGTCCAGCCCGCAAACACCAAGGGCCGCCAGCTGTCGCTCTTCTTCCTCACCGCTTAATGTGAGACATAACACACCAAGGCTAGCTGAAAAGGAGCAAGAGGCTGAAAGCCTACGAACAAATTAGAAACACAGACACCAAACGGCTATTAGAAACTAAACTTTAAAAAACAAATCCTTCATCCAACAGACATGTCAGTAAGGTAAGAATGCAGCTAATGGCAAAGTAAAGGATGACGACTGTGTTTCTTCACCAGTGCACCTTATCTGAGATGCAGCTGCCTGGGAGGACAAAAGAGAAGCAGACAAGACGGCAGTGGCCTGGTACCTGATATGCAGGTTCTCATAAGACAAATGAGGGGCCTGTTCACAACCAAGTGACATTTTAGTGAGATTATACAGAGGATTTGTTTCTGGCTGGCTGGAGGTCAGTCAAATATATATATATTTTCCATTTCCTAAGAGTTAATCTGCCACAGGCCCACAGTGTGCTGTTCAAACGCATTCAATTCTCAGTTTAGCAGAATCCGAAATTTGGCAGTGTTCTAGACGAGATATTGGCATCAGGCTTTTAATGAGAAATGGTGAGATAAAAATGATGAATTCATTCTTGCTTGGGTAATGAAGTAAAAAATGATTGCATTCTAGCTTCTGGTTTGTCAGACATGATTCTAGAAGATAGAAAGCTCTGGAATGCCCATCCTGTTCAGTCTATAAATCTAAGCACGACAAATGCAGACCCCCAATTTTTGCTGCTAACACACGCCGGCAATTTGACTAAGACCAGCAAAACCCAATTTCAAAAAGAACCTCATACGTTCTTATAGCATGTACAATGGTATGACTTAAGTTAACTCGATCATTCATTCAACAAATCAACAAGTATTTATCGACTATATACTAAGCACTAAATATTATTCTATTCTTCTAGCATTCTAGGATACACCAGTCAACAAAGCAGAAAAATAACCTGTGTGTATGGAGCTTAGTCCAGGAATTAGTGTACTCTCTCAACAGACCCACTGAATATCCAGCATTTTTCAGAAAATTCCAGACATTTTACCAGGCATTACTAGCTACAGTGTTTCAAATAGAGTCCAAAGAGGCAACAACCTATTAGGACTATGAGGGGATGCCATGGTAGAGTAATGAGCTTCAATTTTAAGGACCATCCAGATTACTTCGTTGGGTAAAGTAGCAAACACTATATGGAAATGCTTAGTAGATGCTATAAACACTTTCAAAACTTGCTCATCTGCAAAATCCTATTAATCACAGAAGTATTGTAAGTCACTACTGAGAGAACGTAAGAGTTCCTTTCAACTTACACACTTCTCCAGTGATGGAACTTCCCATGATAAACACCTAAATCAGACTAGGAAAACGAAGCCAAGAACAGAACATTACTTTAGCCTGTGTGCCTGGTCTGAGACTATCATGAGTGTCGGCATATTCAGCTCCAGGCAGCACCCTGGTGTTTGAAGGTGGAGGGATGGTGATAGATCTGCCTAAAAAGTAACGAAAAGGGATGCAAGTTCGAGTTTTAAAATGGGTTTGTCTGATGGGGGTGGAAGAGATCTTGGAGTTAGGTCAGAATTATAATCCTCAACAGCGATGAAGGGGTGTTAGGATGACACTGTGATCGTCTTTGAGCAAGAACGTCACGTGCTGGTGCTGCTACTTTACTATCTAGTCGTATGGACACGGCACGCACGTTAATGCCACGGGTTCACGTGTCAGATGGGGGCACGTACTGAGTTTAGCACTGATGAGCTCTATCAATAAAGAACTGCTAAATGCCCAGGGAACCTGTATAGGAGACCACCAGCAGGAATGGCCCCACAGTGGGTGTTCTTAAAGGGGGTGCTGCGACTGACCAAGGGCTTGGCTCCCTGAGATTCTGTGTCTCCTTAGCTAACTCAGTCAGTCCTCATGAGTCCAGGTGGCTCCTCCACCCTGATGGGAAATGGTTTAGGACTTCATGTTCTACTGGTTTGGAATTAAATCTTTTCCAAAACTGGACAATTAGGTGCCTACTGAATTCTTCTGGCCCAGGATCATGCCTAAGCATGATGTTGGTCTCCAACGAGTTATCAGGGAGACAAGAGTCTTCATAAAGCTGTAGAGCTTTACAGCAATAGCCTGATCCAAGAGACAGCAGATTGCATTTTGCTTAGAAAAATATTCTTAAGCTAACTTTATCTAGGTCTGCAGAGATGACACGCTGTGTATGTAGGAAGAAAACAGGATGCCACCAGTTAGCACTAAGGCACTCTACAGGGGCCAGAAACTCAAATGTCTTCAGGGACCAGGCAGATAATGAAAATCATTCAGAGAGGACGGGGCAGGAGTTTTGCCATTTTAGATTTGATTCCCAATTGTTTTCAGATCTTCCAGTTTTTCTAAGATAAGCCAGAACTGGATTCTTATGTTCAGTCTCTCACTTTTTAAATGTTGGCAACTAATTGCAAAATTTAGTAACACTGTTCAAGCCAAACAAAGTATATTTGAAGGGAAGATCCAAGCCTTGGGCCACTAGGCTGTAACCTCTGCAGTATAGCAAAAAAAACCCTAAAAACTGAAGGAACTGTCAGGAACTGAATCAGAGCAGAAAAAGGGATGTGGGATGGATTATTGACTAAAATGTGGTTCTGAGGCTTTGTGGTAAAAACTTGAAACTCAACAGATTTCAATTTTGGTATGCCGACAGAGGGAAAAAATTCCACAGCACAGATATACTCAATTAAGACCGCCTAGGTTCATTTCCTCAAGAACTGTGATTAAATTAAGACTTGAGATAGAAAATGCCAGCTGAAGTAATTTAAAAAATCAGTTTTTCACAGTTTGGGGTTTATTATTATTTTTAAACAATTCAAATAAAAGGAGTCATGGTTTAAAGTGAGGGGAAATTCTATAATAAGTAATTAAGGTTGCAATTTTGCATACCAAATGCAGTTAAGAAAATGGAATGAAACAGCACAATCAGCAATGAAGCACCAACCAAGTGTATACTAACTTGAAAAGAGGGCTTGACTATTAAAAACAAACCTATATAGCATGCAAAGTCCAAAAAGGAGGTGCATAAACAAACTAGATTTTGCCCTTCTGTCAAGTATGAAGCACTCACCAATGAAAGATGAGAACAAATGAAGACACATTTTGGTTTTTCTCTCTCTTTAATATTCCCCACTTTTGAAAATGGGCTGCAAATAGCACATCTCAATAGCACATTTGAAAGATATTGCCCTGGCATATCCTAAACATGGCACAATAAATATTCTGGAGACTGTCTACACCAAGATTATAGACAGTTTAAAAAGAAGACAATTTTTAAGGCTCTAAGATGAGCAAAACGATCACAGGGCCAGCGTGAATATTGTGGCTGATGCCCCACCATCGGTTCACACAGAGCTCAGCATCTCACAGCCACGGGGTCTGTTTAGGGCTGGGTGGATGGGCGGCAGGCCAATATGGACCAATGGCAGAGAAGGAAGGGCTTGCTGGGGCTTCTAAGAGAGAAGCTTTCTTGCTCCTTAGGAAGGACCACAAAAACCCAAATGTGAATTAGGAAACGTAGTACTTTTCGCCACTGGTAGCCTCTTAGGACAGAGAAGGGGAAGAGCCTTGGTATGAAGTCAAAGCTGTGGAAACTGGGCTGAGAGAGGAAGGACCACAAGTCCTGACTGACGCTGCTGAGATGCTAAACAACCCCAAACCTTCCCTCCTTCTAGATTTCCAGCTCTGTAAGCTCCAAGTCCTGCCTGTTTAAGCCATTTTAACATGAGTCTTCTGTTGGTTGTAGCTTAAATCACTCCAACTGAAAATGCACTTTCTCCCTGAGAATCATTCAAATTCTTCAAAATGTGAAGGGTCAGTTTTCACCCAGTGTAGTTTCCTGATAGGCACTGATTGTGTTTCTACAAAAACATATAAACAGATAGAGAAAAAGACTCCCTTTGTCTTACCTTCTTATCAGTTTCTTAAAACACCAAAATCTCCTAAGAATGATATATTTTATTTGGAAATGAATGCTAACAGGCTAAATACAAATGCAACGATTCTGAAACTCTGTCCATGAGAGAGTCCCTTGGAGTCTTCCCAAGGGAAAACCATCTGGGTGTGACACAGCCCCTTTCTTCTGCCCTTCTGGAATACAGCCCACACCAACCAGTGAACAGCCTGAGTGGAGTCCATACCTGTACACAAGACACTGCTGGAAAGTTACACAACTTTCCATTGCTATGCGCACACTGAAACCACAAGTCTCAACTATTATATGGACTTAATTTGCTCTTAGAAGACTATTTATCTACAAGTATTGCTACACTGTCAATAAGCATCATCTCGCCTACCAAGAAGACGTTGTGCTTCAGGCTTGGGGACGGGGTAATCCATATTCATGATACAGTGACTAGTTAAGAAGTATCAACATTACTGATTTCAGTATTTATATACAATGCTCTACTCCTAATACTTAAATATCATTTCATGGAATTTGTTTTTGAGAGAAAATTCACAGCACAAAAGTTTTTAAAGTGAATAATCCAATGGCATTTAGTACCTTCAAAATGTTGTGCAACCACTGCCTCTACCTAGTTCCAAACACTTTCCTTTCCCCCAAATCAGACCCCACACCCACTAAGCCATCACTCCCCATTCCCACCGCCCCCCAGCTCCCACCAAGCACTGATCTGTTTTCTGTCTCTACGGATTTATCTATTCTAGATATTTCATAAGAATGGAAGCAAACAATATGTGACCTTTTGTATCTCATTCTTTCACTTCGCATAATGCTTTCCAGGTTCATTTCATAGAATTTTAATAAACTTAAAACTTATGCCAGAAAGAGTGTTCATTTTAGAACTCCCTGGAGAGAAGACTCTAGTACAGATACAGAGACCCTATATGGGTCCAAACAAGGAAAACAATATTAAACAAAGCCTTCAGGGCACAAAAATCAACTATAGAAGTAGAGAGAATAAGAGTACACTGGGTAAGTAGCAACCAGTGGGGAAAAGATTTTAAAAGGGGATGCAGGGAGGGTGAGAGTGATCTGCAGCGAATATGTCAATAACGATAAAACCTCAATGACATGTGTGTAAGTCTACAGTACGTTATACACTTCTCTGGATATTTGATGTATTTAACAATAAAAAATTTTAAAGTAAGTTGCTTTCCTTGCTGTTAAGTTCTGTATAAAACAATGGCACCTATTTTATCTAAAATTCTCACATAGTATTTGATGCCATTAGTCAAAATGTAGTATTCCCCTCATGACTGAGGGGTCCCCAGGCTCTGTGACCCCCACATCACATTAGGAATCTGGAGTCTGCGTACGAGGATGGGCACTACCCCTCAGGAGGATACAGGAGAACCACACAGCATCCAGAGAGATGAGGCAGCGGAGGTTTTAAAAACAATATTGCCACCCAAGAAAGCTCCTTAAGAAGAGGGAGGATAAGGGGAAAGCGTGGGCAGTTTTTAATATTTGCATAAATGTTTGAAAAAGGGATTAGATGTGTTCTGCATTGCTTCAGAGGCCAGAAATTAAAGAGAGTGGATCTGGCTCTGTTTAAAGGCCTTCCAGCCAGTAACTTGCAACAACGGTGCCTCTCACCAGGGGAAGCTCCTTGGCGCAAGAGCCAGGTCAGAGAGCTAGTAACCCCTCAAACACCGCTCCCTCCCCAAGCCCCTTTGGGCTGTGCAGACACACAGGGGCCCAGGCTTAGAAGGGCCCTGCACTTGCTTTAATGCTTTGCAGTCACTGTTTTGAACGTACTCATTTTAAAACAAGGGACTCTGCATTCTCAACTCGTGCTGGGCCGTGCAAATGACACAGCCAGTCACAGAAGAAATACTCTTTCCTGACAAAGCTGGCGTGGCGTTTGGTCGGTTGACGTAAAAAGGCAGGGAAATACAAAAACGTGATGCAAGTAAACCTTAAATTTTGTGTTTTAACTTAAACCGTATTAAGGTACATTCCCTTCACCAATATTTTGAGGTAGGATCAAAGCCATTTAAAAAACCCTAGGTTTAAAAACATCTCTTTTTTTAAACAATTATCTTTTCTATACTGAATTTAGTAACAGTTTGTGTTTAACAATTTGTCTTTATTAATAGATTTCCCCCAAGCATCCCATTTGTGTTTTAGGGAAGCAATTCACCTTTTGAACTCGTCTTTTATCAATTATTTAAATGATTATCATTTTACTAAGAAGTAAACCTGCACAAACAAGTGTGAGAACAAACTCTTGTCAGACATGGAACCTCCTTAGTGGGAGCAGACATGGGGGTGGGAGTGGGCGTGGGGGGCAGATTAAAGGGTCATCCCCCGTGCATTTTATGGAGAGTGCCACTCAATTCGGCGGGTCCAGTTCATGGCTGGCTATTCTGTACAAGTATCAGGCCTGCTGTACTGGCTTCTGTCTGGCTTGTCTGGGCTGCCCTGTCGAGGCCGCTGAGCATGGCCACACTCCCATGAAAAAGAAGTGTGAGCTTCCTTGAGACGGGGGTGAAGCCGGTGGACAGCCCTGCTGCCCAGTATCCGAGAAAGAGGCAGCTCACTGGGGATGGGTGCAGAGCTCAAAGGCCAGCCGCAGGAGGGTGAGGGGATTCACGTTTCTCTCCAGGCCTCTCTTCTGGGGCCAAGTAGCGCCCAGATGCCTGACATCCTCCCAGGCGGTGGGAAAGAGAACTTCAGTCACAGGGAAGCAGGCAGAAAGCTAAACAAGGAAGTGTCCTGAGAGTCTCCTCCAGGCTGACCACAAGTAAACCACCTGGTAGGACCAATTATCCGGCTGCTTATTCCAGCGTGTCCACGCTCATTCTGCTGTTTCTACAGCGCTGCCCAGCACGGCGTGGGCGAGAGCAGGAACGGGAGAAAGTGACTCTGGCTGCTGGCACGGAGGCGACAGACGTAGATATAAACCCCGGGAGGCCACAGTGCCTCAGGCATCCTTCGCCACGCGGAGCTTCTCCCTGCCACGGACCTGCGTCTTGTCTTACTCATGGAAACCGCAGGGCTGCCTTACATTCTCTGACTGGCATTTCACAAAAGTAGTATTACAGTGGAGAGGAGGCCAGCTGGACTGACTCCAACACAGAAGGAGGAAAGAACCACCACTCACTGACGTCTCTATGGACCGGCTATCACAGTGACCCCTCCACGTAATCTAGTGAGACTCATGACAACTATACGAATCATGAGGGCCACTCTATGGGTAAAGAGGAAACTGGGGACGAGAGAGATGAACTAACTTCCCTGAGTCACACTGAATAACTAACAGAGCTGGGGTGTCCGCCTGCATCTGTCTGATTCGAAAGCTGGCGTGCCTTCCCTAGGTCATGGGGTCTCTCTCTACAAGCTTCAGATCTGTGAGCCTAAGGAACAGATGGAGTATGTTTTATCTGCTTGATCACAAAAAGCAGTGAACAATGTGGAAAGCAGCCGTTCAAGAGACATGTGAAATCTGATTTGTTACCAAACTGTACCAACAACCAATGTGAAATCAGTTTTTTAAATTATTACCTGGAAGGCTGAATAGTGACTTCAATGCCATCGAACATTTTTATCACCTCTATTCCTCAGAAGTTTGAAAAGCTTTTTTCCTAGAAAGTACTGCATAGAGAATAAAGCCAACAAAAGGAGGGTAAAAACAGCATGAGCAGCATTGTCAGCTCTACTAATTCATAAATACTCTAGAAATCACCCCTGGGAGAAAACACTGTCCTGGCTCTGCATCTGGCTCACAGGGACAAAGGTCAGCTAAACAAGAACTCCCTTTACTGTGCCTGCATTCTGAACAGGAGGCCACTTGAATGCCTACTTTAGTAATTAGAGTATTCGTCCCTTAAAAAAATTTTTGCTGAATTCAACTGCAATTAGTGGACTTCAAGTGGCAAGTCTGTTTTAGCCCAATGAAGATGAATATTTCATGTCTCCTGCACTCCACTATAGCGATAATAGTTCCACTGTATATACAGTACCACCTTAGCCCACTCCATAGTTTGTGTGAGAATTAGGCAATATTATGAAATGAAAAATACACTTCATCCTCTTGGGAACATACACGAAGGCCCTTTGGTTACAATTAATATAAAGCAAATGCCAGCAATTAATGTCCAGGTTTTGCCTTTTCTAGGAATCCCAATTTCCCTTTGATAGAATAACTGGATTCAGAATTACTGGAAGGTATCTCTGAAACTCCCCTGGCCCCCAAATGATAAATCACAAGGCACTTTTCAGTGCCGTCCAACGTGAATGAACCTAGGATGTTGAAACACCTCTTCACCTTTTACTTCCCAAGCCTTCCGGGGGCCGCTGTTTTGTCCTTCCGTGGTTTCTACTCACCTTGGTCAAAGGGGCCCCAAGTCCAGGCAGCAAAGGGACCTAAGTCTGTGTACACTGAATACTTAGACTCTCTGGCAGGATGAATGAGGCTAAAGAAAAGCACTATTTGCCCTCTTAGATAGGAAAAAGGCAAGAATGTCTACTTCACGAGACTTGAGCGAAGCTGAACAATTAGAACTTAGTCTTCATAAGGCATTATGGCGAATGGCTATTTACAAGGTCCTGCGCTACCTGGCCGCCTCTCCTGCCCGGATTCATTTTTTTCACATCGCCCTCTGCTCACTCACCTCTCCTGGCCACACTGGGCGCCTTGTACAGAGCTCCTTAAATCCGCACACGCTGTGTGTCTGCCCGGCATGGTCAGGCTGACTCTCTGACTTCACCCAACTGTCTCTCCTTCAGAGAGGCTCACTCTACTCTTGACTCTAAATGAGGAGCAGCACCCCACCCCCATTTATTACTGTCTCTCTTTATAGCGCATTGTTTTTGCTTCAGACCACTTCTCAAAGTTTGTAGTTTCCCTCACACCAGTGCACTGCCTCCCTAACACCCTGCCTCTCCTGTGAGACTGGAAGCTTCAGTGGGGACAAAAAACCTGTGTGTTGTTCACCCGGTATACTGAGCACAGAGTAGATTAGGTGTTTTATTTATTGAGTAAATGAAGGAGGGCAACTTCAGGATGACAAAGTGTGGCAGAAGACCCTTCTCCCCACTTTTGCATGAAAGAAAGCACCACTCTGGCTGAATAACAGGACACCCCCCCCCCAAGGGGACCTTCTGGAAGCAGCACCTCTGTTGTGGGCACTGGGGACCTCAGACTGACTGGTGACACTGGTGAGGCTTCTCCAGGAATCTCTTGGGCAGGAAACAAATGGGAGTCAGTGAGCCCACCACGTGGTACCCAGCACTAACAAAGTGATTTAAGGGCCCCAGGACACATTCCTTTGGGGACGCCCAGTGATGTCCCAGAGGAATATCAGTTATTACTGGCGAGGAACTATTTAGTCTGCAGACATTTGAACTGCATGGATATTTCAGGTTATGTCAACAAGCCTGAGCAGTTATAGTTAAGTATTGCTAATTAATCTTATAGAGCCAGTGTTCAGAGTTATTTTAAGTGCAGAATTCTAGACATTTTTGATGTTTAAAAAATCCCTCCTGAAAAAAAATCAAAAATTAATTTCTCATACCCATTCCTTATAACAGTTTTTATGAGCACTAAATAAAAAAGTCAACTTTTCACTTTTAAAGAAATTCTCAGTGCTCCAGTCCCTGTGCCAGGGGCTAAGAACCCCATGAGTCAGATAACCTATAGCATTTTTATGCTTCCCAAGAGTTGTGCTGTCCAAACCATGTCCTCGAGCCTGTCGTCTGCCTTTCTATTAGATGTCAGCTCTCCAGTGCACGCCATTCTCACCTTATCAATCAGTTCCACTGACAAGTGCAAGCACTGGAAAGCAAAACAGCGAGGAGGATATGTGAGGGATGAACAGTCAACTCACAGGGAAGGAAAGCAGGGCACTGCCCAAGCCACTTGCCAGTCTCTGCTGTCCTTCTGACCCTGCACATCACAGACAGATGAGATGGTGTAGGGACCTGGAAGCAGAGTTCTGACCCCAGATCCATCCACCCAAAGAAGAAAAGGATCACGAGGACATTCAGTTTCTAAAGACCCAGCTAACAATCACAAACTGGTAAGAAGTCTCAAGATCCATTATAAATTAGCCCTCTCGAGGGCCTATTACTGAAAAGATATTTTGAATTTGATGTTCTCATTTCAAGTAACAAACTTCTCATGGCTGACCAAGTTCCCTAATAGTGAAGGTTAAGGCATTTTGCTATCAGAAGATGAGGCAAAAATTTAAAAACAAACAAACAACCCAAACCTGCTAAGTCTAATGGACAGCTCTGTCCTCACTCTCTGCCTCCGTGTACTCTAGCCAGACACGGCGTAGCGCCAGGCCCACGAGTTACACCCAAGGCTATTCAAATGCTATCCTGACTACAAATTTCTGTTGGATGGCTCTATGGCTCTATGGCTCATCAGACAAGGGCATGTTTCACAATCTATTAGGATGTGACCAATCAAGGGCTCACCTTGTCTTAAAGATGAATCTGGGGTTTAGCATTCTTACACACCTTTTGGATGTTATACTTAAGTAATGCAAGATTAAGTAGGTATTCTCAGAGTCAGCAAGAAAGTCCTCTTTGTTTTAAAAAATGGTAACCAAATACAAGATATAGGATCAAGTTAAGATTATAATTAGACATGGACCTGGAGATCGTCATTCTAAGTGAAGTGGGTCGGAAAGAGAAAGAAAAATGTCATATGATATCACTTGTATGTGGAATCTCAGGGGGGAAAAAAGGATACAAATGAACTACTTATTATTTATAACGTAGATGATTGATTTCTTGAATATGAGTAAGTACATTTGACTTTATGATTGGATTAATGCATTCTGTTGATTCTTATTTTATGGTTGGCTTTATTTCTTTGTTAACTTGTAAGTTTAAAAGCTTAAAGCTCTAATCTGTTCTTAGAAACAATGATCAGTACATATATGTAAACTAAAAAAATGTGCAGAGTATTGTATATATCTATTTACATGCAATATAATGTGTATGTGCAGTCAAACTGTAATAATTCTACCTAATAAAAATGAAAAAGGGAAAAAAATTTAAAAAATAAATATGCAACATCAAAAAAAATTATAATTAGACACAAAGCCAAAAATAAAATGATACTAAGCCCACATTTCATTAAAAATATTGACCTAATTTTCTTTCTTGGCTTTAAAATGTTTTTGATTGGATATACTAGGAGTTCCACGTTCTGTTACATAAGAAGTTAAGAGGCAGCAACTTCTATTTTACCTCAATGGAGTAAAAAGAGCAGCAGAGATAGTTTGAGATTAAGAGATCTGCCTGCCAATCCATCAACAAGCAAAACCCAGCATCTCCTCACATCTGCAACATTGTGCTGCATGAAACAGTTAAAATGCACGTAGGCCAGAGAGCTGAAGTGGGTAAACACACACACACACACACACATATACAAGTACACAATGACTGCAGCCCCAAACAGATCAATCTACTAACAGACTATTCAGCAAAGAGCCATTTAAGTGCTATACACCTGGCAGTTGTTAGAAAAATAAATAATGTCAGAAAAACTAGGTTTCCTGCACCACAGTAAACCTACTTTACTTCCACCAGAAAGATACTCTCATAGGCAGGGATTGGTACTGGGGATTTATTGTAATTCTATGGTCCAAAAGTTTGGCTGGATTGACTGGAATCCTTAAGCATATCTGATTCTAGAGTAACAAGACAGATTAACATAAATTAAAACAGGAACATTCATAGCAACTGAAAAAAGCAAGACTCTACCGACAGTGGGTATCTAAAATTAATCCACTAGCAAGCTCTTGTTTCACTTAAATGAAATTAAGTACAGATCTTAACTGGAGTCTATCTGTATCAGTGGATTTAAAGAGAAGCCAAAATCTTAAATAAATAAAAAGTGACAAAGTTGATCAGAAAATCAGGGCTTACCTATGGTTTACTGCTATACTGATTCATAATCATGTGATACGGAAACTGAGAACACCTTTGGGGAAATCACAGGTTTTATGCTTCTGAGAACTTCCTGGAAATAACTTTTGCCTACATTTTGAAAGTTAATTTTGAATCGCCCTCCCCCTCCAAAATCAGATGTCTTTATAAACAATAAGTCTGCCAACCCTTATCTGGATAGTCAGTCATTTTCCATTGGACTCCGCAGATAAGTCAGCAGAGGGGGTGGCTAGGGCTGGCAGTGGATTCAGTCATAGGACCGGGCAGCTTATTTTAGGTTCTGATTTGGTTTTCCAGGAAAACTTTTCTTCTGTTTAATTTCCTTGAATTTTGGAGGGTGGGAGGAATATGGTTAAAAGGTTATAAAAAACAATACTCTGTGAATACAAGAATTATATTTTACTTCAGTCTATTTCTCTTTCTGCTGCAATTAAATAAACTTAAAAAAATATTAACTTTTAGATCTGTGACCAATACTGAGTATGTGTGCAGGTGTTTGCATGTGTATAGGTGTGTTTGCATACTGTGCTTGTGTACACTGTGTGTATACTGTGTGTGTGTATACTGTGCGTGTGTGTGTACTGTGTGTATGTGTGCAGGTGTGTGCCCATGTGCCTGAGCGCTCTCTGCACATTTATTCAGGCCCAATTCCTACCATTCCACAGAGCAGACTGCTCTTTGGATATTTACACAGCAACACTGGGATTCTACCACCTCTCCAAAGAGTACAATTGCCAAATATGACGGCCAGTCATCAAATGCATGGTACTTTCTATATTAGATGGTCCAACCTATCACTTGTAAATATCTTTAAATAATTTCTTTACACCATCTTTTCACATTAAAATTAACAATAAACTGTCCTATTTAGGGAATAAATACCTCAGTAAAGACTTTTTTAAAGTGACATTTGGAAAACCAGGAGCAATGAGCTACAATCAAATTGGCGATGGTGCATTTTTAAAAATTGTAACCCTCTGCCATATCAAACTATTCAATATTTATTTCTAGTAAAATATACAAGGAAAGTAATCAGTATAGTTCTCCCAAGCCACTTACAGTCCCTAATTCCCTAGACTATTAAATTTAACATACAGACAACTTTTAATCAGGAATCACTCGACTGTATTTATTGACATCATTTAACTCACACCAAGCCTGTCTCAACCCAAGAAGGGCTGACAGAATTGTCTTCCTTTCCCATTATCTGTCACCATTTTAAAATCACCGTAGTTGTGTAAAAGAGACACTATTTTTTAATGAGTGTTTTCCTTCATTGAATTTCAATATCAATAAACATCCGAGCATAATCACTGAACTGAATACAAGAGAGAATATGTTCACTCTTTTCCAAAACTTGCATTATAAAAGTGCACGGCTGCTCAATAAATCCTGGATCACTCACAGCAGACTTAAATATCCCTGGCTGTAGCTAGGGGAACAAAGCGCTTCACACATCCAACCATATGCTCATGAACGAGCAAAGATCCTGTTGCTTGCGTACCTTGGAGCCTCAAGATACATAGCCACTGTGCAGAAACGTAAAAGCTGAAGGCCACCTGGAGGATCGACTGCGCCCTGAGCAGCAGCAGTCGTTTTAATAAAAATGGTAATGACTCATTACGGTAGAAATTTATACCAGTGAGGCTCTTCCACTCATCTACACCATTTATACACAAGGTTTTAGAAGTTAACTGGCACAGTTTTAAAATAGACTCCAAAAGGAAGAAGAGGATCAAGGCAGAAAAGCAGAGATTAGGGAGACTGGAAAGGAGATACAGACGAGAAAGCAAGCTAACACTGTCTCTGAGGGTTATTGCCAGCAGAACTAAAGAAGTGACCACAGCATTCTATGGTGTTTGAGAGTCGCCTGGGATGCTTGTTAAAAATGCAAATGTTCACACTCTATGCCCAATACACCAGATTCTGTAGCTCAAGGCTGGACTCAAGAGATGTGCATTTTTGATAAGCATCAAGGTAAGACTGATGCAGGCATCTCACAGTCTACACTTTGAGACAAACACTGTAACCGCAGCAAGCACTGGATGACAGAAGGCCTTCTAGACCAACTGCATCTTCTTCCCGAGAGGCAAGATCGAAAAGTCAATTTTTAAGAAAGCGAGAAGGAAGCCAGGGGTGGGGGTGGGGGGGAAGGGGAGCAGAGAGAGAGAATCAATGATGTTGAATTCTCCTAGGTTTTGAGAGAGGGCAATATTTGTACTGTCCAGATGATCAATTCATGAACTATTCCAGGGTTCAGTGTACCAAACAGAATTAAATGTATTCATTTATCCATCGGCATATTTATGAAGCACCTATGCATGGCAAGGATGTTAGAGATTCCATAAAATAGAAAACAGACATTGCTCTCAAGGTGTGCTCAAGCTAGACACAAAGAGAAGATGTGAGCAGAGCTGGACGAAAGACGTATCAGTAAAGGTAAAAGTACAGTTCTCTGGCACTCACGACAAGGAAAGGCTGTCCTCCAGACTCTGTTAGGAAAGGGGCGAGCAACAGAGGAGGCTTCATGGAAGTGGCATTTATGGTGAATCTCAAAGGGCACACAGGCTTGGAACAGGCTTCTCCATGTGCAGGAAAAGAGCATCCCAGGGACGTGAACATTGTGTCCAAAAGCCCACTGAGAGCTAATGAGTATACACAGAGATAATATCAGCTTCCAGGGCAGTGCTAACTTGTCGGTGAAGCTCAAAATCCATCAGAGCAAAATTGTATAAATGAATGGAGAAACACACTTCCCTTCTCGGGAAACAAATTCCAACATCTGGTCCTAAACTCCACTTAAAGGGGAAAAAAAAGACATGTTGTTACAAAGCCAGGAAATGGTGGGATAAAAACCCAGCAAAGTGCAGTCAGTAGGCACTTCCCCAAAAGGCAGCTGCCAAGCGACTTCCTCTCCCACATTCACTCACTGTCGAATCCTGGCCCTAGGGTCCTTGCCAATCAGGGTCAGCAGCTTTGCAGGAGCGGCTGAGCAGGAGAGAGAACTGGCTGGCTTAGCACACCCATCCGTGTTCCCTCTGTTGCTGAGGGGCTAACACTCATTCAAGAGACTCAAACAGCGAAATGGAGCATTTTTTCATGCGTCTATTGGCTATTTGCATGTATTCATTACAAAATTGCATATTTAGTTCTTCTGGCTCATTTTTGGATTGGGTTGTTTGTTTTTCTGTTATTAAGTCGTATGAGCTGTCTGTATATTCTGGAACTTAAGCCCTTGTCAGTCACATCATTTGCAAATACTTTCTCCCATTCATATAGGTTGTCATTTTGTTTTTCTTATGGTTTCCTTTGCTGTACAAAAGCTTATATGTTTAATTAGAGCTCATTTGTTTATTTTTGCTTTTACTTCTATTGCCTGGGTAGACTGCCCTAGGAGAACATTGCTAATATTTATGTACAAAACTGCTTTGCCTATGTTCCCTTCTAGGAGGTTTATAGTGTCTTACCTCATATTTAAGTTAAGTCATTTTGAGTATGCTGTACACCAGAAATTGACACAATATTGTAAACTGACTATACTTCAGTTTAAAGAAAGAGAGAAAGAATAAAAAATATCATGTATCACAAGGCCTGAACAGAATTCAGAACTTTTGCTGTCTTTTGTACATGAGTTTTGTTTTTTCCCCCCTCCCCTTTGTTTCTATTGCCAAGAAAACTTCTGATGGGCTGTTTTTGAACTAGGAGGCAAAGGGACCAGTTTCTCTGCTTCCTCACTGAAGGTCCCTCTTTGAAACAAACAGCTGGATGAGGGGCTCAGATCTGGTCTATTTCCATCTGTCAGCCATCCCAGCCAGGCAAGAGAAGAAATTCACACATGCATCAAGTTTTGCATCTTGCAAAGTTAACTTATTTTTTTTTAACCAACACCCACTCACCCAGGAAGCCTTGCCAATCTTATTTCTGATTTACACAAGGCCTAAATATCTTTTCTGTTTCTTGACTAAGGTAGTGCTTCATTGAAGCACAGCTGAAGTGGGTTTATGATTTCAGTCTATAAACACTGCATTTAATTTCTGCACTGCTCATCTTCTGCACAAAAGCAATCACTCCGTGTCATTATGCCCATCCTTCTTCAGTCTAAACTCTGCTTTGTAAAGGTCCATCACTGAAGGCAGATTACTCTGAAGCTGGGTACTGAAGGTTTTTTGTAACATATGTTAGCTGTGTTATAGTAAAAGGTATAACATTCACTGCTCCATAACATATACTTATTGCTTTGTTCAGATTTTTTATATGGCCCTAAGCATTTACTCCAATTCAAAAGGAAATTCTGATGGAGAAAGAAGGATTTTTTTTTTCTATTGAAATGTTACCTGTTTCGTATTATGGAAGCAGAAAAAATACACAAATAAGAAATCATTTAAACCTCAATACACCAATGTTCTAAACTGAACTGGAATATTTTTTGGCACAACCTTTGTCAAGTGAATCTATTTTTATTTGTAAATACTACTTGGAATTCTGTACTCTCAAAAGTAAGAGTTTTTAAAAGACTGGAATCCTATACCCAAAATAGCTTTCTAAAGAGAAAGTTATAATGAGTTATCTGTACATTTCAAGGTGGTATTTGTTTATCTTGAACAAGTGTTTATTGAGTGCCTACTATGTGAAACGTGCAGTTTCGGGCAATGGGAACATAGTAGTTTACAAAACAGAGATTTTGGCCTTTGAGAAACTTATCCTCAAGGGAAAATCCTATATAGTTAAAAATAAATAAATAAATACATGAAACATACAGCCCATGATGGAGAGAGACTAGGTAAAGTGAGGATGGGGGCAGAGAGTTGGGGGTGGGTTGCAATTACCAGTAGATGAGAGGCAACATTTAAGCAGTAGGAGACATACAGGTGGACCTGGGGAAGGAGCATCCTGGCAGAAGGAACAGCCAGGAGAGAAGCCAGTGTGGCTGGAGTGGGATGAGGATGAGAGAGAGTCAATGAGAGGGAAGGGGTCTGAGAAGTGACAGGGGATAGATCACAGAGGGGATTGTAAGCCACTGAGATATGGAATGGAAAGCTATTAGAGAGTTTTATTTAAAGCATTAATGTGACCTGGCTTCCATTTTTTTTATTGAGATGTAATTCACATATCATAAAATTCACCCTTTTAAAGGGCACAATTCAGTGCTTTTTAGTATAGTCACAAGGTTGTGCAACCATTACCACTTCTAATTCCAGAACATTTTCCTCATCGCAGAGAAGTCCCAGACCCATAACAGTCTCCCCCATCCCTCTCAGGCTCTGGCAACCACCAATCTATTTCCTCACTCTATGGACTGTCATACTGTGGTCATTTCGTATATATGGAATCACAATACATGTGGCATTTTGTACCTGACTTACTTTTTACTTGGATCTCTGGCTACAATGATGAGAACAGACTGAAAGGAGGCAAAGTCAGATGCAGGGAGACCAGTGAAGGGATGAAGGCAATAATTCAACTGAGAGACAAGAGGGGTTTGAAATAGGAGGGGAAGTGAGATGGTGACTAACAGCTGGATCTTGGGAATATTTAGATAGATTGGATATTGAGGATGAGAGAAAGGAAAATCAAGGACAACTCTTAGGTTTTTGGCTTATGCACCTGAAAAGATGTAGCTGACAGCAACTTAGGATGCAAGGCTATTGGAGAGGCAGGTTAGGAGAAAACCCCGGGGACTGGATTTTGGAGATGGTAATTAAGTCTGGGATGCCTTTTAGCCTTCCATGGGAAGATACCAAAAAGGGAGCTGGATATGAGTCTGGAATTTAAAGGAGAGATCTGGGCTGGAGACATAAATTTGAGAATTAGAGAGTGGAAGCCATTAATACCATGAAACTAGATAATATCAGCAAGGAACTGAGTGATGAGGAAAAAAAGAAATTTAGTAAGAGTCCTTGGACATGTCAGTATTCACAGGTCAGAGTGACGAGACACAAGTGACAAAAATGACTGAGAAAGAAACACCAATAAGCCAGGAGAATCAAGAGAGAACGGAGTCTAAAAAACCAAATGCAAATACTTATGATGGAGGAGGGGATGGTCCACTATGCCCCAGGCTGTGGACAGGTCACTGAGAAATAACCATTGGATTTAGGAACACGGCAGGCAGTCATTCACAGGCCCTGCACCTTCTAACCCCTGGCCCCGTCATGCCCACTCCACTCCAGCCACATCCACCTTTGCATTCCCCATTTCATCTGCCAGGTGTGTGCCCTCCCCAGGTATGGCTTTGAAAAGAATAGCTTGGGTGGAGTAGGGAAGGTCCCAAGTCTGACTGGAGTGGGTTCAAGAGGCAGTGGTAGAAGAAGAATTGAAGCCAGGGCAATTCTTTTGAGGAGTTTACTTGTATAGGGATGAAGATAAATGTCTCTAAAGAGAGGTGGAATAAAGAGAGGGCTCTTTTTTTTTTTTTTTTAAGATGGGAGACACACTTGTGCACTGGTAGAACAAATCTAGTAAAGAGGGAAGTAAATGATGCAGGAGAGAACAGAGAACTGCTGAGACAGGTTAGAGAGGACCGAGTTAACCACATTATATGTGTGGTCAAATAGTCAACAATTAAAATATAAATCACCTACTGATGCAGGAAAAACAAGTAAGGAAAGCTGTTTTCCCAGGGGACACAAAAACCATTTAAAATGATCCAGATCTATTCTTCAAGGCTAAAGATATTGGATTAATTGTATACAGGTTCAGGATTAGGCTTTGGGCTTAGAGTCACAAGATCCAAGTTCAAGGACCATGACAAGTTACAATATCCCAGAAACTTCTTTGGGCCTCCCTTTTTTGTCCATAGAACACTGGCTAAAAACAACCTGCCCTCTCCACCTTATAGGACCAATGTGACGATCAAATGAAACACGAAAACGTTGTAACTCTTAGATGCGCTGTCCCTTAAGGCATTTTGAGCACTTCTAGGTAAGGAACCACTGCACACACAGTCTCACTCCAAAACTCTACATTTTAGCTCCAAGAAGGGGGAAAAAAAGGCAAAATGAAAAATTTAGAGAAGAAAAAATAACTAAAAGCATGGAAAAATAGAAGCTTTCTGGTTATGCACTGTATTTAAAACACACTCAATAAGCTGGACATGAATTATGCCTTAATTTGCACTTTAAAAAACTCGACAACCCCAAATCCTCTAGTTTGGACTCAGCTGAGCCTGGGGCAAAAAGAGAAGCGTGCTAAATTTGACTATAAGCCTGAAGCAAGACCATGCTCAAATGGAGATGTGACCTAACGTCTTCCCATGAATCCCTTTTATTCGCCACGCTCCCTACCACCTGCCAAGATCACCTCGAATCAAAAGACTGTGCTCCTCCTCCACTTTCTGCCAAATGAGACATTAGTAGGTGTTTTTGATTATTTTTTAAATTAATCATTATCATCTTTATTTTTGGTTGCCTTGTGAACAGACCAGAGCTCTCTTTAAGGAACACATACCTTACAAAGGATCTTGATCTAGCCATTAACTTTTCTCCTAATTTCTTCAGGTAACCTAAGACCCTAAGGTGTCTGCTCATTTTTTTTTTTTTACTGAGAATGAGAGAATCTACCTTTATCAAAGAACCATTAACATCACATAAAGAATTCTGAGATGGAATTTACAGCAGATGCCAAAGCTGAAGTAACCTTATTACTCAGCTCCCCCTCACATTTGACCAGAAAACCTAGGTAAGAACTCAGCCAGCTGTCAGACCTCACAAGCTTTAAAGCAAAGTGTGAAAGACAGAATATACCAGGAAACATATACACACACCTGTGTGTGCATATATATATATATATACACACACACACACACATATATATATATATTGCTTTCCTTTAAAATATCTCTCTTTATATATGTACCACTTGGCAGAGGAATCAGAGCTTCTTTGTGAAACCAGTGTGTACACATCATGTATGATAAATAGGAAAAAAAAGCTTAATTTTTTCTAATTATAAACATATCTTTACGTTTATGAATATTGTTTTGTACACCAATAACAAGATACTGATTCTTTTGTCAGAATTCTAATCTCTCCCTAAAACCCCAGCACTCTTACATAAAATAACTCACTTTTTAATGATGTATATTATAGAGATGCTAGGAATAAATTTTTCAGATGGGTAGATATACCTACTTCAAGCTCCCTCTTAGTGACACCTATCAGTATTACTGGGGAGGGATTTATTTCAAGTAAGTGATTTTTTAAAGTTAGAACATCATTTAGGGGTCCCAAGTCATTTCAGGATTTGGTTTTGATTTGAATATTTGTGAAGAAAGTTTTATCATAATACACAATCTCCTAATATAATGTTATTATACTTAACAACATAATTAATACTGGTTCATAATTAATATTACTGGTAACTCACCTTGGTTACTTAGGGTCGTCATTATGAATGCGCAGTAACAGACTACATTATGAAGTCTTCATAAACAGAATTTGCTGAGGGGTGTGCAGCTCTTCACCCTTACCTCAGGTAGAACCAGGCTACACTCTTTCTTAGACGACACTGTCTGCCTCTTATAGCTTCTCTGTCTCCCTTGTCTTATCAGGAGTCATTTCTTGCTCCCATCAGCGTGTGTAATTAGCAGGCTCCCCTATTTTCATGCAGCTTTCTTTTGATTCTATTAGTCATAGAAAGGGCCCTGGTCTCTGCCACAGCCCAGCTGCCACAGCCCTGGACACCAGTGACTCACTTTTAGGAATCTGTTTCCCTGTCTATGCAATCAAAGAACTGACCTGAATGATCATTAAGTCCCATCCAACCTTAAGACTTCATAATGAATCTTGCCAAAACTGCCATCTAAGATTATTAGAACTGTGTCCAAAGAAAGAGCAGAGAGCTGCTGAGAGAGGACCTCAGAGGCTCCTGAACTTTGCTACATAGAATTTATAGTTTCTTGGGTTTGCTATGTCATAGGCTTCTTCTGGGTCTTCCAGGTTCTTTGTTTTATCTCTAATATGTGAGGTTCTGCATTGGATAAATCATGCCCAGATGGATGGGACAGAATTGCATTAAGAGCTTTTAAAACAGAAAATTAAATACGGCTCTTAAGTATAATTGTTTCACATAAAAGGTAAGAGTTCAAGAAGAAATTTTCAGAAATCCACATAGATAATTACTTCTTTATGAAACTTTTCTGAGCATATCTCCATTTGATACATCAACAAAATGACTGTACGTGAGTAAAACAGCACTTACCTATAACTACATCATGACCATCAACCAAGCCCGCCGAGAAGAGCTCCTGAGAAACGCCGTCTGCCGTATCTGCCCAGATGTGAAGGTGTGTTAGCAACCATACGTAAAACCCAACAATACAGTGTAAAATACGTATTTTTTTCATATAGAAAAATCATCCACATGTGTTTTAACTCAACAGTTCAGATTCCATCAGGAGTAAAATCGGAAGCACTGTGAACGACGTTTGCCAGGTACAATTTGCATCCTGCTACTCATTCAACAGAAGGTACACAAAATCATTTTTTCATTTCTGGTGAACCAAGAAACCTTTGCCCTTTGTCTACTATCTGAATTACTCCTCAAATGCATCTCTTGAAGTTAGCTCATAACTGGTCCCTATGACGCTGCTTTTCCTTCTTGCCAAGGTTAATTCCAGTCTCCATCAATCCTGCCCTATCATTAGTAGCTACTGAGTCAGAATTTATGGCACAGGTTGAAGAGGCAGCATTTGATACAACCTTATATTTGGTACAAACAGCCTATGAGCTTGTTGGACTATTGAGATGAGCTATTTAAATTTATGCTATTAAGAAACTCCTTTAACATGACATTGATCATTTGATAGCAACAATTCATCCTCTTAGAAAATGTGGTTGAATAAAAGAATGCCTTTTCTCAATAAGCGACAGGAGTTAGAAATCACATAAAGATGGGACTGAAGCCAGTGACTATAACTGAAATTACTTAATTGAGAGCTTATACACGAACATGGTAATAGTGAGAAGTCGGTCTGAAGACTCTGTAAAGAGAAACTGATAAACTGCCACATGGTCAAAGAACCATTATGAACCCCTATGATTCACAAGGGAGGTGACGTGGTCTCTGTGGCCATCAGATATTGCCACAAATTTCCAGGGTTATAGCTGGAGAAGAAGAATCTGGGAAAAGTATAGCACCCAAATCAAACAAGCATCTAAAGTGAACTGAGTTTGCTATTCCAACAGTGCCCTCAACACAGACCAGTTTCCTTGCTTAATCTGTGTTTCAAATGTGTGACTATGTAAGAGGCCATATATGAGAGAGAGAGTATGTATGTACATGCTCTCACGTGAGCATGTGGCTGACGGATGGTACAATTATCTTACAATCCATGGGCTTCAATGTGCCTGGCCCAGTGTCTGACTCACAGTAATTACTCAATAAATGGTAACTGTGATGAGAGGCAGCAGCCAGAGATCATCTCAGATGCACCTCACACTCTTGTGCTCTCTCTCCCTTTCGTAGATGGCCCAATTTCCTAAATCTCCAATAAAAATTTGACAGCTGACATCTGTTCTTTGTCCTTGCAGAGAAATTGTGGTATTCTATCATTTTCCTCATTCAGTGAATGGACTAAATGAAGGAAATAGAAAAGAAAAACATAGGAATCTTACTAAACAATGAAATTCCATATAAGGTGGGTTTATCTTGGGTCTTGTCCTTACTGCTGGAGGTACAAGAAACACTGCATAAAATTCTCTCAGAGATAAAATGATCCCATAGCATGGAACCTAGGGGAGCACAATAAAAGGCTCTACTCTGAATGTGATTTAGCTTCATGAAGTCAGCTGGAATGTTCATCGCACAATCTCCACCTTTCTGGATGCCACTGGAAGCGTCAAGAAAAGAAGCCTATTGAATTAAAGTGCCTGTCTAGTGTAACCACTGCCTACCATGTGCCCAGTCTACATCTGCTGACTGATCATCTGTTAAAGCAACTGGATGTGTTACCACCATCTCTAAAGTACCAGTAAGTTCTTACACTTGAGTAAGGAGCTACTATCAAAAGAAGGTAGTTGAAAACGGAATAATCAAACAAAGCCACAATGAGGGCTAGCACTAAAACAGTACCAAAGCAAGTAACATCCCCAAATGACTAAAGTGCACAGTACCTCTGACTGTTTTCAGGACTCTTGGTAAATGGGTTGTGCTGGTTGGTCAAAATGGAAATATTCCATGTTTGGGTGTGTGTGCCACTAAGCAGTTATTTTGCTTGCATGTTAAGTAATCTATCAGAAATAGTTAAGAGCAAAAACTTGAAGGTAATTAACTGGTCATTTATTTTTCTTTAAGCTGCTTAACATTCCTAATGCATAAAAAGGATAATCATAAAGAATCACATATGCTCTGCCTTCCAGAGCATACAGCAACGTCATAAACCAAAAAAGCTTACCCTCAAACGAGGACAGAGTACTTGATATGTTCATGTTATACAGTCAATGCCATATACATGTATTTAGGTGTGTACACAGCAGAGAGACAGTGCACCACGTGGTGTGCATGCACAGATGGAGTGCAGACAACACCTGAAATGCAGGCAGCATCAGTAATCACAGAGGTACGGTGACATAGCCATGGTGTTTCTAAAATTAACAAGCTGTGCCCACTGCCCGGGGAGGCCAGCTATCAACAGGAAGCCAATACTATTGTTTCCACCTGGGTAACGAATGCAGCGACTCTGAATCTAACCATGGCAAACAAGGCTGCCAAAGCCAGCACAAAGGGCCAGGTAACGCTGATAGGACTGTCTTCTCCCCAGAAATCTTCAATGCAGAAATTCATTTCTTTGTTACCTCTTAAAATTAAAATTGACTTTTATTGCCACTGTCAATTTTAAAAAATCAGAAAAAAAAACCCCTTAAAATAAGAATCTGTTCTCTTATTTACTGTACTTGAAACATCTATTATCTAGTGACTAGATTTTATCACAGTATTGTCTGGTCAGTATCTTTATATTAGGACAAAATAGACAGCTTTTTGATAATAGAATGGGCAATTGTTCAATTTCATAGGCTGAGTCTAAACTGTCAAAGACAGATGTACCCAGAAAGGAAGATCAGTTAGCAAATTCACAAGGGCCTTACTTTCATTTCTTTTGTAAAAGTTACTTCATATGTTAGTTTAATTCAAAGATCCTGGAAGTCATTAAATCTCTGTGCTTACAGGAGCCTAGACATCAGGGCCAGCGAGTCTGTGACCATGTACGGTCCAGGAACGTATTTTGTTTGATGGGCACTTTCTTCAAAACTGAACCTGAATATATTTAGACAGAACTCTCTGGTTACCTGAAGGCTCCACCATTCACTCTGACTCCTGGAAGCACCTGAGTCTGTGTCTCCTTCCAGGTGATAATAGCAGGGAGGTCAAAGCAGTTAACTGACTGGCTAGATATCAAGCTAGAAAGTTTCGGATTTTCACAACTTCAGCAAATACAATTTATTTAATCTAATCAAAATTCACCTAGAGTTCTAATACGTACAGTAATTACAGAGTGTTATTAGCTTATATATATATATGTTAATACTTCAAATGTATGAGACTAATATATTTTAGAAAGATATCCAACATAGACATTGAGGCCATCTTCATGTACATAAAAATCTGAAACCAGAGGCCAAGGAGAACACATTCAGTCTTAGCATTAGCACCTGATTCTCACTTCTCTAGACTGTTCGGGCCATAAACCAAACAGTATGAAAATAGCAGTTTTTGTTCAAGAACAAAATCTCCAAAGCCTGTATCCAATAATTAACCAAAAAAGACTTGAGATTCTCCTGCCTACCAGGCACCTGGCAGGTGCTCACGATGCCAAGAAATAAGACAAGGCTCTGACTTCCAGGCATCCAGGTGCTTAAAGAGCAACCAGTCTAGCCTCTAAACTATTTTAATAACTGTTCAAAATACTGAAATTACATGCAGCTGCAAGACTGGCACCGTTCCTACCAAGCTCTCTAGTGGTGCCTGCAGCAAGCAGAAGCCCAGGTATCCCTCAGTGTGGGCTTCGTGTAATCGGAACTGACAACAAGAGAGACGAAGTGCGCTACCTTTTTGTCTACTATCATTGTTTGTTGCTCAGTCCTAATTAGGACTGCTGTGCACAAGCCATCACACTCATCACAATGTCCTTGAGGCCCTGCATCATCACACCAGTACTTCTTTTCATGGTCCAGCTAATATAGTCAATTTCTAAGTGTGCATATACTGTGCTGTGTGCGTCACTGGAATTCATGCAGCCAGTAAGTGGGTTCAGTTTGGATTCCCCACAATTATTGCAAATCCTTCCTTCCTTCCTTCCCCTCTTTGATTTTATAGAATGCATTTTTGAATAGCAAATTATAACCACACGCCTGTAATCAATTTCTGAAATGCTCTTTGCAGCATTAAAATAATAATTTCAACTAAAACTTACCTCTTCCTGGAGTAAATTCAAATCGTATGTCATTAAGTTCCTTTCTGGAGTTTCTGAAAGACATAACATATAGCACATTAAAATCTAATGAAGCAGAGTTTAACCCAACTAAATGTATCCCAATTTTTATAAGATGCTACTAACACGTAGATAGCATTTAACAGTTTTGGGTTACCTCCGAATACCTCCTCAACTGGAAGAGATAGTTATGACAATAATAAAGGGAGATATTCATTTAATTGATTGAATTTACCTTACACAAACATGCTCATATCATAAAATTCCAAAAATAAATGCTTCTTTTATAAAATCTACACTAAATCATTAACCTTAAATTTAATCCCCTCATTAAAAATTTCAGAAGCTTTTAGTCTAGTTTAAATAATATTCAATACATTTGTCATATTTTTTCCTGGGAAAATAGTATTTTATCAAATTATTTTTAAAAGTGAAAGAAATAAGGAAGATAGTCTTCACAGTAAACTTCACGACAGCATTATACATTAAATCGTGCAACAAAATGCCCAGAATAAGGTGTGTATTTTGTAGTTAAAAGTTTTATCATAACTAGAGAGGGACCTGTGTATGTTGTGAAATTACCCACTGGATACATAAAACTTAAAAAAAATTTTAAATGCTTACATAAAACTACAATATATACATACATCTGCATTCAATCAAAAAATTAAATGACACTGGGGAAATATGGAACAAGAAAATATCTAAGATACGAGTTTTCCATTCACACTGATTTCAAGAAATGATAATAAGGGGCACTGAGTTATAATCAGAGTGGTTTTAAATTCTCAGAAAAACACTTAACTATTATAACTCTCAACAGATGCTGGAATTAAAGTAAATAAACACCTTAAGAAACTGCAGCAGGACACATGAAGTAGTAATTTCTGTAAGCACTCAGTTACTTGCTCAGCTCCCATGGATGTGCAAGACAGAGACGGAGATGGGCTGAATACCCATCCCTGAACAACCTCCTTCTGGTGCCAGGAGTCTGGTCAAATCCTGTTCAGCACCCCAGTTTGGTCCTCTAAAACTCTGGCTACTGCCTGCTGGTGTCTAGGCACAGTGCTCAAATCAGACGCCAGTCTCCGGGCCGTTTTTGGTCCATAGCCTGTTCGCGGTTCTTTATGTCCTACAATAACCTACTTCATCAAGTGTGATGAGGCCCAGAACAATGACAAAGGCATGGTACTGACTGAGAGAAAGCCCTTTTCCCAGTGCCTAGAGAAGCCGGCGCAAGTCTCACAGCCTTCCACAAGCAGAGAGGCAAAGGGTCAAGAACTCAAGAGATGGCCACGCCCAGGCCACTGACAAGAGAGCCTTGAACTTCTGCATCTCCTCCCAGGTGCCTGCACCACGATGTCATTACTACTCCTCTTGGAGACAAGAGTGGGACTAGCGGACATTAGCGATTCCTACAGCTGTGCTTCTTTTAGGACCTTCTGAGAATCAGAAAACTAAATATTGGAGACACTCACACTAAGAAAGCAGACCCATGACTGATGCATGAAACTGCAGGCAGCTGTACATGGTTCAGAGACCATCCTGGACACCAGACTAAGCAAGCCTGCCTTGGAGGTGGAGGGGGCCGTGAACAACCAGCGCCTGCACTGGAAGGGCTGCTTCCATGTTGCCTACATTTTCATAATAAACTTAAAAACTTACCAACGTCACCTACACATTACATAGTGCTTCACATCCATCATCAGTTCTCACACTTTTTGGTCTTAGGACCTCTTTGCAATCTTAAAAAGTACAAAGGACCCTTAAGGAGCTTTTGTTTATGTTAGTTATATCTATCGATATTTACTGCACTAGAAATTAAAACTGCTTAAAATATTTATTAACTGGCTTGAAAAGGACAATAATTAGCCCAGTCACCTGTTAACGTAAAAGAATTTTTTTATGAATAATTATTTTGCATTCCAAAAGAAAAAAATCAGTGAAACGAATGCATTGTTCTCTATTTTTGTAAACCTCTGGCTTAAGGCAGCTGGATTCTTACATTTGCTTCTGTATTCAATCCGCTGCAACATCATATATGTAGCCAGCCACTGGAAAATTCAACTGTACATATGTGAAAGAATGAGCGTGAAAAAGGCCAATAATCTCTTTAAATTATTATAAAAAAAAATAGTTTCTACCTCATTAGCTCCCTGAATGGGTCTCAAGGACTCCCAGGGGTCACAGGACCACACTTTGAGAAACACTGGTATCAAGTTTCATTTGGTTCCAACAATCAACCGTTGAGATACATACAAAGGAAGTATTACTTGTTTCACATTTTCTGACCAGTACATTTAATGGCTTTTCCAAGTTTACTAAGTTAGTGAGTGGTATAGTGAGGACCAACAATTCCATATTGCAAATACCTAATGCAAATAGAAATGTTCAATTTTCTTTGAGAGAAAATAAATATTCCGCAGCACTCTGCATGTTACCATAAAAAGATCAGTGGGCATTTATTTATTTAACAGCCTTGGTTTTGTGTGCCATGTATCAGCAAAGGTTGCATGTGAACTACAACAATTCAGTAAGACAAAATCATCACTAGGAAAGCCAGTATTTTTTACTGTATTTAATCATGCAATGACAGGAAGAGAAAAAAAATGAAAGGGAACTAGGTTTCATGCTAATTTAGGTCATTGCTCCTTTTCTCTCTTTCTTTTGATCAGTCTTGTTGAAATTAGTTTGTTCTACTAAGGTCATGAGAAGAGAGATATACGAACTGTACCCGAATATCACCATGCTCATCCTGATTCTTTAAATATTAATCCCAGGAAAGTAACATCCAAGGTCCATAATCTCTGTCTTCGTCGATTGTGGCTCAGGTCATGGTGGCTGCCTAGTCAAGTCATTCTTTTATGACTCTGAACCTAAAATACCTGCCTTTGTAAAGATCACAGTGATTGATTGTGAATAGTAGACTTGTCCCATCAGGATGAAATACAGTCGGAAAAATGCCTAATTGGATCTAACTACTGAAGGTCATCCTTTTATAAAGAATTAATCTTTTCATACGCATACTTAACACCTTTAATTGAAAGTACATTTACTTTAATTGATGTGGCACAGGATACTCTTGATTTCAGGGAAGCTGAAAATAGGTCTGATTTAAGGCCAGAAACTAAGTCTGTGCAACTTTACAGAGGAGACATTAATAACTTGAGAGCAACGGTTTCAAGAACCAGGCAATCTTTTGATAACTTTTTTTAATGGTGGTACTGGGGACTGAATCCAGGACCTTGTGCATGCTATGAATGCACTCTACCACTGAGCTATACCCGCCCCCTCGATAACTCTTACTAAAAACCTTTTTTTTTTAATTGAAGTAGTCAGTTACAATGTGTCAGTTTCTGGTGTACAGCATAATGTCCCAGTCATGCATATATACACATATATTCGTTTTCATAAAAGGTTATTATGACATACTGAATATAGTTCCTGTGCTATTTGTTTTTTTTAATCTATTTTTATACATAGTGGTTAACATCTGCAAACCTTTTTAATCCTAAATAGAAAAAACCAAGAACAACTCTTATTTCTCATTGCAGTAGATATTGTATCACAAATGCAAATGCTTATAGGGCTTGGGAAGGACATTTACATTTTAAAATAGGCGATATTATCACATGGTTTAAAAATCAAAAGGTACAATAGGGTATTCAGTGCAATCCAGTTCTCTCAAACCCTATTACTCATCTGCCTGGTTCCCCTCATGGAGACGATCAGTGCTATATGCTTTCTGTGCATCCTTCCTGACATGCTTTATGTGTATACTAGCAAATACACACAGTCCCCTCTAGCCTATTTAATACAAATGCAAGATGGCAGCAGCATACTATATCCACTACTCTGCTCCTTGCCTTTTATTTAACTTAATAATACAACTTGAAATCTCTCCATATTGTTTCACAGAGAGCTTTTGAATTCTTTTTTTTGTTCATTTATAGCTATATAGTATTCTGTTATATGCTCTATCCTGTTTTTTAAAACCAGTTCCCATTCTATGAACGGATTGTTTCTACTCTTTCACTATTATAAACAGTGCTGCAATGAATAACTTTGTTCTCATGTCACTTTGCAAATATATGAGAATAAAAATAAATTTTCTAGAAGCAAATTGCTTGGTCAAAGGATATATCCATTTACAATTTGACAGATACTATCAAATTCCCCTTCATTTAAGTTGGACCAATTTACACTCTCATAAGCAATTTGAAAGCACCACTGCGGGAACTTCAAATGGGTGAGGCAGGAAGTGTACTAAAAAAAAACAAAACGAGAGATGTGACGACTATGCCAACTGGAAAACTTATTCCCCATTTGAAGGGGGCAACCACTACTCAGTACCAGCTGGTTATGGCCAGGCAAGAACTGGGGCTTAATTTTGTTAAATACTATTATTTTTTGCTATGTCCGTTCAAAATGAGAACTTCCAAGATACAGATCGGTATGCGTCGGGTTTTTCTTTCTGCTCCTTCAATTCATCTGCAAGGGACACAGAGGCAGTGAACAGTCAACTGAGGCAGCTGCCTACGAGGGTGGTGATGACAGACACGTGAGTGAACATGTACCCTTCCTGGGGGCAGAGGTGCACAAGGCCCTAGCAGTTCAAGTATGTATTTTACAGGATGTAGCATTTTCTGCACCTCTTAATTTAGCACGTCAGGACAGTCTGACAGAGCTATTGCTCCTGGAGGGCTCCCAGAGTAAAATGCCAGCTCAGGACTATCTGCATTTCTCAGCCACACAGTAATGTTTCCAAGCCCACGCCAACAAATACACAGGGGCACACGCATCCTAACAATCAGATGTGATCCAAAGGCTTAGAAGACCGAAGACCACTCGTTGGCAAAGGGTCTCATAAGCTCTCAGTGTCACTGGGACTGTGTCCCCTCCATCACACAGGGTACTCTGGAGCGAGGCTGAAAGTCAACCATCTTTCTGAGCCCTGAGGTTGAAGGATGGAGCTGGCGTAGCACCACACAGGATCCCTCTAAGGGCAGTGGATACAAAGTTTCCCAGGATCCAGGTGGCCCCTCCCCGCTAAGTAGCAGGGGATTTTCCTAGCCAACAACAGCCCTCTTCTTCCTTACATTCCAGGTCAGGGTAGAGCTGCTGGTGTCCAAGGAAGTTCAGTGGGCCCTCCACACACTCCTGGACTCCTGGAATGTCCCCCGCACCGGGAGCCGGATGGGGACCTTTCAAACATGTTGGGCCAGGACTCAGTTAGGACACCAGTTTAGGTCAGTGTGCTCCTTTCCTACCCTTAGCACCAAACTGAAGTCCTTTCCCACAGGTATAGGAAGAAAATGAGACTGAGCGAGATGGGCATTTCTCTCCACACCAGGAGGCAGCTCGGCGCTAATGAGGTGATACTGTCAACTGTGGAGAGAGGGCTGTGCTCAATTCCACCCACTAGTTGTCTGGCCTCTGTACTCTGTTTCCTCCACTGTGCGATGGGGAAAATCATAGTTAACAGCATTTAATACCTGCTGGTACATGCTTGGTGATTCACATGTTACCTTACTCGAGGCTCAAAACCACCCCTCAAGTAGGGATGACTATGATCCCCAATTATTTTACAGCTGAGGAGATGGAGGCTCAGAAAAGCGTAAAGGCTGTACCCCACAGCACGTGCCTGAAGGGCAGATCTGAACCAAATCTAGAACTTACTTCTGTTACCCACTGTCTCTGCCAGTGTACAACCCTCACCCGAGGCTCTAAGAGCCCTGCCCTGCATCTACAGATGCTCCTAACTGCTCTCTCTAGGTTCAAGTCCACCATCTCCAGGAGTCAGATCAGCTTGTTCCCTGGAAACCTAATCATCTCACTCCTTTGCTGAAAGACTCCATTTCCATCCCCTGATTCTTAAAGTAAAATTCCAAGTCCTTAGCGTGACCCTCCCAGACCTGCCTCTGCCGGTCTCCCCACCATCCCCTCTTCCACTCTTTCCTCGCTCCCCTGTCGCCGTCCCCACCGCTGCCCCCAGTCCAGATGCGGCTTCGCCAAGGACAGCCCGAGTGGACACGGGGGAGGGTCCAGGCCTGCCCGGAATGGGCTCAAGAGACAGTGGCAGGAAAGGAACTGAAGTCAGGGGACAATTCTTTCAAAGAGTTTAGCTGTGCAGTGGTGGAGAGAAATAGCTATGATGGAGGTGGGATAAAGAGAAGGCTTTTCCTTAAGATGAGAGAGAAAAAAAAATTTGTGTGCTGGTGGGACAGAGTGAGTAAAGGAGGGAAGCCAACGCTGAGCAAGGGAACAAGGAACTGCTCCAGGGGCTGCAGCACCTTGCGGGGAGCCAGCTCCCCACCTGCCGCTCTCACTCTCCCCAGCCCGACTGACTCCAACCATGCCCTGGGGCCTGGTCGTGTCTGTTTGGGGGAAACAGGAAAGGGGGTTAAGGGCAGCCAGACAGGATTAAGTAAGCCTCTTTCTGAACTGCACTCCTAGCCCCCAGTTCTGTGCAAGGTGCTTCTTGTTTTGCACTAATGTAATCATTTGGTTGTTGCTTTAATGTCTGTCTCATCCACTAGACATTGAGTTCCCAAAGAGCGAGGACCGCCCCCCACCATCTTGCCTTGGGCACTGCTCTTGCCCTCTGCACCCAGCATGGTCCTCACACCCAGCATGGCCCTCTGCACCCAGCACGGTCCTTGGGAGCACAGACAGGGTTTGTTGAGTGGATAGAGGCAGGAATGTATGAAGAGTCTACAAGTCTGGCTTCTGTAAAGTGCCTCTCCCTTGGTCTCTGTGACACCCTGTCCTCTGGCCTTCCATGGTTCCCTAGCTGCCCTTTCCCTGTGTGCTCCAAACACACCTCTATCTCCATCTACCTATGCCTTCAATACTCATGTTCTATACTCTGCCATCTTCTCCTCTCCTTCTCTCCCTGGATGATTAATTCCAAACCCACAACACAAATCCAGGTATCGTCCCAGAGCTTAATATGAAGCCCATTCTCCGAGTGCCAATACAGCATCTCTTCCTGCGACGTCTAGACACTGGAAAACTCAGCACATTCAAAATGGAACGCATCCCTTTTCCTCCCCAATTCACAACTCTTTCTCCGCTCTCTGTCACAGTAAACGGTGCTGCCAGCCACCTACCACGACCTGTGGGCTAATGATCTTAAAATTTCTCAAATCATCCAGTTCTCTCAAAGTCCACTATACTGATCAAGGGCAGGTCACCAATATCTGCGATACGTATGACAATAAATGATTTTAGTGAACAAAGAAAATTTCAGCCACACTCACGTGCACCATGCATCCATAGAGAGAAAACTGCGGCTAAAACTAAAGATGCACAGCCGAAGGGGAGAGGGCCCAGAGGGGAGGGAGCCGTTACTTGGGGTGTAACCCCTGACAGATGAGCGTGCGGCCCAGGAAGAAAACTCCGTGAGACGTGAAAAATGCCAATGTCACGAGAAGTTGAAGGACACCGACAACATAAGGCCAGACACCAAAGACGCAGGAAGAGCAAGCAGCAGCTCCCCGGGCCAGGCCGATGGGTGTGCTGCCGTGGCACCGGCTCCACCTGCAGGCTTTCCCAGAGCAGAGACCTACCTGCTCAGGAACTGGCGGCTCCCGGGAGACGGCTCTGGGAGCCCCCTCTGCAGCTCACTCCCCCACCAGCAAGCACATCCAGTCGGCAGCTTCCCTGTCTCACCTGCAGTTTCTTCAGCTTCCCTCCCAGATTCAACGAGCTGTGTGGAAACACCGTGGGACTGACTCCCTCACACCATCAGGTGCAGTGATGCCCTATGCCCTGAGGCCCACGCAAGCGGGCAAAGGCCCGGCTCCCGCCCCGAGCGAGCTTACCATCTTCCCAGAGAACGGAGAGAGCAGTGGCTGACCATGTAACACTGCCGGGAAGAGCCCGGAGCACACGTGTGCTCTGACTCAGCAGCAGAGCAGGGAGGGTGCGGCTCAGTGGTACAGCGCATGCTTAGCAGCATGAGGTCCTGGGTTCAATCCTCAGTACCTCCACTTGAACAAATGAGTAAATAAACAAACCTAACCACACCACCCCCATCCAAAAAAAAAAAGAGTAGCAAGAAGGAACTATTAGACTAATTTAGAGAGAGGAGTGCTCCCCGACCCTCTCAGCTCTCACTCTGCTCATCCTTCATACTCCTGTCAAATTAATCCTCCCCTCAGGTAAAGGCCCAACCACAGAACCATATAACTTTATAACTGAAGGGGGCCCTCGAGGTCAGCTAATCCATTTCCCTCATTCCTCAGGTGAGGAAACAGAAGCCAAAGAGACTGAGTGGCTTGTGTAGGTAAGCCTACACAGCTGGTTAACTCACTCAACACTCCCTAAGTCCTTGCTGACCACCTACTAGGTGCCAGCCCAGTCTTGGGGGCCATTACCAGCAGGCAGAACACCCCACCAGGGACTCAGATTCCGAGACGATGGCTCTTTATCCCCCATAAGTGGTTCTCAAACTGCAGGCAGGGTGATGGAGGTACAGTCTCTAAAGGAAGAGGTTCTTCTCCCAGTGCACCGTGGCCCCTAGTTAAGGAGGACCACACCCAACGAGACGTCACTGATGGGAATGCGCTTCATGTCCGGTCCACGTGGTGGCAGAGAGAAAGGTGGGAGCTACCGCTGCACCATCAGCACCGCGTCCCAGAGCCCTGCCTGGAGCAAGCTCTCCCATGTGCACATACCTCCATACACCACGTGCCAGTGCTCCAGGAGTGAGAGAGCCGTACCTCCCCCTCCTCCCAACCCCTGGCCTTGCATGTGACTTGCCTCAAAAGAGCCTTTTGGATCAGGGTCCTAAAAAGCCAAAGTGAAAATTCCTTTCAGCATTCTACCTCCAGACACCCAGAAATGTGCCTACAGCCTAGGTGTAAGTTGGCAGCATCCAGAATTCTAGTCTACATCGTGATGCAGCATCACAGAGCCCGTGACCAACGTCAAACTGATCAGGATATCACACGGTTCCCTTTAACAACAACAACAAAACCACGAGCAGTGACTAACGTACACATGTATATGCACACATGTAAGGGTACGCGCGCACACGCACGCACCCCGTTTCTTTAATAAACTATCTTGACAAGTAAAAAAATTCGACCTTTCACGCTGGTGGTCTGCAGGCCTTTCTGCAACTAGAACCACAGGCTAAGGACTCTGGAGCATCCCACTGGCTATCGAGCAGCCTGAAGGACCCTTTCAGATTTGCAGCCTGCAGGGAGCAGACAGCCTGGCTGCATGTGACTTCACACAGCTGACACCTAAATTAGAGGTGCATACGCTGAGCCTTGCATACAGCGATCTCTGATGCTCTCCACCATGCCAACACCTATGAATAAGTCACATGCAAAAATTATCATAAATAACCACCTTTGCCCATCTTAGAAAAAAAAAAAGTTTTCATCTGGAAATAATCCAACCTGAGTTAAATTAGGTTATTTTCTTCAACAGAAACCTCTTGAAAATCTCCATGCCTGCCAAGTAGAAGCCACAGTTGTCTCCTCTCCCCCACTCCATCCACTCTCCAGGCTAAACAACATTTTGATTCTGTTTTACACATAAAATTTTAATAATGTTCTACCTACACGGTACAAAATCAGTTGTGTTACATCTGAGCTGTGATAAATCAGGAGCAAACAGATTATTGTGGAAGGGCTCTGCTTCCTGTCAAGACTATGGAACTATATATCACAGGTGGCAGTCCTTTTTAGTATTCAGGATGTCCAGGGAAGGTATTTATTGAACTGATTTTTACCTACAGGGCAAAAGGGAAACGGAGTGACCACACAAAACTAGTCTCGTGTGTAGGGCTGATGAGGGCAGAAACAGTCCAGTCAAGAGTTCACATTTTTTTAGGAGCAGAAAAAAATATTAAGCACACTTATTACTCAGGGTATATGCCTCTTAATTACAATCCACTGATATAAGTATAGAGGCAGCCTTCGTTAACATTTGCCCCTGAAAGTTTGCAGTGTGTTAGGGTTTATTGCAGAAAACCCAGACTCACAGATGTTTCTGTGATAGAAACCTGTCTTCAGTGCGTCAGGATTTCAAGTCAACATGCAAAGTCCATTATACTGACAACATAATCACCCCGCCCAAGACATGATTCAATAAATATCCAACTGGGTTCTAGACATCACGTTATGGTGGTGGGTGTCTCGATGCAGTTTGATACATTATATGGGGAGGTAGGCAGGGCTGCACGTGTTTGCAGGATTCCAGGAGTAAATTTTCGAAATAATGGAAGGTTACTTCTTCAAGGCACAAACTGCTACAAACTCTATTATGGGCAAGCGCCATCTTCCTTGCCAACTGTTTATTTGGTTTGTTTAATTGTTGCAAAACGGGTGGGAAGTACTTTCAAAATGAAATCAAATACATAATCAAACATTTGCTTATTAAACATAACAGAAAGTAGTTAAAGGGAACACAGAAAGAGACATTACACATGCTTGAGATATCAATTATTCCAAGTAAGCACCAAATTTAGCTGTTTGCTTGTGGGTAAGGCAAAAAAAAAAAAAAAAAGGAAATATTGCATGATACAGTTCTTAACTTATCAAAAAAGAAACATGTAAGGCACATTTTTCCCCCTTGGCATTAATATCACAGAGAAATTTTTTATGGAAGCTCCTTTATAAGGGACACTGAGTAATGTCTTCAAATCTATGTTGTAAAACACGAGGTTTTTTTCATATAAATGTCTTCAACTATGTGGTACAAAAGATGGGATTTTTTTTTCTCCTGTGTGCTGAAGGCACAATATTAAATCTTACCTAAATGATGGCATTTCTGCTGGGAGCTGAAATAATATAGCCAAGGTACATTGTTTCCTGGTGATTTACCTCAAGAGAGGGAGCCCAAAGAACCTGGAGAAATGAATGGCCTACACAGACGGCTTCCGGGGCCCCAGCAGTGTCTCTGCCAAGTGCTGCAACGGGCTATTTCATGACTGAGCTCTGACAACTACTGGGGGGAGCCTGATGGTCTGTGTGCGATATCTTTCAGTTTAGCTAAAATGTACGTGGGAAGCAGAGGTAACCTTCTGCTGTGAACCTGCAGGAGACTGACATAAGTCTTCCCCAAGAGAACTGGTGAATTAGCTGCTAAGGGAGGTGGGCAGCAGGGTGTCTGAGCTACAACAGGAAGTTGCGTGTCTGGCCAAAAACCTGGACACGTGCTCAGCTGAACACCAAACTTCGCCGCTTCGGAACTGAGGAAGGATAACTTTTTGCTTAAAAGTTTTAGAGAATTTGTGTTACTCATCAAGAGAGTTAGTCTTATTAGAATGTTAGTTTAGCTGCAATAATAAAAAGTGAGCGGACAATAACATAAGTCTTTAAATGTCAGGTGATCACACAAGTAGCAAGAAATATGCTTTATTTTAACTTTCCCATTCTGATAATTTTCCTACTGATTTATATGTATAACCAAAACCAGGGAAACCTACATTAAAGATTAGCAAAAAAACTACAAAAACAAAAGCCCAAACTTATGGATACAGAGAACACATTGGCGGTGACCAGAGGTGGGGGTGGGCAACATGGGTGAAGGCAGTCAAAAGGTGCAAACGTCCAATTACGCAGTAAGCCATGGGGATGCCCTGTACAGCAAGGTGACTGCAGTTAGTAATACTGCACTACTGTGTATGTGAAAGCTGCTAAGAGAGTAAATCTTAAAAGTTCTCGTCACAAGAAAAAGAATACGGTAACTCTGTAGGGAGACAGATGTTATTGCGGTAAACATTTTACAAAACGTGGAAATATCCAATCTCTATGTTGCTCACCTAAAACTAATATATGTCAATTATACCTCAAAAAAATAAAACGCCCATCCCACAAGGGAGAAAACCATGAAGGCTTTGTGAATAGTAAGTGTTAACACCAGCGTCCTCCAGGTTAGAAACGGAAGCACTTCCCGCATTGGCTTTTCCACAGGTGAGAGCTTGAGGACAATCAAGTTTAAAGATAAATGGGGGTGAGCAAGTATTTTCCCCTTTGATCCATTTCAGAGAAACGGCCTATAATTAAGTGTATTTACAGGCTAGTGTGGATGACCCTTTGGCAAAGACAGCATAAATCCTCAAGTTGGACATTTCTGAAATTACTTCAGCAAATGGCTATTTATAAAATACGCAGCCTGCACAGAAAATAGCCTTGTTACGAGGCCCTGGATAGGCTGTTGGTGGGCATCTGAAGAAAATAAATGCATACTAGAGCACATGAGGCCAAACTTGTGAGGAGGCTGGATTTGGACAGGAGCTTTATTCAGCATAAAGTGAAAACAAAAATAAAGAATCCAAAACCTCTCTCAAGGCAAGGGGGGAACAAAAAAAGCATCCATTAGCTTTTGAGGCTTGGCATTATGTGGTTCTCTAATTTCTGGCACCAACACGGCCGAAAAGGCACGGAGGGAAGGGGGTGAGAAGCTTCCTTCGGATTAACATATTCCAGAAAGGCGAAGAGCCGAAAAGGAGGTCATTATCTGCATGACGCGATTCAAAGTAAGGGGAAATGCCTGGAAGAGTTTACAGGTATTTTTACAAAACTGATTTTCTTCTTAAATCTGGAGATCACCACAAGCATGGGAATGGAAATCTGAAGTTTGGTCCTATCTGCTTCCCACAAACGCCCTTTAAAAGCCCCCTGATGATCTGAATGCACAACTCTTCTTATTACTGTAAAGTCATCCTTAAGACGCAGGCACCGTGAGATGCCTTCTTCCTTCTCACCCGGTCCTGGCAAACTTTTAAAAGTCAACACTTACACTAAACTCCAGCAAATACTAAATTTTGTTCTCAGCTTCCGGAGTACTAATTTAGGGCACTAGTTATTACCACGTTTCGGGAAGAAACTATCCATTCAATAGTTCCAGATAAAGTAAATAAAATGGTATATTTATGACTTGGCCTAGAAATCAAACCATTCTAACTGGAAAATTCAAAGTCTGTGCACGCAGTTTGCCAAAATGAGAAGGACCTGAGGCTGAACCATGAAGCTGACTCTGCAATGGGGCAGCACCGCCTACCCCATGGAGGGCATAACTGAGGACAGGACTCAAAAGCAGATGAGTGTGACATATAATCTTATTCCAGATGCTCGAAGCAGTCGTTGGCCTACGTTCAATCATGCTGTATGAGTGTCAAGTAATGGAACTGACTTTCATGTGGGAGTCATGGAATCCCTATTTTGGAGCCATAACTCAAAGTTCAGAGATTTTGAAAAACATGCTTGAGAACGTTTATGTTTCAACCCCGATGTGTGTAACTGCACCACACAAATGAGGCGCTTACTGAGCCTGCAGGTTTCCTGCATTTTTCTTACCTAAGAATCAGTAATAAAAAAAATACTCTCAACAATTTCCTTCACGATGGGTTCCTCAGTGACTGGCCTTTAAACCTGGTCTGTTGATCTCTGACGAGTTTTTGAGACTAACTTTCTAGATCTCTTGACTCTGGTAAAAATTTAATAAAGGAGGTCAGGCTGCAGAAAGGAGAGTTCTCACTCTACAGAAATATTTATGCGGTACATCCTGCAAACTATGTGCTGTTCGTTTCTTTACTTTAAAAGTTGATAGATGTGCTTTTCAGAAAGGAAGCACCAAAACCAAAAAAATAGTGCCCCTAGACTAGAGAGGGGGAAGGGGTTCAGAGGCAGAAGTCGTGGGGCCCTTTCCAAAATGATGAACGAAACAGTAGAGCCTCTTTCCACTGGTGTGAGACAAAATAAAATCATCATTGTTATGTGTCAAATTTCAGGGAATTAGCTGGTAAAAAAAAATAAGGAAGCCACTAAATATACATAAGAAAGATAAAGAGATGGTAAAGGTGAACAATTATGAGCATTCTGGCCAAAAATGCCGAAATCAAAAGATGGACCAGAGGGGCCGTGAAGCTATGCCCTGTCTTCCCCCAGGGTTCCTGGCACGGGGTCTGCCACAAAAGTTCTCAATAAATATTCAAGGGATCAAACTGAGTCCAATGGTACACTAGTCCTTCTTACCAGCTGCAAGACACTGCATTAAATGTAAGCACGCTTGACAAAACTCCCACGTATGGAGGTAACCAACCTTCTATAAATACCCAGGTAACCCCAAAAATGAATTTCTGGGCTGAGGGCATTTAAGTTGCTATGAAGGACGGGGCTGTGATCAACAGAGTAGATGTCACACTAGGAATGAATCTGGGAAAGGGGAACGGGGTCTGTTATACTGAAGAGATCTCTGGCCAAAAAGCTACTCCTCATTGGCGGCAAGGCGGCAGTCAACCCTGGAGTGGTGGGATCAACCCGGACAAGACTCCCATTAAGTATAAGCCATGGGCTAGGCTGCCTGACACCAAGGCTCTGGGGGCTGAAACCCAGCTAGGAGACGCTGTGGCGAAGTCACCTGGGCACAGCGCTGCAGGCTGCTGTCACGTCTATGTGGCACTTGTTTTTATTTCAGTAAGGAAGGTAAGCGAGCACACCTCCTTCTAACTGGCTTCTCCTCCACCTCATGTCCTTTCCTACCCTCAAACTGAAATCTTTGAGTTGATTTTTACAGGGAGTCAAAGGGGACAAGATACGCTTTTTTCTGCTTGGTCTGCTCAGTCTACCACAGCTTGGATTCTCAGGACGACATTCTAGAGTTCACATGGCAACTGTAACACTGACTTGAAACACGATTGCGGTCAATTCACTTAACTCTCCAAGTCCCAGCATCGCTATCTGTAAAGTAAGGTACAACAGGAGGTACCTCATAGGTAGCTAAGAGGGTCAGGTGAGAAGAGGCATGGGAGCGCCTTGCACACAGCAAGCATCCAGTCAGCATTCGTCAAATATCAACAGCCATAATAAACACACTCTTTAGCTGCTGAATTCATCATGTCAGACGTGGGCCCCCAACCTGAGATCTGATCTTTCTTTTCTGTTCACCTAACTTGAGCAGGACTGTAGTATCCAATCCAACAGCAAGTCTTATAGTAGATTCTAACCATATAAACCAATGTGTATAATAAGATTTCTGGGGGGTAAAGGTTTCTACCTTGTTAAGAATCCCAATAATGCTTGAATAAATGGGGCTTGACCACTTGGAGGTGGAGGATGGCATCCTCCAGCCAAGAGTTTGAAGGAGACAAAGAGACTGGTACCTGGGGCAGCTTTTGGAATCCTTGATCACCCTCAGAAAGTGAAGTCAACCCACAAGGAGCTGAGAATTCTCCTGGTAACACACCGCACACCTATTTCCCTTCTGAATTTAAATTCTCCACTTAGGAGAATTTTCGTTCGGTCAAAGCGAAGATCACAGGTTATGTGACTGTAGAAAGGTACAGCAAAAGACAGAAACGATGCCTGAGGTAGGAAATCCTGTCTGCCAGATTAGGGCAATTTCCTGAGGAAAGAGACACAAGAAAAGCACCCATATCTTGCTGGTGGCTCGACCAGCATTTCTGGCAACTTCCTTCCCTTTGCACCATTAGATAGGACCCACATGTCATTCATATTATACACACGCCACCATCTGGCGCCTCAAGGAACAGTGCTCCCAGCTTGGAGTGCTATTCACTTGTGACTCTCATCATCACTGTTACCACTGATCTGTCATCAGAAATGCCTTCGTCTACCAGTGACAACACGGCGCATTAGGAAGATGACATTTCCATGTTTTCTATTCTGAACATTAAAAACCGGTTTGGCTCACCAAGTGAGCAGCGGGTGCCACGATAATTATACAACTTTTTAGAACACTAATAGGATCTCCTGCTGAGCCAACTGGGAGGGAAAAAAATACACAATACTCATTTTTATCTGTGCCTCAGCAAACTCATCTCCTTCACCCCGCTGATGTGGCCATTAATAAAACATTTTAAAAATGACCTGAAAGGCTTTTTATGAACTAGAGCCTGAATCAGGCTGCCAAACAGCTGGGCACTTGAAAGAACTGGAGTTGGTATCAAAGTTGCCCGTTGATGATTCAAGCTTGTTCTGGGAAACTCCTGTATCCAGAATGTTGTTCACCCTTTTGATTGGTTACAGATGAAAAAAAGATTCCTGCTCTTGAGTTTTAAAAGCTGGAAATAAGGGTCCCTGTGATGATGGTCTTGCTTCGCTTGGGACACATAAAGACTTAATTTCATTTCAGTGTCTTAGATGGGATCGCCAACATGCTTTCTTTTTTTTTTTTATCACTTCCTTTTTATTTTTTTAATTAAAAAAATTTTGGTGGGGAGAGAGGTAACTAGGTTTTTTAATTAATTTTTTAAATGCAGGTACTGGGGATTGAACCCTCGGGCATGCTAAGCATGTGCTCTACCACTCAGCGAAATTCTCCACCTCCAACATGCTTTCTTACAACTTTTTTCAATTTTAGAATGATAATTTAAAGTATTATTACTACCTTTGCAATTCTAAAATGTCCTAATGGATGGTTCTTGAAGGCAAAGCAGAGAGAAGAGTTTAATCCTTTCTTACCTCGCCTTCCCTTTCTTCTGACAAAAATAACCTAAGTAAAAATATGCATCAAATAAAATTCTTTAAACTTCAAACACAATAAATATGTAACAGGCCATTTAACTGAGAAGGTGTAATCAAATCTATCTGAGTGAGTTTTAAATGAGGCAAGTAGAGAAACTCACTCAGTCATTCTGCTGAGATACATATAAAACACACATAGGCAAAGTGCGAGTCTCGGGAGAAGAGAACACACAGAGATGAAATGATGTAGAGACGGTGCCCAGCAGGCTTACGGCCAATCACAGTATTCAGAGCTGGAGAGAAACTCTACAGGTGAGTGAGCCGAGGCACATCAGAGGTGGCTGATATGCTGTCCTTAAGAGAACACTCATCTCAGATGTTGGGACCATGAACGCCTCTTTCTTAGCCTGCAGAATGTCTACCCCCACCTGCTACTCCGCATCTCCACCCTGCCCCTCTCCTTAAACACATACACTTACAGAGCAGGGGAACTGCCTATATTGTAAAGGAAGCAGTAACAGAACCAAGGTCATTCCCAGACTTCACGTTTCCTAAAATAAACTGGCAAATAAATGCTTAGCATAGGGAAAATTCAAACCTACCAAGCTGGGGAAAAACAGCCAAGGAATTTCAACGTCTCTTTGCGGGTTCCTTACATTAAAACAGAAAAGGGTGGGTTTACCAAAGATAAACGCATAACTCAGAGTATCTTTCTGTAGGATTAGCCCAAGTCTGTGTGGCTACTGTGCCAATAAAACTGCAGGACTGGGAAGGTTGTGCAGGGAGAGGACTTGCTGCCATAAAGCTGGTGAAGGAGGCTCACAGAGCGCGCTTCCCATGCCCACCCATTCCAGTAACTCTTAGTCACCAGAAGGTTATACTCCACGACTCCATCAGGGTCAGAAACATGTCACCATGTGCCTTTGCGGGAAGACAGATGCCACATTATTGATTTCTCCCTGGCATCAGGCAAGCCTAATGATTCTGGCCCTACAGTTGAGAGTTCTGCTAAGCTCTGTCTGAAACTGGGCTTACTATTCTTGAGGGGAGCAAAAATGCTTGCTCATATCAACAGACAACAGGTTCAGGAGCAGAGATTCTAAGGGAAGAAGGTGACACGTATTTGCAGATGTATCTGGGCACCTCTGGCTGGCTGAGCGTGTTGAAGAGTGGTAGCCTCTGGATTCTTGTAAGTCAAAGGCTTCCCTCAGACGCCCTGCTGCTGCTTCCTAGAACCCAGTAGGGAAACCTAGCGACAGGATTCCCATTGCCCACTACAGAGGAAGGACGAGGACAAGGCCATGCAAAGTGTCTTTTTAGGGAAAAGTTAGGAAAGGAGAGGAAAGAGACCGCTATGAAGAGGCTGCTCCTCCACATTCATTATTAAAAAGGTAATTTGAGAGCACCCAAAAGAGGAAATAATGATCACTGGACTTCAGCAGGTAATCACTAAGAACACATACACTCGGAATAACCTAATTTCTTCCTTTGCTGTTTTAACAAACTCTCCAATTGCAAGGGGAAGCCTTAGGCTTGCTTTGGTAAGACGAGTGCACATTTCAAGACATGGTATGAATTCTTTTCCCATAATGATAGAAATTTCAATTTCTTCTTATACAGGGGTAAGTTGTTTTACTAGGCTGTAACAATTAAAGGGTCTTTTCACGCCCTCCCCAACTTTGTCCACCTGGGGATTTTGAGATTTGGCTCAGCAAAAATGCAAACTAAAAATCCAATCACTACTTTTTAATCTACCAAATTAAATTAGGAAAGATTACACAGTGATAATAGGAAACGTGAAGCCCTCTCAAGGATACAGTGCATTAGACCTCCCTTCACTGCCGCTGGGAATATGGACTGATGCTCCCTTTTGAGAAATATGTTTCCAAAATTTCAAAATAGTTATATTCCTTGATCTACCAATTCTATGTCTATGAATGTGACATACAAAATCAGAAATCTGACAGATTTCTGTATAAGGCCAGTCTTCACGGCATTTATTTTGTAACAAAAATCTGGAACCAAATTAAATCCCCAGTGACAGAGAGATAGTTAAATAAGCTGCAGTGGAATAACCACAGGATGCAATATAATGTAGCTATTAAAATGCTGTTTATAGGGATTTTTTAATGACATGAGAAAATAGCTATAATGTAATGCTAAATACAAAGCAAGGTATAAAACTGCATATGTGGTATAATTGGAACAATAAAAAAAATACTGTGCAGAGTAAAAGAAATAGAAGAAAATACACCAGAATGCTAACTGTGCTTATCCCCGAGTGATGATTCAATGGGTAATCATTTCCTTCTTTGTAACTTTCTTTATTTTTCAAACTTCTTCTAATGAACATGTATTACTTTTATAATGCAGGGGGAAAAAACTCTTTAAAAAGATCCACTAAGATTTGAAAGAGAAACTGTGCTACAATTACAATGACTCATCATCATTTGGGTAAAAAAGACTTAAAAAGAAAAGGCAGAGAATTGAGCTCAAACTTAAAAAATAAAAGCAGTAACTAGATAAGTGTTTTTAGTCACCAAGGTGGGGGGGGGGCAGTGAAACATGGATCCTTGGGTGAGGTTTAGATGATAGACTGAAAACGAATGGAGAAACATTACCTACAGTTAGAATAGGTCACAAAGCCATGTGCATGGTATAATCGCAAGCACTCATATAAGCACGGAGAAAGTGCTTGAAAGAAAAGCATCAACATGCCAATAGGAGCGCTGTTTAGGTGGGAGACAATCTTTTGAGTTTATTCTTTTGACCCCCTCTAAAAAAAAGCTGCATCATTTTCATTATGATGAATGAACATTTTACAAATGTTCAGCTCACTGCACAAATGAAGCTGTAACTGAGTATCTGTAGGGCAAACAAAAAAGAACATTGATCTTTATCTTACACCATACACAAGAATTAACTTAAAATATCTGCAGATCTAAGTGTAAAAGCTACAATGATAAAACTTCTAGGAAAAAAGGTAGAGAAAAAAAAATCTTTGCAGCCTTGAGGTAGGTAAGAATTTCTTACAGAGTATACAAAAAGTATAAACCATTAATAAATTAAACTTGTTACCAAGATTGGAAACTTTTTCCTAAAGGATACTATTAAGAAACAGAAATGCAAGCCAAAGAACGAGGGAATATATTCACACACACACATGACAAAGGACATACTCGGAATATACAAAGAATTCCTACAACTCAGTAATAAGACAATTCCATAAAATGTTGACACAAGATTTAACCAGAAGATATACAAATGGTTATTAAACACATGTAAAAATGCTCGTCTCTAATGAGAGAGATGAAAATTAAAATCATAGTGAGACCCACTACATACCTATTAGAATGGCTAAAATTTAAAAGACTGACCATACCAAGTAGTGGCAGGGATGTGGTAGACCCAAAACTTGCATATACAGCTGATGCAAATGTAAAACGGAAACTCCACTTGTGAAAACTGTTTTGGCAGCTTCTTAAAAAGTTAAACACAAAACTTTCCACCTGACCCAGCTGTTCCACAACTAGATATTTTCCCAAGAGAAATCAAAATATAATCCACATAATGACTCCTATGTGAATGTCCACAGCAGCATTACTTATGATAGCAAAATACTGGGGGGAAAAACCCCAAATGCCCATCAGGAGATGAGTGAACAGGTATATCCGTAAGATGAACTACCCAGCAGTAAGAGGGAGTGAACTGTTTATGCATGCAACAGCACACATGGATCTCAGAATGATTAAGCTGAGTGACAAGAACTCTTTTAGTACGTGGCAGCTGCCACCTGATGAAGGTGCACAGATCCCATGCACGAGACCCCTAAGTTTTATGCGTTATCAGTGTGGAGGGCATGCTCTGTCTCCTAATATACCCTAACACTGATTCTGCTCTCAGAAGGGCTTCTTTCCAATTTCTCTTTCATTAATACGTCTAAATAAGGTCTTGGTTCTTTAATTACATGATGCTATGCCTATTTAACACACCATATAGGTAGGTAAGAATGTGGTTCATTTATTCTTTTAGCAAGTGTTTAACAAGCTCTCCTGTGGCAGAAATGTGTCAGGCACAGAACATACAGAGATGAACAAAATAGACCTATAGTCATGGTGATTATAGTTAATTATACTGTATTGTATATTTCAAAGTTGGTAAGAGAGTAGATTTTGAAAGTTCTCATCATAAGAAAAAAATTATAATTACGTGTGTTGATGAATGTTAACTAGACTTACCGAGATCATTTCACAATACAAATATCAAATCATTATGCTGTACACCTCTAACTAGTATGATGTTATAATGCCAACTTTTCTCAGTAAGAAAAGAAGTGTAAGTGAATGCTGATCACACACACAGCTGAATAAAGAAAACAGTCAAGCATTTAATTTAAAAACAAAAACAAACAGACCTGGTCCTCGCCTGCCTGGAGCTCGGGAAGAACACGGGACTGAACTCACTAGGAGTCTCCCAGAGCAGGTGACCCTTCTGAGTTTGTTTTTAACAAGTTCAATATCAGCATGCTATAACCAGCGTTCACGTTTGTGATGAACACTTGCTAATACTAAAATGAAAAGCATGCAGCCCTTCTAACTCTAAAGTAAAACTCTTGGAGATGTGTTGCAAACAGTGTTTAATATAATCAAAGTTCTAAAGAATGGACCTTAGGCTTATGGAAGAGGAAGCCATTAATCATATCTACCTGTAAAGTGATTTTGCTCGAGCTAAAAACCCTTTTCCTGAATTGCATGGTTCTGAATCATGGAGTGTAAACTGAACAGTTGGGGGAAAGTATTAGAGGCTTTGTGTGTATGTGTGTATAATTGCGTGATCTATCCCCACAGGTCCTTCTCTGAAGCAGGTTTACAAATGAGGGCTCCTCCATCAGGGTGATGCACAAATCAGCTTCTTGAAGGTCCCCGTGAGAATGCCAGCAGTGCTTGTTGCTCATCTACACATAAGAATTCCCTTTAATCAATGCACTTTGGGTGTCAGGCTCTTAACTTGGACCAACTGCTATCCTCTCCCTGCCAAAAGCATCTCCTTAACTTCTCTAAGCCCTCTCTGAGTTGATGAGCAGAAAGAAAATAGACTTGAAACTGGTTTAGCATCTGAAGATGTAACTTTACACCATAATTCAATGAGGACAAGCCCTTGACTTCTAAAGCAGGATCAATCTAAGGGGGGAAAAAAAACAATACAAGAACACCTTTTGTTGTACTTTTTCTAAAAATATAGGGAGTCAAGTTTTCTGCTATTGTTATACAAGGTTCTTTACAGGAAGAACCATGAGATAAATTTCTCCTGAAATTAGTTTCAAACAAGAGCTTGCCCTTCTGTATAACCTTTTAATGGGACACATTTACTTTTATCAGGAAAGGAGAACCACACAGACAACTATAATTTCCTGGTTGCTAAGAAGCTGAGAGCTAAATTTACTGCTCAATGATTGTAATTATATCACTTTGAGATCCTAGTCCAATTCTCTTTCTACTCTCAAGATAGTTTTAAAATCTCATCTTAGCTTCTTTTTATTTCTCCTACTTAATATTTTTATATTTCCAGTTAACTCAAGTCTTCTCTAGAAAAAGTCAAGGTAGAAATAAGTCGTTCATGTACCTCATGTGGTTAAATCACACCCACCTGAGTTCTGGTACTTCCATCTCTCTGGCACATCACATATCAACCCCCTTTTCCAAGTCGTTATTCAAAATGCCATTTTCCATAGACATCATAAAGCTCCTCTAGTTAAGTAATCCTTGTTTGGTGTAAAATGACACAATTAAAAAAATTTTTTTCTCACATTGTTTACCCTCCCATTTCCAACAGGTGGCACACTCTCAAAGCATTATGTGGAGCATACAGGCCTAGACATAATTTTACGTGAATTACACGTCCAAGTCCGCCAGCCCTCCTTCCATAGAGAACATGGGGACTGGCCCATGTGGGACGTTTCTGTTCTCTGACAAAGGAGGACACAGATCCAGAGAGGAAAGTAGAGCTGAGAATTAGACAGGAACCAACAGAAACTCAAGGAGGAAATTCAAGGGGGTCACCAAAATCATATCAGCCAAAAATAAGTTGAGGAGCCAGAGGATGACCTAGGACTCTGGGAATGGGGTCAGGGAAGCAAGCAGGAGACGAAAAGGCAAAGGGGATAGATCCTGGGCAAATGAAGACCACTGACTGAAGCTTATTGGGCTTCAGTGGGTGCCTGGATTCAGTGTTTAAACATATGGGTTTCACTGGGGGATTTTTAATCTCTCTTCATGTCTCCTGGCCTGAACTAATGCTTACCTCCCACACTGCTCCATTTTTCACAAATACCTAAGTATTTCAGTGAGCCATAGCAGAGGTTAAAACCACAAAGAAGTCAAAGGCACAGAAATTATTTTCTGAACTTTTATGACAGTCTCCATTCTTCTGCTCTGCCACTGGATTAGTATCACTCCATGTACCCAGCTTGGATTGGTATCACCCTATCTATCTATCCGTCCATCCGTCCATCCATGGAACGATTCACCCTTTAGAAATCACTGGTGCACACAGCCTATGCTCTACGGCAGAAACAAGCAATGTTCCTTTCGTCTATTCAAAACAGCAAACAAATATACTATGACATGATTCCCATTTGGAGTCAGGTTAGCACAATTCAAAGATCGGGGTTATGATGGAGTCTGGACATACGTGGGAAATCAGTAACAGTATTATATCAACGTTATAAGGGTTCTAATTCTAGCTCCCTGTCTTCTAATCTGGGACCTGTGGGGTCTATGGATGGGCTTCTGAGGATTGGCAGACCCACTGAACTGCATGCAAAATGCTGGTAAATGTTAAAGATGCACTTGGGGGAGGTGGGGCGGGCAGCTCATAGCTTTAATCTGATTTTTAAAAGTCCGTAACCATCCCTCACAATGGTGAAGAACTATTACCCTTTCCAGCCATCTGTCCCCACTGCCCAGCTCCACCTAATCAATCTTCAATACCGAATCTTGACCACAAACACAAAACACAGCTCAAAGGATACCTTTTACTCACAGACCAGAGTACATTTCTCTTTATCTTTTCACTTGTTTTATTCATATTTGTACTCCAAGCACAGTGCTTGACATATGGTGAAAACTTAAAAAAAAATTGTTGAGCAAATACAATTAATTAATCTGAGAAGTGCTATTTATTACTCATTGATAGCAAAAAACCACTCACCAATAACTAATAGAGACAAGTCTAATCTGGAGTCCGATGATTCCTAATTTTTTAATTGAAGATAAACATACACCACAGTAACAGGAGCGATTAAGTGTGTATGTACAGAAAAGAGGCAAACAAACAAGCCCCAGATGTAGCAAAGCAATATTTTCCTGCTTGATTAAATCGTGTTGCAGCTGTTGCTAAACCTTAAAACAGGGAAGCAATGCAGCAATGCAAACGTGGGCTTTCTCTGCAAATTCTCCCTGCAGGAGCCACACAGCAGGAAGGGGTACCTGAGCTCACAGTGAAGTCAGAAGCACGGAACAGGCCCAACCTCTGACCACTCTCAAAGACACAGGCCACTGCCAACCCCATCACAGTCCTTTTTTAGTCCTTTCCCTGGTTTCTCCCTGAACTTTGTCAGAAGCACATACTACTCTGTGAACATTTTTACCTTCTCACAATTTCTGACCTTGTACTTTGGGCAGATTATATACACTTGAAAACTAGAGGGTTCTAATTTCCATTTTATATGGGAGCTCAGGAGGGTGCAGATTATCCAGTAGACAAATCCCCTAAAGTGAGGATCTTTTATATAAAATGATCCCCCACCCTCACAATACTTTGTATCAGAACAATAATAGACAGGGCATTATTACTGAGGATTTAGCCAGTGGGAAGCAGCCTCTCAAATCGGGAAAAGGATAGCACTTTATAAAAATTCTTATTATGTCTTTCTCTTTAGAGAAAGCCTTTCAAAGCCTTTTGTTCCTATCTGCAACATGTTCAAATACATTATGTTTATTTATTTTTCTTGATTTTTAAAATTCCTGCTCAATTTATTTAAACTAACAAAACCAAACTATAGTTCACCCAATTCTCACCTCCTCCACCTTTTGCAACCATTAATCAGTGCTCTGTATCTTTTGGGTTGTTTTGTTTGTTTGCTTTAGATTTCACATAAGAGAGATCACATGGTCTTTGTCTTTTTCTGTCTGACTTTTTCATTTAACATAAAGCCCTTGAGGTCCATTCACACTGTCACAAATGGCAAGATTCCATTCTTTTTTGGCTGAACAATGTTCCATTGTGTGTGTGTATAGATACGTGTGTGTATACACACACACACACACACACACACACAGACATCTTCTTTATCCATTCATCCATCCATGGACACTTAGTTTCCGTAACTTGACTATTGTAAATAATGCTGCAATGAATACAGAGGTGCATACATCCAGAAATGGAACTGATAAATCATATGGTAGTTCTATTATTTCTGAAGAACCTCCATACTGTTTTCCATAGTGGCTGCACCAATTTACATTCCCCCCAACAGTGCACGAGGTTCCCTTTAACATTTCTTGTATGGCCAGTTGAGTGGTGATGAACTCCTTTAGCTTTCGCTTGTCTGGTGGACTTTTTCTCTCTCATTCAGTTCTTAATGGTAACTTACTTGTATTTGTGATTGGAAGCTTTTTTCCCCCAGGACTTTGAATATATCATGCCACTCTCTCGTGGCCTGCAAAATTTGTGCTGAAATATTAAAAGCAATAAGAGAAAAACAACTTTTTAAATACAAAGGAACTCCTGTAAGACGGTCACGAGATTTTTCAGCACAAATTTTGCAGGCTCTTCATTGTCTCTCCAACCTCTGTGCTTGTCCAGGCAGCCTACTGTATCTCTAATAGCTGCCTGTAATTAAGGATGTGCCAGGACCTGTCAGTGTCCCAAAGGAGAGGATCCCAGCACCTAGATCCAGGCTGGCTGGAAGCCAGACCCTCAGACAGCAGCTTTTTAAAGTACGCAAATATATCCAGTCCCGAGGGGCTACAAGGGCAAACCCTGCTGAGCAGGTGATCTAGAGGTGTCCCCTGGGCGGCAGTCAGAAAACTCAGAGCTCCAGAGGAGTGTCCAACCTGCTCCCCGGGTGTTACCGGCAAGCTGGAGCACGGCTGTGGGAAAGCACCAAGATGGTGTCCACAGCCCACGTTCCCAGAGAGCCTCTCCCCGGGCCACTAAATGTATCTGTAGGCTATTTAAAATGTGTAATTTTTATATGGCTCCTTTTTTCTGAGTTAGGCAGGAGCATAAGTAAATAATAATAGCTAACTTTTGAGGGACAGAGAAAAGGTCCCTGCAGTACCACGGAGAGCATCAAGGGTATAGTCAGGCTAGTGGCAGAGACAGCCTCCCTTTAAGGTAACCTTAGTCTTAATGGACCTTCCTACAGTTTCAACAGTAGTTATACAGGAGAGAATAAAATGGGGGGAAAAATGTCTTTTCCTTATCATTCAATAGGCAACGTGAAGTCCAAGGCCACGAAGATAAATCTGTGGAGTCCTTAAACGTGGTGATTTAATGAATGTCATAAATTCAGTTCTAGCCTTAGAGAGGTTACGGAGCATCAGTCTGATTTGTCTTTAAAGTAATCTTGATAAAATACTGGAATATGACCCAAAGGCTGTTTATACAAAAGATGAAAACACGGAAAAGAGGAGCCTCTAATAATTCTCTAAGAAACAAAAAGGAGAGTACAGGAAGACCAGGAGTTTATAAGGAAAGAAAGCAGAAGGTGAAAATGTACCTACCTACCAAACCTATCAACCCCCAAACTCACACGCCTTCTCTGCTGCGCTGTGCTGGGGCGGACCCAGTGAAGCCAACGACGGCTCTTCGGGGAAGGTGAGTGCAGACTGTCCAATGTGAAAGGAGAGGTGACAAGCATGCTGGCGCGGGTCATAGAAGCCAGACAAGATGGGGGAAGGAGGCTGAGGAGGGCATACCACAAGCCTGGGGCAAACCCACCAACCTACCTAAAACCTCAAGCACAGTAACAATTCTAACAGGACCCTTGCCGAAGAGAGTGGGTATTTTAAATTCTCCTTTCAACTAAATATAGTGAAAAATGAATGGGAACACCGAATAGGAATACATCTGATAACAGAGACAAGAAAGAAAAGCAGTTAGTGATCAGCAAGTTCCTTGCAAATTCTACTTAATACTTCTAAGGCCAAGGGTTATGTTTCATAATATTGCCTGGGTAGCTTGCCCAGAAGTAGTTCAATCTACATGGAGATGAATAGCTGTATCAACAGATACTGAGTGGATCTTTTCTTGTTACCCCAGAATTGGTTCCCAGGACGCTAAGTCGAGGACACACAGGCATCAAGAAAGAATCCTATATTCTCAAGGGTACTGCAAATGTTACAGGTAAGCCATTTCAATGCTTATTAGTAACTGGCCAAATCACAATGCTAGCACCAGTCATGATCTCTGACTCCCTCAAACCCTATCTATATAAACAAAATTTGAGGGTGGGGGTGTAGAACAACAAAGAATCTTCCGTCATGAATTATTGGTCCAGGGAGCGTGCTGGGACTCCCCACTCCCAAGCCAACGGCAGGAGCCTCCCAGAGAAGCGCTCAGCTCATCAGAGGCCCCAGCAAGGAGGGAAGGCTGGCACCTCACTCCCCACGTTTATCTGCTTACGGGGCAAATTTATCAAGTGGACTTACCCCTAACTGCCTGAGCGAGGAAAGAAAACTGGTAAGACAGAGCAGAGGGGAGTGCTCACCCCCTGCCCACCTGCCCAGGTGAAGGCAAGAAGGCGCTGGCCCAGAACTCTTCAGAGGGTCCCCACCCAAGAGCCAGCCTTTGCACACTTGCCTCAGAGGACACTGGCAGCCACAGGACCACTTGGAGAAGCGGGGACAACCAAGAGGAGGAAGCAGTGCGGAAAGGGGGGGGGGGGGCGGCAGAGGCTGAAAGCGCTGAGGGTGGCCTCTCCTCAGCCAGAGGGGACGGACTGCGGAGGGGAGGAGATACAAAGGCTAAATTGAGTAGAAGATTGAAGTTTAGACTAGACTTAACTTTTTAATATCCCAACTGACTGGAAAATCATGGCCTAATGCCCCAGATGCCACTAAAAGATGGAAAAGGAAGAGTCAACAAAGCTCTTTGGATGGTGACAAAAGAGAAATAAAACTTTTTAACCCCAGATAGTATATTCAATAAACTGATTACAAAAGAATGAATGAAGAATTGTTAAATATCTTCCAGTCCTGATTTTTTTCAATCCCCTATTTTTAGATTTTCTTAGAGGGGGTGGTGAGGGAGACAGAATACTTCGCGAAAGGGAAGAGATTCATCTGAGCTACTTGGGTATTGCCAAAAGTACTCTAAGCAAACACTATACTTTCCTGCAACACAGCAGTTAGCCTAATGCAGTCAAAAGGCCGACCTGATGTGGATCCTTGGTGTGATTTACAATCTAAGAGTTTAAAACGGTACAGCCCTTGCTGTGGTAATAAACATTCATTTTAAGCCTTTTAAAGGACTAATACTTCATCTGAACATTCTCGGGAAAAGCTCTCTTCTTTGAGGGAGGAAGCAAAATGGTTCACTCAGGCCAGAGAAAGAGAACAGATCAGAGCACACAAATCGCAGCAGCTTTCCCTCCGAGCTGAACTCGTTCCCACTCCACTGCGAGAAAATCTGGAATCAACTCCATGCAGACGTGCAGTTTGATTTTATTGAACCCCCAGAGCTTCCCCATTAAGACAACAAAGGCAAGCAGCTAGCAAGGCAGCAAATTCTCCATGGAGGTAACCTGACAAGTTATCCTAAAGTACCCACTGAAGTGGGCTCTGACTCACACGAACAGTGTAGACACAGGGTCCCAAACCGACAGGTGTGAGAGGAGCAACCCCAGGTCCCAGGGGCTCCCTGTGTCTCAAAAAAGTGGTTTGTTTTCTTACCCAGAGCAGAAGCCCTCCAGCACTTCCTTGAAGAGAGTTATATTTCTGCAAATAAAAATGAGCCAAGGGTTTTAAAGAAGACACACAGAAACATCTCGTGGCAAGGTTGGCTTTATAGCATCTCCAGTATCCAAATTCATTAAAAACTCTACCAAAACTCATATTTTCTTTTGGAGGTTAAAGTTCCTTAACTATACACCTCACTGGGGAAACTCAACAAAGATGAGCAGACTGCCAGAGGGAAGGGAAGCGTTTTATTTTCTGGAAAAATGTTAAATGCGCAGCTCCCGTATTTGTATAACAGTCTGATTTCCACATGGCCCAGAGTCTGGGAACTCAGAAGACCATCTCTGGTCACCCTATGCAGCCAAAGTCTGATGGAATTAAGATCCTTATCAAGCGCTGGGTTTTCATTTCGCGGGGGTTCCCTACAATCTAGCAGGTATTTTCTACCTCTTTCTCAGAATATTCCTTTAAGTTCAGTTAAGCTGATGGTTTTCATCTTCTTTCATAAACACTGGGCCAAGCTTAGCCCTTTGTAAAAGGCCACCTCCGGTCAGCCCACAGGCACACACCTTCTTTTAACCATGTGACACCCACCTTAGCAGCAGCCCTCAGACTAACTGTCCTCAATCTAGCTAACAACCCAATGCATCACGCTACTGAGAAGATGCTTTTTACCACCATTTGCAAAAGCAATGACTAGTGATAGCCCTGATAACCTGTAGTGACTGAGTATCTTATAAATAGCCAGGCCCCTGCCCAGATGTTCCATGAACTGTCCATTGATGCACAAAGAGAAACAGTGTGGAACAAGCACTAGAAAACACTCCAGATCTATGAGAGAGTGCTGGAGAAGGCAAAGACTCCCTGAGTTAACCAAGTGCCTCCCAGCCATGACTTAACACCTAGGAAACACAGGTAACGTTGGATAATGATATAAATGAAGGTGGCAAGGAAAACAAACTCCAATTCCTGAGTAAGTGAGAGTCCTGGTACCTGCCTTACTATTGTGCCTCTGACCCCAGGTATGGGGATGCCTATTTAGATAGAGCATGAAAGGCATAATCCATGGAAGAAATAATTGATAATCTGACTTCATTCAATTTAAAAGCCTCTGCTGTGCAAAAGACAGCAAGAGAATGAGGAGACAAGCCACAGATTAGGAGAAAATATTTTCAAAAGACATACCTGGTAAAGGACTACTGTCCAACATATACAAAGAACTGTTGAAGCTCAATAATAAGAAAACAAAGAAAAATGGGCCAAAGACTTTGACGCTTCACCAAAGAATATATACAGAGGGCAAATAAGCATATGAAAAGATGCTCCACATGATAAGCCATCAGGGAAATGTAAATTAAAACAACAAAGAGGTACCACCACACACCACCAGAATGGTGAAAATCTGGAACACTGACAATGACACCACCAAATGCTGGTGAGGATGTGGAGCAGCAGGTACTCTCATTCGTTGCTGGTGGGAACACAAAATGCTACAGCCACTTTCGAAGGCAGTTTGGCAACTTCTCACAAAACTAAACACGCTCTTACCATACAGCCCAGCAATCATGCTCCTTGGTATTTACCCAAAGGAACTGGAAATGTATGTCTATGCAAAAAAAGGCAGATGGATATTTTATAATAGCTTTATCTTAATTGCCAAAATTTGGAAGCAACCAAGATGTCCTTCAGTAGGTGAATAGATTAAAACAAAAAACAAAGAACTATGGAACACATAGAAAATGCGTATTATTCATAGCTAAAAAGAAATGAGCTACCAAGCTATGAGAAGACATGGAGGAAACTTAAATGTACATTCCTATGTGCCACGTCAACCATATGACATTCTAGGAAAAGTAAAACTATGCAAACAGTAAAGGGATCACTGGTTGCCAGGGATGTGGGAGGGGGTTAACAGGCAGAGGCCTTTTAGGGCAGTGAAAACACTCTATGTGATGCTATTATGGTGGACACATATCATTATACATTTGTCCAAACTCATAGAATGTACACCACCAATGTAATATAAACTATGGAACTTGGATGAGGACATGTCAGTGTAGATTCACAGATTGTAACCACGGTACCACTCTGTTGAAGGTATTGATAGCAAAGGCAGCTATGTATGTAGGGGATCCAGGGGTAAATGGGAAATCTTACCATCCTTTTAATTTTGCTCTGAATCTAAAATTGCTTTAAAAAAATAAAGCCTTAAAAAAAAAAGTCAAAGAAACAGATTCTTCTCTAGAGGCTCCTGAAAGGACACAGCCCTGTGGACACCTTGATTTTAGCCCATCAAGACCCATGTAGACTTCTGACTTAAAGAATTGTAAGATAATAAATTTGTGCTGTTTTAAGCCACTAGGTTTGTAGTAATTTATTACAGGAGTGATAGAAAACTAATACAAAGACCAACAAATGAAATTCACTGGGCAGCAGAGATGTCTCGCTGTGCTACCAGTTAACAACTGTCTGAATCTTATCAAGGAGAATAAAGTTTTCTAGCACTCTGGGAATTGCAAAATAAAGTTGAAAGTATATTCCAGGGATTCTGGTTTCAATGGGCAAAGAAAAGTTAATGCAAAGAAAGCCCCCAAACTGAAATATGCTTGTTACCTTTCCAAGACTCCACATTTCGAGGAAGAAATCTTATCACTCATTATCTCCAGGGATATGGTTAACTGGGAACCGAAATAACTTTGCAAACAGACCTCAGAATTATTCGGCTCTGATCAAGAGGACAAGTCCTAAGAGACAACCTTCCCTGATAAAACTGGAGAGGAGAATTTTTAGAATGCTAAGAGCAGCAGGTTACCTCATCAGCAGCTAGAAAAGGTGGGAGTATAAAAAAAGGGGAAGAGAGAGAGCCTCTGCACAGTGACACAAAGGACAACTTAAAATACTCGGGTGTTTGCTAAAATTTCCGGCCATTACCAGCCAAGGTATAAGGTAATTAACATTGACTTAAATGCTACCAAAGCTTCTTAAGGTACCCACTATTTTTTTTTTATATTTTATTTTATTGAGCTAAAGTCGATTTACAATGTTGTGTTAATTTCTGGTGTACAGCATAGCGATTCAGTTATATATATGTTCCTTTTCATATTCTTTTTCATTATAGATTATTACAAGGTACTGAATATAGTTCCCTGTGCTATACAGCAGGACCTTGTTATTTATCTGTTTTATATATAGTAGTTAGTATCTGCAAATCACAAACTCTTGATTGATCCCTCCCCATCTTCTTTCCCCCTTGGTAACCATAAGGGGGAAAGAGGTTTGTTTTCTATGTTTGTGATTTTGTCTCTGTGTTGTAAATAAGTTCATTTGTCTTTTTTAAAGATTCCACAAATAAGTGTTATCATATGGTATTTTTCTTTCTCTTTCTCGCTTATTTACTTCACTTAGTATGACAATCTCCAGGTCCACTCATGTGGCTACAAATGGCATTACTTTATCCTTTTTATGGCCGAGTAGTATTCCATTGCATATATATACCACCTCTTTATCCAGTCATCTGTTGATGGACATTTAGGTTGCTTCCATGTCTTGGCTATTGTAAATTGTGCTGCTATGAACATTGATTGGGGTGTATGTATCTTTTCAAATTAGTTTCCTCCAGATATGTCCAGGAGTGGGATTGCTGGATATTTTCAGTTTTTTAAGGAATCTCCATACTGAAGGTACCCACTATTTTTAAGACATATTTTCTTCCTGCCTATCTGTACAATGATATTAAAAAATTTTTTCATGAGAAAGTAGTGAGAGTTATGGGAAGACAAGAAAGTCCCAGAAATGTGACCAAACAATTGGTCCAGCAACTTAGACTGAGCTGGCCAGAGCACAGCAGAACTTAACAATGAGCAAGGAGGCAACCCCCTCTGTAGGCTTTTGGGGTCCTATTTCTGGCACTGACCACAGCTGGTCAGATGACACTGCACAATTCACTGCCCTTCCAAGGTCAGCTGAGAGCTTCTCTGAAAACCTTCTGCATCAGAGCTGCAGGAGGTAAGCTCCACAGAGGCACGCCAGCTGCCACCTCTAAGCTGCCTGCGGGAGGCAGGAAGACTTTTCACGAGGGAACTGTCTACCAGAGAGGGCGTTGGAAGAAGCAGTGTATCACACTGACACTTCGAAATTCTCACGTTAAGCCCTGGTCCTGAGACCCAGCGGCAGGTATAGCCAACAGTGGATGCTGATGACAACCCTAGAAGTAATCTGAGCTGGATATACAGGAAGGATCCTGGTCCTGCATGACTCTATCTCTGCGACAGAAACTGTCTTGCAATTCCTAGAGCGTGGAGTCCTTATATACTTTCTGAAATATGTTAGAGAGATTATACCCAAAGAATTACCTTGCTTGGGAACTTTTATAGAGGAAGTCCAGTAAAGAAGTGTTTTTGTACACATTGCCACTATAACATCAAAAACTATTGTTCCACTACAACATCTTTAGCTACAAAAAAACTAAATAAAATCTTGTGAGGCATTTTGATATTAAGTTTGTGGAAAATGTCTTTAGTTAAGAATCATTCAAAATAGATAAACAAGTTTATACTGTATAACACAGGGAACTATATTCAATATCTTGTAGTAACTTATGGTGAAAAAGAATATGAAAACAAATACATGCATGTTCCTATATGACTGAAGCATTATGCTCTACACCAGAAATTGATACAATATTGTAAACTGACTCTATTACAATTAAAAAAAAATATTGAGGGTCTATCACATGCTAGGCATTGTGTAAGGCTCTAAGAGAATAAATCTCTCATCTCTTCCAACAGTTATGTCCCACACATGTCAATTTCCTGTAATCCCAAGCTGCTCACAGCAAGCAGCCAAGAGAGGATTTCTTAAAGAACATGCACTAAAGGGAAGAACTTAAAAGAACGGTGGCAAAATGGAAACTTGTGTTTGTGTTCTACCGTTGTGGGGCATGTTACATTTGGGAATCATTCACTTTTGTGGCTTCTCAGTGCAGTGCCTTAGTTAAAACCCTGCTCTAACACTATAAACAATAGCCAAAACATAGAAACAACCTAAATATCCATTGACAGATGACTGGATAAAGAAGCTGTGGTATATTTATACAATGGAGTACTACTCAGTCATAAAAAGAATAAAATAATGCCATTTGCAGCAACATGGATGGACCTGGAGACTGCCATTCTAAGTGAAGTAAGCCAGAAAGAGAAAGAAAAATACAGTATGACATCACTCATACGTGGAATCTTAAAAAAAAAAAAAAAAAAAAGTAAAGAAAGAAAAAAGAAGACTAATTAACTTATCTACAAAGCAGAAACAGACTTACATAGTAAACAAACTTATGGTTACCAAGGGGGAAAGGGGTGGGAAGGGATAAATTGGGAGTTTGAGATTTGCAAATATTAACTACTATATATAAAATAGATTTAAAAAAGCAAATTTCTTCTGTAAAGCACAGAGAACTATATTCACTAAGTATCTTATAGTAACCTATAATAAAAAAGAATATGAAAATGAATATATGTATGCATATGTATGACTGAAACATGCTGTACACCAGAAATTGACACATTGAAACTGACAGTACTTCAATTAAAAAAAAAAAAAAAACTACTGTAAGAACTCAGCACTAACAAAGAATAAGGAAGCCGTGTCAGCTGCTACCAGGATAGTGACAGGTCTCTGACCCAAGAGCCACAGCCAGCCCCTATAGTCCCCATGAGCTTTGATACTGGGCTTACTCAGCTACGTATCTCCAGGTTTCTCAAAGTCTGAGAGCATGTCACCAAGGTCAAAATCCAATGCTCAAGGGGATTTTTCTACTGAGCAGTTTTCATACATCATTTCTGCACATATAAGCTTTTCTATGCTGCCACACTGAAAAACTAGAACTCCGTAAATGTCAAGTAATTCTTTAAGTGATACGTTTTGGCACATTCAGTCAAAATGTAAGGCGGCCATTTAAAAGGATTCTGTAGATTTACACTCATGGATATGAAAAGAGATCAAAGACATTACCAGACAAAGAAGAGCATAAAATACTATGTGTTACGTGATACAAAATATTTATACAAAAACATTAAAAAATTTTATAAATTAACAGGCGTAGAAAAGAGTAGAAGAATATCAAGAGGCTAATAAATGCTCTCTCTCTGGGTAGTAAGATTATGGAAGATTTTATTTCTTGTTCTTTTATTTGACTTTCTAGATTTCTAAGATGACCATCTATTGCTTGAAAATACAGAAATCTATACATTCCCTATTGCTGAAAGTATTTGCACTCACAAACCTCTTCTTGCTCCACTGTCAGAAAGGAAATGGCATTATCTCATAATGAATGGTTTCTAATTCTTTTATTTTGCTTCCTTTACATTACCACATTGTTCTGAATACAGATATTCCTTCCCTTACCATGTTTTCCAGAAGAAGGATTTTGTATATGCAAAAGACCTACAGCCTACACTACCCTGTATCTTCTATACTAATAACATCTCCCTAAACTATACTGTTAGTTATACTGGGTTAACATCAGAAGACCCAGTCTCCAGCCTAGGTGTACTATCTCTCTGATTGTAGGAAAGTTACTGAACACCCCTTATCTTTCTTTTTCACTAATGAGCAGCAAACATAAGATGAAAGGAAAAATTAAATCAGGCAAGAGATGTGACAGTGCTTTTAAAGCTGCAGCACTACAAATGCTGACTGCTATTTTCATCATCATCTTTAATATCGCCTCCAAAATATTTTCAGGTATTCCTGTCACAATATTTAATGATGAGTTGATCAGGAAACACTGTTAAAAGAATACTTAGGTAAAATGTTAACGAGGAGACAGGTAAATGTAACAATCCTGAAAGTACGTGAGTTTCTCCCTGCGTTCAACATGGAACTCAGTAGAGCACGGCCAGAGGGTCAAGTGCAGAAGAGCAAGGACCAGTGTGATCAACAGACCCAGGTTCAAGCCCTGTTTCCGCTTCACCAGAGCTGGAAGGTATTGGACAAATAACCCCGACGACTTTCCACCTTCATCTCTCACCTGTGAAATGTCAGTCACAACAGTATTCATGTCATGGAGGTTTTATGATGATTAAACAAGACAAAGCACACATAGTGCTCATCATGGTGCCTGGTACACAGTAGGAACCTCATCTTTTTGAAGGACCTCACTTAACAATCTAGCCAAGATGTGCAACAGTGATGCCAGTTCTCAGAGGAAAGGTGATCACCAAAGGAGAACATTTTATAATTATAAAAAGTGAAAATGCTAAATATTTTTCATATTAAAGAATTGTTTCTAATAACTTGGTGCCTATGCAATAATACATACCACTCTACCAAAACACAAACATAATCTTGTCAGAAATAATTAAGTCTGTTAAGGCCTTTCCCAAAGACCACACAGCCTTACACTGCCCCGCAATTCAACCTAACCATTATTCTTCTCAAAACATGGATGCTGAAAAAAATAAATGCTGGTTACTATGGGAACAAGTAAGCCAAAGGTAACATTCAAACAAAAGGGCGCTCACCTTCCTTTAACTACGCATCACTCTCCTTTTCATCTGTCTTCTTACTGCCATTTATCGCTTTCTACCTTGTGTTAGAGTCATTTGTGCAGGGTCTGATCTATCCGCCTACATGGTAAGCTCTTTGAGTGCAGAAACTGTCATATTCTGGATTTTCAACAAAGCCTTGCACAAAAGAAAGCCATAAATAAGTAGTGTGGGGCGGGGTGGTGGGGCACGGGGGAAGAGCACTGCCACGACTGAACACTAAGCTTACACTATTTAACCTTTGGGGGAAATATTAATCAAGTCTCCCAACTACTTGACTAGTAAGAATTATGCAATGAACCTGATTTTACAGGCTAGAGAACCATTTAAGAATTCTAATCCCTCCTGAATGATGACATGAAATTAGAAATCGAGCACACTGATGCTAACACAGTGAGCAACCTGGTTTTTATCAGCTTCAGCTTTCTTTATGAAATTATAACTTACTAAGTCTAAATTTTACCAATATTCGAGGTCAACTTTTAGTAGAGAAACTAAAATAATAAGTCAAATGAGGCCATATTATCATGCTAAAGGATTTTTGTTAAAATAAATATCCCATTCTAGAGATCATTTTCCCTTCCAAACAGGAAAGCTATTTTGTCGGTCTAGGGTCTTTAATTGGCCCACCAAGATCTAGTCATACTGCTACTTAAAAGCCAGGTAAATTCATTACGAGCAAACTGACAGGCTAGATCAAAGCGCCTACGTGTAACAACTGTCACAGCCGCCTTCAGCAAGATCAGCTGCCGTCCACAGGGCTGCGCCGTCAAAGCATGAACAGCATTCAACACAAAGGAATCGACACTTTAAATGATAAGTTTATCATTTTCCCAAATCACTGAACCTAACTCTAAAAAACACATGTTTTATGTCAAGTATGTGAGTATTCTATTTTATGAAAAACATACTAATGACAAAATGTGTGTGCAATGTTTAACTAAAACCAGAAATTGTATTAATACCTAAAGACAAAATATAAATTATGAGGTGGCTCACTTGGTATTTTTCTCAACAAATTCCTTCCCGGTAGAATTCCTTAGAACCTTTAATGTTAATGTTCCTTGTGATTTCGAAAAAAAGTGTAAGTGTGTGTGTGTGTGTGTGTGCGCACGCGTGCATGCACACGCAGTAAGCAGATGGACAGTACACATTATTTAACTTATTTGAACATGGAACCCTTTCTTCACAATCTTATAGGACTGACTAGTTCAAGCTACAAACTCAGGAAAACCACCATTTAGACCAGTGAAGACAAGGATAACAAAAGTTGGCATAGGCTAAATATCACTAAAGGTGAACAGCGAGGATCAGAAGGCAGATACAGAACTATATGGTGAGAGACAAGGCTGAAGTTACTTGCACTGGTTTGCCTAGGAGAGGAGAGCGAGCCTGGCAAATAACAAACCGCTTTCAGAAAAACGATGGAACGTAGTTGTTCTGTCTTGTTCCAGAATCCTATTTGGAAGCAAGGCTCAAAAACATGCATTTTAAACACTATTAAATCAATTATACTTCAATTAAAAATATGCATTTTAACACACTCTTCAGGAGACTTTTATCCAGAGAGACTGATATTTGCTCCAAGGGCCAGAATTTGAGCCCAGAACAGTAAGGTCAGCTGAATCTTCAGGAGGAAGACAGACTGTAACTTCTCAGTATCATAGGGGTGATCAGGGAAAAAGAGTGAGCTGATGCCTGCACAGAGGCTGGGGAAACATCCAGCAGGGATGCTAAAGGAAAGACTCCTGCCTATGTCAAATAGGAGACCAGGCTGCTGGACTCTGAGGGTCAGTCCAACACTGCAGGCTCAGAGGGCCAGACTATAACCTCTGTAGTCTCGCTCACCCTTGTGTCTTAAAGATAAACGCTGAGCACGGCACAGAGTGGGTTTCTCAGAAATATTGGTGGAATGAGTGAATAAATGAACAAATGAAAAATAAATAAAAGGAGTATCTGGTTCCAAAATCAAGCAAAAGGGGAACGGGCTATTTCCTTTTTGGAGAGTGCTAACTACACTAATTGTGAATCACAATCAAGGCTACTTTGGAATATAAGGAAAATAGTATTGTAATAATTTCCCCACCCTGACTTGGAAATCAACCCTGAACTAAATCACACCGAGGGTCGCTGTGGGGTTCCTGTGGTAAGTGTGTGAAAATGCAATGCAGATTGTCAACAACCATCAAGAAGGAAGGGGTGATGATGGTGATGATAATCTACCTTGACAGATTATGATCATTCAGAGGGCTGGAAACTAACCTTGAAAGTGAATCCACCTTTTATAGCCACAGCTCTGAAAATGGTCCATTAGCCATGGGTTTTATTTAATTGTCAAAGGAGAACATATGTATAACTTATTTCAAAACGCATTCAAAAAGGTGACGGTGTTCTGACTGACCTGGTTAAGTTAAGCTCTTTACAATTTTCAGCAAATTTACTTTGTCTTGAGATACCAAATTCTTAACAAAAATATACATTAAATTAACCGTTCTTTAAAAAATCCTTGAAACAGATTTCATTCGCTAGATACAAAGACTAAACTGTCAGGAACCATATTTGTATCCATTTCCTCAAAGACTGAGGGTTCTTTCAAAATATATCTATCATTTCTCCACAGTGGCTGATCAAACCTGTCACTGAAAAATGTTCTGAACAGGCAACTTGCAGTACAAGCATGGTTTATTTCTGTCAGACAGTGACTGCTCAAGTGTGAAAGAAACTCATTAAAAATCTCTTACTGTGATCTTACATTGTAAAAAAAAAAAAAAATACCCAGGAAAGAAAAGGCAATAAAAAAAAAAAACTTAATGAAGGGTACGCTGAGCCTGCAGATACACTCATAAGGTGCTTTTCTTTCTTATTCTTCTCAAGAAAACAGTGAGAAGAGAGCAACTAGTCCTGGGAACACAGCTCACACTGGGCATTTGGGGAAATCAAATAAGTTAGCAATTCGATTTTATGCTAGTATTATGAAAAGCTAAGGAATGAGATCAGAATACTGTAGTATCGGAAAAGTGATGCAAAATAAACAATATTATTTACCTTAATCTTAAAACAAGGTTCACGGCACAAGTAGCTTCTCTGTAGTCTTCACTAGCGTTGGGTAGGCCCTTTAAAAGGAAAACAGCAAAGCGTTACAAACCTGGGAAACAAATGCATAAAACCATAACAGCCCTTCATTCAGAGAGCCCTTTCTTCCTGGAAATTTCAAAACTAGGTCTTTACACATGCAGGTTTAACACCTCTGTGCCAAGGCTGGAACGATGCCAACTTTCCACCACAATTGTGGATCTGAATGTTGCACACAAAGCTTCGGTTGTAGGATGGGCCCTCTGAACAAATAGTATGAGCTGCGGTTAAGTCCAAAGAAGAAGGGCTGGCCATCCAAAGAGGCACCCTGCACCCCGAGCCATGGACTGTAGCTACCAGACCTTGGTGATGCACAAAGCTTGGGTACTTTAAACTTCAGGATGCAGAGGGAGGGGCCTCGTAGGTCAGGCCACTGTTTACCTCTGTTACCCTTCTCACCTACAGCCTATTTCCTTGAACACAGATCATCGATCCTGAAGGCCTCCGCTATGACACAGCCCCTCCCTACTCCGACAAATCCCTAGGCACGAGACCTCCATGCTGGAGTGGAAAAATAAGGGAATTAGGTCAAGTCTTGGCTCTGCCACTGACCAGCTATGCAACCGTGGGCACGTCATTCTCTGAATGTATTTCCTCATTTACAAAATGGGGATAACACCTGCCCTGAAAGTTTCCTGGGAGACTAATACATACGAACATGAGTTCAACTATACCATGTTACACAGAAGTAGGTGTCCTGACCCCTTTCCTGCTTCCTTTACTCTAGGCCTTCTGACCCGTCGTCACTGTCAACTTGCCTCTTCTCATTCCACCAATCCCCACAGTTGATCTCAGGGTGTTTTACTGAGTTGCCTGATACAGTGTAAGGCCCTGAGCTGAACCCTGGCTCTGCCTCTGAGCACCTGTGCAACCTTGGATGAGCCACTTCACCTCCACCAAGTCTTTGCTTCCTCAGCTAGAAAACACGGGTCAAGGACTAGATAGCTGACCTGCAACCACGAACTCCCATCACTCTACCTGCTCAGCATACAGCTGTTTCATAAAATACAGATCAGGTAGAACAAGAATAAATTTAAGTGGAATATGCGGGTTTAGGGGCAAATGTGATCTCAAGGCTGGTGATACGTGAAAGGACAACCATGCTGAGAGCCAAAGGGCCTGCCTATTAATCACACGGCAGACCAGGATGAGGGCTGCACTCTGGCTCTCTGCTCACAGTCCTGCCCCGGCCCGCGCAGCAGCCTTCATCAGCACCCAACACAAGTTGCGGCACATGTTTTCTGTCATGTAACTTCTGATATGAATTCGTTTCAGTCACTGGACTATTATTTCTACAAGGCAAGTCATAGGGATAAACTGACCCATGAAATTCCATGATGAAAGAATTACAAAAACAGGTTATAGCAATCCAACCAGAAGCACAAAAGAAAAGTATCAATTAACTATAATGTTCTGTGGCTGGAATCTAACAGAACAGAGTTATTTTCTTTCCTTTTCCTGTTTCACACAGCACTGGCAATCTCAGAAGCAGGCTGGTAATCAGTTCCTGCTCTTGAACCTGTCATTTAAAGGCTGGAGGTCCTGAAAACCATGGTCAAAAGTGACAGTCATCTTTTCTCCATATCTATTAAAAAAGAGTTTACAAGCCCCTGATTTGGAAGCAGTACCCTGATACCATCTATCTTTCTAAAATGTTGGGTTTTGTTAAAAAAAAAAAAAAAAAAAAAAAAACTTTCTACAAAGCATCTTGAACATAAATGACTGGCAGAGAAACGTACCTGAGAGTCCTGCACAGAAAGGGACTGTATCTGCTCGGGTATGCTGCCCGCGTTCACCGCCATCTGTCAAGAGAGCCACGGTTAACAGCACTTAAGGAAACCGAAATGAGACATTAAGGTCAATGTGGTTATACTAAGTCTCAGTTACCAGAGACAAAAATTTTAAATAATTTAAGCAATTTTAAAGCACCATTTCCTGGAGTGTGGCCCCCTGACTACCTGTATTGGAATTATCCTAGGACACAGGTTAAAGATTCCTGGGCTCCACCCAGCCCGTAATTCAGGATTTCATGGAGACAGGAGAGAATCTGTATCTTAAACAATGTCCTGGATGAGCCTTAGGCTTTTAGAAGAACCACCAAGCTGAAGTGAAAAAGCAGGGACTATCTGATATTTTAAACTTGATAAAAGAAAGATGCCCCAGGACTTTTTTTTCCCTTGTTGCACAATTTCATCTAAAGTTAAGGACCCCCTAATGAAAGAATGCTAGGATTAGTAAAACCTACCCCTCTAATCATAAGTTTGAACAATTTATTCAGAGCACTGGATTTCAAAACTATAGAAGGGCAGCTGGATTTTTAAAACACCTTTTCCCCAAAAGAAAAGCTAGAGTGACAGGTTATATTTTTCTCTCAAAATTGGAAACCTAATCGTACTGTGATATCCCAAATATTTCTGCCTCCAGCCCTACTTTTGTAAACTCTGCCCTGGAACAAAATTTGAAAGACAAAAAGGTAAAAGAGAAACAGCAATAACAAAGACCAAAAAATATATATTATTTCCTAAGCTGACTGTCGATTCTAAAATTATCAGAGGACCAGAAACTCTTTGTGCCGAGAGTCTTCTAAAGTTTAAGAGCCTAACAATCTTAACTTTCTGTGCTTCCTCAAAAATAACTGTGTTGGTGATGAAGAAATAGGGGGAAGCGTACTGATGTCTGCAATTTACTTTGAAATGCCTCCAAAAATGAAGATGGGCTGATGGATGAATAGATGGCTGTGCATGAGATAAAGCAAGCCTAGTAATGGAAGGATCCAGGTGATTGCTGTGTGGATATTCACTATAAAATGCTTTTAATGTTGCTGTATTTGGGGAAATTTTCATAGTAAAATGTTGGGAGGAAATGACTCTGTTAGAAGACCAAACAATTTGTGTCCCTTAACCAGAGCGCCCTGGCCTACACCAAATGATTTCTCAGTAAAAAATTTTTCAGGCTGGTTCCACAATCTTAACTAAGGTTCGAGATACAACCTAAAGCCACATCAGCACTTACAGAATACCCTACCGTTAGTCCAAGAAAGACTGTAATCTGTAACCTGGCATTTATTGGAGGGGACAACCAGGCCCCACCTCCTGCCCCACTCCCTTACTCCTGGACAATTGGTGAGAAGGAGAGATATAAACCTGGACTAGGGGCTGGAACCCCACACCCACCAGGCAACCTCACTGTGTAGGTGCACTCTGCACATTATGAAGAAACCAATCTGTGGCTCTCATCGGGTGCAGAAAATATGTAGAGATGCAAAGGAGTGGTGAAGAGGGAGGTTCCCTGAACAAAACATCCTCCTTGACAACCAATCGTAGTCTGCCAAATTTCACCATTACGCACCCCATTCTATCAGTTTAGGGCATGACTTTGGGTGTACATTTTTTGATGTAAAAACTTATAAGAAAGCTAACCTATTAAGCAGCTGTCATTCATTAACAGTATAATATAAATTTGTCTATTGGAACTTAGATTTGTTTTTAAACAGTCTGCTACAAGCAGGGGACTTGAGAGAATGGGTGATCTGATAGGAAAGAGAGAGAAAAATAGATTAATGTTGGACACAGCCCTGGAGAGAGGCCTCTGGGACTGGGTGAAAGAAGAAAAGATCTTTGAATGGAGAGAAAAAAAGGACAACGCCTGCTTTCCAATTTTGCATAGCTCTCTGCCTCATCTTCTCATTTTCTATTTTTAAAAATACTGTGGCTAAATGCAATGTGTTATCCTGGGCTGGATCCTGGAACAGAAGAAGGATATTAGTGGACAAACTAGGTAAATGCCAAAGCCGTCTAAGGTTTAGCTGATAGTAACAAAGCTTTTGACGGCCGTGCCAGGGTTATGAAAGCAATGAACAGCACAAGAACATGTGTGAAGCGTGTACAGGAACTCTGCACTATCTCTGCAACTTCTCTGTATGACTAAAGTTATTCCAACACAAAAGGTTTATTTTCAGAAATATAATTTCTAACTTTTGCCACAACCAGTCAGAAAGACAGTCACTTGCGGTAATACCTTTTAGAAAGTGGTATCACAAAAGCACCAGGTTAAAGCCGTCTGTGGTGACCAAGGCCGAGTACAATCAATCTGGAGGAAGAAACCAAATCTCCCCCTCCAACTACAAACTGGATGTAAGACAAACGCGTACGAGATCCGACAGGTGCTTGGAAAACACAATGTCATCAGAAATCATTTTAAAAAGCTAAACGCAGTTTTAGCAATCACCAAGCAAAAGCAATGAGTAACATAAGCAATGACTCTAGCTTTCACATTGTGTCTCATCTCTGGTAAAATTCACTCAACCTAAATCCATACCAAGTCTATCTTCTCCTTAGAACAAAGTATCAGAGTTGGGGGGAAAAAACCAGCCTAGGCTCCGTAACAAAATTCTTCAGCGTACCTGTTATGGGCCCTGTAGGGCTTCAGGGCTTCTGTCAACAAACCTTCCCACCTGGCATTAGTAACTTGATTAAGATAAATTTGCCAAGGGATTCTGAAATGTCTTAGGGTTTTTTTTCTTTGTTTTGTTTTTGGGTTTTTTTGGAGGGGTGGTTCTTGAGACTTCTGATAGGCAGATATTTAAAGGTAATTTTCAGGAATTTGGAGCACACACTCTCCTAGACTCCAGTCTGGACTTTTAGATTCGGAGCGAGTATTCCTTGTCAGTGGTCCTCGATCCTAGCCATGTGTCAGAATCATGTGAGCAGCTTTTAAAAAGAAAAAATCAGAGTTGCCCTGGACATCACCCCAAACCATCAAATCATAATTTGACTTGCTGGGTTATAAGGATCCGCATTTTTAAAGCCTTCGATTTTTCTGATATGGAGCCAGGGTTGTGAATCATGTTTTCATGCCACCTAATGGAGGAGCTACTGTAAAATGGATGCTTCTGTATGACAGAAGTCTTGGAAAATGTCCTCCTCACCTAAATGCAATCAAGGGGAAATCTGGATTTAAAGATAAAGTCCATTTTACTTTTATATAGAAAATTCAGGTATAAAAATTCATTAAAATTAGAAGATATGTACTGATTATTTCACAGTCTGACCAAAAAAGACTCCAAAACTCACTGATCAAAAAGATCAAACTGCTAACAACAAAAATAAAACAGCCAAAAAAAAAAAAATTAATAATGAGATAATAGCTGGGAAGATTTATATAAGCTAGGAAACCCTGCCTAAGGAAACCAGTCTTTGCCAATACCACCCCCAAGCCCTGCCCCAAAGAGATGAGCGGCTTCTGGAGCTCTTCTATGTAACCCCCCACCCTGCCACAGCGCCCACCGCAGCTCCACACAGAAATCAGGCCCAGGTTAAATGTTCTTTCAACTAACGTCACTATTAACATTACTGCTGTTTAATGACCCTGAGTCTCCACTGGCTTCCACCATCAAAGTGGAGTAGGATAATAAATAAAGGAAATTAACATGAGTTATTTACTTATTACAAATTAATAATTACTAGCAGGTGACTAATACTTTGCAAGGCTATTTCTAAAAACCCAGGTTAGGGACACACTAGGACCAATTTCCCTAAGAGTTTTGCTATGGATCTCAAGATAAGCAGTGTAAATCTGGAACCTGCCCTTTTACACCAGAATCTCTCATCTCCAAATATGGCCCAGTACTAGGCACACTTTCCTCATGTCCTCTGGCAAACGCTGTCTCTCCCCAGCCTTCTCAGTCCTCTCTGACTCACGCTGTAACACCTGGATGTTCTGCCTTACTCTTCCCAGGAAGCCAAGGAGCCCCTCACAATTAAGCATTTTCAAAATGCCCCTCCTTTGTTGCAGCATCTCACTCTGGGACGACTAAGGCTACTTTTCCTGAACTTCAGCTTAATCATATAATGTCTTCTAACTTCCCCCCACTTCTCAGCTGCTCATAAATATGATATGCGTATTGAGGCACTTGTTTAATGTCTGATTTTCAGTGCATGGGTATCCATGTCCCCAACAAACATGTACAGAGTGTCTACTAGATACTAAGGGAACAAAAACATAAATAAAGTACTGTACCAGTCTCCCCAGTGGCTTAGAGTCAAGTGAATAACTAAACTGCAATTTAAATGACAAGCATTATTGAAAAGCTTATTAACATGTCAACATTCTGGCATTTCAATGTGTCATTTGGTACAGATAAGCAATTTCTCTCAAAGATGCTTAAAGGTATAAGGTACACTGTCTGAGGCTGTATACGTTAGTACAGCTTTTTTTCCCCAGCTTTATTGAGGTGTACTTGACCAAAAACATGGTTAAGATATTTAATGATCTCTTGAAAGCAGCTATAAACATTCAAAAGCAGCAGATTCTGTCGAACGAATCAATCACAATTCTGCGCACCTCTGCTTAGCTTGCATATGTGCTCCTCAATATGAATACACAAAAACGCTAATGGAGTAGCTTATAATAGCAACCCAAAGTCTCACCAAGAAGGAAAAGGTTAATCCATTTGGATACATATACTACTCAGGAGTTAAAAACAAAGAGGGAGATCTACAGCAACTCATGTGGAAAGACTTCCAAGATAGAAGGCAAGATGCAAAATAATTTTTATTGTCTTCATAACCCCATTCATGTTTTTAAAGTGATAGGCTAGATTTCCCTGTGTACATATTTCTGTGTTTATGAGCAGGAAAAGGTCTGAAAGAAAACACTGCAAACTGATAACCTCTGGAAAGAAGAGACAGTCACATGGGTAAAGAGGGTAGCAGGATAAAAGTGGTTCTTCAGAGTTATTCCTGTTTAATCCCCCTATGCCTTTTACAAGTCTTTACTATATGTCTCTCTCAATAAGGTCTATCCAGACCAATCCATTCAAAATTACAAACCCGACCATGCTACCTCACCCTCCACCCTACTCTATTATTTTCCATCACTCCTATTCCACTGTAGCAAACCACTTAACTCACCTATGAGGGCTACTGGATATTGTTTATCTACTCCGATTGGAATGGAAGCTCCACAAAGACAGGAATTTCAGTTTTTCTCACCGATCTATCCCCAACACCTACTAAAGCAGTGTACATAGTAGGTACATATATATTTGCACATTTAACAATTTAAATTCCCTTTAAACTAGATAAAAATAATTTTTGCTTTGCTTACAAAAAGTGATTCGGTGTTGTTGGCAGATCAAGGGGCTACTTTAATTAGAAGTTGAAAGGACACAGGAACCATTACTACAGGGACTCCAGACACAGCTCAGGACATTGAAATGCCAGATGTGCAACACACACACACACACACAAAACACACAACAACAACAAAAAAAAACCCTGGCCTCGGAAGCTGTGTCATGGTAGGTGGGGCTAGTGATTCCTAGAGTTTGGTAGGAGTGTTTGCATTCAGATTCATGTTTCTGTTCAAGAAATAAGAAGCCAACCCACGTGCTACCTTCATTGTAAACCAGTATAGGAACATATATATGCCACTGAGAAATCAAGTAAGTCTAGATACCGTGACATGCCTAATACTTTCAACTCCCACTCAAAAGGTCAATAAGAATGTGTGATGTGACCCACAGACAGCACGCTACACCCTACTCTCTTCCCTGTCTCTGAAGAAAATTGGTTTGCCAGAAAGATACTGCTGTTATCCAGATACCACAGCCATTATCAGAGCAATTTCGATGAACACACTGCAAGATATTCTCAAAATAAACTTAACAAATCCTCACGAGGAATGACCTCTACCCTTCCATCTGTACTAGAAAGACAGGATTCCAGTAAATACCCAATGAAGATGTCCTGCAGTGAATCAGCGACTGTTTTTGAGTCAGCGATGCTGGCTCATGTCATTTTGTTCTGTTTCTAAGAAGAACTGATGCTTTTTAGTCGGAGACACTCAGAGATGGATGAAAAGCCCTGGCTGCACTTCACTCCAGGGAAAACAGGAAAGTGGGCAGGACGGCAGAGTTCACGACGAACAGGCTAAGGTCATTCTTAAAACCCAGCAGGGTGTGTGTGTCGCCAGTGCCCCACTGTGGAGCTCACCACCCTTGCAACTTTCTTGACCAAAGCTTATATTTTATTTACAAAGTGGAAAGATTAATTCATATGATAAATATAGGAGGAAACAGGATCTGAAGCAGAGTTACCAATGGAGGCAGGCAGACTGAAAAACCCCTAGGCAAGGCCTGGCAGTGAGGCATGAGGATGAAGAGGGACCAGAGGGAGGGGAGAAATGACAGGGGAGAAGTGGCTTCTAGCTCTGATGCTCACTTCATAGATGGCCCGGCTGGCTACTGCCACTTAAAGCGGAATGATAAGACTTACTCCATTTAATTAAAAGGAAATGTCTGCTAATTAAAAAAAAAAAAAAAGCTGGGATGGATATCATTTGCAGCCCAAAGCCTTCTGTTTTCCTAATAAGAACTCATCAAGGTATACATTAGTTACTAGGTTTGTAAAATATTTGGAGCTATTTAAATATGCTCAAATTTCCTCTAAAATTAGCAAGTCCTTTGAACTACAGTCATCACTAGTCATTAGGATAATTAACCAGTGGAGGAAGTAAAGTTAATCAAAAGATGACCAGTTCTCAAAGGGAAGCTGATGAAAGAGGGTCCCTTGTCTACAAAGTTACCCAGGAGATTTAAAAATCAGGACCAACAGATTCAACCTAGAATTTCTAACCACTTGAATATCTTGCTTGACTGTCCACTAAAAATCCAGAAGGAATTTCTCTTATGCACCTACTATGTTTTCTAAATGACACTAATACTGAAAGTTAAGATTAAATGAATAACTAGTTTGTGCTAAGAACCCCACTGAATGTTTTATGTGTATGATTTCACCAATCCTCACAGCAACTTTATAATTATTGTGACCATCCCCATTTGACAGAGGAGGAAACTGAGGCTCAGAGAGTCAAGTACTTTGCCCCAATTTACACAGCCCCAAAGTAACACAGACAGTATCAGGACCTGCAAAATCTAAGTGCCTTTTTTTTTCTATACAACGAGAAGAGCAAAATTTCACAAGTTCTCCACCAAATGAATCAGACTCTGATACTGGCAGGGGGGAGATGGGAGAGGGTAGCAAATAAATGACCACCACTCACCTCTGGATTTTCTTCTTTCACTCTTCGTGACTGTAAAACAATTACATATCCATTAATATACACCCCCAGGAAACCACAAAAACAAAACGTACACAGGTTGGCAAATCATCAATGTCATTTACCTTTTCTTGAGAAACAGCTGCCTTCCCTTCTTCACTTTTTTCATCCATCTCGTCGTCACTCCACTCCCAGTCACCGTCTTCAGTTTTATGAAGGTGACCACTTGACCCCGGAACTCTTCTTACCTGAATCAAAACAAACCCACCCAATTCTTCACCGGTCGAACATGAACAGTGTTCGCAAGTGCTGCTACTTGGGTTTCACAGCATAAACCTATCCTGAAAATAACCTGAGTGGTTAAGAATTCAGGGAGAACCTGCAGCGAATACCCCAAACTACACAGCCTCCGGATCCCCACGTGCGTCCTCTTGCCAAAGACACCGTGTTCCCGAAATGCATTACTATGTGCACATTAGAACAAAATATTTTAGAAGATCCCCATACACATCAGCCACGAAGGATCAAGCCTGCTTCTCACCTTGGCTTCAGTTCACCCTTTGTTAATCCCTACACATAAAAGGCCACATAGCAAGTTTCACAACTGCTTAAGGAAATGCATGCAAACGACAGACTGCTGACTGAGGGAAGGCAGGGGACTCAGGCAGCCCAACCTGGCCTACCAGCCTAGGGTGTCAGCGACCTAAAACCTAAATCAGAGAAGCAAATACCCTTCTCCTGCCACCTCGCTCTTTTTCAGAATGTTACATCCTCCTGTTTTCCCAGGACTCTGCTCAACCTACTTGAGCAAAACAAAATAGCCCCAGACTGTTCTTAACACACCTGACGGCACTTCTGAGACTTCGCGAGATTGCTAGGAACACAACAAGACCATCAGCAGACACACCAGCTCACTGAACCAGATGGTAACAATCTTCTGCAATTATTTCAAACATTTTTGGAACTAGGGTAGAGATGTAATCCATGGGACATGCTTTCCAAGTGTCACTGTGGTGGAAAAGGTAAAACTTTTAAAAGGATAAGATGACTGAGAATAATGAGCCTGACCAAAGGAATCTGTCTTAAAAAACAGACCGAGGCATGATGGATTAAAGCAACGTAGCGAGCCGACATGATGTGAATCTAACAGCCAGTGATCCACTGCTTCAGAAAAACCCCAAGTAGAAAGGGACCTTGGAGACAGTCAAGTCAAACATATGGGGAAACAAAGGCCCAGAAAGTGACCCAAGAGCACACAGGCATAATGACAGAATCAAGGCCAGAACAACAGCCTTCAGACCATCATTCAAATATGAGTCTTCTGTGCCACTGGATGGTAACTGTGAAAAAGCAGCTAAAAATGCCCTGGGAAGACTTTGAAAGGCTATGATGTAAAGACTTTTTTCCATAGTAGAAACTACTCAGTTACACCGTGGGAAGTTCGTTAGTCCCAAGGAAAACAGCACAGAATTCAGATGTAAAGTCAGCATTCACACGTGTGGGCTCAACGTGAAGCCATCAGCAGCGCGGGCTCGGGGCTGGGCGGGACGGGAAGGCGTTACCACGTGGAACTGGTAGAAGGAAGCTGACCACTTGGTCCTGAGCTCCCACATGTAAAGTTAAACAAGCTGAGCGTTTTTGTTCGTATCTGTAAACGGTCATGCTTTTTGTTTTTTTTAAAAAAGCTTTTTTCTCCACCTCAAAAAACACTTTTTAACAAATTCACCTTCGAAACACTCAGCGCTATGTAAAACCGCTTCTGTGCTTGGTTTAAGACATTTTTTTCCACTTGCATTTTGAGTCACTGGAGAGACCTGCTTAATGACAGTGATTTTAATGATGCTTATAGATGCTAGCAAAGTACTGTAGGAAAAAACGCTGAAATGCACTTCAGGATTTTTAGAACAGATTGCTCATTTTAAAGCTACAAAGAAATGGATAAAGGAAGAGAAAATTTTCTGTTGACATATACAACAAAATTAATTATTTTCTTTGTAACAGTAACCACGATGATAGGAACAGAGGACAATCTGTTAACGACGACATTAAGAGAAAGCATTTAAAGCCACGTCTACAAAGCATGCTCTTAACTAAGGAATAAGAAGACGCGTAAAATTTCATATCATAAACAGAACAAAATTCCACCTTTATTCAAACTGTAAAAAAACAAGCATGGTTGATGAGTTAGTATTCAAGTACTCATCCAAAAGATCACAGTAGGGAAATCTCTCTTTCTGAAAATAGTCAGAGAGCACATCTTTACACCCTAAAATAAAGTTTATGCTTTTTCCTCTTGCTCTATGTTTACAAGATCTTGTCAGTTTTGTTTCTACAAGCAGGACCCAACTACAGGCCATAAAAATGGCATCTTCTTCTCTTTTTATTTTAAAACCCGGATTGTCTCCCTCCTCTTCCTTTTACTTGGCTAGAAGATAAAGCAAAATGTCTAGGATTATATAATCTTGGACAACTGAAGGGAATGGTGAAACGGACCTTTATGTAATAAACACTCGGTTAAACAAATAAATGTAGAAATTAGGACAAAGAATGTTCAAAAATCTACATAGCATAAAATATTGGTATAAGCATAGCAAGAATAAGAATATAAATTTATTCATTAAGAATGTTCTCTGCGTTTACTGGAAAGGAAAAGCGCACAGCATAGTTTGAAACCCAGGTCTCATGGTGTATTTAGTGACGCTGACCTCTGCGGAAGAGGCCAAGCAGCAATTTTACAAAGTTACATCCTTGCAGGGAGTTTGTAGGGATGACAGGAAATTTTCAGCTCTTAGTGCCAAGGCAACTAAGTTTCACATAGTTTATAAACATATGGGGTTCTTATTCAGGAACTGAAAAATACTCTAGAAAATGGACACTTCAAAAAAAGAGATGTGTAAAACGTCCCTCCTCCCCCGCCCCCTACACAGGAGAACAGAGCTTACCCTCCGTTACTTTGCTCTTGTCTATTAAAAATGGTTCACTCAGTAAAGCCAAGAGGTGGCAAGATGAAATTTGTTTGCTGTTGGGGGTTTAAAAAAATAACCCAATGATGCTCAGAGAAATGAGCTCAATGTAAGTGATAGCTAGAGGTTTTCATAAACCCACAAGCTCCTCAGGTCAGAGCTGGCCATAGGGAGGCTAGGCAGTTTTACCTGCGATAACATTTACTCCCAAAACTAGGAGTAAGAGTCAACAGAGCAGCTCCCTATTTATACCACATCTCTGAAAAGGAAAGTAATATTATCTTTTTCTTTCTCAAAATGGCATTTTTACGGGAATCTATTCAAGAAATAAACTGAAGTTCTGATTCCCACCAAAAAAAGCCAGGCTCCACCAGGCAGACAGAGGGAACGGCGTGGTTCACCAGCCAGTCCTTGGGGCCACAGGCTCAGGTGTCAGAGGCAGAGCTAGGCCAGCAGAGCAGCCAAGGACAGGGAACGGCAGCAACAGAGGACACGGTCCTGGCAGCAGCCTGACTCATCCCCCCGCTGGTGCCCCTCCCAACAGGAGCTCTCTACAGATACCAGGGCCCAGGATCCCCATGCAGTATCTCAGGCTGCCCCCTGGCCCCAGACACCAGACCAGGAAGGACATGCACAAGAGAAAACAAGAGAGCCAGCAGGAGATCCTTCCACACACGGTCGGTGTCAAATGAGTTAGGAATGAAGCATCTTTCTCTCCACACTCCTGGACAAAGGATCAACGTGACTCAAAGAAATACTGACCACAACTGAGCAGCATCTGTCTCGGGCCTGCACGCCCCCTCCTTCCAAGGCGCCCACCTGCTCCTTCCACTGCCACGTTAGCTTCTCCCTGGAGTGGGACTTGGGGATCTCCCCGGAATGCTTTTCCGGTCCCCGGGAGACTTGTACTCCCCTGTGCCTCTGTTCATGGGAAGAACAGTGTGCCTGACTGCAGCCTGAACCCTAGTGACCTGGGGAGCCCACCCTTCTCACGTCTGCCCACCAAGGACATCCTGGACACGGCAGAGAGCAACACCCAGGAACTTTTCCCTTACCGTGCATTCTACTAGCCAGAAGTGTAAAGAATAGTTTCTAATCAATTGCTGCTTTAACGTCCTTGAGGCCCGGCCAAGCAAACAAAAAGCCTTCTAAATCATCAAAAATCTAAAAATAAAATTATACTCACGAAGTTTTCAGCGGTATGTTACCATCCCCATAGCTGATGCTTGGACATCGCCCCCAGCTCTCCAGCACCTCCGCCCACACCAACTGCCTGGCCTCACGGTGCTCTCAGACCCTCGGTCTGCGCCTGCCTCTTCCATCAGCCCCTCCTGGCTTCACCTGCATCACGCGAGGCCTGGAGCCCACAGCTGACGCGCTTGAAGCTGCACTAATTAGCACCCCACGCCCCTGGGCCCGCTCCTGTCCAACCCACACCTGGAGGGAAGCTGTGGGCTCGGCCCAAACATCCATTCTCCACTCCAGAGCCAATGGCCTCTCCCAGTGGGGGCATCAGTGCTGCAACAGCTCAGTGTGTGGTCCCCAAATGAGCAGCAACAGGACCACTCAGAGCTTGCTAAAAATACTGAATTTAGGGTTCCACCCCAGACCCACTGGATCAGAATCTTCCTTTTAGCAAGATCCCCAGGTGATTCACATCCTCCCTCAGATGAAGCACTGGGCTGGGTAAGAATTTTCGCTCCTGTGAGTCTAGTCCCCTCCTCAGTCCGTTCCTGCTAATCACAGTGTTACTACACTTGAACAGCTAGAAACCTATTAACTAATGTAACTTTCACAGGAGCCCTGTGCGCTGAGAATCATTTTATCCCCCCATTTTTCAGAGAGAAAACTGAGGCACAGGGAATTTAAACAACTGGCTCAAGCTCGTGCAGCTGGGAGTGACAGTGCTTAGTCTGACCCCCGCCTCCAGGGCTACCCGCTGCAACTGCTGCTCACAGGAGGGCCCGTCTCACCCGGCCCCAACCACCCCAATAGCTTCCCCTGTGACCCTGAGAGCACCAGGTCCATCCAATTTATATCCCAAGCCTTCTATTCCTGATAAATATCTTCACACCCTCCCCCGCCCTTAGCCCCTTTCCCCTCTGTGTGTAAGGAAAATGGATTCCTTTTCCTTGTCAAGACCAACGCCTCCTACCGAGCTCGTTTGTTTATTCAATCACTCAGTCCTTCAAGACACAAATAACCAAGGCCTTGGCCCCCCTACACCCATCATAAAGATGTTTAAGTTTCTCGTACAATTCTCCCAAAAAAGGGGGAGGAGTGGAGGGAGGCTCAGTTGAAGCAGCCACCCCAACATCTTTCGGAAGTTCCTCTCTAATCGCTGCCCTCACTCCCTCAGCCCATCCTGAAACTTCAGCCTCACACAAAATGTTATCTGTCCGCATTTGGCCACCAAAACTACGTGCTCTTTCCCCAAGATTTAATGATGTCACAGTTGTAAAATCCAATGCTCCTCCCCGTTGCCGTAACGCCAGCCTGTAGACAGCTGAAGCCATTCTTCTAGTTCATGCTCTCCAAACCTGTGTTTGTAACCTTCTTCTCACCTGTCCTTCTCCGTCTCCTGCTGTTCTCTATCTTCAGCACAAACCCGATTGCTCTTAGCCCACTCGACACCATCTCCCGGTGTGAACACACAGCTCCAGGGCCCCCACTCTCCGTGAAGCCAGTGACCCTGGACCTCTTAGTCTTGTTTTCCACATGCTAGGTTGGATATAAACATCTGATCAACTTACAGCTCGCCATCTCCAGCCTGTTTGTTAATGCCCCACCCACGCTCACTCTAACACTTCTGCAGTGTCTTGTGTCTTAGTTAACACCCCTGGGGGGTGGGGGGTACTGACTCATGCTGGCTAGGAAGAACCCACTGTTAAGATTGCATAAAGTTTACAAGACAGCTGCCATCACACTGGTCACTTAAAATTGGCCAGAGTAGGAGTGTTTACACAACAGAAATTGGAAAAAAAAAAAAAGTATAAATTAAATTGGCATTTGTACTCCCCCTTGCTGACAAAGTGGAAGTTCTCAGTGTTTATAAGCACATCACTGATCATAAACTCAGCTTACAGAAACATTAAAAAATTTGACAACATTTAACATGAATTCAGTAGTTGTCCCTGGGAATAAATACAATGGCAAATATCTTAATTTTATTGTACAAGCCTCTCAAATTTTACCTTTAAAAGCAACACACAAATTGACGTTTATCTACCAAACACCAATGTAATCAAGGGGAGTGGGAAGAAAAATATCTTAATATTAATCAAACTAATACATATGGCTTGGGATAACATTTTTTATGAAAGCATCATGAGGAGACACAGGGCTAGATAATCTTTTAATGTAGATGAAAGAGGGAAGAGGGTCATCTGAAAAACCATTAGACAATGTGAAAATTGGCTTTATGATGGTTGTGGCCAATACTGTTAACTCAGAGCCTAAACAATATTGCTTGATACAAAGTAAGAAAGGAAGACAAATGGTGTATTTCTAAATAAAAATGTTTCATATAACAACTCATTTAACTTAGTTATATGTAACTATACTAACAAACTAATATGAGTAGATATTTTATTTCATCTATGTCCCTAAGTGTTTGTGTGTTCAAAGTGACCAGAAAACATTTTTTCCTAACCTTTAGATTTGGAATAATAAAGTATCACATTAGTTTCAAGGTTCTTTTATAATTAGGAATGCATGATAAATTTTATATATAAACACCATCAAAAATTTTACACCAGATAATTTTTCTGCAAAATGGAAATACAGATCCTTCCAGTTAAAGCACGAAATTAGGTCCTCAAACTTTCTGTAAATAATACAACAATACGTCAATGGTAAATGTAAGTATCATTGACAGTTATTCATTTTGTTTGTAACAATTAGGAACTTTGATTATTTGACAGAATATCTGGGAAATGAAAAATATTAAAGACGGAGGATGACTAGCGTAGCTGACATTTCTGTTTGTACCTTCTAATCCCAAAAGCAACAGAAATATGTAAATGCATTATTTCTACTATGCATGTGTGTGTATGTGTGTGTATGTGCATGTGAGTATATTCATACATATATTTTCTGCATGAAGCAGTCACTGGACGTTGGCTTAACAAGGCATATTTCTTATAAATTATCTCAATTACAAAACACTTAAAGTAAAACTACATTTTGGGTTAAAAAAAAGAAAAAAACTCCCAAAGCTCCCAACTTTTGTCATTTTGGACAAAGGGCACAGTCATATAAAGCTGCTAACATGATGCCTGGAACACAAATAAACACTCAAGACGTGACAGGTGCTATTATCATTAATACACTTCATCTTTCTCACAACCCAAATCTATCAAACACTATATTCTGTAAATTTTACCTCCTCAGCTGGCATTGCGCTAGATCAGGTTCCCTTCAACGCTGATCTCTTGTCTCTCCCATTAAAACAAACTGCTAATCAATCTTCTGGCCTCTAAACTCTTGCCTATTTGATCTTTCATATTGCCACTAGTCACAGATCAGCACTTTCCCCAAAAAGCTGACAAGAGTTCACTGCTGCCTACAGAATGAGCTCAGATTCCTTAATATTCCAGGCTCTCCATTCCCTCGCTCCAAATTACCTTTTCAAGACTTACGTCCCGCCATATGCCATCAGAAACACACAATCCAGTTGTGTACAAGTTACGTGCTTTCACAACTCTACCTTTTTACATGCGGACTGCATCTGTATCTTGGCCAGACCTGCCCTTTCATATTCTCTACTTATCTCTTTACTTCTAGTCCCAGAAGCTTCTGCCGAGTCTCCCACCTGGCATTTCACCTGCTCCTTCATATCATTCTACTCTGTGTTACATTTAACAGATGACATGCTGAACTGAACACTCCTTCAGGGCAGAGTTAGCCTTGGTCTGTTTAAAGAATCACTCATTTATTCATTCTGTCAACAAAGTCTTATTTAATACCTACCTTGGTGACAAGTTCTTGACAAATGACGAATAAAATAAAAGGCTACACCTTGGGGTAGTTCACAATCCAGAGAGATGGACAGACAGTTAAGCGAATAATTTCAATAAACTGTGAGTGCTGTAACAAAGATACGAAAGCCGTGAGATCCCTGAAGAGAGGAGGACCAGCTGTCCAGCTCACCAGGCAGAAGGAGTGAAGTTACTCCACCCAGTGGGAAGGCAAGAACTCACCGAGTTCTGCTGACTCATGTAACACGGCTGGGTCACAAGGTACTGGGGCTGGTCTAGGGGTTGGGTTTAGGGAAGTAGCCAAGCATAAGGCCAGAAAAGCTGTGGGGAGAACTTGCACAGTAAGAATTGCCAATTCAAAGGCTGTAGGAACCCGGCAGGAAACAGAAAGCAGACCCAGTGGGGACATGGGTGATCTGGACAGCAGGTCCTGTCCCACCTAGAGGGAGTGCCCAGTGTGAGCTGATAGCCACAGCAGAAAGATAGCCAAGGGCTGCCAGATCTGATTCTGCCAGGGAGCTGGATAGCTTGGATTTTTCTGCGAATGCTCCTGATTTTTTCCTAAATGTTAACAAGTGTATATCAAGTTAGAATAAAATTCTTCTGCACAGCCTAAAGAAGGATGTGTCTGTGGGACAAATGCGGCCTGTGAGTTTGCACCTCTGTTGTAGTCCAACTCACAGAGGGCTGAGAATCCGGACTGGGGAAAAGCACAGAGGCTTTCAACGGCCACAGGGGTAAGGGAATGACCACATGTGGGTTCCTGAAAGCAAAGCAGGCGGCGTACTAGGACTTGAAGATGACTAAGGCCAAGAAGAAAACAGTAAGGTTAACTGTTCCAGTTACTACTGACAGGTCACTCATCACACCCAAACTGTGTGACTTACAGCAACAACAATCACAGGAGCCCTGGGGCGGTCAGACTGGCCTCCTTAGTGGCTCGGGGCCCTAAGCACAAATGCTTCAGTTCCACTCTGACCCCGAGTCAGAACAGAACAAGCCCTTCAGAATTCCTGACACGCAAGATAATGACGATAGTGAAAGGGCTGCTGTTTTAAGAAGGCTGTCAGTGAATAATGCCATTTGCAGCAATATGGATGGACCCAGAGATGATCACGGTAAGTGAAGAAAGCCAGATGGATAAAGACAAATATATGATATCAATTCTATGTGGAATCTAAAGAAATGACATAAGTGAACTTATTTACAAAGCAGAAACAAAATAGACATAGAAAACAAACTTCAGGTTACCAAAGGGGAACGGGGTGACAAGAGCGATAAATTCAGAGTTTGGGATTGGCAGATACAAACTACTATATATAACATAGACAAAAAGGTCCTATGGCATAACACAGGGAACTCTATTCAATAACTTGCAATAACCTATAATGAAAAAGAATATGTATGTATGTTTGACTGAATCACTATGCTGTACACCAGAAACTGACACAACATTGTAAATCAATTATACTTCAATAAAAAAAAAAAAAGAAGGTTGTCGGTGAGGGCTGGAGGAAAGTGAGGAGAATGTTGCTGGAGGCTGGAGGACAAGAGGACCCCGCTGTGCAATGACAAAGTCTGGCCATGCTGGTATCTACGGTAACGTGGGACTAGAGTTGTGCTTAATGGACTCAGTGATCTAGCTAAAGAGATTTCCAGGCAGAATACTCAAAGTGACATCTGCGTTCTGCCCACTGCCTGTGGTAAAAAGTGAGGAGGGGGAGGGAGAGAGAGAGAGAGAGAGAGAGAGGAGCTGAAGAACCCAGTGTTAAATACAAAGCTGTTCCTCACGTCCAGCCTCTCCAGATGTCAAACAATTCTCAAACCTAGCCATGGCTTCAGAGCAAAGATCAAGTCCAGGGCGTGGCTGTGAGACACTTCAAGACTTCAGAAAGATCTAAGGTGTTGCCTCCTAGACGTGTTCAAACAGATCTAAGGCCTTCTAAGGATCTTAAGAGCATATTTGCATTAAATATTAAGGCTTCTGAGAATTTTAAGGGTGCTGTCTCTTAGCAGTGTCACTGGGAGCCCAAGGTAGACAAAGCACCTTGAGGTCATAGCTCTTGTTTAATGGCATGAACCCAGCAAGATTCAAGGAAAACCCACAAAGTTTTTGCAGATACTTGTACTACGGAATTACTGCCGACCAAAACAGTGCAAAATGAAAAGAGCTTTCAGATCCCCAAACTCTTATAGGCAGGACTAACCAGCAGCAAACACTGGCTCTTTCTTACGGAAAAGGAAGGATCACTTAAAAAGCAGAACAGCCCAGAGAGTGGAACCGAGAGCCACGGAGAAGAGCAGAACAGGAATGGGCAACAGGGACCTGGCCAAATGCCACAACTGCCATGGACCCAGCTGCCCCCTCGATTTCCCACTTTGGGGCAGACCTTTAAGAAACCTGTCCTCCTGCTGTGTTTGGGTGTGTGTCAGGCAGATAATGAGATGGCAAGACCCTGGACTTTGAGTCTGAGCCTGAAGCCCTAATGGGCTGAGCCTTCTGGAGGGTCTTGGAAGCACAAGAGTGTATTTCGCATGTGGGAGAGATGTGAATTACTGTGGCTGGGGGGCAGACTGTTTTTTCCAAAGATGCCCATAACAATACCTCCTGCCCCACGTGTTCTTCCAGAATCTTGCCACTCCACTATCAAGAGATGGAGTCCAGTGTCCTCTCCTTAAATCTGGATGGGTTTGTGTCTTGCCTGGAGCCAAGAGAACCAAGCGGGGTGGCTCCGGGGCCAGGTCAGAAAAGGTGATGTAGTTTCCACCTTGCTCACTGAAATATGAGCAGTGGATGCCTCCGGCCACGATGTCAGCAGTCCCACCGCCCTGAAGCCTCCGTGCTGCAGACTAGACCCCACGGAGAGGCGGCCTGGCCATCTGACTGCAGCTGCATGAAACCAGAAACCAGCCTGCCAAGGCTCTCCCGAATCCCTGACCCACAGAAGCTTAATAAAATGGCTGTTATTTTCTGAAGCTGCTAAATTTAGAGTGATCTGATGCACAGCAACAGATAATCAGCATAAGGATGGTGATGAGGTTATTTACTGGATTTAATTCCCATTTTTGTATAGTTAGTAATTCTTTAAAAATTAGTAAGTCATATTTGATACCCCTTCCCATGACAGATAACAGGCTTTGCTGCTTGGTCAGTGTTTTCTGACTGGGGGCTTTCAGGGCATCTGAGCACTCTGATTTTAATTTATACTTAATTTTTTTCTGTCTGACCATGTTATTATTCATTAAAATACCAGGAAGAAAAAAGTCCATCCCTATCAATTATAGATAAGTGGCTACAGCTAAATCTGGGACTTTTTTGCCAGTGATTTGCATTAACTTTTTTTTTTTGACCTCTTGGAATTCAATGCTCATCTAGTTCTGCTAAAATTTGACATTCCCCTTTTCTAGAATGTAAAAGGACAGAATAAAGGAAGGAGAATATTAAAATGTCCTGTAGGCAATTAGAAAAAATTCTAGAGAAACAAAGACTCTTATGATTTAATAATAACAATTCAAAACTCTGGGCTTGTTCAGTGAAGGACACACTTGTAGCAACTTCCTTACAGTGCTTTAACATTTTCTAATGTGAAAAGAATCAAATTCGATAAATGTTGCTCTTCAGATGGTGATAATGGAATTTTGTAACTTTGGAAATCCAACATGAAAGGGCAATGCCTTGAAAAAGAATATTCTGGAAGCTGGAAGGGAGGTATTCTGAAGAAGCAGCACAAAACAAGAAGTAATTAGATTTCTTTCTCTGTTTTCGTCCTATCAAACCTCCAATATGGCATTTCCCCAAGTTCAGCTGACAAAGAACAGTGATGGCAGCTAGAAGCCAAGAAAGCAGCATCCAATTTTGCAACTATTGTCTCTGAGCACGAAAGCTCCTGCTGGAATGGGTGCCAAGCTGATCTGTGACTTCAGCTAATAAAGAAAACAATGGGAACGTTCTGTCCTGGTAAGACAAATAACACAGTTGAGAAAACACGCGTCATGTAAAGCCACGGGGGGAAAAAAAGAGAGAAAATAAATGTTCGGCAGTGGAGCAGAGTGGAAGATGCTCTGGCTACAGCACTAAGTTACCGGTTTAACTTAATTGCAGGGGAAGGAGGGGCGGGAAAGAGAATGAAGAGCACAGAGCCAACAGCACGCAGCTCCAGGCAGCTCCAGGCCGGCAGCAGGAAGGACCACTGAAATCAGGAGAGTTCTGACGAGCAACAGAGATACACTGAGATGGTCGGGCTGAGGTGTCCACTTGGCGATGCTCCTGTCCACAGTTATTCAGTCAAACACTAACTACTTACCGTTACTGTCAAGGCAGAGTAGATACAGTTGAAGTCCATAACTGACTTTGAACAAGGGAAATTACCCTTGATAAGCGGGAAGGGGGTGGGGCTCATTCAATCAGCTGAAAAGCCTTAACAGCTGAGCTAATAAGGCTTCTCTGAAGAAGGAATTCCACCTGTGGACAGTAGTGTTGGCCATGCCCTAGAGTTCGGGCCTGCCCTTCCTGACGGCCTACCCTGCCCCGTCATTCTGAAAGCCAATTCCAAGACACAAATCTCTTTCTATACCCCTAGTGGTTCTGTTTCTCTGGCTGAAGCCTGACTGATACACTGAATCCAGCAGCCTCAGTACTGGTGCTGCAGAACAAGAGGCCAGCTGGCTCGCAGGAGAGCAGCACCAACAGGAGCAGCCACTGGTCTTCGGTAACGGCCCATGTTACCGTCTCCAAATGGAATATGAAGACAGGTGAACAGTAAGGACAGTAAAACAAAAAATAACTAAGATGATAAGAACTACTGTAACTTAACACAGACTTCAGCCTGGATTTTTAACTTTTAAAGACATCCACCATAAAGATCAGGGGTGAGTTGCCCGCTGAACATCATTCACGTGAACTCCGAGTTGTACAGCAATACCAGCACCTTGGAAAACGCTCCGGCAAGAACCAGATCTGCTCAGGGAATCACTACCTGTGAAAGATGCCCCAAAACACTGAGCTTGGTCAGATGGAAACTCCTCCAGCCTCAGCAACTCTTGCATGGAACGCAATACAGAAAATATCAGTAAATTGTAATTCCACTAAGATGTCTACTTTTAAAAATATACACATTCACACAAACATTTCAGAATAACTTGCAGATGTCGGTACCAAGCAGTTCCTTCATGGCAATTATGACTAACTGTCCTAAAGATACATTTTAGCCGTGACTCAGCTTTCAAGTTCCCACTTAAATGTCAGCTATAGGTTCTCGGAAGAAGCAGGTCCCTACAGTTTTCCAGCGTGCTCTCCACTACCAAGGACCAAGTCTTATCACCTTGAGATACATGATATGCCTCTTCCACATGAGGAAAAAAAAAAGGTACGGGAGGAGGTGCCACCCCTGCTGGTCACCAGCCGAACTTCAGCTTCCCACTGTTTTTCAGGGCATGAAGCTCAAAAGGAGTCCTGTTTATTCTTTCTGGTTAGAAAAGCAACACAACATCCACATGGTGGAATATTATGCAGCCAACAGCAAATATCAAATAGATCATCAAAACACACGGAGTGGAAGAAGCCAATAGAGATCGGAGCATTCGTCACTGTTTAACATAAAGAGGAGGAGGTTCAGACTCATTTCTAGATTCATCTGTATGTGCACAGAGCATTTCTGGAAGGATTTACAGGACTTGGTGATGGCTTCTGGGTTGGGGGGAGCTTATTTTTCACTGTGCTGTGCACCTTAAGAAATCCCAATAAATGTTAGTCCTTTCCCCCTCCCAAGTCCTGAACTAATTTGGAAATAAGACCAACCTAAGGGGGGAGGGTCAAAACATCACCCTTATTCCTTACAAAGGTGATACTTGAGAATGTGGCTTAAATGCTGGGCCAGCAGCCTTCCTTGATGAACTGACCCCTGGATTTCGACGAGATTTACCTATCCCGTCCCCAGCAAGGATGGACAGCACACAGGCAGACCACAGTGATCGACCAAGAGCACCTCTCTCTGGGAGAAGACCAGCTCCAGATGAGTATGTGCCTACAGAATAGCAGATTTTGTTGTTTTTGTTAACCTGGCATTTGCTATAAAATTCTAAAGATATTAAAAAACTGTTTCAGCACACAAGAAAATGTAGACCTGGGAAAGCACATGCCGTGGTGGTAGGACACAGTTCAATCTAATCTCAGTCCTTATTTTTAGTATCTTGTATTTAGTAGGTACCAAATATGTATTTGTTAATGAATAAACATTTTTCTGCTGCCCCTCTCCCAAAAACAAGCTTTGCCAAAGCAAACCTTGTACCAGGAGGGAACTTCTCCCCATCCTTTTCCCACCATTTCCCCTGGAGAGGGATGTCAGGCGCTGGAAACACAGCAACGCAGGGTTGTTGAAGGGATATGAGGGGAAATGTAATTTACCTCTTCTTTCCTGAAACCCTTTTAGCTCATGTTCATAATCTCCAGATTCAGAACACACCTGAAATTTGCAGAAGAGAAAACCCTGCTCTGTAAACCAGCACCCAGTACAACTAAAATGTGTTAGTTGGACAAATGAATGAGTAGTCATCCCAGGCTAAAATGTAAAGGCTGCACAGTAAAGTTCTGGGCCAAAGTATCTCAACCTGCAACTCAAAGGCATTTTATCATGTCCTCAGAAAGCTACTACCCTACTACTATCCTCACGGACCCTGTCGCTGCAGTGACATGGTTAACAGATGAGCACAGGGAGGCCAAAGGGCTTCGTTTCTTCTACCTGTTTAAGCAAAGCAGAAGCTGGTGTCAAGAAAACTCTGAAGATCTGAGAGGAAAGGCATAGTTCTAAACGTCAAGTCACAGCAAAGCTCATGATCAAAATGGATGGGCCCATCTGCCTCTGAGATGACATATTAACATCCAGCTGTGCTGGGAATAATTCAAAGGAGCAAAAAAGTCCGTGGTGGTTCGCAGAAATCATGTTCCCTTTGTAACGGACTCAGTTCGCTATCCTGCTGTCTGCAAAGGGCAGAGACTTCAGAAGAGAGCTTAGTTAGGGAAAAAAAAAAACACAAACACAGAGCACTGACTTACACTTTGGTTTGCAAGAGTGAAGTGTTTGATTCAGCACAAATGTGAACTGATAAGCAAGAAGAGCCAACGATTCCATCCTAAGATCTATATGCAAAATCAATCCTCATATGTAAATCTCTACTCTCTCCCATTCCATCTCTTTATAGTCCACCCACCCAAGTTATCATCCCATGTCTCACTCTTTCAGAAGTCTCAAAAATGTAACAAGAGACAAGGAACCCTCTGCCTGGTCATTTCCACAGGAGGCTGAGCCTCTGAAGGGGATGAGTTAGGAACTCCCTGGACCAATGCCCAAGTCCTGGGTGATGAGTCACTATTACCATGGCAACACAATAGTGGCACTGTACTTCTTGATTCATGGGTCAGAAAGATTATCACCCTACATGCAGGAAGAGTAACGGTATGTCTGCAGAAGTGTCAAAACCAGGTGAGGAGACTTTCAACTCCCTCCTGTTCTTGGCATCTATATTTTACTATATTCCATTTTGTTAAGGATTTTTTTTAATGGAACTGTACTGCCATTGAGATTTCACCTTTACACTCCAACTCTTCACGATTCAGTATTTTCAAAGCAAATCTGAGGCATCATCTCATTTTACCTGTGAATAGTTCAGCACACATCTCTAACAGATAAGCAGGTTTTAAAACATGATCACGGTATCATTTTCACAAACAACAAAATCACCAATAATTCCTCAGTAGAATTTACTATCAGTCGATGTTCAATCCTGTCCCATTGCCTCAAAAATGTCTTTTTCAGTGTATTTATTCAAAACGGGATCTAAACAAGACCCACACATGATCCACACTCTTACATCTGGAACAGTTCTTGGTAGGGTCTCTCTTAAAAAGCTGCCCATCATACCCACATCAGCAGGTTCTGACTGAGATGCCGCTTTTCAACTAAAAGGACACCGTAAGAGCCTTGTTGTTCCCCGCTGCTAAAAAGAAGCACCACCTCCACAGGGATAATACTCACTACCTTTACATCACTGGGAAAATTAATTCTCAGCAATAAATGGAAGCTATGATGAAGACTCCAATGTAAAAATGCTCCAGACAGGAGTTTTATTTCAGGGGCAATGTCTCAACTGTGCTTCAATTCACTGCTGGAAAGGGCCATAAATTCTATTTTTGTTAGTTCATTTAGTACTAAAAAGACATGGGCTGAGCAGCAAAGCAAGTGACAGAGATTTTCCCGTTAAAGATTCTGAAAAATTACATATTCTAATCCATGTATTTGCCAAAGACAGCATCTGTCCAACCACTGATTAAGAAAAAAGAAAGAAAAGAAACCAAGAAATAACATGGTTGTATATTCTCATGGGGTTAATTAAAAAAAAAAATCAGAGCTTCAGAGTCCTCAGTAAGGGCTAGAGAGAGCATGTGTGGACACATAGATGAGTTTTACACATAATCCAAGTCTTCCTGCGGGATCTGCTCTTCTAAGGATCTCAATCTCTCGTCACATTTGCTAATTGGTAGTATAACTAAGTATACTCGGATGCCGTAATTTATCTCCTTCTCTGCCTAATGCCAGTAAGAGTGCAGTGCTCACCTGCAGATAGCTAAGACTGTAGAAGTATATGTAGAAGGCACCCAGAACATTCAGAAAAGGGATCATTAGTTCTAGAGTCGAGAGGCTGTGTGTGTGGGTGTATATGTGTGTGTACATATGTATGTCTATGTGCATATGTGTATGTCTCTTGTGTATATGTCTGTGTGTCTCTTCTGTATATCTATGTATCTGTGTGTGTACAGGTGTCTCTCTGTGTGTGTGTGTGTAGGCTCCACACTCCCAGGACACCTTCTGCACAGGCTGGTCTAGCTGTTACTCCTCTCTCCAGGCCACATCCTCCCGTGCTCTGCAGGTATGTACGCTGGCCAACCATGCTCTGTACTCTCCATTTGAGAGGAGGCATCCCACGAGGCTCAACATGTTCTAAACGCTCAGCATCTCTGCTAGTAAATGTTTCTTCCTACCTTCTAAATAGGTCTCTGTCAGAAAGGAGCTCAGCCTCAGCTCCTCCTGAAATCCGCCCCTTCCTTGTCCTCCTCTCAACCTCCCATCACGGTGAAGCCTTTCAAAGCCTCAGTCCTGTCCCCTCTGCTTCCTACGTCTCTCTTATGCCTGATCTCTGAAGCCTCCCACCCCCTGATCCTCACCTGGACCAAACGCCAGCCTTCCAGCCAGGCTGCTGCTGCCAGTCCTGCCCCTAAACCACTGTCCACACTGAGGCTACGGCGGTCTTCCCAAGATGAGGCTAGATCATTGCACATCTCTGCTTAAATTCTCCTCACTGTTCCCCACGACTGTCAGGAAAAACACAAACAAACCAAAACTTAAAAACCCAACTCCTCATCAAGACACATGAGGCATTTTGGGGTCTGGCTCTTGCCCATCCCCCCAGCCGCCTGAGTATCTTCCCTCAACTCCCGTCATATCAGCAACTGCACCTCCAATACATTCCCAAGTCTCTGCCCAGGCTGGTTCCCGACCTGAGATAAGCGTCCTCATCTTCTGGTGAAGGAACACGACCACACATCCTGCAGGGGACAACTCAAACACTGTGTCCTCGATGAGGTCCACGGCCACCTCGCCCCTTGCCCTCCTGGCCAAGCCCCAGCATCCATGGAGCATTTCATCACGTGCTGATCCAATGTCCCACCGCTGCTCCCGCCCAGGTCCTCCCTTCGTCTGGGGGGCCTCCACTCTGAGTTCCCCAGGCTCAGATCTGTACTGTCAACTTTCACTCTTCTCTCAGGATACTTAGAGATGAAGGCTGAGCCTCACCTCTGCAGCCTGAGCACAGTCCTGGAGCTGCCACAGGAAAGCTCAGTGTCTCTGAAACACCGCCCTCCAGAACCCTCTGTGAGGCACCCCGAGCCTCCTCCACAGGAAACTCCTGAATGTTTATGAGTCTCCACTGGCCTCAAAGCCCTTCTCACATGCCAGGCCTCAAAGGCCTCTTCCTGCCCTTTACCGTCAAACTTTGAAAAATGACCCACTTGTACTTCCTTACCTTCTCTTCACTCATTAAATCTGAATGCCCAGCTTCCCCCTTACCACTAACTCTGAGCTCAATCCAGTGTCCTCCGGTAAGACCTCATCTTCCCAACCCTCTCTGCCAAATGCAAAACTGCCGACCACTTTGACCTTCCCCGTTCCTGAGACAGCACTTCCCTCTTCTTCTCCAACAGCCCTTTCCATCCTTCACCCGTCCCGTAAGTGCTCCCCCGGGACTTCTCCGTCGTCTCTGCAATGTCCTCCTTGGCAATCTCACCTCATCACATGGCTTCCCCCATCATCTCCATGGGGAGAAGTGCTAAGCACAGCTCCTTCAGTCGCCGTCTCTCCTGAGCTGCATATTTCTGTTGCCCTACAGCACACCTTCATGTGGAAGTCCCAGTGGAACTTCAAACTCAAGTAGATGCTGACAAACCGGGCATCTCTTCCCCATTAAACGACCATCCGGTTATCCATGCAGCCTCAACCTCTCTCCCCTCCCTTCTGTGCTTCTGCCTTCCAAAGCCATCATCTGCCAGGCTCTTTCAACTCTGCCACTCCCACAGCGCTTCCTCACGTCCCTTCTGCCACCGTCCTGATTCAAACCCTCAGTCCCTCATGCCTAGACGTCTGTAAGAGCCTCTGCCCGCCCATGGCTCCTCCTTCAGGCGGCTGCCTACTCTCCACCCCTTTCCAACCTGCCTTCTGCAGTTGCTTCCCTGCTTACAGGGTGCCCCCCACCGGCTCCCCAGAGCTTACGGCACCACAGCCCAAGCCCATGGCTTATGATTCAAGGCTCTTCACATTCTGGACCCAATCCTACTTTAAAATCTCCTTTCCTACTGCTGCTCTTCATGCAGGCTTTCCTCTGGCCCAGGAGTTCTCAAATATACCTGATCATACAACTTACTCAGATCGTGTGTTAAAATGCAGATTCCCAGGTCCTCCCTACCCAAGACCAAATGAGGCAAAACCTCCAAGGCATCACTGGGACTAGCCAGCTCAATGCCCAAAAAGGAAGGATCTTTTGGGAGTAGGTGTGGGGGAAGGGGGCAAGCGGGGTGGGGGAGAAAGCAGCAGACTAAAATTAGCTGATGTAATTATCTAAATTAATTTGTCTCCCCAGTACTGACAGCTGCCCCTGATATCAAATTATGTGGTGGAGGAAGAGGAAGAAGAAGGGGAAAAATGCTCAGATCCCCACTGTCCTCAGAAACCTTTACTGAGTCTTCAAACCACTCAGGTAACTCTCTTCCTTTAATCACCAACCCCCCTCAAAACTTAGCTCTAACCTTCCCATGTACATAAATTTCTACAAAGAGGAAGGGTATACCTTTCCTGTCCTTGTCAGAAGACAATCCTCTAATCATGCTGACAATGAAATAAGAAAATCAATTTAGAATCCGGGAGTGAAGATCTTAAATCAATAGGTGTTATTTTCTCGAAAAAATAACTGAAGCAGAAACCTTAATACTGGTATGCCTATTGCATTTCATTTTAAGCATTAATTGTAATATCTATTTAATTGCTAAATATAAGGTTATAGTGTTCAGATTCATGTAGTTTTAGATTTTTCACATCACACAAAAATATTTAATCTAACTGCATCATAACACGTGTTTGAATTATATTGGTTGAGATTTTTGGAATATAAAATTGATTCACATTTATTACAGAAAATTTTGGAAACAAAGAAAAGAACAAGAAAGAAATTAATTCTAATTAATTCTTCCACTAGATGACAGTGCAACATAGCAGTTGCCAACAAAAGGGCTTTTTGCATCAGACATCTTGGAGGCTAAGTTCCAAGCTGACCGCTCCCTGGACGTCAACATGTGTCCTAAGTGTCCGTCTCTTCACCTGCAAAACTGAGTGTAACACCTACCTCATCGGGTTATTATGAGGACAAATGAGATAATGTGAGTAAAGCATTTTAGTCCAGTGCACCCAATTTAGTACATGTTCCAAAAAGGCTGGTATGTATTGAATTCTACTCCAAAAAACAAAAACAAAAACAACAAAACTGGGTGGTCTCAGACTCAGAAACTTCAGAGACTGGATCACTGTAGATTACATCCAAATATGTGGAGTTTTAGAACCTCCTGTAGACTTGTCTATTTTTTTAGAAATATTCAGCCTGATATGACTATTTTTGGGTATTTGGGATCATCATTACGAATGCTGATGATAAATGAGTGGATGAAGATGGCAGCTGACCACAATTTTTCTCCAAGGTCTCCATGCAGGAAGGAAGATGTGGCACTCAGGTTATAACGTTATAATGAGATCTAAAGTATTAATGATACCACGTCTGAGTTAAAGATAAACTCCCTGATAAGACCTTTTCTATATTTATATTCTGAATTATACTCATTTATATCTATGTTGAATCAGTGGGCATGGTAAAAAAAATCTTGCAAAGGATATTAACTGTGCCCAAAATACCACAAGGGAGAAAGAACAAGTTGTTAATTTATTATTCTGGGACCCTTTCTGAACACATGCTACTCTGTGTCCTTGTCCTCCTAAACCTGGTTTCCTAATAGCAGCCTGGGTTAATTAACACTGACAAGTACCACCAAGCGGCCCGTTTCTCCAGCACTCTGAAACTATTCAGGCGATACAGTGCACTCAGAGATGATGTCTTGGAAAATGCCAGAGATCTATTACATCCCTGCTGACTGCTTTTTAGCCACTCAAAACCCCTTCCAGACCACATCTATCTGAAATCTAAGTGCCCTGTCCAAAAAGCACACAGTTGGCTATACTTGCCCACGTGTCCACTTCACTTCTTCACTAAGTCATATGTGTCTCCAGATCTTTTTCACAGAGGAATCTTCCCTATGCAGGAACCACAGAACAGAGACTCTGCCCGGCTTGCTCATCCCTGAATCCCAGAGCCTGGCTCTCTCATTGGCATGTTCCAGGTTTTCAACTGAGCTGAAGGGGAAGGAATGAAGGCATACATTCATAAAATGCTTACATTTATACCAGAAGGTCCTATGACTCTGCTTTGGAACATTTGATGGAATCACAGTCTGTAAAGGTGATGAAACCCAGCATTTATTAAGTGCTTTCTGTGTGCTTTTCATTTTACAAACACATCTCCAACTCCTACAAGAGCTGTGCAAATGGGTATTACAAAGAGTCTGTAAAATGGAGACTCATCCAAGCTAAGTGATATACCGGAGACCTCAGAGTAAGCTAACACTAACCCTTTCTCAGAATTCATACAAGGTAAATGAAACAACTGTGAAGAACAATCCTAAGTAATCACTAGGTTTCCTCACGTTTAGTCAAATAGCCCAACCTAGAATAGAGCTAGCATACTGTAAACACCCAATAAATATCTGCCCTTTTCTTATCAAGGGTACATATTCTAATAATCAAATTAAATACTTGTTGGAAGGGAGGGAGGGCATGAGAAAGGACAACTGTAATTGTCCATTTTCTCATCTGAGGTCTGCACCATCACTTTGTGCTAACATCTTTCCTGTCCCCTCACAGGAAGACCAGAAATCCCCACCCAGCACAAGGTGATTCTGATACCATACCTTTTGTCACTCTGCTGCCACGGAGCTTCTGCCTTGGAAGCTCTTGGAACCCAGGCATTACGAGGAGAGACCACGTGGAGAGGCCATGTGGAGGTGCCTAGCTGACCTTCCCAGCTGAGGTCCCGGACGACAGCTGTCTTCAGTGGTCTCCAGCTGTGTGAGTGGACCAGCCTCAAGAAGCCATTAGTCACTCACGGCTGCAGCCACATGAGATGGCCCAAGCAAGCGCCACTTCGCTGGGCCCATCATGACCCAGAACCATGAGAGAGAATAATAAAATGACTGCTGCTGAGTTAAGTTACCCCCACTAAGTTTGGGGGTAATTCATTACACAGCAAGAGTTAACCAACAGATACTAGATAATCAATGGTGACCCAACATACCAGAGTGTGCCTTCATATTTACAGAGCGAAATTACCAGTCCAAACACGAGAGGGGCTGTTACTGTGAAGAGTTAACCCCTTTGTTAACTTTTTATTAATGTTTATTACTTGGAGGTTACTCTTATGCTCCAAGGAAGGGTCCTATTGCTTTATTCCCCAACTATTTATAAAGAGAGAGCTATTCTGGAAATCTGATTTTCCTGAAATCAGCTATTCCTGAAATTTAATTTTCAGAAAGCTGCCATTTTAGTGTAATATTTGTCAAACCTTCAGCTATACCCTTTAAGGCACTAAGCTTTATACAAAGTGAAACATACACATTGTTCAAGTTGTTGTTAATGTATGTGTTCCTTAACACTAATCGACAGCAAACTAACGCGATTCAAATTATCTAAAACCCGGTCAGCTTCACTGGACTGAAAACACCAGGCTGATCCTGAGCATCGTGATTTTTTCACGTCACAATGATCTGGCAATGCCCAGACGCAGGGGTCAAAGAAAGATTTTTTTAAAAAACGCCACAACATAAACATTAAAAAAAATTGTCATAAGAAACCCAAATTTCACTTCACACCAACACTACAACTTCAAAAGTGACGCCGGATTTGCTGCTGAGAAAACTCAAGAGCTAGGGGTCTCTACGACTTCTGGCTGCCCAGCCTATTCCGAGGGAGAAGTGCAGAAAGTACAACGGCTAAAGACGCGCTGCCTGGAGACAAAGAAATGCAGCCAAGCACCCGGCAACCCTCAGACGGGCTCATCAGTCTCAGACGTCACAGGCGGCCAGGGCCGCGCATCAGCTCTTCAAGCAGCTCACCACAGGTAACTGAAAACTCTGCTGACTCGTTCAAGATTGATAATTGTATCCACAATCAGGAAACTCGAAAACCTTTGGACGGCGGGAAGGTTCAGGACCAAAAGAAGGTGAACTGAAGTCAAGCCAATCCGAGACCACGGGACAAGGGCCGACGAGAGCCCCGGGCCCTTGCGGCCGCCGTCCCACAGGAGGAACAGCACGCTGATTCAGTTTCAGGAGAACCCGGCTGCGGTTTGGGCCAAGGGAGCCACGTGATCTGGATGAGGCACTTGGCCTCTCTGGGCCTCACTTCTGCCAGCAGTTTCAAAAGAGCCGCCGACACTTACTGGGCGTTTACTTAGTGCACTGCTCACTGCACCACATGAAGAACTCTGCTGTGCGTTACCTCTTTATACAGGGGCAGCTTTGTTTAGAGATAACTCACCTACCACACAATTCACCTACTTAAAGTGTACATGCCACAGAGTAACCATCATCACTACCAGCTTTAGAAAGAGCTCATCACCCCAAAATGAAACTCCATGTCCATTAGCAGTTTATCCTCTACTTCCCCACAGCTGCCAGCTCTAGACCACCACCAGTCTATGTCGTCACTAATGGTTTGCCTCTTCTGGACATTTCACGTAAACAGAATCATGCAATATATTGTCTTTTCTTCCATTCGTTAGTCGGTGACATTTGGGTTGTTTCCACATTGGGTTCTTGTGGACAATGCTGCAGTGAACATCTCCGTACAAGTTTTGGTGCTTTCGGTATGTACCTAGGAGTGGATTTCTGGATCATATGGTAACCTTCTAAGGAACTGCCAGTTTTTTCCAAAGGAGCTGCCCATTTCATGTTCCCAACGGTAGTGTATGAGGGTTCCAGTTTCTTCACATCCTCACTAACTTTGTCATTGTCTGCCTTTTTGGTTACAGCCATCGTAGCAGGCACCATGTGGGATCTCACTGCGGTTTTGATTTGCATTTCCCTCCCTTGCATTGTCTTACTTAAGCCTCACAACAGTCTCATGAGGCAGAAACCAGTCCATATTCCTAGCTGGTACACAAGGAAACAGCAGCATGGAGAGGGGAGGGAACTGACTCAAGCTCAGAGTCCTATGCAGACTCTGTGCCCACCAGAGCCCCCTCAAAAGCACTGCACAGCCACCAGGCCTCACAGGATCCTCAGGGGGTCGAACAGCACGGCCCCTTGGGGCCTTTCCAGTTGTGCTGCCCTGGGAGCATGAATTTACATTGCTTAAAAATCTCCTCTCTAGGTGTTCTCCCTTTGGCATCAGTGTCAGGAATATTCGGACTTCCTCTGAGCAGGTGTGTGTTCTAATCATGAGGACGATGAGGCCACAACCCCACACACCGGCTCAGGGCCAAATCTGAGGCCTGCCTCAAACAAGTACACAGGACTTACATTGTGGCTGCACCGGACAAAACTGCCCATGTGCCACTCTTTCAGAACTCCAAACATGGCAGTTTCATCTTTCTTGTCCATTTTGTCAACTAACCTCACTCTGGGCTTTCTATGTATTTTCTTACCCTTCTTTTCCCTTTACCTCCCTTTTTCCCATTTATCAAATAAATTTTATCCAGCCCACTGTTTGCCATCTTTGTAAACCATCTCAAAGCTTTTCTGAAATAAAGAGTAGTAAAGAAATAAACACACCAAAGTGTTTTCAAGTAGGCTTCAAAATAGCCTACAGCTGCAGCCTCTTTCGTTAGACTATGTACTTTCCTAAGCAAACTATTCTCCAAGAAACAGAAAACACTGCTCTCCTCTGTACCTTGGCAGGAGAGAAAATACTTTTATAATATTCTAAATTAGACAAGCGTTTCAAAACAGTTTAGGGAAGGAGAAAGACAGGTAGTCACTGCCCAGCAGGATAAAAGGCAGAAAGCAATGATGCATTTGTACACTCATGAATACATGCAAAGGTCATTTCTCCTGGAGAACCTCTTTGAGATTTTGTCTCCTTTCATTTATGTATAATATGCCATGACACTTTTTGATGACTGGATGCTGTACTGAAGGCCACAGCTAACTATTAGCATTTGACAGCTGCCTAGGGAAAAGGTACTCAACACTGCTTTAAACTTTTTCTTTTGTGAGTAATTATTTAGCTCCCATGAGATATACCCAGTTCTTTTATTTCCAAGGCTCTTCCTTACCTGAAGAGATCATCACACTAGTACCGACAGATGCACTGACTCAGAGAGAAAACTGTAAACCACAAATGTCAGTCAGCTCAGCACTGGGTAAACGAGCTATGGAGTATACACAGAAACTACTACTACACAGGCATTAAAAGCCACGCAGAACCACACCGGTGACGTGGGGAAGGAGCTCAACCTTCTGTTGAACAAAAGCGAGGCACTCAACCACCAGAGCAGCGTGAGGCCACGTGCAGCCCTGTGCTCCTCCAGCGGCAGCTCCACACACTCTTTCGCAAAGAGAGAGGTGGACGTGGGGCACGAGGTCAGGAGCAGTTATCTCCACACGGTGACCATTCAGGGAGTTTTTCTACACCTGGCACTTTTCTATATCATTTTTTTTCTCATTATGTGTTACTTTTTTACCAAAACAATAAATCTGTTTTCCTCAGAAGATCAGGGAAGAATCCTAAAATATGCAAAGCACTGTCCTGGGCACGAGGAAGATACAAAATGTGAAAAAGAAAGCTAAGCGCCCTCCATCTGGCTGCTAAGCCCGCTGGGAAGGCCAGCCATTGCAAAAGGAGCAATGAATTTGCGGTAGTATAAGACGGAGTTTCAAAATGAGTACAGCGTGTACACGCCCTGAACATTCAGAGAAGAAAAGCGACATGAACTGTGAAGCAGTGAGCCCTTGAGACAGAAGAGTTCCCTGTGTGTTCCAGGGCATCTGTGAAGGTGTGGGGTGGAAGGAACAGAAGGGAGTAGTGTTTTGAGAAAGTCAGAAAGCAGGTGAAAAGCTGTATCATTATTTTTCAGGGCCACTAACTAGGACTCCTAATTAGTTTAGCCGAAGCTTGACATTCTGACTGAAGAGTGATGGGAGAGGAGGGTTCTAAAAACCATGACACTTTGGAAGATAACTTGGCAATATCTACCCACAGTACATACACATACACCCTGTGACCCTGCCTTTCTAGTGTGAGCATTTATCCTACAGAAAAACTCAAATACATACAAAATGACATGCATACAATAATAATTAATGAAGCAATGCTTATGACTGCAAAAGTCTGGAAACACCCAGATGTCCAACAACAGAGAACCAGTTATATAAATTACAATATATCTTACAATAGAATATTAGGTAGCAATACAAAAGAATGGGAAGTTATGTACTGATATAGAAATACATTCAATGAAAAATCCCAAGACAAAGAACTGTGTATTATGTTGCCTTTTTGAGTTAAAAACAAGTGAAAACTAAGACTGTATGTTCATATTGGGCAGATAAACAACACGTGAAAAACAATTTCAAAAAGGTGATTCTGGCAGCGGTAGGCAGGCTGGATTTTCAAAGTGGCTTCTTCATTATAACTTCTAGTTACTGCCAGAAAACTCATTAATATGAGAATGAACGAGAACTCAGTCTAACCTACTCATCCTGCTGAACTTCACAGCTTCCTGTGCTCTCCTCTGACCTGATACTCTCCAGGAACAAAATACGACCTGTGACCTATTAGTGACAGCATAAATTAACGAGTCAACCAACTGCAAACCAGCCCCGGCCCATGCAGGTACCTTGAAGTCATTTTATAAAATAAGGGAAGTCAGCAGATCAGACCTCTGAAAGGCAGGTGGCTGCCTTGCTTCAGGGGATTTATTTCAGGACATCCCCACAATACGATGTTAGCTAATTGGCATAGAAATAAAAGGTCTTGAGAAAGGGAATCTGGGCTTGTAAATCGATTTCAAATGCAACTCTTGGCTGAGAGGGTGCAGCTGTAAAATCTGGCAAATTAAAGACAAAGTTTTAAGTAAGCAAACACCATCTATTACATCTACAGAAAATACCAATCATGTCTTAGAAAGACTGTGTAGAGATGCACACATTAATTGAGATTTTTAAACCCAGGGTTTGCAGGCTTTATAACCAGTAGGGCAAGACTTCGCATGAGTAATGACTCCAATTCTGGGAGAAATGAAATCGGCTGTGTCCTATGCAAGGGCTATGTTTATTCCAGAACCTCACTTGAGCACTGAAATTCAAGATAAGAATTGCGCCTTCCTTTAAAGAACGATGACGGTTCCATTTAAGGCCCTCCTGCCTTGCAGTCCTACTGCACAGACGTTGAAAACAGTAAGATATCAAGACTCCAATACATTTTTAAAGTAACAATACTCAGTGTGGAGGCAGGACTGCATGCTAGTTTTAAACATCAGCTTTAGCATCAGGTTGCCTCTGTACAAACCTCCACTCTAACACTTACCAGCTGTGAGACTCCAGCTAAATTCCCTACATCCTAGGCACCTCAGTGTCCTCATCTGCAGTATGGAGATAAAACAGTTCCTGCCTTACAAGGATTCCGTAACGATTCAATGAGAAAATGAGAAAATGGCAGACAAGCACCAAGCACAGTATTTGCCTAGTTTAAGCCCAACAAAGATCAGCGATTTTGTCATTATCCTTGTTACAGTTATTGTTATCAGCACTTCCTCTCCTATTGATGTACATGTATGTTAGAGCCAAAATTGAAAAGAACAGACTATATCCCAGATTAAGTTGCACCTAGGTTGAAGCTTAAACTATAATCCAGAATTACCTGGAATACATAATCTAAAACTCACTCAAAAAAACTAAAAGGATTGTCTTTTGATGATCTGCTATTTTTACAACAGATGAGTCACCTGGAGTACGCCACTGTTTCTTATGACACGGCTTTAAATGTAAAAAATTATCTCAGTTGATTATTTTACCATAAACATCTATTTAGCATTAACAGTAAAATTAACAACAAAATACTTTCAAATAATCATTAGCGAACTTCAGGGCTATGAAACTGAAAATCAGAAGTGACTGTGGTTTTTATCCTCAGGTCTTATTCTCAAATATTATAAACTTTGCTTTTTTTCTTTTTTTTTTTTTAATTGAAGTATAGTTGATTTACAATGTTGTGTTAAACTTTTTTTTTTTCTGATTGTAATTCCCAGGTGAATAACTATACAACATGATGAATCGATCTTTTAAAAACCCATCCGTCTTGGACTTGACCTGCTACAGGAAAATCTTTTGAAAGGTTTTAGGAATCTGGAGCCTTCCAGAATAATGAGTACCTCACCTACTTGTCTGTTTGAATGAAGAAAGCATCTCTCCTGAAAGACACCAGGATAATTACACTGCGTGCACTGCACGCACCATCCCTGTCAGCCTCTGTAAAGCACTGAAATGCGGGCTTAGCTCAAACATTTCTCGTCAGGGAGTTGCCATAAAATAAAGGAAATCTGGACTCACCGACTCGCTACTTCACCTTTAATAAAAAAATCACTTTACATCTGTGTACATTCACCCTTGTAACACACAGATTGTCCTGTGAAATATCTGGCCTTTTCTTTGCCTCATGGTTACACTGAATAGTAAAATGAAAATATATGTGGATATAATCCAAACTCTGAGACATTACTGGGAATTTGACACATTTTCACATTCCTTATTAATCCACCAAGTGGTAACAGCTACTATAACACTGTTCATGGTGATATGTCCTGTGACCACACCATAAACATTTTTTATACTTTCCTAAGCTCTGAGTAACAGGCTTAAGAATCCCTCACTTTATAGTGGCTCCTACTCTCACACTAATAATGCCACTCTTGACGAATCCAGTTTTGCTCCCCTGCTCCCCAGTGTGTGCAGTCAAAACATTTTCAAACCAGCCAAATTTTAAATGTTCTCTTTCTAATTCTAATACAGCTGTTTCAACAACCCTGGCAAAACCTTGCTCACTGAAGAATATACATGTCACCTTAAATTATCCTTTGGTATTGCACTTTCTAAAATGTCTTCTACGGTTACTGGGCCCTATTCACAATCTCTGAAGTTAAATGTGATTACTTCTGAGTTAAGAGCACAATGGGATGTCTGTTTGGGGATGTCTTGACCCTATGGTGTGGCAACCTGTGACCCACTTTGGGAAGAGTGCCTTTCTCCAATGTTCCCTAGCTGCATGCAAGAAATGAAGGAGCAATTTCGCTAGCATTCCAGAATTTAAAAGACTTAAAGGGCATAAAAGTTGCTCCTACCTCCAGAAGACCTCTTCTTTGGTCTGTCAAGAGGCAAAAAATCTCTACTAAACTCATTAACCCTTCTGAATAAACCAATATGTACTATTTCTGCAAATTTAAATGCATAGTGTGAATATCTCATTTCTAACGTACGATCAGAACAGAAGTGCACGCTCTGTGGGAGCACCATCCACTTTAATTTTAGGTGAAGAACTCAGCATCACACATCAGGTTTTAAGAAAAAGATAATGAAATATACACTAAATATACTGCATGCTTACCCTGGATTAGGCACTAACTTAAATCTTGTGGGGGCCCATTTAATAATCACAACAATTGAATGATGTAGGTACTAGCACCCCAGTTTCCAGATATGGAAACTGAGCTTTGAAGAGGTTAAGTAACTTGTCCATTGTTGAACCTTTAGTGCACATAGGGGCCATAACTGGAACCGAGGCAGTCTGGCTCTTTCTACTGTTGTTATAAGAACTTTGATACATATGAAAGAACATACATGTCATGTATGTAAGTTAGAAAGCATAATAATAATATCCAACTCAAAATACCGCTGCATTGACAACACACATGCTCCTCCTCTGTTCCAGTCCTGGTCACTACCACAAAATTTCTCGTCATTTACCTCTTATTAAAAATAGTAGTATTTCAAATACATATCTCTAAATATTGTATCATTTAGTTTTGCTTATTTTGAGTTTTATGAAAATGGTATCATTCTGCCTAGTCTTCTGCAGTCTGCTTACTGTCACTCAGTATTAAATTTCTGAGACTTAGCTGTTCATTTTCTCTGCTATATTATATTCTGATGTGTGGGTAGACAACATTTATTCATTCTCCTATGTAAAGATATCTGCGTCACTTTCTTGTGTTCACAGTCACGAGCGCAGCTGTTCTGAGCATTCTCATAAATGTCTCCTGGCAAGGGTGTGCAAAAGGTTTTCTGGATATAGAATTTTCTAAATGTAGAATTGCTTGGCTATAGGGCACAGAAACCCCTTTTGTAAGAAGGTGCCACATTCTCTTCCAAATTGGTGGTACTACTTTCCCCTCCCACCAGCTATTTATAAAGTGCAACCAACTATGGAATTACCAGGCTTCTTAATCGTTGCTGATCTAATAGAGATAAAATGGTATCTTGTTTTTCTAGTTTACATTCTGTTGAATACAAATGATGTTGAGCATCTTATGTTTTGTTTCTGGGCTATTTGTGTTTCTCCGTTTCCTCATCTGGGAAATACTCCATTGTGTGTGTGTATATATATTCCACATCTCTAGACATTCATCTGTTGATGGAGTTGTCCTCAATTTTAATGCAGGTGACTTTAACAGTCTCTTATGGATAGACTTTTTGAATTTTAAGAAAACCTTCCCTGCTCCAAAGAAATATGTTTTCTTTTCCTAAAAGTTTTAACTTTTTGCCTTTACATTAAACGTCTAGTTAGTCTGGAATGAAGTTACATGTTTGCGTAGAAAAAGAACTGTTTCCCACAGGGATGCACATCTTATCTCAGAATTATTAGCTGAATTATTCCCTCTTTCCATTCAGAGCTTCAGTACGTCTCTGTCATTTATAGAGTCTGTTTCTGGGTTCTTTATTTTATTGCATTGATCATTTGTCTATCCCCAATATCACAATGTCTTATCGAGCTACACTGTATATTCTTGAGCTTTTGTTCTTCTAATAAATTTTGTAATTAGCTAGTTGAGCTTCTCACAAATCTTTGTAGAAAATCTGACTTGGAACAGCACTGACTCTCCCATCAATCAACCTGAGGATAACTGACTTTCTCATTAGACTGAGTTTTCTTATTGATACGCATGGTTTTCTTGTCCATTTGTTAGGTTTTCTTTAAAATCTTCCAATAAGCTTTATAGTTTTTCTACCTAAAATTCTTATAGACCTTTTGTTAGACTTATTTAATAAGATACTAGCAATAATAAATAATATCCTGTTCTGTCTGTTAACCTATAGGACTACTCAATATTATTTTTCTTGCCTTAATTTTGATGTTACACTTTTCTTAGAATTTACCCATTTCCTTTAAATATATGACATATAGTAATTCATAGTATTATTATTTAATCTCTGCTGAAACTGTATTTTATTTGTGATGTCTTCTGTATTGTTTCAGATTTCACTAATTTTTGCTCATCTCTTATAAAACCTTCCATTTTTTTCAGATTCACATTGTTCCTTTTTAAATTCAATTTAAATGCTTAGCTTGTTAATTTTCACTTTTCTTAATCCTGCAGGTTCCTTTAACATAGGTTCATTGAGTACAAATTTTCTCAATTTTTTGTTAATTTTAAAATATCTTTATTTCATTCTCAGCCTATGAAATTTTAATTTTCTCTCAGAACACTGAAAATATTAACTGCTTCTTCTGTCTTCAGGCTTTGATCGTTGCTACTGAGATGCGTGCTGTCAGCCTGGCTATCATTCCCTTCCTGTGATCTGTTCTACCTCTCTAGCTCATTTTTAGATCTTCCTTTTTATCTCTGATGTTCTGCAATCTTACTTCAAAATACAAAAGTGCAGATTTCTTTTTATTTATCTTTATGGTTCATAATACTTTTATCTGTTTCTGAGGACTATTATCTTTCATAGCTCCAGGAAAATTATTAAAATATCACCTCTTCTGTTTTTCTCTACCATGTTCCTATAAGGCTATGACTGGATTCACGTCACAGTTTCTCACTCTCTCTCTGTCTGATCATCTTCATCTTCCTGTCCCTCTCTGTTGCCTTCTTGGTAGTTTCTTCCATTTGCCAATCATCAAATATCTTTTCATCTAAGACCTTCCATTGATGGGTTTTGTTTGTTTGTTATTTTTCTTACTTTAACAGTTTCATTATTAAAAGCTGTTTCTTTTTCAAATCTGCTGGTCACTTTTGATATTTCATTATTCATTTTTTATGAGTCTTGTTTCTTTAAACAATTTCATATGTGATTTTTTTATAGAATGCATAATACAGGTGATTCCAATGTCTAATTTCTTAGGGAGGGGCATGGATAGTACCTAAATTAGTTGTTTATTTTTAATGTTTTATTTATATTTAGAGGAAAGTGTTCCTTCAAAGAATATGTGTTTGCTTCTGCCAGAAGCCAAGGGGCACCATCCACATCTCAGCCATCTTTCAAGTCTCAGGATGATAAGATCTGCTACATTCAGGAGTCTCAGGCTCAACCTTTAATTGCTAGACTTAAAAATAATTAAATTAAACATCAGTGTGTGAGCTAAACAACAGGTCATACACAGCTCTCATCCCTTGTTGCTACAGAGCGGATGTGGGCATGTTCCCTTACAGGTAACACCTCATTTACCATTCGGCCTCCAAGTGTTTCTTTTTTTTTTTTTTCTTTCCTGGATCCTTATACAAGTTTCTATGAGCCCAGAAATGTAATATGATCTATGTTTAAGGCAGGATCCCATTACTGGGATATTCAACTTACTTTATTTCTCACATGTACACTATGAGGGGAAAATATACTCTAAAACAAGAAAAATACATTCTGAAAAATGAGCAAATTTCTTTTTATAAATTCAAGGAGCAGTTTTCAATGTCTATCTGAATTCCACTTTCAAATCCTTCTGTACTTCCCAAGGCTCCCGGGAGTTCAAGTGTGACATGTACTGTAAGAGCTTTCCCTAAGCTCAGTTACAACAGAGGGAGGAAAAAACCTGCCCTCTATCCGCCAGACACTCGAAAGAAGTAAGAACTTCGCTGAATCTTTATTGCAGGAGGGTTGAAAGACATCTGGCCCAACTTCCCAGTAGAGAAAAAAATAAATTCCATCACATTCATTCATTTGGCCAACATCTACTATGCACCTATTTTCAGAGAACATGGAAAGCACTTAAGATGGCCAAATAAGATGGTCTCTGCTCTTCAAGGCAGTTACAATCTACTAATTCTTCTTACTTTTGTCAGCTGGCTTCAGTGAGCCCAAAACTTGATAAATAGCACTGAACCAGGAGCCGAAAGCAGTGATCCAGGTCTTGGTCACTGAAAATCCATTTAATCTCCATAAAGCTCAGTATCTGGTCTCCACACCAGGAGGACAGGTTCAGACCAGCAGTTTTCCAACTGAACTCCGAACTCCTAAGCTTTCTCAAAATCTCCTATATTCAAAACTGTTAACTTCCAGATGAGTTTGTTTTCTTTTTGGTGGTTCACAGAATTTTAATACACAGTGGTTTGGATAATTATTTCACAAACTTGTACATCTAATGACACATACAGAAAATAGCAATATTTATACAGCACATGGGATAACCTGCTAAGTTGATTTACAGCAGCTGGGCCCCAGAACGCCAGCCAACACCAGCCCTGCTCCACAGCCCGAAGGGATGGCGGGATCACTGTCGTGGTTCATTGGTGACCCACTACTCGCAGTCCACCAGTGTGCTCTGGCCACTGGTGGGGAAGCTCTGGCTGAATGACAGCCAGGGTCTCTTCCAGTCCTGAAGGTCCTTCATGATTTTAATTCCAGTCTGTTTAACCTTCGGACAGTTTCCATGATTAGAAACTCTCCTATAACATAAGCACAAAGCCGTTTCCTGACTCTCTCTTCATTGCCCAAATATAAACTCTCCACAACACTTTATCGCCCAGTCTGCATGAGGGTGTATGCCAAAGGCTCATAATCCATCTCGCCACCTCTGCGTGTTAGACTGCCACATACCTTCCTATACTGTGCACCAAAGAGATGAGCATTATGAGGATGGTAGAAACAAGTGCCTATATTAGTAACACTAGTAAAATCAGAGCACTCTGAAGACAGATATGCCCACTGTAATAGTGAATATAAGATCGATGAACAACACCGCAAGAAGCCATGATTTCAGAAGATGCTACAGCTCTACTTCAAACGGCACAGCCTAGCCAGCAAGTGATGGAACACAGATAAGACGGATCCTACATGCAACACTGAGGAGGGGCTGCTCAGTGGGGTTCACGGTGTAAATGACAGAGAGGTGGGACCGGCATTGCCCATAGGCTGGTGGGCAAGGGGAGAAAAGCAGTAGGTGAAATAACAGGCATTTCAGTAAAGCCTATTCAATTACTCAGCAGGGCTGATAAGAAATTTTTTGTAAAATGGGCTGAGCAGCATAATTTCCTTCCAAACCTGGAGACAGACCAGAAGGTCTGTCTCAAATCACTTGCATAACTGTCAACTGACCTGCTTATCAAAAATGCAGAGTCCTGGGTCCTGGCCTCAGACCTACTGAATGCGAATCTTTGGTTAGGGGGCCTGGGTATTTGCACAGTAAGTTGCAGAACAACTAGGAATGAAGCTTCTGTATGGAAAAAGGACAGGAGAACATCTCTTGAGGTGGCAAATCAGAGAAAAGCAGGAGGATCCCACAGAAATCACATCAGAATACAGAAAACATCAGTCGGGGAAGGGCTAGAGGTATGTGTTCCACAAAACATTTACTCTGTCCTAGCGGACAAATTGACCATCACTGTTAAAATAAATACATTAAATAAGGAAACTTTCCGATTGTAACTTAAGTATGCATAAATAAGAAAAGAAACAGGAATTTTAATTAAAACAGAAATAAATAATAGAGTTCTAAACAAACGGCAGTAATTTGAAGTTCTCGAGGAAACTAGTAGGACTGTGTGTGTTGGCAGAAGAAGGAGGACGAACGGTTTTATTTGCAGAAGAAGGGTGAGCGGCTGGGGCTCCACGGAGACCGGAAGAAAGGAGGAGAGACAGGGATGAGGTTCACTAACCTTAGCCTTTAATTTCCTTGAGAAAAAGAAAAGACAGTCCTCACATGACATTTAAATTCTTCCTCCTGCTCACTTGTATAACACACCCTCCTTCCTTACACAGCGTTCCCTGATGCACAGTGAGGGTAGGGAGACAGGAAAAGGCACTGATGAATCCCTGTGATGTTACAGACGCTGCATAAGCAGTTAATATAAACTGTCACGTTTAAACTTCGCAAAAACTCTTGGAGGTTGGGAAGGTGAGGAAATGGAGGCTCAGAGCCGCTGGGTGACTCCTCCAAGTCTCAGAGCAAGCCAAGGGGCAGTGAGGGTGTAAACTCAAGGCTATACATTTTTTTTTTTAATATGTTATGCAATGATTCCAGAGGGGAGAATTGGGGTTTACAATTTTAAAAGCTATCACCAGTTAAGCTTGTAGGGGATCCGAACCAGGACACTGGTGTATAACAAAAGGGGGAAAAAGAGGGAAAGCCCAGTATCCAAACTGGGCGGTACCTTCCTTTACCTGTAGATACTGGGTATGGCCACCACCTGGTGCAGCACAAACGGCAGACATCAGATCTCTCTTTTTTTTTTTTAATTGACGTATAATCAGTTTACAATGTTGTGTCAATTTCTGGTGTACAGCATAATGTTTCAGTCATCCATATAGTACATAGATTCATTTTCATAATAGGTTACTACAAGATATTGAGTATAGTTCCTCATAATGAGCCCTCTCAAACCATAAATCAAAGGATGGTGAAAATGGTTTGATTGTTACTCACAGGCTGGCAGCTATTTTATCGTTTGTTTGTTCTGGACAGAAAAGATCTCAGTGACAGAATAATGGGTAAAAACACCTCATAACACTGTACACTCAGCCTCATTCCCACAGTGAAAATAATTCATCTCAGAACAGGCTGCAGAAGAGCAGGGCTCACCATACCTTCCACCACCAACAGCTCTCTATCTGAACTACCCTTAGTGGCCCTAACACGTTAGGACCCCAAGCTGCGACCTCCGTAATAGGCTCTCTGTCGACCCACTTTTAGTACATGGTGCATTCTAATCTCTCCTCAAGTTACTGAAAGTCTCAAGGTTGCAGAACTGCCAGAGGTCCTGTAATGCTCTCTACAAAATGGTTTACTACAGACCCAAGAAAATGAAATAAAATAAATATACTTGGAAAATATTTCAATACCAAAAATAAATAAAAATATTAAATATCATATGTTAGGCACTGGACTAAGCAGGTGTGCATCTGTGTGTGTGTGTGTGTGTGTGTGTGTGCACGTGTGCATGTAAGTAATACGTTACAGATGAGAGATCTGAGAGTCTGGGTAAGATGTGAAATAAGACGCCTCCCATTTTAGACATCAGTTAAGCCAAGGGATGTCAGTAATGACAAGGCATCTACTCTCTGACCAAGCTAGACCGAACAATTCTACTCCTAGGAACGCATCCTAACAAAACAGGCAACACTGCATGCAGTAATGCATGCACAGTGACATTCACTCCAGCATGGGTAAAAAAAAAAACTGGAAATAATCTTAAGTGTCCACAAAGAAAAAACTGATTATTAATTGTGGTCATCCTTGCCATAGTTATTATGCAGCCATTAAAAATGATTCAGTAAATCTATGTCTGTTGACACAAAAAACATCCACAGGTATCTTAAATGAAAATATGGGTAGATCGTAGAGCAATAAATACAGTATGATTCCAATTTTGTTTTCTGCAGAAATGACTGAGCTGAAACTGAAGTCTGCTGAGGATGGAGGGGGCTGACCCTTTCCAACACAGGGGAAGCATCACCTGCAAAAAGCCTTGGGCCGGTGGACGCCCAGGGAACCGGGGGTGGAGAGAGCGAGAGAAGCCACCTCAGGGTGGTAAGGGAATAGACCATGCCGAGCACTGGAGGCTCGGTCAGGGAGTCTGGTTTTCACCGGAGATCGATGAGAAGCCCCCGAACAGTCTGTATGTCACACATGAGGCACAGGGGGTTCCAATGATGCTCAAGGCCACGCAGTGAGCGAGTGGTAGAGCAGGGTCTGGCTGGGGCCTGTATGAAGAGCCCAAGCCTGGTCTTAACTTTCAATCACCGACTTCGGTGGATCCCAGCCTCCTGATCAAGTGCATCCTGCCGAGGCCTGTTCCGTCTCTTTTTAGGCTTGGTTTCTCTATTTCCCTCTTCCTTTCTCTCCTTCCTCTACCTCCTTCTGCTTTCCATAAAACCACAGAGAAAGCCCACCGATCAGTACATTGTCCTTATCCCCTAAGGGGTCCTTCCAGTCTTGATAAAACTGGACCTTCCTAGTTCCTCCCCAATTGAATTATAATCAGCCAACAAGCTGGTTGTATAACAACCCACAATTTCAAATGGCCTTTTAAATCTGGGTTAAATCAAAGGCTGTTTGAATCTTTAAGCTCTATTATTGCTTTGTATGTTATATAAGGGTTCCTTTCCTTTATGTCTGTATGTGAGAAAAAAATAAAAAGTTACTATACACCCCTCTAAATCAGTATTTGAGTTTGTGAGAATAATTTAATGGGAAGTTTAGAAAATCCTATATCAAAGTGTAACCTTAACTGGGCCTCCTGAATTTAAATTTGTTTTAAAACTACTGAATTTCAAAGTAAAAAGAAATTTTTAAAAAATCTTCTGGACTGTTTTCTAAACCGTAGAGCCACACATCTCTAGTAAAGTCGATCAAATTTGATTAAGACGAAATAAGCAGAGCCCTCCAACCCAACTCAGGATTCTTTAAGCATGTGCACCACGCCCTCTGCTGGCCCCAGCGCATGACCACAACTAGCAAGAGGTTCCAGGGGAAAGGGCAAAATGTTCACCTTCCTTCCACTAGCATGGAGTTCTTCCTTTCTGAATGATGTGCAAAAGTTCCATTACTTTCTGTCTCTTTCACTTTCCCTTCTCCAAAATATCATACTCATTTTAAAGACTTAGAGGATCATGATATAAGGGTTAAGTTTAAATTATTTCCTCTAAATGAAGGATAGGTTACAGGTAATCCGACATTAGAGAGTACTAAAAACCCATTTAAATCTAGTTTTGAAATATCTTCCTAACTAGATGTGGCTTCAGGTAACAGGAAAACTTATAAGCATACTGGTTGCGAGAAGAAAATGACAATATAGAACATGCTGGGTGCTAGGGACTAAATGTTTGCTGTCAAATAATCCAGAGTGGATAATGCACAGCTGTTCGACAATAAAATCTAACCATTCTATTTTATGATAAGTTGGCAAAGGTGAATTAAAATTAATTGGCTTGCCCAAGACTCTTAGCAAGCCGGAGATAACAAAGGATTTCAAACTTCAGATCAGAAAATCTGAGTCTCAGACTTGAGATAAAAGAGTACAGAGCCAACTGAAAAACATCTTAATGATTCTCCTTTAAAACCCAAAGCAGATTTGCTTTGCCTCTGCTCACATCAACTCCCTTAAAGGCTGTCATCATAACCTTGCAATCTTGCTTGCTGAACTTCAATTCCAGAAACATTTATTGATTGACCAAGATACTGTGCTGGGTACTGGGGACACAAGGAATAATCTGGAACTCACAGTCTGATATAGAAGGCAAGAGTGTGAGGAAATAAACTATAAATGATGCTAAGTGCAGGCAGTTGGGCAGTGGGGTGGGGAATGGTATGAGAAAACGCCACAGAAGAGATGCTAGATTTGGAAAGATGCAAATTCAGGGAGAAGCCTAAACAGAGGGACCAGTACATGCACCTTCATGGAAAATACACATGGGATTTCAGGAGTGTGCTGGTAGGAAAGTAGAATCAGTAGAATGGCTTTAAACCAGGGGGTGGAGGGCTCTCCTTATTTCGTCTTAATCAAACTTGATCGACTTTACTAGAGATGTGTGGCTCTACGGTTTAGAAAACAGTCCAGAGGATTCTTTTAAAATTTCTTTTTACTTTCAAATTCAGGAGTTTAAAAACAAATTTAAATTCAAGAGGCCCAGTTAAGGTTACACTTTGATATAGGATTTTCTAAGCTTCCCATTAAATTCTGCAAGAGTGTGTATCAAGGGTGAGGTGGTGAGTGGGTGAAGGAAAGGCTGGAGAAGTGGTCCAAACAGATCGTGGAAGCCTTGCCTGGTCCCTACTCTACATGTGACGTGGACCTTAATCTATCAGTGTCAGAAATATGAAATTCACCCTGTAATTGACAAAAATCCACTGAATGGCTTTAAACCAGGGAGAAGGAACAATCACATTAGACTTTGGAAAAGATCAAAAAGAGACCTAACTTTTTATACAAGTTTTTCTGCAACCATAGCCAAATTCCCTTCCATTCTTCATGGTTTATCTACTTTTAAAAGAAATGGTAGACTAGTATTAGAGTGAGCTATAAAGGTGAATAAAAGCAAATCGCTTTAAGTAGTCAGCACCTTGTATGTCATCAGTGATGTTCAGTGAACACTGGATGAGCAGGCAGTCAGGACCCCTCTCCTGGCACATGCATGCCGATTAAGTTACAGAAAGTTAGCTGATGCACACAAGCTTTGTGAAAAGTTAGCAAATTTCCCAGAGGCAAAAATGAAGCACATAATGCATTTGAACACATAAGCCTCAAAATTTCAACTGAACATGAAATAAGGCCACTGATTCTGCCTATTCATTTCCAGTAACAGAAAAGAATCAGTTCTCCAAAATTAAGCTGCACAAACAGTACCTCTCACAATGTTTTCAGAATGTATGTCATTATTTTTAAATTTCCAAAAGTGGAGCTCCAAGATCTGTAAAAGTTTAAAACGCTCTCTTAAGCAGTTGGTGTCTTTAAAAGAGACCTCAATCTGAAAATACAGACATTTCCCCTAAATGGGGCCGCTGGGATTAGCAAATCACAATTTCCAGAGTGAATCCTTTCTCCTTTAAGTCAAATGCCACCAGAAAGAGGACACTTACGCAGAATATATGCATTTTTAAACTCAATTCACCAACCAAACTGAAAGTGATTTATGACGCGTTTCCCTCTTGTTCTCGCCTCTGTCCTCACCCCCGGCACAAACACCAGCCAAGCTCCTCAAAGCAGGCTCGGAGCGGAAGGAAGAAATCTACCACTGCAAGGGTTTTTATAGACCAGGAAGCCACTCCTGTCCACAGACTTAGAGAAAATGAACAATTCTGATAGCACCCCCTAGTGACCAAAAGCACTTTTCTGACCAAATGAACTGCATTTTAAACTGACTGAGAGCAATGCATTTAACATTTTTAAAAAAATAAGGAAAACATCAATGAGCTTACACTCTGGGAACATCTGTCCAGTTAAGCAATAATTTTTACCTCTGGCCAACTGTTCTCTCAGCTCTAAAATAGGAAAAGTAACATCCTCAACACCACAGCCCTCCCCCTGCTGAGCACGTGAGTCCCTCAATAAGATACATTACCAACACATACGGCTGTTGTTGAACAAGGGGAAGGGGAAAGGAAACATGAAGCAGTAAGACACACGGCACCCCGGGACCTACCTGGATCATCAGGAGTGTTTCACGTTAAACCTCTAACATCCATGGTGGCGGGCATGGAATTCTGTTCACTTCTCCTCCGCAGTTACCAAACACCCTGACTCCCTCCTTCCTCCTACCTGCCTGGCTCTGAGGACTGCAGCAACCAGTGAACCTTCTGGAAACAGCCCACTGCCACCTAGAACTGTTTGACTACAAACACTGGAAGCTCTCCAGTCATATCTTCAAAAATCAAGATTTGTATTTTTGACATGAATGATGTAAAATGTTACATTACTGTGGTTTGTTTAAAGAGAAAATGGAATTCAAAATGAAAGTGATAATAATGAGGAGTACCTAAACCATCACCCTTCAACCCCCTGCCCAGGGGAAAAAATGCCCCAACTGACTGAGGTGCCCAGTGCTCAGTACCAGTGTCTAGGAGCTCAGCAGGGGCTTAACATCCTTCAGACCCTTCTACTCCAACCAAATCAGAGACCTCCAATCAAGCTGAGAATTCCTGCTCCCCTTGCATTCCACCACCACACGGAATTAAAACCCATCGCTGCCCTCTGCTGGGCAGACTTGGAACAGAACTAAAGTCCACCCACCAAGCATTTGAAATCGCTTCATTTTTTCTCTGATTTCTTGGTAATATATAACCTTCAATATCTTATAAATTAATTACAAGGTTCCAGGAAGGAAAAAAAGCAGTTCTGCAGAAGTTCAGAGTCATTTCCCCTCTTCATCAACTAAAAGAAGAGACTGGTAGTAAACTGGGAGGCTGGCTTCAAACTCGGTCACTATATGGCTGCGTGGCCTTGGTCTGGGCCCAAGCTCCCTAGGTCTCAATTTCCAGGTCTGCAAATTAAAGGAGCGTGAACCGGGAGATATTTATGGCCCTGGTCGCTCTTTTCCACTCATACCTCAAAATACTTAGAGCTTTTTTTTTTTTAGCCAGTCTTAATAATCTAACATGTCATATGCTCTGCCCTCTTACTCAGGACTTCATTGATTATTATAAGGCTGCCGTAATGAGATAAATGTAACTTAAATGCTCTGCATGCACGTGAAGACCCACTACATACTTCTAAAATACCGGTCTCCTGCATCTGCAATGATCATTCTCCTTGTTTACATGACAGTCACAACAGCCATTGCTGGATGAGGATGGGCTATGAGTCAAACAGAGCACCAGACATCCTGTGCAGATCAAGTAAGTGTCCTTGGCTCCATCTGACAGACTAGGCTCAGAGGTTCAGCAGCTTGCCCAAGGAAGGACACAGATCCAGCTACTGCTGCTTCCACACCCAGTGTGGGAGCTGGAGCAGTACCATTTCCACCTCCCCCTAAATCCGAATGTCACACGCTAGCAAAGCGTTCCTGGTCTGCAAGACTGCTTAGAGATCACAGAGAAATCCTGTCGTTAACATCCTATGAATGCACAAACACAATGACGCAAAGCATCAATGTTTTCTCAAAAAAAGAACTAATGACCCAGTACAGTAAGTACATTCACTTGACCTTTTAGTGTTTAATATAAAGAAGGAATGTAATATTAATGAATTCCTCCTATTGAGAGGTAATTGTGTTTACAGTGAAGAAGCCGGCAGGTACCTCCTTAGGCATGTGATCGAAGTTAGCATCACCAGCGAAGGAACAAATCAACACAATGTGCCACTTAGCAGGATATGCCAAGAGGAACACAGCATCGCTTCTGAGATATTCCTGTCAAAATGCATAAACTGAACCTAATCGTGAAATATGAGAGAAACCCAAACTGAGGGACATTCTTGAAAATAACTCTCCTGTACCCTTCAAAAGTGTCACAGTTGTGAAAGAAAAAGAAAGACTATTCCAGATTAAAGGAGACAAAATCAGATAACACACCTACATGGTTCTGGATTAGAGCCTCGAGCAGACAAACGACTAATGAGAAAACTGGCAAAATTGGAAAATGTTTTATGAGATCTGAAAATTAAACAATAGCACTGGTCACTGTTAATTTCCTGACTTAGATAACTATACTTTTATGGAAGAGAACAGCCTTGTTTTTAGAAAATATACACTGAAGTACATTTAAAGATACAGGACATCATGTCTGTATCTTTGAAATATTTCCAAAGAAAGAGTAAGAGAAAACATACACAGAAATTTTTGTAACTTTTTTATAAGTCTGAAATTATTTCAAAATAAAAAGTAAAAACACTACAAGTTATCAATATATATCAAGTATTAAATAAATGTGAATTGTAATATTCCTACTTATGGATTCCTAAGCACACATGAGGACCAAAGGGTGCCAACAGCCTTGGGTCCTTAATATGAAACCAATCTTACAGCCTAAGAAATTCCGACCCACAGACACAATGGTTCCACCCAAACGTAGCAGTGGTAGGATATCCCATTCCTCATTCTGATAATCACTAACCATTTCTAACTTCTCAATTTCATAATTAAGAAAATTCAAACAAAAAAATCCTCCAGGGATTCTACTTCCCATGAAAACACAGGCACCATAATAAAAAGACAAGCTGTGTGTCACACTTCCCCGCCGGATCCCTTCTCCAGCCAACACTCATTTTGGCTAAGCAGTCAGCATTTAAGCAGGGGCATCCCTTTGCCCCTGTCCTGCCATTGGTAGGTTTTAGCCACAGAAAGTGTGCAAATATGAGTGTGAATGTGGTGACTCAAGGTTCACGTCACTGACGTGAAGCAGAGGCATCAGCCAGCTCTGACGCTGAGATGCTCCCACGGAGAGGGCACACAGCCTGGAGCGTCTGCCTGTGACTCTAACAGAATGACTGACACCCTTCTCTGCCCAGCGAATCCAGTAGTGTAAACGATGGAACATCACATAGTCAAGCTTTCAAACCCCAAAAGATGGCTAGAGACAGGCCCCTAAAAAGACACATGGGAAGAAGTAATGGCTAGGAAGCCTTTTCCTCTCACGCATGAGGACAAGTGAAAAGTTGAGAAAGAAGTTGTACGGCCGCACCTAACCCTGCTCTCATGGGTCATCACAGCACGGTTCTGTGTAGCAGTTATAACGTGTCCTGTGGTCCAGGAACATGAAGCCTCTCACCACCCTTCATCACATCTCCACTTCACAGACAGAAAACTCGGGGCAAAAGAGAATTAAGAAGATCCCTAAATGACACTGTCTTTCAGCAGGACCCAGAAAGGACCAAATACTCTGCGCCTCCAGGAAAACAAAAAACCAAACATCCCTAACTTCTGCAATTACCACATCCAAGAAGATCATTTTATATCACTGAATTACCAGAGAAGGTAATTCTCACTGGTCTGTTTCTACTTTTTTTTATACTTTTTTCCTAATTTAGAGGAGCTGATTTGGATGCAGACAAGACCGCCTACCCACGTGGAATTATGGCTCCACAGACTCCCAAGAGCAGCTACGGTACCAGTCCCTCTGTCCTAAATGTGAGTTATTCGTGTTACAGAAAAATACATATTGAAAAATATCCCTTAATTTTGATTACCCCAAGGGAGGAGAAGCAGAGACCATGTTTCTGACAACAAATTTCAACTCAACATGGTTGCCTTAGCGCCCAGAGCTCAGTCAACAGGCCCAGTTGTCACGGTCAGCACTGGTGTATCAATCAACTGCCTGTTTCCGTTTCAAAAACAACAAACTGAGGAGATAAGACTGAAGGGACCACCATCAACGAGTGGCCTCTGAGGAACAAAGCCACACCAAGCAACCAGAGGACGACGTACTAGGAGGGCCGCCGCACACAGGGAGGCAGGGGCCGCGCAGATGCCAACGAGACAAGTCCAAGAATGAATGACGCAATAATACTGAAGACTCCCCCGTATCAACTTTTAAATTAAATTTACTTATACACTGCAAGAACGTAAGACAAACAAAGTCATCCTACCGCAAAGGTTTTCAATGCACATGGCGATTAAAATAACACATACTTCCTAGTGGCCAAGCTTACAATGAGAAGTTTCATATAAGGAACAGCACAGCCCCTTTTCAACATCACGGGTCCCAGGGAGGGAGGGAGGTTTGCCTCTTACCGGGAATCCTAAGAACACGTATATGCCGACCATTTGGAGGTTTGAGTGAGAGGCAAACAAGAGTTTCACATGGCCTGCTCTGAGAGCACCCGCTGCAAGTGCTCAATGAGTCAGCACACATCCCTGGGCACTGCTTGTGCACCAGACATGCACTGTGACTGCTGTCGCTCTGCTCAGCGCACCTGCCATGGAAGCTACGGGCAAGGAGTGGACTGTAGCCAATGACCAAAGTGCAGTTTAACATAAGAATTACGACAGGAAAATAGCCAATTTAATGCAGCCAGAGCGCCAGAAAAACATTATTAGGGGCCACTTACTTCTACAAGACATTTAAAGAACTAATTTATATTTTCTCTTTACTCCTCTGTGTGACTGAGATGTGTGGCCGTTTTCCATTGGAAGGGACGGATGACGAAACAAGCCCTGAGGTTTCAATCTAAGATCAAGGGGCAAGTTAAAAGGCCGACGACATGGTTGGAAAAACGTTCCCCCAAACGCTGGCTGCTTATTGTTGAAGATACATGCAAAATGAAATCTGGGACACACAACACACTGATATTAATAGTATGTAATAAATAATGTAATTATCTTTTTAAAAAAAGAAGACAAGGTGAGAATCTGAACAGATTCTTCATCTTCTCAAACTGACGGGATCTCAAAGGCAAGCAGGAGGTATGTAGTGAAAACCATACGTGGTTTCAGTTTGGCTGGAGTTTAGAAGATAGCTGACCCTTCAATACAGGTTTGAACCACAAGAATCTGTTTACACGTAGATTTTTTTCAATAGTAAATACAATACCACACAATCCACAGTTCGTGGAATCCGTGGATTTGAAGAATCGCACACACGCAGGGCCAACTATAAACTACACTTGGATGTTCTACTGCGCAGACGGTTGGCGTGCTGTTCAAGGGTCAACCGTATACAGCAGGAAGTTGAAACGGTGCCATGAATTCGAGGCTAAGGAGCTTGGTCTTTATTTGACAGGAATTTTTTCCCTCTCATTTATTTGCTTTTGCTTATGTTTAATTTGAGGGATCATTTTTTCTCTTTGAGCAATTCAGTGACATGATTAGAAAGTTAATCTTGCACTAGTGTCTAAAAGGGGGCAGAAAGGAGGAATGGGGGAAGAGAGGAGTTAGAAATCCTCTGCAACTGTTCAGTTGAAAACGGGGAAAACATTCTGAGAAACGCTGCAGAGGAAACGTGGGGAGGACCTGGAGCGGGTTTACGTGGGGAAGACAAAGGAGGAGTCCTCAGATATAAAATAATCTCAGAGTTCTGAGACTGGGGAGGCTCAGCAAGAAGCGCAGAGCACAGGGAGACTGGGCGCGAGAGGGAAGACCAAGTGTCGGGAAGCACTGCGCGAGTCGCTGGTGGGGTGAGGCTGGAGCTCTGGGAAGGACGCAGGCCTGGAAAAGCCCATCTCAGGGACAGCCACAGGATGAGATCAGACAGACTTCTAGCAACAGAAGTGACACCCAAGAGTCCAAGGCAACGGCTTTCCAATAGCTTTCTTCATCTTGGGCTGACACTTTAGTTCTCTGATCAAAGACCCCATGCTGGACTCCGACACCCCAGGGAAGCTCCACGGGCACCTCCCTCAGCCTTCTGCATGGAGCCCTGCACTGTGTCGGGCACTCCGACTTTCTGTTGCCTCAAAGTAAAGCTTCTCTGTGCTGCTCCTTAGGACATCTGAAGGTCCACCTGATGGACAACCGCCAAACATTCACTCTTCCCTCAGAGCTGCCCCAGAGACCAACCCTGCCTCCGGTCTCCAGAGTAAACCCAGCAACCCCCCAACCCTCACCCAGCCCGAAAGCCCAAGAGCCAGCCCACCCCAAAGGATTCTGCAGGTCCAGGAGAGATGCTCAGATACCCATACAGAGTAGGTCATTTCCCAAAGCCTGTTTCCAAATCTGCTTCCAGCAATTCTAAAGCATCAGCTAAATGCATTTCACACCCAAAGTTTTAGAAAAGGCAACGTGTGGAAGATAACAGTCCAAATTACTTACACCTAGTCATGATGAGACACAATCTCTAATGCATATTTCTTTGCCAATTTTATTTATAGAGTAGATGACTCAGACTCATACCAGCTTTCCCTGTAACTATGAATTGTAAAAAAGGGGGGAAAAAGGATCTTCCCCTTTCTAAATCTGTGACTACATGAATATTTAAAAATTGTAAATAATATAATTTTAAAACCAAACTAAATGAAACCAAACCAGAGGTTAAATTTTGTTAGGTTTCATACCATAATCAAATCTGTAATTATAAATAAACAAATCTCTGGAAAAACACACAAATAAATATACTCACACATACCTACTCATACCTACCAAGGTGAAGAAAGCTGTTGGAAAGCCATTGACTTGGACACTCTGGTGTCTACTTTTGTTGCTAGATTAAAAAAAATCTAAAATCTAGAATGGAAAGCTTTTCCAGTAATTATTAACATAATTTAATTAACACAGCATAGACTACAAAAAACTCATGGGTGTTTTATAAGGGAAGAACCTATATCACAGAGATATTCAAAATAACCATTAAATACAAAAGTTTTATTTTTTGTTTTGTTTTCTCAAACTGATTAAAAATGACTGTTCCTCTTTGGTAAAGTCCAAAAAAAAAAAAAAAAAAAAAAGATTTGAAGATATTTTACCTCTCCAGTGTTTAAGCCTCAACACAATCCCCTCCCCCGACCTTCTTTAAGCAAAGCTGAGAAGCTAAGAAACGGAAAAGTGAGATCACTTTGAGTTTCACATTGTTTCCACACCCAAACACACAGCAGCAAGCCGAGACATCCCAAATGCAAACACAGTTATCACAGTAATCACTAATCAGATAACCTCTAAATAATACATCCTGAGCGGTGGGAATCTTTTTCCTATTTTTCTGTGGGTTCCACTTCCCTGGGCGGGGAGCAGCTCCTCCTGGGGCAGGAGGGCTCATGGCGCTTACCTTTTTGGCTCTTTGGGCTATGTCTGGTGTTCTTGTAAGCAGCTTCTCAATCAGGTACTCTCTGTTCTGCAAAACAAATATTCCCAACGGTTTAACATCAAACATGATACACAGAAATTCATAGTGATTTCAAAATAGCAGATTGACTTGGGTTTTTAAGCATGTTACCTTGGCTTTCTGGAAGAATTTGCATTTTAAAAGTTCTGCTGCTGTGGGCCTGAAAGATCAATAATAAATGAGAGTTGAAACAATGACCACTCAATAAAGACGCTGCCTGGATGAAACAACTTAATTCTAGACTCTTTCTGGAAGACCCCAGTTTCAGGAATAACAAAACCAGAAATGAAATTAATCGGAAGGTGGCACCAAATAAAACAGTGCCAATTTTCCAGTTCTTTCCAAACACCTCTGCTGCAAAGCACATAAACTCCTGGAAGTAAAATATGTGGGGCACGATCAATTTTCCATCCTTCACCCTTACACTTTGCTCAGTGAATTCAGTGTTTCTGAAAGGTGGCAGACTGACACATCTGTGAGCTAAAGTCCTATATTTATTAAGAAGCTGAAAAGGCTGCAGTGTGAGCCTATCAAAGAAACTACAGTCCACAGTGTTCTATGATTTGTCCCGTGAGTCCTCAAGAGTGGCAGTTCCTGCAAGGAGCCACGCATCATGCGTATAAGTCGTCTGCCCGCCGAGTAACCCTGTTACACAGACTACTGTTTTTCAGAGGAGGGTAAACGTGACAGTGGGTAATAAAATGTAAATTCATATAAAAGCAGGACAGGATTGGTCTGATTGTATCCTCATGATGCCATTTAACTCATTTCTCTAACCTGTATTTCCCATAAAGTTGGGTCTGAAGGCTTGGCTGGGCTGACTCAAGCATTTCGGGGAAAAGTACGTCCTAGGTGATGCACCTGGGAGGCACATGATGATAGGTAATTTCACGGGGAGTCATGCTAAGTTTAACTACGTGGTCCCCAGGCCTGAGGTCTCTCCACTGTTAAGGTAACGTTTTCCCCACTGCACTTGGCAAGCATTCTGCTAGATAATACTTTGGCATTATATGAATATCCTGTTCCGGAGAAACTTTCACCTGATGGGTTTTAGCATCTTTGTCTTATGCAATTATTTCATGGGAGATGGCAGGACACTGATTTTCTACATCTATCATTCCTCCTACATTTATTAACTAGCACTCTTCCACAGACTCACTCCCTTCATCGACAGTTCCTTCTGAACAGAGCAGCCATGCAAGAAGTATCACATGAACCTAGAGGACAGGACAGTCAGCAAGACGACAGTCCTGATCTCTTTAAAAAGGTGGTGTCATAGAAGAAAAGCAGAGACGTGAGGGGACTATTCTAGGTTAAAACAGACTTAAAGATACATAAAACCAATGCAACATGTGACCCCTTCCTGAATCTTGGGTTTGAAGAGGAGGGGGAGAAGCTATGAGAGACATTTAGAAGCAGAGGCATGTGAAAGTGCTGGGTATGGGGCAGTTTTAGGAAATCATTGCTCATTTACTTAGGTGTGGAAAAGTACTGTGGTTCCGTAGGAACTTGTCTTTATTTGTAGGGAATGTAAGCTGATGTTTAAAGTCTGTTACTTATTTTTAGACTGTTCAGCAAATAAAATGTAGATAAATAGGTATAGCAGATATGGAAAATGATTAATAATTGTTGAATCTAGGTGTTGGTGTAGAAGCAAAAACATTTCTGTATGTTTTAAATTTCTCACAGAAAAACTGGGAGGATGGAGGGGGGTTACTGAGTACCATTAGGTCTCCTCTCAGGCCGTGGGACAAAGAATAACATGTTAAGGGGGTGCAAGTTTAAAAGGAGTCCTCATACTTGAAGAGAGTGGACACCAGTGTTTTGGAAAGGAACTTCCACTAAAATGTTTCCAGGGACCAGACCCAAGCATATAGAAAAATAGGAAACATCACTAAGTGCAACAGTGTACAAACCGTATACATCTACAGAGGCCAGAAGCTGTATTTCTAGGCAAAGCAATTTTCTCTTTAAATTGTTACTGCTCTTTTCCTCAATTTCAAGCACAACGCTGGTTACAGTACCAAACAAACACCCCAAATCACCATACTCACTGCAATCAATCACAGCCCTAACTGCTTACTGCCTTGAATAAAGGTCTGAACAAGAGCTGGGCCACGTTGTACATTTTGGGTTCCATAGTAAGCCGGTTCAAATTCACCAATTTGTACCTTGTACCTTGTTTACCAAGCACTAGAACTCAAAAGGATACTATTCATTTACATGATTGAACTTTGGGTTTTTTGGTTTTTTTTTTTTTTTTAATGTAGACAATTCTTACTGACTGTCAGCAAAATTTCTGGCCTCCAGTGACTCCAAATTCATCCTTTCATTCTCTCGGGAAACACGTACTGAGCATCTGCCATTTGTCAGGCATCGTGCTCGGCCGGTGCCAGGCGCACTCTAATGACTACGCAGACAGAAACACTACCCCGAGCAGCTTACGAGCTGGCAGGTGAGAGTCAGAGCACGCTGTCCGCCTGCAGGAGGAAGGTCAGGACACTCAAACATGTGGCCTGTGCTGGGGAACGGACAGGGCTCCTGGGAGAACACAGAGGGGAGCCATTATACAGGGGACTGAGCATGTCTGGCACCTCACAACGTGAAACAAAATTTTAAAAACCAAGAAGCATAAAAAATAACTTAAGATTTAACTTCTAAAAGTGAAAAGAAAAAAATCTAAGAAAACCAAGATGATTAAGGAACTCAAGGCCACTGCTGTGGTTGAAACCCTCATCCTCTCTGGCCAGTACAGTTACAACACAGCCTCCTGGCTGGTCTCTCTACCACCTTTCTCTTCCTCCTGCCAACCCATCACCCACACTGCTCCCCAGTTGGCTGCTACACAAAACCAATTTCTTATCCCTCCCTGTGGATTTCAGTGGCCTGAGAGCCTGGTTCCTCCAGCCTCATTTCCCACCATGCCCCATGCAAACTCCATCCTCCAACTGCAGAGATGGTCTCACAGAGCACACATCACTTTCCTTGTTTGAGTATCTTTTGTATCCAACTGGCACACCCTTGCTCAGCAGTCAAGAACCAATTTAAATGTCATTCATCTTCAGAGATGCTTCTCCCAGCTCCTACAAGGAGAATTCACTGTTCCCACCTTGGTGCTCACACAACCCACTCACACTTCTTTCGGTAATAATCTGTCCCTGTATTTCCCTGCCTCCACTCTACTAGTTATAAGCCCTTCCAAGACAGGGACCACACAGTATTTATTTTTTCTATCCCCAATGCGTACCACAGATCACAAAACTGCTACAGCTCAATTTCATACCACAATCAAATATGGGGTAAACGTGATGCTACTTCAGACATTTGGGCACCGAACCACAACTCCTGGAGCAAGAGTTAGTCAGCACCAAATTCCAAGCATCTGCTCAATATTGCAGGAACAGGAGAGTGATGCAATGAAAATCAGACTCATGCTACAAATGAAAAAAAAAAAAAAGGAAAGAGGTACATCTGTGCACAGTGGAGGCACTGAGGAGGGCAGCCAAGCATGCCTCCCTCTCTCCTCTGCACCACCTCCTCCTGCTGCACACCAAGGTCAAGGGTAGGACCCATGTAGAGAGGAGGCTGGGAAATGCCAGGCATACCTGGAGATACAGGGCTGGGAAAATACTTCCCCTTCCACAGCAAGGTCATTTCTATGGTAACCAAAACTCTAAAAGGGGAAAAGCATGCTGCAGAGAAAACTCTTCTCTCCAGACTCCACCCTTAGCTTTCATCAATCAACACAGAAACACAAGGACAGGAGAAATGAGAAATGGAAAGAAATGAGAAATAAGAAGCCACATTCCTTTCTTAACAGGCTTAATATTTACGTTAAATAATAGGTCACTATTCTACACAGAGAAGAACTAAACAGCAGGTCCTCTGTAGAGTCGAATCCCACATGTGCCAAACTATCTCTATAGAAAGTATGGGAAAATGGAACCGGAAAGAATGAGGACAATGAGGCAGGAAAGAAAGTGACAGAAGGTGTGGGAAAAGCCGAGGTGTGTGCTGCCCAACTGACTTTAGGGTTTCTGTGTGTTCTGTGTGTTTTATTCTTATGCTATAGCAGTCACCAGCATAGGGTTAATGTGGAACCATCGATGCTGCCAGCCCCTCAGCTAAGTAGTACTGAAGAAAGAATTCTGCACCTTATGTCTCTGTGGCCACTAACAATTATCAAGCAATACAACATAATGTAAATACAAACATTGATGAGAAATGCTAAAATGCTATCCCAGCAACCAAAATGATGGCCCAGGCTTTGAATAATGATTCAATTTTAAATTCTTAAAAACAATGTAGGAGTCTACAAGTACCAACAGTCTCTCAGAAGAGAATCTCTTAAAGGATTCAAATGCATATGGATGAACCAAAGTCCACTGAGACTTAAAATAATTTTCAAAGGATTCAGGATGAATGTGATACAGTTTAAACAGTTCTAAAATTTCCATTTTAATTTCTAACAATACACTGACCTCTGGCAGAGCTGCATCTTTCACCCTGCCCTTCCCCCCAGAAGAAATATTCAAGTTTTTTTGTTTCTAATGGATTTATCTATGCAACATCCACCCCTTTCTTGCTCAAAAAAAAAAAAAAAAAAAAGCCAGCTCCTTTTACAGTAGCTATCCATATGAAGTATATAACCTATAAGATTAAGGCTTATTTTTTTAGGAATAGCAAAATGTTCTGCTATGCAAATATAAGCAACTCTTTGTCTATGCAAATGCAGAGAGCACAGACTTGGAGGAGGCAAAAAGCTCCCAATACCCAGCTCTCCTGGAATAGGAAAGTTCCCTGAGCTCTCAAGGCTGACAGCACAGCTCCTTCTCAGCTAGCCTGAGGGCTCCCGCATAGGACTGATTCTGTCCCAGTCACCATTCCCCTGTGATACGTTTTCATTCATTGCTAAAAGGCAAGACCAGGGTTTTGGTACCACTCAACTGTTTTTAGATTACAAGTAGACGATCTGACTGCTAGTGACAGAAATAAATATAAATGGGCAAAACTCTTGCCTTCATTCCTCAACCCACTCAAATCTGGTATGGCTCTGTACCTGTTTTCAGTGAGTCCACAGCATCCCCAAATTGCAAGTTCCCATTGTCTGCAATTGCTCAGGAAATACCACTGAGAATGCAATACAGACCAGTCACTGTGGATATGAAGATAGAAAGATGAGAGGCACAGATTCTCCTAAATGAGGAATTTTCATGAGGAAACTGAATGTGTAAGTCAATGTACCCAGTGTGCTAAGTGCTACAAGAGACACAACTTCAACAAACTGCAGGAAAACCAGGAGTTGCAATCACTCCACTTAGTCAGGAAAAATGGAGATCCTAATTTCCTGATCACTCAGGAATGCTCAGGCCCTGTGTTATCTGCTTTTTTCAGGGCATTACCTCACTCCATCCTCACAGCAATCCTGTGACATGGTGTTATTGGGCCCATTTAACAGCCAAGGAAACTAAGTCATGCAGATGATGATAAAACAGAGCTACGAATCTCACCCAGATGTCTCTAACTTGAAGAAGATGGGGTCTTCTTCAAGTTATTGAAAGACAGGTGGACAGGAGACAGAAGAAGAGGAAGAATCCTTGGACAACAAAAGCAAAGGCAGGAAAGATTCACAATTTCCTTCAGAATTATGCAACAATTAAATGTTTACTTATTAACTCAGTAACAAATACATAGTTTTAAATTGCATCGTATCTAATAAATAACTCAACAATATTACTTTTTTCCATTCTTACATTTCATGGATCTTTTCCCCTCCCAAACTTCCCACATCACATCTTTTCAGTAAAAGAGTCACCAGGGAAATTTCTGCCCAACTAACACTCTCTGATACAGAGGACAACTGAGCAAGAGTGAGAATAGATTATGATTTACAGAGAAAACACTGAAGTCCTTAAGCTATTAATACTCTGTAGACCAATAATGTCACTAGGAGAGCAGTCTGAGGGAAAGAGTTTGTAAGAATTCGAATATACGGTGCATGGCTCTTTTCTAAAAGTGTTGTTATTGTTGTTTGGTAGGAGGGTGAGAACCTGATATCTGAGGTATATATATCATATAATTAGTTAAACTTGGAAAGACTTTCAAGATTACTAAGAAATAAGGATGGCTTATTAAATATCATGTATGGCAGTCTAATTTAATTTATTCTGACCAAATTACAAATCTCCTAAAGAAATGTACTGTTGTATCATTAAGCACACTAACAATTCCACCCTGCCGAATTATTTTATAAGAGCTGGAATTGTGCAATGTTACACATCACTACCACTAGGTGGGGTCTCACAAGTTCGAGAACCACCAAGACCATCAATCATAACCCAGTGCTAAGCGGGAAGACAAGTACTCCTCTGAGCTGCAGAGCATCAGATTCTGTTTCCGTGGTGATGCCAAAAACTTCTGTTTGGAGATGACACCAAATACAAGGGGAAGGCAAGCAAGCGTTGCACCCCTCTCGCAATAAAGAGTTTCAAGATGCTTAAAAGACGAGAGTCTTTAGACCTGGCTCTGTGGGAAAGGAGATTGATATAGGAAAGATTTCAGACATATTCAGTAAAATGTAAAGGAATGAAGACAGTAGCTGCAAAGAACAGGTAAGATAATGGAAACTGTGTTTATTCTAGAGAAGGGTGGCCTCCTCAAATAGGAGAGCACGGTGTAAAGGCAAGAGACTTCAGTTTCATAAAGAACTTAAGAATAAAGGAATTCTTCGAAAAGCCAGGTCCTTCTCTGAAAAAGAAAGTTGCAGAAGAGAAGCCAGTTGTGATGTTTTGGAATCTAAGTATCAAGTCGGAGCCTTGGGTGGATGGGGGTGGCCAGTACCTCCTCAGCAGCCTCTCCAGGTGAGGTGTGTGGCCCACGTTCACCGTCTGTCAGGGCAATGCCGCACACGGCCGAGCACCACAGAGGGACTCTACCCAGCCAAGGTCTGAGTGCGGAACACGTCATGAACCCTCTCTGACACTGGGCTCAACTCTCACTACCCGGGATACTTCAAAGTCACAGAAATGAAGAAGGAAGAAACCAACTCAGAAAACACACCACAGTGCAGGGCAACAACCCAAGAACAAAGAGGAAATACTGAAGTTAATTTAAAACCCTTTGCTTCTGTTTATATGATTAATCTTTCAAATGTAAAAAATGTTAATCTTCTTTACCAATAATCTTTTAAACAGCACAAACAACTTGTTCTGCAGCTAAAAGGAAGTTCATGCAAAATTCAATAGCTCTGCCTGGTTTAGACTGGAGCCGGCAGGATATTCAAATCCTGAGAGGTCAGCTCAACCTACACAGTGCAGAATATTAGCTCAGCTCCTGAGTGTGCCGCTGCCAATTTCTTCTGATTTCTGTTTTACTTCATTTCCTTTGATGACAGCGCCCACACCTAACAAGCACAGTGAATCTTATTAACACTAAAAATTTTCCTCTGCCTCTCCCCCGTCCCTACTCACTTCTCTCCCTCCTGGGCCCAAGCTGGTCTTCCACTAACAGGCTGGAAATCTGGGGACCAGAGCTGGGTTTCCCCTTCAGGTGTCCTCACACAGCCTTGTGTCCCATCCACAAACAAAGTTTTGTCATGACTCCAAGCAGGTCATTCGCTCATCCACTCAGCCTGACATACCTTTTGGAAGGATCTTTCTGAAGACACAGTGAAAGTAATTTTCGAAAGGACTTGCCGTACTTTTTCATCATTTCCTTATCCTCTACTCCTGTTTCTAAAGTGGGGGGATCGTTTTGCAAAGTCAGCATTAACACCTGCAGCGGAAATAAACAGAAAGATAGAATCTCAGGACAGCAATTGCTACAATTGAGTTTTTCATTTTTCACCAAAGCCTCAAAGACCCTCCTTGATTAGGTACAAACGTGCTTTCCTATGATTTTCATTTTCTAGAAAGTGTGTACGCAGAGTATTCATTTTCCTTCCCAAACCTGTTCACGTGCCCTTTAACCTTTTTGTTATTCCCCCCAGAACTTAAAAAATCTGCTCTACGTGTCAAGAGTGGTCTCCCAAAGGGATCAGGACAGAGCTTCCTGGGAACTGGCTCTCATACAGCCTGGAGGAGCACGTAGCTCCAGCAGCAGCTCAGTGAAGGCTGGGGCTCTGGCAGGGAAAGGGGCAGCGCAGGGCAGAGAAAGAGTGAACGTTCATGTGTCCAGGTCACTCCTAAGTAAGGAAGCTCCTGTACTCAAGGCTTCTGTAACACATTACCAGCCCTGAAAATAAATCCACAGCATCCCAGGAGGTAACACATGATTTCCTTTTTTTTTTTTTTTTAAATGAGAAAACATACAGAAAATTGCTTTAGGCTTGGCAAAATTGAGACAGTAAGACACTGAAAGATAACCAGGATGCAATTATAAGTTAGTAAAAACTATAACCACAGCAAAAGGCCATGCTGCTCTTGGAAAGGGACAAAACAACCTCAAAATACAGCTTTCACATCGAAAAGGTAAAAATGTCCACTCTTTCACATTAACATCAAAATTATTAACTATTAAAAAAGGGTAGAATCTGTAGCAAACGATTGACCTATAAAATGAAAAAACCTCACTAATGCATAAATAGGCCTTAACATATGCAAATACTATGCATGCCAGGACTCCTGGAGCACTTTCAGACGCGTGAGCAGTTGAAGGGTTCAAGTAACGTTTGCTGTCTGCGGAGGACAACAGCAAACAGAAGAAAGTGGGAGATCTGTGAGATCTGAAGTCCTGCAGGACTTTGGGCTGGGATTCAAGTGAAAAACACTAAGAAGTGGGAAAGAAAAAAAAAAAAAGAAGAAAAAGCAGAGAAAAACCAGATGGGAAAAAAGTCCTCAGAGTTGCTTCAGTGCTTTTTCTCTGAGAAGTCACTTCAATCGTTTACATCTCAGTTTTACATTTTCTGCTGACAAAATCAGGTTAAGTACACACAACCCCTCCCAAATCTTAACTATGGTAAAATATGTCTATGATATAGACAGAAAATAACAAACTACACTAAAAGTTGAATAGGGCTTGTCTGTGATTGATGAGATTATGGATGACTGTCTTCTTTTTTATTCTTATTTGTACTTTCAAATTGTCTACAATAAGAATGTATTAACATTTTAGTCAGTAGAATTATTCAACTTTTTTATCCTGAGGTTTCTTTTTTTTTAATCCTCCTAAACTCTTCCAATAAAATCCTAGGAAAAAGTTGAAATGAACATGGATCATATTCTCTGTACACTCAACTATTTCCATGTCAAGACAAAATCCAGTTGGGTACACGAGCCCTGACACCACCATCTAAAACTAACAGAAATAATGACATAGGCCAATTAGAAGAAAAACAAAAATCTAAAAATAGTATCCAAATTATGTTATTTCCTAAAAACACTGGGTTCCCTTATTTCAGATGAGATGTCAACATGACACTCGAGAAGGGTGAAATACTAGAGATCATTTAAAAAAAAAAAAAAAGGGACAAAATTTGAGAAATCCACCTGCAAAGATGGTATCACTAAATCCATTTTTAGATTGCTCTTGGGGAGCTGGGAGTCTTCTGCTATCAGAGGGTCATGACCAGCGCTGGTCACAGCCATCAACCTCCAGGGACCAACCTGGTCATACTCTCCTGTGCTGAGCGTGCAAAGCAAGCTTCCAAGCTGGGAACCGGACTACTTTTATCCCGTTCTGTCCACTGAGAACAGAAGACAGCATTTAACTTGGCTGCATTCCTCCACTAACTCTCCTCGGGTCAAAGAGAAAAATGACTATATTTAAGAGAATTAGAAAACAGATTCTGTTAAATCGTATTTCAAACCCGACATATAATTTCCAATAGTAATTACTTTCATAGGAGGGTATTTGTGATAAGGCGCAGCTCCTGTGGCTAATTCAATGGCAGTTATTCCAAAACTCCACATGTCAGCCTTGAAGTCATAGCCTCTCACCTAAGAAAGGAACCAGGAAAAAACACAATTATACAGCAGGCATGTCACATATCATGTGGTCCATATGACATCAGAAGTCCACAGTTGTGTTTGCATAACTTCAATATTACTTTGCTAAGGCCCAGCAACTGGGAATTAAATCTTATCTACACAATACAGTCTAATAAAATGGCTGATCTGAATGAAATGTTAAGTGTATTAATGGTATGTACTGCTATGACAATCAAAACATCATTTTTTTGTACCTGTTCCATGACTTCAGGGGCCATCCAACACGGGGTGCCAACAAATGTTTTTCTTACTTTATTCCGGGTGACATCACCCCCTGTTGCTAAGAAAGCACTTACCCCAAAATCTGAAAGGAAAAAAAAACCACCCTTATTTTATGTAACATGTTATTGCTGACAAATTCTGACTTTATGAACATCTCTTTTCCGAGTGAGCCTAGCAATCAATGGTGATGACTTGTTTCAAACACCATGGAGCTCTCCCAGGTAGAGACGGGGCAGCCCTGCCATCTGCCGCCCCCACACTGTGGAGAACGCCATCACAGGTAAGGAAGGGCTCAGCAAGCCCACCTGTCCGAAAGCTAAGCATAGCAAATTCTATTTTCCACCAAAGAGGTCTCAGAAGTCATAACCAACCATAAAGGGTCACAATAAAGAGACAAACACCTTCCCAACACCCTAAGTTAAATATAAAGGATCTTAGCTTTTAGCTAAGATTCATTTTAGAAAACCATTTACAGGAATAGTACTGGAGGCAGCGCAACTAGCATGTTTCTTTTGAAACATGATGTAGTTTCTTTTAATGTTTTCCTTTTATTATGATTGTTTTCTAACCTCTTTAATTCCGTATCATCAATGTTTGGGAAGTGGACTTCTTTTTCATATAAAGGAGGAATAACATTCACCGTCTATACTCCCACGCCTTTGCTTAAACAGTGCTCTCTAACACCTTGGCCAAAATCCTAACGGCAAATCCACAAGCCCAGGTATATAAAACCAACATGCCCGGGTTTGTCCATGTGTGTCAATCAACACAAAGGAAAAGTCCAGTCAGCAAAGATTGGTTTTCTTCACCACTTGCTTTCTGGAAAATTTTCACAGGTATAGACAGAATGGTTTGGAGAATGAAATAATATTCCTCTCGACGTCCATTATATATTAGAAGTTCTTTTTGTGAGAAGATGAATTAATTGGGCATACTGTACATGTGCATGCATTTATGCAAAAATGTTTCTATATGTGAAAGTAGAGAGGGAATACCCAGAGATTATTTATGCATGCATTTGTGCTTTGATTTTTACTCACGGTTAAAATTAGTTAACAGAATACCAACTACTTAGGGCTAGTACAGACCTACCAGTAAGAGCCAACTCAAGGGCAGCTCATAGTAAGCTGGTAAACAGTAATAAAAAGGAGGAGTTAGCACCTCAGAACCCTGCAGCAATCTAAGAGGTGCGAGCTCCTTCAAACTGCTCTCACATAATTCTCCTCTGCTGGCCCCCTTCCATGACTGACTGAGATGACAGTAATTACCAAAGAACAACATCAAGTACAAACCAAGGTCAAATATTAGCATTTGCTTTAGATCTACGTTATTAAGTTATGCAGTAACACCAGTGTTAACAGTTTCCTAAGTTGAAATATGTTGACTGTTTCACTTTATTTACCTTTAAATTTACTCAACTCCCAATAGGATTTCAACTACAAGTAAAAGGAATAAAAATTGACAAAGAGAGTCTTTGTTCCAACTGCTACTCTCACATTAATAGTGAGTGAAAACATATTCTGAAAATGCCATGTCATTTAATTTGCACGTATATGCCAAACTCTATTTGAACTCTTATAGAACAGTCAGAAAAATGAAGTTTTGTGGAAAGGAATCTCTGAAACCACTGAACTGGTTTCCTGCAGGTAGGTGGAGAGAAAATTCATTCTCTTACAGAAGAGCTAGGTGTACTGAACCATTTGTAAGCCTCTACTCAATTTGGCTAGAGGAAAAAGTATGATAAGGCTTTCAAAAACGTAAGTTAACAGTGACCCCAACATTCCATTTTTATTAAAATAATTTTATAGCATGATAATATTAAATATATACATATCCTCTGTAAATAATTTAGAATACGGGTAGAAGTGGCTTTAAGGAAAAATAAGTTCTTGTAGACGCAGTTGAAGCAACCCTACACCGCATATGTATATGTATGTGTGTGTGTGTATATATACGTATGCGTGTATATATGTATCTTCCTAACATACAATCTAGATAAAAATCCATAGTTAACATTAGACTTTCCAATTCCTTAACAATATCATCCGATTACATTAGACCTTTTTAAACCTACAGAAACAGCTGAGGAAGATGTATAGCGGCAATTCATTACTGACAATACCTCTTCGATATATCTTTCATGACTCACATATGTACTCATAGCCTCCACTTAGAACACTCACTTTAAAGGCATAAACAGATGGTTAAACGCCTTTAAAGCTCAGAACAAAAATTCCAGAAGCAGAAAACACCAATCCTCACATCTACTCAGCCTGTGACTCCAGAATAAATACACAGTTTGCTCCTAAGTATGGCTAATGTGTATACAGAAAGATTTATATGTACTGAGAAAGAGAACATTTTGACTGAAGTAAGGGGTGTGCTTGTGTAAACAGGAAAACGGGTATATTCTGTCGAGACAGCGTCCATGTGACAGTGAGAAGGGGGTGGGCGGAGCAGCAGCAGTGAAAAGCGCCCTTGATGGCTGAGGGGGGCCTCTACCCGGCCAAAGGGAGTGGAGCCAGATACACTTGGGTCAGAAATGAACATTTCTCTGGCAACATGGAACCAAAGACTACACATAAAGTTAGCCAGCCTCCAGGAATAACTGCATCTCAAACCAGAGAGAATGCTGTCATCCTGGGAGCTAAAAGGCTCTCACATCTTTTGAATCCAACCACTTCTCTCCTCCCCAACTGCCACTGCCCTGGTTTAAGCCAAGATTCCTGTGGCAGCCTCCTAAGCCACAAGCACCCTGCTTTCCCCAGATCCAGGCTTCAGCACTCGGCCCTTCAGTGTTACAGATCTGATCGCTCCTTCAAAATCTTTTATGGCTCCCTGCTCCCCCAAGATAAAGTCAGAATCCCTCATCACAGCACGCAGATCTGACTCCCCTTTCCTCTCCTGCCTCATCTATCACCACTCCCAAATTCAGACCTGGAGACCCCGCCCTCCTTAACTACCTACTTTATTTTACCCCTGAACCTAGCTCCATCCTTGCCCTCAGCAAGCATTACCTTTGCACTTGCCTGAGGGTTTGTCATCATCCCGGTACTCCCTCCACTAAGGGTAGAACCATCAGCAGAGGAGACTCTGCTGGTCCCTAGTAATTGATGGAAGCATCTTCTGCATCCTGCCTCTTGGTGCCTTGGGGCATTTTCACAGCTGCCTCTGGTTAGGGTGTGGCTCGTTTGATATGCATCCATCACCTATGTCTAATTTGTGGTGGATGACTTCAGTAACTTTGGGAATCGTCTTACTCTGAAATGTGAATGCTAAGCCCTGAGGAGGATGTGCAGGGTTCTCCGGTGTAGCTACCTGATTTAGAGAGCGGCAGATCCTCCCAGAAACAGCATAGCTGTGCTGGCCAGCGTGGGATATCTCCGCAGTGAGGAGGAAGACCAAGCTTCTCCCCAACTGTGGGACTACAGCAAGGCACCAACCTTTCCTGAGCTGTTTGCAGGCTTCTTGGTTATGCCTACTGTTACGCTATTTTCACATTTATAACACTCTCCTACTTCTTTCACCACGTATAAATATGCTTTATAATAATTGTCAGGTAGATCAGTAAGCTACTGTTCTCTGCCTTCTGACTGGGCTGAGGGGACAGCATTAATGTTTTTACAGAGGTACCTAATTGGGAGGAGAGTATAGCTCAGTGGCAGAGAGCGTGCTTAGCACGCACGAGGTCCCGGGTTCAATCCCCAGCACTTCCATTTAAAACACACGCACACAAAAACACAGAGGTACATAATGAAATATGGAAAGGATACATTTCCTGACCTTAAGAATATTACCATCAACAGAACAACATGTAGAATCCAATGCTATGCTCTGCTCTCTGTGCAGAAGCAGAGGAGCTAGGACCGTAAGGGCCAGGACAGACTCCACTGCCAAGTGGGCCTGGGACCTGGCCTTGAAGATGGGGTTAATGTTGCGATAGACAACCCCAAAAGGATATGACCCTCCAGACAAAGGAGCAGAATGAACAAAGTACAAGAAGAGAAACTGCCTGACAGCTGCAAGGCTCAGAAACTCAAATACATACAGGGGCTCAAGGCAGAAAATATGAAGGAGGGGAGGGGGTCCTGAAAACCAACAGCACCATCTCAGTGATGAAGGGTGCTTGACTCAGCGTAGGGAGACGTTGGGAAGTGCTGGGCACTTCCTAGGAGCCCAGTCTCAGTGCCCTCCCACCCCAGGTCTAAAGCAGGGTTTTGCCATTCAGATGGAAAAGAGAGTCGCTGTAGAGAGATGCCCCTGGTGCTGCAGATGTCCCCATCTTCCCAGAGAAAACCAAACATCGAGATCTTGATACAAAACCTCTCATTTTTGCTGTTGTTGGCAAGAAATTCATTTGGCGGTGGTAAAATAAAGCAATTACACTTGTCTGATTTAGCCTGCAAAACTAGTCTGTCAACTGTGTTGTTCTTGTGTCCAAAGTTTATCTAAATACTTTGACATACACCACGCGATATTATATTTGTGGGTACTACAACCCGCATGGTCAACTGGCGTTCTGACCCAGGAAGCCCAGTGCTAGGAGGTCTGGGCAGCATTTCATTCAGGATGCCAGAGACAGCTGCTAAAAGTATTTCTGTTATCCGTATCCAAGTATAGGTAAGTTAGAGCCAGGTGAATGCCCAAAAGGGGGAAACAGTCACCTGGTGAGAGGCATGATGTATGTCAGAAATGGGTTCTCACTGGTGGAAGTAAAAGCAGTGAGCACACGAGAGAGTGGCTAAAATACTCGATAAACTCCCCATCCGGCGTGAACAGAAAGGAAAGGATCCAAGTAGGCTCAAGTGTAAGCTAAATCCCTGACCAGACTCAGGGCTAATTAGATTTCAGGTGCCAAGTACAAGTGCACAACAACACTGTATCTGGAATTTTGGCATGTCTGCTTCAAGTGAATTTTTCATTCACTTCAAAGGACAGAGAGCAGGGATCTCCTTGAGTTTATAGAACAAATGGTGACAACTCTTTAGGGATGTGCTTGCTAACAAATGGCAAAATCTGGTCTGCGACTCGACTTACTTAAAACCTGGGAGTGATGTGGTGGGTGAGCAGCCAACCCAAAGCTACCTCAAGCATCCGTAATACCTACTAATATCGATGAAAGGGAGCCTGAGTTGTGCTGGAAAAAAAAAATAGCTTAGGTCAATGCAACACTTGGCTAGAGAGTAATGGAATCAACATTTGATGGTTCAGAGCTTCCTAAAATGTATTCAAAAATGGGCTGCGACAGGCACTGATCCCTCCAGACCTCCATGTGGCTGGGCAGGGTCTGGGGCAGCAGGAGTCGCCATGGCTGCAGGGGCCTGGGCCAGTTCCCGGCTAGAAGCAGCCCCTCCCCAAGAGGCCACGGTCTAGAAAAGCAAAGCAGCAGAGAGAGTGCTGAGGAGCCCGATCACAGAGCCTGGGAAGCTACAATGGACCCAGTTAGCACCCTGGACCGCCGTCGCTTTCTCTCTAGCAAAGAGGAAATTTTGGGAAAAGTAATTGTGCAGTGGATATTCAGAAAAGGAGAAAGACTAGAAGGAGGGAAGACCACAGCCACAGCCCAGGAGTAAAGCCAACAGGGCCTGCATTTGAGCAGAGACTCTGAAAAAGGAAAGGATTAGACCAATTCTTAAGAAAATGTGGTAACTCAGTGGGTCCTGGAATTGAAAAAGAGAAAGGAATGAAAACTATTAAATGACTTGCCAATGACCACACGGTAAGTTTGTGAAGGTCAGACTAAAATCCACAGGCCTTCACAGAGGAGTTTTAGCCACACAGCCCCAGGCTTCTTTTGGGGGAAAATTCAGTGGATTCTTCCACACAGAAAAATAACTACAAAAAGGAATAATGGGGTTAACACTGCACAACTCCTAAGCTCGTCCCTGAGTAAAGATCAAGCTGTGATTACCCAACACAGAAAAACTCGTTTGAGTTTCTCTGGTTAATCCTAAACGTCATGTTTATATCATTAAAAACAATCCCTTCACCGTTTGGTTTGATTCCCAGTCTTTTTTCTCATGAGAGACTCAAGGCTTTCCTGGCAAAACTGAAGTGTGGTGATAAACACCCAGGAACACTTTCAGGGCTGCCAGCATCCGGCTTTCTTGAGTCCCACAGGTTTCCCGCCAATGTTGGGTGAATAAAGAGACAGACAAAGAAGCACATTATGAGTTCAATTATGCCAACTATCAGAATGGGTATAAAACAGAAGCAAATATTTTCTTAATTGTTAGGTACGGTATAAATAGCTGTTTCATTTTAAATGACGTATTCAGTGCTTTTTATGTTGTTTTTATATGTGTCAGTGGTGCAGCACCCTGCATCCACTCAGGAAGCATGGGGCAGGCACAACCACCCCCAGCCAGCGTGGGTGTAGCCTCCACAGGGCTTACAGAGCTTTAATCCAGACACAAGGCTGACCTTTGAGTGAGAGCCAACATGGGAAAATACGGTATTAATTTAAATCAAGAGACTATTACATGACCTCAACAACACAAATCAAAGAATTATGTAAAGGTGCCAATTTCTGTTTGCTGGGAATTCCAAGGTGCCCTTTCCTCCCCCTGATTTTCTTGGCGAGAGAGGAAAAACACAGGCCAGGGTAAGGGAAGGCTTAGGCAATTACAGAACCAGGGGCTTGCCTCCTCCACCTGCCATACAGACGACTGTCTGTACGCAGGTTAATCTTCCTGAAGCACAGTTCTGATCACAGCCCTCTCTGGGCACAATCTCTTTCCCCACAAGGCATCTGAAGGATAAGAAGGCAGCCCAGACCCAGCCACAATTCTTCATTATGTGGAAGTCAAAGTCTTCCAGGAGTTTCCTTCTGATCGCAATGCAGTCCAATATATCCAATTATCATATCCTTGAGCACAGTGCTTTTATAGCTTTTTTCACTGACCTAATCACTGTTTCTCAATTTGATTTTTTAAATGCATAATTAAACCCAGCGTTTTCTACCAATTTCTCTGCTTGTTTCTTGCTTGCTTTTAAATTCAATAGGAACAACTTTTCACTCTGCTGGAGGCTTGCGGTCTTCAGAGAGTCATAAGACCTCCAGGCACTAAGAGCCGAGATTGAGGGCAGATGGGGGAGGGGGGTATCCCCTCGGGCCTGCTGGGAAGCCCTGGAACCCTGGCAGGAGAGAGTGCAGGGCAGCACTGACTGGGAGGTGGCAGAGGGGACCCTCAAGCCCTCCAGGTGGACGCAGCTCCTCCAGGGACCTACATGGAGCTTGGCTGAACCCAAAGCAAGAAGCAGAGCCCGTAGCCCAGGGGGCCAAGGCAGGACGTGGCAACCTAACAGTGGATGACAACACTCAATGGGCTCGTTTCCTCCTTGAAATAATGCCACTTCGTTCAGAGGAGATGTCTTCTTACTATCCTGACAGTGGTGTTTCGTGCACGTGACTATCAAGAGGCAAAGAGTGACACACTCAGTGTGGGCTATGTGGCTCCGGTTTAGAGGCTCACCATGGGGTCCTGACTGTTTCCACTGAGTCTCCATCGATGATCCCCGAAACTACAGGGAAGAGGAGAGGCATTGAGGGAGGACACAGTGAGTAGGAAGGAGCCACATTTCCACCCTTCGATTTGAATAAGCCTGCATGTGATTCCAAATACACTCCCTGCTCATTACTTCTTTGAGCAACAGTTCCACAAGCTATAAAATGGGAGGCACAGAAAACACGTAGAACATGTAGCAGCAGATTCTCAACAGTAGTCCTTAGCAGCACACACTGTTGGCTGCCTACCCAACATCCATACCCCACTCTCCACCAGCATCCTGATTTGGTGTGTGGGGCCCAGCGGGGTCAATCACACAGATCTCAGCCAATCATGGTGTGAGTGAATGGTCTGAGGGGCTGCCCTAGACCTGGCCCAGGAGATTCAAGGGGAATACGGTGCAAGCCCTTGTGAGAAAATTTTCTGCCTGAATACAAGAACCTCCCTACGAGGTTCCTTTCCTCCTACTCCCCTGACTGTCAGGGACACATCACAGGAGGATGTGATGCTGGGAGCAAGAGCAGCCCCTGGGTGCACAGCAGAATGCAGGAAAGAGCCCATGACCTCTTGATATCCCTGGGCTTCTGCACTAAGCCTGGAACCAAACGCCCCAGACTAATGTGTGAGATAGTTAACTCTCCGTATTGCCTCCTCCCCTGCCAGTCAAGCACTCAGGTATTTGTACCCAACGGCTTAATCCTTGCAATCCTCTGTCCTTCCCCACAGTCCAGCCATGTTCATTCATACTTCCTGACTGCTAAGGGTTAACCATTGCATCAGAGGCCAAAGTCGTTATAATCCCCAAATGGACTTGGGAAAAATCAGCAAGAAAACAATTTAGCACACAGTGCCATTTTGGAGTTTTAAACAGAGCCAGTATTAAGCATGGCTTTTAATGCCAGGGGCACAAATCAAAACAAATAAATGCACAGGCATCTCAAGGGGAGAAAAATCATACTGCAAGAAGAGCCTAATTCACTTTTTGGCCAATAGTTTCTGTTTGGAGCTACGCTTACATAAATGTTCCAGATCAGAACAATGCACTCCTAGGAAAATAGGAGAGAGAAGTATCTTCAACATTCTCGTCTAGATCCTTGCTTCTCAAAGTGAGGTCACAGATCAGATGCATTAGCTTCACCTGGGAGCTTCTGAGACATGCAGAACCTTGGGTCCAAACACAGACCCCAGTGAGTCAGAACCTGCACTGTAGCAAGAGCCCCCGCTGACCTGACGCGCAGTCAAGTCAGGGAAGCACTGCGCGAGCGCACCGCCTTCCTCCCAGGCGCTCCAGCACGGTTCAGTGTGAGCAGAGGGCCTCAAAGTACAGCCAGCTCATTCACCTCTTGGGTGCAGAGAACCACATTAGTGGAAAGAGAGCAGCATGAAACAGCTGAGTGCACATTCACGTGTCTTACGACAAGTAAGCACAAGGGCAGCACTAAAAATGACAGTCACGTCCCACACAGAACTGTCTGACCCAGTGATGCCAGGGCGTCAAGCAGGACGAATTCACACACGTGGCACACCTCTGTGGGAATACTCAGATTTGTACAAAATCTTTGAAAATCCATTTACATAATTTGTAATCATAATACTCGTTAACAGTCAGTCTGTAACAGCTGCTCACTGGAGGTTCCCCGGCACAGAGGAGACGGGCTGCAGTGAGCATCAGCCTCGGCAAAGATACCGGTAACGCTGATCCCTTCCCCCCGACCCTTGAGACCTCTGAGATGTAAGTATGTGAGGGTGACGGCATTACATCATTCAAGTGATAACACTGATTTAATCCGCTCATCTTTTAAGCAAGTCAGTAACAAACGTGTTAGCACCTTATCTGCTATTAGTAATCAGTTACTCACACACCACCTCACTACGGAGTGGGACACACCACCTGTCCTGCTCCAGAGGGAGGGACCGACCCCAAGAGCGACCAGACAGAACCAAAGAGTTTTCTGAAACTCTCGCTTTCCACTCAATCTCCTTTCCCTGAATCAGGCTTCTGGTTTTCAATTCTATTTATCCTTTCCCACAAGCAAATGGGGCTCCTGTGCCTCGCCTGGCCCTACAGGCTGCTCCCCGCGCGCACACAGCAGCGTCTAGGGCATTCACGATCACAAAATACAATCTGTTATATTTCCAGAGACTGGGCCCTAGGGGGGCGCTTCTCAGCTGCTCTGGACAAACCCAGGTTTTCCGTCTATTAATGAGCAAGAAGCAATCCTGACCATCTTTGAAACATCAGAGAATGACAATTTCACAGCCTGTTTTGACAGCAAAAAAAAAAAAAAAAAAGACTTTTTTTTTTTAATTTCCTAAAGGTAGACTTTCACCTTTCAAAACCAAAAAAAAAGCACACACACAAAGAAACAAATCTTCCCGTGATCGGTGTCTCATGTCAGTAGACTCAAAATGGCCATCAAAAGGTTTCCTTCAAACGTCTATGTTTCTACTTATAAGGGAGAGGGTCTTAGCACTTGTTGCACTTTGTACATTGAATCAACATCAATTCACAATGACACAGACAAATTATTTTAAAAATTCAACAGAAGGTTTCTTGGTGAAAACACAAAGGCTACACAAGCTGTTAGCCCTCCCCAACCCCTCAGCCATCTTCACAACCAAGACAATACAGGCTTAAGAGAGACAAGAAGACAGGAAGGTAAGTGGTGGCTGATGCCAGTTCACCTCAGGCTCACAGTTCAGTTGACTCACAGCCAATCAGCCCCAGCGTGGAGGAGAACACTAGTTTAAGACAGTGGTAAACCCCTGGAAACCTGCCCATCTAGGCCAGAGCCACAGAAGCATCCTCAAAGCAGATTAACTTCTGGTGAGAAGAGGAGCCAGAGGCCACAGCCAGCGGGGGCAGCAGCAGCAGGGAAGGGAGCCAGGAAGGCCGGAGCAGTAGACCCAGGCCAGCTGTGCTAAAGGTATCGGGCAAGAGCAGGCTTCCTCAAGTCCAACAATAGACATGACCAAGAGCCCACCAGGGGTCAGCTTTCCATCAAATATGATCATTACAGTGGACAAAGGAAAAGCACAGAAAATCTGCAAATCCCAAATCCATTGTTTCCTGGCTCCCCAGTTCAGGGAGGGAGGGATGTTCTCGAAGATGCTCTGGTGAAAGCAGCCACAGGACAGATACTCGGCTTACTCTCCCGTCAGGCCCAACACCACCCTCTGATTTGCATGCTTTTGAGCAAGTCTGAGAATGTCTGGTGACTGAGGCTAATGAAGGGACACTCGAACATTCTCATGCAAGATAGGTCCTCAGAGAACATCTTGTCAACCTGCCTTATTTTACAGCTGAGAAAACGGAGCCCCAACAGCCCAACTGTCAAAAGACATAAAGTGAAGAAGCAAATAGGGGAGAGGTGGGGAGCCTGATGTCAAGGAAGCGAGCTAGGGACCAAAAGTGAAGTCAGAGGGGACCTGAGAGTGACTGGCCTTTACAACCTTTAGAACAACCTCAAACAAGGCCACAGTCACTCTGCAGTCCTCAGTCCCCTCATCTGTAAGGCCAACAGTGCCGAACTGACAGCAAAGCATGCAAAACACCAGGCAGGCCTATTCCACCAGCATTATCACTTCCCAAGCCGAAGGCAGGCTCTGCCGGCACTGAGGTCTCCCGGCCGGCCAGATCCGCAAAGACAGGCGCAGGCAACTTAGATCAAATATTAACGAGTCTAAATTTCCAATGCAATATTCATATACCTCCCAGTGGTCTTCTTCATACAAATCTCCACTCAACTAGCTCTACTATCAGAAGCTTCCAATAAACCAGAATGACCCATCTGCACACTCTTCAAGAGATGGTCCCAATGGGAGATGATTAAAATAGCACAATTCCAGTTGCCATAGTATTTAAAGCAACAATTTACATCATTTCCATGAAGTTTCCAGAAGGATGAGTCGGGGATAACACTGTCTTCAAAGAATCCGCAGGTTTTTAAGTCTGCGATAAAGAAAACCTCACGTTTAAAACTCCTAACACTGAGAAGTCTCTAAAAAATGAGGAACACACGTTAAATTCTGTTGCTCAGTATTCTTTAAAGTTTTACTACACAGTCATATAGCCCTTAGTTCATTCAATCTCTATTTACCAACTTCCTACTGAGTGCCATCTCCATTCTAAACTCTGGGACCACAGAACAGAAACCACTGCCTTCACGGAGCTGACCTTTAAGCTGGGGCGGGGGTGGGGAGGAGAGGTAAATACAGATAATAAAACAAGGAAGCACAATCCACAGCAGTGGTTCTCACACTTTACGGTCCATCAGCACCTGGAGGGCTGCTTAACATCCTGATTGCCAGGCCCCACATCCAGGGTTTCTGAGTCGGCAGAAACTGGGGACAGAAGGGCACAAGAATTTGCATTTTTCTCAAGCTCCTTAGGTGATGTTGAGGCTGCTGATCTAGGATCCCACCTTGAGAACCACTATTATAGAGCACATTGATGTGTGCAATAATGGAAAACAGATCAGGGGATGGGGAGTCTGGGGCAGGGTGCGGCAGGATGCCATCCACAGAAGCCTTGCTGAAGAGACATGTGAGTATTGAGAAAAGTATTCCAAGAGAGAGGGAGAAGACTATGCAAAGGCCCTGAGGCAGGAGCATGAATGGCAAGGAAGCCAATTTGACTGGAGGGGAGCGAGGGAGAGGAAGGCGTAGGAGATGAGGTCAACAAGACAATGAGGAGTCAAATCTTGAAAGGCCCAGTGGGCCACCATTAGGATTTGGACTGAGATGGAAAGGCATTGGAGGGTCTTCAGTAGAGCCATGATACAAGCTGACTTTCTTTAACAGCATCACTCCAGATGCCGTACAGAGAACTGAGTACACAGGGACCAGGGCAGAAGAAGAGGACCTCTTAGGAGGCTACAGTAATTATTCAGGCAAGAGCTAACGGATTTGGTAGCTTGGATGACCACGGGGGAGGTGGTGAGTCGTGGTTCACTATGGGATTTGCTGACAAATTGGACAGGACACAGAGTTTAAGAGAAGGAGAAGGGTCACGAAGGACGGATTTCTAGCTTATTCAGTAGAAGGATGGAGCTGCCACTAAAAGCAGCAGGGAAAACTGTGGAAGGGCAGCTTGTTGGGGAGCGTGAGGGCTATGGAGCTCTTCTGTGTTGCAGTTATATGATTTTTAGAGTTGAAAGGAAACCTGAGAGCCTAAGAATCTCATTTTATAGGTGCCACACGGCTAGCAAAGAACTTGGTGGAGGGTACAGGGTACATTAGTGAGCCAGGGGCCTGCATAATCCTTGGCTACTGTGTTCTCAAGTGTACTCTGTGAAATCAAGTGTCAAATTACATTTCGTAGAGTGTAAATATATGTTAAATCTATTTAGATTTCCTAACAATCTCTACTCTACATATGATACATGCAGTAACTTCTAAGATGTTATCGATCAAAACACCTAGTCCCAAATCATTCATATTTACAATACATATTTAAGATTTCTTCCCAGGACAACCTATTTATCTAGACATTGCGTGGCTAACTTAGATGCCTTGGGAATATGCACTCCTCTCCACTTACAGATTTTTTAAATTAAATTTTATGGCAACTGTTGAGAGCTGTCTGTTTCACCTGAACTGTAAACCTCAGTACAGTAAACAAGATGTCTCCATTGCTGACCACAGATCAGCTCAGAGACTGTGCCATAGTAAATGCTCAATAAACATCCATGGACTCACTGCTTAAAGAGGCACTGAACCCAAACACTTAATGATCACCTTTTTACCAGGGGAGGTTCATTTTTGTTGTAAGAACTGGAGGTTCTGGGAAACAAAAAGTCAATGAAAAAAAAAGTGATCCAGCGAAGAAATGAGTTGAACTACTCCGCTCTCGGTCTAAGAAGCTCTTTGTTTTACCCAGACCTCAGCAGCTTGTGGTAATGAATAAAATTTAATAATGACAGTGCAACAGCAAGGTCCTACTGTCTAGCATAGGGAAAGATATTCAACAGCTTGTAATAACCTATAATAAAAAAGAATATATATATGTATGACTAAATCACTATATTGTATACCAGGAACTAACACAACACTGTAAATCAACCATATTCAATTAAAAAAAAAATCATAACGACAGTTGCAGGCCCTTAAAGGCAGGAAAGCAGGAAGGAAGGAAGGAAGGAAGGAAGGAAGGAAGGAAGGAAGGAAGGAAGGAAGGAAGGAAGGAAGGAAGGAAGGAAGGAAGGGTGAGGCTCGTCTGCCTCGGGTCCTCCTACACCTCTCCTTGAGGCTCAGCCCTGTCCCACTGCAGCTGAAGAAAAATTCCAGCAGGAGCACAGAGCAAATGCTTCCCCACAGTGGGGTTCACCCAGGGAGATTTCCTTAGACTGCTGCTCAAACAACTGCTAGCAGCTGTTAAAGTATGGAAAGGGGCTGAAACTCTCCCTAAGTATTTTTCCCCGATGGTGTGCAGATGGCATGGAAACCTAAGTTTCCAGAACTGACTGTATCCGTGGCTCACGCTAGAGGGTTCACTCAATGTTACCATCTGTCAAGATCCCCGAATTCAGGAGGCCACATTAATTTGTTGTCCTTACTTAATAAACACCCCTCCTGGAAATGAATAAATGAGAATTTTGCCATAATTTGTTAAAACATAATTCACATAATGATCAACTTCCGGGAACTCAAAACGTATTTTGGTTCCCAAAAAAAGCACTTTATACTCCCCCCACCCCAAAGGACTTTAACTTGGATCGTATTCTATTTTCTGAGTGTGCCACTGTCTCCTAATTTGGGTTCTTTGCTTCTACTCTTCCTTAACTTTTTTAATCGTGTCATGGCTAGCTGGCTAAGGTGGAGCTTGCCTAAAATCAGAGATGGAAAATGTTTGTGAAAAAGCTATTTTTAGCCTTAAAAATATGCATGAGTATGCGTGCCTAAGTATTTGCATTATTCTCCCCTTCCTCCCTGTGAAGCTCATCCACCCTTGTGTGTTGGAACGTCCAGCTCTGACGTCTGTACACACCCCCATCGCTGACGGGCACACACGTGTGCAAGCCTGCCAAGACAGTTCGGATCACACTGGCCAAGAGTTCATGAAAACTTGCCACGTGCCAGCACTGCTGCAGGGTGTTTGAGATGAACACCGTGGAGTTTCTACGGCTGATAAGTATTCGGTCTGGAGGGAAGAAGGGGACGTGGAGACCCAACCTCAGCACTGGGTAACAGGCTGTCTAGCTGGACTCTATAATGGGCAATTTCAAGCCACCAGGGTAAGGTGCTTAACACCGTGAGGGTGGGGCTGGTAGAGGAAAGAGTGGGAAAGGGTTTCTCAAGGAAAGAATGCCCTGATTTGAGTCGGGAAAGAGAAGAAGTGAGCCAAGTAAAGACAAGGGATGGCAAGGAAGTGAAGCAGAAAGCACGGGTGGTGGAGACTAGAACAACAGACAGGAACCTCATATGCTGTATTAGGGAGCTGGGGCTTTATTCCATCAGCAACTGTTTTAAACATTATGCCAGGGCATCAGATGGTCAGACGTGCACTGTAGATTTTTCACTCTGGTGATGCTGGGGATACTGATGGGGCAAAGAAAGAGGGAGAGCAAGACGAAATGGCAGGCAGTCAGGTGGTGTGCCCACAGCCCTGCCTCCTTAGCCACCTCCTGTGATCACCCTAAATGATTAAAGGGCATGACCCCCACTTCAATACAAAAGCAATTACAAGCTAACTAATTCTAAAATGGAATGTGTTAAGTCCTTTAACCCTCTAATATTTTCCCATTGCATAGATGTGGAAACTGAGGCACAGTGAGGTTAAGTAACTCAGTTACGGGCTAGAAGGAGCAGCACCAGGATTGGACCCACAGAAGTCTAGGGTCAGAGCCCACGCTCTAGGCTGAAGCACCCAAAAATAAGGTGACATTATCATTTCCTGATCTGGATGCCACAGAGGCTTTCAGAGATTTCTGACACTAATTAGAGGCTGCCCACAGGGGAAGGTGCACACAGGGAGCCCACACTACCCTGCTTGAAGCAGCAGCCTCTCTTCCCTACGACAGGAGAAATACTCCCCACCCCCTACCCCCGCCATTAAAGTTCATGTTACCAGAGCCAAAGAACACAGAAGGAACACAAAAGAATCCAGCAGCTACAGGTATAAAAACTCCACCACCCTGCAAACCTTCCTCTGGCTCCTTGAGAAGAATATCTGAGTACTGGAAGCAAGTTAAATCTAGTTGCAAGTTTTCCTGGCAGAAGTTTTAGTCATAGGGGTTTTCAGTGTTCAAGAAGCTGACTGAAGCTGAAAATGTATTCAAAGGCTGACCCAGGACAAAACACCTCTCCCTGAAAAGAGAGATGATACACAAAGTCACACCAAGGTGCCTCCGAAGGTGGAACACCTGGGACATGAGCTTGACCTGAATGGGCTCAGGTACACCGAGACAGATGTGACGATCACTTTCACAAGTTCCAGGCTGCCTTAGTCAGCTAGGTACCAGATTTCATATCTGTTATGAAAGACTCGGGTTGGGAAATTCACATTCACACACACACAAACACACCAGAAAGTTAAAAGTAAGTGAGAAGGAGCATGAACTCTAACCTTATATAATGCAATCGTATGTTTACAGAAAGTTCTTCAGAAATCAAACGTTTTAAAATCAAGACTTTTAGAGTAGATTAAGAATGGTCACTATTGAAAAGAATCCTAAGAAAAAATATATTAGTAGCAACCACCCCAAAGGGACCGGTTTTACATGCATTTCTATTTTAGAGTAGCGTCTCTCACTCCTCCCGGACAAACAGGCTTAGTTCCTCGTCGGACAAAGCACTCAGCTCTTCCTGACGATGTCTGACAGAGCATCACACTGGAAAATGAGAAGCCAGGCCGTGGGAAGAGCATGACATTCAATTAGCCACGCCTTCTCTCACACAATGCAGCAAAAACCATTACACTCACCAAGGCATCCTCTCCAAGTCTATTCTCAGGAAGCCACACATACGGGCTTTTCTGAGCACAGAACACATGATAAGAAGTAGTGTTTCCTTTTAAACCCTGAGTAGGCAGTCCTCAGGTTTGAATTCACGACATCAAACCTGCAGTTCTCTAGTCTGAGAAGAGTGTGGTGTGACCACAGTGCTGAATTCTACATCAAATGACGTCCAAGCTGATGGCTTCTCCTATCCCCCAAAACCTTATCAGTGATGCTGTGTCTCAACCTGCAGGAACTAAGAGGGGAGAGGTGCTGAATATGTTCCCCAGCCCCCAAAAGAATCGATTTACGCAGAAATGGAGAAGCACCAGTGATGACTCTTGGTCTTCCATCCGAAACTGAGATCATCCAAATCCAGATTTAGGACTCTCCTCCTGGAAATCCCACAGACGTGGGGCCACAGGCTCTGGAGCCAGACTGCCCAGACCTGAAGCCTGACCCCACCTGTTATTCTACAGGTGAGCTAGGCGGCTCACTCCCCTCCCTCCCTCAGTTCCAGCGTGTAGCATGGATATGATGGTAGCACCTTCCTGTGGGGCCGCGGGGAGGCGGAGCCAGTCACCGCGCACTCAGCACGCGGAACTGGGCCTGGCGCACAGGGAACACTCCATACACGATAGGCCCTGCTTTCAGAGCCACAGTCAATAAAAGTGCATATAATTCCCACAGAATGGGTACTGTTGGAAATAGGGCGTATCAGCCTTATTTACCACATTTGTTGGATGTATTATCATAAGGCAAGAGTTTCTGCTGGTCTGAACCTAGCCTCAAAATTTTCCCTTTTCTAATAAAAAAAAAAAAGTTCTGAGAAAGGGAATAAATACCTATCGCAGAGTGATTTTCTAAATAAAAACTGTATGTTTCTTAATAGGACGGCAAAAATACTCTTTTTTGAAACCAGTCCTCATAATAATACTCTCAAGGTAAACAAATACACTTTACGTTCAAAGAAATAAATGCAAACATCTCCCCTGCTTACATTTTATTTCAAAAAACGGAGCCCCAAGAGCAGAAAGATGTCAAGGGAAGAGAGGACAAAGTCTGAGGAGAAGCAATGCATTATTTGTCCAAATACAACAGCGACAACAAGACAATCTAGCTCTGCTGCTGTCAGTCTGCTCTCAACTCTCCCACCTGCCTCCCCGATTTCACACACCACAGATGCCCCCAGAACACCTGAGGACTCCTTGTCCTCTTCAGTCGGGCAGTGGCCCACTGCCTGACCAAGAAAGCAAACTCCTAGAAAACAGAGAGTAGTAGCATCTAGGTATTTCAAGGAAACACTACAAATGTTTTTTAAGGCAATGATCTTATTCTAGAGTTAAAACCAAAACCACTTTAATTTTAAAGCCTCTATGAATTCAATGCTATGCTCAGGTCAGAGGATCTAGAAAGAATTAAATGTGAATTTTAGAAAGCTACCGCTCCAAGATGTAGAAACTGCACACTCAGATGCCTAATAACCCATCATCATTCGCTGGGAAACGAACATTCCAGCTCATGTCATTCCACAGGCAGCAAGTCGCACACACAAAGAGGACACCAAGGAAAGCCCGGAGGGGCCGGACACAGAGCCCTAACCATTAGCCAAGCACTGTTCTGAGCACTTTAGACACTGACTCATTTAATCCTCACGACAGCCCACGCGGCGGCTTTCCGCACGTGCCCTCCTGAACCCAGCAGCCCCCACTGTGCACCCACGTGCTGGGTGACAGTCCCCACCACCACCCACAGTGAGGAAAAACCGACAGACCTGAGAGGGAGACAGAAAGTCAGGAAACCCTGCCTCTGGGGGATCCCAATTGAGAAAAGGAAGACATGCTCCCAAAGGCCCAGAGGAAGGGCTCGGGTCATTAATCTGACAAGCGTGATGGATGGAGTGACTGGCAGAGGACCAGGTAGCGGAGTAAGCCAGGGGCGGACCTGCCTTCGCATTTCAAAGGCAGTCCGCTGCTGTCCGGACCCTCTGAGTGAGAAATGATCATTCCATCACAAAACAGAGAAAATTCATTGTACTTTTTTTTTTAATCAGCTTAGAGCAAGATTAATGACAAGTTAGCTTCCAAGTTGCATAATTAATAAGTATTCCCTTTTTATAACTCCTAAGGCCCCTCAGAGCTGAACCTCTTGCAAGACAAATTTGAGGTACATGTGATCTCCAGGCAGCACAAGGGAGAGTTAAGGTCAGGTCAGAGTAACGGCAGAGCAGTACTAGCAGTAGTAACAGTACTAACAGTACTAACAGTAACAGGAGCAGCCTTAGCACCAGCCGCAGCTGCCGCAGTACAGCGCCTGCTGATATTTTCTGGGTGTCTACTATGCACCAGCCACTATTATAAGATCCCTGGGTACGATGAACCTCATTTGATTTCATAAAAAAAAGATGAGGTTATCTCCCTTTAAGGAGACTGAGTCTTGAGGTTGAGCAACCTGACCGAGGTCCCAGAGCTTGAGCGGTGACCCGGGAATTTCAACCAAGCCAGCTGATCCCACAGATTGTCTTCTTAGCAGCTAGACTCTCTGGTGCGGGGTGATGTGAAGCTTTTGTCTACAAAGTTTTTCAGTTGTTATTTGTTTAGCTGAAGCCTTTTCTTCATACTGCCCCCAGCCTGAGGGATATGGGCCGCTTGCTGGAGGAAGGACAAGACACACCAACATAAGGCACTAACTCAGATGGCTCAAGGACAAAAGTCAGCATCAATACTGCTGAGAGCCGGCAGAACAGGGAGGGGGAAGACAGATGGATCAAGAATTGGCCAAAGTTTGGGATCAGCGGATACAAACTACTACATACGGAATAGATACACAACAAGGTCCTACTGTATAGCACAGGGAACTCTATTCAATATGTTGTAGTAGTCTGTAATGAAAAAGAATATGTATATATATAACTGAATCACTATGCTATACACCAGAAACTAACACAACATTGTAAATGAATTATACTTCAATAAAAAGATATAAGAAAAAAGAGAGAGAGAGAATTGGCCAAAGACTGATGAGTCCTGAAGCCAGGCGAGGACTCTGTACTCTTCTCTGCTTTAGGCTGTGTTTGATAACTTCTGTAATAAAAGGCTTAAAAATGGCTTTGACTTGTCGAGAGTTCATTTAGTTTGAGTCATTTCCTTTCATTTGTTTTAGTGGGTTAGACTTTAACATGGTTCAAAATTCAGAATGTTATAAAAGGCGTATTCTAACCAGTCCACCCCCACCGTCATAATCCTTCTAATGTTTCTTTGTACAAACATAGATTATTTCTTCCCTTTTTTCACAAAAAGTGGCAAATTATACACATTGTATTTCACCTTAACCATGCAGCCTGGTGATTTTTTTCCATGTCAGTGTACAGAGAACTTTTCATTCTCCATCGCAGCTGGTGGGTCTTGCATAATGCAGATGTTCCATACACTATACTTAACTGGGACACCTAGGTTGTTTCCAATCTTTTGCGAACAGTGCTTCAAAAAATAAGCTTATGATGTCTGTTTCTGTCTACTGCCCATGTTAGGTGTTGCACTAAGCATTTCTAACATTTATTTTCTAATTGCAACAACCCTATAAACAGGGGTGGATCCAGGTTTCATGAGATATGAAGGTTATACAATTTGAAAGACATCTTTAAAATAGAGAATACAGAATTAGGTATTTAAAATTAAAAATTCATATCAATTCACTGGAGTCTTAAAGATTAAGGTCCTTTCTTTTAGAATCTTTATAGACAGTTTAACAAGAATGCCTAAATAGAAATACCGCCTGATTGCAAACTGGCTTCTCCGCTCCACCTAGAACGCTGCAACTCCCCAAAACACACTGCACTTACAAGGGCCTGAATCCTACGTTTCAATAGCTGTGCAGGAAATCAGTGTCTTCCTGAATGACAGGCCTTATCATCACCATCTCACAGATGGGGAAAATGAGGCTTAGAGATCCAATAATTCGCCCCACGTAGCACAGTGGGCATTGAATCAGGCCTGCTTGATTCCAAAGCCTTTGTGCTTAACTGACACACTGAGTGCCTCCCCAGTCTTAAACTTGACTAAATTTATCTTTTCAAAGGGGAGGGCTGATAAAAAAGAAAAACCATTGCCATTATTAGTTCTCTAAGGAAGAAACATTTGATGTGAAACAAATTCTCAGTTTCCCTTTCTTATTTTCAGAACATCTTTCTCTCCTATTAAAAACAAAGCCCCCCCAAAAAAACCAAAAACCTAAATAAAGGTGCTCTTAAGTGGACCTAACTAAACACAGAGCCTAAGGACAGCACCGTGCTCGGCACACCAGCCAGGGCACCACCTGACAGGTCCTCTGGCACCTACAGAGGCGCAAACAGTGAATCAGAGAGGTGGCTCAAGGCTTGTCCCTTGTTGGGGGTGTGTCTGTTTTCTGCTGAACTCTCACATTTCTAACAATAACCCCAGATCCTCAGATTTGTCTAGAAACAAGACTGGAACCAAAGACTGTGATCAACTTCGTTCTAGTAACTAGATCTGCAAAGACCCTAAACCTATGCCGGAAGGCAGGACTCTTCCACTTCAATTCAAATGTTTCCCCGTACAAATATCGAGATGTTAAACATCTGGGGCAAACTTCATTTTTTCAACACAAGCCAGATTGGTGATTTTTACCAAGGAAGTTGCTGGGATGGGCTACTATTAATATTTAATGCCTGCAAGCCAGAAGGCTAAACACCTGAGGTGACAAAGTTAGTTCAGGACAGGAAAGGACTGTCCAGCCCAAAATGCCCAAAGCAGGGATGGCTGAGACAGACCTTCACAGACAGGGGGTAAAACAAGAGTTGATATGGACATGGCTCCATTTATCCCAGACCCTTCAGGTTATTCTAGGACATTAACAAAAGGAGAGGTTCAGAACATAGAAGCCTTCAGTCTGATGCGCTCACTCGTTTGACCCCAACTGCAGCTCCATGCCCACCAGCTGTCAAGATCCGCCAGGGAGAGTCAGACTTTTAAGAGCAAATAAGCCTTAGAGTTTGAGTTTACAATTCTTTCAACCACCTCTTGAGAAATAAAAGGTTTAAAATTAATGTGTATAAGGTTTTAAATTTTCAAACTCATGCCAAAGCTCTCAAAAGTGCTTCTTGCAGTTACATAAATATCACCACTATTCAATCTGGAAGGTAAAAAAAAACAATAAAATTAAAAGTAAAAATTGTTCTTTATTAATAGGCCATGCTCTAAAATAGCAGTATTTATAGGACGATCTGACAAAGATCTGTCAACACAATAGGAAAACATGTTATACCTCAGACCCTAACATTCTGTAACAGAGCGGCCCAGATACAGTGGTGTCTGTGTATGAACACACACACACACACACACACACACACACACACAATGGAATACTACTCATAAAAAAAGAGAAATTTTGTCATTTGCAGCAACATGGATAGACTTGGAGGGTATTACACTTAGTGAAATAAGTCAGACAGAGAAAGACAAATATTACATGGTATCATTATATGTGGAATCTAAAAAACAAAACAAACTTGTGAACATCACAGATATAGAAAACAAACTAGTGGTTACCAGCGGGGAGAGGGCAGAGGGGAGGGACAGTATTGGGGTAGGGGATTAGGAGGGACAAACTATTACGCATAAAATAAGCTACAAGGATATACACTGTACAATATGGGACTATAACCAATATTTTATGATAACTACAAATGAAATATACCCTTTTAAAATTGTGACTCACTATATTGTACACCTGTTACTTACATAATACTGTACACCAACTATAGTTCAATAAAAAAACAAAACAGATTACATGCATTTATTCATTTCCGAAGAATGATTCTACATTCTCTGAAACTGTAACACATCTCTAAACAAATAATGTTTTATCTTTGTCAGCTTTACCTGCTATTTGTACTGAGCCATCCTCACCCAGAAGAATATTACCAGCTTTCAAATCCCTATTAGAAAAAAAATGCAGAATGAGTTGTGGAGTACTAATACTATATTGCATAATTCACTCAGAGAGATTTTAAAACATCATATCATGCAATGTAGCTGTTTGACATAATTATTATTTTATAAATATTAAAACCATATAGATTTAAAAAGCTGTAAGGGCACATTGTGATTTTATAGCTTGCTCCTGGAAAATGGTTAGGATTTTAGTAATAATTTTTTATGTGATGTCATTATCTAGATTCAATAAAAACAATACTGAGTAGATCCTTTATTTTATGTTAGAGTTAGAAATTGTCCACATACTCACAATACTACCATTTTATCAGGAATTAGAGCCCTGTCTGTGTAAAACTGTTCTATTTCCGCTTAAATTTTTCTGTGGTGCAATTCCAAATCAATCCAGTCAGCCTCATAAACAATGGGTTTGATCAATCTCTCCTCTTGGGGAGAGACTGATTATAAATACTAAGTATAATATTCTGTATCTCTTCACAATATAGAAGCTGTGCTGAGCAGTCTTAACACTTAAGAAAAATGACAACTTACAATTTATAAGTTTGATTTCTAAAGTAATATATTTTCTAATTATTGAAAGATATAGTAGATACCATTGAATATACAGTTCACTTGCAGTTCAGGGTCAGGGAATTATAGCATTAGTATTACTGGTAAATGGTTATTTACTTGCAGTCATTCCTAAGAGCCCAAGTAACACTAGACCATTTGAAACATCAGGCACTCATACTCAGTGCTGTTAGGCTACTTCAAGGATTAGCATCTCATGTCACAAGAGAGATGAAATTAGTGCCTCCTTCTTTCTTTCACCACCATGTCAAAAATAATTAACATACTAAATGTCTGGAACATTCTTGCCTATATCAGAAAGTTAGAGATGCTATCTAGTTCAAATGAATATACTTCAAGGGTGATATGTTAACTGATGTTTAATGAGTCCACTCGGTACTTTTTATATTCTGCGTTTATTTCAGTGAAGCAGATTAACCAATCCTGAGGATACCAATATAATTTATCAAAACTTATTCTCTTTGTTTCTTTCTCAAGTACTTTTTTCGCATCTATTTAGCCTTATCTAAGTTAGAAATATGTCAATACCTGCCTACAATATGTGTTTCCTTAATATTCTTTACCAACTAGGGCTAAAGCTACCAACAACTGAATTTAAATATCTCTGTAGAGCTCATACCTGTGAATCTGACCATTTCTGTGTAGATAATCTAAGCCTTCCAAAACCTCTTTAAGGATCGTCGCTATTATTGCCTCTTCCAGAACGCCGTTCTTATGTTCTCCCCGATTGACGATGTATTTTATGATGTCCAACATCGAACCTAAGCGGACAGACAGAAGACTTGAACAACTGTATAAGCACCTTCATGATCTTTCCAGAATAGGGCTCCCTATTTAGAAAACCAAATGAGAACATCAAAATATGTTTCTTACTTATTTAACACAAATCTTCCCAAAGTATACCAACAATTGCACAGCAGCCTGTGATCAGAAACACTAAACCCAAGTTTGCAAGCACACTTCCAGCTGAACTTAATGAGAGGGATTCTGGGTCAGGAACCAGAAGACTGTGCACAGCCACTTCAGTTAGTCCCCTTTCCCTAGATATAAAATCGGTTACAGATTAAAAGGGGGGTTCAGGATGTCTGAACTAAAAAAGGAAGGAACAGGAGGCCAGGAGAAAAGACAGCAGGGAACTGCTGAGAGAAACATACCTCTTCCCTAACCTCTAAGACACAGGTGTGGGGAGAGGAAAAAAAGCATGTTGTCTCTAGACCCCCGCTCATCACCAGAGATGTCTTTCTGTGACTCCAGGCAATCTTCGCTTGCATTTACTTGATGCGTGATGTACTGACTTTTATAGTAAAGAAATAAATATACATGACTTTGTTACCATAAACAGATTAGTATCCTTGGCACTGCGAATTCATGTTTCAACACATGTTAATTAATATTCCAAGCCTCCCGGTCATTTTAAGAGACATAATTATGGGGGGGGGGGGGGTGTCAGCATTGCTGAAGAGTTAACAAATAGCTTACTTCAGGACCTGAATTTGGCTCCGGGCTCTCTCTTACTAAGAGGATTGTGTTTCCCCATCAGAGATTATTATTACACCAGACTAGCTGCTCACTCCTCATTAAGAGATTTGATGTGATAAAATGGTATAGAAAGAAACAAATGCATATTTTTCCCCTCAGAGAGAAACAAAACATCTCTCTATTCATTGACTCTTGAACTTTTGGATCATTTAGAAAAAGATACTTTCAGAAACATTTTATTTTTATCTTATAAGGAAGGATGCACCGTAGCAGGCACTTACGCACTTTCTGCTGAAAGAAAAGTGAGGAGGCCACATCTGCCCACATTTCCCCTCACCTGTGGAAACCTGTTTAAAACCTGTTTCTCTGACCTAAAGCCCAGGGAGACTAAACTGGATTGTTTTAAAAAGACAATGAAATTTTCTATCCAGTCCTTAGGAAAGGGCATGGGGGAGGTTTTCAAGCTTAGAAAAGGTTAATTGGGATAAAAATAAAGACGGGAAGTAAAATCCTCAGCTTGAGCAGAGGTAGTGGGGACTAGCCAGGGTCCCAGGTGCCCAGAATCTCTCTTTTCCTTGGAGTGAGTGGACCCCCCCCCCAAGGAGAGACTAGGTTAAAATCATCTTCTTAATAAAGCGCTGTCCTCAGCAGAACCAAGAAGCAGCCCTGATACGCAACACTGCAATCGGCTCCAATCGGCTTGCTTTTTCTTTTTTCCTCCCATTCCTCTTTCCCTTTCTAATTAAAAACCAGATGCAGCACTCAAGGATGCCTAACAGGATGGACAAGATGGGGAACAGAACCGAACTAAGCTCTCTCAGGCTCAGCACTGAGACCTACACAAGCAGACCCGCGGCGATCTCACTGCCCTCCTCATCTCCTTGCTGGGCCTCTGCTGGGCCCAAGACAGTTTCTCTTTAAAAAAAAAAAAAAAAAGGCTCCCTGACTCAGCCTTGGCTGAACTGGGTCTGCAGATAGAAACGAGCTCTACAATATAAACTCTGCTCCGCCAGCTCTGGCTTCGTCTAGGCACCACAAAACGTTCTCCTCCACTCCTAAACCATACTGCATGCCTCAGAAAGCTGATATCCAGGCGGTGACGCCCTGCAAAGAGAACACACGGGAGACGCGGTGGTGCCGGTGGTGCCGGGCGCGGCAATGGAATCACTTGGGCTGCCTCAGCTCCAGTGCTCGGGTCTGCAAGATGCAGTGACGATACTGGGAGCACAGCATAGCTTTTTAGCATGTCCTACAGCCACAAACCCGAGCACCAACAGTAACTTGGTGCATGGCCTTGGGCAAGATGCTTAACTCTCTCGAGCACTTCCTGAAAAACGAGGATGAGGACACCTGCCATTCAAGGGTGCTGTCCAGATTACCTGAAATAAGGTCACTAAATTGCCGGGTACTAGATCCAGCTAAGGAGCAACTGTTCAAGAAAATTAACAGTTATCATGATCCTTCCCTACCAGTCAGTCACATTAAAAGATTCAAGGAAATAAAATATAGGAATGGGAAAGGGCCTTACAAGTTAAATTGCCCACGGTTTCTATAACGTCAGTGATTTGAGGCTAGAGAGGTAATTACTTCCCCTCGCCATGTGCTTTCAATCACGAGGTCCACAATCAGAAACCCCACTGTCCAGTACCATAGCCACCAGCCACCTTTGGTTATTTAAATATAAGCTAATTAAAATTAAACAGAAATTCAGTCCCTTGGTAACACAAGCTACATGTCAAGTGCTCCAGATCCCCATGTAACTAGCAAAAACTGGACAGCACAGCTACAGAGCATTCCCATCACCACCGACTTTTCACAAAGAGCACTGAAACAACTCATTGTATGGCCAGGTGCTAACCACTTAAATAATGTTAAGAATGAAGGCTGTAAAGAGGAAGGACTGGGGAAGTTTTTGGAAGAGTTAGGGCTGGCTGCAGACAGGATGGGGCCTTTCAGGACTTGAGCACACGGAGAAGGACAGACAGACACCCAGAGCAGCACCAGTGATGGCACAGAGACATCAGAGGGCAGAAGGCCTTCAGGGAGTCTCACCCACGCCTAGAAGGCTGGGGCAGAAGAGGACACAGATCCTCCAGGAGTTAACCTGAGTTACGAAGGGCTTTGAATAGCGGTGTGAAGAAGTCTGGACTTACTCTCTCGACAAATAACAAACCACGCAAAACTTCCAAGTTCAGGAGTAAGGGGATCAAACAGAAAGTCTTGTTCAATATGCTGACTTGCACAAAAGGAAAAATAAAAAACCAAGCAAACAAACAACAACGACGAAACCCACTTACCTCCACTTAGTAATTTCATGACCAGCCAAAGTTCATCTTTCACCACAAAAGAGGTGTAATAGGTCACTACGTTGGGATGGCTGCACTGACTCATGGCTTGAATTTCTTTCTATAAAAAAAAGCAAAACATGACACAGTTCCATCGGTTGGAAATCAGGAAGCAGAACACAAATGAACCACATTTGAGTGGCTGGATGACTTTCCTACTTAAAGGCACACCTAAGGGGGGCTGGCCTAAACCCCTACTTCAAGGAAACCACATGAGAGCTAACTCTCTCACCCTCATTATCAACTTGCCAGAATGAGGAAGGCCAGCCACAGGACAGAGGAGCTCAGATAAGCACATGGCCCAGATAACCCCTAATCCTACTCTGCCAGCCCCACAATATGCGATGAATGTGTCCCACCTGAACCAAAGGCTTCAACAGAGAGATAAAAAGGTTGGTGAGCTGTTAGGAAATCTGGGTCCTGGTGCCAACCTGAACTTTAGTGGTTCTTAGCTCCCCTCTCTTCCAAAAAAGGACAAAATTATTTCTGCGTCTCAGAACTTCTGTGATGGCAAATGAAAAAATACATATAAAAATGCTGGAGTATCATTTCCCCAACTATCTTCGCCAATGATACTCCATCCAAGAAAAAGAAAGGTAGGGGTGGGAGCGGCAGCTGGTAAAACAAAATAAGCTGGGGAAAGAAACATCAGATATCGTATCTCACTTTATTTTTTTTTTAAACTTTGTTTTTTTTTTTAAGGTTTTTTCCTTTGTGGGGAGGTAATTAGGTTTATTTATTTACTTTTAGAGGAGGTACTAGAGACTGGACCCAGGACTCTGTGCACGCTAAATATGCGTTCTACCACTTGAGCTATACCCTCCCCTCTTACATCTCACTTTAGAAGAGTCTTGGGGAACATTAGTACTGTCAAAGGCTCTGAGAAGTACTGCAATAGAGAAACTGTCATAGTTGAACCCATACCAACAATGCAAGAAAATAATGCTTTGTCTGTCACAGTTTAGAAAACATCACTGGCAGAGAAAAAAAGTTTTATCAGAAGACAAAACAACAAAGCTTTGAAATCAAACAAATGGGCAACCTCAATAAGCCACATTTTTTCTGCAATATTCAAGTTCATGTTGGTTTTAGTTTGCTGTTTTAAGTTACTGCCAGATGACTCCTATAAAACTTCATTCGAATGCTGACCCTCAATCAAAGGCACCAGACCAGTATAACTCACTTTCAAGGTGCTGACCAAAAGCCACAAGAATAACCTAAGTCATCACAGAAACCTCATTAATACTGCTATGTGTTTCCAATGAAATAAAAGAGTATTTATGCATCCTATAAATATTTGCAAGAATGAGTCTCTAGTTAACTTAGAGCTAACTTAAAGTTGTCAACCAAATTGGAATATTCCAATTTGGGCTGCTATCTCTGCATATCCAGTACCACTTAATTCTCAAATTATGAAGAAGACACTACATTTCAGATAACCTGGTCTAAATATGGTGACACGTCACACATACATGTGCCTTAATATACATGTTTATTTAAGTGCTTTTTACCACAGGTACATTCCTAAGAAAAATCCCTAATTTTTCTATTTTCCTTTCGTCATATAACAACACTTGCCCTTCATCATTTTCCTCATCCATTTAACTGGTTACAGGCTTTCTAAATCTAGCACTTTTCAATTCAGCAACTGCCATCCTTTGAACAAGATCTGAAACCTGAGGTCCAGTTTCCATCTGTTTCTGGTGTTAGGTTTTGATACCGTAAGATGCTTCTGAAGGGGACGTGGAACACTGCCCAGGCATTCCTATTTCAAGCCACAGCATCTGCTCGTTGTGGGGACGGCCCACTTTGAAGGCCTGCAGCTTTAGGTAGGGTCCAGTTGACACAGAGGCCCCGGTGCTCACAGGAATGAGAATAACGTTTGAGAGTGTGTGTGTGCCACATTCTCACCATTTTCTAGTCAATGTGCACAAACGCCTCTCTGGCTTTCTAATACCCAACTTTCCCATCGTTAAAGCATACAGTTAACCAGTGCTCATATGAAAGGAAATTCTTTTGCATGGAGGCAGAGTTGGGTCAGGGTCTGGAAAAACTATTTTTTTTTTTAGCCCTTTGCTTTTAGATGGCTGGTATCACTTCCTACCCAGAAGATCAGGTTCTCTGACATCGTAGTGAGCAACTCTGTGTGTGTGTGGGGGCGGGGGGAGATAAACTCTTGTAACTAACACATGGAGAAACTGTCCTAGAGACCCTATGGATATAACTTATCAAATCCTATTCTTTCAAAATTCGGGGATTTAGAGGTACCAGCTGGGTATTTAAAGGTGTTGAGCACTTAAAAGAAAGAAAAAAAAGAAGAAGAGCCACAGATACCACCCCTACTAACACAGATCAAAGAAGAGGTGGCCCTGAGACCAGACATGCATCAGTCTGACCCCTCAGGATGGCACTGCACTCCCTCCTGCTGGGCTGGGGGGGCCCACCCTGTCCCACACCAGCCATTTTACTACACAACCTCTCAAGCGGTAGAGCCTCCAATGTGTGAAGACATGATGAAACTCGCCTTGGGGATAAACATTGGTCACTCTGCCTTGTGATGTGACCTGTGCTAACTATCATTAAACCCCTCATACTGAGTAATATTTCCATAAATGGGATAGAAATACACCTTTAAAAAAGGAAGAAAGAGGTGTTCTGGCCTACCCAACCCTTAATTTAGTCTATATATAAACCTGTTGCAGAGTTGCCTTTTTGAGGTACAAAATGTATACACTGCTGACCCCTGAACAACACGGTAGTAGGGGTGCCCACCCTCCGTGTAGTCGAAAATCTGCCCTCAGTATCCAAGCTTTGGCTGCTCCGTATGCAAAATTCTGCACCCTTGGATTCAACCAACCACAATCCTGCAGTATTACAGTATTTATTACTGAAAAAAATTCACATATAAGGGGACCTCCACAGTTCAAACCCATGTTGTTCAAGGGTCAACCGCATTTCTACTTCTACTTTGGTCTGAATGTTTGTGTCCCCCAAAATTCCTAAGTTGATGGCATCAGGAGGCGGGACTTTTGCGAGGCCATCAGGTCACGAGCCTTCATGAATGAGATTAGTGCCCTCATAGAACAGACCCCAGAGAGCCAGCTCCCCCTTCTGCCACACGAGGAGGCAGTGAGAAGTCCTGCAGCCTGGAAGAGCGCCCCCTCCCAACCATGCTGGCACGCTGGCCTCAGACTCCCAGGCTCTAGAACTGTGGGAAGTAAGTTTCTATTGTTTATAAGCCATGCCACCTGTGGCATTTCTGTTCTAGCAACCTGGACAGATTAAGACAAATTTATATATTTTGTATACTTTGAAAAATATAACTGTCTCTTGAATCAAATATTCTTTCCACAGAACTACTCCCCCCACTTCCTTTTAACACAGTGATGATGGCTGCTATTGGAATCCTTCCTCGGTCACAATCCATCACCTAAATTAAGCTTTTCCCAGTGCCCCAACTTCACTCATATGGATAGGCAAAGCCATTTATACCCAAACATACTAGCCCTAAAAGTGACAGAAGTATCACCCAAAGATGAGTAAATGGATTTTTTTTAAAAAACCTTTCTATCCAATTCTTCCTACAGAATGAATGGGTTCCAATACTCTATTCCCTCAGTTAGGACACAATCCACAGAAGATGCGTGATTTAGAGCACTGCGTCTCACACTTGAATACGCACACAGATCACCCGTGGACCTTGTGAAAATGCAGATTCTGATCCAGTAGGTCCGGAGTGGGGCCTGAGAGTCCACATTTCTAAGGGGCTTCCCGCTGATGCTGATGCTTTGGGTCCAGAAACCAGATTCCGAGCGGCAGAGTGGCAGAAGGCAGGCAGAGGCACTGGGTGGGTGGAGGGGGTGTGAGAGGAAGGAGCACGGGAGGCTGGCGGCAGCGAAGGTACCAGGGTTGGAAGGTGTAGGAGAGCCGGCCTGGCAGCACCGCCTCGCTGAGTGAGCCCTCGCGAGAGGGGCAGGAGGCAAAGCTGGAAATCCAGGGGACTGTGGGATTAAAGCAGTTTGAATTTCACAACTACAGGAAAGGGTAAAAAAATCAAAAGGAGAGAAAACCATGAAGTCAATGTAGGAAGAACTCACAGGGCCCTGAAATCCAGGCAACACATTTGCCAAAACTGTAGTCAAGGGATCTAACACGAGGGCTCCCTTGGAAGTCTAGCGAAATGAGACCTGGACACGGCGTCAAATGCCAGACCAAGCTACGGCACTGAGCTCGACGCTCCCTGTGGCTTGGAGAGCTGGGTCTGCCCCTGCAGCTTCATCTGAAACACAGCACAAGTGACATTTCCCAAGAGTGGGAAAACCAACCTAAAATGGGGTAGCAATTAAAAGGCCTTTCCATCTGCTATGACTGAAGCAGCAGCCACAGCAGCATCTCTGCCGGAAGAGATGTGGGCGGCGGGCCGATCAAAGAGGGACACCCACACACTGCTGCTGGGCCAGCCCGATGGATCCGCCGAAACAGGGCATGTCGCAGGCCTCTGATAGGGACAAACTAGGTTTGGTGGGGGACACAAAAACATGAAGGGTCCCACCCTGGAAATATGGGCTGGGAGGGAAAAACTGCCCCCCAAAATCCCAAGAAACTGGAAAACTTTTAATTTAAAAAAAAAACAAACCTGTGTTTAAATATTATGGGCAATTTTCTAATATTGCTATATGGCCTTTGTCCCACCCACCCCCCAAATTTTTTTTCTGTTAATATTACTGAGAATAAGCAGGAACCATGAGGAACAGGGCTGTAACCCAGCAGCAACCACTTAAGAAGGGCTGTCCTCTAAGACACAGCTGGTTTTGAAGCTGAACTTTGCCACTGACCACAGCTTGATTACCTGGGCGGGCCATCCAGCATCTCTGAGCCTCAGTATCCTTTTCTGTAAAACGAGCTTGATAATGCCATCTACAGAGGTTGTGGAATAAGCAAAATTATGTCTATGTAACTCCTTGTAGGAGGCTGAGCACATAACACGAAGGTTGAAAGCCAGTCTCCTAATGTCTCAGTTCCTCCTGTGCGTGTGAGTATCCCCCACCATGATCACTAACTCAAGTGTCCCAAGTTCCAAACCAAGCCTCAAAGGCACGGAGACAGACCTTGGCAGCAGCACTCACCTTGGCCTAGAGAAGCGTCACGTGAGGAACGCACTCCATGCCCTGCTGGCTCAAGGTGTGTCCTGTGACATGTGTCTAGGTCACTGGGCCCTGACTTTTTCACTTCATTCCTGACTCTACATTGTCCCCTCCCATGTTTTTCTTAATTATTTCACCCTGTGTTTAATTCAGCCTACCTTGTCATATTTCATGTATCCCAGTGTACTGCCTCAAATGCTCTGGGGTAAGAAGTCTAAAGACACATTTATGCAAAGCTTTCCAAGCAAAGAGAAACAAGGAAGAGTCTAAAGATGAAAGAATTAGGAAAAAGCGAAAGCCTAGTTTCTTTGGTCCCTGAGACCATGAGATTCACAAAGCGCTGAAAGGAACGAGATGTCATCACTGAAGAACAGTTTAGATGGATCCTGAATTCTAAATGGTAAACCGTACTTACCCAAATTAGCATATTTTCACAACTTAGCTTAAACCCTAAGTCACTTCTTCTTTATCTAATATTGGTGGCAAAATATCCTACTCAGCCATAGTTAAGAAATCAAACCCTCCTAGGCTCCAATGTTACATGTAGTCAAGTGGGAGGAGATGCTATTTCTAACTTTATTCTAAAGCAGTGGTTCTCAACCTTGGCTGCACAAACTGCCGAAGGGAGCTTTAAAAAATATCAATGCCTGGATCGCAGCCCCAGAGATGCTGATGGAAATCAGTTTAGGGTACAGCCCTGGGAATGAGAGTTTTCAAAAGCTCCCCTGTGATTCTGATGGGCAGCATGGTTGAGAAGCACTGCTTCCAAGCTAAGCACTGAGACGGTAAATTCTTTCAGTGAAATCCCGAGAGAAAGAAACATGGGCCTCCCAAGCACATCTCCACATGGCAGCTTAATCTGGAAAGAAAAAATAAATCTATGACCTACAAATGCTACCAAGTGAAGCATTTATTTCCAAATGCAAGACATAACCCTGTATTTCTTTTAAATGTATGCCATCTCCTCCAAGCATCTGAAGAATTCCTTAAATGATAAGAGGGTAACCGTGTTAGTTAAAGACACTTTCCAGAAAGTCCTTTCCAGCTGGCACTTTCATAACATCGGCATCATTATGAAGGGCAACCTCATCAATATTCGTAAGTAACCCAATACTGGGTGTAGCAAATTTTTTACCCCAAAAACTCAATATTTCAAATGTCAGCCAACAAAATGGAAGAAAAAGATTGGCAAAGCTTTTATAAGAGCGATGCTTTTTTTTTTTTTTGGACTGTCATTTTCAATCAGGAAAAAAGTCATTCTGAGATTTTTTTTAATTATAAAAAATTATATGCCACATATGCAGCACATTCCTGCCTCTTAGAATGAGTACCAGTAAGAATAAAAAACCTACCCAAGATAGAGATAAGTCAAATATTCTGACCTGTATTATTTACAAAGAATCAATGTCCCTTGTATGAAAAAATTACAATAGTTTTGTAATTATTTTCATATAATTTGGTATCCGTGTTTATCCAAGCACAGCTCAAATGAAGGCAGGGTTAGATGCGGGGAAAATCAAGATATTCTGAAGACAGGTAAACATTTGTTAGAAATTAGGAAAAGGGAAGCATCAATTTTGTAATAGGCTTAATCAGTGTTTGTGGAGAAGTACTTAAAACTCAAGAGAGCAGTTTAAAAGGTAAAGAATCAGGGGAGCTGGAGGTCTGGAAGTCAGCAGAGAAATCACAATGGGTAAATGTCTACTTTGGACAGAACAGAATATCCATCCCAGGGTGTATCTGCTTGGTTATGACGTCACAAAGATGGGGGCATTCTGCAAAAACTGATCTCAAAAAAAAAAACTAAAAAACAATTTTGCTTGGAAATGAAGAAGTTGCTAGAATAGTTTGATGGAATAGTATTTTCACGAAAAGAAAAAGAGGAGAGAAAGCAAGGGATAAAGGACTGATGCTGAAGTCCCACAAGCAAACTCAGTGGGGAAGAGTCATTTTCTTCCAGCGCTGGCTAAGAAAGTTCTTCGGCAGACAGTGACAAGGATGCCGACGGGCATCAGGAATCTGAATCAGGCTCAGCTATCCACAACCGCTGTATGGTCATTTACTCGTCTGTGATTGGGAGTGCTAGAGAAAGTGAAGTCGAAGACTTCATCAAAACAGAAACGCAGAGAGTCTTTCTTGCCAGCCAATTTATGCTGCGGGAAACCTCCAGGCCAACTTGCAGCACTGCTGCTATATTTGGCTGCATCACCAAAGGATGAGAATGTGAGGCGAAACGTGTCTTTCTTTTTTACGGCCTCCCCTGCCCCACACGTGGCTACCGTATGCAGTCTGGGGTTCTGCTGGGGGACCACCCTCCTGCAAAAATGGGAGAAACCTACCCCCCAAGCACTCTCCAGCCTTCCCCTTGAGTGCTTCCAAGACCTCCTTTATCAGAAGCAGATTAATTACCTGTGGAAATAACCAAGCCAAGCTAACAAAGATTATAACATAGGAAAACCATTTGCCTCAACCAAGCAACATTTTCCATTAAGTGCAAAAGTGAAGTATTAAAAAAAAAAAGGAGATGTAACTGAAGTTGCATTCACTCTGGGAAGGTTTTCCCCACTTTCTTCTACTCTGAAAATGAGCGTGTGCTGGGTCTCTTTGTCATCGAGCACACGTAAGTCCAGAAACCTGCATGTCCTTATAATGTTCATTTCTGATTACTTTTTGAAAAAAAAAAAGATGCTGAACATTTTAGCAAGCCATTTCTAACAAATGTGTAAGAATATTTAAAAGTATATTCAATTCGTATATTTAATTATTATCTCAATCAACTATGACATAACTTTTAAATTTAATGTTCTAAAAATAAAGTTGTTTTCTCAAACCAAATCATACATATTCCTAAGCTAATGTAACTTTAGAGCTGTAAGAATTATTTTGCATATATGATATTCTTTCATTTCTTAAAAATGGCATATCTTCAAATTATCCAAAAATTTCTCATGTCTAATTTTGTCCTCAATTGGACTATAGTTGGATAAACACAAACACCAAATATATGAAAACAATTACAAAGCCAAGTGGCAAAGGACAAATGACAGTATAAAATTCAGTACTTGAGACTAAAATGACCAAAAGAGTACTACACTCAGCAAAGCAGGCTTGCATTTTAATGTTATGCCCTTGGTATGAAAGATCTACAAGAAACAACCAAATGTAATTTGTTACCACATATGATCAGGGATGAGCTGGGATACGAATAATTGAGTTACTAATCAGAAAGTCCTTTAGCTCAAAAAGAATGGAAAATACTTCAATTGCTACAGCAGAGAAACCATACATACACTAGAGCTTCCAGCTTTTTAAGCTGACATCCTCAAGCTGGTAAAATTTTTTCCTACAATAAACAAGATTTGCAGAAGTATTAACACAATTACAGAGATTAGATTAAAAAGCACACAAAAAAAGTTGTCTTTAATTTTTAAAAACCTCAATTAAAGGGGGAGGAAAAAGACCTTCTGATTAGAGGAACTGCTCAGAGGCCCCCAAATATTGTAATTTAACTTAAAAGGATGAGAGAAGTGTGTGTCAGATAACAGGAGATAACTAGTCTCTCAAATGACCATTAGGCAAAGTAAGTATCTAGAGTTTTATTCTCAAGATAACCTACAAATTGTTGGTAATTCATTCCTCTAAAGAGATGGAAGGAAAGTGTGGGAGGGGAGAACAGGGAAGGAGCAGGGGGAGAGAAGGGGGAGCAGGGGGAGAGAAGGGAGAGCAGGGAGAGAACCCAAGATCAAGAGAAATGAGGAAGGGGGGAGGGGACAGCTCAGTGGTACAGCATGTGCTTACCACGCACGAGGTCCTGGGTTCCATCCCCAGCACCTCCATTAAAAATAATAATAAATTAATAAATAAATGAACCTAATTACCACCCTTCTAAAAAACCACAAATTTAAAAAAAAAATTTTAAGAGCAATAAGGAATAATCAATGAAGTACCACTATAGCAGAAAACAAACTGAGAGCAGGGCAGTATTCTGAGGAAAGCAAGTGCTAGATTGCCTTACGAATACTGTCAGTGCGACACAGCAAAATATCTCTATAAAGATGACACAGGAAGAGAAGGGCAAATGCCAGAATTTTCTAGTTAAAGGCTGAGAAACTTTTTCATTCTGTACATAGGTGAAACACACGGCACACTGTGTACTGAAATCTACGAATTTACAGTGATTTTTTTTATCGTTATACTGCAATACTGGAGTGACTTGACACTCCCCCGAATCACAAAGCATAATTTACTAGTAATTAGTGTTGTTGTTCAAGTGGTTTGACGTGGGGATTTCATTAAAATAGTTAAATTTTTAAATATAAAGAATCATAAAACTTTGGTGATGAAAAAACATTTTTGCCTTCGTGTATAATTCCTTATTGAACAAGTGAGGGGACTAAGAACCAGAGCGGAAAGTGATTCACCCAAAGTCAAGGATCCAAGCGGAGAACACAGGCCCTCTGACCCCGGAGGCAGACTCCCCTCTACCACAAGTTTTAGCATTCAATGGTACACAGTCGTTTTTGAAACAATTTTGCTCATGTTTGTCACCCATCACAAGCTAAAATATTTTACTGATCATTATTTATTACTGCAATTTTAGCAGGTATTTTCCCCCTTTTTAATAAACAAACACTGCCCAGCTCAGAGCCACGATTTTCCCTATACCTAGAGCACTCCTGCCCCTAAGAATTAAGTTTTGATGTTACTGATGTATATGAAAGAATGAGAAAATGGTACTCAGTTTTCTGTGAGTCAGTACCAAAGACAGACTAAAAATATGAGAAGCCTAGTCTACAGAAAAAAATTAAGAAGGATATGATTAGAGTCTAAAAATCATAACATCTAGTAAGGTGATGAACTGACACGTTTATCAATCCCTGGGTAAAAACCAAGAGAGAATCCTCTGGAGGCTGAAAAAAGTGGGATTTGGGATAAATGAAAGGAAGGACTGTGTCACATTTATGGAATTCACTATCACCTGGTGACAGAGACTGAAAAAGACAGATGACTTCAGAACAAGGTAATAGATTAATTCTCTACTCGTAACGAATTTTAAGGGAAGCCAAGTGTGCTCTCGAGTAGCATCCCTAATCTTTGAGGTTGACCACAAACCAGAGAACCAAGCTCTTCCAAGAAACCTCAAGGCCATCTTCAACTAGAATGTGCTAGGCTGCATGACAGTGGGTCAGACCCGCTTAGCAAGCCTTAATTCCTATTGGTAAGTAAGAACTTCTTCAATGGAGCACATATTAGAGAATGTAACCATCAATCTGCTAAACCATTTCTAGACAAATAGAGGGGGGAAGAAGTGCATAAAGATATCCCGAGCTCAAAAAAATCTCACCAACCCCCCCCCCAAATGAAGAAACTTACTGACGCTCCACAAAAAAGAAACAGGAGCCCTCTGTTTTCCCATCACGTGTCCAGTGCCTAGCATCTAGTAGGGTTTTAATAACTATGAATTTAACATGTTCTGCTCTAAAACCATAAATATCTCCCAGAGGATGTTAAACTAATTATAATTAGGCATTTACACCACTGTGGGGTTAACAACAAATGTGGGATTAACAAATTTCAGAAATCATCAAAGTATCTTGGTTGGGATGGTTAAGAATATCGAACAGACCAGTAACCCCTTGGCTCCTGGAAAATTAACCACCAAGATCATCATACCTAGAGAGATTAGAATGTAGTTAAAGGTCAAAGTCTAAAACATATAAGAATTTTAAAGAACACATAGAAAAATAATTAGCTGAGATTGAACAGAGTAAATGCTATTCATGTGAAGCCAAGGAGTTCTAAGTTCTAGGGAGTTCTAATCTAATTGCTGTTAAAAATGAAACAAATTTTTAACGAGCATATACCTTTGTGCTCCCGTGTATACACCCAAATTTCATCCTTTTTATGGGCCTAAGCACAATGTAGAAACACAAGTGTTTACCAAATAAATGAATAAATGTATCTTAGATCTGGAACCAAGTTATCTTTGAGGAATATTACAGTACTCATTTCAGCAGTAGAAATTTTATTTAAATTACCAATTATTTAGCACCAGTGATCTCACTGAACACTTCTTCTCCTCCCTTTATTCTCAGAGAAGGTGACACTTTAATGATCACTTTGCTTCAGAAATCATTTGAATTCTTCTTCAGCCAAACCTCAAACAAATTCCACGACACAGGAAAATCTACATAGTCTACACCACAGAAAGGAGCAGAGTCTATGGCCAGTTGTCCAAAACTGTTCTGTGCCATCACATCTGACCTCCATGTGTAAAATCCACCCCACTATGGGAGTCATCACCCGGGGGGTGGGGGGGCAGGGCAGAGGAGGTGGCCGGAGGTGACACACACTCAGCAGGGGAGACAGCTGTTCCAGTGGCCAGCAAATAGTTGATAGTTGTGTCTTCTATGACATAACACTCCCACAAGATAAGGATTCCAGTGGCCATTGTTTCTTATAAGAACAATGGTCTCCAGTTAACACACGGCACAGCTTGTGAAATGTTGTGGAGCACTGACCTGTAGTTAATACACACACACACTCACGGAATTAAAGGATTATTGGGATACCGGATGTCCAAACACTGCCAAAATGTGAACCCACAGAGATAATAAAAGCACGAGCAGCAGCACTATTAGAAACAGAAAGGATTACAGCAGCTTCGCGCCACACAGTCATGTGCCAAGAGCTAGGCCACAAAAGCCCGGCAACATCAGGCAGGCTGTGCTGTAAACGCCGTTTCTCTTTGCTCGCAAGGGACCTGGGAGTTGTGTGTCCTAAAGGACCACAGCCATTCTCCCCATCTCGAGCATATGAAGACATCAAAAGGTCAAAGTTCCAGGATTAAGGAAAGATCAAAGCCACACATCAATATGGCTTTTAAAATGAAAACTAGATCATTATGCACATATCCTCTACTCTGTGCATACAACGTGGGCACTGGGGTGGGGGAAGAATGAAAAATAAATTAACTGCTAAGAAGAAAACTCATAAATCTTAAGACCTCAGATTAACGGAGCCAAGCACAAAGCCATAAAAGCACCAGTCCTCACGCTGACGGCTCTCCCTAAACTGCGAGCAGCAGAGGAAGGGGTCCGGAGTGACGTTCCCCCTGCTGCCTCCACGAGGCCCCTTCCATAGCTGTCATCACTGGCAGCCAACTGTTGATAAAAAGCCAGCAGAGGGAAATCGTGGGGGCTTTGGTAGACTCCAGAGACCACAGCATCAGCCAGAAGGCTGGTTCCAGAGCTGTCGGACACAAATACACATAAGCCTTATACAGCTTCTGTATAAATATTCTGCTGGTGGCAAAAAGACGGCTGTGCTGCGAGACCTCCAACAGAGCCCCACAGTCAAACTCAGTTGTCACGGGCAAATTCAAGAGTAACATTTCCAAACAGGGCATATGGATAAATGTATACTCCAAATTTTTTTCAAAAATCAATATGTACTTAGTGTAGCCACAGAATTTGAGGACTCCCACTGGGATCATAGAAATCTTCCAATTCAACTCTCTCTTCAAACAGTACGGAGCTGTTAAGTAACTGGACTAAAATTAAAAAAAACAAGTTAGTGGCAAAAGCGGGACATAGCTCTCCCCACAGTTTGTTTAAAGCTTTTTCCACTGCAGCAAGTGACCTTGAAAACTAGTCAGATGACAAAGGCACAATTTTATTGGTCACCGTGATAGTATGCAACAAAAAGTGTACGGTAACCATTTCAGTAAGAGCAAAGCATAGCTGAAATTTTGTAAGAGGGTGAAAAAGCCTGACATGTATGCAAAAAAAAATTTTTTTAATTAGCATCACACATTGGGGAAACCCTTCCTTTAATCTGAGTTTTGGCTGACAATCTGCTGCTTAGACCCTAGTTAAATCCATGCCTCGTGGAGCCTAATTTAAAATGGAAGGCCAAACAGATCTGGAAAAGTACAGCTTTATCCTTGTACTTAGTTTATACTATAGTGTACTGTAATTATGCCTGAAATAAAAGCTATATTCTGAGTAAAGACAAAAAGCTCTTGTTAATGACATTCCATTCCCAATGTAGACTCTAACAAAAGGCTTCTTCATCTGGAGCCAACTGTCATTATACTTTGTAGCTTGTATGGAGCTATTGGACTAATATTTGTACTGGGATTAGTGTTGGGATAACCAATCAGTTAACTCCTCCACTGCAGTTTTCTGTTATCCTCAAATAAATGACCAAAAGGAAAAAGAGAAAATTGGCAGGTGGAATGACAACTATATTTATGAGATTAAACTCTCAAACCCTTCACAGTTTGCCGGGCAACTAATAACCATTTGCCAAGCTGTTCATTTAATAATGAGTCAGCTAAGCCCAAAGCAAATGTTCCTTCAACCAACCAATGCTGCTCTAGTCACAGCCACACCGACAAGCTCCGATTATTTCTGTAATGTGCTTCATGTAGCAGAAGTACCAGTGGCCCAGTGCAAAAAAACAGGTTCCTCTTACTAGCCAATGAGAATGCAAGCTACCCTGCAGTCTTTTGAATAACTGAAATTTATAAGAGACCATGTAATGTATGAAAGCCAAAGTGACCAGCAAACTGCTTGAGGGGGAGGGGGTCAGTCCTATTTTTGTCATGAGGGCCAGAAGCTCGCCATTCAACTCTGCACTCGGTAGCACATGACCTTGGGTCGTTTAAGTCTATTCTCCCATTTCATAAAACAGTGTCAACACAAGACCATCCCCACCTGGGGATTAGAGGACTAAGCAAAATTCTCTTTGTCAAAGTAAAGTAAACTTAATCTTAAACAACACAGTCCTAAGGAGGAAAGAGCCAGGTGGGCTGCTTTCCAAGACATACGTGTCCAAACAGGCGAAAGCACCAAGCTGCTTCCGCTCTCTCCTCTCCTGCCTTCTCCCCTCCACCTCTACATACCTGTAAGTTAAGAAAAGAAACTAGCAGTGTCCCCTCCACTTTTACTCACTAATAGTTCATCCATGCTGGTCTGGCATTTTTCCAGGTTGATCCGCTTTATTGCTACGCGTTCTTGCCTGGGTTTGCATAGAGCAGCCTGAACCACAGCAGTAGCACCACTGCCTGAAATGAAAAGAAAAGAAAAGAAAACAAAACACCATCAGCTATTAAATAGCACACTGTCTGGTTACTATTCATGACTTCCTTCATAAATTAATATCTATTTTTTAAAAATTTCTACTCAAGGTATTCAAAAACCTTATCATTTAACATCTTTTTAAAGAGTTTAAATCTGAAAATAATTGTCTGGTGGAGAAAAAAGAAAAGCTGGAATTTTTCTAGAGGATACAAAGACAATATCAGCATTCCAGACGATTAACAATCCAGGAAGGTGCCCCACATGAGAAGAGCCCGTTGCAGTACTGTGCATTCACTGCCACCCAGAACAAAGGCTGAGAAAGTGACGGGTCTGATGTCACAGGGACAAGGGACGTGAGCATCTAAGTGCAACCCTGGTGGAAGCCATCACTATCCTCAGGTACTGATATTACCTATTTTCAGTGCCTTTAAAATATCTCAAGCTCTTCTCCAACTTCAGCCCAAACCAAGCCACTCCAGCCTGAGCTACTTCAGGGCTTCCACGAGATGCTGTGACAACTTATCTACTTTGAGCACTCTTTGAGCTTATTTCTTCAGAGCTTGCTCATCAATTAGAAGAGGAATCAATCCGAGTATTCTCATGTTGAAAGCACGACTTTCAAGGATGCCAAGCAAAATGACGCAAATGTGTAATTACAAAAGCCCTCAGGCATTCATATGAATTTCCCATTTCTAAGGTTTCATGATCATTAGCTAATGCACTCAAACTCCTAGGAGACAGCGTCATGTCATTATCCGTATTTTATAAGAGCAAAATGTAGACACGTAATGATTTGTGGCAGAGCACAAAGAGCTCCTAATCGGATTTATATTCCGGAGGGGCAAAAAAAGACCTCCAGGTTAAGGCATCTAAATTCTGCAAAGAATACCAAAAGTCTCATTCTCTTCGCATAAATCTGCTACTGCTGCAAGACTGTCAATGAGAGAAAACGCTTGTGCTCAGGACTGTACAAAAGAAGGCCAGACGTGACCGTCGGCCTTTCTGCTTAAGTTTTCCTTCGGGTACTAGTTCCCAAATGAGTCACTCAATATCATCCATGAGGGGTAAGGGGGGCATCTTTGGGCAATAAGGGACAGAGACCAGGATTAGCCTTTTTGATACATGTGATAGGAAGGTGTGACATCGAGTGCAAATCAAGGCTTTCCCACCCCAAGGGAGCGTCCAAATGGGTATCTAAAATTCTGCCCCATGGTCTCACCATCAGCTCTGGCCCCCCTGATCTGGTGACCCAAGCTGGTCACCCTAATGCTCCAAAGACAGGCCTCCAACTTCTAGGCTTCTGTTCCAGGAAGTCCCACCTGTGATCACTGGGGAAGAGAATCCACACATATGACCACCCACTGTACAGCTGGCACTTTCCTCACATATTCTCGTTACAAGCTGTGCACCTTTCGTTACTAGACTCCTTTCATACGTTGAGAACCCCAGGACTCGGGAAACCTGCCCACACAGCTAACAGGCACCTAAGCCAGGATCTGAGTCAGGTCTGCCGGCCCCCATGGTCCAGGCTCTTGTCCACTTCCCACAGCCAGAGCACATACCCCCCTCCCTCCTTGTTCTGTCCCTGCTAGGAAAATGTCTTCCTCTGTCCTATATGATTGAAGGAAAAAAAAAAAACCCTAGAGGGAAGGCCCAGTGAGCCTCACTCTCACTGGAGTGAGGTGAGGAGCAAGCGCTGCTGTCAGCTGTTGCCTGAAGGGGCCTCCCAGTCCCTGACCTCACTGCTGCTCCATCAGCTGTGACTCAAAGTGCCACCGGATCAGCCTCCCCAATCCTGTGGATCTCAGCATGTTGGGTTCAGTCCCCAGTGCTCCACATACCAGAGCCAAGCACTACAAAGAGCCCTGCTGATAGCAGTGTATTTTCCAGTCAGGGTCTCCAGAACAAGAGACCCTAGCTGAAGGGAGCCACTGAGAAAGTGTAAGCAGCTGGTTAGCGCTGGGCCTGGTACCCAGCAGAGAAATCAGCAGACATCACTAGCTGCTGCCAGGCCGCTCAGCCCTACCTGTTGTAAATCTCCCCGAGTCCCACCCCTCCATCTTTCATCCACATCCCAGAACATTCTCAAATCAGGAGAACAGAAAAACAGGAAGAAGAAAACAAATCCCAGGAAAGGCGAAAACAATTGCATGTGATATGGGGCCGCCACTCAGATTCAGTCAAGTCCTTGACTGTAAAAGCCTCCTGGCTTCCACAGACAAATGCAAGAATACGGACACAAATCAGAACTCTACAAAGGGGGAGGGAGTGGTGGGGAAAGGCTTTTACTGGAGCTACACAACCAGAGGATTGTTAGTGCTTTATTACTACAGCTGAATGAAGAACAAGTGGTAGCTTCTCCTCTCTAGAAAGAATAAAGATGAAGCCTTATGACCTGAGCTCACTGTCACAGCACAAAGGGACTTCACCACTCACTGGACGACACGGAACAGCCCACTCTGAATCTGAGGACTGCCTTCAATGGTAAGAGAGATCAACAACAATGTGAGAGGTGCAGGGAGGCTTAAAGACCATCGCGTCCAACCCCTCGCTTTATGGATGAGGAGAGGAAGGGAAGGGAAGAGGGCTCTCAGCAGAAACCAGATAAGCCAGTGCCCTGGTCTGGCCCTCCCAGCCTCAGAAGCAGTGAGAAATCAGTCTCTGTTGTGTAAGGCACCCAATCCACAGTGTTTTGTTACGGCAGCCCAAGCTAATACCAAAGTCACTCTCCCACGACCGCCTGTGCTAAATTATGCCATACAAGTTAGAAGTTCTCAAAACCTCCCTCATTAAGTCAATAGCAGTAAGAGGCAAGATTCAACTGAAAGGCCTCTGGTAGGCCACTGGAATTCTCAAGCCTTAGGTTAGTAAATTCCTTGAAAAGGTTAGACAGTAATTCTGTCCAACCCTGGTACCAATTCCCTCTGTGACACCAGGCCTATCTCTACCTAAGTCTCAGTTTCCCTAATGGGCATAATAAAATCTACCTGCAAGGCTTAATAACACAATGTGCTTCACATCTCTGGAAAACATCGACTCAATAAGTGCTAGGCGCTCTCTCTGGGATTTCTCCATCTGTAACGTGATGGAGACAGACTACATCCGTAGTTTACACTGGGGGAGAAAGAGGGCAAAGTAGCTCCAGGTCAAAACCAAGTTTCATTTTGCTTACAAGGAAGATTCAGTTGATTTAACGGGGCGGAGGAGGAGGGCTAAACTGGAAAACCTGAAGACTAAATGCTTTCTACGGTCTTATACAGCAGGGTGAGTCTAAGAGTCTAAAACATAAGAAAATAGGCCAGAGAATTCAGAACAGCTATGAATTAATATCCTATAGCTAAATTCCTCACTAAAAATGTACTGTGATATTTAACTTATTAACAAAATAATTTTTAAAAAATCTTTGTCTATCCAGGTTGCATCAGTTTATATCCCAGCCCTGCCACAAACCAAGTGCTTATCCTTGGATGACTTTAACTTCCCCATGCCTCAGTTTCTCCCTTTGTAAGATGTCCATGATAGCGCCGAGTTCACAGGGCAGCTATGGGTTAATACCTGGAAAGCCCTTGGATCTGTGCCGAGCACATAGGAAGCACTAATTAAATCTTAGCTAGTATTACTCCCCATGGAAATCCCTCCAGGTCAACTGGTATCCAGCCAATTTGTCATTTTAATGCCACATGGTATTTCACGATGTTGATGTACCATAATTTATTCTGCCCTTCTTCTATCTAAGCATTATTTTTCTTTATGTCCAGTCCCCCCCCATTATGAACAATGTAGCAACAAATATTTGGTACTTTCAAAAAAATACATTCATACATAAGAACATTTACATTAGAGTGAGGACATGGCCAGTGGTCCAGTAACCCCTTCCTATAAATGTCAGAATTTTTTAAAGCAAAGGAATAAACACAAAAGGCATTACATTAGCCCGGGACATGAACGGTGGCCAGCGGAAGCAAGTTCTGTCATCACATCCTACTTAAACGAAGAGCACCAAGCCAAGACTTTACCAAGAGTTTGCCCATCTCTTAGCACATGAAAACACTCCTTAATTGGGCTTAGCTGTCCTTTCTCAGTGAACAGAGTCCAGAGCTGTTTCAGGCTTTCTTTTTAGCAGTGCTGGCTGCTTGGGTGCAGCAAACAAAACAAATGACTTAGGTCCAGCTGATGATTTCCAATTCTCTTTCCCCAACTTACTCGAGGTGTTCTGTTTATATTATGTGTCCAACCACACTGCCCATGAGGCCAACCAGGTCACGTGAGGGCCAGAAGCAGGCCAGGGTGTGACTGGACACACCTGTGAGCCCTACAGGGGACAGCCGCCACTCTGCCCTGGGCTCCTGTCCCCGTGTGAGATCTCTGATCTAGCAGGGCAAGCTCCTGATTCCTGCAGAAAAGCTGAAAAAGGAGAATTTTGTGTGAGATCTCCCAAGATGGTAAGGTTAGCAATTACTGGTTAAAAATGTAAAACCACGGTGAGCCACGTAACAGCCTACCACAGGTCCTATTTGCCTTCCTGGGTTTTACTGCTGGTTAGCTTCGAAGGGGTACCCTTCCTTACCTGAGGAGTACAAATCTAAAATTATCTATTCAATTACACATATGAAGTGGTCGTACTTCTTGATCAGAAATGGTCACATTTCCTATGGCTCAACGTAACTTGCGAATGTACTCAGGACACGGCCGAACTGATTCACTGTTACCACATCATCAACCACCTCATTCTATTTCACACCAAGAGAAAGCTAGCAGGGGCATTCGGGCATTCGGGGAGTTCTGTGTGAAAGGAACGTGGGCAGTCAACTCTCAGGTCAAACACAAAGAGCAGAAACAGTGAGACAGGCGTTAAGTGCAATTTGCTGTACGGGTTTGCTACTGCTGGCCGGGCACAGCAAGGCCACATCGCTCAAGGCAGCTACAAACAGGGGACCCTCCTAAGTGACCTGGTTTGTGCAAGAGCCAAGCAGGTTGAGCTACTTCCTCCGGCCTCTGTCAAAAGAGCTAGTGAGTAGAGCTTCCTTGTGGGGTGGCTAGAGCAGACTTAGAGCTGACTGTACTAAGTAACAAAGACCAGGGTGAGGTGGAGAAATGGGCACTCAGTGAATGAGTTACGTTTCACCTCTGACCCGGATAAACTACCGCACCTGGAAAAGCCTGGCTTGTTAAAATCTTTATAGAGGTCACAGACTTCATCAAAGAAAAGCAAGGCTTGTGTGTAACTCAGCAACAACTGTCTGATAATGCCACAGGAAAACGGAAGTCGCCCGGGGTTCTGATCGTAACGGAGATAGAGGGAAACTGGTGTGTAGAATCAAATTAGAATGAATGTCATAAGCTCACCTTGGACCTCCAGCTACATCTAAAGCAATAATTAAAAAAAAATTTTTTTTATTTAAAAAAAAACAACTCTATACTGTACTTACTAAACTCAGAAAGTGGATTGGAATTATCCAACATAAAGAAAATTATTATCATGGGATACAGGTAAATTCTAGGCACCTGGCTAAAGAGTGGTATGTTGAGATAAGAAACTGTATAGTAACATCAGACTCTAATTCTCATTTAATTCAGTGTGATTAATATTGGGATTTACGCATAGACATTCTGGGTTTTCTTAATGATACACAGTAGATAAAGAATTGCTCTGTAAATATGATTACTTGCCAGCTTAAAAAAAATTCACAATCACAGTCGTCCCTCTCTTATTTGTGGTTTCGCGTTCTGTGGTTTTAGTTTCCAGAGGTCAGCTGTGGTCAGAAAATATTAAATGGAAAGTTCCAGAAATAAGCAATTCATAAGTTTTAAAGTTTGTGCCATTCTTGGTAGTGTGATCAAATCTCACTCCATTCCACCATGGATGTGAATCACCCCTCTGTCCACTCTGTCCACCCCCTAGTCACTTAGTAGCCGTCTAGGTTATCAGATGGACTGTCCAGGTCAAGTAGTGCTCGTGTTCAGGTAAAGCCTTATTTTACTTACTGATGGCCCCAAAGTGCAAGACGAGTGATGCTGCGATTCGGATCTGTTGAAGAGAAGCCATGAAGTAATTCCTTTAAGTGAAAAGGTGAAAGTTCTCAATAAGAAAAAAAAAATTGTTTGCAGAGATTGCTAAGATATACAGTAAGAACAAATCTTCCATTGGTGAAATCGTGAAGAAGGAAAAAGAAAATTGTGCTAGTTTTGCTGTCTTACCTCGAACTATGAAAGTTAAAAAAGCCACAATACATGATAGGTGCTTACTTAAGGTGGAAGAGGCATTAAATGTGTAAGACATTCTGAGAGGGGGAAAATGAGACCACGCTACTTTCACTATAGCATATTGCTGTAATTGTCCTATTTTATTATTAGTTACTGCTGTTAATCTCTTACAGTGCCTAATTCATAATTTAGCCTTCATGGTATGTAGGTATGTACAGAAGAAAACATAGTATGCATCTAAGGTTCAGTACTGCTGTTCCAGGGGCCCACTGGGGGTCTCGGAGCATATGCCCTGTGGGTGCGGGGGCTGCTGCAGTCTGGAAAGCACTTATTTCAAAGGTGGATCTCTCAAAGCTGAAACTGCATTCTAGGATTCAAGCTCTAATGTTGACAATGACCAACATGAAACTTGGAATAAAACAATCTCTCTGTCCATGAATGTGTATTAATTAAAAAAAAAAAAAAGACCATCTTATTTTGATGGGGTGGGTGGAGGGATAATTGACAACCCAGCCCCAGGGATTGGCTGTGAATTACTTGAGATGCTGCCTTCTTTAACAACTCCAGGCAGAGTTAGTCACTCCTCTCTCCTCCCAAGGACTCAGTACTGCCTCATCCTGGCTCTTAGACTCATCAAGTGGCCCCTGCAGCCTGATGACTCCTAGAATCAGCCCTTCCACTAAGGCCCCCGCCTGGAACACAGGAGGTCCTCAGGAAGTATTTGCCAGGTGGATGAAACTCATGTCAACCTATCCCTGGGCTGACAAGGGGGGCAAGGGAGGTGCAGCTGCGCTCCGAGCTGGGTCTGTACAAAAGAGTGCAGGCCCAAGAAGGCTACACAGCCTGGAAAGAAGAGCACGTCTCCTTAGTAAGCTCACCGTGAATGTTTCTAAGTCAGTAGTGGTTGGTGGATGTGGCAATTAGTTTCAAGTAACAAGCCTACCAAGGCCATCTGCCTGAAGGCATTTCTGATCTGCAGACCATCTCTTTCAATTCTGGAGTCAAGTGTCACAGGAAAACTCATACTGAAGAGCAAGGTTCCACTAGAATGGGTTGAGACCTTTGATTTTTAAAAATTGAACTCCTTGGCCACTGCTTAGCACGTAGGAATCATGCAAAGTGTGGCAGGCTAAAATAACGCAGGGCCTTCCATGAGTCCACCTGATGATAAAGGTAATATGGAATGCCTAGCAAAGTGAAGAGGTGACAGACAGCCAAAGACAGCTCCCAAATCCATCTCGAGAAACACTGCATCAGGCTCTGGACGGCAGGAGGGACACATTCCTACGGAGCAAACTGGATTTTTACACTCAGTAAAGGTCACTTTGAAGTCCTTGCCCCTGCAAACTCAAAGCCCCATGATCTAGCAAGACTGAAAAACTTCCTGTTCTCTCTGAGGGGGTAGCAACTCCTCCCGGCAAAACCCACTCATTTACTGATTAAATCAACCAAATAGAAGCCAACATTCCACAAAGGAATGTCCATTGCTATTCACACAGATAAACAGATACACCCACTGGCAAAGGTCAAAAGACTTGAGTGCCTGGTTCTAATATGCTATCCTAACATGGTGCAGTAGTGGTCTCTTGCTCCAACATTAAGCCACCTGCAACTGGAAAGGGCTCTAAATGCAAAAAAGAGCCAGTATCTACTTCAAGGTCAGTCCCATTTACCCATCTCAACTACAAGCATGCAGCCTTTGTATGAATAAGAAAAAGGCCTCCTCCTCACTGGACCCAGACCTGGGCATGCGCGGACAACACACATTTGGGGGGAAGCGCCTTTCTCCCAGCTGACTGCATCAGAGCTTGCTGGGCTGAAAAAGGGTTGGCTGTTCAGTCTCCAGGGATCCTTGGGGGCCCTTGGTCTTAAGCTCAGCACATTCATAGCCCCCATTCTGTTTTTTTAAAAAATAAGTAAAGTGTGTTTCTAAGCCCCAGGACAACCACCTCAGACCCAAGAAAGAGTCCCCATGAGAAGGCCCTGGGTTTAGGCAGATTTTCTCAAAGCCTGTGAGACAAGGCAACACCTTAACTCATCTCAGAAACACCTAAAATGTCTGTTTAAGAAGCAGATTTTTTTTTTAATGTCATATTAGTTGCAGGTAGACAGCAAAGTGATTCACTTGTTTTTATATTTTTTTCAGATTATTTTCCATTATAAGTTATTACAAGATATTGAATACAGTTGCCTGTGCTCTACAGTAGGTCCTTGTTATTTATATACTGTGTGTTGGTTAATTCCAAGTTCCTAATTTATCCCTCCTCCCTTTACTCTTAAGCCCATATCCAACCTATTGAATCAGAATTATTGCAACTGGAGGCCTGGAATCTGCATTTTTAATAAGCTTCTCCAGCGACTGGTCTATACTTTCAAGTTCAGGAACTATGGATCTTGGGTATCAGCTTCTCTGCTCCCTCCCCTGCAGGACACCAGGACTTGGGAAAATTTATCAACCAGAGGCCAGTTAAGACCAGGTCCACTAAGCATCCACTAAGACACTTCTTTATATTAAGTAATTACTTATATTAAGTAATATTTATATTAATTACTTATATTAAGAAATGGTTCAACAGGTGTCAGAAAACTGAAAAGACTGAGTAACACAGAATGACTGCAGGAAGCAGCTACCGCCTTCTGGCCGGGGAATCAATAAGAAGGGATGGGGTTATCAGAATCTGAGCATTTAGAGAAGGAGACCCACAGAGCTGGGACCCAGATGTCTGAGCAGCGAGTGCTGACACTTCAGGAGCTGGGAGGAGGGACTCTCAGGGAGGGTCCATGTGGGGCTGGGATGCCAACTTCTGAGGACTGGCTGCTGACGGCATCTCTGAAGGGTGCCAGGAGACCAGTTCCAGGATGTAAGAAGAAGCTAGAGACTGGAACCATCGGCCGCGAGCAGAAAGACCCTTTCTGGAAGGAAGCTGACAAGAACCATAACCAAATAGGACGAAGCCTTTCCCTTTTCCCCCTCCCGCCCCCCAGAGTCCCCCTAGAACCCCCAGTTAGCAGAGCTCAACAGGGACCAGCAGGCAAAGGAGGAACGTGGTTTGCCAGGTATCAGCCCAATGCACAAGCTGGGTTTACCAAGGTCTGTGTAACACTTAGAGACAATCACTTAACAAGGAGCCAAGGGAGCATGATGCACAGATGCTGGCCCTATTCCAAGCTTCCAAGCTCCCCTAACAAAGGCCAGGCTTTTTTTTTTTTTTTTTTTTAATTCTCATTTCACTCTGTTTTCAAACACAATTCCTACCATGGCCCTTTTTAATATCCAACACTCCCGAAATGTTCACTCTGCACTTCCAAGCCCCATCCTGCCCCACTCTACTCCCTCCTGGTCATGGAGTAATCAGGAGTGGGAGTCTGGGGCCAGACAGGCCTACCAGCAACTTGGGCAAGTTGCTTATGCATTTGAGCCTCAGTTTCCTAAATTACAAAAAAGAGAACAGCGATAGTATCAACCTCAGAGGACAGCTGTAAATATTCAATGAGCTAAAACATACAGATGCAGTAATACTAATGAACATGTCTAGCACAGAATTTAATTATGTTTTGATTGTTAATATAAATGTTATCAACAATATGATGATCCCAGACACCTAGATGGAAACCAGAACTACACCTACTACCAGCTTTTGAAAACCCCTCTTCCCTGAGATCACTTCTGCTCCCACAGCGCCCCGGTTCCTGCCAGCTCCTTCACTCCACCTCATGGAAGCCTACTCCCGGCAGCCAGCGCCGACAACCAACTTTCACACCACAGTGACTGGGTGGACAGAAAATTATGCAGGGAAAGGATTCACTGTTCTACATCCACTTCTCCAATAATTAAATATCCTTGGCTACCACCTCCATGAAGCAGCAAGGAACTAAAAAGTTTCTCCCAGCTGAAGGACAGAGAGGAAAAAGTCCATTCCGCCAATGCCACCCACCCCTCCCCATCTCTCCACCTGATTTAACTTTACTCATAATGCGACTCCTGCTTATCTGGTCTCCCCAGCAACCTGAGGTTCTCCCCCAAAGCTACACCACCCAAGAGGAAGTACAGGCAACCCTACAGGGGAGAGGGCTCCCCCTACTTCTCTCTTGCCACATTCTCACCCAGTAGCAGGCAGACAAGAAAGAGGTGTGGCGAAAGCAGTGTCCAGGAGCCATCAGGGCTGCGAGCAAGGCTGCGTGAGACAGGAAGATGAAGAAGCACCCTGTGAAGGGCCCCGACGGAAGCAGCATGCTGTCAGCCCCTGCCTCCACCAGCCCAGCCCTCTGGGTCCTCCCCCAACATCCCACATTGCCATGGGTGGAGCCTGGCAGGATGTCAGAGAACTCTACCTCCCTGTGGTCTTGGGGCTGGGGGCCAGAGTGTCAGTACCTTATAGGAACTGGAAGATGTGCAGGCAGCATAGTCAGCTGGGCATCCTGTGAAACTGTAGGTGCCGACTAGTAGGTCTGGGGCAGGGTCTGAGAGTCTGTGTTTCTGCAGGCTCTCAGGTGAGACGCATGACGTGGCTGGTCCACGGACCCCTCCCTGAGTTGCTAAAGCAGAGCGGACATAGGTTCCCCGAATCACCCCCAAAGGTTCCAGGTACCCACCTCCTAACAAGGGAGTGGAAAGTTTTAAAAAGTGCCTGACGCCACCTCCTAGGCCTCTCTGGCTGTCTGGGCAGGGAAGTGTGAGCTATGGGAAAGCAGATGCCAGGGGACTCGGGGAGAAGAGGGACCAGCCTGCAGAAGGGGCTCCCGACCTGCAAGAGACCAGAAGGAGCAAATCCCTGTCCAAGGAACCACAATCAGGAATTTTATGTGTATTTAGCTCTTCAAAAATGAAGATTCACCACTCCTGCCCTTAACATGTTATTATTTTTCAGGGAAATTTGCAGAAATTCACCACAAATAAATGAGGACAATTCTGCTTCCCTGCCTCAGTCAACAAAGTGTAATGAAACTCAGAATCATTTCCAGCAACTACAACTGAAATTAAGTCGGGCTTCAGTTATCTGGAAATTTATTAATTCAGAGTACACGACTCCTCAAATATTATAGTTAACTAAGGACATGCAGTAAACAAAGGTGAAGAGCTAGATCCCTGTAAATGCTTTTCAACATGTACTGGACCCCTAGTCACACATTGGGCAATTAAACTTTACAACAGCAATATGATGGCTAAATTCAACATACACAGATTACCTCATGTGATAGTTAAAAAAAAAAAACAAAAAGTCATTACAAATGTCAAATGTTCGACATTTCCTTACGGCACGAGGCCCAGATCGTCACACCCATGACCGTGTCCCTAACTGGCAGCAGACCTGTATGCTGTGGAGGGCTGCCCCAGGTGGCATGAGTTACATATGACTTGGAGTCACTCATTTATTACCTTTGTTTTTAATAGCTGGGCTGAACTGGATTAAAAAGCACTTGTTAAATCGATCTTTGAACAAATAAGTTTATTTCCTTTCTGTTTCATTAACTCGACACGTGATAGGAAGTATTTAGTTTTACGTAGTTGCTGTCAAGTTTTTGGTTAACTAGTGCTTCTTCTACCTTGAACCCTTAGCTCTCAGAAGGCAGTACCTACCCTCTTGATTCGCCCTGTTCACCGCCAAGATGACCCCTCCTGTGCATAATGTAATAGAAACCTGTTGGTGACAGTGGCCAGGCCTTCAGGTCCAGGCTCTGGGCTGTGGCCCACTAGCTACAGTATCTGGACCAAAATCCTGAAAAAGCCCAAGTTTCAGATCCGGTCTCCTCATGGGTCAGTTAGCTTCAGGTTGTCACTCCAGCCCATCCAGTCCCAGTAAGGAGAACACAATGGACAGACACACATAACAACTCCTCCGCCAACGGGGATGGGGTGGGGGGAGCAACCAAAAGCCTGATCTACTAACCATGTACAATAATCGTGATCGCGCCTTCAACACACAAAGAACAACAGCATCTTGGGGTTGGAAAGAACTTAAACTTATAGCTCATATAATGACATACTGACAGAATATGTACTTGTTTATTCATTCAACAGACTTTGAGCTTCCTGTATGCGCCAGGCACTATTTACGGTGCTGGAAATGAGGCAGAGAGTAAAAAGTGCCTGCCCTCCTAGTAGAGGTGTAGGGGCTGGATTTTTAAACTTATGAATAAGATAATTTTGTGATAAGTTCTATGAAAAAAATAATAAAACAGATATATCAATTGATGGGGAGAGTACCTGAGCTATGACAGTGTGGACTTCTGGGCTGAGGGGAAGAGACCACCATACAAAGATCTGTGCGCAGAGATGTGCAAAGGGCCTGAAGCAGGGGTGGGTTTGGAGAGCTCAAGAGACAGAGAAATAGGCAGTGTGGCTACGGTTTGTTGATTAAGAGGGCAGACGGAAAAAAGAGATGGTCAGATAGGTCAGCAGGGTTGAACACATGGAGAGAGACTTACAGACCAAAATAAGTGCTTTGGAGAATTCTGAAAAGAATTACATGACCTGGCTTGCTCTGGCTGCTCTGTGGAGGTAAGCTTGCATGTGGAGCAAGGGTAGACGCAGCAAGATTGGTCAGGGAGTTGCCATAAACGTGCAGGCACGAATTAATGAGGATCAGGGCCAGGACGAAAGCTGACAGACTGGAAATCATCTCGGGGGGAAAACACTGAGGTAATAAAACTAAATATGAATCACCTCTCCTATAATCATCACTGCATTTTATAATGAATAGCCTTGATTCTCTCTTCACCCTTCCCAAACCTTGTCCACCAGCACGGGTCCTTCCACCAGCATAAATTCTACTTGCTCCAGATGACAATTTAAAAGGCTTGAGCTACCATGCACTGTTCAATCAACCTCCAACGCGAGAAACAAGGAAGGGTGAGGGTGTAGGGGAAAGAAATGTCAAAACCAAGTTGCTGCCATCTGCCATTTACTACGGGAGAAGAGGCCCGTAGGGGAGGGGGATGTGTTTCCACATATTCAAGAGATATTTCTGGGGAAAAGTAGTTGTTCAGTCATCTCTTACAAATGGATATTTGTGGGTGCTGCCTCCTATGAAGAAACATTTTATAAAACCAAAATAAGAAATACAAAGATTTGGTATTTGGAGGTATTTTTTTCCATCCCACTCTTTTACTTTTGGAAGCTTAAAAGAAATAATTAACCAGCCAAATGAAAGCTTTTTTTTCCCTCCCTTCCTTAAAATTAAACCACACTAAACAACAGCAAAGAGTGTTTCAAATAATTTTTTCCAATCCCTACCCAAGCACAACTATCATCAGAGTGGCATATTACATTCTAATTCTTATCCATACACACACACTCACACAAACTTACATACACTCACATATATAGTCACAATAATTACAGCTCTGTATTCTGTTATTTGCATTGTGAATTAGATCATAAATACTTTTCATGTTTCTAAAATATGTTTATAATTATACTAGTTGCAAAATAATATCCCAACATATTACTGAACCATAAACTACTGCCTTTAACCCTAAAACTGGGCACTTGAATTCTCCTTTCTCTCAGTTTTATTTAACAATTTCAAAGGGAAAATCCACCTTTGGTGCAAATAAAAGCTAAAACAATGCCAAATGCATAAGCTTCAAGGCTCTTACAAAGGTGCTGTATTTGGTAACCCAGTAAATTGCTTACAAAATCATTTGTCTGTCAATGATTTGCCAACCCAAGTGAGCAAAAAGAAATATATCAATTTCATTCAGGGATTATTTACCTAGGATACAAGAATAACTCACAAACCCAACAGGAAATTAGCTGAACCTACACCATAAAGTGTGTGTGTGTATATGTGTGTGTGGGTGTGTGTTTAACAAGTGAATAGAATACAGACTTAGGAGACATCACATTTGGCACTGTCACTTCGCCAAAGTTGCAGGTCAGAGTCCACAGATGAAATGCTGCAGGAGACAACTCTCTGAATGTTTAAGAATAGTACTATGTTAAAATAGTTTACCACATTTAAACAGGAGGGCATAATTGAGCACTATATACATAGAGACAAATATTATATGGAGAGAGAATACTGTACTGTGTTATAAAGGTGTCTTTCCTCTAAGGCTTCCTAGCTCCTTGATGCAGGTCTAAAAAAGTGGTACAGGCTCATGCAAATGCCAGCCCCCAGCTGTCTTCCAGATCCCCCACTACGGCATCGGCATCGGCATCGGCATTTTAGGCAGCTCTAAAAGTAGCAGAGGGGTGAGGGCATGGGGCGCTTTCAGGGGCTTTAGATTCAGCCAATGCTTAAAAGAAAAATCCCATATCCTTTGATACCCTGATCCCTCAAGGGGTTACACCCTTCAGCAGACCCGAGGCTCTCAGCTTTAAATGGAAGCCAGCAGCAGCTTCTCTGTGAAGACTCTCACCAGCCATGGAGACCAGAAGGGTCAACTCTTCCATGGTATTATGCACTCCCCTTAACTCTTGAGGCCACCCATTTCAGAAAAACGTCTGGAGGAGAAAGTCAGATGGCTATCTACATACCAGATCTCATCGTGGGAGAATCTGAACTCCATTCCCAGAAAACAGAGGAAGCTGTTCTGCGAATCGTATCATTTTTCAAAGTCACTGGTGGAGAAGTGCCATTTTAAGGAATTCCATGCTGATTCTCTTTGTAAAGGGAAATGGGAGCCCTGCATTTCGACATTATGTCCATGCACACTTTCACATCTTCTGCCAGGCCTTACACTGGACAAAGACTCCAAAAGGATACCCAAAAGCTTTGGACAACTGGTATTCAGCCGTATCAAATATTCCTTGGAATAATTAAGCTGTCAGCAGGGTCTTGGAAATGTTTGGGCTTTAAGAGAATCTGGATATCATATTATGTTTCATGATAGTATCTGACCTGTATTGCAATTCCTCACATTGTCCAGCCAGAACCAAAATGACCAAATAGGGTCAACAAAATGATGTTTATTTTCCATTCACCTTCGTTTCTCTCTTGAACTTTAAACTAACATTTCCATGCTTTTATTCATCTATATATCAAAAACTATCAAAATATTTAAGAAATGGGAAAAGGCTATGACTGATAAGACAAAAAAATCCACGGAAATATTAAAACACCACGCTATTAGTCTTGAACATCAGCACACTTTCAGTCAACAAGAAACGTGCACACCCAACTACTATCTTAGCTCTCTCCTGACTCTAAAACAAATGGAGTTAAAACTGAAAGGGAAAAAAACCATTCAGTTAGGCAAACCTTCTTTCTCATTTTTCACTAACATTTATTCATTCAACATTCACCTTTTATCTTTGTACCAGTTTATAAATAATTATGTGTCCTATCTATTTTGTTTTGTGATGATGAAATCCACAGAAACGTCTACCTGCCATGGGCCCAGGGATCCAACATTATCAAACAGAACAATCTCCTATTAACTCAGAGAAACTAAGACTTACTGAACCAACATCTTATATGCAGGACTGAAAAATACCAACCCAGAGCAACCTAACTTCTTTGTTTATATGCTTTTCATGTAAGATTCATATTCACAGCTCCAAACTCATCAAATTCAACAGACAGAACTTTAAAGGGAGTTCCTGGGGGGAGGGGGGGAGTTACCAATGAGGATGTAAAACTTTAAAGGCACACATGGTTTAAAACTCACATGGTTTACATTTTCCACCTATACTCCGCAGTTGACTTTTGAGTTCCACCTCACACTTTCATTTATTAAATAAATGATGAAAGTTCTTTCCAAGGTTTCCTTTTTAAATATTTTGGGTTCACAGCCCACAATGCAGAGGCCAAATTTTAGCTGGCAGCCAGAAGCTGTGCCTGACAGAAAGCGTGGGTAAAACATACCCCACAGAAAGAGATCTGAGAACACACGCAGACCCATTGCTGCAGTACAGCGGCAGCATTAAGATATATTTCTGGGCAAGCCTTGGATGTTTATTTTGTCCTTATGTCAGGAAATCACAAACATTCACTTCAGGAGTTCACAAGCTCTGGTCATCAGGGGTCCACTCCGTGAGCCAGCCTCCCACCCTTCCAACCTTGGCTGTAAAAATAAACTCTTTAAAACACTGATGCGGTCAATAGTCCAGATCGCCAGGCACAAGTCAGTGAAAGAAGAGACAAACGACACACAAATAACTTGCAAGGGGATGGGACATGGTCACTGTCACCTCACTCCTAAAGGAATGCAATTTGGATCTGGGAGGAATCCTGTTCAGTCTCACTTCTCCAAAGCCTTCCAAAACCCCCACTGAGAATAAACACCACCTCCCTCCAACCTGCCCCTTCGCCCCATTCCAAATCACAACTCCATCTGCCAAGGACCAAGGAGATTTTCCCAGCCTGGTTTCCTGAGCTGCTTCCCCAAAGAGTGAGGCCTCTGAGTCAAAATAATGTTCAAGGAAACCGTCCAGTAAAAAGATACCTCTAGTTGTCATCAAAAGCAAGAACAAAGAACAGTTCTGTCCTGCTGGGAACAGGTCTAAAAGATTATTCTCTGTCAGTGGCCCCAGAGAAACAGAAAACAACCTAGCCGGAGCCAGGCTGCCCGGGAAGGCAGAGGCTTCTCCTTTGCACTCACCTGGTAGCCATGAGCCAGGATTTCTCCAAGTGTTCCCTGTGCACCACCTGCATCAGAACCCCCTGGGTTAGTGTGAAACAGACAAATGCCCGGACTTGGTCGAACATCCCAAATAGACTCTCTGGGGGTGGAGTTTGAGGACTTGCACTCTTGAACAAGCTCCCTGGGAACTCTTCTGCACAATAAAGTTTGAAAACCACCATCAAACTCAAACTACCTCTGAGGATTTCTCCAGGGTTTGAGTCTCTTCTCCAAAGAAAATCATGAACACAGTAATTAAAACACCAAGTCTCTACTTACTCAAAATGCTAATGACCATTAATTACCACAGCCATGGTCCCATTCACTTCAGACTCCCAACAACCCTATGAAGTATTTTATCCCCATTTTATGCCTCAAAAACTGAAGCCCAGAGTCCACTTTTTGTAGGTGGCAGAGTAAAGATTTTACTGGGGTCTCTCCAATGTGGAAACGGACTTCCTTAAGTAACTGTCTTCCTGCTCTCCTACTGGTCATTTACATGGTTGGTCATGATGCCCGCCCCCAACCAGTCCCACCCCAAAGAGAACCACTTTTATCACATGTAGCAGTAGCCAAACTGCTAGAATGCTGCCTCTCGACTGGGTCACTACAATTTAAAAGACATAATACATGAAAAATTTGGAAAACATCTTGAGACATTAAAAAGAGAGAGAGTGACTGTAAAACAATACATTTTAAAAGTGAACTGAGATCTGCTTCGGAGAGCATGATCGTCCTCAGAAGAGGGTGAGCACACGGTTTCATCTTCACTTCAGAGCAACTAACTGCAGCATAAGAGACTTAGGTTAGATGTACAGATGAACTTTCTGGCAGGCACCAGTGTAACGCTGGCATGGAGATCATTTAATGCCACTTATGGAAGATTTCCCAAAAAAATACCTTTAAATCAGGGCAGGGCTTCTCAACCTTGGCACTTATTGGCATTTGGGACAGATAATTCTTTGTTGCGGGGGGCTTACCCTACATAGTGCAGGATGTTTATCAGCAACCCTGGCCTCCACCCATCAGAGGCCAGTAAACATTCCCTCAGCCCCTCCCCAGGTGTAACAACCAAAGATGTCTCAAGGTAGTGACAAACATCCCAGAGAGTAGGGGAGAAGAGGTCAAAATCTCCCGGAGTTAGAGCAGAAAGAGGCGGGCTAAGGGGAAACCAGGTGTCCTTTCCAAGTATCAAGGTCCCAGCCAATTTCACCGAGACTGAAATTGCCTGAGGTGGGTAGAAAAATCGAGGAACCTGGATAATTCAGAAACTAGATGATGTGTCTGAGACAGCTGAGAATCGAACGCCCTCAGGAAAACAAGAAAAAGGAAGCGAGGAGGACAAAAGAAAGGAAGAGGAGCCGCTTTGCCTTGTGGGGCCCGGTTACATAAAGTCAGGGCTCGGAAGCCCCGTTTTAGCCGGGGTTGAGTTTACGAGAAGGAACACATGAGGGCAGTCACCAACATCAGGACCAAGCTTCTTATCATTTTAAATGGCGCTGATGTGACACTGAGACAGCACACCCTGGGGTGTGAAAATGTGGCGAGGAAGAAGGGGGAAAAAGGCTGCAGCCACCGACAAACAAAACCGACGTGCATTCTTAAAACGCCTGTGAAAGCTACCACGCATTTGCAGAGTAGAACAGCCAACTACAGGGATTCCGGAGGGCTTAACAGGGACAGGGCTACTCTGTCCATTGGCATTTGTAAGGGCCTCAATCCACAAGGTGCTCTGCTGGGAACTGTGCACAAAGCGAGGTTGTTACACCTGGCCCTGCCCCTTGGGACACACAGCTTTAAAGGCGGGCATTGGAGAGACACAAGCAGGAAGTGTTCTCTGTGCCCACCAAGCCTGTCCCGTGCCTGTCCCCAACCTCCCCACTGTTGCCAAAACCAAAGAAGGAAACTGTCACTCAAACAGGAAGGCCAGGTAAACGGGCAGGAAACCTGTCCCAGCAGAAGCAAGAGTGAAGTTACAGAGCAGAGCAACGGCGCCCCCATCTCCTGGCCAGGGAGCCCCAAGGTAGAAGAAAGCTGGAACACCTGCTCCGGGGGCCACTGGGAGGCTGGGAGTTAAATGCTGAGGTGCTTTTACCCACCAAGTCCATCCACGTGCACTATTTCCCAAGTCCGAGGGGTCTTCACAGTGCTGAGGACGACAAGGGAGAGAAGCATCAGCCCTCCTAAAGCTCTTCCTGGCCCTGTGCTGAAGTCTGATTTAGGCGTAAAAGCAGATGGGTGAGGAGATCACCCTTCCTGGTTCTTTTTTCGCCACCTTAGACACGAATGATGCACATTCTGTTCCAAGGCAAATTTTAAAACCCTGGATGTCCTTTCTCACTACATACAACAAAATTTTCTTGGCTAGTTTTCTGGGCTTTCCTTCGTGTATGCTGAGAGAACACAAATTCTTTTGAATATTGGTATAAGCAAAAACAATTATGAAGGTATGAAGGTTAACTAGCTTGATTAAAAGCAATACACTGCACTGAAATTTACTCTGAAACTCAGGGAAAAAGCAGTAAGATGGATCGATGCATGGATTGAGGGGGTGGATAAATGGATAAGTGATGAGGTAAGTATGCTAAAATATTAACGGTAAAATATAGGTGATGAACATATGGGTATTCACTGTAAATTTCTTCCAACTTTGCTGCATGTTTGAAAATTTTTCCTAAGAAAATGTTGAAAGCAATCCTTAAATAACTCTGCATTTATCATAGAATAATATGTACTGACAAGGGGAAATAAGTAACAAGTTACAAATCATCATGTACAACAATGTCACCCCAATTTTGTGAATATACACTAAACACCAAAACACTTTTTTTCTCTTTTGGGGATGAGATTATGGGGGTACTTCTATTTTCTTTGTGTTTTTCTATTTTCCAATTTTTCTTCAATAAGCATGTCTTGTTTTACAATAAAAATTTACTTCATAGTAAAGCTTAAAAAAAACAAAATTTCTAAAGCCAAATCTAAATTACTTCCTATTATTTGCAGATACTACTATATATAAAATAGATAAACAAAGACATACATACTGTATAGCACTGGAAACTATATTCAGTATTTTATAATAACCTACATTGAAAAGGAATATATATGTATAACTAAATCACTGTGCTGTACAACAGAAACTAACAGAACAATGCAAATCGACTATACTTCAATTAAAAAATAAACTGCTTACAATAGATAATTATATGGACTATAATAAGTTTTATTGCAGTGGGTTTATGTATATATATATACACACACACACACTCAACTCCCTTAGTAGGAGATCTTCAAACAAGCAACTAAGTAGAAGACAATCCTATAAGCCATACTCTTGACAATTAAGGCCAAGAAAAGGAGGAAGTGTGTTTTAGCTATCAGTTCCTTTTAAGTAGATTTTCAAATTTATATAATTCTACCAGCCCAATCACATCCATCTGGTTTACCACCAACGTAGGGCACAACCCAATCGCAACACACAGGATAGTGATGTCCTCACAGGGGCCTTCTTTGGTCTGCAGGAAAGCCCACAGCCAGCACGTTTACCCAGGCTTCTCCAACCAGTGCTTACAGCACAACACCTACTTCCTGGCACAAGCACAAAGACACCCCTGATGAGTCAAGTGCTGTAGCAGAAATCAGGAGGTCAAGACGCCTGGCTCCCTGGGTGACTGAGCAAATCACATGACCCCTAACCACAAAATGAGAGTACCTGCCTCAGCAAACTAAGGTCTTCAGACATTCTTCAGCGTTTTATGGTGTTACAGACTGTGAGGCAGACCCCCAACATTCCGCTCACTTCTAGAAGAGAATAAAGGAATGAAAAGACAAGTTTCTCAAGGATCTCTTTGAGGATCCGGCTCTCAAAGATGGTGATCAACCCGAGAAATAGAAGGGGGAGAGAAAGAACTCACCCACTTCAAGCTTCTTCTGATGCCGTGGGGGCAGAGGAAGGAAGGCAAATGAGGCTCTTCTAGAGGAAAGGAAACCAACTCCATGGATGCAAGCTGGGTCCACAACATGAGCAAAATTCCAGGTAAATCCACTCACTTAATGAGACTCCAACTTCAGGAGAGATTCATTTAACACCCCACCCATAAGAGGCACAACTCCTCATAGGCAGAAGCAGTCAGAAAGCTGTGAACCTTTTAAGAAGCTGACCACACATCATAAATGAAGGCCACCTTCTCGGCAATATAAACGACCAGGGTCGTATTAAGTTCTCTTCTGAGTACCTGTGACCTGCTACTTCATGACAGTGATTATCTCTTATGCCATCTGCATTGTTTTCATTATTTCTTTAATTTTTCCCCCTTTGTTACACGAAAGTTTCAATTACATAAACAGTGAGAATCATAACACATATGCTAACTAGGGAAATAATTCTCCCCTTTTATATCATTTTGGCTTAACTTAACCTTTAATTGAGCACACACTGCTTTGCACCCCACAATGAAGGCAATGCAGCAGACTCCACAATGAGTGAAAGATACTCAGTGCCCCGTGGGATGTTAAGTCTCAGCACGCAAGTGTACCACACAATAGGAAAAGACAAGTGTCAACAGAGATTTCAAGTGCTTTGGCAGCTCAGTGAAGTAAACCATATCCACTGCCTGGTGAAACAACAAAGCAACTTCTCATGAAGGAATTATTCAAGATGAACCATAAAATATGGGACATGGCAATAATACTAACAAAATACAAAATAGCTAATATTTACTGAGCAATTAAAAGGCACCAGGTACCGTGGTATTTTGCATACATTTCTGAATACTAAGAATCCCATGAGGCAGCCATTCAGCCCCACGTTACAGATAAGGACACTGAGGCTTGAAGAGTGAGTAAATTTTGCCCAATGTCAAATAGCTGGTCACTGGAATAAGCTCCAAATGCAGTTCTGCCTGCTCCCAAAGGCCATGGAGGAAAGAGTCAATAGGAAGACTTGCTGAGAAGGAAGAACAGGGGTGGGGAAAGGCAAGGTCAGAGATGAAGAACCGGGGCAGTAAACAACCACAAAGACCGCATCGTCGTCTGACCCAGCATTCCCTTCTCTGTGGATGTTCTGGGTATAGTGACATAAGTATGGTCACATGCTCCAGTGTAAGGGCAGGTGATGAACATTCTTGGAAAAGGGATAATAGAAAGCCAGTGCCCTCATAATTTTTACTATCTCTAAGAGTGCATACAAACCCTCTCCTAATCCCAGTGAGATAAAAAGGAGGACAAACAAGAAGCATTTTTACCAGCTCACCACCAAAGCTCTGGCCAGGACAGACTGTTGTCATCAAGATGTGAGGATCTGTTAACCTACAAGATCATACCACCCAATGACCAACCAGCCCGACCAGGTTCAGGTACACTTTCCGACACAGATAATGTCAACATAACACAAAAATCAGCGACAGGACCGACGGAACCTTTCTGACTTCCCTGAGAGTGGCAACCACTACCCTTATACATTTCCAGGGCAGCATGGTATCGCCTGGGCTGTGAAGAAAGCCTTGTGCAGAGAAACCATCATGGAAAGCTCCACCCTCTTTCAGTGAACACTTTCCCTTAGAAATTCACTCCACCATTTCCTTTTCTGTACATGGCTTCTCTCAAATCATCATCTCTAGTTTCAGGCTCTTTTCTGAGACACCTGTCCTCAAGGAGACACAAGAGACAGATGTCAGATACCCCCTGCATTACCCTGCAACAGCCGGGGCCCTGGGAATGATCAGTGGACAGTGACGAGTCACCCTCTGGGGCTGAGGCAGAGGGACGCTCCCGCAGCTCTGCCTCTCCTGCGGCCATCAGGTGACAGAGCCACAAGATTGAAGCAGCCTGGATCACTGAGTTGCTGCAGGAAGGACAGCTGATCTGGAGTATCTCCCAGACTCACAGCAGACTTTGCGAAAAAGAAATTCACTTCTTTGCTTTCAGCTCCTATGATTTGGGCATTGTTTGTGACCGCACCAGCGCCCAGATCACCTGGGAGAAAGAGCTGAGTGGACATCCCCAGGGCACCAAAAATCACCCAAAATCAAATGCTCCACTGGCTTCCACTAACTCCAGAAAAGCCAGCCTACCTTCTGTTTTGGTTAAACCTCCAAATCTTGGGTTCTGCCCCTTTCCTTTGCATCCCCAGGCCTGGATGAGATATTGCACAGAAGCAGTGTGATAAATTTTTACTGATGATGATCAAAGACTTAAGCAAAAATCAAATGGATTTTAATAAGTTAGACTTGAAAAAGAATGACAGAAATTATCAAGAGACCACCAGGAAAACATTTATTTTGAGAAAAAGAGCAAGGCTCACTCCTGAAGCTAAGTGGCTATATGGACCTATCACTTCTCACCTACCAGAAGAAAGCAGTGTAACTGAAAAAACTCCCAGCCCCCCGCCCTGCCCCCCATGCTGCACAGGATACTAGCTCTGAACTCATTACGGCAGATAAAATGGGCAGATCAATGCACTTTACATTTTTGTAACAGTCATAACGCCAGTGCTCAGAACATACTGGAAACTCTTCACAGATACCGCCCACAACTGTAAAAATTAAAAGCTTAAGCCCACAGAATTGTAATGCAAATATCAAAAGTTCACTTCAAAGGTCGTTTATCACCATTTTCCCTCCCCTTCTTGAAAGGGGCCCACACACGCTGGCTCAGAGAATATGAAAGAAAATATATACTGTGGTTTTACAGAAATTTCTAGCTTCGAGGTGCTGCAAATTCATTACCAGTTCCCAGGTCATATAAGCTGTACAGAAACATCAAGACACACACTCCCAAAGTAAGCAAACCGTCACACTTTGAATAATGGATCTAAAATCCGCACTCGGAAAAATCTTTAATCTCCTTCTTATTTTCTGTGGAAACAGCAGGGAAGGTTTTCTTTTCATCTGAGAGGCAATCTACATAAGGTGATAAACAATTTAATTATTATTCCACTGGTATTTCTCTGAAATAAGGCAAAAATGTGCTCATCAAAATTTGAATCATGAGTGGGGAGTATACAGTTTTTAAAAAAAAAGGTAATTAAACAGCCCATTCTCTCTATAGTCATCTAATCCCAAAGAACAAACTGTTCTGTTCCTCTTAACCCAACTTAATAATCTTGCACCTTCAATATTCTGGGCAAAAGATCATCAAGTACCTGTAAATCTAGACGATAAGATTTTAACTTAGATTCACCCAAAAGGCAAAGCATGACTGGCATCTCTCCCAGTCCACTACTTCATCTCAAGCCTTTTACTTAACTTGGCAGGATCACTCAGCCTCCCTGCTCAACACAAGGATATGCTGTAATTAGAGTGACAGTCTTTCTTGTCAACTCCATGAGTCAGGAGGAAAGAGTATTATTTATTGGTCAGCACACATCCATCAGGTACTTACCACACATATGCACCTGTTCATAAGGGTCACTTCTGTTCCAGAGTTGACAGGGTTCAGCAACTCTGGGAAGAACAGACCAGCCCATGGTTCTGCCTTCTCAGCCATGCTTCTGTGCCTTTAACCTCTAAACCAGTGAGTTCCAGGTGGTATATGGTGGTAGGACACATTCCTGTCTTAAAGATGTGACTTTGCATCTGCCTTCCCATATATTCTTATTCTCTAACTTTACTTAGTTCTAAGTAGTAAACATATGTCTACCTCATAAAGCACCATCAACAACATCCTGACTTCTGTCTCCAGGTAGCTTGTCGGAGGAAACCTGCATTATCAGTGGGCCGGAGTGGAAAAGAACCTATCATTGCAGCTGTGTACAAACACCTCCTCTTTCTGCCCAGTGAGTTCATATAAGTATTCCTATTCCAGGCGCTGAAAGCAAAATGCAGACACAAACACTCACTGACAGGTTCTGTTATAAACCAACTTACGATCCATTATCATGGTGCAGGGTGAAGGTGATGGGACCGGTGACTGGAGAAGAGCACATACCTGCCCCACTTGAGCACACTGACTTACAAGGTGATTAACTGCTCACTATTCATTTGGGCTCCGTAGAAAGAATGGCGCATCTCAGTTGAATCTAATATCCAAGAGGACCCTGAATGGGTCCCTTTAAAAAGTGTCCCTTCAGTCATCCAGAACCCTTGTTTCTGCCACTTCAGAAGAAAAGAAGGAAGCCAAACTAATACATTCATTCATTCAGTTAAGTGTTTGCCCAAGGGAGTTACAGCAACTGACTTTCTTGAGAATGTTCCCTTCCCATCTCACCTGCAGGAAGACAGCACTCACTTCCTCCCCACCTTGATTTCCAGAAAATTAATCTCCAGAGAGAAGTCTTCTACCCTGGCCCACCTCTCCAACACCACTCCTCCACAGCAGACCTGGCTGAGTCTCCTGCCCCTGTGCCCTCGGGAAAATCACTTCACCCCTCTGAGCCACTGACACGTGGGAGATCTGGATTAAATATCTAAAGAGGGCTCACAGGTGGTACCAGGACAACTGTTCAGGGCAGGTCTCAAAAAGCACCGAACTACAAAAGACCTCATCCCATGTGCCACATACATCTTCATCCACAGTCACAATTCCAAATCTATTCATAAAATAAAACAGCAAACTTTAGGTAAAGTCATGTTTCCAGAACTTTTTGTAAACAGTAACTTAGCATGACAAGTTACACACAAAGACATTCTCCTTCTATCAAGTCATGACCAATAAGGCTCAAGGACCCTCTGACCATCATCTCCCTCCTGGTCCCTGTGTACATGCTGTCAGTGTTGCCAGTTGGGTATATATTGTTTTGGTCCTTTCTCTAGGCATTTATACACAGAACTCTGAAATCACAGAAAACACACAGCAAAGAAGTGCAGTGCAGACTCCTGCACAGCCATCCTGGAGAAGGATCTGCCTTGGTCAGTACTTAGTCTAAGTACACATACATTCCCCTGGTCCCTTTATCCTGTTCCTGGACATATTTCCCAGCAACTCCTCCACACATCCAAGATGGCGTGTCCAGGGTGCTCCCTACTGTCCTGTGCATGGAGTTGGAGGAAAAGATAAGGTGGGAACAATGTCTAGGTAAACACAGCAAGGTAAATAGATGAATCATAAAAACACAGTGCTGAGCCAAAATCAATCAATCAATAAATAACAGTAAAAGCCACAGCACGAAACCTCTTATATGAATTTAAAACACACATAAATCTCCTCACGTGTTCTAAGAACCACACACCCTTTACAAGATTCCTGTGAAACTGGTATAAAACATTTAAAATAGTCTCTGTCACATTCTAAGCACTTGGAAAATATTCACTACTGTTAATTAGATAAAAAGATGTTCACAACATATTGTAAACCTTCTACTGCAAACCTTCATTTACTTTACCATCCTTTCTCCTAAAGACCTGGAAAGCTATGTTAAAAAATGTTTACAGTGGTTACCTCTGAGGGGGATCATAGGCATGTTCTAGCTTATTCTCCTTGCTTGGCCATATTTCTACATGAAAACCTATTACTTTAGAATTTTCTTTGGTCCTTAATGTTCCTTTCAATACAATTCATGACAAAAAAAAACCTGAAACATTCCAAAAATCCATCAATAGGGAAATAGTTCTATTACGGTGCAAACAGCAGCAGAATAGTCTATAGCCACTTTTTGTCAATGTGGGAAAACAGCATACTGCTGTGTGGGGGAGAGCAGGTCTGGAGCTGCACCTGTAAGTGACCTGAGCGGCTGTGGACAACAGCAGTCAGCGGCACAGACTCTGGGGCCAGCCCACTCACAGTCACATCCTGCTTGCCACTCAGGAGCTGTGCAACCTCGGGCAAATCACTCAGCCTCCCTGAGCCTCAGTATTCATCTGCAAAATGCGGGTAATGACAGACTCACATGGGGCTGCTGTAAATAAATGCAAAAGATGCAAAATGAGCAAACCAAAAACTATGTATAAGGTCCACTAGAAAACATGTACCTTTTATTTATGTAGATTTAACCTCAATAAAGTTGATTTTAAAACACACGCACACACAAAAGGTCGCATACCGTATAACTCCATTCATATGCAATACCCAGAAGAGGTAAACCTGTAAAAACAGAAAGCAGACTGGTGGTTCCAGGGGCTGGGATAAGGGGGAATGGAGAGTTAACTGCTGACTGGGGCAAGTTTTATCACGGAGTGATGGAAGTTTGGAAACTAGGTAGAGGTGATGGTTACAAACACTGTGAAGGTACTAAACGCAACTAGACGGGTCATTTTTAAAGGGTTAATTTTATGTTTATGTGAATTTCACCTCAGGGGGAAAAAACATGAATGCTAAACAACACGTTTTCCAGTAATATATACAAATTAAAGGATGAACATAAATGTTCACACAGGTTCAAATGGGGGAAAGGAATGACTAAGGGCATAAGCATAAATGAAAGCCAAAACACAACGTGACACAACATAATTCTGAAAAGAGTCCTGCTGACCAGGGTGCCCTCAACAGATCTAGGAGTGGTTAAACCTTCCTTACCTGCGCCAAAAACACTGCCTCGGTCGGCTGCCATTTTTCTTTTTTAAAGAAATGGAATCCACCTCTATTCTCCACTTTGGGCTATCCTCACGTTAGTACATATCATCCTCCGTCACTGTTTTGAAGCTGTAAGGATGTACTCTGATCCAAACATTTTTTAACTTGCTTTACTTGACCGTACATAATATTTTGCCCTTGATTGCACACAATGTGCCAATTAATGGACATTCCATAAAGACGGATTAAACATGGTACACAACTGCCTATACCAAATTAAAACCCTATTCGGAAACAAGGCTAGTGTGCAGAGCTACCTTGTATGTATCCTTCACAGTCACGACCCTCCCACTAGCCACTACTGCTACCTCCAAACAGCCAAGAGCACAAAGACACCCCTCCGCTTCCACACCCTCCAAACTGAAGTTGATTTAATTTGATTTCACAGTGGGGAAAAAACGTTAGCTGGATAGGAGGTCATTGTATGATTCTTTGCCCCCAGATGGCCCTTCCCTAAGCCCAGTAACCACCTGGCCCGGCAGCTTGGTATTAAGTTTAAAGGCCTGGAATTCGTTCAGCGGATACACACAGCCATCAGTAACAAATCCATGAACTTCACCTTGGAGCTTCTGGCTCCTCCAAGAACATGCCAAAAGCGTTACTTCTTCTGGATTTATTTTCCAAATCCCAAACACCAGCATGCCACCTGCTCGATGATAGCGCATCAAACAGAGTTCTCTGGGATTCTGTTTTCATCAAAATCAACTAAAAGGTTTCCCTTTTTCATAATTAGTCACAAACATCAGTTGCCTGGAGGTGACACGGGAGGGACAAATTTGACATTTGTGAAGAAACGGCAGCTGGAAACAATCACACAGGGAAAACACACACACACTCAGGGAAAAGTCCCCTTCTGAGCTAAGGAAAGACAGGCATTTTTGAAATCTAAAATCAGCCCTTCATCAGAGGTGAGGGAAAGGCCATCCCCTACGCCCCCCGCATCCTGCACTTACAAGACCTGCCAGAGAGGAGGGTCTATTCTGGGGACAAGGGCTATCTGGCATCCATAAGGGCAGGGCAGTTATGCAATACAATTATTTTTTTTTTTTTGCATAGCATCCCTCCCACAGGGCATTCCAACAAGCCTGACAAAGGAGGTCATTCATAGACTTGATAAAAGCAAAGCAAGGGGAAACTGTAACAGGGACAAAAGACGGGAAGCAAGCAGTTGAGATAGGAAAGGGCTCCCAGCGCTCCTCTCCTGGGCTTTCATCTCCCCACCCAATACAAGGGGCAGAGGCAACGAGAGCAAGGAGACCCAAGGACGATGGAAAGGGAAGGGTGAATAACATCAGAAGGTGACAGAGGAAAGGCTTCCCATCTCCCTGAGAAGGTACATCTGCACTGCAAGCAAACAGTAAAACGACCTTCTGTCAACTGACCTGGGATTGGTTTAAATTTTTGCTTTTGTTTTGTTTGGGGTTTTTTTTGAGGCCAGCTATTTATTCTACTTGTTAAATAATAAACACAAGTCGCAAAATATTGTCCTAATTTATGACTTACCAACCTAATTTTATTTTGACAGGAGCAGAAGTGTGCCTGCGTATCGAGGCAAAAGTTGTGTTGGGCTGTTTAAAGGTCTCCTTGGAATTCCTGCAAGAAATTCCCTGGGTCAGGGCGGTCGGAGAGAACGGGCTAAATGTCTTTTTTCAGGGAGGTGAGTCATCTAACGAAGTGGCAAATCGCCATTCTTAGCTTGAGCAAACCTTAGAGAAATACAAGCCTTTAGGCTGAGAAACGTTGTTACAAGCTGCCTTCAAAATAAGACATTATTCGTGTGCTTTCGACCTTGTAAAGGCAAAGCCCATTCCACCACAGCACCTCTCATCCACAGATGAGCTCATGAACAGGCGAGGACTTTGATCTCTCAAGGAGGCCTCAGTCAGGTCTGCATCAGCAGCTCCTGGCTTGGAGGTTACCCGCACAGCTCGCCCTTCCTGGGTACCAGGAAGCTTTCCCCAGCACTGTGTTTTAGAAAAACAAAAAACAAACAAAAAAAACAGCCCAGGTGCTGGGGAGCTGGGGGCTGTGCGAGAGCTGGCTGGGAGGAGGTCAGCTCCAGCCCTGGGTTCTCCCAGGGGCAGATGCACTGTACCAGGTAAAGGAGATTCTCAGGCCTGCTAGGGCTGTATTGCTGCAGAGCATTTCCTTATGAATCTGAACCAGCTCCCAAGACCCAAATAGGTGATGTGTTTCACTGCAACTCTACCAATATCTTCAAAAGCATCCAATTCTCCCAAGTTATCTAAGAAGAACATTCCACAAAAGAAACCTGAAAAGTAATATATTGGACTCCCTTAAGTCACACAGGGTATGTGTTCCATCAGATATCTACTGTGTTCAATTTCCTACCGACCTTCCTTGTCAGAGATTTATACGTAGAATGAGTAAATATATATATTCATGAACACAGTTAATAAATAATACATAGATACAGACATAGCCTTGGAAACAAATGTGTTCTTTAAAAAAAAAAAAAGCATAACTACTGATTTTAAGGTCAAGTCCATGTTAGCATCACAACTTAGGAAAAGCTCACTAGCAGCAAATCACTTAAATTCTCTCCACTTTGAAAATACTATCATGTACAGGGATAATATAAACATAATACCATCTCCTCATTAAGGAGGAAATAAATGGAAGTTACTCTTGCTGATGGGAATCCTGATGGAGAAAGGATTTAAATTAAATAGGAAGAGGGTGCCACTTGAGTCCTGTGCTCTGCCCAACAAAGCCTTTCTCTGGAATCATCGGCACTGCCGCTGTCACTCACTGAAGTCCCACAGGACAGCAGAGGATTTTGCTTCATTTGTACTGGGGGTCCTGCAGCCTGGGCTGGATGTTCAAAAAAGGCAAGTGACGTGGACAGAACCACAAAAGCAGAGAAAATTCCCAAAAGAATGTTTTGGGAAAGTTCATTTTCACAGTATCTACATGTATCATCTTTCCTGGGAAGATGACCAGTCAGGTCAAAGTCCTACTATTAAATTAGTGACCGTGGGATAGAGGAGCACCACATTTACCAGGGTAAGGGCAGAGGTGCCCGTGTCAACGCTCAACTAAAGAGAATAAGGACCAGCTCACCTAAAGAACGTGACCGTCCTGGGAAAAATGCCTGAACGGTTGGGTAGAAAGCTTGAGACAAAATCAAAAAGTGTCACGTTTCTCCAAAGGTAGTTCCAGGCATAGAGAGCATAGGCAAGAGCAGAGACTTCTCAAAAAATAAAATACAATAAATAAAAGCAGATTCCAGAAAGTCTAAAAGAGAGGTGAAGCCTAGATTGGGCACTAACAGAACAGTCAAAAGACTGATGTCCAAGCAGCCACTCAGCAGATGACCACCATTTCCTGCCAGGGGCAAGAGCTATGTTTAACATTACTCAGGATCCAAAACCTGGGACATGTTTCCTATTCTCAAGGACTTAAAAGCTACCAGAGCAAACAAGCTTTTATGCTCTCATAGCTGCATTATCCAGTTATAGGTGATTTTCCCTAAGAACTGTATAAATCAAGAGTTTGGGATAGGCACTTGGGTTGCATCTTGAAAGACTCATAAAACTTACATACCAGGAGGGAAAAAAAAGAGAGATGCTAGCACTCTAGAAAGTGGCCAAAGGAGCAACAATGGCAGAAAGATGGAACTGACCATTTATTTTCAGGAAGCAACAGATAGTACAGATGAGGAGTAATGAAAGGTTACTTGAAAAAAACAGACCAGGACCAGTTCACATCAAATAACATGCGAGGGAAAAAGATGAAATTCTAAAACAGCAGAATAGCAGAGCTGGAAGTAAGAAGAGCAGAGATCTATCCAGGCCACCGGTACCACCGGCCACGGTCACCCACTGCCCCAGCTTCACAGTGAAATCAATCAGAGCCATACAAAATGTGGGATGATGACTGCTTTTCCTCTGTTCCTTTTCCAAGTACTATTTGTTTAGGAGAGAAGAGGTATCCAGCTAGTCTAAGAGATGAGCAAGGATCCCAGGTACCCAGGAAGGTAACACCAGTCCTCGGGGTGGGGGTTGGGGGGCACTATTACCTTGGCCAGGCAAAACCTCAATTCCCTTACCAGTTCTTTGTGATACCTGATGAACCTTGGTGAACCAAACATGTCTCTACATTCAGTAAGTGGGGGGAAAAAAAAAGAGAAAAATTTCTATTTCAGGTGTGTTCAGACACTTTCCACGTACACTTAACTCTCAATTTGTTGGTCAGCTGCCTTGCAGAGGGCAGATAAGTCATGACTAGGGGGCTTCTCCCAGCCCACGCTAAGGAGATCCCGTGGCCCTATCCCCGTCCCCAGGAGGAGAAGGCTTTTCCTGTGGCTTCCTTTACTTCCCTCCTATTGGATCAGAGAGAGAAGTTTGTAGGTTTCTGCCCTTCCACTGTCCAAAGCCGACGTCAGTCAGACAGATGCCCTCAGCTGAAGAATAAAATCTATCTGACCCATCCTTGATCTTTTCTCCAAGTGGTCTGCTGCCAAGCTAGCATACCTCTCAAAGCAAAAACATTCTGGTCTCTCAATTACTTCCCTAGCAATCTCGGAGCTGTCTAACGAAGCAGACTTAGGAACCAAAGAACCCATTTCTTAGGGTCAACTTTTAAAATGATGAGACTGTTCACAACTTTATAGGCAGCATTCCAGGCCCTCACTTATTGACGTTCTGATGGAGAACAAGTCAGGTTTCCTTAACCTACTTCTCTTTCTTTCATATAGTTTAATATATATATAGCTTTAATATATATATAGCTAATTTTGGTTGACTTCTTTGCTTTAAACTTCATCATGTAAGCATTATTTGCTTATCTTACTGGGGAACGTGCCTCAAAACCTAATGGCGTGCTCTGGAGTATTCACATAGAAAAGAGATGAAGAGTTCGTTTCCTTGTATACTTGAATAATCGTGATAATCAGCTTTTCTCTTTGTTAACAGATTTCTATGTGAGAAAAAGTAATGGAATGAAACTGAACGGCTCAATTAGCAACATCAATAAATGCATCCTTGCAAAGTGACAGTGATACAGTGAGTAGGCTGTTGGCTTACCTGGTGAGAATTCTGGGACAAAGAGAAAGCTACTCTAAGAGTGTGGACTTTGAAGAAAGAGAAACTAAATCTGCCCCTGACAATTTTTTTTTTTTACTCTTAAGGCTTCAATTTCCCCATTGGCTTGAAATGAGTATTAAATAAAATATGCATGTAAAATACTTGGCAGAGTAGCTATTAATACATCCCTAATGAAGTATAAGAGGTGACCAACAACAGGCACACAGAGGTTTTTCTCTCAAAGAGATGAAACGTACAAGCAATGCCAAAAGAGACATCGAGATCAAAGGCAAGACATTTCAACTGGATCAAGAAAAACAGTCCATCAAATAAAAGAATGCCAGAATTTCTAGGGAAGATTCTAGTTCTAAACACTTCTCCAGTAAATGCTTTAGTTTCTTCTGGTTAGAAAAATAACTTTTTATTTAAATTGTCAAAGATAACATAATTGTACATGTGGTTAACTGAGGAGATTGAGATTATGCACCCTGCCTCACTGCCAATCAAACAGCACCTCCAATTAAACCTAGGCTGCACAGAAGGGGTTATATTTTAAAGAGGACTACTTATATAGAAAACATTTTCCCGTAAAAGGTTAAAATCTTTGACTTTGACTGCTGATGTAGAAGACAGAGTCAGAAATAATAGTTCCTTTTGCTTCCCAAACCCATTTCTTTTGTATTGACATTGTTATTTGTTAAACTGGTTAAATCACAGTGAACTGCTAATTCTGGAGTCAAGGGAACATGTGAACAGGATGATGGGAAGTAAAAAATTCCACCACAACCAGAATAGCTTTGTTCAAAGGCTCAACTTGATTAAATTCACATCCTGTGGTCCTTGGTTGAGTTCTCAGACAATGGTAAATGTAGTTACTGGGAAAACAAAAAAAACATTGTTCCTTTTCATTAGTTCTCTTCCTTCTTGGAAGTTTAAACACTGATTCTGTCAAAGACCAAAGCTTACATATAAGATAAAAGCATGATGTTAATACACGCACATCAAAAAGCCATAGACGTATATGCACATACTTATATACATATTCAACTAACATTAGCATTTAACCTGTGTTTGTACAGACAGTACTAAACTTCAGAAATTGTTTTTACGAAGAGAATTACCAAGTTTCAAAACAGTAGTCCTGTCTACCTCTCACCACAATTCTGCCTTGGAGCAAACTTTTCAAGACAGTGGGAATTTCACAAACTGGATTTGAAATCCCTTCTGTTAAAAATCTAACAATGACGATATGACATGCTGGGGGTGAGAGACAGAAAGACTTTGGAGAAGAGGCGACTGGCTCTGAATTTTGGTGACACACCTCCCTGGGGTGTAATGGGTTCCCTGTCTACTTTCACCTGCAGACCTTCCCAGTTCCTCAAGGTCAGACACCAAAGGGAGCTCCTCTTTATATCACCAAGATGGAGCAATGCCTGGCACACACCCGAGCTCAGCAAACACCAAATAAATAGATGGAGGATAATTAACCACCCTCTGAGCAAGCAAAAGCAGGGGTATATAAATTCTGACCTTCGGCCGGCTCACAGTGGCTCAGCTCTTTCTAAAGAACAGACTCATCTCTCTCCCCACCCTCTTCTTTGGGTTCTGAGAACCACGGTTCCACTTTCTCCAACATGTGAGGAACACCTTTCTTAACCCACACAAGGCCTCTCTGACTACTAGCCAGGAGATTCCCAGACATTACAGGAGTGTTTAGAGACTGGCGTGTTTGCATGGGTTTTTTATTTTTTCTTTTAAATGTTTAACAGTCTGCTTTTTCAGCTCAGTTTTCTGGTCTGTTTTCAATATTGGGAAGCACATGGGCAAAGCTCAACAATTTTCTCTCTTCTATGATGAAAGTATGAGTCCACTGCCAGGATTCTGTGTTCTTTACCCCTGTCAGCACTTCAACATTAAAGTTAGTAACTTTTTTTAAACCCCCTTTATTGATTTAGGTAGATGACAGGCCATGAGAACTGCTACTTTATGCAGTTTATTGGCTGAATTTTGGGGTACTCTTATGACAAAGAAGAATGAGAGGACAGGTCACAGAGGACATTTTTTCAAGATTCCTCATCCTCTCATAGACTCCCCAGAGCCCTTTCTACCAACGTAGCAGGATTACTTGATTTTGAGGCCACATAAAAATTGGTTTGGAATATAGGCACTTCTGTCCATGATGTTCCTATTTGTAAAACGTCTAAGTAAGTACTTGAGCTATCATGAGATTAATCCTTTTTAACAACAAACAGAAACTTGTTAAAGTAAGAGTTATCTATGAAAGAGTTATCACAAACAAAAGGCTTGGAGATAGAATCACTTTATCTATTTTAATGACCATAGAGTGGGGTGTTATTAAAGTTTATTGAATGACAGTGGATTCTCCGTCAGTGAATACTAACTATTCATACCAATGGGGAGGTGTTGAAAATGCAAAGAATAAAAACAGCCTTCGCCTACTAAGGACTTTCTATGTCAAACAAGGGTAACTGAACTTGCCTCACTAGGCTGTCGTCAGGATTAAATGAACTAACTGTGAAAAGTGTTCACTCAGGGGTTGACACGTTAAGGGCTCCTCGGTGCTAGCTACTACTACTACAATCATCATCATCCTTTTTTTATTTCTTATGTATTATACAGTATATATTACTTATTGTGCATACTATTATCCTGCCCAACTGATATGATGGCCCGATTTGATGATGAAACACCATGAAGCTCAATGAGCCAAGGAACAGGCTCACAGTCACAAAGCTGGCGCACAACGTCAATGGGACCCGAGCCGGCGTCGGCCTGATGTACAAGTTCCAGCTCCAACTGCCAGGTGACCCTGCTTTTAAAATAGGGACCTTTCTTCTGGAAGTTAACTCCTTGTCCTGATAGCTTGAGGACCGTAAAGGCAGATGGGACAGCAGAAGCAGAAGAGGCAAAGGGAACCCTGGAAAGGGCCAGGGCTTTGCAACCAGACGTCACTGGGTTCAGATCCAGCTGTGTGACTTTCAAAAGATGATGTGATCGCCCACATCTCTGCTTCCTAATCTGTAAACCTGGGGCAGTCACACCAACCCCGAGAGGTAAGGATGAGACCTAAAGTATGCAAAGTTCCTGGTCTAGTCCCTGGCACACGGGAGTGAGCCTGACATTTGTATCAGAATCATCCTGTCGGCTTCAATCATCCTTACAAGTCCTCCACCCTTCATGGTATAGAGGAAAAATCTTCCAAGAATTTGAATCCTCAACTTTATTTTTCAGACACTGTATCTCCAGGGGTATAATAACATTCTCCTCCAAAAGTCAAACAAGTTTTACTACCCATAATTTTTCTTTGGTCATAGATAGTTTTCCACACACATTATCTTTTGCCTCTATACATATGAAGAAAACAAGTGATATGCAATCATATCTAGTCATATATTCTATATATAATCATATTTGTGCCACACTTTGGCACTTCCAAAAGGAGAAATAAGAGGATGCAATGAAAATTAAACTAAAATAGAAAAGAATGGGGAATTCTTACCAAAAAAAACAAAAAATCTATTTTCCTAGAGCACTATCATACTACAAAGTAACTCTTGAAAGGGCCACAACATAAACATGTATACTATCATTAAAAAAAAAAAAAGGATAAACAAAGGGACATGTAGCCAAAAGGGAAAGTGGTTAAACTTTTAATTTAAATCCAGTAATCATATGAACAGTCAAATATAATAAAATAACATGAAGGAAAATTCACCTTATTACTCCACAAAATGAAAACCAAAGAAAGCACACTTATAAATGCACTCTACGTCAGGCACTAGGTGATTCCCAACTCTCCACCAAAGCAATCAAATAGAGATTAACATGCCTATCAGCTCAAACCAGGCTATTAGTATGAAAGCTTTAAATTACACATGTCCTTACCAAAAAAGTATTTAAAAGATTTTTCTCCTAAATAACAAAAAGCATTGCACAGACTTTAATAACGTTTAATTTTACTTATGTGCTAAAAGGCATTCCTAAACAGATTAAAATGCAGAATTCAAGACCATGAGAAGAATCTTTCCCAAATGAAATAAGCATTTGGTTATCTTTTTCAGGGGCAGATAAATATGTTGTTCATCTTTCTTTTACCCAACAAAAATTCCTACAAAATGATAATCAAAACCTTTCGATAAACAGGAATTTAAATGCTGCCTCGCAAATCAGATTACATTTCAAGTGATCTGAGACCAAACTAAGGCAGCATTTTATGAGCATGGTTCTCATTTTTAAATCACAAGGAATCCGCCTGTTGAGATGCTGAGAGACACTGGCACCAAAGTTGAGGACTCAGGAACTCAAGAGTCACTGAAATATTTAGCCCGCCATGCCCTTAACTGAAAGAGAAGACTCGGGTTGAGGAGGGAAGAAAACAAGGAAAAAGGGAGGGGTGGTGGCGGAAAATTGATAGTGACCCTCAGGAAGAAAACAGAACTTAGAAACCTTCCAGAAACCTACTGCGAACTCTTCATCCCTTAAACTTTGGAGTGCCAAACACCTAATAAAATTAGGGAGGACAGATACTCTTCCCAAAGTGCAAGGCAAAGATACTGCTGAGATAAAATTATTCACACAGGATAACGAGTTGTTCCAGAAGTTTTGGGTTCCAGGCCTATTCTTCGGAACTTCACCGTTACTACATGAACAGGATGAACTATTTCATAGCACTTTCCAGCAGAAAAGGCAAGACTACATCTCACGACCCAGGCATCGCTATTCCAGAACTGAAGACGACTAATAAGTGAGACAGGGCATACGTTTTCCTAACGTACACTCCATGTGGAAAAAGGGAGGCTGCTTCCCAGGGAAGTATTTACCGACTTAAACGAATAAACTGCTTCTTAAGCCCATCATAAGTAGATATCTTTTAACAAAAAAGCACATTCGTCAGGATTACATTTTGGACAGGTTGCTTACCTAAGCATAATGTTACATAAACACTAACTGGCAGTGCCCACCACGCCCAAGCTCCCTTCCCAGGCAGGGGCTTCTGCTGTCACACTGTCATCCCAGGAGGGCACCTGAACTTAAGGCAGCAATTCGTGCATAGGCTGCCAGGGGCCCTGTGCAGGGACTCTGTACAAACTGGACTCTCAATCTTTGGGATTAAAATTGAGAAGTAATGGAGAATCCAGCCATTAGCAGCCAAAGTTATGTCTCAAAGGGAAAGAGGAAGAGAGAAGCTAGAAGAGTCTTAAGCTATGGATGAGCCAAAATCCTGACTCAGCAGAAACCACAGGAAGAGAAGAGAGCAGCAGGTAGGCAAGAGCCAAAGCAGGCGCACACTGACTGCTGCAGTCACACCAAGGTTAGGGGACCCAAAAACTCCTGCTGCTGCTGAGGGCTCGCCCACTCCCAGGTCATGAGGACACATCTGACTGCAGTTCCCGAAGACCTAGATGCTCAGTTTTCCTGGTTGCTGCAAAACCCAGGATGATGGATCAGATTCCTGTGTCCCTATTCCCACATCTACCTTTATAAAGAATGCCCAAGCTGTGGTATATTTACACAACAGAATACTACTCAGAGATTAAAAAAACAAAACAAAATAATGCCATTTGCAGCAACAGGGATGGACCTGGAGATCATCATTCTAAGTAAAGGAAGCCAGAAAGAGAAAGAAAAATACCATGGTATCACTCACATGTGGAATCTAAAAAAAAATTTTAAAGAAAAAAGAAAACACTAATGAACTTATCTACAAAACAGAAACAGACTTGACACTAAACAATCTCAACCAGGGGAAAGGGATAAATTTGGGAGTTTGAGATTTGCAAATGTTAACCTCTCTATATAAAAACAGATAAAAAACAAATTACTTCTGTATAGCACAGGGAACTGTATTCAATATCTTATAATAACATTTAATGAAAAAGAATATTAAAACAAATATGTGTGTGTGTATGTGTGTGTGTGTGTGTGTGTGTGTGTATAAATACATACACACATGACTGGGACATTGTGCTGTTAACCAGAAACTGACATGTTGTAACTGACTATACTTCAATTAAAATAAAAAGCAAAACAAACAAAAAATGCCCTATCACTTGGGGGTAATTTTAGTGAGTCCCTGGTCCTTGTAACCAAAAGGGTATATTAATCAACTTAGTTTTCTAAGTCAAACTTTTCACCAATTCAGAAAATCTTTCTGTAAATTTGTGCAAAGTAAAAAATGTCACATTTCACTTTTTTTAGTTCAGAAAATCATGCAGCTTTCATTCCCTAAACTTGGATGATAATTTCTCTCTTTCCAACCCACAATCACCTGATCCCACCCCATCCACCATTTTCTCCTCCTGGTCTTAGGTATTTTAGGTCTGGGTCAAGTAGGGAATAAGGCAAGATGCCTTCTCAATCCAACTCCCTTCTATTTTTAAGGGAAACAGGAGCAACTAAGAGAGTAGTTATTTAACAAAACAACTAGAGGAAATTCTCACAGTGTCTGTCAGAGGTACGGATGCAGTACCACTTGTCCCTGAAATCCAACTTCTGGATATCCATCCCACAGGAATACGGAGTCCTGGAGATAACCCACAAGTTAATCGCCAAAGGGCTGGTTAAATAAAGTACATCCATAGTACAGAAGTGGACCCAGAACAGAAATAAACTGGCATATTTTTAAATGAGGTGGATCTGTAAGAAATGACCCAGAATGAAAGCTGTGAGTAACTATAATGTTTTATTACAAGTATGTATAAAGACACACAGAAGTAATATATACATGTAACGTTACTTGTAAAATTAAATCTGTAAGTTGTAAAATTCAATGCATAGGTACCACATAACCCGTGCAATAATTACATTTGGAAAAAAATCTACGTGTATATTCAACGTAGAAAAACATCTGGAAGGGTACACAGCAAACTGACCATACAGGGAACATCTCCGGGGGAATGAAAATGTGAGGGCTGTTATTTTCACCTACTTGACACAAAGTATTTACTATATCCTTGTCATTTTAAACCTTTAATGAAATGAAGACTAGTCATGCCAACAGGTATTTCATCTCTTTTGTTCAAAGTTCTATGAAATCCATCCTTAAAAGACAAAAAAAATTCAACATTCAGATCAAATTAAATTCCCAGAGATTCATTTCTCCCACATGCCCAGGAAATCCAATAGCTACTTCTACAGAAAAATATTTCACCAATCCAGAAAGTTCTCACTGCCACCTCAAGGTTTGATATGAAAGGTCAATGGGAAATCTAAAAATCATTTCTGTGTTCAAACACACCCACAAACAATGAGACAGTTACTTACTCATAACTTCCCTCTCTCCCAGAACTTTCTCTAAAATGTTTTCAACTCTGAATCAGGCAAGTACCAAATATCAGAATAAGGAGATTCACAACACCCAGAGGACAAAAGGCTACTACAAAAGGACAGAAAAGCATGCTACTCCTAAGAAATAAACTGTAACACAGACAGTAAGATCAGATTGTAAATGTATTCTGAGAACACTTAAGTGTGAGAAAAATATACATATATTCTCTGTCCAGTAATCACACAGTATGTTTGACTCTCAGGATGTACCAAATTTTCAAGAAACAAATCACTTTTGCCAAGTAAGTGTTAACCTAAGAGTGGTTTATTTTTCTTGCTCCAAACAAATTAAATATGACAGTACTGGGAATGCTAAAAAGTATCAATTTCCAAAAATAGTAATTTATACTTTTTTCTACAGTCCAACACATTAAAACTTACACGCCTACAGCAAAATTCAAACCGCATCTAGCCCTAGGCCCTGTGGTAACCAGTGGTTTTTTCCCCCTTTTCACCCACCTGTATTATCCAAACTTTCTATAAGGACCTTCCATTATTACTTGTATAATTGTTGGGAACTTGAAAATAAATAGGATTGGAGTTCTTATAACTCAGAGGTCTAGGCAACACCCTCTTCTCAGCCGTTCCTCTTTATGTGAGAAAGGGGCCTGGGCCAAGCACAGGAAAGACGGCTCCACGGGTCTAACCCAGGCACAGGTCTGTCTCCCCTTTGGAATAAACAGCAAGCCACTCAGCATTTAAATCTGCAGATGGATAGCAGTAACACCCAGCTCTCTTCCCACATCTGAAAGCATACAACATTTCATAATAAGGGCTTTGACCAGAAAGATTCCACAATTTAATAAATGGTATACTTGCACCCCTCCCATCTTACTATCATTTCTGCCATTACAATATGATAAACTAAAGACATGGGCAAATTCTGTCAATAACTGTTACTGGGATTCTAGTATTTTTATCTGATTATCCGAACAGGGTGGGAATTCTTTTTTGAAAACTGATTATAAAACTGGCGGTACAGTATCACTGGACTGCCTTCAAAGTAAAGAAACTTTCCTCATTGTCTAAGCAACAATCTACCTTTAAACTGAGTGATGCATAGGAAACATGTTATTTTTAGAGCTGTGACAGATCTAGTTCACTGACTTCTAGGTGGCAGGAGAAATAATTACATATGCATGCAAACAATCTATATTTTTAATGCGGTGTTGTTGAGTTTTAAGGTCAGTCTGAAATAAAACACCTCAAGTCTAAAAAAGGATCAGCATTTTATATACACACACGCACACACCCCTCTGCCCTTCAAATGTTACATTAGAACAGACATGTTTAGACCTCTTAGCAAGTCATACATTTATAAAGCCACTTTTCTAGCAAAAATCACTCTGATGGATAGTTCACACAACACATTAGTTTATGAAACCTGTAATCAGCCGCAGTATAACAACCAGGGTAAAGGTAGTCAGGTAATTAGCAAACCCACCAAGAGTTAAAAACAAATGTTAAATGAATGACAAACATTGTGTATTCATCACCCTCGACCTAAATAAAGCTGCTGTGGTAGAAAGTTCGCAAAGAAGGCAGTAAGAATTCCTCCCACCTTTGTACACACGTCCCTTTGCCATGTCATTTTACCATTCCCTCTAGCAAGGAGGAAAACTGATCTCCCTGCCCGCGACTCTGTGGGAGCCTTGTATTGTGCTCCGACCAACTGAACGAGGCACAGTGACGCTTTGCACACCAAGCCTCAGCCTCAAGAGTCCCTGCAGCTCCACTCCAGCTACTTTGGAATGCTGCTGCAGCCCAGGGACGAAGTACAGGCGTGCCTCCTCGCGAAGGAGGGATCAGTGGAGAGGGCCAGCCAACAGCCAGCAGCAACCACCGCACACACAACGAGACCACCTTAAAATAGGTAGCCCCAGCCCAGCTGGCCAAACTGGCAGAACTGCCCTGCCCAGCCCAGCCCAAACTGCCAATCCACAGAACTGTAAGCAAATAAAATGGTCATTATTTTAAGCCATTAAGTTTTGTGGCAGTTTGTTACACAGCTGTACATACTGATACAGAGACCATGGATCCACACTCAGAGATCTGAGCCTCTCAATTTGTTAGAGACATCCTTCCTTGAAAGCAAAGCTTCAAATGAGGCACCCACCTCAGCCAGATTATGCCACTGAAGCTTTCTGGGAAAAGTTATACAGTCCCTACTCACCTCAGACCCCTGCTGAACACCTGCAAATGTTAAACCTGGCTTCGGCCCTGAGTTCTTCCTCTCCATCTTACTCACTCCTGCTGAGGTCTGAGAGCTTTCACTGCCCCAGGCTAGTCTTTGCCTTCCAATGATCCCATCCCACCTCTGGCTTTACAGATCTGGTTTTGGAATTTCACCCCTTCACTCCATCATGCATCCTCTCAGCCCATCAGCTTTTGCTATTGCTATTCTTACCTCTAGACAAACTGAGCTCACTGTTATCACAAGCCATAGTCCTGGATACATTCATTACTTCCATAAAGCAGTGACACAGAATCTCTTAAAGAAAATAACAGTAAACAAAAGTGCCTTTAAACAACTAACGGCACTGTTCAGGCTAGATTAATTATTCTGATAAAGCTACCTACCACCGCTTAAAACATTTTGGAAAATATCTTAAGAGCAAATTAATGTCATACTAGAAAATCAGTCTCGTTTCTTCATAAGAGGGCTGAGGGAAATGGGCGAATTTTTTAATTTAAAATAAAATATAGCTATAAAGTGTTAGGTGCACACCCTCCCACTATGTCCCCTTGAAGGATACTTCTTGTGCACATCAATTCTAATATGATCAATTTTAAAGTCAGTCAGACCTCATAAATAACACCTTTCATACTTTTGTCACTCCCTTTCTTCCAAGTAGCTCCAAGAGAATATTTCATTTGTAAACAACTGCATACAGATGAAAACCATGTCACTCTTCACACGCAGACTAAGTGGACCGCAGCCTATAAGCCAGAGGCAAACAAGTGCCTGACTGCAACCCTTACCTACCCCAGCGATGGCACGTCCGTTACCCTCTCCGCCTTTAACACTATTTAAGCAAATATATAAACCACAAGTTGCCTATGTTGTCTATTTCTAATGGGCTCTAAAGAGTACAACACGAAATTATGGCCTTTAGAAAGTCTTGCTGCTTCTATGGAAACACTCAGGAAGATGGCTATAGATGAATTAAGAGGCTTGTTATCTCTTCACCCTAGAAACTGTTGCTTTTTGAATAATAGATAAGTATTTATCTTAATGAAGATAAACAATCTAGCCCTGATCTTAACTGATGGCAAAAATATTACTATTCTTAAATTTGTCCTAATGACCATAAGTTGAAAACACACAGAGACGCTTCTGTAGCCCTATTTCAGCCGCCCAACTGCCCAGGAGAGGTGCCATGTTAAAAATGTTTCCACAACAACCCTTGTCGAAGGTCAAGCACTGGATTTAGGACTCCAGAAACTTGAAAGAGCACCTACAAGGAAAAATAAAAAAGGATTACATAGTAAAACATTCTCTATGAAGGCCCCGGTCACCCTAGAGACGTGAAATGTGAGAAAGTACAGACTGTTCCTGAATTGCCCAAAATTAAACCCAGTTCATCTCCTGACAGATTTTTTTTCCACCCCTCAGTCATTAATTCCCTCTCTTAACAAAGCAGGTGTCCTACCAAACAGTGATAACTAAGTTTGAATTTCTATTAAGGTACTGACTTCAATGCTAGATGTTTTATTTCCTTTGTGGTATGTAAACACTGTAAGTACTTTAATGAGAATCAAATACCAAAATGTTTTAAAATCAAGTGAAGGGAAGGGACCATGATTCAAATTTACCATTTAAGTGACCAGAATTGATATCAGGATCGTTTTTTCTAAGTAGAGTTAATTTCACAACGTCTTTGTAATTTCATCAAAAAAAAAAAAAAAAAAAAGCCAGTTCCTAACTCATAAAAGAGAAGTTGAAGTGATTCTGTCTACCACATCCAACCCCAAGACTCTGAAGTGATTTCTTGAGGAAATGTAACATTTGATACTTCTGAAAATACTAGATTTCATTGGGGAGGATTCTGTGTTTATAGTGATCACAAGAACATTCCAGAATGAGTTAAGTGGGTAAGATAAAAACTCATACTTCAGAACAGTCTCCCTACGTCAACAGGGGTATCTGTTTCACCACCACAAAAGAGAGTAACTGTGCTTCTGAAAATATGAATCAATCAGCTTTCTAACAGAGCACAGTGCAAAAAACAAGGCAAAAAAAAAAAAAACAAACTAAACTAAAACTGTTTTTAATCAGGTTAGCACTGCCTGTCCCCTCTGGTACATCTCAAGTCAGTGGCAATGCCCTTAGTGTGTTACCAGGAGGTGGCCTCGGGTTATCTACAGCCATCATAATATTTCATCAGGTTTTGAATATTTCTTAGGAACTACCACTCAGCACTGCCCGTCAGAACTTCTAGTGGTGGTGAAAAGTCTGCATCTGCACCACCCAGCGAGGTACTTCACAGGACAGCGCAGATTACAGGCCTAAAATTAAGTACATAAAACACAGCTCCTCGGCTGCACTAGCACCGTTGGCTATTGAACATTTGAAAATGTGGCTGGTGTCATTGAGGAACTGTATTTTATTTAATTTTTTAAAGACTTTATTCTTTTTAAAGCCGTCTTAGGTTCACAGCACAACTGAGAGGAAGGCAGAGTCTTCCCACATGCCCCCTGCTGCCGCCCATGCACAGCCTCCCCTGCTGTCACCATCCCCCAGAGAGGCACACTGACCACAAGTGATGAATCTACTTGGGCACATCCTTACCACCCACTGTCCACAGGTCACCTTAGGGCTCACTCCTGGTGTTGCATACTCTATGGGTTTGGACAAACGTATACTGATGTGGACCCATCACTATGGTCCCACACAGAGCACTTGCACTATCCTAACCATCCTCTGTGCGCCGTCTATTCATCCCTCAACACCCCAAGAGTTTCACACTAATTTAAAGTGAAACAGCCACACGTGGCTAGTGGCTACCATACTAGACAGCTTAGAACTAGACGCTGCTAAGAACACTGCTGCTGCTCTGACTGCTGTGAAGTTATCAGCCTGGACCTGGCTCAAGCACAGCTTTGCTCCAGCTAATAACCAGCCCTGAGATGTATCTACTTGCCGCTCCTCAATCTTTCATTTTTCAGCAAGCACGCACACGCGCACATGCACGCACACTCCCTCTACCTCACTGACAGGTTCCAACCAAGGATTAGAAATATAATATATTGTAAAAAAATTTTAATTAAAAGAATGTACATATATATCTACTGCAACAGACCAGACAAAAGATGATGGTTGAAATGAGACTATTTTATGTTTATATATCACCCGATTTACATGCTAAACATGGCCTGTGAAGAAGTGTAAAGGTCATTTTAACACTGCTAAAGAAATACGTAAGATTTTTGCTATAATATCTACATGGTAAATATGTTCCCAGATACATATTTATTAAAATGGTAGTTATAAAATTCACTGATTCGGTAATATTTCTAACTTCCTCCTTCCCACCAACGAGGAATCAACATCATATAAGTGGAAGAAAATACTGAACTGCGTAGGAAGCATTGGCCTGAGATTCTAAGGACTTCTGGACCACAGGCAAATTACTCTAAGTCAAGCTGGTAGAGTCTTCAGATGTAAAACAAAGGAGCAGGTATGGACTTTCCCTTCAGTCTCCCCTCAAATTACATTTCATTACCCCCTATATTCTTATGCTATTCCTCACGTAGGAGCTAACTTATAAAAGCCAGCACCGACCTACCATTCCTTGCCTAGGCACTCTCTTCCCCTCCCTTCTTGAGCCACCTCATAATTAAGAAAGGGGACAGTGACACAGTCAACTGCAAAGGAAGGAAGAAAGGAAAGGAAGGGAGGGAGTTAGTGAGGGTGGGAGGGAGGAAGTGAGAGTCAGAGAGGGGAAGTGAAGGAGGGAGGGAGGAAGGGAGGACAGACCAGATAATTCAAATCAGAATGTAAGCAACACAAAATAGGCCAATAGGCACCAATCCACAGAATATAATCCTTTTCAGTCCCCAGACTGAACAGAGCAGGAAAGAACACAACTGGGATGCCCCTTATTACAAACCCCGGCACAAACTGATGCTATCAGTTTAAAAGAAGATCACAGATTCTTCTTAGACCTCAACCATCAGAAGAGTGATTGTGAGAAGTCTCAGAATTGTCACAGGTCACTGGCTTCTAAAATACTCCCCCAGTGAAGAGCTATCATTCACATGATAGAAAGCCATCAATCTCTACTTACCATGCTAGTTCTTCTGGAAAATCAGGGACTATAGGTTGGAAACCTAAACCCCCTAAATGTCATCTAAATGTGTATTTTCATCTAAGGGAAAAATTGAATGAACACCCCCAGTACTAGGCCTTTGAGTTATACTGAACGCCACTTACTGGGAAGAAGTTTGAAAATAAAACTATCATAAAACGATGTTTGAAGGTCCATCTTAAGATGATGTTTCCCCAATTATCAAAATATACAATCAGTCAAAAAGGGGATTCATCTAATTCCTCAATGTCCAAGAAGTTTTTTAAAGCTAAGCCAGAGTTTATTTCCAAATAATTCTTTGGCAAATGAGAAGAACCTTGAAATACATCAGCATTTACTCACATGAGATTCTCAAAGTGTTTATCTCAATCAGTTTTGAACTGAAGCACTTCCTTACCCATTCTCTAAGGGTTGCTATTTCTCCTCTGCTTCCCAGTTAAGTTAAATCTAAAATGCCTTTTTAATTAATATACTGAATTCTTCTTTAGTAGCAAAAACTTGACCGATGAATAGCAGGTTTGGAAACAGAAACACTTGGTACACTTGAATCACTTCAGCCATCTTGGAGTTGTTTGGGGATAATTTAAACAAAATTATCCTGGAGGAAAATGTAAAACCTCACATGATCGCATGGAGAATTTTTTTTTAATAGGAAAAAAAAAAAACTTCCAAAAAACACACCATAGAGGAACTATAACACATATTAGATTGGTTTTGACTTTAAAAGACCCAGTTCTGTGGTCTTAGCTTGTACCACACCAATCTATGACCCTCAGTCCCTAGTCATTTATAAAACTACAATCCCTGCCATCGTAACAATTTCTGAAACTACCCGCCCTGGTATTCTGCTCCTGTGTTTCACCTGTGTTCCTGATCCTCGCCAACAGTCCTGATTTCTACACAGCAAGAGGCCCCACAGAGCTTCAAGGTTGGGTTATATATAACTACACAAACAGCAAGAGAGAGGTCATGGGTACACTCAAGAAAGGAAAGCTCCACAGAAGAGGGGAGGCGTGCCAGGACTTCCCAGCCCTGCCCTGCAACGCCTAAGTAACAGGACACAGCGACTGTGGCGGGGAGCCCCGGCCCCTTTAATCTGGAGAGGCCACCTCCTCGCAGACTTATGACCTCAGGAAAGCCAGGCCTCTGCCTGCCTGGCTACCTGCACAGCACAGGCAGGTGGAAGTACTCAAAGTGCTTACTCTTGATCTGGAAGGATTAATGAGCTAATTTCTACAGAGCCCTTTAAGCTGATTGGCCCAAACGCAACTCGGTAAGCATCATCATTAACCATAGGCAAGATTAAATCTTCAGGATCCAGGGAGACAAATATTTAAAGTGAGGCAATGTTTCTCTCCCACAAGGAGGGAAGCAGTATTTATCCCTAAAATTCAGGCTTCCATCCAGAAAACATTTATCAAATACTTATTAAGAGGTGTGGGGTATGGAGGCCAAAGACCCATCATCAAGGAGTTCACATCTAGGGCCAAGATGAGCAAGGAGGCAGACAATCCACATAGGCTGTGAGGACCACCGGGGTGATGGAGCCAATAGAGGAGGCAGAGGGGAGGAGGCTCAGGGATAGAGACAGGGCATGTTCTCTTTATGAACATGCATCAGGCTATGCACATTTATGATATGTACACTTTCCCACATGCATATTATACTTCAATGAAGGTAGTACTTAAAAGGAGAAACAGGGCACACTGTTAAACAGATGAAAACGAAAATGAGGGTGGAATGGTGTTTCAAGCAGAAGGAAAACCTGCCTAGCAGGGGCTGGGAAAGCTTGAAGTTGCATTTCACCAACTGCAAAAGGTTCCTACTGGCTGGGAGTCTGTCAAAGGCAAGAGACAATTCCCAAAGGCCCTAAACACCTGCTCAGAGTTAATCTTAAGGATGATGGAGAGCCACTAAAGGTGTTCAAGCCTGGGGGAGACAGATAAAAACTTTAGTACAGTGGTATTGCTTTAGTAGCAATGCATACCAGAGCTGGAAGCTGGCTACGAAGTTATTACAATCATCCAAATAAGAACTGAGAAGGGCCTCAACTAAGCCAGAGATGGTGCAGAGGTAGACTAAGAAACAGATCAAAGAAGGAATCAAGCACGCAGAACAGATAAGACTGAACACCAGTCAGATGTGGGAGATGGAGGAAGGCAGTCAAGTGTGGGATGACCAGCATGTATCTGCTTCACACTCAAGGGTCTTAAGGAAGATGGAGAATGTTGAAGGAGTAAAATTAGGAGGAGATGGTGATTTTCACTGTGAGTATCTACACAAGGATGTATAAACAGTGGCCCTCGCACCAGCCCAAGACCAGGGAGGCCCTCTGCATTTTAGGTGGTGGTTGAAGCCTCAGACCCATGGAGAAGTGGATCCTGGCACAGGCGCAGGAGGGAAGGAGGAGAGAAATGGCAGCTGGTGCCAACTCCTACAGAGAGCAAGGGAAGGCCTGCAGTGTCCACTGGCTCTGGCCATAGAAGGTCACCAAGACTGTGGAGATTCCAACTTTGGTTTCTTAGCAAGACGCCAGAGGCCAGATTGCAGTGAGCTGAGCTTGATGGGAGGTTCTTTCAGCTCAACTGTAAAAGGAGAGAAGGTGGTACTAGAGAGGGAAGGAGTAGTGAGAGGTCTTGTTTTGTTCTCTTTTGCTGTGAAAGATAAGAGAGACTTGAGAATGCATGTAAGCAGAGGAAGAGCAGCAAGGGAAGGAAGGAGACAGGGAGCAATAGTGATGACCTCACCTGCAGACAAATGCCCCTGTCCTCTCCCTCACTGGGGCACACACTGACCATTTCTCTGAGTCAGCAGCATTTCCTGCCAGCACGGCAGCCTCCATGGGGCCAATGAGAGGTGGAAGAAAAGTGCAGTCCGAGCAGGTTGTTCGCAGAGCCCTTTTGCGATGGGCCGTTCCTCCAACAGCCTTCTTGCAGGGTGCTCTCACCACTTGTCAGAGGGCCATCTGGCACCCGAAGCCCTGAGCTGTCCTGAGCTGTCCGATTCGCCGCCGGGGCTCCACAGGTCTCTGCAGCTTCCTCCCTGAAGGGCCTTCGGGCTCCCTATCCAGCTGCCCACCTGGAGGGCGGGGACTAAGGGGCCAGGTCTCCCTCCTGCATCCTTCCTAGTACTAACCCAGCAGAGAAACTCTTCAAGCGGCTCCCTAAGACTTGCTAGAGACAGGGCTGTGTTCTCTCCTGGTAACTCGGATCTGATTAGCTGGCACAGCCAACAGTAGTGATGGCTCAGGCTCCAGGAGAGCTCACCCAGGGCCAGGGCCTGTTCTGAGTGTTTCACAGGCTGTCTCTCCTGGCAAACCAACTGTTACCATCTCCAGGTTATAAATGAGGAAACTGAGTGCAGACACCTCTAAGTAACTGGCTCAAGGCCACAAGGCCAGCAACTGCCATGCCTGAGATATGAAACTGACCAGAACCCGCCACGTTCTACTCTCCAACACCATCAAAAATGTGCGATACAACAAACTTAAATGTTATCAGTCACACATCAAATGCACAAATAAAGTAAGTGCTGCAGTAATTCTACCCTAAGTTTCTCTTAATCTAGAGATTTTTCCCACATGCTAGTTTGAACAGCACATTTAAAAGAGCACTCCTTGTGAATATAATTAACACCATTCAATTGTATACCCAGAAAATGGTTAAGGTGACGAATCTTATATTTATATATTTTACCACAATAGTGAAAAAACCCACAAAAAGAACAGTTCTATACGCATTTTTCTCTTTAAATGGTATGAAAATCAAAACCCCTGCCTTAAGTCAAGCCTCTCAGGCCTCTTTTAGTTTAAAAAAGAAAAAAAATTTTACAAACTGACAGCAGCAGCAAAGCAGCACAGTTTAAAGGTCCAGGAGACCACAATACACACTCGGTGCTCCAGCCCTCTGAGGTCCCATGCAAATGAGTGTGACTCAGTGTCCTCAAGATCCCTCTAGCACATCTGTAAAACCGGTTCTAATCCCTAAACCAAGAGTTCTGCAGAATCTCTGAGAACAGAGCAGGTGTGATGTGGGCTGCTACTCCTTGAGGACCTGACCATATGCCTATTACCTGGGCCTGGGAAAAACACACCTGAATGGTTAAACAAAGCTCACAGGAGAGAAATAAACAGAGTACTTGAGAACTGCCTCTGTCAAACTATGGTTAGGAGTCTAGGAACCAAATTCTTTTTGGTGACTTGGGCCGAAAATTTAGTAGGTGGTACTTCTGGATCATTCTAAAGGACTGCCCAGGACAAAAGTGAAGCAACACTGAGAAGTCAGGTGCAGAACTACAGAAAGGCTCATCCTGCAAAAAAAAAACTTTAAATAAAACTACTGTGAGGCACAAGTCTATTTAGTGTTTCTCAGAGGAAAATCAACAAAGACATTAGCCCCTACTGGAATTACCTGATTCAAACACAGAAACTGATACAGCAATAACTACAACTCTTTGACGGAAAAGTTCCTTGAGGTTGTTCAATCTATTAAGGACACCCAAGTCAACACTTACATGACTCACCTTCTGTCCTCTGGTTAGCAAATCAAGATGATAACATTAATACCACAAACAAATAAACTAATTTTTCAACTGGCATATCTTTTGGGTGCCCCCATATACTTCTAAAGAAGGAATCTAAGAGTGAGATGGGGAAGGGATGAGGAACAAAAATTAAGGAGGCTGAAGGGTATAAACAGGCTAGAATACTTCTGAGGAGCAGTTACTTCTATAGGAAACAAATATTTGAAATCAACTAATATTAATGGCTAAAAGAAGGAATTTAATCATTTCACAACGTTGTTAACCCCTAAGTATAAAGCTCACTCCAACAGATTTTACATCGTTTCCAGGTCTCGCATAAACTTCTGAACCAGATTACCCCTAAGAGCATTACAAACTCTCCACTGATCTTTTACCACATAAGAACAACATAACAAAGAGAAAGCTTTATTTTAAGACTTGCAAAATCCTGTGTTTATTTTTCTAAAACAAAAGTCAAACGACTGAACCTGCTTTGTTTGGGCTTTAGTAAACCTCTTCTCTCCTAATCTTGAGGTCCCAACCTCTGCCAGAAGGAAATAAAGAAAAAGTGCTCCATGCCACACTGGAAAGTTAAAACACCTTGCCTCCCTTGGCCTTCTGCTCATGCACATCCGAGCCTCCTGCTGGTCACAGTTCACACTGCCAGAGCCCTATCATGTGACACCTGCCTTGTGGCAGGAGAGGCGAAGGGTGTCCACCTGCATTCATGTCAAAACTGGTTCAGTGTTTGTACTACTAACTTCTGCGTGTAACATTTGAGCAAAAGTGCTTAACCGCAAGTTCAGTCTTAATTACCCAACTAGCATTAAACACTAAATGGAAACGGGTTTGTAATTTCCTATAAACATTAAGTCCTTACAAAACCCTATTCCAGCAATTTGACTTTTCAATAACATGGCCCCCACACAGGCCATCTCTTTTAGTTGGAAAAATATGAGATACGTTTAAAATGTAGAAAAGCCTTTCCTGCAGTGTGAATGTACAAAAATCAGTGACGCTGTAATAAGCACGTGTTTCTGTTTGCAAATTCCTCAGGTGAATTTTTTTAATTAAATTGACCAACCATAATTAGCAATGCTGTTACTGCAAGCAGAAAGAAGCCCTGCAATCAATCCCATCACTTTAATTAAACTAAGATTTTATTCACTTCAGTTCACAAAACTGGTCAACTCAATACATTGTTTTTAAAAGGCAAAGCTTGCATATTAACCCTAATAATTAACAACATAGGCATATGAATTGATTATAAGTGGGCTGTGGTCCTAACCCTATGAAAACTATGTGGCAGATAACATCATTCAACTTTTATGGACCATCCCTGCATGCTGGAGCCAAGAGGGATAAATAAGACCCTGCAAGAGTTCACAGCTGGCCAGCAAAGGCAGCAATGGAAATAAGCACTTTACAAGCATACCAAGACTCCAAAATTCAGCTCAATGTCTCCTGTGGAATACCCTGCTTCCTATTTCTCCTAGCAGTTCCCCCTTTGTGCTCACCCATCACATCCTATGGAATCATTTATTTCAACTCAGTAAGTCCTTGCAGGTGGGGACCATTTTTATTAATTTCTATACTGCTAGCACCCAGCTCAACGCTTGGGACATGGGGGCCTTCAGATTTTGTGGAGCAAATAAAACTTATGGAGTTACATGCCAAGTGGTATGTAAAGGGAGGCAGAAGAACCAACCACACTTTGCCTCGGGAGAAGCAGAAGGTTTCCAAGAACATTCATTCTGCCCTTGGAAGCTGAGTGAGAGTCACTGTAAAGATGGGCACTTAGAGGAGAGAAGAGCCTGTGAAAGGCAGCAAGGAATGGAAGGCCAGGCGTGTCCTATGACAGCTGAGGATTCAGGGCATAATCAATGCCAACAGAATATGGGAGGGGGCAAGCAGTTGAGGGCAGGTAGCAAATTGGAAAGATGAAGGGGTTTAGATACCAGGTTAAAGGAGTTTTCACTGAATACTCTAGGCTTTGAGAAGCCCTTAAAGATACTTAATCCAGGAAGTGACATGAAGACTCATCTCTTGAGAGTCATTAGGCCTAAAGTTATGAAAGGTCTAGGTCCTCAAAGAATTTTATGTAGAGATGCCTGATTTAGGTTCTTTGGAGCTTTTCTATCCCAGGTTACAGTTCTGCCCATCATTTTCTTATCTATTTATTTCGGTCTCTGCTATGTTTCATTCACTCAGTATCAGGTGATGTAAAGGCTCATTTACCTAATGAAATTCTTACTGTTTTAATTTTTTAAGGGGGAGGTGGTTAGAGAATTGTTTTTAATATAAAGCAAAAAAAAGTGTTTAAGATAAGTATCCTGAATTCCTTTTTCATCACCATACTTAAATCTCAAGTTATGAAAAGGCAGCATCCCATCCCAGCGCCAGTAAGGTTAGAAGCTGAGGGCCCACTCCACCGAGAGGGTTCCCTAACTGGGTTTAACAAGACTCTCAAACAGGATAATCCAATAAGGAAGATTCTAAGTGAAGGGTCAACACAAATCTCCCGGCCCTTCACGTGCTGGGTCCAGGGAAAAGTAATGCCGGCTTCTTACGATTAGACTTTGCCAGGTTTTTAAAAATGTAAGATAAGGTGTTATTTGTGAGCCGACTAGAAGGCACCGAAAGGCAGGGAGTAGATCACCGACAGCCTCGGGTTTCACTCTTGCAGCTCGGCCCTGGACCGGAGGGAAGCATCGGCCCGGCGCAGGGCAGAAGGCCAGGGCTCCTGCTTTCCACGGGCGACCGTGCTGGGCGGCAGGCAGCGCGCCCCGGCACCGAGACGGGTACCCAGGCGCGCCGGGCGGCGCGGAGAGCCCAGCTGCAAGGCAGGCGTGGAGCAGCGGCTGTCAGGGAGGGAGCCCAGCATCCTCCCCAGCTTCGGGAAAGAACCTGGGCCTCCGCAACTCCTACGTAGCCCGATTACCCACGGCAAGAGGCTGCTGACCGGAGGCAGAGGCGCGGCTGCGCCCGCCAGGTCCCCCAGGGCGCGGCGCGGGGGCGCTGGAAGCCCAGGGCGGCGCCCCCGCAACCCCACCCCGGCCGCGGCTGCCTGCCCGCGTGGCCACCGACCACGGGCTGCGGCCCAGGCGCGCGGGTTGAGGGAGATGCGGCGGCGTTGCCGAGTCCCCTGCTCCGCCGCCCCGGAGATCCGGGAGATAAAAGTTTGCAGCATGCAGCTAGTCTGCAGTGCGAGTCACATCCGCCGCGCCGCCTCCTGCCGCACCAGCGCTCACTGAACGAACAAATAAATTAAAAAAAAAAAAAAAAAAAACTACTGAAGCCGGTAGGCCCCGAAGCCAGCCGCTCTGCCTCCCGGGCGTGCATGCAGAGGAACCCAGCATCCCGCGTCCCACACCGCCCCCGGCCGCACCTCCCGCTCGGCCTCGGCACCGGGCCTGGGCCGGCCCCGCCGCGCCCCCCGCACTGACCGATAACCTCCTGCAGCTCGTACGCGTCCCTGCAGATGGGCCAGCCGACGGCCTGCGCTGCCGGTGCCGGGGACACGGGCGCCGCCGGGGCCGGAGCTGCTGTCGCGGCCGCCGGGGCCGCCGCCGCCGCTGTCACCGGGGCCGCCTGCTGAGGCTGCTGGACGTGCACAGGCGAGCCGCTCGGCTCCGCCATGATGCTGCCGGAGAGCGGGAGGACGCGCCGGCCGGCGGACGACCTTCCACTTGAAACTTGCCTTCCCTCGCCGCCGACACCTCTCGGCCGGCGCACGCCCTCCTCGCCCGCCGCCGCCGCCAGCCACGAGGGGAGGGAGCGAAGGAGGCCGAGCCGAGGCGGAGGGAGGAGGCAGTGCCGGCGGAGGCGGGGAGGGGAGGGGAGGGGAGGGGAGGAGGCGGCGGCGGCCGCGCTCGCCGCGCGCCCCGAGCCTCGCGCGAGCAGTTTTATGCCTCCGCGAGGGGAACCGCCGCCCCCTCCCGCCCAGCTCGCCGCCGAGGAAGTTTCCACCCAAGGGGAGCGAGGCTGGACTGGGTTGGTTCTCGGGGCCCGCGTCCCTCGCCCCCTCACTCCCCGCTTTCCCTGCGCCTTCGCCTCAATCAGGCTCTCCGGAAGGTGTCCCCTGGGGACCCCGAGGGCGGGGTCGTTGAACCGCCGCCAGGTTCTCAGATTCAGAAGTCTCCCCAACTAAAGAGAACCTGAAGTTCATTTACAAGTCAGCGATGGAAACACCTACACGCCGGCCGTTTGTAGGACGCCAGTTAAAAAATAACACAAGTTGTAACTTTCCGGCGCCCTACCTGCCAATATCCTTTTCCCCACCTGGCCTAATCTAATCGCAGCCCTGCTAATGTTTTTCTTGGTGAAACCTGATTCCTTAGGTCCCTGGCTGTACACAGACTTTCTTCATTTGTTCCAAGCCGCTTGGATCCCAGAGAGGTGATGCAAGGGCCTGTGAAGTTAGAATAAGAAATGTAAGAGAGATTTGGACACTTTATTTTAAATTCTAAACCCTTAAAACAAGCCAGATTAACCCGTTAGGACAACACATAGCAGGCGTTTCCCTTACTGAGTATCCTGGGTGTCAAAGAATGTACCGCAGCAGAAATAAACTGCGTTGGAAACTTAATTAATTGCTGCTTTTCAGCAGTCCCCAAATTACCTCATCTTTTAAATTGCCATGGTATAACCATAGGTCTTCCTAATTATAGGTGTCATATTTAATACTGAATGTTCTCTGTTCCCTGGTACAGATGACCAAGATTGCACCATTCTTGTCTTAAGCTGAAACGATGCAGTGACCCAGTCGTCATTTGGCCAAAATTATCCTGTGTAGTTTCCATGACGAGGATTACTGAATAAGAATTGTGAACATGTTAAAAAAAAAAAAAAAACTCAGAAAGATTGGTATTTGTATCCTGCATTTATATATTAAAAATCTCCTTACATTTTTTTAAAAGATAATTCAGAGGAAACCCAGAAATTCATTAGGAGAAACATATGCCTGATCGAAACATTGATGTAAACTGAACATGAGTGTGCTTAATCTCTTACAGCACAGTGGAACACATGGGGTAAATATGTTCCAGTGCTCTGGTCTATGAGCAGAAATTTATGCTGAACTAAGAAGTCATACATTCTTTTATGTATGGGTGTTCAAAAACCGTGTATTGATTGTAATGTCTGTCAAGAAACAGACAACTTCATAAAGAAAGAAATTGGAGACCTCTGAGTTTTAAAGGGTTAAAAATAAGGAACAGGGATGCACTCTCTACCTGCTCACCTCTTCAAGGGCTGCTCCCCAGCCTAAAGAATTTTTGAGGACTATTTTCAAAGAAAAAGAAAAATGATTAAATGAATATGACTTCCATTTTGTCATATGAATTTATATTTTGACTTTCAAACCATGAAGGCCAGGAAACTGAAGGCCAGGAAAGTTCTTGGAACTTAATCGGAAAACATGATGCTGTCAAGAACCAGTAGCACAGAACTGAATCAAACACAGATCACTTACTTTCCCACAAAGAGCAAGAGTTCTGTAGTCATGTAACAGATATCTGTACCCAGCCGACTACGTTCCAAATGGCTCCCAGGATGATGACATTGTAAGAACTGATGACTCAGTGCAAACCCATCCCTACTACCAGTAAATCAGTTTAAAGAAGAATGTCTACTGTCAGTGGCCTTTGGCATCATTTTTATATATGAAGAACAGCACATGAACTGTGTCTTTAAATTACATAAAAGAATTGGATTAGAATTTTAAGTTAATGTTTCCATAAACAATAGAATAAAATGGTACTTAAAACTTGGAAATACATGTATTTTTGAAAGTATTCAACTGATACGCAGTTTTCCCTGAAAACTCATGACTAAATTTAAACTGAAAGGTGGCACAGGAGGAAGCCTTTAAAATACAAACAAGGTCTATTTCAATACATAAAGAGCACATTCAGTCAGAGACTTTAAAACATTAGAAGGAAAAAATGAGAGGCTAAATTTTGTTAAGTGTTTACAACTACCTCATTATGTGTCAAGGTTTCTCAACTTCAGCTCTTTTGATATTTTGTGCCAGATTATTCTCTGTGTTGGTGAGGTCTGTTCCCCTGGCTTCAAAACACTAGTTGCCAGCAGCACCTCTGCTCTCAGTCATGACTATCAAATTTAAGTCTGCAGACATTGCCACATGTCCTCTACAGAGCACATCACTGCTTTAGGTAAACCTTATACAAAAGTGTCATTTTATAAGCAGATCATTGCAGTGGTTATTTGTTTTACAAAGAGTTTAACTAGGGTTTAGTTATTCATAAATCCTGAAGAGGATCAGAATTTGCTACCCCAAAATATGCCACTTTGGCATAAGAATTATTTTGAGCTAAAGGCAATTAAGAAACAATAGACACAGGAAGAGTTCTCTTCCCTCCCTGAATCTGCCTGAAAGCAGGCCATCAATTTCCCTTTTGTAAATGGAATTTCCATTTATAAAGGAAATTTCCATTTGCAAAGATGCCCCCCCATACCAGGAAGAGAATGACTCTTATCCTGGGGATGACATTGAGGTGAGTTTGCATAAACAGCTCTTATCCGCCATCAGTTTCCCCCATACATTTTCTAGTTACCTTCACAATTTACCCCACTAGAAGCCCAAACATCCTTTTCCTCATCTAGCCACTTCTCCACAATTTATCAGTCTTTGTTAAAATGGTATATAAGACCCCCTACCCACTGCTTTGAGTTATTCATTACTGAGTACTCCCACACATAGGTGCATTTCACACACAAATAAACTGTTTTTGCCTCTTGCTAATCTTCCTTTGTCAGTTTAATTCACAGCACAGGTCCCCAGGTACTAAATTTGAGAAGTTAGAGAAAGTCTTTTCCTCCTTTACAACCACTTGAACATCTGTAAGAAGATGTGTAGTAGACCTTGAAGGAACAAAGTGCCAGATTCAAATCTTGCCACCATCATTTTTGTTTTGGTTTGGATTGGTTTTTTTTAGGCTTTTGTCGGTGTTTTTGTTGTTGTTGTTGTTTTGGGTTTTTTTGTAAATCTCTGCCTTATTTAAACTTTCTGAGTCTCAATTCCTCATTCACAAAATCAGCATCATAATAACTTTGACATGAGTTGTTACAACATAATTTGTATGTAAACAGCTTAAAATAATGGCTGACACATAGTTAATGTTCAAAAAAATGAAAACCCTCATCAACATCATCATCATCATTCTTCTTATCTGCCAAGATTTGTAACAGAAACACACAGGAGAAAGATCTATAATAATGACAATCGTGAACTGTAGAGAATGCAAGCTCCCTGAGGGCAGGCATTTTTGTTCCTTTGGCTCATTGCTATATCCCAGTGCCTAGAATAACATCTGGCATAGAATATTGTTAGTAAATACTTGTTGAATGAATATAACACTTTTCGAATGGATAAAAACATGCTCTTAAGCATCAGAATGAGTCAGCCATGTCAAGAGTGGATTAGATGGGAGGAACCTGGAGGCGGAGAGACCTATTTGGAAACCACTGCAGTAGTCAAGTTAGAGAAATGTGTATGTGAATAAAGCCATGATATTGAGGTTAATGATGAGGGGGTAGATTTAAAAATTATTTAAGGAGCAGAGAAACAGAACTTCATGAGAGATGAGATTCCTTTAAAGTTTAAATGGCCTGAATGCATTAAAAAAGTAGATATACACAAGTGCAATTTATAAAATGTTTTAGAAATGCATCTATTGAAAAGAAGGAGGGACTCTCTAGGTTACCAGATGGTCTTTCTCCCATGGCTTACCTATAATCTATTGCAAAGTCACTGCCATTGCACGGTGGGAAAAGGCCAGATGTTCCTGGTTGTGAAGAGTTATCTATCACAATATTTTCCAACTCCAACTCTCTCAGATTTCCTGTTTTATTAACTATGTCCGAGGGGAGAGTTGTGAAAGAGCTGAATATTTATTTCAACAATTGCTTCAAGGACAAGGATCCAACAGTTTTTTGAGTCGGGATGGCAGGGTCTAGTGGAAAAGGTATGGGTTTATGTCCATAATAGCTAGAATTTAAACACTTGCTCCGCACTTACTAGTTGATAACTTAAACTCTCTGAGCTTCTGTTTTTTTACAATAGTGACAATCATCCCAGGACGATTGGGTTGCTGTAGGGATGCAGCAAGCTGCTATATGCAGCACATCTGAGCCACAGCACGCACTGCAATGGTACAGGAGTGGCTCAGAATTTCCTGCTGGGAGGGACGCGGGGTTGGACTCAGGGGAATGTGGGTATTAGAGTTTAAATTGTGTCCCCCCAAAAGATACGTCAAAGGCCCGAATTCCAATACTTGTAAATGTGACCTTCTTTGCAAATAGGGTCTTGGTAAATGTAATCAAGCTACGATTAGGTCAAAATGGTTTAGGCTGCGCCTATGCCAGTGACTGGCATCCCTATAAGAAGAGGAAATTTGGACCCAGGGACACAAACACACACACAGAGAATTCCATGTGACAAAGGAGGCAGAAATTGGAGTGATGTATCTGCAAGTTAAGAAATGTGAACAATTGCCCCCAGACAACCAGAGAGAGGCATAAAACAGATTTTCCCAGTCTCCAGTAGGAACCAACCCTGCTAACTCCTTGATCTTGGACTTCTAGCCTCTAGACTGTGAGAGAATACGTTTCCATTGGCTTATGCATTCAGCCTGTGGTCTTTGTTACAGCAGCCCTAGGGAACTAATACAGTGGGATTATGGGATTTGTTCTTTAACAACTGCACTTCATTCGGACCATTGTTGACGACGAGCACTGATGGAGACAGCCACTGCTGTGGAGCTGCCACTTACGAAAGCCGTGGACTTCACACTACAACTTGTTTTTAGTGCTATTCTGAAAGGAAATAAAAAACTGCAGAGTAAATACCTGAATGAATTCTCAGAAATGTCAAACATCCGTCTGAAAAATGCATTTGAGAATATATGAATCTTTCCAACTTTGAGGGCCAAGCCACCTCACACCTAGTGTGCTGACAGAGGTGGCACGTGCTCTCACCGACACAGCTGATGCTATCTGTTACCCGAAGTCCAGAGCTGCTGTGACTCAATGTATGAGGTTAACACTATTTAGTGTGAAGGTGTCACTGGTGCCTACTTCCCAACCATAAATGGAAAGAGAGGCTAAAATCTGTTTTAAGCTGAATTATTGCAAGGACACTGCTTTTTAAATTCACGTGATTTAGGGAATTAAACTTAAATGAATTTTAACTTCCAGACATGTGTTTTCATTTATTTCCTAGCCCACTGTTGAAATTGACTTTCTGTTGCATTCTATGTTACAGACAAAATTGCTCTGGTGACAGTTAACACCTTTTCATTTATCTCAGGGGTTTCTGACCATGATTTCAGTCCTGAGAGAGAGAGGTCTCACCAGAAGCCGTCCTCTCTGTATCCACAAAGACCTCTATATTTAGCAAGGCTTGCCCTTTGCTAAAACATCGAAAGGCGTTATAGTAAATCTGTATGGCATACGTATTTCTTCTATGACACAATCTGCCTAAAACCTGATAGTCTTGTCCCAGGCAGACCAACATAAAAATGTAATTAAAGTCAATTTGATTCTTTATTGCTGTCTCTGTTGGAGAATCACAAGAGGAATCCCATTCATTACACAAAACAGCACTTTCTGAAAAGATTTTGTTCATCCCTTCTCACCTTCAGATTTTTCCAAACACCAAGGATGTTTCAAAGTCTCTCTCTTCCTTTCTATTTAAAAAAAAAAAAAAAAAACCTTCCCAGAAGACACAGGGAGAAGAGATGGCCATGTGCTGACAGAGGCAGAGATCGGAGTGAGGCAGCCACATGCCAAGGGACGCCTGGAGCCACCGGAAGATGGAAGAGGCAAGGATGGATCCTCCACTAGAGCCTTTGGAAGGAGCACAGCTTGCCAACACGTTGATTTTGGACTTCTGGCCTTCAGAGCTGTAATAGAATAAATTTTTGTTGTTTTAAGCCACCAAGTTAGTGGTGATTTGTTATCTCTAGGAAACTAACACACAATCCAAATAAATAAAACCAAGTCAAAAAACAAACAAAAAAATCCTCCCACCAAAACTATCCACAAACCTTGAACATTTCCATCTCTGCCTCTCCGGCCTCCCTGCCAGGCTTAGATCTTTATCAGGAGAGGCATCTTGGGTTGCAGAATGCAGATTCTGAAAAAGGAGGGTCAGGGGCTGCCCTCGTTTGTAAGGGGTAAGTAATAAAACAATAGTTTAACTTACTAATATTCTTTCATCCAATAGATACATTTTAGGGACTATAATTTGCATGACACTTTGCCAAATACTGAAGAAAAATAAAAGACAAAACCATCTCAGTCCTTAAGAATCGTATAACCCATACAATCGCACTTTATCCCGTGTCCCATCTTCCAGCGCCCCAGCTGCCCCACAGTTAGAGAAACAAGCGAATACCACGTAAAATAAGAAGAGCCAAAACCAGAGATCCCAGAGATGTACTACGACAGGTCAATTTGCTGATCAAAATAAATCACATCTTTTACTGTTGATTGGCAAAGTCTAAAAAACAAAGCCCTCCATTAAAAAACAAACAAACGAAAACCCCAGGCACTAAAATCAAGAATTCTAAAAGAAATGGCAGGAATTAGCAAGAAAATTAAAATGAAAACCAGACAAAAGAGAAGAGAGAGCAGAAAGAGAGACATAAAACAGTTAGCAGAGGACAGCAGAAATGGCCTTGAAGAAAGAAGAGAATCATAGTGGAAGGAAGTTCAGTATCAGGGGCCAGACCTGCATCAAAGGAGACGCAGTCCAGGTGCAAGCACATATGTCTACACAGTGTGAGCAGGGGGACGGTGTCACACCGGCCGGCGCTGGCCCAGCACGGCACGTCCTCATGCCAAAAAGCTCGCCCAGGACTGCCAGATCTTCCGGTCGTTTTAAGAGAAGCCAATAAATCCGATTTTATGCGAAATTTTGCCATTTGTAAATATGGGCCTGACTTTATAAACTATTGCACACAATCTGGTGCCATCCACATAATGTTTAAAACAAGAAAACGCTAAACACAGCCTTTGAATAAATGCATAGTTAGTGAAGCATAGGTCCGAATGATAAACTTCAAATTCAGAGTAGTCATTATCCCTGCAGAGGATAGGCAGGGGAAAGGCACACAAAGGGCTTCTAGGGCATCTGTAATGTTTTATTACTTTAATCAAAATCTGTAATAAATATAGCAAAATGGTAAGATTTGTTAGACTAGATGGTAGGACCATGAGTTTTTATTACATTATTGATCCTACAGTTCTGTATGTTTGAAATATTTCACAATTATAAAACAATAATGCTGCACAGGACAAACATTTTTAGTCCGCATCAGACCAGTGCAGCAGAATTTTGTGGCCTCTGCATAGCATGAGCCAAAAGGCAGAGCCTGCACCCAGGTTAGACCAAGGAGAACAACATTGTGGGCTCCCTCCAGAGTAAAAGCACAGGCGATCCAGGGGGTTTTCAACCCGGCTGGGCATCAGAGTCACCTGTTCAGCTGGGTGTCACCTAGGATCTACTAAACCATAACCTGTATCTAGAAACTGGGCAGCTAGAGGATTCTGATGTGCAGCCAGAGTTGAAAATAACTGTGATCGTCCTGAGAACATCACTGTGACACAGGAAAGCCACAACAACTAGACAAGCACCCGAGTCAGGGGGCGCCCAGAGAGGTGACAGTTCTAAAAGGCTGGTCACTGGTGGCTTTCTTGAACTAGACACAGCAAATGATAATGAAAATAAAATACCAATTAAAAAGGACTAAGCCTTTTTGTAATAAGAAAATTGAAATAACCAAAGAAATAGTAACCATTTTTAAAAATACTTCATTGAAATGGTTGGAAGACAACAATACTCAGTGCCTTATTTAAAAAAAAACAAAAACTGTGTACCTACTGTGTGCAAGCTTTCTGCATGGGGCTGTGGAATGATGGAAAGATGGATGAGACCCATTCCTACTTTCAAAGGAATCTAACGTCTAAGGGTGCAGACAGACATGTCAACAAATAATTTGTCCCTTGGGGTCAGGGAGACTGACCATGTGAATATGATGCCAGTTTTGTCTCAAAGACTCCAAACTAGAGCATTCAAGTTATTGGGTTCTATTTTCTCCATTCTCTGATGGCCTGGATTAGGTGGAGAGACCCTGGAAGATGGGAGGGAAGAGCAGAATGGAGAGGAAGAGCCATTTAAAACAATTTAGACACCAGATGCTGTTAATATATGAAGGGTTCAAAAATGATGTCTTGAAAGATTGTTCTTACCGTAAATTAATCCCATTTATCCACAAAAGCTTTTTCCTTAATATAAAGAGAATTTTTCCCTTTGATAGAAAGAAGACATTCAGAATCCCAGATGTGAATGAATCAGAGTAAATGAATGACATTTTCACCCTCATCACAAATATAACACTGGATCGTAATATATTGCTTTAGGATAATTTTCAGAAACGACTGTAATTCAAAGCATTTCCTTTTACCATAATAACAATAGCTATAGTTTACAGACACATTGTACTAAGCATTTTAGATACATTGCATTGATTGATCTTCATCTACGAGCTGCTGATGCAGATCACATTACATGCATTTTTAGAGATGGAGAAAAATTTAGAAAGAGAAATTGAAGGTCACAATGGTTAAATAACAAACTGAACCTTAATCTCGGTTTATCTGCAGCAGAGCCAGGATTCAAACATGCTGTAACTCCAAAAGCTGAAGCTGAAATTCTGCATTATAGTCCTCTATCTCTTGAGGGGCATATTTGCTACTATTACATTGAAACCTTTAAAGAAAATTTATTAATTAAATTAAATTTTAATTTAATTTTAATTAAAACTACCTACTGATGTACTATGCAGTTTAAGGATATTTAAAACCAAAAAGTAAGGCTGTAGATAGCCAGGAGACAATCACCAAGTGTGGAGCATTCCTTCTTTGAGCAAAAATTTTTGGCAATTTTGAGTTTGGAGACAAATGTTCCATATGTACCTCTATTCTTCTATTCAAATATTATAAGTATTAGCTCCAAAACTACTTTTTTGCACCCTCAACAATACTCTATGAACAATGGCCATTGTTAATCTGTGTTTCTAAAATGCTAAAGTAACTGTTAATTTCAATAATCAATATAAATAATTTATTAGTTTTGTCTCCAAATCAAGTAAAAGCTACATGACAGTATTTCATGGTTAAATGAAGCAGTTAATTCAGGTAATTAGTGAATAATTTTCAAAACAATTGTTTCTCAAATACAAAGAATAGTAGCATATATTAGCAATTCAATAGATTAGAAAAGGCCACAATTATTATAGAACTTTAACACATATTTCAGTAGATAAACTAATAACAATGAAACAATTATTGGGTTAAGTCTTTTAAAATTCCACTAAAACATTGAAAAAAAATTGAAAGAAGAAGAAAAAAAAAAACACAATGTCTTGGTTTTATTTTCCACTCACTTAATGCAGACATTATTTGAATACTGAGAATTATAGCAGGCTTACCATTTTGTGTTCCTGTGGCTGGGCTGTCAAAGCAAGCGGGTCATTGCCTTAACTCTGCTGTCTGCATAAAGAAAGAGCATTATTTTTTCCTCTCTCATGAAAATGCATGGTCCATTTTGTATGTCCCATAGATAGTGTATGGATTTAATTCAGCAAGTGAGATACTCACTGTATTAAAAGAACGAGCTTATAGAGGTAATATCAGGTCGATAAAATACTCTTTTATTGGCACAAACATTTTTTAAAAGATAGCAAGAATGTTCATTGTGAGGTAGAAAGCAGTAGCACAGGAGAAGCTCAGAGTGTTCACGTATTTATTGACAGGTTTGTTCTTCTGAATAAGCAATTAATCATGCATGGGAACAGTGATGATGACAAATTATGAAAGAGCTTCATTTAAAGTTTTTTTCCTTTTGAATACATAAATATATGTACAAGTTATAAAAATTTAAAGAAAGAAGGGTATAGAGTGAAAACTGTATCTCCCTCCTGCCCTGTCTTCCACCCATGTGGTTCTCTTTCCTAGAAGCAACTACCATCATGCTACTCTTGCATCCTTCAAGAGATGCGCTATGCACATGCAACTATGTTTGTATATTGTCTTCTACACTAATGGTAATATGCATACTGATCCATGGTCCCTTTTTTTTTCCTTTAACAAATTATCTTGGAAAAGGTGTCATAGAGTCCTCATTATTATTTTTTTAACCTAACTCTATGCTGTCCATTTTTCATTATTTTACTGAAGTATAATTTGCATTCACTAAAATGCAGAGATTCAATGTGATACATTTTGAGAACTAAATACAAGCAAGATATAGAACATTTCATAATTCTTCTTCTTAAGAGCTACTTAATATTCATTGCATAGATGTACCATGACTTATTTAACCAGACCTCTATTGATGTACTTTTTTGCTCTTATAAATAAGCTTGCAGTGAGTATGTATATGTATGACATTGCATGTGTCCAAGTATGCCTGGGAAAATCCCTAGAAGTAGGACTGCTGGATCAAAGGGTATGGTATTTTTAATTTGGAAGGACAGTGACAAATTACTTCTCACGGCGGTTGTACTAATTTACACTCCAGTTAACAATTTATGAAGGTTCCTTTTGCAGTATACTGTGTATTAAACTTCTTGATCTTTGCCCATATACTAGGTGAAGAAAATGTTGTTGTCACTTTAATTTTATTTTCTCGCATTCAGAGGATGCTGAGCATCTTTTCCTGTGTTGAAGAACCATGAAACAGTTTCATTCCAAAAAGAAATTTGAGCCAAAGCAAAGGTGCAGTGAAGACCATGCCACGCATTTGGAGTGATGAACAGAAACACAGAAGACTTGACATTTATTCTGACCTTTCAAGAGAAGCTGGACAAAGTAATGTGTTTTTGAGGACAACAGAACCTTGAGGAAACTTGATATTTCCTGTATGACCTGAAAAGAAGATGCCAGAGTCTTGAATGGAGAACTTCAAGTAACCAAAGATCTAAGAAAATATGCCTACCCAAGTCACAAATGAAGACAATGTTAATTGTTTCTTCAACATAAATGGTATTGTCCATGCTGAATTAATCCACAAGGTCAAACGGTCAGGCAAGCTTATTACCATAAATTCTAAAGCATCTGTGGGGTTGTGTACTGCACAAATCATTGCTTGATCATCCATTTTATTTACTACACTTTGCTCTAAACAACTTTTGGCTAATCTTTAAAATCAGAGCCACTCTAAAAGGAAAAAAGGCAACCCAAAAAGAAAAGAAAACTCACCACTGGGGATATTCAAAAGAGAGTGTCTTCAGTTCTAAGGGCAATTCTAACAGAGAAGGTTCAAAATACTTGGAGCAATATTTGAAATCACTACATAGCTCCCACTGTGACTTACCTGGAGGGAACAATACTCCTTTAGATTTAGAAGTTCTTGTTTTAAGTTGGTCCATTGCTGGATAATTATATTATGTATGCCGTGCTAATCTATCAATCAGGGATACTTAAAATCCTCTAACAATCGTTTTCCTCCAATAAAGTACTTCATGGAAGAATACAGAAAAAAACATTACTGCTGAATTTATTAGTCTCCCACTTATTAGCTGCCAAGTATTGTTAAAGTTATTTCTCTTCACTGGGCCTCAGTTTTCTTTCATGTTAACTCAGATAACAACTTGTAGTGCCTAGTTAACGTAAGTCTCTGGCATATAGTAGTCTCTCAAAAAGTCCTGGTTCTCTTCCCCACATCTGTAGCTGATTAGGACTTTATCGATACACCCAGAAATAGCAATTAAAAATGGAACTTGATGGGAATAAATCTAACCAAGGAGGTGAAAGAATTATACACAGAAAACTATAAACCATTGATGAAGGAAATTAAAGAAGACTTTAAAAAATGGAAAGATATTCCATGCTCTTGGATTGGAAGAATCAATATTAAAATGGTCACACTGCCCAAGGCAATCTACAGATTTAATGCAATCCCTATCCAATTACCCAGGACATATTTCACAGAACTAGAACAAATCATAATAAAATTTATATGGAACCATCAAAGACCTAGAATTGCCAAAGCATTACTGAAGACAAAGAAAGAGGCTGGAGGAATAACTCTCCCAGACGTCAGACAATACTATAGAGCTACAGTCATCAAGACAGCATGGTATTGGTACCAAAACAGACATATAGACCAATGGAACAGAATAGAGAGCCCAGAAATGAACCCACAAACTTTTGGTCAACTAATCTTCAACAAAGGAGGCAAGAATATACAATGGAATAAAGACAGTCTCTTCAGCAAATGGTGTTGGGAAAACTGGACAGCAGCATGTAAAACAATGAAGCTAGAACACTCCCTTACACCATATACAAAAATCAACTCAAAATCGATCAAAGACTTAAACATAAGACAAGATACAATAAACCTCCTAGAGGAAAACATAGGCAAAATATTATCTGACATACATTTCAAAAATTTTCTCCTAGAAGAAATAAAAGCAAGAATAAACAAATGGGACTTAATGAAACTTACAAGCTTCTGCACAGCAAAGGAAACCAGAAGTAAAACAAGAAGAAAACCTACGGAATGGGAGAAAATTTTTGCAAGTGAAACCAACAAAGGCTTGATCTCCAGAATATATAAGCAGCTCATACAACTCCATAAGAAAAAAATAAACAACCCAATCCAAAAATGCGCAGAAGACCTAAACAAGCAATTCTCCAAGGAAGACATACAAATGATCAAAAGGCACATGAAAAATGCTCAATACACTAATTATCAGAGAAATGCAAATCAAAACTACAATGAGGTATCACCTCACACCAGTCAGAATGGCTGTCATTCAAAAATCCACAAATGACAAATGCTGGAGAGGCTGTGGAGAAAGGGGAACCCTCCTGCACTGCTGGTGGGAATGCAGTTTGGTGCAGCCACTATGGAAAACAGTGTGGAGATTCCTCAAAAGACTAGGAATAGACTTACCATATGACCCAAGAATCCCACTCCTGGGCTTGTATCCAGAAGGAAATCTACTTCAGGATGACACCTGCACCCCAATGTTCATAGCAGCACTATTTACAATAGCCAAAACATGGAAACAGCCTAAATGTCCATCAACAGGTGACTGGATAAAGAAGAGGTGGTATATTTATACAATGGAATACTACTCAGCCATAAAAACCGACAATATAATGCCATTTGCAGCAACATGGATGATCCTGGAGAATGTCATTCTAAGTGAAGTAAGCCAGAAGGAGAAAGAAAAATACCATATGAGATCACTCATATGTGGAATCTAAAAAACAAAAACAAAAACAAACAAACAAACAAAAAGCGTAAATACAGGACAGAAATAGACTCACAGACAGAGAATACAGACTTGTGGTTGCCAGGGGAGTGGAGGGTGGGAAGGGATAGACTGGGATTTCAAAATTGTAGAATAGATAAACAAGATTACACTGTATAGCACAGGGAAATATACACAAAATGTTATGATAACTCAGAGAGAAAAAAATGTGACAATGAGTGTGTATATGTCCATGAATGACTGAAAAATTGTGCTGAACACTGGAATTTGACACAACATTGTAAAATGATTATAAATCAATAAAAAATGTTAAAAAAAAAAAATGGAACTTGAGGGCACGCACCCTCCGCAGCTGTGCAGATGGCGGCGCCGGGTGCGCCTCCGGGGCCAGAGGCGGTTCTGCAGAAGCTGGCGCTGCGGTGGAAGAAGGTGCTGAGCGCCGAGGAGATGGCTGTTCGAGCTGGCTCAGGCGGCGGGCGGTGCCATGGACCCCGATGTGTTCAAGATCCTGGTGGACCTGCTCAAGCTGAAAGAGGCGCCCCTCGCCATCTTCCAGATGCTCAAGTCCATGTGCGCCGCGCAGAGGCTGGTGAGTGAGCCCCAGGATCCCGCGGCCGTGCCCCTGCCCGCGCCCAGCGTGCTCCTAGACCCAAGGGAGGAGCAAGGGCAGCGGAGAGCTCAGCGGAGGCCCAACGCGGGCAGAACGCAGGGGCCGGGAAAGATCAAGTTAGATGACGCCCCCGCCAGCCTAGCGCCACCAGGTGGCCCAAGGCAGGCGGCCCGGCTAAGAGCCCGACGTGGAGCAGCACCTGAGCTCAGAGGGATGTCTCACGCCCCACCGCGGGCCTGCCGGCCTCTTGCATGGACTTACCTGTCGTTTCCTCCAGTCGGTAATATACCTGTTTGAAAAACAGAAAAGAAAGAAAGAAAGAAACTTGAGATTTCAAAGGACTAAGTATGAAAGATTTATGTTTCAAATTAGAATTTTCTTTAACCAACACGTGTGACCAAAACCAAAGCCTTAAATGGAAGACATAAGGAAAAAAAATGTACAAAGATATTGTCACAGTTCATTCAAATAGAACCTATTCTAGCTAGTTTAAAGAGCCGTTATCTATGACAGGATAGTGAAAGACTTCCAGATTTTGGGAGTGGGATAAAGGGACCAAATCTGGGTTGAACTTTCAGAAAAGATTCCCATAGCTACATTTCAGTATTGGGGCACTGTACTGGGTTAAAGAGAACCCCAACCCCCCACACCAAAAATTCATCTTTACCTGAAACCTGTAAATGTGATCTTATTTGGAAATAGGATCTTGCGGTTGTAATCAGGTTAAGATGAAGTTGTACTGGATTAGGGTGGGCCTTAATCCAGTGATTAGTGTACTTAAAAGACAAAACAAACAAAAACAAAAAAGAAAACAAAACAGAAGAGACACTGACACATAAGAAAAGGACATTTGAAGCTGGAGGCAGAGACTGGAGTGATGCCTCTAGAAGCCAATGTGCCAGGAATTGCCAGCAACCACCAGAAACTGGATGAGGCAACCTACCTGCTGATCTTGGAGAGTCTTCTGGAGAGGCAGGAGGCAACTGGAGCTCAGCCTGGGGACAGATACCAGGAGCTGCCATTTTGGGAGTTTGTCCTACCATGTGGACATGGTGCTGGCAAAAATCTAAGAGTTCAGCATCACCAACCAGCTTTACAAGAAATGTTAAAGAAATGTCCCTAAGTGAAAAAGAAGAGGCCACAGCTAGAAACATGAAAATTATGTAAGGAAAAAGCTCACTGGTAAAGGCAAAATACAGTAAAGGTAGTAAATCAATATGTACAAAGCTAGTAGGAAGGTCAAAAGACAAAAGTAGTAAAATCATCTATAACCACAATAAGCAGTTAAGGGATACACAAAACAAATAGATGTAAAATACGATTGCAAAAGCAGTAATCATGAGGGGAATAAAAATGCAAAGTTGGTAAACTGCATTTGAAATTAGGAGATCAGCAACTTAAAATAATTATGCATATATATATCTCAATTGCTATATATAAACTTCACGGTAACCACAAACCAAAAATCTATACTAGATACACAAAAGAAGAGAATGGACTCCAAACATAAAACTAGTTAGTCATCAATTCACAAAGGAAGAGAACAAAAGAAGATGAAAGGAACAAAAAAGAACTACAAAAAAACCCCAAAACAATTAACAAAGTGGCAATAAGCATATACCTATCAATAATTATGTAAGTATCAATGGACTAAATGCTCCAATTGAAAAACAGAGTGGCTGAATGGATACAAAAACAAGACCCACATATATGCTGCCTATATGTGATTCACATCAGATCTAAAGTCACACAAAGACTTAAAGTGAGGGGATGAAAAAAGGCATTCCATTCAAATGGAAACCATAAGAAAGCTGAGGTAACAATGCTTATATCAGACAAAATCCACTTTAAATCAAAGACTGTTACAAGAGACAAGGAAGGACATGACATAATGACCAAGGGATAAATCCAAGAAAAAGGTATAAAAATTGTGAATATATATGCATCCAACATTGTACCACCTAAATATATAAAGCAAATATTAAAAGACATAAAGGGAGAAATGGACAGTAGCACAATAGTAGTAGGGGACTTTAACACCCCACTTACATCAATGGACAGATCATCCATACAGAAAATCCACGATGAAATAGTGCCCTTAAATGATACGTTAGACCAGATGGGCTCAACAGATGCAAAACATTCCATCCAAAAGCAGCAGAATACACAGTCTTTCCAAGTGTACACAGAATATCTTCCAGGGTAGATCACAAGCTAGGCCACATAACAAGCCTGAAATTTAAGAAAATTGAAATCATATGAAGCATATTTTCTGACTACAATGGTGTGAAACTAGAAATCAACTACAAGAAAAAAACTGCAAAAAACACAAACACGTGGAGGCTGAACAACATTTTACTGAACAACTAGTGAAGCACTGAAGAAATCAAGAAATCAAAAATAACTGGAGACAAAGGAAAATGAAAACACAATTATCCAAAATCTGTGGGATGCATCAAAAGCAGTTCTAAGAGGGAATTTTATAGTGATACGAGATTACCTCAGGAAATAAGAAACCTAATCTTACATGCAAAGGAACTAGAAAAAGAAGAACAAACAAAACCCAAGGTTAGTAGAAGAGAAACCATAAAGATCAGAGCATATATAAGTGAAAGAGACTAAAAAAATAAAAAACAAAAAAGACCAACGAAACTAAGAGCTGGTTCTTTGAAAAGATAAAATTGATACACCTTTAGCCAGACTCATCAAGGAAAAAAAGACATGGCCCAAATCAATAAAATCAGAAATGAAAAAGGAAAAGTTACAACTAAGACCACAGAAATACAAAGGAGTATAAAAAGATTACTACAAACAACTGTATGTCAATAAAATGTATAAGCCTGAAGAAAAGGATGAACTTCTAGAAATGCACAATCTCCCAAGACTGAGCCAGGAAGAAATAGAAAATATGAACAGACCAAATACCAGTAATGAATTTGAATTAGTAACAAAAAATAAATAAAACAAAAACAAACAAAAAAACCTCTCAACAAACAAAAGCCCAGGACCAAATGGCTTCATTCCAGGTGAATTCTACCAAACATTTAGAGAAGAGTTAACACTTGTGCTTCTAAAACTAGAACAAAAATTTTTTAAAACTTGTATGAAAAAAAAATTTTTGTATGGAAATACAGGTCTCTGAATAGCCAAAATAATCTTGAAAAAAAAATGGAGCTGAGAAATCACACGCCCTTGCTTCAGACTATACTACAAAACTACAGTAAAACAGTCTGGTATTGAGACAAAAATAGATACATAGATCAGTGGTACAGAATAGAGAGCTCAGAAATAAACCCATACACTTACAGTCAATTAATCTGTGACAAATGAGGCAGGAATACACCATGGAGAAAAGATACTCTCTTCAATACGTGGTGCATGGAAAACTGGACAGCTACATGTAAAAGAATGAAATTAAAATTTTCTCACACCATAAACAAAAATAAACTAAAAAAAGATTAAAGACTTAAATGTAAGGCCTGCATATTTTGGACTTGCCAGCCACAATCATATGCATCAAATCCTTAAAATACGTATCTTTATACACACATCCTATTGGTTCTGTTTCTTTGGAGAGTCCTGATTGATACAGTGAGTTGAAGAGGATGAGTATTTTTAATTTCCATGGATATTGCTAAATAATCCTCTAATGGGCTTATTCTAAATTATATACCCACAAGCAATATTTAAGAGTGCCTGTTTTCCATATACCTTCACCAACATAGTGTGATTTCAAATTTTATCTCATGAGTTTAAGAAAGTAACTCATTTTAATTTTATTTTGCATTTTCATCCATTAAATATTTTAATGTGTTAATCTTTCTAGAAAATACAATTTTGTTTGAGAAGAAATAGGAATACAATTTTATTTTTCCTGGATAATAAATTATCCAAGTGCTATGAATTCAGTAAACTAAAACTTTTCACACTATAAACTGCCACTCTTGTCATGTCCTAAAAGTGTATACATAAATATCTGGGGTACCCATTCATACACATCTCTGGTCAAAGCACATGAATATTTTCAAGGGTATGAACCTCATTTATTGACTAAGCTCTTCATTCTCCACTAGTTTTTTTTTTTTAAACATTTTTTTTATTGAGTTATAGTCTCCACTAGTTTTAAATGCCCCTTGTATCTTGTAATAAACTATTTAACATCTATTTCTCTGATTCCATATTTTATATTTTGTTCTGTTGTTTCCCCTCCTATTCTGGTGTCACTACTACAATGTTTTCACTTATTTCTCTTCTCTAGTCATACAATATATTTTAAACCAAGATTCCAATTTTTTTCCAGAATTTTCCTAGCTACTTTTGCTCATAATTGAACATTAGGATAGTTTTGTTTTATTTTTTTTCTAAAAATTATTTTGAGATTTTAGTTTAATATTAATTAACTAGATTAGGCTGTGGAAAACTGGCATGTTTATTGTGCTTAGGCTTTTCACATGATTCTTTCAAGCAAGTTTATTTCTCTATAAAGACAAACGTATCTTTATATAATGGTAAATTTCTACCATCCTTTCCCGTATTTATCATACTTATTTTGATTTAGGGATTAATTTTAAATAACAGTAACAACAGATTGCATTGAATGTGTCTAAATGTTTCCACATCAAGCATAATACCAGTTAACAGTTATATAAAGTACTCATATGTACATATATTCATATTTATAAATGCAGATATACTACTACTTATGGAAGTGTGGGGAAGATCCATTCTTATTTCCACAAATATATAAATATGCCATTTTAATTTTACCAGTGCTGACATCCACATCCAGCTTCATCTAATGTTTTCTTTTATGCAAGAATAGTGACAGGATTAGGGAAGCAAGTTGGATTAAAAAGCACTTGGTTGTACAAACGGCCAATAGGCACGTGAAAAAATGTTCAGTATCAATAATTATCAGAGAAATGTAAATTAAAACTACAATGAGGTATCACCTCACACCAGTCAGAATGGTCATCATTCGAAAGTCCAAAAATGATAAATGCTGGAGAAGGTGCAGAGAAAAGGGAACCCTCCTACACTGTTGGTAGGAATGTAGTTTGGTGCAGCCATTGTGGAAAACAGTATAGAGATTCCTCAAAAAACTAAAGATAGTCTTACCATATGATCCAGCAATCCCACTCTTGGGCATATAGCTGGAGGGAACTCTAATTCGAAAAGATACATGCACCCCAATGTTCATAGCAGCACTATTTACAATAGCCAAGACATGGAAGCAGCCTAGATGTCCATCAACAGATGACTGGATAAAGAAGTTGTAGTGTATATATATATAGTTGAATACTACTCAGCCATAAAAAAGAATAAAATAATGCCATTTGCAGCAACATGGATGGACTTGGAGACAGTCATTCTAAATGAAGTAAGACAGAAAGAGAAAGAAAAATACCATATGATACCACTTATATGTGGAATATAAAAAAAGACACAAATGAACTTATTTACAAAACAGAAACAGACTCACAGACACAGAAAACAAACTTATGGTTACCAAGGGGAAAAGGGGTGGGAAGGGATAAACCGGGATAAAATTCGAGATTTGCAGATACTACTATATATAAAATAGATAAACAACAAGTTTCTACTGTATAGCACAGGGAACTGTATTCAATATCTTGTAGTAACCTATAATGGAAAAGAATATGAAAAGGAATATATGTGTATGTATGACTGAAACATTATGCTATACACCAGAAATTGACACAACATTGTAAACTGACTATACTTCAATTTCAAAAAAAGCACTTGGCTGAGTTACATTGTTCAAATCCATCTACTAATACAATGCTTCTTCTAGCACTTAGATTCACCTGGAGCGCTTATTAAAACCCAGATGCCTGTGCACCTTACTCCCAACCCCCTCCAGAAATTCTGATTCATTAGGTCTGGGGTGGAGCCCAAGATTTGCATTTCTGACAAACTTTGAGTTGATGCGGCTACCATGAGTCTACACACTGCACTTCAAACAGCACTGCACTAAAGTCAGGTAATTTGCCCAGGATGCTCTTGAGCCAGCGGACCCACAATGTCTCTATTACTTGACATCTCGCCTTCCACATCTCATCTCACCTGCTCCCACATTTCACCAAATCCTCTGTCCCTGTGGATTTTGAAACATTATACATTGTTCTGCCAATAACTAATACATATGGTTCACACATGCCTTTTTTTAGTTGTTAATATGTAACATGGGGGAAAGTCCCTTAATCAGCTGTAGTAGAATCTTCCTGGTATTTTCAAAGGTAATATTTATCAGCACCCTAGGCATCTCTCAATATGCCTTCTCTCCTTCTACAATAAAATATTTGGCTAAGTCCATTTCTGAGTGTCTCTTTCTGCTAAATGTGGTCATGTGAAAAGAAACGATAGTACAGCACCTTCCAGGAACCTTCCTTCAGAGACAGCTCACCCTTTGTCTCCCTTTCACCTCTTGATCCATTTGGTGGGCTTGGAACAAGTTACTAGCACCTGGGACCATAAAGTGAAGGCCCCACACAGATGCGTGAGTAGAAGGAGCCCAGGTCTCTGTCACAGTGAAACGTCCTGCCCTGGACCACCTGTCCAGGGATCTACAAGAACAAAGTACTTACTCATTTCTATCTAGTTTAAGTGAAGACTGGTTTGGGTTTTCAGTTGAACCTAATCCTAACTAAATAATTTGGGCAATTAGAAATGGTGTCTAAATAGTTGTCTTAGCTGAACCCTTTATTTCGATTTGATGAGCTACAACTATGTCTCACTTTTGTGGTTGCAAGATTATAAACAAGCAGTTGTTTCCTTCTTACCCTGCCAATGTCTTCATCCATCTAATTGACCAAGACATGTTCTCATAAATCCACTAATGTAGTACACTGTTTCTATTGCCACAGAATACATAATATGCCCAAGCATACATAATTGCATAATTATATGCTTATAAATGCTCTAAAAACAAATACATTTATGTACTTACCACTAACCAAAAACATTTTTCTTCTGATCTGTATTACCCACCATTTTCCCATCTGTTACAGGAGTCTAAATTTCTTCCTTTCCCATAAAAGTAGTCTGTCTCTCTCTCTTCTTCCCCAGATCAATAATTAGCCTATCACAGAACTGATAAGCAATAGTTTATACATTTATAGATATATCTCTAAATATTTTAAGTTCAATCTCATCATGGCATCTCTAAACTTTTTCACTTTTTTCACCATTTTTTAAATTGCATATGGACCAACAATTAATACTCATGGGAAATATATACACAGTAGGATATAAATCTTTATGTGTGTATGTGAGTTTGTAAATAAAAAATGACAGACTGTAGGTTACAATCTTATCTGACAAGAAGCTATTAAAAGAGAATAATCAGTAGATGTAAGTAATCAAACACTAGGTTGAAATTATTCTTTTCACATTCATTTATATTTTGGTGGCCACAGACACAGTAAATATCAAGCAGCATTGGAGACTAGCTAGGGGGAGCCATAAGTTTGTATTTATATATGCTCTGTTTCTTGTCAGCATTATTATCAGTTCCTGATTTTATGTTTGATGATAAGGAAGGGCATGTGGATTTCTGTGATACTTAACTGTTTACCTATAAAGTTTTAGTTATGTCTCCTAAGAACACATCATTTATCCATGAGATGTGAAAGACCAGGAAGCTTGTTAAACTTGCTCATTTAAAAAAAAGAAAACGTGCTTGTTATCTGTCATTAAATGCATCAGTCACAGGCTGGAACCAACTCATAAGGCCTGGGAGAGCCAAATGGGTGTATGTCTTCCCAAGTCGGCCCTCAGTGACTTCCCAGTGTTAGCGTGCAATCAGCCACAGTGGCAGTATTTACACCACAGAAATGCGCAAGGTACAAATCAGTCCTTTGTTCCCCCTGGACTGCTGTTTGTAAAACATTTACCAGCACACCACTGAAGGTATTGAACTTGAATTTGTAAGAAACTGAACTTGCTCACTTAAGCTATAAATGAACTCACCAGATTTGTGTTAATTAATCCTAGCTGCTATTTTCTTACTAGACATTGAACATTCTGAGTTGTTCTCTCTTATACATGTAGAAAAACTGAAGTGACCGCTGACAGATCTGATTGAAAAATATTTCTCAGCATCTTTGTAATTCTACTGGCTTTCTCAGTTTCTCCATTTCCTTGGCTGACTTTTGTCTAATTCATCTTTAAAACAGACAGAGGCACTGTAAATACTCTCACTAGTGCTTCCACTTTGTACCTGACAATTGTTGATATATTTTAAATGTACATCATTTGGTATATAGATGTTATTAAATATATTTGTGTGGATTTTACTTTTAATCAATACAAAATGATTCTTTGCTCCACTGAATGATTTTTGTCTTGAGTTCTACATGAATAATGCCACTTTTTCGTTCTTTATCTTTTGCCTGTAACTTTCATTTTTAACACCTTTTTATTATTTTGCTTGAATAGGGCCTTTCCTTAATAGCTCATTCTTGGAGGTGGTTTTCCAGTCCGATCAGAGGACCCTTTCCATTTCATAGCAGAATTCAAACTATATGCATTTATCATAAAAATGAATAGATTTGGTTTTCCTTAACTTTTTATTTATTTTTTGCTTCCTTGCTATTAAAAAGTGTACTTTGTTGGATTAGCATCTTTGCTTTTTCCCCCTCCCTTTGGTGATCTGCTATGTTGATTCCTCTGGTGCCATCAAATCTCTGGGCTGATAGGGATATAGAATTATTTCTAGTGATTAACTTCTGTCCTTCATGGTACAGAGGGAAGAGGGAACATTTTTTCAAGTTTATGTCCTGATTTTAGGACACGGAGGACAGAGTTTTCCTTCTGCTTCCTCTCAGTTGCCGTCAACTAAAAAATACTACATCAAAGTGGCATACTTTGGAGTAACATATTCTATTATCCTTCAGAACTTAAGACTTGAGGTGAAAACCCCAAAGGACTTGTAGGCTTGAAACAAGCTGATTACTAAACTACTTTCCAAGGCGGGATGTCAAGTTAACTACAGGTATTTTGTTTTTCAGAGTGGGATATGTGAGTCTGGACCAGAGCCAGATGCTTCAGGTGAGAGAGGAGACAGTACTGCTACCTACCGTTCTCTGTCTTCTGTTCATGGGATGTTCAGTCCCACCTGTAAGTAGATGCTGAACAACAGAAATTCAGTTTGATAGGACAAAACATTTCAGAACAGCACTGGCTCCCACATCTTCTGTTCGAGCCCTAACTGGAGGAAGCTTCCCTGTAAAATCATCACCCTCCCCGTGCTCACTGTATTTCCCAGTGGAGCTGCCGCCCCACAGCCCTGCAGCACCTGCAGTTCACTGCAGGGAAATTCCTCTGAGTCTGTAAAACTGATCACAGTTTTTGTTTTGGTATATTATCCACATGGTAACTGGTGTTTCAGTCTAATCAGGAAACAGAAACCACCTGGATACTTAGAGGAGCGAGTAATGCAGAGAATGGGTTATCCACAGAAATAAGCTGAGAAGCCACAATGGGAACATCAGAGCAATTCAAGATGAGCAACAGAAAGCCTCTACCTCTGCCGTGTCTGGAGGGATGGAGGGAAGAGGCGGCATTGGGAGGGTGCAAGGCCATCTGAGAAAGAGTGGAATCATGCCGGTCTGACTGCATGAAATCCCTCTTCTCCTTCAGCCCCCTCAAGGCAGCTGCTAGAAGGAAGAGTCCCAGAGCAGTGGGTGGAGGAGAGAAAGAGCCTAGTCTCTCCTTCCTTCAGTCTCTAAGCATCTCCAGCTCTTCCTATCAGTGACCCCAGCCACCACCAGCAGCCACAAGGAGCCTGGGAAATTGAGTTGACAGCCAACCTCCCCCTGCACACAGAGCAGGGGAGGTAAGGGAAGAAGTGTGGCTGCAGCCCAGCCAGGCAGGTTCCTTCTCCTATCCCAGGCACTCCCATGGATTCCCAGGAGGCTGGCTTGGTGCCGTACTCCCCTCCTGCTGACTTTGTTAGGTTGAGGTGTCATCTCAGCACCCTAAATGTGCCATTTTTACTGACCCAGATAAAAACTTTCCTTACTTTTCATTAAACAAGACAAAATGAAAAAGAAAACCTACCCCTAAGGTATTTGGGAATATATCTGATTGTATGAAGATTTACAGGAACAAAGAGATTTCCCTTAGAGTAGTACAATTTTAAAGTGAATATTAGAACATCTTGTGTTTTAAGGAAGTCTCACTGTCATTTCTGCAGACTGGGCTCGTTGCTCCTGCCAATCATTCAACTTGCAGCTATCTGTTCTCTTTTGGTTCATCTTCACGGTGCACCATTCCTCACAGGGTCAAGAAATAAAATAAAAATCCACCAGTCTGCCTCCCCTAGTTCTCACCTGTGTGTGTGGTGTGTGTGTGTGTGTGTGTGAGCTCTCTTCAATCTCTCCTCCCAGCTGAGCTCCAGGCCAGGCTTTACACATCCCAGATGTGGGTTGAAATTTTGAAAATAACATCGGAATGCTGTCATAAAGGCAGAAGAGGAGGGAGATCCCCTGTCCTCCTTTGCCCTGAAGAGCCATTCTGATCAGTCCCACGTTTATCTCTGATTCTTTATTTTCGATGAAGCATTCTTATTAAAGTTGCATGACAATCAGCCAGGACAGGTTTGGCAGACGCCCCCACCATGCACCTCTGGCTTCTATGTGAGAGACACGTTACAGTACGCAGAGTTCTTACTTCACCATGTGGTTAAGTCTGAAAGATGACCAGTGATATCCTTCTAGACCCTTCCCTGAGACAATGCAGCAACAATCGCCTTTAAACAGCACGCTGGGGGCTTGCTGATACCCCGAGGCTCAGCCTGACCGGGGTGGCTAGAACACGCTGACTGCATCTTGTCTCTGGTGGAGAGGGGAGGACTAGCCCAAGATGCAGCCATTGCCAGGCCATCACCTGGGGCTCCAGCCGCTCCTGCTGTGTCTGCAGCCTGACAGATGCTTGATGCTTCAAGCCACCAGGAGACAGTCGGTGGGAACAGGAGGAAATGTGGGAAATTATCGTTTAGGTGTATGTGCAATATATGTGGGAAACTGATACTTGAGCATTCATTTTACTATCGAACGTAGCTGGTAATCTGAGAAGTCTTTCTTGTTTAAATCTGTGACTAATTTTGTTTTATTGTTTCATAGTCCTTTTTATTTTTCAATAAAAAGTTCAACAGCAGTGATATTTTAAAATGAATGTGCCTGTTTGGGAGAATTTTACTTAACATTCCCCCCTTTTATCACAAATTATCTCCAAAAATAATTCTTTTTTTTTTTTTTTTTAAAAAGTTCTGTCTCATTATGTTTGGCCTTATTATTTACCTAGGGGCAGCAAAGGTGTTAATGGACCAAGAAAGCCTCCTCCCCTCACTTTGCTCAGCAAATCTCCAGCCAAATGGTAGGAAGCAACTACTGAAACCAGAGGATTTCTGCCAAAACTGTTAAAAAAGGAATTGGAGATTTGTAAAGGCCTCTATTACTTGCTTTTCTAGTCCAAGCTCATGAAACTACCTCCTGGTTGGGTGACTTCATCTTTGTTCAAGGCCCCCGCAAATCTGCCAAGATGCTTGCCCTGCTTATTATCTGTGAGGCTGGGATCCTGACAGTTAGAGAATAAGACCAAGCCAGTTTGTCTGGACCAGCTTTGTGAATATTGATTCCACCTACAAAGTACAACCCATGTTCCATCATGGGGACTAGTTCCAACTGATGCCCCAAGAACTATGTCAAGTATGACAATCTATATACAGCCTCCACTGCACAAATGATTTGTCCAGTTTTATCTGGTATAAGGAAGAGAGTCTTACTAAACTTAAACTATATTACTATGAAAAATAAGAATATTCAATAAAAATATGAGTCTTCTGAATATGCTTTCTGATTCAGCTAAACTAAGAATTAAAGATAAAATAAGACAAAAGAGAAATGATATATATATACATACACACACACATAAGTAGAAAAAATAAGACCAATATACCAATAATATTAAAAAAAAAAACAAAACGAAGACACACAGGACAGTTAAATGCCTCCCATTAGTCCATTCACTTCAGTGTAACTAATTCTTGTACCACTGGCTTTTGAATTGCCAGTCTGCTTTCAGGAAGTCATCTGCTTGGGACTAAAGAGTCTTGGAAATCTCAACCGGGTCCTCAGGTACAGTCTGAAAGTTGCTTAAGTGCTGACAGCTCAAAAGCCAGGAACTGGAGCTTAACTTTGAATGGGACAGTCTTTCCCAAGAAACTGTGACTGTGCTTGGTTACAGACCCAATTTCCATCTCTTTTGCTTATAGCAGAGCCTTCAGGCGAGCATCAGAGGAAAGGAGAACATCTTCTAGTGACACAACTAATTGGCTATGGTTTATGTATTACAATAGCTAATAAGATCAGATTAATATCCTCGATTGGGATAAACATGTTACTATTTCCTAAGAATGGGATCAATATTTCTCCTGAGAATTAAAAACACCATGGACAGTGAGGACACTGATACATCTTCAAGGGCTTCCTTTTCCATCGTGGAAGGTGTACGACCTCTGGAACATTTACGTGGAACACATTTTACCAATACCTAGTGCTCTTAGATTTGACAACTCTTCTCTTGCAGTTCTTACATTATTTTGAGCCAATTAGGAAATATAGAGGATTCTGGTGCTTGCAACTATTATTGTTAATCAATTGAGTTGATTAAAAATAGTTGCTACCATGACGTACAGAAGCCCTTCTACACGGAAGGCAGTTTGTTTTACAGTGGGATTGTTTTGATCTACAGTGTTATACTTAACCAAAACATAATGAATTCTGTGTTCTCTGTAGTTTTAAATTTTCTGTTTAACCATAAAATACAAGTGATATTTTTTTTGCTTTTTCTTCTACGCATTCTTGTTTAGTTTAACTTGTTATGCTTTCATTTGAAGGATATTAGAAAGTTTCACATGTGCCTTTGTAAAAGTACTGCATTTCACATTAAGAAGCCAAGTTCAAAAAATAAAAATTATGTTTCAGTGGATTCAGTGTAATATTTGAATCGAAAACTAAACAAATGGTTAGTCTTTGAGAAATAAGTAACTAAAGTTCAAAAGATTAGAACAAATATGTTCTATGTTAAGATAGTTCTGGAGATTATTCTAATTATCTTTACCAGTTCCCTTGGAGCTCTGGAATTCTACAGATCTTCAGGGAAATAAACATCTTTTGCCAATGTGCAGAACTATGGAGGTGAAAGGTGTAGCCACATTTTTAGGTTTTTGTTGTTTCTCTAGTTATTCATTAGTAAGTTTCTGGTATCTTTTACCTAATATGAGGATTCTAAAAACTGTCATAGTGATAAGCCCTGATGTTGCTTGAGTTTTTTCCAGTAAAATGATAATATCAGCTATTTACTTATCCCTTGTCTCTTTCTCATAAAAAGGAGAAGAAACAAGAGACAGAGATACAGACAACTCACCATCTATTGTTTGACCCTTTTTGATTGCTTGAATTTTAGAGGTACAGAAGTTTCATTTAATCATGTGTCATATTAAGAAATTCTACTGTATTTCTTTTCCTATTTCCTTTCCAAATGACTCTTCTTATAGGGTTAAAGGTGTCCCTTAGATAAGGCCACAAACATCCTGGAAGCAAAAAAAACACTCAATATCAGTTTATTGCTGTAATATTTTGCAGTGTTGTTTGTCCTTAATTATTATTAAGATGTATCAGTTATGTTCTTGTTTTTAAGAACAAGTTGTTTTATAAGAAAAGTAATTACATCATTTATTCTAAAATGGCGTCCCCTTTGTTCTTTTGTATGCATAACAAACTACCCCCAAATTTCATGCCTTAAAACAAAAAATGTTTGACTGGGTGATTCTTCAGTTCCACACGGTATGAATGCAGGTCGCTCAGTAGTCTGGAGGGCCCAAGACAGCTTCACTTCTGCAAGTAGGGCCTTGGTGGGGACAGCCAGGTGGCTGGGCTCAGCTGGGACTGTTTGGAGTGTCTACACTGACCTTGCCAGCATGGTGGGTTCAGCGGAGTTGGTCTTCTTTCATAGCTGCTCTGAGAGCCAGAGTTCCAGTGATCAAGGCAGAAGCCCCAGGGCTCTTATGACCTGGTCTTGGAAGTCACATGGCCTCACAACTCCCATCTCTTATTAGGTGAAGCAGTCACTAGCTCACTGAGATTTAAGTAGAGAGAACATAGACCCCTATCACTCACATCACTCCATCGGTGAAGTTTTCAAGAATTTGCAGTTAGGTTTTGAAACCACCAAACCTTACTTTAGGAGGCTTTTCCACATCCATTCTTCTAACATCTAAAATATTTTTACTCTTTCCTTATCTTAGAAATGGTGTAGTTCTATGAAATCATTTGGCTTTAAATTCATTGATGGTAGAGTTTACAATTTCATGATCTATATTTTTTCTCTAGTATTTCTTGCCTGAAATAAGGGCGCTGGTATTTGTGTTTATTATATGAAATGCTGGTAATACTGAGAGCTATCTTTGGTGGGAAGTAACTTAATCAGTGATAGGCTTTATACTTCCATGATAAAATACAGATATTTTTAAAGCCAAAAATGTAATTCCATCTTGTTAAATAGACTGTATTTTGTATTTCCATAGAAATACAGAAGTAGAATATTCTCAAAGTCCTGTTTTTTTAATTTTATTGCAAATATGAGTATATATTTTTTTACTTGAAAAGCTTTCCTCTAGCATTTCTCTACAAATCAGGTGAGCACTGACTGACAGATTAGACTTACTAATACTGCCTTCCCCTTTCCTAAGTGAGCTGTTCTACTTACATTTTTGACATTTGGAAATGACTGCTTGTCAACATAGTCAGTGATATATTGAATAAGAAACTGTTCTTCTACACAGTTTTCCAATCTCCCATCTTCCCTACTTTTTCTTTTCTTTTTCTCTTCATAGTCATTGTTCTTATTGGCATGAAACAATTAAAAATGACTAGGAATTGTCTGTCTTCCCTCTATCAAGTTCACTGATGCTTTATTTAGTTTTGTAAACTCAGCTTTTAGAAACTGGTGTAAAAGATTCTACTAGTCTGCTTGCTAATCTTCATGACAATGATACTGTCTCATCCAATTGGCTCTGCCACCTGTAACCCTACTCCACAGGGCTGGAGTCCCTCCATCCCAAAGAAGGGCCATACTACATGCTCCTCACATTCTGGTAACAGACGACCAGATGGGATACTATGCACTGTCCCAAGTGCTGGATTATAGTATTGCGGTATGAGGAATGCTGGGCTAGAATCCAGGATGCTTAGCTTATCACACTGTTGTGGACATCTTTATCCTGAGAAAGCACTTGGGGATGCCATTACTCCTTACCCTCAATTCCTCTGTGGGTTACATGATGCTGGAGTCATCTCCTAGATCCAGAGGGAGGCACCTGGCCTGGCTTGGCTAAGTGACATGTCTCATGTCTCTGGCCACAGTTCAGGGATAAGCATACTCTCCAGGTAAATGTCGTAAGTATTAGACTTAGCGCTTTTGCTACAACTACATAGCAATTACACAGAAAGAGTCAAGTATTCTCTTTACACTGAGGCTGTTACCCAGAACATAGTACTTGAGCTTCTGGTGGCCATATTTGCTACCATTTAAGGAAAATGTCCTGTGAATAAAGTCAATTTGAAGAAGGTAGAGTCAAGAAAAAGATCAATTCCTGACTAAATTTAAAATTTTTTTAATTTTAAAATTTGAACACTGCCTAAATTCATAACTACTCCATTGACTTTTCACTTATGAAATCTATAGGCTTTGGTTCCATTTATAAGTAATCCTTATACAGGCAACTCTCACTTGGAGTGATAGGAAACAGATCACTAGGTGCCAGGAATGGTGTGAAGTCACTGACAGGGAAGGTGAACAATGTAATCCCATCAAAAACCAGTTGACCGTATATGTGTGCCTCTAATTCTGGGCTCCCTATTCTGTCCAGACAATCTATATGTCTATTCTTACACCGATTCCATACTATCTCGATTACTGTGGCTTTATAATTAGTCTTGAAATCAGATACTCTAAGTACTCTGTCTGTTCTTCTTGAAAATTATGTTGGCTGTTATAGGTACTTTGAATTTTCATATACATTTTAGAATCAGCTTGTTAATTTGGAAAGAATTGACATCTTAACAACATTGGGTCTTCCAATCCACAAACACATTGTATTTCTTCAGTTATTTAGTTTTAATTTTTCCTGTTGATTTTTATAGTTTTATTAAACAGGTACCATACATATTTCTACTAAGAGTATCCCAAGTATTTCAGGTTTTTGATCCTATTATAAATGGCATTTTTAAAATTTCAACTTTAAATTGTTTGTACTAGTGTATAGAAATATAGTTGATTTTTTTCATATATTTATCTTTGTTCTACAACAGTGCTAAATTCATTTATTAGCTCTAGTAGATTATTGGTAGATTATTTAGGATTTTCTATACACATGATCATGTTGTCTGTGGTAAAGACAGTCTTATTTCTTTCTTTTAATCTGAATGTCCTTTATTTTTTTTCTTGCCTACAGTACAATGTTGAATATAAATGGTGAAAGCAGATATTGTATTTTATTTTATGGATTTTAGCCCATTACTCTCATTATTTATTTATTTTGCTCAAATTGACCAAGACAAGAGGAGTAGAAGCCTCTTTAAGATGGCTGTTCTATCCATCTGACATCATTTTTGAGAACTTCCTTACTTTTTGGCACAAGACGTTTGGGCAAGGCAGAATTCTAAGATGGTCCCTGGGATTTCTGCCCCCTGGTGTACAAACATGGTATAATCCTTTCCCCTTGGAAAGGAGCAGCATAGTCATTCCCATGATTGTGTTATGTTATATAAAACTCTGTTCCGTTAAAAAAACATTATGTAAGTTTGTTTTCCATGTCTGTGAGTCTGTTCCTGTCTTGTAAATAAGTTCATTTCTCTCTCTTCTTTCTTTTTTAGATTCCACATATAAGTGATATCATATGGTATTTTTCTTTCTCTTTCTGGCTTACTTCACTTAGAATGACATTCTCCAGTTACCAGGGGGGAAGAGGGTGGGAAGGGATAAATTGGGAGTTCGATATTTGCAGATGCTAACTAATACATATAAAATAGATAAACAACAAGTTTATACTGTATAGCACATGGAACTATATTCAATATCTTGTAGTAACTTATGGTGAAAAAGAATATGAAAGTGAATATATGTATGTTCATGTATGACTGAAGCATTATGCTGTACACCAGAAACTGACACAACATTGTAAACTATACTTTAATAAAAGTTAAAAATGTGTGTGTGTATATATATATATAAATACAAAAAAATCCCCACAACATTATGTAAAACTCTCTACAGGGATTCTCCTGCTGGCTTTGAAGAAGAAAGCTACCATGAAGTAAGAGGGTCATAAAGGGCCTTTGAGAGTCTTTTGGGATCTAAGAGAAACCACCACTGACAGCCAGAAAGAAAATGGGGGTTTCAGTCCTCCATCACAAGGAACTGAACTTTGTCAACAATCTACATAAGCTTGGAAGAGGACTCTGAGCTCCAGATGAGAATGTAGGCTGGCTGGCCCCTTGATTTCAGCCTGGTGAGAAGCTAAGCAGAGATCCATTTAAGCTATACCTGGACTTCTGACTTACAGAAATGGTGAGATAATAAACGGGTGTTATTTTTTCTGCTAAGTTTGTGGTGATTTCTTATGCAGCAATAGCAGACTAATAGAAGTTCTAGGTTCCCCTTGTCCTTTCTCTGCCCAAGCTCTGGAATCAGTCATTTTTTCAAGGAGTCTTCCAACAATGAGAAAGTTGGCAATAATTATATATAAATAATAAGCCTGGCTACACTTTCATATATATATACATATGTATATATATATATATATATCTCCATCCTCTCATACACACACACACACACTATGTATTAGAACAAAAATACAAACCCACCTCTATTTATCTGCATATATCTTTAATCTTCTTTTTCTCTTGTTTAATCTTTTATTCTTGTCAGTTTTAATGGTATAATTTAACTCATATCTATTGCTTATATAACTATTAATAAACTGCATACAGTGATCCTCTCTCCCTTTTCAAAGAACTCTCCTTTAATTTTACTGACTTTCTCTACTGCTTGCCCTGTTTATATTTCACAGATTTCCTCTTTGTTACTTACTCCCTCTATTTTTGCCTTCATTTTCTTTTTTCTTAAAAAAATTTTTAATTGAAGTACAGTTACAATGTGTCAATTTCTGGTGTACAGCACAATGTCCCAGTCATGCATATACATATATTCATTTTCATATTCTATTTCATTGAAGGTTATTACAAGATGTTGAATGAAGTTCCCTGTGCTATACAGTGGCTTCATTTACTATTATTTTGTATCTTGTTGAGGCAGAATCTTGGGTTTGAAAGAAAGCTTTTTAATTTTTTTCTATAAAAGCATTTAAAGCTATAACTTTCCCTCTAGTTATTGCTAATCCCACAAATTTTGATATGTTGTGTTTTCATTATCATTTGGTTCAAATATTTTCTAATTTTCCTTATGACTTTTTTGATGATTATTTAGAATTTTTTTTCATTTCCAACTATTTGGAAAATTTTTAATATTTTAATTAGTAATTAATTTCCAATTCCATTGTTACCGAAAAACACTCTGTGTGACTTTGATCCATTTAAATGTATTGAATGTGTCCTATATTCCAGCATATGACTTTCTTGATAAATGTTCCACATGCATTTCAAAATAATGTATATTTGTTTTGTTAGGTGGTATGTTCTATAATTAGCAATCGGGTAAAAATGATGGTGTGGTAAAGTCATTTCTACTAATGATTTTCTGTCTCCTTGTTTATCAGCTACTGAGAGAGGAAAGTTGAAATCACCTATTATAATTTAAATTTGTCTATTTCTCATTTCAGGTCTGTCATTTAACTTTATTATGAAATACATACATATTTAGGGTTGTTATGTCTTTTAGAAAACTTGATCTTTAATCTTTATGTACAATAATTCTACATTTTTAGCAGTATTTCTTATACTGAAGTTTACTTTGATGTTAGGATAGCTACTTTGGCTTTCTTATGATTAAAGTTTTCATAATATATTTTCCATTCTTTTTGAAAAACAGCTTTATTGAGCTATAATTCACATACTGTAAAATTAACTCTGTTAATGTGTACAAGTGGTTTTTAATATATTCAGAGTCATATAACTAGTATCACTATTTAATACCAGAACATTTTTGCCTCCCCCAAAGAAACCCTGTATCCATCAGCAATCATCCCTTCCACTTGCCCTTGGCAACCACTAATTCACTTTCTGTCATTATACATTTGTCTATTCTAGACATTTCATATGAATGGTATCATACAATATGTGGCCTAGTGTGACTGGTTTTATCACTTCACATGTTTTCAAGGTTCATTCATATTGTAACATGTATCAGCACTTCATTCCTTTTTATGGCTGAAAAATACCAGTTTATAGTTCACTTTAAATTATTTTTTTGTATGGTATAAATTAGGAGTCCAGCTTCATTGTTTTACAGCTGAATATCCATTTAACCCAGCATATCTTGTTGAAAAGACTATTTTCCCCCAGTAAGTCATCTTGGTATCCTTGTCAAAATCAATTGACTATAAATGTAATTTCATTTCTGGACTCCCAGTTCTAGTCCATTGATCTGTCGATATTTATGCCAGTACCATACTGTCTTGATTACTGTTAACTGCGTCATAAATTTTGATATCAAGAAATGTGAGTCCTCCAGCTTTGTTCTTTTTAAAGACAGTTTTGTCTAATCCAAATCCTTCCATTTCTACATGAATTTCAGGATGTTTGTCAATTTCTGCAAAAAAAAGACAACTGGAATTTTGATAAGAATTGCACTGACTCTGTAGATCAAGTTGTGAAGTATTGTAATCTTAACAATATTAAGTCTTCTGATCTATGAACATGAGCTACCTTTCCACTTATTTAGGTCTTTTTAAATTTCTTTTAACAATATTTTGTAGTTTCCAATGTGCAAATGTTAGCTTCCTTTGTTAAAATATTCCTAAGTATTCTTATTCTATTTAATGCTATTATAAACAGAATTACTTTCTTAATATGGTTTTTAGATTGTTCACTGCAAGTGTGTAGAAATAAACAATAGAAATAAATTTTGTGTACTGATTTTGTATCCTCCAACCTCACTAAACTTATTAATTCTAATTGTGTTTCATGGCTTTCTTAGGTTTTCTATATACAGGATCATGTCTTCTGTGAGTGGAGATAGCTTTACTTCTCCTTTTTCAGTTTGGATGTCTTTTATTTCTTTTTCTAATTGTCCTGGCTAGAATTTCCAGAGAAATGTTGGACAGTATCTTATTTTTAATATACTTATAATCTATCTCTGTTACATTTTAAGTGTGTTTTTTAAAATAGCATCATAGTTGTGTAGTATATTATATGAATATGCCATTCTCTACCCTTTAATGTGTTTATTTTACATTTCATGCACTTTTTTTATATGATTGAGGTCAGTGGTATGATGGTAAATAGGCTTTCCTAAATAAATGTCCTAACTTTCAACATCTCTTGATTTCCATTGTGTAAATATTCCCATCAATGCTGGTTTCAAATTACCAACATGCTATCACTAGACGGAGAGTTGGGAAAGGTATCCATCATTCGCTTTCATGAAGTGGCATCAGTCGACTCCAGCACACACTAAAGATGGCTTAATATGACCATCTTGCTGTTTGTTTCATGTCTCTCATTTTCTTGTTTTTCCTCTTTATTCTATGCCTTTTGTAGGTTGAATTGTCTTAGAATTTTATTTAGTCTTCTCTATTGAATCACCTATACCACCATGTTCTATTTTTTTTTCAGTGATTGCTCTAAGGTTTACCATAGACATATTTAACTTACCACAGCCTGTCTTCACATAATATTATATCATTTCACTCATAATATAAGAACCCAACTTATAACAGTATACTTACCATTTCCCCTTCTCCATCTTACTCTCTTCTTAATTGATTTCTTGTTAATTTTATTTCTAAAAATGTGATTAATCTCACAGAAATTATCACTTTTTGGTTTAGAAAATCAATAAATCTTTTACACAATTTAAAATGGTAAAATGTATTTTATGTTGCCACACATATTAGCCATTTATGGCATTCTTATTATGTTCTACATATTTGAATTTTTATTTAGTATTCTTTTTCTTTAGCCTGAAGAACTTCTTTAAACATTTCTTTTTGTAGTACAAGCTTGTTGATAAGAAATTCTTTTAGGTTTGTTTGTCTGAAGATATATTTTTTTACTTTCATTTTGAATTTTTTTTTCTTTTTTTTTTAATTGAAGTACAGTCAGTTACAATGTGTCAATTTCTGGTGCATAGCACAATGTCCTAGTCATGCATATACATATATATTTGTTTTCATTTGAATGATATTTTTGCTGGATATAGATTTCTAGTTTGACCATTTAAATTCCTTTCGGCATTTTATAAATGGCTTTCTGGCTTGCATTGTTTCTTATGAAAAGTCAGTTTATTCTTAACTTAATAACCCTGTATGTAATGTCTTTTTTTCTTGAGCTAATTAAAATTTTTTCTTTATAATAATTGAGTTTTTTAAAAAAACTGATTATGATGTGCCTTTGTCTTGGTTTTCTTGTTTGAAGTATATTGAGCTGTTTAGCTCTCTAGATTAGTATTTTTAATTAAACCTAGAAAATTTCATCCAGTAAAATGTGATGGATATGTTTATGGCCTAGATTATGGTGATGGTTTTATGACTGTAAATTATCTCCAAACTTATTAAGTTGTATATATTAAATATGTATGTTTTTATGTAAGCCAATCAGACTTCAGTAACGTGTTTAAAATTTTTTTCTAACTTCTCCCTTTTGATGCTCTTATCAAACATGTTGGGCCACTGGATGGTGTTCCTTAGGCAATGTATGTTTTGTTGTTGATTTTTTAAAAATAACTTGAGTTAAAATTTACATACCATTAAATTCACTCATTTTACCTATATAATTTAATCATATAATTTTTTAGATTTGCAGAGATGTGCAAAATTGTCACGATTTAATTTTAGAACCAACCTCCAAAAGGAATCTTGGGCCTGTTTATAGTGGCTCCCATCTGCACCCCTAGCCCTAAGTGATCACTAATCTACTTTCCATCTCTATGATTTGCCTTATCTTGACATTTCATGTAAATAGGATTACACAACTTTTTTCTTTTGTGTCTGGATTCTTTCACTGAGAAAATACATTAGTATTTGAGATTTGTTTGCTTATTTTTTAATCTCTTTTCCTATCTGTACTTCAGTTTTGATAGTTTCCATTGTACCTTCTTCAAGTTCTCGTATTCTTTTTATTCTTTTTTTCGGCAGTGTCTGATATATTAAGTCCAATGCATTTTTTATTTCAATTTTCGGCTCTAGGAGTCTGACTTGGCTCTTTGTTATGGTGTCCATTTCCTTCTTCATTACATACATATTTTCCCTAAATCTTTAATTACATTCATTAAAGCTGATTTACAGTCCTTATCTGTTAATTTTATTGTTTCTGTCAATTCCGGATCTGCTTCTATTGACTGATTTCCTCCTGGGTATAGGTCATATTTTCCTGAGCCTTGCACTTCTAGTAAATTTTTTTGTATGCTTTCTGTTGTCAATGTCATCTTACTAAGTGTCTGAATTTTGTTATCTTTCTTTGAAGAAGGTTGGGTTTTGTTCCTGTGAGCAGTTAATCTACTGCAGCTTCCCTTAGTCTTTTTGAAGCTATTGTAAAGCTTTGGTGGGCATGTGCAGCAGAAGCTCTATTGTGGTGGTAAATTAGCTCTAGTCTCAGCAGAGGCTTTCTGGAGCCTCTACTAAATGCCCAGTTGTTCAAGGATGTGTCTCCACTCTGTCTCAAGCACAGAACTTGAATGCCTTCTCGTTCTGTGGGTGCTCTAGTGGGTTTTCAATTTATAGTTCTCCGGGAGTTGTTTTTACCTGGTCTCACAGGGTGTCATCCTATCCATGTGCAGATAAATATTAAGCCAAAGACTCAAAGGGATCCCTATGAAGATTTCTGGAGCTCTTATTCTGTGCACCTCCCATTCTCCTGCTTTCTGTAGCACAAATTCTAGCTGCCTCAGCCCCCTTAACCTCTACCCTCTGTCTTCTTAGCTCAGTGAGACTATTGTGCTGTGCTTGAGTTCTCCCTCCTGCCCCATGGCCTGAAAGGTGTTTCCACGCAGTCAAGCTGGGTAATTGTAGGTTTACTTTGCTCATTTTCCTTCTCTCAGGGATAATAGTCTTGTACTGCCTATCGTCCACTATCCAAAGATAGTTGTTTCAAATATTTTACCCAGTTACCTAGTATGTTACTATAGGAGAGTTAGTCCAGTACCAGTACACCGTCATGGCAAAAGCCTTACGTTTCAAGACAGTAAATTTTTAAACCAGAAATATTTTTTCCAAGAGGTATCTTATCACTTTAAAAAGTATTTAAAATAATTTTTTAAATTACCAAAGGAATATTAAAGTAAACTTAAAAATAAATGTAAGAGATGACCAAGGTATTTAGCTGTGGCTACCTTTATGCAGGTCAGTGAAAAACAAAACTTTACAATCCACGTAGTAATTAGGAGTTTACGATAATAGTTTTCAGTGTATGTCCCTCCCATTTTTATCTCCACTTATATCCTCCAAAGATAAGTCATTCATTCGCAAAATATTTTCCTTCTTAAAAGAAACTGTTTCCAGAAGGGGCTTACATTTGATTTGAGACAGTCATTTGGAGAATATACAAGTATGAAAAATACATCTGAAAATATTCTCTAAGGGAAATTGTATTAGCTAGATAATTACATGGGTTCAGAATAAATGTAAAGTTTATCCAGCTTCCCTCTGTCAATCTAATAGGAATAGTAATAATAATATATACTTCTATAAATTTTATTACCTGCCAGGTAATTCAAGTGCTTTATGGATGTTAACTTGCTTGATAAGCCTATGAGGTAAATATTATAATTTACTCACTCTACAGATGAAGAAACAGAGCTACAGAGAGACGAAATAATTTTTCCAAGGTCACACAGCTAGAATGATTCAAACGTATTCTGGATAAATTTTGGAGAAGGTGCCTCCGACCTAGCCAAAAAGCAGACTTCACTAAATGAGGTAATCATTTAAATTTGCAATCCCTTTTGATTGCTGGCTCAGGCCCAAACTCATACTCATACCTAAAGATCTTGCCAGATTAAGTCAACTGGAGGGCTGCCTGCGTTCATCATATAAGACTCGTATCATCATAAATATCCTGTAACGGAGGCCAGGATTTTGGGCAGAAGAGTCATTCACATCAGCAGTGTTATTTGGATTGAAAAGGCTGTTTTGTTTGTTTGTTTATTTGTTTGTTTTTTGTTAGCATCACAATAGTTTTATTAAAGACATTGTTCGTGTGTATTTAAATGAAAACAAAATTCAGGGTTGGTTCACTGAAAGAAATTTTATCTTTCCTTACAGGGTTAGAGGTTGAGAGACTTGGAAAGTAGCTGTGCTCTATGAACTCTTGGCAGGAGACAGATCTTTCTTTCAGCACATAAAATCTTAGTGATTGAATTTTGTGTGTGTTAAAAGCCCCCAGAAGAGAATTGCTCATCTTATTTGGTAGAGAGTCTACTGATAGAAACAGAAAGTAGTGGCTGAGAGAACGGGAAAAGAAGGTGGTCCTGGCGAAGGTAGGGGTTCCAGTTGTGAAAGGGGTGATCTGGTGATATTCACACCTTATTTAGAAAAAAAGGAGTATTTCCTGGGGCCCTAGCTCACCTAGCACACGCTGGGTTTTGTTCACAACCAACCAGAAAGAAGTGCCGCTTTGGTGGGTGAAATCTTCTAAGAGCCAAGTTATGATAGGTTGGAAAAAATCTATGGATTCTTTTAGTGACAGTGGAGACACACAGACCTGGATTTGTCAGGAATACATAAGCATCTCTACAGAGGCCTGAAACCCTGGGGTATGTGTAGGGTGGTTAGGACTACTTCCTTCGGGATTTCCTCCCATCTGAGTCCTTGGCTGGCATGGCTAAAGACATACACTGATTATACCTGAACTGAAATGCACCATTACCTGACCCACATGGCATGACTTGATGGTACAAACACATCTCCTCTGGATACTATGGCACCTATTAGAACTCTACTTTTTAGGGCTTCTACTGTTGAAAAAAAAAATGTTCCCCCTTTTCCAACACATATGGCTAAAAAGAAAAACAATATTAAGCTGGAATTTGCACAATTTACACCAAAGAGAAATTAAAATAGTTTTTTTCTTGGATTTTCAGATTATAATATTCTGGATAAATTCACTGAAGGTGAACTTAAATTTTTTTTTCTATTTCTTACTCATTTTTTTGATGCACAAGCCTGCTTAGTCTGCCCACTTAGTAATTCAGTACAGGCCACTAGCCAGCTCAAATGTGAAAGCTTTTTTTCACACCCCATATTTGTTTTAGTCTTGAACTTACTTGCCAGTCATTTTCACCAGCACACAAATTAAATTGTTATATGAGTATGTAGCTATGGCTAAGACAATAATGCTTACTTCTGTAAACTTTTAGAAGAAAGCTCACAGAGAATTACTGTAGCTTTTTTGTCTTTTATTATCACAAATATCCTGTAACTGAAACCAGGATTTAAAGTGAGAGCAGTTGATTTGGAGATAGGGTGGGGCTGAGCGAGGCTCAGGATACCCTATCTGAAAACATATTCTGATAAACATTTCTTCTGGGAAACAAGGGAACTGAAGGATTAAAAACTTTCATATGGTCCTGGGCAGGGAAATATCTAATAGCCCCAGCTAATACACTGGTTTCAGAGAACTGGGGCACGCAGTGGAAGAGTGAGAAAGCACTGAGCTGTTATGTATATTCATACCAATCTGATGCATTTGCAAATTTGACATTAATAATCTATGTACAAAAATGAACATTTTATAGTTATAAAATAAAGGAGCTAAATTTCTAAGAAAAGCATGTGAATTAAAGTGAGTCAAATATTTCAGATCACTATCATTTAAAAAGTCACTTTATGAAAATTATGGGAATATTTTAAATTAGCAGAAGTATTTTCCAAAATCTAAGTCAATAAAAAATCCTCATTGCAATTTTGAAGTTGGTTTGATTTATCTGAAAACAGGACAATTTTTGCCATGAATTTTAACAAATATGCAAATCTGTTATATACAGAATCATGTACAGAAACCAATTATTTGCAACGCAGATCAAACGTGTCTAATGAACTAACGAATGAACAACTTCATTTAGAACTTAAAAAACAACAAATTAATATTTGTAAATATGCTATTAATTGAGATATTATGGGTTTTAAATTGTTAATAAAAATTATAACTTACTAGAATTTGTCTATCTTTATAATTTTTATTATTTACTCAAAAAGTGTTTTAAAATTAACTTTACTGTTTCAATCCCTGAATTAAGTCTTCTCAGCAGGTGGGCATGTCCCATCTGCTAATTTACCAGTTATTTGGATTCCCTTGCCAAATGAATTATTTCTAAGTGTGGGATATTTATACAACTGCTCAGGGGTGAGCTGTTAGCCTACAGTTGCCAATGTCTTCACGAGATAAGTATCAACTTCTCTACCACACGAGGTGCAAGTTACATCAAGTCTATTTTCATTTTCCCAAGTTCAATTAAAATTGCTTAAACCCCTCCACGCCAGATGGGAAGGAAAGCCTACAATACACCCTTGGGATTTACTCAGTCCCTTTGCTCATCCAAAAATGGTGGTGGCTTTTTAACTAACAAAGAGGTGCATCCACTTTCACTTCTATCTGGGGATGAACTTTGTGTCTTAAGATCTGCTGTTGCCTTGTGGTCATTGCTCCTTGCTGCTGCATACGTTCAAGAGCTGCAGGGAAGTCACCCTCAACCAACTTCTCGCCAGGTCATCCTAAGCTTCCAAGGAGGCCCCCTCTGTGGGCGGCTCTGCTTGATCCAGGGTTCCTTCACTGGGCTCGGGAGACCACCTAAGGGCCCTTACAGCTAAGTGCTTCTGCCCAGAGGTACTGTGCTTGAGCTGATTAGAGGGTCAGCCCATCAGAGGACATGTAGCTAGTGTCCCTCTCTCCAGTCTCAGACATTCAGGGAGGTGGGGGTAGGGACTAGTCAGCCTCCTTTCCCGCCCAACTCTCGAGACACAGAGTGTTCATGCCACACTGTTCATCAGAAAACAGAGTTTGATTGCCTCTGAGTTGGGCCTAAGTTATTTATTTATTTTTAAAAAGAGTATCTTTTTTAAAAGGCACTATTCTCATGTATTTTTATTTTATTTCATTGGGGGGGAGGTAATTAAGTTTGTTTAATTACTTCTTTAGTGGAGGTTCTGGGGATTGAACCCAGGACCTGGTGCTTGCTAAGTCCACACTCTACCACTTGAGCTATACCCTCCCCTGGGCCCCAGTTATTTTTAATGGGAAATACTTTCTCTGCTTCTCTGATCAGTCATCCTGCCCAAGATAATCCAAGGGAATCTCCAGCAGCTATCTTGCTACGACAACAAATAAATAACCACCACTACTACCAACAACACAATTCGAAACAGAAGGTAAATTTTCAGTGGGTTAAAACGTCTATTGTTTCCAGTGAACTATCTAGAGCTTCTCTTAGGTACTGAATTTAGGTAACAGTTTGAGATGGGACCTATTTTTGTCTATTCTCCAGGTGGGATATAGAGCATTGCTGTTATAGGACTTTCTGTGATGATGCAAATGTTCTATATCTGGGCTGTTTCATATGGCAGCCCCTAAGCACGTGTGTCCATTGAGCTCCTGACATGTGGAGCATGCAACTGAGAAACTGCAATTTTAATTTTATTTAATTTTAAATAAATTCAAATAGCACGCATGGCTAACAGCTAATACACTGGACAGAGTATTTGCCTTAATCACTCTTTATGAAAGAAATTAATCAAAATTCATTTCCAGAGAGAATTTTTTTCTTCACTCTGAGTTTAAACTCCTCTTCAAACAAAGCCAAATAATTCATCTGGTATTTAAACACATACACACACATGCTGAAAATACATATTTGTTCTTTTATCAAAACAAGAGATTATTATAAATGTTAGAACCAGGTATTTTTGCTGGATAAGCCTTACCCATCAGCCTTTCCCTCTTCCACAGCATGGCTTTTATAAGTTAAACATTTGCAGTGGTAACATAAATAATTTCTCTCCAAAATTAACACACACTGCATTTCAAGTGCAGAGAGACATTCTTCACCCCCACAACTCATCTCTCTGTCAACATAACCTGTCTCACAAAGCTGTTCTATGAATTGATTCATTTATGAAATGTGCTTTTTTGCCTCTTAAGAATAAGACTCCACTGTGTACAGAAATTGAAAATTAAAAATAAATGTGAACTTATGTGATTTCTTTGGGCTTACTATCTCTTTGACAACTTGCCTTCAACTAAAACAGGACTGAGTTTGGTTAATAGTCTCATCTAACAGACTCGGGTTTCTGCCCCACCCAGAAAGTGAAATATATATGAAGCTCGATTGTCTTCAGGAGGAGGTATTTTAATTAACCACAAGGCCACGGTTTGCCCATGGTTATTTTTAGAAGCGTGTTCATATTGGACAATTGTACCCTCTGCTCCAAGGGCTAAAGTTAGTTGCCAAAGACCCATTTATCTTCTCTCTCATTCACTGGGCCCCCAGTCTCTAAAATTATTTTTTAAAAAACGTCTGACCACTCAGGAATCATTCCAATGTTCAAACATCATACATTTAGGGGGTAGCTGAAAAGTGAATCTCAAAGAAAAATGACTCACTTTTGCTTCTGTGACAAAAAGGCTAAGGAATTTTACTCAGAAAAGAGATCTATATTTAAGGAGTCTAATTTACGCAACCTGTAGTCAGTAGATCTTTTAATAAACAATTGGCCTACCTGAGTCTTAAGTAAACATGGTGTAAAAGCTGGCTCTGGAGGAGCCTGTTTGAATAGAATTACAATTCAAATTTATTTACTCATTTGACCAACAAATTATTTTTTACAGGAGTGAAAAATTACAGTTGATTTAAAGACTATATTTTTCCCGCTATCTAATATAGTGGCCTGGGAGATGTGCTGTGACTATAATAATAATTTATTCAAGAATTCAAAGCTGCTGTATAGTCTACAGAAGTATCATGGAAAATCATACTTAATTTAAAATGCCTGGGATTGAAGAAGAAAGTCATACATCAGAGGGTGCATCTGCACTGAACCAGCGGGGGTGTGTAGTAATCAAATGCCAGGAAATTCAGGCTGAGGCCTTAGAAGTTTCCTCCCGTGGGTCTGAGCATTAAAAAGAATTACATGCTGAAAGAAGTAGACTTGTACCAAAAGGTAATAATACTGCAGCACAGGGTTGGTCTCTGAGCTCAAATAGGGATTTATTAAATCTCTCATCCACACAATATGGCCAGGGACAAGCCCGTGAAAAACACACAGATATACATTATTTATTTCTGTTGTACTTAGCACTGTGGGATCTGTGCCCTTTAAATATTAATGACGTGGATGCTGACATAGGTAATTGGGAGCCAGTGGGGGGTTTGTTATCCTGAGTGTGTTCCCTGTGTTCACTGAAGAAGTGATAGGAGTAAAGGGACTCAAAGCATATCAAGAACTGTGCTGGAGGGAGGAAATGAGCTTCCGAAATGAAGCAGTGAGACACAAAAACAGCTCTGCAGAATTAACAGAATCTCCGTCCCTAAAATATTTTAAAAAATGGGGTCCTCCCCCTTTGTCTGATAGGGGCACCTTAAAGGCATCTTCTGTGGAAATGGGGCTCTTCTGCACCTAAGGCTGGGAGCTGCCCGCGTGCGGCTGTAGGTGTAGTATGCGGCTATTTCCTTCTGTCCATGAGGGATGTGCTGTGTACCCTCTCACAGACTTGCCTTGCAACTTAGCCAACAGAGCGCAGTAAGTATTTGTTGAATCAAATGAATAAATGTAGGAAGAAATGAGGAACTTAGTTATCACTCTGTAGCAACAGTACCTTGTAGTTAGCAGCTTAGAACACAGACACATATTATCTCACAGTTTGTGGGGAACAGGATTCAGGAATGGCTCAGTGTGGTGGTTCTAGCTCAAGGTTTCTCATGAGCTGCAGTCAAGATGTTGGCTGGGCTGTGGAAGGAGGAAGCAGGGAGTGCGGCCTCTTTCCTATCAGGTTTGGGAGATAGAGGACAAACACAGTGAAGCCAGGGCTGGAGATCCCAAATGCAGGGGTACCTGAAATTTGGTCCGAGGAAATGGAACTATATAACGCAGCACCGGGAGGAGTCAGAATGTCAAAGCAAAATGAAGAGGCATGAAGAGTGAGCCAAGGAGCCAAAGGGATAGTGTGCAACTTGGAACAGGGAGGGCAGGATGGCAGATCACCTGGTGAGAAAAGAACCAGGCTGGGAGGCGCCCGCAAAAGCATCCTACTTCTGGCCCTCGGCGGCTCCCCCAGGCCATATGGAGGGGTTAACAATAGGGAGGTGGAGAAGGAGTTTTTGGAGGAAGTTTAGAAGAGGAGTTTTCTCTCTGAAAGCGTCCCTCAGTAGGCACCTGCTCACGCTGCTGTATGTAGTTCGGGCCCTGCTTCTCTCTTGTGTTTCCCTTAACACCCCCTCAGGCCAGCTCCTGACCCTGCTGGAGGCTCCAATATGACATCCTGCTATTGCTTCTGTCACCATGGGATTCAGGAAATATTTATTCACAACCCTCACAGATGGAACATAAAATCAATACACATTAGGCTCCATCACCGTCTTTGAAAACATGTCACCATCAGAAATGTGTAAAGACGTTCATTTTATTATTTTGAAAGCAATGGAGAAAACTAGAGAATGGACTGGGTACCAGGTAATACTAAGTAATAATTATTCTTTTTCTTTTTTCTTTTAGGTGTGACAATGGTATTGTGTAAATGTCATTGGTATTTGGATGCAATCTCACTAGAAGAGTGATCATCCAGTGTTCTTGATCTGAAAATTCTTTCCCATGTTGCTACCACCACGTGTTTGAAACCCTCACACCAGGCACAGCCCCCATCCCCATCCCCAACATGTGCCCTGCCTCCCCTTCTGACTCTGGAGACGTGTCCAGTCTTCTGACTTCTGAGTGGTGACTTACTAGCTAATGATGGCCTTGCCTCACTCCTTAGACCTGAAGTTAAGCACTCCATGTCTGGCTTCACTTTATTTCCTTCCTCAACTTCCTCAACTATGATACATACTCCCCTTCTGGGTATATGACATGAGTTATCCTAATATACATCTCTGGACTTCACCTCTTAGTTCAGAGTGTGCATGAGTGTTTGTCAATCCTTGCTGGATTTGTCACAAATGAGATCTTCACCTTGATGACCAGTTGCCTTGCCTGAAACCTGTGTGAAACACACCAGCTCTTTTTTTCCTACTCCAAAGTCCATGTCCCTCCTTGGATCACCCACTAGTTTTGCTTTCTGTCTAAAGGATGCTTCCTATGCTTAACTCATGGTCAAGCAAAAATGACTGACCTGCACGAAACCCAATGAAGGACGAGATTTATCCTGGCTTGGAAGATCAACCTCACTCATGCCTCTTCAACAACTTATCGATCATGTTATCCCACATGCCCACTTCCATATTTTGCCTTTGCATATCATTGAATTATGGCTGAACTTCTCCCAAGTGTTTGCAGTAGTTTTAGAGAGAGGGCCTGAGAGAGCACCTGGCTGGGGAAACCTTTGATCCTCACAGACCCAGAGTGTAACTCTCAGATTCCAACAGAAAAATTCATATAAAGAATGGTTGAAATCAACTACTGACCTCATTGTTAAATAGGTAAACACCATAAACATGACAGCACTGGGAAGTGACATCTTTAGGAGTAAACTCACATGTGTTCTTCCCTTGGCCAGGGAGACTTCCACGCAGCTCCCGTGGATTCACTCAGTTCCAGGCTCACCCTTACATGGTGTCCTGGGGCCCCTGCTCCACTGAATACTGTTCAGTGGAGCAGCATAACCTGAGGCCCAGGTAAAGAGGAAACTTCTTCATTTTTAAGAACCCAGGAAATGGCTCGTATTTACTTGACCCTAAATGAATTCAATTACAAATATTTACTAAGCCTGTTTGATCTATAGCTTATTTTACCAGATGCTGGAATACTGGAAGGAATTTTTTTGAAAAAAAAAATTAAGAAATCATTCCTATCCTCAAGTTGCTTTCAGCTTAATAAAAACTTACACGTATAATTACTGTATAAGAGAGAGAAGTAAGAGCTCTGAAAGCCCCAAAAGGCCCTACGCTGGTTTGAAGAAAGGAGACATTTGGGCGGTTGGGCAGGAAGGGTTGTGTGAGGCTGTATTCAGCACAGATCTACAGCGATCACTGTGATCTTAATGGCAGCAGTAGGAGAGGGAAGGGTGTTCTCTGGCCAGGGGTTGGCACACTTGCTCAGTAAAGGCCAGATAATAAATATGTTAAGGTTTGCAGGTCAAATCCTGTCTCTGTTGTATACTCCTACCCTCCTCCTCCTCTACCTTTGAAACATGTAAAAGCCATTCTTAGCTTATGGGCTGTACGAAAACAGGCTGCAGACCCAACCCCCCAGGGCACAGTGTGCCGACCCCTGGTGTAGGCAGCATAAACCAAGATGTGGACATGGGAAGCTGCGGTGTGTTTCCCTTTGGCTGAAGGTCATGGAAGCTTGCAGGGAAGAGAGTGGGAAATAGGATCTGAAATGTTGGCTAAAGCTCTGGTATGCAGAACCTTGGATGCCAATAAAATTCAACAGGCAAGAGAGAAAAGCGGAGGGTTTCCAAGCAAGGAAAGTGATATGACAGGGCTTCAGTTTTGGAAGCTTAATTTGATGAGCGTACGTGGGATGGAATAGTGTGTGGAGATGGGGGCCACACATAATGCAAAACAAACCAGGTCTGCATCAGATGATAGTGACTGTTTTGGAGAGGTGGAGACAGACAGGAGGGACCAGGTGCTTTTTTTTATGAAGGAAAGAAATTAGCACATTGCTATGAAAAGCTCATCTGCATAAATACAGCACAGCATTATGAATGCAAGCTTGGTAGAACCAAATAAATCATGAATACAGTCATTAGGAAAACACGACTTCACAATGTCACTGTCAAGTTTCGCTTTGCCAATTGAAATTTTGATTCTCAAGCTGTTGATTGCAGCCAAGTAATTTCCCCTCAAGTTGACACCTGGCCTGGTGACATTCTTTCAGGGATCTCCTATCTGATGGTGGACTGAGGAGTTATTAAAGACTATTTGTCATTGGAAATGGCCATGTCTCAGGAGAAGAGAAGACAAGAGACACGTATGAAAACAAGTCTGGGGGAGAAAAAGAAATCCAAAATGCATTTCTTCAATATGAAGAAGGAAGCAACTGAAGAAACAAGATTGGAATTAATTTACAAACCTACCAAACTTAAATTCTCTTAGGAAAACTGCGTGGAAAAAATGAATAAAAAGAGACCCGCCACCCCACCCCCAAGTCTGGACAACCTAGCAATCCCAGCCTTTCTCACCGACAGCAAAATGTTTCCCCCTTTAGAAGGAATAGAAGCTACATGCCAGCTCTGTTCTGCCATCACTTACAAAAAAAGCCCATGCACATGCCTTTGTGGAACTCCCAACAGGGCCTTGACTCCGACAGCTCCCCAAGGAGAACGCTTTCCAGCAGCAGCAGAAAGAACTTCAAGGGAAGGGGCGGGGTGAAGGAGAGCCCTAGAGCTATCTGTGCAATAGTGACATGTGATAGTGAAAATGGTTACATTAAAAAGATAAATAGAAACTAGCGGGTGCTCCAAAGATTCTCGTGTGTATTTGAGATTTTATCCTAGGACCCAGAAATTACTGAATCTTTAGAGACATACACTGGAATAGTTTCCTACAATCTAGGCTCTAAATGGTTATTGGCTGTTGTGACTACAATCTGTAAACATCAGGAAATCATTCCTCTCGTGAGCTTCTTGGGCAGACGCTTTAAAAACCATTCTTAGACTGAGCAGCTCCCCGCCCCACCACAGGCAGTGAGTAGTTTTTGAATTTCATTCAATGGAAACAGCTTCCTTTCACATATCAAGAAATTGCAGCATCATTTTAAATGAGATTGCTTTTTCCATTTAGCCTTTATAGCTAAAAACAGCCAACTTCAAAAAACAAACATGTTTTTCCTGTCACTTGTATGCAGCTTGCAAATTTGAGGCAATGCTATGAACTCGCTCCAAATGTAGAACTCTCAAAGAATTATGCCATTTTACAGAAATAATAACACTACCTTCCATATTTGAAATATTGTAAATTATAGGTAATGATTGATGATGGGGAATCTGTGTCTGTAGCCCAAAGGGTAACATTTTTCAGAATCTTCCCAATTCTATTCTTTCCTTTTAAAGAATTCATTGCAAACTAGTACATTCATTATTCTCTATTGAGTACACTTAGCTGCCAATTACATGAAAATGTATTATAAAAATAATTGCTTTTCATCCTCATTAACCAAGTATTAGGAAGAAAAATGATGGAAAAATCATTCGACATTTTATTAATTCTACCGCAGTATTTCTAACGAGTCCTCTTATCAAGTTGTGTGTAGAAAAGCATTTCCCTCTACATTTTCTAGTGAATTAGGCAGCGCTTGAACAAAAAGAGAGACACTCCCATTATGAACACATTACAGCATTCCCCATGGACAACGCAGACTCTCCAGCATCTGGGGGAAAATTAAATCTCGCCTTCCCACTGTTGCCTCTCACAGTCTTTGTGGAAGATTTAATTGAACCTGGCACACTCTCTTAGATTTTCTACACAAAATTCACTATTAATTCCTTTTTGAGTAATTGCAGGGAGGCTAATGCACCCTTTAGATTATGCGGGCCATAAAGCTTGAAAGAAAGGGGAAATGCTCTCAGACATCTCCATAAACCCGCAGGGAGCTGGGCTGGCCAACAGAAGCCTTGCACCTGTGCTTCGCTGCAGCCCTTTCCATCTAGTGGCTGCAGGCGGCTCTGCGTCCCCACCCCCACTCCCCATCTGCTGCTACAGCTGAGACGCCCTCACTTCCAGAAAGAAATGGTCCTCAGGGTGTCACGTGACTGACATTCACACCAGTGCACACTACCCACCTTTGGTTCAGGGCCAGTAAGTCATGGTTGGATTTTAGTCTCAAGTGTCGGGCTGTCCTCGTCAATGATTCAGGACCAACCCAATGGCGCTCTAACTGTTCTGAAGAGACTGGGGCTATAGTCTGAGAAATCCCTCGGCTTCCTTTTAAATCTAGGAGAAGTAAAGCAGATATACTGGAATCAATAAAAATACAGTCGTTACCTGCCTTGTGCAAGACACAGACGATACAAGCCACTACAGGATGAACTGGCAAATGGCTTGCAGGAAAGGGCCCATCCCAGTGCAGGGCTGGGAGAGGGATTTCCCACAGGGGATTCAACGGAGGCTCTGTGAAGACGGCTGGGGCTGGGAGGCCACACAGGATTTGAACGGGCAGAAAGAGAGGGTAATCTCTGCCAGGCGGGAGAGTGGGAAGGCAGGTTCACAGTTGGCAGAGGAGATGTGTTTTGGGAAGACCATCACAAGTCGCTTGGTGACAGCAGTGGGTCTCGTACTCAGAAACACCTTGGAGAGCTTGTCAGACCACAGAGTGCTGGGCTCCACACCCTACCCCGTTCCTCACTGAAGAGCTCTGAGGCCAGCTGAGAATTTCCATCTCGACAAGTTTCCCAGTGATATTGAGGCTGGTGGTCCAGAGAGCACATTCAGAAAACCCCTAAGCAAGAAGGTAGCATTTCTAGGTGACGATAAGGCTGAAAAGATGGATGGAGACCATGATGAATGGCTGTAAGGTTTTGGAAGAAGTGGAGATGGATTTGAAAAATGAGAGAGATGTTTTAGGAAGGGTACTCCGACCACTGTGCTGAGAATAACTTGGAAAAGGGACAGACTCATTACAGGTGATTCTCATAATAGGCGAGACCCAAGGTTTTAGGACCTTAACATGGATGAGGAAGAGGGAATAGCAAAAGAAAAGAGATGGTGCAAAAACTCACTCACTGATCCTCCTTTAAACTAAATTTCAAGATACATTTGCACAAGATTTGACAAAACAATTCATGAGGAAAGCCTCTAAGCTAGTGGCTATCAAAATTTAGGGCAAGAGGCTCACTAGAGAAGTTCATTAAAAATGCAAATGCATTCTTGATGTATACTTTAAACAACTGAAGAGGACTGTAACAGATATTTGTACACCAATGTTCACAGCAGCTTATCCACAATAGCTAAAAGACGGAAATAATCCAAATGTCTATCGATGGATGAATGGATAATCAAAATGTAGTATGTGTGTGCGCGCACACGCGTGTGTGTAGTGGAACATTATTCAGCCTTAAAAAGGAAGGACATTTGGACACGTGCTGCAACATGGATGAAACTTGAAAACTTTATGCTAAGTGAAATAAGCCGGACACAAAAGAACAAGTATTGTACGATTTCACTTATGTGAGGTACCCAGAATAGTCAAATCCATGGAGATAGAAAGTAGAATAGTGGTTACAAAGGGCTGAGGAATGAAGAGAAGGGGAGTTATTTTTTAATGAGAGGTTGTGATTCAGTTGGTCTGGGTGGGACTCAGGAATCTGCACCTGAACATCCAGCACAGGGAATTCCAAAAGAGGCGCTGGAAGAACCCAATCTCCATCTCAGCTCTAAGAAAAATAGCTCCTTTGCAGTAAAGTTTTACATGAGTGAGAGGTTTGCTTAATGCGAGTTTCCAGGTACCACTTAGACCAGAAGCTTCTTTTTTCTGTCTAAGGCCCAGAAGTCCCTAACATCTCTGACTATAAGAAATCTGAGTAGAAGCCTTCATCCAGGGCTCTGCTCCCCGTTTGAAGGCAGCCACGTGGGAGAGTCAGCCCCTCCTGCAATTCTTGCACTGCAAGTTCTCTGTAATAACTACTCGAAGCAGAAACAGAGTGACGTAAACACAAACGATGCACTTTTTGTAGTTGCAGCAGAATGCCTGAATTTTACGACTTGAACTTTGTACAATTATTGACTGCCTGAAAGCTCTCTCCAATGAGTATTAATTAATGTGAGGCAGGAAACAGCCCAGCAGGAAACAGAGCAGAATATAGATGAGGATGATGGGGCTTGGAGACACAGAAGCAAGGTAACGAATGTGAACTACAATCTGCATTAGGACCGGAATGGAGATACCAGCTCAGCTGCTCTCTGATGATTTAAACCTGGAGACCACAGAGGTTATTCCTCCCCAGCCTGAACCTGTACATCACATAAGTCAAGTACAATGCAGATTTATTTCTTTGAGTATCTTGAGGAACTGAGAATTAGAGGATCAAATATATGCGACTCTCCAGTCACTCCAAATAGTGATGTAGGGAGAATGACTCTGAGGTCTGATGAAACCAGAAAGGCAGAAAACAAACCAAAACAAAAAAAGAAGAGATGAGGTGTATGTTCCCACTCCTTGAGTCTTAGATGGGCTTGAGATTGCTCTGACCAAGTGTATAGCAGAATTTCACTATGTGACATCTGAGGCTAGATCATAAAAGCCATGCAGTTTCTCCTGTTCTCTGGTCACATGTTCTTTGAGCCCTGAGGGGCCATGTAAGAATTCTGTTCATCCTGAGGCTGCCATGCTAGGAGGAAGCCCAAGCCATGACAAGAGCCCTGTGTAGAGCTCTGTGTGACAGCCTCAACTGAGCCCAGCCTTCAGTTCATCATGGGCCACATTCCAGACATGAGCCTGAAGAAGCCTGCAGGTGATTCGAGCTCCCGCTTATTAGAATCATCCCAGCTGAGGCCCCAGACACTGTGATGAGAGACAGGACATCCCTGCTGGGCCCTCTGTGAGTTCTTGATCTGCAGAATCCTGGAACTCAATAAAGTGGCTTATACCACTAAGTTTTGGGGTGGCTTTCTGTATAGCAAGAGATCACAGGAGCAATGACACTACTATTTAAGATGCAGAAATGTCAGTGACTTCTCCTTTACTGAGCTGCAGGATCTACTGCTTTAGTTTAGTGAAAATTAAGTTTTTAAAGACTTTCTAGATGTACCCCTAACCTTGGTCCCTAATCTATTTCTTTCTTAAATTCTTTTCAGTGACATTTTTTACTTTGGGAATCTTTAAGGATATAATGTTGGCAGATAAGGAGAGAAACTTAATTTCTAATATGAGTATGTTTGTTGTTAGCGAACTAGAAATAGTTAATTCCAAAGACTATTTTCTGGGGTTTTTTTAGCCCTTCTTTTTACTGTATTTATAGAACATGGAATTTTAAGAATTCATGCAGTTACTACCAAGGAGAGCTAGCTGATCTGGTGTGACCCTTACTTACATTTAAATGTACCTTCTTGTTGCCTGTTTATCTGTTTGGGTGGAGGAGGTAAACACAGATTTTTACTGCGGTTTTATAAACCCCAATGATCTCAGTACTTTCAGCTACCAAGACAGATTATTAACGTTGTTCAAGACAAGAAATATTAATCCCTGTAACATGCAAATTTAGGGCTCAAAATAACTGAGAGAACAATTACTCTTTAAAAGCACATAACTACTATGATAAGGTAAATATTCTATAATCTTAAAAGTATAGTTACATAATAATCACTCATAATTTATAAGAGTTCCTTGAAATTAAGTGAATTCAACCATATTCATAAAGTTTTCATAGTGTCTATTATTCTCCTGGATGATGTGATGAACATTTTAAGAGTCAATGTATAGAACCTGACCTTGGGAATTTTCTAGCCCCGTGAACACAGTAAGATTTGCTCACTGGAAACCACCAGGCAGTAGTGCTTGCTGGAAAAGGCACATTCATATGAGAATGCAGGAGAATCACCTCTGCCTCTGCAGAGCCTTTATGTCAGACAGAAGAGGTAAGCCCCTACTTGATGGGAAATGCATGCTTTCATCTCTTTTTCTAAGGCATTCTAGTAGTTTAAATTTGGCAAGGTCCTTTCAGTACATTCAGCTGGGTTGGTCACAAAAGCAATAAAAAAAAAACCCAAAAAACTCCCCTCAGAACTGGCATATACTGGAGCTGGACTCTTGGATTAGATAAATTTGCATTATCTGAAAATGTCATTGAACTTGTCTCTTGCTGTAATTAAAAAAATTAATGAAAATGGCTGCAGTAGGTTAGTAAGCAAAAAGAATCCAGGCTATACAAAACTTTTGTTTTTGTCTTAATTCTGTTTAATACTGTGAACTAAACTAGCCTTTCTTCCTGCCTACTCTTCATATAAATAACTGGGTCCCAGGAATTCTGCCTCCCTTGGGAGCTCAGTAGTCTGCAATTCTCTGTTTTATGTCTCTCGCCTATGATTTCCAGAAGCAGGGGGCTACTCAAAGAAGCTGCAAGAAAGTTGGGTTTTGGTAACAAAAATCGCATTAACCCCTGTAACATGTACTTTACATTTTGAGGGGGAAAAAAATGATAGGAGAAACAGTTGTTGCCTTCAATAAACCTGTAATTTAAAGGAAAAGCAGGAGAAGCAGCAGCAGCAGTTAGATACGGGCACTCCAAGTCTTCTGAAGATCTCAAGACGTATAAAGATGAAGCTTCGTTTTAATAAACTTACTACAACTCACAAACTTACTGGAATTCACAACTCTTGCATTGTTTTCATCTTATTTTTATACAGTCCCTATGCTTTTTCTGTCTGTCACTCTCTGTCTCTCTCTCCTCCTTGCATCCTGACTGGTCCTCCTTCAGCACAGCCTCTGACAGTTTCTCATCTAGTCACCCCCATGGCCAGGATATGAGGCAACTGGCTTCAGCCCACAACCTGTGGGCTGGTGTGAGTTGTGCCCGGTGTCTTGGGACATGCTGAGTGCCAGGTAGCCTTGAGTAACTCCCTAACCTTCTCCTCCTTAGGACTCAGCCCGATGAGTTCCCCAGTAGCCCAGTCTCCCTCTAGGACTGCAGCTCTTCCCTGAACCTCGCCTTTCTGGACGGGGCTTGGAGTCCCTGTCTGTCTCTTGCCAGTAGGTTCCTTTTCAACCATCTACTGCTGTGTGATCAGCTTTCTCAAAATGCAGTGGTTTCAAACAGCCAGAGTTTCTTCATGGTGTGGTGCCTCAGTGCTCCTTGGCCCCCCTCTCTTTCCCTCCCCACCGACCCCCGTTCAGGGCCTAGCGGGAGCCGGGTGGCTTGGGCTTCGCATGCACAAAGCTTTCAGAGTAGGTGGATCTCCCACATGGCATCTGGCTTCCTCAGGGAGAGTGTTCCAAGAGACAGGATTTACAAGCTGCTAGTCTCACAAGGCCTGGGCTCAGAAGCTGGCATGGCATCACTTCTGGCAAATTCCGTCAGCCAAAGCAGTCACAGAGTCTGCCCAGATTCAGGGGAGGGGATGTACACTCCACCTCTCAGTGGCAGGACTGTCAAAGAGCTTGAGGCCATCTCCAGTCTGCTGTGACCCCCTCCCCTTGAAGTTCCTGTGGCTTCAACCACTGGTGAGAGTCCTGCTCTGGCTGATGGGAACACTGGGAGCTAGGTGATGGGGCCGTGCTTCACTCTGTCCACGCTGCAGCCGACAGATCACACACCAGCATGATGATCACCTAAGCCTTTCTCATGAGCTTGCTGCACCCTGTTGGGCACAGTACTTGGGCTCCCAAATGCCCCTGCTGCCAGTAGGGCAGTAGACAGCTCAGTTCCCCAGTCCTGCACAGCCTCCACCCCCTCTACCCTTGCTCACCTCCCTGTGACAAAGCTTGCTCTGTGATCATGAGCTTCAAGAGAGCTATTTCCTTAAGATGCATCACTCCTTCCCCTAATGGTGCCATTGCTGTTTCGCTTGTGATTTGTTTATGGGGACAATTACCTACTAGGCAAACCAGGTCTGTATCAGTTTGCAGAAGCACAGCTGTGTCTGCGTACACATGCGTTAGACAGCTGTGCCAGGGACTGCTGAGGTGTTCCCAAGAGAGGGCACCAAGGGATACCAATGCTTATAAAAACCTAGTATTTGTCTGCTGCTCTATAATTAATTTACAAACAACTTGCATAGCCCTTACCTCATGCAGTTCTTGTGCTCCTGATCACTGGTGTTATTATTATAAAACCCGCTTTGGAGAAGATAATATTATTAATAATAACAAAAGAGTAAATGATTGATGTGCATGGTCTCCTTCATTTTCACAACTATGATTCATTCATTCATATTCATTCATTCATTTATTCCAGAAATCTTTACTGAATGTTGGGTGTTGGAGATAAAATGGTGAGAGGAAACAAATGTGTCTGTTCTCAGGGAGTGTACAATCTATTACATGAGATTGATGTTAATTAAAGAGTCTCACAAATCAATATGAACTTAGAACTGTGACCAGTGCCCCAAAGGTGAGGTAATGGTGGTGGGAGAGGGAGGTCTGACCTGAGGACGTGACCACTGAAGTGATACGTGAAGAAAGGGCTGGCATTTACCAGGGCGAGGGGTGAGAGGCGCACCATGCGTCAGGGGGAGGGAACAGATTTTGCAAAAGTCCTGTGGTAGGAGGGGGCATTGTTCCTCCCAAGAACTGAAAGAAAGCCAGTGTTCCTGGAGAACAAGCCCTGTAGAGTAGGATGAATGCTAATCCCATTTTACAGATAAGGAAAGTGAAGACCAGTTACTGGACTTTATTTGGTCATACAGCCAGGAAGTGGCAAAGCCGAACCTTGAGCAGAGTTCTCACTCCTCAGTTTCTGTTCCTCCCCCTTCGGCCTGCTGTTTGAGCAAGGGCGATTTTATGGGTGTTTTCAAGGAGGGTAAAAATGTAGCATGGCCAGGGTGGGAAACCCACATCCCAGGCAAGTAGCATGGCTGTTAACAAGAGCCTGGAGGAGTTGCAGAAAGCGTGAGCTGAGGGTTTTAAGTCAGGGAGCTGAGAGCCTGTGGAGAGCCTGGAGAAGGAATGACCAAGATCAAAGCAGTCAAAAATAAAATAAAATAAAAGTGAAAAAGACAACGAGTGTGGGGGGCTTGTTCTGTGGTTAGGATTCTGGGTTTGAAATAATGGTAGGTCAATCAGTCGATTAATCTCATCATTGCAGAAGCTAATCCTGGTGTTTGAGCTGTCTCCTCTGAGGCACTCTTCCTCCCTCATGGTCTTTTGAAACAGGATCAATGTTCCTCGGAATAAAGCAGTTTCACTTTTACCCACTCTGGAGGTAGGACTGAAAGGACTCCATGACTTCTCGAATTCCTGGTGATTCATAAAATGGAAAGTTTTTCTAAGTGTGTTATGAAATATGGAGCTGGGGAAAGCAAAACCTATTAGGTCTGCCGAGAGACTGACCTCCATTCTGTAGGACTTCGGAGCTGGAAAGAACTGATAAGAGGAATAAAGCTTCTGAAACGTGCTGGTTAAAATGCAAATCTCCACACTCTTCCAGCCGAGTCCCCGCACACAGGGCCTGGGAAACTGAATGCTTAACATATTTCCCAGGAGCCAGTTACGGATCTACGCAGTGAATGAGTTAAGAATGAAAAGAAAGATGTCTCCATCTGACTTCAACCATACGAGACCCCCAAGTGAGAACCGTCCAACTGAGCCAAGTCAATCCACAAAGCTGACAGAGGTTATAATAAAGTGTCGTTTTAATCCTTCAAGTGTCAGAGTGGTTCCTTATGCAGCGATAGTAAATGAAACACAACCTCAAGGCCCCAAGAGAGTTATTTCTGGTTGCAAGGCAGTTGTCTTAACACTCCGAGGACCCAGAGGGCATCCATATGCAGCTCCACGATTTTCAGTACATGGTGGCCAAGATCGCTGTGAAAAGGAACAGAGCCTCAAGAAAAACACAAGGGAGAGCTTCACAGACCAGGCCTGGAAGTGGGATGTATCACTTCCACCCACATCTCTGGGGTCAGAGCTCATGCACGTGGTTACACCTCACTGCATGGAAGGCCGGGAAACAGAGTCCAGGAGGAAGGGAGACGGGTTTAGTGAACAGCTGGTCAGTCTCTGTCTCATGAAATAATATTCTCCTGGATCTCTTTTCCATTGGGTATGGTGGGGGAAGAAATAACTAAACTAGACAAATCTCAGTAAATTGGTCCCTTCTAGTTGAAACAGTTCTTTTATATTATGTTTCTAGTCCCTTCTGCTGCTCCTCACCAAAGCGGTATCTGGGTGTTTGGGGCTGGGGAATGGGTAACCCTGTGGCTTGGGAATAAGGAGGCCACAGATCAACACATGCAGGTTCTAGTGAGAATTCCTGTTTTACATCCAGAACCAGATCCCTGGCATAGAGTCTGGTTCTCTTTGGCATTGATGGTTGTCATGCTTTCGACTTCAGAGCTGAAGTTGATGGTTTAGCCCTTCTCTGCCTCTGGATAGAACCAAAGCCTCTAGGATAAAACCTGTGGTCACTGGCAGTTCAGTGGCCTTCTTAGGACTTCCATGTCTCCTCAGTGGGGACACAATGAACTTCTGCTTCCCCCAGCCCCCAGCTCTTCATGCTTCTTACAAGGCCTTGTAGAATATGGAGCCCTTTGGCTTGGATCTGCTAGCTTGGACATGATCTACAAAGAAAAGTGGCAGCCCAGGATGAGCTAGAAGGAAACTGAAAAGAAATAAAAAGAGACTCCATGGGAGCTCAATGCTTCTCCTTTGGGCTGCTAGCTTGGTTAAATCACAGAGGACAAGACCTCCTTCTCTGTGGATGCTAGCAGACGACTTGGCACTTCAGTGTATATAGTATTTACATCAGCAGAATGTATTTTTATTGCTTTAAATTTTTTGAAACCTCTAACAAACACAGAAGACGTATTTAGAGAAAAGTATAAATGCAATTAACCTGAATAACTTAAAAATCGTAATCAGTGTAATACAGCTAACAGTTAATAGAGGGAGGCAGAGATACCAAAAGCATGTTAAACTTCCCAGCTATCACTGAGGCAAGACAACAGGATGTTCTAAAACAGAGAAATTGAGAACTCTAAGTATTCAGTTTTAACATGATGCACCAGAAGAACAAAAACAAAAGTAACAAAAGTGACAAGAACAACTCCAGGGAGTGGGAACTGGAATGGAGAGGGGGAGAAAAGAGCCTTCAGTTTCTATCTTAGAATTCTACCTGGTTTAAATCTGAAAACTCACAAGCAGAAAATACTTTAATTAGAAAACACTAATATTGAATTTCAAAATGAAACAAAACAGGGGTAATCTCATCAATAAGGAAATGTTTAAATAAGATGTAATAAATCCAGAGTGTGGAGAAAAGGGAACCCTCCTACATTCTTCATGGGAATGTAAATTGGTGCAGCCATTATGGAAAACAGTATGGAGGTTCCTTAAAAAACTAAAAATTAGAGTTTTTATGACATAGCAATCCCACTCCTGGGCATATATCCAGAGAAAACTCTAATTCAAAAAGACACATGCACCCCAGTGTTCATAGTAGCACAATTTACAATAGCCAAGACATGGAAGCGACTTAAACATTCGTCAACAGATAAATGGATAAAGAAGATGTGGTGCATGTGGACTACTACTCAGCCATAAAAAAGAATGAAATAATGCCATTTGCAGCAACATAGATGGACCTAGAGATTATCATACTAAGTGAAATAAGTCAGACAGAGAAAGACAAATATCGTGTGATATCACTTATATGTGGAAGCTAAAAAAAATGAAACAAATGAACTTATGTACAAAACAGAAACAGATGCACAGGAGACAAACTTATGGTTACCAAAGGGAAAGGGATGGGGGAAGGATAAATTAGCAGTTTAAGACTAACAGATACACACTACTATATATAACATAGATAACATAGAGAAACAAGGTCCTACTGTATAGCATATATCTTGTAATAACCTATAATGGAGAAGAGTCTGAAGAAGAATATATATATCTGAATCACTGTGCTGTACTCCAGAAACTAAGACAACATTGTAAATCAACTATACTTCAATAAAAAAAGAATTAAAAATGGGTACTCCAACAACGACAACAAAAAAGATATAATAAATTTATTAAACTGAATACACATCTTCAAGTAAAAATGAAGCAAATGTATAGATTCTGACAAGGAAGGATAGCTATGAAGTAATGTTAGGTGACAGAAGTGAATTACAGAACAGTATAGTTAGAATGCCCATTTATGTAAAAAATTTCCACATTCACATATACAGTCATATATCATGTATGTAAATACACATGTTCATGCATAAGGAAAAAAATCTATTATTATAAAACTCCTAAACTGTTTGGAAGGTAAAAAAGGGAAGACATTTATTTTTTGTATTTCACATTTCCCTCCTTTTTTTTTTTTTTTTTTTACTTTTTCAAAAAGCACACTCACCTTTTAGTTATTATAATCTTTAAATTCTTTTTTTGTTTTTGATGGAGATACTCAGGATTGAACCCAGGACCTCGTGCATGCTAAGCATGCGCTCTATCACTGAGCTATACTCTCCCCGTTAGTTCTAATCTTCAAAATTTAAGTTTGTGTTTTGGCACTGCCTTCTACAAACTGTGTGATGTGAAGTCACACAACCTCTCTGCACCTCGGTTTCCCCATCTTAACACAGAACCCCCACCCACTGCAGGGTGGTGTGTACAGATGAAGTGCACAAATGCATCCTAACAGCTTGTGAGGATTTTACACAAATTGCATCTTTTCCTTTGTCTCTTTACCTAGTGAGAAATGGCAATCTGGATGACTCAGGAAGAGGGGTGAGTTGGAGCAGGGGAAGTGGAGGGCAGAGAGAAGTTTCAGACAGACAGTGTTTAAAAACAGCACTCAGATGCATGTGTACACAGCCATCTCCAGCTCTGAGATCACAACCCTCCCCTTTCCTATAATTTTCTTCCCACTCCCACCCCCATCCTTTCCCTCCTAGATGCCTCTTAATATTTGTTTTAACCCAACGTTATCTGTATAAAATGTCCTGAAGTTATTAAAATGTTCCAAGACAGGAATAGCCTCTTTTTTTATGCTCCTCCAAGTCATCACACCAGTTCATGGTGAATGCCTGGCCTGTTAGGCTCCTGAACAGGGGTAGAGATATTATTTTGTAATTTTTTGTCTAGTGCTTAACATCATGCCTGTCACATGGCATTTACTCAATAATGTAGATTGAATGACTCCCAGGAAAACCTTTCTTGGTCCTTTCCATAATACTCCCATTGTTCCCATGCCAGGATCATAGCTAATGATATGACAAAAACATTTTCAAAGAATTAATACATCTAAAATGCCCAAGATGTATTTGTTTATTAGCACAAATGCACCTCAAATTGGTGAAAGTCCAGACTGGGGTATTGGTTTAGCCATGTGTCAAAGAAGGAAAGTGGAAAATTTCTGTGTCACTGAATTTTTATCCCTGTAAAGAATGGCTATTTTAAGCCAAATTAGTCCCAGGACTCTAAGATTCTGGATTATGGTAACTATTCTGAGTGTTCCTCGTCTGTCTTACCTCAATGGAAAAAGGATTGAAAGGATGGCATTTGTAGGGAGGGTATAGCTCAAGTGGTAGAGTGCATGGTTACCATGCAAGAGGTCTTGGGTTCAATCCCCAGGACCTCCTCCAAGAACAAGTAAATAAACCTCATTACCTCCCTGACCCCAAAAATAAAATAAAATTAAATTAAATTTAAAAAAAAGGATGGCGTTTGGTTGGGACCCAGCAATTTCAACACATGTCAATCATGTGTCATGCCCAGCCCCCCAAGGAAGATAGCTATCCATACGTAGAGCAAAGTCAGACAATGTCACACTTTTTATTGCCATGAGGATTTCACCCCCATCTTCAATACAGACCTCAAGTGAGCTAGACTGGACTGCACTGATCATCAACCTAGAATTAGACTTAAGGACAGCACACCATGGGAAGCAGGCAGGCAGCTTCGTCCTAGGAGCAGCTTCAGACTCTCCATGGTCTGCACCTCACCAATCCAACATTGAGGAGCGGAGAGCCTCCCAAGAAGATGCAGCCCTCGGCACGCAGCCCACCAGTCTCCGTGTTCTCCTCCTTGGAGACTCAGAGAGGAGAGGCACAGGGCAGGGAGAGGAGTGACGCGCAGTGGGGCTCACACATCTGTGTGCCAGGACCTCAGGAACCACCTGAGCTATCGTTGCTAGAAAACTGTGGGCAAGGGAAGGAAGGACCTGACCTCCTGGTTTTTCCACCCAGGGTCTTTCAGAGCAACTGCCAAACAACTGCCTGCTGTTTCTAAACTGTCTTCCCTACAGCTGACTCTGGAATCGCCTGGTTTGGCTTTGTTGACATGACAGTAATTACAGTCATTTTCATTAATTGCTCCCTATTTGAGCCTAATTACCATGGAGTACAATAAAAATCATGCACATCATTCAATGTGCCATATTAACTTCAGATTTTATCTCATTATAACACTAGATTTGGTTCACTGTTATATAGTATTGCTCACATGACTTGGTTATATACATATTTTTTTAAATAGAGAAAAACACATTTCAACAAGCCAAGTTGATGAAACTGCAGAGGAACCTCACGAGGAACTGGGACCAAGAACAGGAAAGCTGTCCTCTTTGCTCTTCTCTGTGCTTTGCCTTATTCTTTCCCTTTCTCCCTCTTGATCATCTTTTTCTGCTTCTCCATGTACATGGCAGAAGATGCTATTCCTTGTGTTTATTTTATTTAAGCGACTGGACCAGACTGAAGGCTCCACTTCCACATCATCAGGAGAAAGAATCTGGCTGACCCAGCCTTTTTAACTAGTTCTGGTCCAACCAACTGTGGCCAATTAATGGGGTGACGTAGCTCTCAAGAACAGCCTCAGGGGCTCCCAACCTGCGGCTCAGTGGGTGAGTGTGGAGGAGCCCTCAACTTCTTTAAGCCTTTCTGTAATTTGGGGGCGTGGGGTGATAATGTGTAGAACCTGTCTCTTGTGGTGTCAGTAAGCATTGTGAGAGGTAGTGCTCACAGCCTACTCTGCACGTTCCTGGCACACAGAAAACACTGAGTATAATGTTTACTGTTACTGCTGTTATGATCTCTTTGGGCCCTTAAACCGTTTATTTTGAGGTTTGGAGGAAGATATGACTTGAAAATCCATAAAATGCACCCAAAAATAATTTGGGAAACAGAAAGAAATCATCTAAAAAAGCTGTATTTATTCCCCCACAATCCTTAAAACTCTGAACAGCGGTTTAGGTATCTTTACAAGTTAGATCCATTTTTGGAAAGCTTTGAAAACGTGGCATGTAATATTTCACTAATCCAGCAGGGGGCAGGCTTTGCAAACATAAATGCTCTCTGCTGCAGACGCTGCTCCGTGAAAAGCAAAGGTGATTCTAACAAGATAACTTTAATATAGCACCCATCAGCTTTCAGAAATGCAGTAATACTATTACCTTCAAGAAAGGTAAGAAATAAAAAGTACCAAAACATTTTTAAGAGCAGAAGAGTTCCTGGCTGTGTGACAACAGTAGCTCTTTGTCACCTGCCAGGTCTGGTTGACTAAAAGCTTGAGAAATAAGCAAAAGACATTACTAGTGCCCCCAAACAAACTTATCTGTGCCCTCTGGTCCTCTGTCCCCTTTCTCCCTGTGTCTTCTTACTTCTTCTTTGTCCCTCTATCCTATGAAAACATATCTTCAGGAAAAATAAGTGGTTTAAATTTTAAATTTTAAAGAAATAAAAATCCTAGGAAGTTGAGGACACTGCCCACACAATCAAGACAGTGACAGAAATCATTGTTTTAATTTGAGTTTTGTTTCTAAATTGTTATGCTTTGTATAACTTTATTAATGTTACTAACTGTATTACTAACACTATTTTATAAGATTGTTGTTCTCACATTTCCCAATGTGTAACCAGGCCTCCAACAAGATTGATGATGGCTAAACATCTTAAGGAAATAGACCACATAGAGTAATTGCATAGAATAATTGTAATAGTGTGATTCTAGGTATGGGAATGAGCAACAAGGGAAAAATATTTCCTGGATCATAACTGACTAGTAAGACAGGTGATCCGGAGAATTTTTGAGTATCAACAGGGCCTGATCCCTGTTAACACTTCTGAGGGGCATGTCAACAGAATCTTTGCCTGATCTAGGAATGAGCCTTCCTAGCACCGCGGGACAAAACTGGTCATGAAATGTCTCCCAAGATACTGGTCTAATTTAAGACCAAGGGTGGGGGGCACTGTGAACGAAAAATACTGCAAACCATATCAGTAAACAAGGAATGCTGAAGCCATCAAGTCATTAGCCGCTGCCGCCACCCCCCAGTGAAGTCAAGCCTGCAGCCCGGCCTCTGCAGCCACTCACAATGGTGCACTCTGAGCACACTTAGAATAAGAAAGGACAGGATACTGGCCCTAGAGAGCTAGGTGCTTGTGAAAGGAATGAATTCAATGAGCCCAAAGGTTTGCTTCCTCCCATACATAGAAAAGTACTAAATTCTTTAACTTGAGATGCCTGGTTTTCTTTAGTTAACAAGTAATCTTTGAATGTTCCAACTACCTGGTCTTTGTTATAAAACTCCTATATATCCTAGCTCCTCCCATACCTCTTCGGAGCAGTCCCTCAAAGCAATCTGAGAGGCTGTCATCCCAGGCTCGAAGGGGTTCGAGTCCTCAGCAATGTCTGCCAAATATAATGTAATTCTCAAAAAAAAAAAAAAAAAAAAAAGACTTTGACAGTTACCAAAATTGGCATTTGGATTTTCAGATGCCCTACTGGCGTATTAGTGGTTTAAAGCACGGGCACTGAAGGCAGATAGGTCTGGGTTTAAATCCTGGCTTCGGTCATATACACACATGACTATCTCCAGGTACAGGCTCTGTAACCGTGGGCTAGTTACTAGGCCTTCTCCTTATCTGCCAAACGGGGATAATAATAAAACCTGTCTTAGAGTTTCATGAGGATTAAAAAGGATAATGCATGTAAAGTATATAGTGCTTGGCACACAAAACACGTTCAATAGTATTTGCCATCATACTAGAAGTTTTATCACGGTGACATTACATTAATGAATGACTATGGTGATATATTATGTTACTTTATTATTATATTTTTATAATGGTCCTGTACTATCCCACACATGGCTAGACAATTTCTAGAGTGTTGCCTTTATGTCTGAACAGGAAGGAGAGGGCACGTTTTAAATGGAACATATATTAGAGAGAACACAGAAGAAAATGGATGGAGATTATTCTGGAAATTATACAAAAAGTAGCTGACACAGTAGGGACTATTTAAACTGGACAGCATAAGACTTATGGAGAACATAAGAAGCGTCTTCAAATACATAAACGGCTGGAAGAAATCCTGAGAGATCTGGACGAGAGCCTCCTCTTCCAGAACAAGTGGGTTTTGTATTTGTTTCTGTGAGCTGCCTGAGGGTAGCTTGGTCTGGGTTTGTTTCTCAGCTTGGGTGTTCCTGGAATTGATGTAATGACAGACCCATGGTTGGAAATTCTCCAGGAAAACTTTTTTTCCCCAGAGCCCAGACGAAGACCGAAAAGCATCCTTATCAGTTCCCTGCACCACTGGGTGTATTCTTCCCGATTCACTCTTTCCTGTGAGCACAGTCCTTTCTTCAAACTCTAGACATGATGCTTATGATAGTCTTTCCAGCTCTATAACATTTAAAGAGTTTCTTTTCCACAAACATTTTCTCTGGTTATCACAAGAACCTTGTGAAATAGAGATTACTGTCCTCTTAGTAATTTATCTAAGTACATACAAGTAGGCAAGGCAGCACCTGAATTAAGGTATTAGGCCAGATCATGTGATGCCAGTTCTCTTATATGAATTACACTCTCTCAAGCCCCTGAAACACCCCTTTCAATAAACTAACAGTAAACCAGCATTCCTGGTTGTCCCTTTCAGCAGCTCTCGGTCTCTATAATACGAAGGCTCTGCTCTTACTTGGTGTGTCTGATTTAAATATACCTTAGTGAAGACGACTAGGGAAAGGAGTAGAGTGACCTTCACTGTAGCCCATGGCTCGAAGAGTGCTGGGTGCTAGATTACAGCCACAGTCAGTTCTATCTGAATCACTGGACTAACCCAGAACAAGAATACTGTGGAAGGTACCAGAGAGACAAATTGGAGCTTGGGCTCATTCTTTTAAATCTTCTTATCAAGGTAAGTAGAGTAGGCAGCAAATTTTAGTAGCCAACCAATTAGACGAGAGCAGCCATTGTCATGGCAGGTCAAACGTCTTGAGGTCCTTTAAATTCAGGTTTGCACAGCAGCTTTCAGTGAGCGTGTAAATTCAGTCTCAGGTAACTCTGCACCCCCGTTATAAAGGTCAGAGCGCTATGTAAGGACATAAAAGGCCGCCCTAGTTATCTGCCATCTCTTTTTCTGAGGCTACTTCTCTGCATGGGATAGAAAGTGCTGGCCCAGCACTGCAGTACAATCCCTTAGATTCATTTCCTCCACGTTAATTTCACATAAAGGTTCTGGGTGCCATGGGATCACTAATCTTCAGCTGGGAAATGTTGATTAAAAACACATCAGTCTGGGAATTCTGGTCAAGATGGCAGAGTGGTAGGAACACGAGCTTGCCTCTCCTTGCGACTGCAATGAAACCACAACTGAATGCTAAACAACCATTGAAAACAGACTGGAACCTAGCAAAAAAGATCTTCTGCAACTGGAAACATAAAGAGGGAACCACAGATGGATGGTAGGAGGGGTGTGCTCATGATATATTTGGGCCCCATACCCCCTGGGTAGGTGACCAACAAGCTGAAGATCTGTTAAGTCGCAGAGGCCCTCCCACAGGAGTGAGTGCTCTAAGCCCCACGTCAGGCTCCCCAGCCCAGGTCCCAGCATTGGGAAGAGGAGACCCCAGGACATCTGGTTTTGAAGGCCAAGGGGCTTGGCTCTGGGAGCCTCATGGAACTGGGGGAAATAGAGACTCCATTCACTTGAGAAGTGTACACAGAAATTCACATGCACCAGGTCCAAGGGCAGAGGCAGTGATTTCACAGGAACCTGGGCCAGACCTGCCAGCTGGATTTGAAGGGTCTCCTGGGGACGTGAGTGATGGCTGTGGCTCACTCAGGGGACATAAAAGCTGGTGGCAGACATTCCGGGAGCGTTAATCTACATGAGCTTTCCTGGAGGCTGACATCTTGATTGGATCACTAGCACCAAGACCTACCCCACCCAACAGCCTGCAGGGAAGCAGGCCAAACAACATACAGGGTGGGAACACAGCCCCACCCATCATCAGACTTCCTAAGCCACAAAGGCCTCTAGACACAGCCCTACTCACCAGATGGCGAGGACCACGCTTCACCCAGCAGTGGGCAGGCACTGGCTCTTCCTGCCAGGAAACCTGCATAAGCCTCTAGTCCAGCCTCACACACCAGAGGCAGACACCAGAAATAAGAAAACAATAATCCCAAAGCCTGTGGAAGGAGTCCACAAACACATAGAAAGACAGATGATATGAGGCGGCAAAGGAATATCTCCCAGGCCAAGGCACAAGATAAAATCCCAGAAGAAGAAATAAGTGATGAGGAGATAGGTAATTTATCTGATAAAGAGTTTAAAGTAATGATGGCCAAGATGTTTGGAGAACTCAAGAGGAGTATAGATGCACAGAGTGAAATTTTTAGCAAAGAGTTGGAAAATATAAAGAATACCCAAACAGAGTTGAAGAATAAAATCACTGAAATGAACAATACACTAGAAGGAACCAAGAATAGACTAAATGAGGCAGAACAGATCAGTGAGCTAGAAGACAGATTAGTGGAAATGACTACTTCAGAACAGAAAAAAAGAATAAAGAATAAAAAGGAATGAGGATAGTTTAAGAGAACTCTGGGACAACATGAAGTGCCCTAATATTTGCATTATACGGGTCCCAGAAAGAGAAGAGAGAAAGGACCGGAGAAAATTTTTGGAGAGATAATAACCAAAAACTTCCCCAACTTGGGAAAGGAAAACAGTCACCCAAGTCCTGGAAGCGCAGAGAGCTCCACACAGGATCAACCCAAAGAGGAACACACCAAGGCACGTAGTCATCAAATTGACAATTTAGAATAAGGAGAAAATATTAAAATTAGCAAGAGAAAAGCAATGAATAACATACAAGGGAACTCCCATAAGGTTATCAGCTCATTTTTCAGCAGGAACTCTACAGGCCAAAGGGAGTGGCATGATATATTTAAAGTGATGCAAGGGGGAAACTTACAACCAAGAATACTCTATCCATCAAGGCTCTAGTTCAGACTTAATGGAGAAATCAAAAGCTTCACAGATAAACAAAAGCTAAAAGATTTCAGTACCACCAAACCAGATTTACAACAAATGTTAAAGGACCTTCTCTAGTCATCAAACCACAAGAAAAGAGAACAAAAAGAAGAAAGAGGACAGAAAAAAAAAAAAAGACCTACAAAAGATTGCTTTGGCTGTTTGGGGTCTTTTGTGGTTCCTTATAAATTTTGGAATTGTTTGTTCTAGTTCTGTGAGGAATGCTGCAAGTGTTTTGATGTGGGTTGCGTTGGATCTGTGGATTGCTTTGGGTGATGTGGCCACTCTGATGGTGTTGATTCTTCCAGTCCAAGAGCACAAGAAATATTACCATTTCTTTGTGTCATTTTAGTTTACAGAGTGTAGGTAACCTCCTTGGTTAAGTTTACTTCTAGGTATTTTGTTGGTTTTGATATAACTGAAATGTCTCTGCCAGTTATAAAACTCTGGTTTTTGAAGTAAGGAAAAAAAAAGTGAATGAAGGGCTGCAAATGGCAAAATATCCTTTTTTATGGGTGAGTTGTATTCCATTACATATATATATGCTGCATCTCCATTATCTATTCAACTATTGGTGTGCACTTAGGATGCTTCCATATCTTTGCAATTATAAATAATGTTGCTGTTAATAGCAGGGTGTATGTATCTTTTTGAGTTTATTCTTATTTTGTGGTTGGCTTTATTCCTTTGGTAACTATTTAAGTTTAAAAGGCTAAAGCTCCAAACATTCTTAGAAACAATGAACAGTACATATCTGTAAATTAAAAAATATATGTGCAATTTAAAAAAAAATCTATCAAGTCATGAAAGACACAGAAGAAACTTAAAAGACATATTACTAAATTAAAGAAGCCAGTCTGAAAAGGCTACAAACCGTACAATTCCAACCAAATGATGTTCTGGAAAAGACACAGCTACAGAAACAATAAAAAGAACATGGTTTCCAGGGGGTTGGGGGTAGGGAGGGAGGGAGTAATGAATAAATGGAGCACAAGGGATTTTTAGGGCAATGAAATTATTCTGTATGATACTATAGTGGTGGTTACATGTCATTATGCATTTGTCAAAACCCACAGAATGTACATCAAGAGTTAACCCTAACGTAAACTATGGACTTTGGTTGATAATCATGTGCCATTCGTTCAATGATTGTACCAAATATGCCACACTGAGGGATGTTGAGGGTAGGAGAGTATATATGCGTGGATGGGGAGGGCTATGTGTGAACTCTGTATTTTATGTTCAATTCTGTTGTGAACCTGAAACTGCTCTAAAAGAATAAAGTCGATTAAAAAAAAAAATCTCTAAGAATTACCTGTTGCCTAAACTACACAGACCAAAGCAGCGCTTGGAATAAACATCTAAAGACAAAAATGGTTCATCATCTGGCCATTTTTTCTCTCTTCATTTTCATTAATTGCAATCCTAAGATTTTGATCATCCTGCCTTCTTTGCTTCTTACTGCTATTTGCAAAACAAAACAAAGATGAACAGAATAAAAATATAATTTGCCCTGCAAAAAAAAAACAAAACAAAAAACACGTCAGTCTGTCTTAACCAACTATCCCATGTGTTCTTGTCATAAACATTATGACATATTTTCCCCTAGAATTCACAGAAAAATATAATAAAATCCAGAAATAATTAGAGGCTGCACAGAATAAAAGAGCCCATTCTGGTTAACAACCACCACCACCAAATCCCGTCAAGAGGCCTGTCATCTCTCTGGCCTTCGTCATGCAAATATGATGGTGTTATAAAGTGTGACTAATCACTGTAATGATACTATCTATTAAGGCAAATGCAGGATGGGATATACTCATGGTAGGAAATAAAGAGGTTTGTTTAAAGTCTCAAGACTTTGAAAGCAGTCGTGTGATAATGACGTGAATTCCAAGATCTCAGTCATTTCTTTTCAGGCAAAGTTATCAGAAACAAACAATATCAATCAAAGATTCCAGTCCCATAGAGTATAAATGTATAAATATTGTAGAAATGACTTTCAGAAGGATGATAAACATAGTCCTATTAAATTTAAGTCAGTTGAAAATTCCAGCTAAAACCTCAAAACACCAATTACCCCTCTGATGGCCAGAAGTTTTATAACAGAGAGGAAAGACGACATCAGTGAACGTAGCTGGGTTTATATGCTGGGAGCTCAGCCAGCGCTTGAGCAGTCATCCATGCAACCTCGCCTCCTCAGCAGCTTGCCAAAGCCTAGCTTCTCACTTCTCTGATCCCGAGTAAAATTGGGAAGTTTGTCTATGAAGCCCTCGGATTGCTGGTTTCACCCATATTCTCAATGGAACCTTCTGGTCCCACTCAGACCCTTCTAAGCTCTCAAGAAAACTAATTTCTACTAAAGTGTGATGTTGATAATAGTTTAAATGTCACCTCTTTATCTCTCCTGGGGAGTTGCAATTAAATAGGAATCACAATTCTAAGCTAAACACAGCACATAACATTGTTATTTGTATGATATCTTTTATGAAAGGAAATACATAATTGTATCTGCCTGTATTTGCAAAAATAAGCAATGAAAAGATGAGACAAAAATCTAATAAAAATGGTTACACATATGACAAGAAAGGGAACTGGATGGAAAGGATAGGTAGAAGGTAGAAAGCAATCCCTTCTGAATGTGCTATGCTTTGTGGTTTTGACTTTGGAACAGAGATGTGCTGGAGTCAGGTCACACCAGTGAGCAAGAATCAACTGTTAAATTTTCAAGAAATTTGTGAGCCAATTAGTCAATAACCATTATTAAAAATTAGATTATATAATGTTAGGTAATTAGTGTAAAAATAAAGATAATAAATACTCTAAACTCATCACTTTGTAATTATTTTACTATTATCTACACTACAGAGATTATTATATATCTGCAGTAGAAATATTACATAATGGTATGGTACTGTGCATCTCCTGAACTCTGCACCCAGTGATGTACCTTTGTTAGCTTGAAATTGGTCCTGGTGATATTTACACCACAGAAACGAGCAAAATCAGGGCTTTTATCCCAGAGAGCCAGTTGTTAAATTTTTACCAGCACATTGTTACTTTGGAATCATGTTAATATTTTGCATAATTTAAAAGTAAAAGTAAACTTTAAAAAGAGTAACCATTAAAATAAAAATAAACTAAAATAAACAGCTTTATCAAAGGCATATAATTTAGCTGTCATAACAATATAAAGAAAAATTATTTCACGTGACTTTAAAATATAGTGTTTTGACTGTAAATTCCTACTGGAATATACCCTAAATGGGAAAAAAATGCAATGAATTCTTAATCTGCATTAAATAGTCTTACTGCAAAAAGTAATAATTATATTGTTACTTTGAAACTATTATATATGTCTGGTAGTTTCAAAGTAACAATGTAATTATCACTACTAGGAATAAGACTACTTATATACATGTGTATATAAATAGTTATGTGTGTATATGTATATATATGATAAAACAGATAACTTTCTTATTAGAAACCAAACTTTTTTTAGAATAAAAGACATACAAATATAAAATCAAAAAAGTTAAGTAAAACTCTATGATCTGAAATCTAAATTGTATGTATCATTATGAATTAATGATGTGTTTTTCTTCTTCTATAGTTATTTCCGAGCTCTCTATGGAAAGGCTTAGAAGCAATGACAACCCAAGAGAAAAAAGTAGCTTTAGCACCCAGATTATGGTCTCTAAACATCATTTCCTACCAAAAAAGACTGAGTACTATCTACACAAATAGTTCATTCCATGCTTGGGCCAGGAAATATGCAAGATAAACCTGGGATATTGTGTTTTGTCAGAAAGCAAGGAAGCTATCAAAGACTACTGAAGTAATGTCAAAAAGACTTAAAAACCAATTTGAATTGACTTCTCGGCCACAGATAAAACAGTTTGAACATTAAAAAAAATTAAATATATCAAAACTCATCAAATATATTAAATTCCATGAGCTCTTAATAACTTAAATACATTTTTCAACAGTGAAAATGAGATTTAATAAGACAGGGAGGAAAATCACTAACTGGGGCAGACAGGAGGTGAGTTGGTGAGGACGCTAAGGGCCTCCTCCAACCTCCCCCTGGAGTAGCCCTGTTCTTTGTGGGCTGGGGGCGTGAAGGCAGGTGGACCGGCACCACTCTACCCTCTTTAGCCTTTTGCCGCTGCATCTGCGTGTCTTTCCTCCACGACTAGAATCTCTCCAATTAGATTACCACTTGTTATGAAAGGATATGATGCAGGAACAGCCAGATGGAAGCGAGGCATGGGGCAAGGTAAGAGGATAAGGGGTGGAGCGTGCACGCCTTCTCTAAGTCTGCTACTCTGCCTGAGTCCCCATGTGTTCACCAAGCTGGAAGCTCTTAAACACAATTTTTAGAAGAAACTCCTGATCATCTTTAGGGAATGCTAGTGAAACATAAGTTATGCTGAACACTGGAAAACATTGGAAGAGAGCATTTATTCTTCCCTTTCTTTATGAACCATACATACTATTAGGTAACAAACTACATGATGTGGAAAGAATCTTTTAAAATAATTTCATCTAACAAATACAGAATGAGAGAAGTAAATATCATCAGTTTATAACCCCTAATAAGACAAAGGCTCTAGGACTTGAACATCAGTGGATGCTGAAACAATTAAGTGAAAGGCTGATGGATGAAGACACTGTCCATCAGACAACAAAGGACAGTGTGTCCTCAGAGACAGCAAACTAACGAGCTGAGCCCTACAACTGCCACAGCTTTGACATGACCTTGAGAGAGTTTCCAGGCCACAGTTCAGGGAGCGTGAAGCCAAGCGCATCTTGGTAGATTTCCTGAGTTAAGGAGTAAAAGTTCTTGGTATTATCTCAGTAGTAGAAAATAATTAGCCCCAGACTAAGCACAGCTCTTGTCCTGCCTACAAATCATAAAAAGCGAGACCTGAAAAGATCAAACTGTTTCCAAATAATTTAACTGTGTCTCAGAACAAAGCCCAAGCATATTAATGCGAATTTTAAAATATCCAGCATCCGACAGGGGCAAAATTCACAATGTCTGGCATCAAAAGCAGGCATGCAAAGAAGCAGGAAAATCTGACCCATAACAAGGAGAAAAATCAATCAAAACAGACTCAGAAATGACACAGAAGCTACAATTAGCAGACAAGCACATAAAAGCAGTTTTTGTAACTGTACTCCCTGTGTTCAAAAGTTACATAGAGACATAAAAGGTAATTTTTTTAAAGACCCAAATCAGACTTCTGCACATGAGAACTACAACATCTGAGGTAAAAACAAACAAACAAAAAGCACTGGATGATATCAGATGTAGAGGAGATGCTGCAGAAGAAACGTTTACCGAACTTGAAGAGAGAGTGCCAAAAACTACCTAAAACAAAACACAAAGAGAAAAGGGAACTTTAAAAATGGTCCTTGACCCCTGGTAACCATCAAGGGGGCGGGAAGGGATAAATCGGGTGTTCAAAAATTGTACCTCTTGGGGAGTGATGGAAAGGTTAGCTACTTTGACTGTGATAGTGGTTTCATTGGTATATACATCTATCAAAATTCATCAAAGTGTACATCTGAAATATGTGTTGTTTAATGTACAGGAACCATACCACAATAAAGGTGTTTAAAAAGAGTATTAAAAAAGGGGGGGGGGGATCCTTAGTAAGCTGTGGGACAATTCCAAGTGTCTAACTAATTCAGGTGTAACTGGAGCCCTTGAAGGAGAGAAGAGAGGGGTGGGAAAGAAGAAATGTTCGAAGAAATCACAGCCGCAAATTTCCTAAGCTTGAAGAAGACTATAAACTCTGGTTCCAAAAAACTCAATGTATCCATAAGCACAAGAAAAAAACTACACCAAAGCACATTATTGTCAAGTTGCTGGAAATCAGCAACAAAGGGGGAAATTTTAGAGCAGCCAGAGGGGAGGGAAAAAGGTATGTTACCTACTGAGGAAAAAGGTAAGGGTGACAGCAGTTTTCTTACTGGAAACAAGGTAAACAAGGAGGTGGTGGAGTGACATCTTTACAGTCAAAAACAAAAAACAAACAAACAAACAAACAAACCTCAAAAAACCCTGTCAACCTAGGATTCTATATGCAGCAAAAAATAGTAAATACAGCTGTCATTCTCAAAACTTTACTCACGCCCCTTTGTAAATCCTTCCTCCTGCCAACCCTTGGCAATCCCTCCCCTCAGTCCCCAGGCAATCACTGATCCTTTCTCTGTCACTACTGATCAGTTTACATTCTCTAGGATTTCATATAAAAGGAATTATATAGTATGTATGCTTTTTGTCTTCTTTCACTAGACATTATCTTTTGAGATTTAACCATGTTGCATGTATGAATATTTCATTTCTTTTCATTGATGAGTAGTATTCCATTGTATGAATGTATGTATACATCACAGTTTTTCTATTTGCCTGTTGATGGACACTGAATTGTTTCCAGTTTGGGCTATGACAAATAAAGCTGATATGAACATTCCTCTAGTGACATATGCCTTCCTTTCTTTTGAATAAGCACCTACAAGTGGAATGGCAGCTGTGTATTTAACATTTTATGAAACTATCATGCTACTTTTGAAAACTTCTCAATGACCTGGTGAGGTTGGAAATATTACTCTACTCTTAGAGATGAGGAAATTCAGACTCAGAAATGTGGTGCTGATTTGCACGGTATCATTCTGCCAGTACATGGTAAAACAAACAAACCAAAAAAACTTACTTCTCCCAACCCTACACTTAAAGAAGCTTCCATCAGCCCACTGACATTCCTGAAAGCCTGAAGTCTCATCACTTTTCTTGACAGAATTGATAGATTGTTACTAGAGAATTAGGGGCTTGGAGACCTGCTGTTAGGACAGTGTTTCAAAATTCATCCCATGAAACTTCAGTCTACAAGATGATGTGTGACACATGGTTCCATGACCAAGGAAGTTCAGGAAGGCTGAACCCATTAGCCTCCTCTCGTGTAAATACAACATTCCATTAAAATATAAAGGATACAGGAAATTATTTGGTAACAAAACCCATTTATATTTATTTAATCAAGTACTTCCTAAATATATTTGAACACAGAACTTTTTTTTCTTATCCACAACTTTTAACCACCACAACTATTAAATGTTAACAGAATGTAATAAACTTTACAACAATGAACATGTATTAGAGATGTAATTAACTTTGACAAAATTTGAGTTAGGACTTGCTAGCCAGGATAAGAATACAATCTCCTTTTATCTGGCCCCTCGGGCATCTTGAAAGAAACAAGCAGAGCCCCAAGTCTTAAAGAAGTAAAACTCTTGCACCCAGGCATCAAAGTGAGGTTTCTGCTGCCTAGATATCAGAAAAAATAATTTTATTCTTATACTGAATCAAGACCTTTGGGGGCTTATTAATTTCAAGCTGAGTTACTCTGGCGTTTTGAACTTCACTGGAGGAAAGAAAATCTTTAAGCCAGTTCAGAGTTGATGAACACACTGTCAAGTTGTAAGGACATGTCTTCTCTTGGGTTCCTGTAGATTATGGGGCTTCGACGCAATTAAGTGAAGGAGAAAGCATTAAGAATAATTTGTTGACCTCAATGGCCTTTGTCTGCAGGACCAAATTCTATTAAACACTGTATTTCAGGTTGTTTTTCTGTTTTAGAAACAAGGCACTACATGTTGATTCAGACTGCCCAGGCTGCCTCTTTAACCTGCTACTGTCCGTGTTCTGATTGTGGTTTCTCCCTCAATAAAGGAGTTTGCCCCAAATCAAAATGGAGAGCATTGCAAAATCCAGGAAGAATTAGCTTATCAATTCTTCCTGTCCACTCACACTGTCAATGACTTTCCAGAGTAATGAAGCCTCGGGCATAAGGATGGGAGAAGGCTGCGTAGAAAGAAACTCTCTGAGCACTTACTCTCCATTTGCAGCTTTCAGATCCACCTCTCCTTCTCCTTCCTGCTCTGTGCCCAAGGAGGCTGACCCCCATGGACTTCACCATTCCTGTTCTCCCTCTGGCTTCTGATTGGGATTAACCAATAGGAAATGTCAACAGGATATTACATCCTGGACCCCTTTTGCCACCCCCCGTGCACCCTCCTTGCCTGGCTGTGCTTCGGCTGGGGTTGCCTTCCTCTCCCTGCGGCCACGCTCCAGTCAGGCAATCACCCTCCCTCAGCTCTACAGCTCGGCTCAGGGTCTGGTTCAGTTCACCTCCCCAGTCCTCTTCAGGCGTAGGGATGGTACTGGCTTTCCAGTGCTGCTAGTCCTGGTCGGTTCACCATCCCTTATCTTTTCCTTTGACCCTGATCTCACCTCTGTCATTAGCCCCTTTACTAAACTCCCACCTTCTCTGAGTGTGCCAGCTGCTTCCTGCTGGTATTCTGACACATACTTCTGTTCTGATGTCAAAATGCCTACCATATTTCTCAACATCATGCTACGGTTAAAATGAGACACAGAAGTCTTTCAAATTAGGTGTCCTGTTTTGAAAGGGGAATTTTTTTTTTTTAAATGCAGAAGTTTAACATGACTGAAGGTATCTGATACTAAAATGATGAATCCTTACTTTTCTTTCTCTGTGGGTTTTGGGAAAGTATTTCAGCTCCTTAGATTGGCTGTCAAAAGAGTATCTTGTCTCCTGATTTTTCAAAGTATACTCATGAAAAGTTCTCGGACAGGCTGGCCCCAAATCAGGCCATCTTCTCCCCACATATCCAGGCTTAAGACTCCTCTGGATAAAGGACCACATCCATTTGCTTCCTTTATTTCCAAACACATCTGCTAAACTGGGGAAGTCAAAGGAGCTGGTATTCTGACACTCCACACTGCCTGCCAAATTCCTCTTTTCCATTTCATCTCTATTCTCTTTCCCGCCCCTTTCCATTTCCTATAAAAATGGCTTTTCTTCCTTTTCGCTTTCCCCTTCCCTCTTATTATTTGATGGTCTAAATTCCAAGGCTGTAATTCCATGTAAGGTGTGACACAGTCATGTATGACTGATGGGAGCTAAAGTTCTCAAGTTTGCAAACTTTCCACTTTTAAAAAATTCATCTGAGTGGATTCAAGAAGACTTCCCCAAACAACACAGCTCTCGATCATCTAGAATCCATCATGCTGTTCTGAATGGGAGAAAAAGACGTGGAATTACCACCAACGTATCAGGAATTAAGCGTCACAGGCAGCCTTGCCTGTTTATTACTGATCTACATTTAATAGCCCTGGCCGTTACAAACTTGTGGTGCTTTACTTCTGCACACACAAAAGTTGGTTTTGATTCATTAAAGTCTGAGCATGCCTGTGGGAGTGTCAAATATTTAAATGTCATCTATCAAGCGAGTTGTAGTACAAAAAAGGTTGAGCACAGCTGCTCCAGGGAACAAGCAAGACAAATGCCATTACTGCGGGAAGTCCCTGGTGGAAGCCTTGATATGATTTGAGAGAAACACTCCATTGTTCTAATTCCATTACTATATACATGGATCTTGGGTCCTGTCTCATCTGTTGAAGATCATTTCCCTCTTCAGCCTTTGTTTTTAAAGCCATTTTTTTTCCTGTAGCATGTGAAAAAGCATTCCACACAGGCTAAGGTTGTTAATTAGTCCCATTTTGCTTCATCTTTTACTTTCCCTCAAGTGGAACAAAGTAAATTACCTTACTTTCAATCTTTTGAACTTACCCGTCTAGACTTTATGATGTTGACACATTACAATTGCTTGAACATAATGTGTATGTTGACATTCATTTTTTTCAAGCAAAGAGGAAAATGTAATGTAATGGGCCCCATTATTAAGATGCTGGGCTGTGTCTGCATCCACTGTGCAATGGAAAATGCTGAGATAAGAGAGCCATGTGGTTCCTGCCTTGCAGACTGGGGAGCTGGGCTTGCTGTTGTTGCTGGAGCTTTTTGATTAACACTTCTCTCTCCACCCTTAACTTAAATGGCTTTGACATCACAAAAGAACAGGTGGAGGTGAGGAGCTGGGTGAGGGAAAAGAGAAGTTACAAGTAGGCCAACAGAACTGGTCTTTAGCCTTATTTTGTAGAAACACCTAAGTACATGTCAATCTACAACCTAGAATTAATTTGTTTTTTAATGGTAAATTTTAACAATCCTTAGTGCTTCATTTTCATAGACAGAGCTGTTCTCTTCAGTACGCAAGGGGAAACACCAAGCCCATGTTGAAAAGCAGTCGTGCACGTGGTTTGTAAACCGTGGGTGTGGTCTGTCCTCCCCCGCAGATGACATCAGGCACTGCAGTTCTGACAAGGGATGTGTCAGGGCCTGGCCTGGCTGGCTGCCCTGGGGGCCGGGGCAGAGCCCGTTGGGTAACGGAGGCTCCGCCAGAGAAGGGCCAGCCAGTGGGTCCCAGTGAGCAGCAGACTCAGGGAAGGGTCTAGTGTGGCAGGCAGGACACCATGTCCCGTGGGTCACATTACAGGTTGGAGTTGTGGTTGAGAACAGCAAATCACATCGGAGAGGGCGAGGAGAGCGTGTCCCCACAAGAGCACTGCGATGGGAAATCAGGGAAGGGACAGGTTTAGCAAAGCTACGGAGCAGGCTGGCAGCACAGGGGATACTGTCTTCAGCAGTTCTACAAAATTAGGCCCTAGAGCATCTGGGGAAAAGACAGAGCCAGGCCTAAAGGTACTGGCACCAGGCAAGTGGATCATGTGATAGAACCAAAGAGACCTATTTTCAGAACTGGGTGAAAACTGGGAATTGGGGCTCAGATATGGATCCTGTTATTAATTGGCAAATCACATACTAAGTGAAGTGAGCCAGGAAGAGAAAGAAAAATACCATATGATATCACTCATATGTGGAATCTAAAAAAGAAACAAGACACACACACACACACACACACACACACACACACACACAAATGAACTTATTTACAAAACAGAGACAGACTCAGACACAGAAAGCAAACTCATGGTTACTTATGGTTACCAGGTGGGAAAGGGGGTAGGGAGGGATAAACTGGGAGTTTGGGATTTGTAGATATTACTCTATATAAAGTAGATAAACAACAAGATCCTACTATATTTAGCACAAGGGACCTATATTCAATACCTTGTAATGGCCTATAAGAAAAAAGAATATGAAAAGGAATATATGTATGTATAAATCAATCACTATGCTGTACACTAGAAATTAACACAACATTGTACATCGACTATACCTCAGTAAAAAAAAATTAACAAATAAAGTGGGACATGAGCACAGAGTCAGAGAAGCAGAAAAGCTGGCAATGTGAAATCCAGTTTCAGGATAGAGCTCATTAATCCTTTCTGCTTAAAGTCTGATTTGATCCTGAAAGTAAAGGCTGTGTCTTCAGACCTGCAGAAACTGCTTTCTCAGGGCTGGAAAAAAAAAAAATAAACTTGGCTCCCTGAACTTGCCTATGACACACAGTATTAGTCAGGATTCTTGAAGGCAAGTGATAGAAATTCAATTAAAATTAGCTCTAGGCAATTATAATGAAAGGAATTTACTGGTTCATGAAACTGAAGACAGGGGTGGACAAGGGTGGATCAGGCAGTTATAAACACGGCTGGATCTGAGGCCTCAATCACTGTCTCTCGGGCTCTTCTCCAGCACTCACTTCTACTTTCTGCCTGGTGGTGGGCAGGAAGGTGTTTAACAACTAGGGTCTGAAGAAAAGAAATGCACACATGTATAGACACACAGAAGCTTATTGTAAATTTCACCACTATAAAGGATGTACAGCACAATTTACTACTAATAACAAAATATATAACCCTCTTTATATAAATTCCATACTGCAAATTTATTCTCCTACAATGCTTTTGTTGATTTTTGCCAAGCTCTTATACCTAGAGCCAAATGCAGGGTTACTGAAGAATGAGTGCAGTTCTGGATTGACTGTTAGTTGTTATTTTCATTTACAAGAAAGACGTTATAGACTGAATTGTGTCTCCCACTCTCCATCCTAAACTCATATGTTTGAAGTCTGTTATGCACTGAATGAATCTCTCTAAAAAGCATATGTTGAAGTGTGAACCTCCAATATGGTATTAGGAGGTGAGGCCTTTGAGAGATAACTAAACTTAGATGAGGTCAGACAGGTAGGGTCCCCATGATGGGATCAGTGTTCTTATAAGAAAAGAAAGAGACTAGAGTCCCCCACCCAACTCCTCCACCAAACATGAGGACACAATGAAAAGGTGGCCTCTGCCAGGCAGGCTCTCGTCAGAGCCTGATCATGCTGGCATTCTGATCTCAGACGTCCAGCCTCCAGCACCATGAGACAATAAAGGGTGATTAAGCTACCAGCTTTGTTACTTCCTTGCAAGCAGCCTGAGCAGACTAAGACAAAGCCCTAACTCCCAGTGTGACTGCACTTGGAGATAGGGCCTACACGGAGGTAATGAAAGTAAAATGAGGTCACAATCAATCCTAATCTGATAGGATTGATGCCTTAAAAGAAGAATCTCTCTCTCTCTTTCTTTCTGCAAGCGCACAAAGAAGAGGTCATGTGAGCACATCGTGAGCTGGAGGCTGCCTACAAACCTAGCAAAGAGACCTCAGATGAAGTTTACCTTGCTGGCACGTTGACCCTGGACCTCCCAGCCTCCAGAGCTGTGAGAAATGCATTTCTGTTGTTGAAGCCACCCAGTCTATCGTATCTTGTTAAGGTAGCCCAAGCTGACACAGATAAGAGAGATGAAAGTGAAACAATAAACATGTATGCGGGAACTTCACTCTTTTTACAGAGACTGATTTTGCTGAATCGTTGTAATTTTTGAATACTAGAATAGTATTTCCTCATTTCGTTGTGCGATGTGTAACACAACATCTTTAGACGTGACACACTTCTATGTTTACTCTGTATGATTTAACATTTTCTCTACAACTCTGGAAACAGGATTAGCAAACTCTCCCTGAGACCCCAGTCTGGTGTGTAGCTTGTTTTGTAAATAAAGTTTCATTGGAACACAGCCATGTTCATTTGTTTATGTACTGTCTATACGTGCTTCCACACTGCAGTGGCCTGGGTGAGTCATTCTGACAGACGGTATGGCCTGCAAAGCCTGAAATGTATACTATTTGGTCCTTTGCAGAAAAAGTTGGCTGATCTCTGGTCTAGAAAGTCAATAAAACAAAAATCCAGCCTTGATTTGTAGTGTTTAGCAATTTCTATAGTGTAAATACTCCCAGCCTGGCTAATTTCAACCGACCAGTGTAAATCTCACTGTACACAGAACTGGGAAGAGACGTGCAATGATGCACCATTACCTAGTACTTCCACCGCTCAGAGAACAACAGCCATAAGTAACCCCAGGAGAATAGATAATAATAATATGTAGTCGAATAATTAGGAAACGGTAAGTTTTGAATAGGTATCACCCTTGTTTAATTGTAATTTACTTAATTCTGTTTATATAATTCACTTAAGAATAATGGCTTTAACTACTGGCTCTCAAAATTTTATGCAAATTTCAGAGCTGGCTCCCATAAGTCAGTCTGAGCTGGCTCCAGTACATTACTATCTCTGTTCCACCTGCTGATCTTACTCTCTTCTGCAGGCAACAGGCTCCTTATGGCCAAAAAGTTGGTACCCGGCTGTACACGCCTACATCTTACATCCTCTCATAACAAAGATGAAAAACTCCTAAACCTCAAATGCATAAATCACATGGGTCCCTGGACCAGTCATTCTGGGAGGGACTAGAGGGGGTACAATGATGGATAATCTCACCAGGACCACATGGAATAAGAGAGGGACTGTTTCTTTCTTGTAAAAAGTGGGTCTGGGTGTACAAAAATGGACTAAGTGACTTCCTTGTAGTTCTATTTACCTTATTCCCAAATGCTTTCAAGTTGAAATGAAGTATGAAGAATTAAATGTAACATCTGGATGAGTCGTGTTGAGGACAAAGCACAGCTGAAACAATCACTGCCCTAGATGTGGCCACCGTTATTTTATTAATGCAGACTTAAAATGCGCTGAACATCCACAGTCCTCAGTAAAATGTATTGATTCTTTTAATCTGGTCTATTTGACATTCTTTTCAATGACATTTTTTATGAAATCTGCTCCATTTTCTCCATCATCTGGATTTGAAAAATAAAAAATGACTTTTCTCAGCTCCCATGTGGGAATTTGTATTTCCTTTCTCGGTTGTTATTTATTTCACCCCACTTTATCCACTGTGACATTTTAATCGCTTGATTCTGCTATCTGGTATAATATTCCCACCAGCTTTATTTTGCATATATAATTGTAATTCTTTAGGCTTCTCATGTCTCATCCTAGTCACTATTAAACAATTTTTAATAGAACAGATTCCTTTCAGATACTCCTAGAAGTTTCTTTTCATATTACCATCTATCTGTTAAGTCATTTTCTTTTAAATAAGTATTCAACTACTCAGCCATAAAAAAGAAAAAATAATAATGCCATTTGCAGCAATGTGGATGGATCTGGAGGTTGTCATTCTAAGTGAAGTAAGTCAGGAAGAGAAAGAAAAATACGATATAATATCACTTATATGTGGAATCTAAAAAAAAGGTACAAATAAACTTATTTACAAAACAGAAACAGACTTACAGACACAGAAAACAAACTTGTGGTTATCAGGGCAGGAAGGGGATGGGAAGGGATAAATTGCAGATACTAACTACTAAATATAAAATAGATAAACAAGTTTATACTGCATAGCACAGGGAACTATATTCAATATCTTGTAGTAACATACAATGACAAAGAATATGAAAAGGAATATATGCATATGTATGTATGACTGAAACATTATGCTGTACACCAGAAATTGACACAACATTGCTAGGAAAAAAAATTGAAACCATTACAAATCCAATCCAGGTACCACGACTGTGCATAAGCTCTGTCTTGTGCATAAAGATATCCGGAGGGACCAATGTCATAAGCCAATCATATTTACTTCTTTAAAAAATAGTCTAGAAGAATGATATGCAATTAATATGATTAGGATTTTGTTTCTTGTGAGAAACAAACAGGATTAGCAGTTTACTGATGTTGACTATGTAGGTCACAGTAAGATCTGTTAGGCCCTTTTTTAGAAGATAAAAATCTGTTGCAAAAATGGAAGAGCCCATATAACAACTGCCAAATTTCTTTGAGTAATTCCTTTGTCTAGAGATTGACCTGAATTGAGTTTGATAAAGCACAATGAGGGACCCACCCATTGAAACTGCCTAAGGTGAGTTGACAATGGATGGAGATGACTCAACAGCTCAGAAGTTCTGCCCTGGGGCCCTTAATAAAAGGGGTCAGACACCTCCTTTCCTTGTGGCAATCACTTGACTATGCCCATGGAGTTCTTGTGTGTTTGTGCCTGGTAAGGATCATCATTGGGGGTGGGCGGGGAGTGGTCAAAACAGTATTTTGCTCCATCAGGATATATCTGCTGATTCTTGCTGGTCTTTCAAGATCTTATCACTTTTTTTAGGTGCCCTTCACTCTGTATCCCAGTTTGCATCTTTCCCACATAGCCTTTCAAAACCAGAAGCCCTCAAAGCGCCTGTGTACCTGCATCGGTCTCCATGGCCACCTCCCCGTTCTCCTTCTACTGAAGATCATTTGTAATTGCCTTCTCAGCATTTTGCTTGGTAGAACCTCTCTCTTTTAGTCATATTCCTTCTTGGTCTCAGATGATGGATAAATGTGTACATTTCCTCTGAACATTCTACAAGCTGCTTTCTTAAAGTCCAGGGAAATGCTTAGTCACGCACATCTCCCACTTTGTTACCATTCTGCAATGGGGCCACTTTCCCTCCTGACTCCTGTCACTTCCATACCCCTGACTACTCTCCAGGGTGGCTAGAAGTACAGCCAGTGTATCTTCACTGTTTTCCCTATCCTCTCAGAGGAGAAACTGTCAACACCCTACTCAAGGAATTACTAAATGTTCCTCTTTGGGTAGGATGACGTGTGTAGAAAAATTATGATGCTTTCTAACCCTCTATTACTAAATACAGCTTTGCTGATGTGTCCTTCTGAATTTCATACAGGGTTTTATACCTTCTAGACAGATCTCTTCCATCAGATGCTTTCTTGAACTACTTTTCCCTTCCAAAGCCCTATTCCAGTTGACAGTGTATTCCTCTGGGATTTTGTAACAGCAATGGTGTCGTAATTACTTTTCTTAGTGAAAAGGTCATATTCGTTTTATCTCTTACCTATGCTCTATGAAACTTATTTATCTTTCCATTACCAGCATTAACAAGTGCCTGACACATGACAAAGAATCACTTAATGTGAGATGAATAGAAATAAATAAGTATGAAGCCTTCAATAATTTTTAAGACTCCTCCCCCAGATGTATTTTCTTGAAAATAACTGTGCTCCTTCTTGGCTATTTTCCTTTTCTCCACATGTCGTGGACTTACAGTTATGAGCTTACAGATTCTAGAACTTGTGTTTGCAGCCTGGGGGCTTCCTAGGACTCACAATTCCCTTCTTGCCCTCCCTCAAAGCACAAGAGAGCACTGAGACTCAGCCCTAAAGAGAAAGCCAATGGTGAAATTTCATCATAAAGCACCAAAGAAACAAGATTCCCCTTATTCCTTTAGAGCAAAAAGACTTTACTTTTTTATTTTTCTGCATAATTTGAAGCTGACATATGAGAGATTTGCTTACTTTTCAGAAGGCTATCTTGCATATCTGGGCCTGAAAGAAACAGAAGGGAGGAGGGAAGCAAGAAGTTTGAAGATTCAGAGGTTTTATTCTAAGATCTAAACAAGTCACTGTTGACAGTGTGAAAGAAAAGCCCAGCTGGGCTAACAAGCTAAGTCACAAATCTAAGTGTAACAAGTGACGGATTACTGATCTGAGTTCTGCCGGGCTAACTCGTAAATCTGAAGTTTAGTGTCAGTTTACTGGGCTAACAAGCTAACTGGTAAATCCAAGCTCAACAAGTGTCAGTAATGTGATCTGTTCCGAATTGATAAGCTTCAGTGTACTGATTCCTTGCTTTTTGTTGTTTGAGCCTTATTGGCTAATAGCCCATACTTGTAATTAACCCTACAAAACCTCATGTGCACGTCTTGGAGGTGCTCAGAGCTTCAGAGCAGGAGCCCCTCTGAGCCCGCCGGCGTAATAAATCTGAGTACTCCAACCCTCCGAGTGGTGCTTGTTTCTTGGCTGGCCTGTCATTTCTGTAACAACAGTGTTCCTAAGAGAAAGCTACAAATAACTTAATCATTGAGAACCTGATTGAAGATTCAGAAAGAGCTAATTATTCCCACCTACAAAGAGAAAAATGACATTGCAATGCAGAGGGTAGGACAATGATCACTTTAGGTTTAGAAACGAGGAGATAAGTCAGAAAGGAAACATGGTATTTTAAAATAGGTTAAAGAAGAAAAGGACAGAAAGGAATAGTGGAAATATGGCAAGTGTTTAGTCAGAGGAACATGTTAACAATACTGTTTGTGGCCAGAACACTTTGTTTCTTTCTAGTTCTTCATCGGCAAACAGTATCTTTTAGAATTACATATTTTTACAGACCATGTTCCAGGAAAACATTTGTTCTCAGAGCAAATTACAGGAAATACTGAAAAGGAAATCTCACGAGATTCAGAGTGAACTTCCACATTCTTAAATGAAGAAACATCACCGCGGTGCCCATGCCTAAATTTCCCGTTACTGAGGATGCTGTCTGATTACACTTGTCTTCAACAATTTCCCTCTCCCTGCCTGATGTCCAGGGGTCTTGGCAGAGCCTAATCCTTGGCTTACTGCTCTGCCCCCTTGATGTACTTTCTTTGAAGTCTCACTGTTGCTCACAAAATTTAGCACCCCTTTCTCTACAGGTGGCACCCAAGACTTTATCTCTAGGCCAGACACACACCCACCACTTCCGTCCCTGTGACTGTGATGGTTATTGGGTGTTTCTTACTTCCATGTCGTGTTATGACCTCAGACTCCTCAATCAAACTGGCCTCTTTCCACCCTGCCACAAGGGCTTTCTCCTTGGCAGGTAGGGAGGACACCCAGAGGTTAATTAGTAGACAAGGAGCAGATAGAAGATGTTGCCAAGTGCAGGCAAGGACTTAATTGACTGATGGAAGTATGTTCCATGCAGCTTGAAGATTGCCTTTTCTGGTCTCTTGTCCTGAGCCTTGTGCTATTTTTCCCTCCTCATTCTGACCTGATGGGTTGACTTTTTACTCTAAGGTCTTAACTTTCCCCAGAATCGGGCCATTAGTCTGACCCTGCCTGGTAATTCTTCACTTTGCTTATAAGTCTGTACTGTACCATTAAATAAGGAAAGAGTATATATTATACTTATTTGTATATTAAGAGTATTTCTAGATGGACATATAGGAAATTAGTAAAAACTGTTGCCTATAATGAGAGAACTTAAGTAGTTGGGGCAAGAAGAGAGAGACTTGCTTGTCAATTAAACCCTATTAGATAGAGAGAGCATTTTTTGTTTGTTTGTTTTTACTATTTATATGTATTATGTACTTTAAAAATTAAATGAAAAAGCATGTGCCCTCTGGTCAAATGGCTATCATTTGTTCAATTAAAAAATAATCTAGTGCCTACTGAATGCCAGACTGTTGAATAAGTAAAGAAATAATTATCATATGATTCAGCAATTCTCCTTTTGGGTATCTACCCAGGAGAATTGAAAGAAGGGACTTGGGGACATATTTATACACCTATGTTCCTAGCATTATTCACAACAGCCAAAGGTAGAAGAAACTCAAGTGTCAATCAATGGATGAATGGGTTAAAAAAAAAGTGGTCTATACATATAGTAGAATATTATTCAGCCTTAAAAAGGAAATAATTCTAGGGGGTGGCACAGGAGCAGATATGGCTCAGTGGTAGAGTGCATGATTAGCATGCACGAGGTCCTGGGTTCAAGCCCCAGTACCTCCATTAAAAAACAAAACCACCAGGAAGTAAATTCTGGCATGTGCTATGACATGGATGAAACTGGAAGACATTATGCTAAGTGCAATAATCCGATACAAAGAGACAAACACTGTCTGATTCCACTTACCTGAGGTACCTAGAATAGTCCAATCTCTAGAGACAGAAAGCAGAACGATGCTTGGCAGGGGCTGGGGAGAAGGGGAACTGGGGAGTTATCACATTATGGATATAGAGTTTCAGTTCTGCAAGATAAAGAGTTCTGCAGGTCATGATGGGGGTGCAGCTATGTGACTGTATCTCACACCACCGAACTGTGCACTTAGAAATGTTCAGGATGGTACATTTCATCTGATCTGTATTTTGCCGCTATTTAAAAAAAAAAAGCAATAAGCTAAGTTCAGAGAGTGGAAGAAGGGTGAGGAAAACAAAGTAAGGTGACAGGGCAGAGGATGGGGTGGGTCACACAGAGGAGTCAGAGGACGCTCCAGGGGAGAGAGCATCGGAACACGATGGGGTAATGGAAACAGAGCAGCCCGCGGAAGGTCTGGGGCAGCGTGTCAGGCAGAGCGGGCAGCAGTGGGAAGCCCTCCGGGGCAGGGATGAGCCTTGAGGGCTTGAGGGGTGGCAGGAAGGCAGAGAGAGGCAGGGCGGGCCAGGGCCAGAGCAAGGAGGGGCAGTGAGGGGGAGCATTACCTCCCCAACCCGTCCCTGCTGTCTCTCATAGCCGGCTTTGGATTCCTTATGACCTACTCTCTTCTTCCAAGAAATCAAGATTAAAATGTCTTTCTGATGAGTTTTCCCAAGACTGTAAAAAGTGGGAAAAAGTAGAGGCCTGAGGCCTGGGACGATCCCAAATGTCCAGAAATGCGGGCAGGCTGTGGATTCCAGTTGGACTCAGTTTTGAGTATCAGCAGACCAGCTCTGAGTCCAAGCTCAGATGCTTCTAACTGTGTGACCTTTAGCTTTGCATTTCTGAAGCTCAGTTTCTCTACCTGTTAGAGAGGGTTATACTACTTTATAATACTTTCCTTGCAGGGTTATTGTGAAGATCAAATTAATTATGAATAACTAGTAGTAAACGAATGCTAGTTATACGTCAGTTATTACTATGCTACTGATTTTCCTGTCTTGTCTTACCTTACTTTAGAGCGGTTCTAGCTATTTCTAGGGTTTTCAGAATAAAACTAAAGAACACTTTTAAAAGAAAAGATGTGACAGGCAGCCGTTTGAAGGGTATACAAAGAGGAGGGATGGCATGATATAAAACACTGACTCTAGAAGGGGTGGGCATCTGGAAGGGCAGACCCTGGGGACCACACACCATGGCTTCTATGAAGCCTGTCAGCCTCCCTCTTGTGTCACAGCTTCCTGGGATCACACTGTGTGAAACTTCTCCATTTTTCTGATTTGCTGGTGAAAGAAAAGAGAAAGGCTTAAAAGAAATGAGCTGCCAAGATTTCTTGGGTTTGTTCAGAGGATGAATTTTTCAATGTTCCAAAGAACTTCCTAGATGGAAGGAATTGAGGAACATCAGGATGCATGAACGGAAAAAACTCCTTTTAATTCTGAATATTTTGACTACAGAATAGTAATGTCTTTGGGGTTAGGTAATGCTTTGCCAATCTTTCAGCATACTGCAAACTGTGTTCCCAATTGCTGTATTAGCATCACCTGGATAAGTTTTGAACTTTATACAGCGTGAGCAGGTTTTTGTAAGACACATAGAAGAATAGTATCCATGGAAAAATAGGCTTTGAGCAAAGTGTAGTTGGATAAGGGCAAACATCTTGGGCAAATAATTTGTTCAAAGAGTGCATGTGACAACACATAGCTGACTTTTTTCTTTAACTGAAGTAAAGTTGATTTACAACATTATGTGAGTTTCAGGTGTACAGCAAAGTGATTTGGTTATACATCTATATGTATATATTTAGACTCTTTTTAAAAATTATTTTCCATTATAGGTTATTACAACATATTGAATATAGTTCCCTGTGCTCTACAGTAAGTCCCTGTTGTTTATCTATTTTATATATAGTAATGCATGTATGTTAATTCCAAACTCCTAATTTATCTGCCTCCCCTTTCTTTTTGGTAACCATAAATTTGTTTTCTATGTCTGTGAGTCTGTTTCTGTTTTGTAAATAAGTTCATTTGTACTATTTTTTAGATTCAACATATAAGTGATAGCATATAATACAGTCTTTCTCTGACTTACTTCACTTAGTATGATAATCTCTAGGTGCATTTGTGCTGCAGCAAATAGCTGACTCTTAATTAGAACTAAGTTCCGCAAGGCGCAGACCACGTCTACATTGGTCACTCTTTTATCTCCAGAGTGTGTCAGTGTCGGGCACATAGTAGATTATCAATAATACTCTTTGGAAAAAAAGAAATGAATTAATTAATGAAGTGGGGGTATCAGCGGTTTCTAAGTTTGCCAACTTTAATGAAGAGTGATTTTTCTTCCCGAAGTGGTGGTTTCAATCAGGAATCTATTGAATAAATGCCCTTCATTGCAAAGGATGCTGATTACTTAGACAGACTTCAGCCAGAGAGCTGCCTCGGGGACTGTCGGAGGCGGGAGAGAAAGGAGAGGCCAGGTGCTGTGGGGAAGAGCAATCCTCAAATACTTCAACTCTCTTCAGTCAGAAGAGTTTTCCTTTCATTTGGTTTGCACACTGGGAATATGTGAATTTTTTATTTGAAAAGATTTGGGCCACTAAAATAAAAACATGAAAAAATCTATTCCTTTGCATAGCTGACACCAAATGACTAACTGGACCACAGCAAATAGACACTTAAGAAGAACCTTATAAAATAATGATGAATCAATATATCTATACAGAAAGCTATGCAACACTCCCTAACACTTTCCTACTGCTTCTTGTCTTTGATAAGCTTCCAACTACCCACTCTCTGCTTACGCTGCGGTGCCTTCCAGGCATTTTCTGGACTTTCCTCTACCATTTCTCTTAATTTGTCCTTTCCATCGGAACATTACGTGTCATGAGCTCCCACACCTCGTGTCTGCTGTTAGGTAATGTGAATGATAGGTTAACTAGCCTCAAAAGATGAGCTACTAATCCTAAAACATCTTTACCAGAAAGCCCTTAAGGAGTGGTTCTTCTGAACCTTGGGTCAGAGAAATATGTGGGGCCAAGTAGCTTTTCAGAGCCCTGAGGTCATTTGCGGTGGTCGGTTGCCCAGAGTGTGCAGGGATAGCCTTAAGTGTGAAGCAGCAGTCTTGATGGATTTACACCTCTCTATATCCCCGACCTCTAACCACTCTACCATTGGGAGAAAATGTTCTAATTAGAAAACTTTTGCACAATTACATTCTTTCCTATGAATTAAACCACTCCTTACGTTCTTCCTGTGATAACAGAGTCACTATTAACATTATGATCATTCCTGCCAAGATTATATATAGTTCAGAAAAAAAATGTCTTCATGAAGTTTCCCAGAACAGCAGAATGTTGGCAAGATATCACTGGGAACAATATGAAAATGGTGGGTGGTGGGAGGAGGTGGAGAGAGAATTTTGTAACAAATTCAGTGGAGTCAAAATAATACCCACCAAGCTGCTGAGGTTCTGTGAAGGCTGGAGGATGACCTACCCCAGAGAAATAGTTACAAACACACAAGGCGAAGCCAAATGCAAAGCACGGCCAAGCAGAGGGGGCCGGCTGAGCAGGAAAAACCAGCAACACACAAAGACGCTGAGGCATGAGCTGGTGGAGCTAAATAATAATTAGTGCCTGCATATTGTACAAAGACTTAATGAATATTCCTATGTTACAAAAGAACACCTGCAAGGCATTGCACACTCAACCCTCTAATGACCATGAATTCACGTTGGGCTAGTATAAGAGAAATTGCTCCTGTCATTTGCTCCTAAGGCCGGTTGACAAATGAAAGCTATGTTGACTTTTTTTTTTTCCCTGGCTGGGTTACTTCCCAGGCCTGTTAATCACATTTACCCTTGGAGAGAGCATCCCTAATTGTAAGGTTGTTATAAGTGAGTATTTTTCCATCAGGTTTTCTAGAAATCAGGAGATGTAGATTTGATATTATTTGATAGAACAACAACCAAAACTGAGAATTCCTTCACCTTGTAAGAAATATTTCTTTCCTGACCATTAACATTTATAGGTAGTTAAACAAAAATACATTTAATCATGAATTTGTTTTCAAGCAGAGGGCAGACTTGACCTAGAAATTATTCTATTATTACTTACCATTTAGGCTGAGATTTAAAGGCATCAAAAGCCATATATCTTTAACGTAAGTATTAATACTTGATGAATTATTTAAAAGTTAATATCTTTGTTATTTATTTTATTGTTAATGGCATTTGTTGGCATATATTCATTGACATTTAGCACAATATCTTCAAAAAGTGAGAAAATGGATTCAACGTCAAACATAACTATATTGAACAATAATTTCAAGACATTTTGTCAAATAAAAAATGTAACTATGGCATAAAAAAGCCATGGAGAGTGAAAAGAAAGGAAATTTTGGGAACTATAAATTGACAAATCTCTAGCATTATCTTGAAATAAACATATTATTTTTGTAAAAAAGAAAAGCAACAAAACCAAAAACTAATCGTGTAATCTGTGTAGCTTGAATATTGCACTCTAATTGACACTTTATAGGAATTTTACAATTACACTCTAAACTATTAAACTATTGAGAACAAGGGCTTCTACGAAAAAAATAAATTTTTAATAATATTAGATTGTTTTTAAAAACTGTGATAGAATAATGGTCTCCCAAAGATGTTCATGTCCTAATCTCTGGAACCAACGAATATGTTGCCTATCAATGCAAAGGGACTTTGCAAATATGATTAAGTTAAGGGTCATGAAACGGGGAATTTCTTGGATTATCCAGGTGAGCTTGATGTGATCACGAGGGCCTGTGAAAGAGGGAGGCAAGAGGATAGAAGCCAGGAGAGAACTGAGGACGGGACCAGAAGCTGGAGTGATGAACTTTGAAGATGGAGGAAAGGGTCAAGATCCAAGGGTTGCAGGTGGCATAGAGACAATGGAGAACGCAAGGAAAACAGATTCCCCCCCTGCAGCCTCTGGAAGGAAAACAGCCCTGCTGACATCTTAACTTCAGCCCTGTAAGACTCATTTCAGACTTCTGGGCTCCAGAATTATAAGATGATATATTTGTGTTGATTTAAGCCAATAAATTTGTAGTAATTTGTTACAGCAGCAATAGGAAACTAATACATAAAGCTTAAGAAAAAAACAAATAAAAATGATCTCTTCATTCTGGTCTCCCACTGAGGGTCATCATGAAGATCTGCTGTGTTTGTATTTACTACAATATACATTCACAAACTTGCACATTTCAGAAATGGGACTACACTTGTGACTGCTCTTCATCTAGCTTGAGGTTGGATTTTTCACGTTTTTAAAAAAACTCAAAATTGTGTCACTGACATTTTTCTAAAGCTTGCAGATGAATTTTCACCATTAACTTTTGGCAGAAGAGTGGGGTGGGTGGGCAGTGGGAGAGACAAGTACTATAAAAGAGTTTGTCTTATTGTGGCCAATTCAATTGGTGGATATTTAAGGTGACTTTCCCCCCAACATTTTTCACTACAATAGGCAATATTTGATGAATGTCATTACATATCAACAATGCCTTGAGCCAAGAAGTCCAAATGGAATGCAGTGAAAAACTTCAACTACCACACCAATAGAATTGCTCAACAATTATCCAAGCTGCTACAGTGATATATTTCTACCAGCTTTTTGTTGGTGATCTTTGAGTAATTATTGGCCTCCTCTTTATTTCTTCTTTAATCTGTTTTATGTTTTAGGGTCCCTGTGAGATGTTTGTTTATAAAGTTTTGCATAAACTCCAGGTGTACCAGTCAGGTTTCTCAATAGTAAAAACAGAAACATTTATTATACAGAAAATAATTTAGTCAAAGAATATCGGTAGCTCAAAGAAAGGCCAGTAGAGCTGAAAAACCAGCTTGGAAACTATTCAACTGGCACCCCAGCCATAATCATGTTAACAAACTGGCCCTGCACTGACTTCATTGCTGAGCACTCGTCAACACACTCTATACACTGACACTGAACAAGGATACTGGCCCGACTGTCATCGTCTCCCCTCAACATCCCTCCTCTCCCCTCCCCACCCACAAAACACACATGGCTGCCAGAGCCACTGCCTCCACAGTAGGCCCTCCATGTCACTGCTTCTCTGAGTCACCCACTCCTTTTAAAATCTGGATCAGGCGTATCTCATGGTGAAGCCTATTATGGCCATGACCTTAGATACAAGGGAACTGGGAAAGCGAGCCTTCTGCCTTTCCAACTCCTACAGTAGGAAATAGACTTTTATTCCATTAAGCTTCAAGGTGCAGAAGTCTCTGAAGACAGAAAAGGGTATTCCGATGCCAGGCAGGCAAAAATAATTATGTATGTCTACTATGCACAACAGGGGACCTTCAGCTTCTTGACTTTTTTTTCCAATAGACTGCCTGTGAGTCTTGGTGAAACTGTGCTCTCATCTTTCTCGGGCCAAAATGAGAAGCTATGGTGAGCCAAGGGAATCAAGAAGCACATTTAAGATGGGGGAGACTTTCAGCACTTTCTTTTTTAACATTGATTTATTGCATGTTTCATAGTATGACTCTCTAAAACTTAAGAAGAAACTGCTTATTTACAGATGAAATGATATGCTTTCTTAGATATGCTTCAAAACTGTTTGTAAGGGTATTAGGAGGATGAAGTAGAGATGAAACAACATTGACCATGTGTTGAAAGTGGTTGAAGCTATGTGATGGGAGCTAAGAAATCATTAAACTGTTCTAAGTTTGTATCTATTTGAAAATTTCCATGAAAGAATAAAGAAGAAACTGTGTAAAGTCATACTTATTTAGAGATATATTAATTTCAATCATTCTAGGAAGGCAAAGAAACCTTGAGTGGTTTTCCACTGAAGAGTTCAGTCAGACCATATTCATAGGTACCATCGTATATGTCATGATCTAAGAACCACTTGGCTTCCACTTGGAATATGATAAGATGGGCTGGGTAACCCCATGTCTAATTTTTTCGTATGATTTAAAAAGCAAGTGTATCTTTAGCTTCTGAAGAAAGCAATTACCACAGCTTGGCTTTCTGCCATTCAAATTCATGCCACCAATCTCAAAAATTTGGTCAACATACTGAAGTTTTTCCATTAAAAAAAACAAACCAAAAAACTAGAACTTCCTTTAAAAAACATTATTCACAAAACTCATGGTTTCCTTCATCCATATCTATTTCAATACCCATTCCAAGAATATCAATACCCAAGCAATTGTAATTTCATGCTTTATGTGAAAAATATCCAAGTTTTCTTCTCTTTCAGTTCAGATACTAATGCAAAAAGATCAATTTCTTCCTTGTCACGGTCCTTGTCTTTCTAGCTCAAAGATTTTATGATCTAATCGAGAAATGAACATTCTGTCCTTCTGATTCTGGCTTGAAATTTGACGTACATTTTTATTGGGAGAAAATATTTCATACGTATTGGAGAAGGAAAACAAGTAGTTGAATCCTCTTGCGTTTTCTTTGAAGAGAGAAGGAAATGATTTAATTTGGACAGAGGATAATGCTCATAGGAATTCTGATGAGAAACACTCATCAATGGACAGAGAAGTGAACAGACTTTAAAAATTTCAGTACCATTCCCTGGCTTTATTACGAATATACTTTGCATTTGATTAAGAAGGTGGTAGACAGGGTTGAGAATGTGGGAATGTTTAAAGTAATACTGTCAAAGACTAGGATAAATCTTTAAAACTGTATACAAAAGTTAACAAATAAATAAAGGAGGCAGGAAAAGGACTTACCAAAATAACTTGCAAAAGTAATGTCCCCATGTATGAGTGCCCACAATCCTGTACTGCCAAAGTCAAAATTCCAGGAGGCTCCAGCATACATCAGTTGATCTCTGGAGGAAGGACAGGGAGGATCTGGTTACCCTCTGGTGGGTAGATTTCTCCTTGAGGCTGAACTGGTTTGTACGCAAAAGCAGAGCTGGTAAAAATTATGGAAGCTCAGAATGGGAAAGAAGAGGAAAGAATTTGGAAATGTCACAAGGTGGTAAAGGGGCCATGGAAAACCCCTGCTAATAGTTTAAACTCTGTATTTGAGTTAAAATGTGTCTAAAGGACAAATAGGTGTAAAAAAGGTCAAACTAAAGAATTATGCAGTTCTCTAGATGGGGAGCAGAATAGTGTTAATCCAATCTTGACCTCCAAAACAGACAAAGATGTAGTGCGAAAAATGTCCTGACAGAGAGCATGAGGTTTGGAATCAGAGACATCCAGCTCCGCTGGTTGCTAGTTGGATAATCTTGTGCAAGTTATTCAACCTTTTAATAATCTCAGTTTATTTATCTGTAAAATAGAAAGAGTAATTTTGCCTACAGTGTGTGAAGGTTTTGAAGATTACATATAATAAAGCTCAGAAGACTGCTCAGAGTTAAGGGCTCAGCAGAAATTAGCTACTTTATTCCTATTATTATGATTTCTGGCCTCTGCACTGACTTCTTTCTTGTTCCCTGCCCAAGCCAGACATACTTCTGCTTTGGGGCGTTTGTACAGTATGTTCCCTCTGTTTGTAATTTTTTTCCTTCAGACGTTCCTGTCCACTCTCTCAGATCCTTCACAGTTTTGTTCAAATGTCTTCTGACTGTCCTATTTAAAAATGCAAACAACATTCCATTCTCTTTTCTCATTCTAATCCTTTTTTATCCTATGCTATATTTCTCCATAGGAGTTATCACCTTCTAATGCTGTAAAGTCTATCTATCTCTCTATCTATGACCCATCCACCTAATCTGTCTACCTATATGTTTATTTTTTCCTCACCAGAATGTAAGTCCACAAGGGTAAGATTTTTATCTGATTATTTTTATTGATGTATGCTTTGTATCCAAAAGAAAGCCTGAAACACAGAAGGTGCTATTAAGAGAGGGAGTGCCCAACTTTTTCAAATAATGCTATCATCAAAGTAAAACACTACTCCACCCTCCTTTCCTAGTCTATTGGCCTTCTGGGACTTAATTTTCTTTCAAGTTTGCCCTTGATATTTTTTTTTCCATCAGGAATTGAGCAATGCACTATTCATCCTCTAAACAACCATGCCTCATTCACTCCTCTGGTTGGCTACCATTTTACAAAAACCGTTCACTGCATTTACTGAGCTTCTGAAGTGATTATCAAGCAAAAATGGTTGTTGCTTTTCTCTGGCAAGAGAATTAAGACAAGGTAAGTTGATAGGGACATATCTGTCCATTGTCACCCTCTTCCACTGCCAAGAGAACCTCAACTTTCTAACCCTAGAATCCAAACCACAAAAAAATATAGAGAAAACACACCCTTTTTTAAGGAATTTGGATTAGGTAGAGAAAGGGGGATGGAAGGAGATAAAACACAATTACGGTGCGGCAATAACAATTGCCAGCCATTTTTAGATGGTTTACTGTGTCCCAGAAACTACAGCTAACACTTAAAATATATTATTTTATTTTAAAATCCTCACAACAGACTTATGAGGAAGGAACCATTGGTATCATGATTTTACAGATGAGGAGGTGAATCCTAGAGAACTATAAGCACCCCTGTAAGGTCACACGCCAGCAAGAACCAGGGCCAGGATGCACACCCCAAGCTCTCTGACCAATGAATCTGTGCCCAAGCACTGTGCTATCCTGATGTCTACAGAGGGCAAAAAGGAGACTCAGACGCACCTCAGTAGAGAGCTAAGGGAAGGTACTGCCTCACCACTGACAATTTTAACAATAACAAAAATGTTGATAGTTTTGCAGTCTCGATAATTCATTCATTCTTTCATGAATAGATCCATTCATTATTATTATTCATTGAGACTCAAAGTACAAGGCACAGAGATGGGAGTTGAACAGGCACAAAAACATATTAGACGTGGTCCCTGTCCTCAAGTTGGAGAAATAAAAGACTTAATAAAGGCAATGATGCAAAAGAAATGTTAACAGCTTACTTCATTAGATCAAAGATTGGTGAACTCCTAATGTTTTAGGCTTTGTGGGTCAGGTGGTCCGTGTGGCAGCTACTCAGCTCTGCCATGGGAGTACAAAAGCAGCCCGAGACAATGCCTAATCGAATGAGTACAGCTGTGTTCCCACAAAACTTTACTTATAAAAATGGTTGGGCTGCAGAACACGGTTTGTCAACCCTCCTGTAAGTGAAAATCCTGAGACAATACACGGTACATTTCTGAACAAGCTTCTGAGAGACTAGGTGCTCCAGGAAGTTCTGAGGGGGGAGAACTGGAGTCAGGGAAGAAGTAAAGAGGAGTGTAATAAAGAATAACCTTTGTTTTGTTGGAGGTTTACAGGGACACCATGACCTGCCCACGGGGATGGCTGCAAGAACAAAGCATGCCTGCAGCAGGAAGATTACAACAATCAACCACACCCCTCCCTTATTTTCACTCCCCTTCCCTTATTTTTTGTATAAAAGGAGCCTGTATTCTGACTAGAGCAGGATGGTTCTCCAGGACATTAGTCTGCCATCCTCTAGGTCTGCCGGCTTTCCGAATAAAGTTGCTATTCCTTGCCCCAACACCTCATCTCCCTATTTATTGGCCTGTCGTGCAGCGAGCAGAACAAGTTTGGACTTGGCAACAGGAGGAGACAGAGAAGGACAATCAGGAGACTGCAGTGTCATGGAAGCCCAAGGACAGGGACAGTGGGATTCACTGAGGTCTCGAGGAATGTGAAGACGGCAGGTGGGCCTCAAAGGATGAGTAGGAGTTTTGGAAAATGGAGCATCATGAGGAACCCATCTGTGAGGTTCAGTTGCCCACTGAGCCTTTCTGAGTGGATCTGGAAGGTAAATATTCATGGAGAGGATCATAGTTTTATGTGGAAACAAAGCTGTCATTGGAGAGCCTGCATTAGGAAGTAATGTGAGGAAATGTGGGTGCCAGCCCCTTCCTCCTCTGGGCTGGTAGAAGGGCTTCCTATCGCTCCACCTCAGGCTTTTCTCCACCCACCTGACCATTCATGGAGCTTTCTTTTCCTTGCTGCCTTAGACTAAGTGACAAACATTCCTTTCTCTTCATGTCTGCATCTTAGAGAACAACCAGCTTAACCTATGCTCTGCTTTAGACAATCTATATACACCTACTCCTTCACGTTAGTGGATTTTGTTGCCACACGGTTTTTCCCCCCTTGAATTTTCAATTTCTCTGAAGGAAGACACAGCCAAAATAAATAACACTCCAAGGATTTTTGCTTTTTGTCATTATTTCTTTCCTAAGCAGTTATTTTACACAATTACAGGATGTTAGCACTAGAAAGGCTTCCATGATCATTTAGTTTAACTAATTCACTTTACATTAAAAATAAAAAATGAGGCCTAAATTAGGGGAAGGGACTTACCAAGGCCTCATAATTCTAACCACTTGGGATAGGTTTTTTTTTTTAACTTAAAAAATTTTTTTTTTACTGAGAAATATAATTGTATGCTGAAATACAACTAAAAGGTAAGTATAATAATCATTGAACAGATACATAATCACTAGAGGAAAAATAGAAAATGCCAGGTCTTTCCAAAATACACTCCCATCGATAGCTCTTTTTTGAGGTAACTACCAGTCTGAGTTTTTTTTTAATTGAGGTAAAATATACATAACATAAAGTTAACAATTTTTATCATTTTTAAGCATTCAATTCGGTGTCATTAAGTATATTTACATTGTTGTACAATCATCACCACTACCCATTTCCAGAGCTTTCTCATCACCCCAAACTGAAATTTTGTACCCATTAAACAGTAACTCTTGAGACAATCTTGATTGAGAATTTCCCAGTGCTCACTTTGGCAATGCATATACTAAAATTGGAACAATACAGAGAAGATTAGCATGGCCCCACGCAAGGATGGCACACAAATTCTTGAAGCATATATTTCAAACTATTATATATAAAATAGGTGAATAATAAGGTCCTACAGTATAGCACAAGGAACCATATTCAACATCTTGTAAGAGTCTAGAATGAAAAGTATGTGTGTGTATATATATACATATATATATACACACACACACACACACATGACTGAATCTCTGTGCTGTACACCAGAAACTAACACAACACTGTAAATCAACTATAGTTCAATTAAAAAAAAAAGAATTACCCAGACTTTCTGAGGCTCTAGTTTTTCAAAGATAAAAAGTTTTTCAAAGTAACATAGTGATGTACACATATCAGTTGAAGGGAGAAAGGTGGGAGTAGAAAATTTAAAGTTACCTGAGGCTGCTTTATTTACTTTTATTTTATTTTAGTTTTTTTTGGGGGGGAGTAATTAGGTTTTTATTTATTTATAATGGAGGTACTGGGGATTGAACCCAGGACCTCATGAATGCTAAGCATGCACTCTACCACTGAGCTATACTCTCCCCGAGGCTGTTTTAATAGTTAAAGGATTTTGAATATCAATTATAGCCTTGATAGAGAACTGACGCTGAAACTGATACCGTTTCTATGTTGGGGGTAAAAAAAAAGGAACAGAATCTGAATGCCTAGCACTGGGAAGTGCCAATGAAGTCCCTTTCCAGGAACTCTCTAGAATCAGAACATGCACTGCACAGTTAATTAACCCTCTACCAGCTTTCTCTGTGGGCCCAGTGTTGGAGCCACAATCCTTTAGTAACTGACTCCACACAAGCTACAGCAGAATATGCTCTACAATTTAAAAGCAGAACTGTTAGCCCCAGAGTCTCAACTTTTATCACTCTGAGTGAAGCAACAGAGTGTTCACAACTCCCCCATCGGAGCAGCTTTTCATCACAGATAATAGTGGCTATTTTTCTCTTGCCAAGCACATAAATAATGAAAAATTTTCTCCTACTTACAGAATCTAGGACCAGAGAAAGGCCCAGACAGGAAAGAGGTTAGTGAGAATTCCAGGATGTGCAAGAGAAAAGATCACTCAACTGGGAACTGGTGATACAGGTAGAAGAGGGAGTGGGTGGAGGCAGGTGGAGACTGGCAGCAAATACCCTCTCCTCCTCTCACACTCTTTTCCCCCAGAACATGTGCTTTTGGGGAAAACCTAGTTAGTGAATACCAAGGGCAGCCTGTAACCTGAAAATGAGAATATACAAGTACACAGTCATATTCTTATAATACTATTTGTCTTAGACGTAACTACAGGTAGTTCCGATGAATACAAAGAATCAAAATACCAATCATGTCATTAACATGACAACTCCATTGTGAAACACTTTCCCTCTGCATTAATTAAACCAAGGCTACAAACTTCATCTCTCCTAGGCATAGCTGATCACAGACGACAAAAAAGGAATGCAGTAAATGGATATACTTTACCAGACCCTCAGCACTCCATAAGAAAGCTCAGGATAAATCCTTGCAGGACAGACATCTCATCCCTATTTTTTTTTTTTTTCCTGAGCATAATAATTTGAAATCCTTGTCAACCATTTAAAATATACATGAATAATTTCTTCTAAAACATTCAGAAATCTTTTACTTTTCTTTTTTCACCTTGAACTCATGTTTCTATTTTACTCCATCACTAAATTGCATGCAATACAATATCATTTTATGCTTAAAGCTCTTTACTAAACACTCATCTTAATTCTGTCACAAATATGTGTATATATTAAAATTTTACATTTTGCTATGTAAGCCTTTATTAAATTGTTTTTATTCTAGATTGGGGGGAAAAAAAGGGACTACAAACTTAAAAAGTGGAAGGCCTAAGGCCATTCAAAGACACACCCATTCTGGCTTGAGATACTGTGTCCATCAGTCATGCTATTCTGAGAAACAAAGCATTCTCTTCTCAGATACCCGGGGTCTCAACAGTCTCTAGACTGAAGTAATTTGACTGCATTTGAATGCCTGGAGAAAATGGAAATTCTGTTATATTTTAAAAGGAGTTTCAATTCTTCTGTTTACCTGAAGAAAAGGCCTAGAGTTACCACCTTCTTCATTAGCACTGTTAAATCTCAAAATATTTTTTTGGAAATAAAAAATTCTCTCTACCATTCTCCAGAACCCTCAGTGTCAACCTTACTACCATTACTGAGTCACCATTTCTCCTGTACTGCTAATGTTCCAGCAAACGACAAGTCCCACTGCCTCTGCTTCTTAAAAGATTCTTGCGTCTGTGCTCCTGTTTGTTCCTACGGCCAATAACCCTTTCATTCATCAGACCCATTATAATAACTTCCTGTTTCTTATCTCTTTATTTTTCAGGATTTATCAGTCTCCATTACTAGAGTTTTCTTTCTTTGGGAAAAATAGCCAACCCAAACCCATAATTATATTTTCTTTAAGTCTTTCCATGGAAAGAATTTGTTCTTAAGCATCTTCTCTTACCTCCTCATCTTCCATCATTATCATCATCATCATTATTATCACCTTTCATGTTTTCTATTATCACCTAACATGCTTTCTTCTTTATATGACTCAGACTGTGGCCACTTAGGCTGCCAGAATCCATTTGGAAATACACTTTTTAAATTTGAAGAACTATGGACCCAAGCCCCTTTCTGAGGAGTAAAAGTGGACAACAAAAATCTGGAGAGCAACAGAGGTGCTGGAAGGCATCTACATCGCTAGAATAGGATGTTTTTTTGCAGGCAAAATTATCACCACTTAGCTAACTCAAGATCTAATGGAAAGAGATAGATTTAGTGATATTTAAGAAGATCTCTGTGTCAGAATAAGGTCAGCATGTTTTTAAATTTGGGTTCAAATGATCTACTCTTTCTAATTCATTTTTGCAGTCACGACCTTGACATTGTGGAGCGGTCCTTGCTTACTACTGCCAACAGTGTGACGGCACAAGGCATCCATGACACTACAACGTGATGCAGCAAGAACAACAATGAAGCCACCGTCCACGTGTGTGATGGTCAGGCTTTCAGTGCTCTGGGGCCAGGTCTTTATTTTCCTACAAGCTGTGAGTTTTTGGCAGATAATTTTTATTTCAGGAGGCAGCCAAGTACTAAATGTTGAATTCCATTCTAGACCATGCTTCTCTCTTAACAATCAGAGCATCATTTTCAAATACATAGATAATCACTTTGTTTAAAAACAGAAAGCTGCTCCTGCCATATCCCCTTCGAGTAAAGCCTCAAGATCTTGAACTAGATACAGGGCCCTGATGGCTTGACCGTCTCTACATTCATTGTCTCCTTCCCTCCACTCAGCCCCCCTGGTTTTTTCTGTTCCTCCAACAGGGCAGACCTCAGTGCTCTTGCACACGGCTACTCTTCTTGTCTAACTCTTTTTTTCCTTTTTTTAATTGAAGTATAGTCAGTTTACAATGTTGTGTCAATTTCTGGTGTACAGTATAATAGTTCATATATACATATATTCATTTTCAATATTCTTTTTCATTATAGGTTACTACAAGATATTGAATACAGTTCCCTGTGCTATACAGTAGAGACTTGTTGTTTGTCTATTTTATATATAGTAGTTAGTATCTGCAAATCACAAACTCCCAATTTATCCCTTCCCACCCGCTTCCTCCTCTGGTAACCATAAGTTTGTTTTCTATGTCTGTGAGTTTGATTCTATTTTGTAAATAAGTTTATTTGTCTTTTTTTTTTTTTTTAGATTCCACTTACAAGTGATACCATATGATATTTTTCTTCCTCTTTCTGGCTTACTTCACTTAGACTGACAATCTCCAAGTCCATCCATGTAGCTGCAAATGCAGTTTTAAAAATTCTTTTTTATGGCTGAGCAGTATTTGATTGTATAAATATACCACATCTCTCATGTCTAACTCTTGACCTGGCCAGCATCTACTCAAACTCCAGGTCTCAGCTAAAATATTACTTTTTCAAAGGGGCTTTCTCTGACCCCTCCTTCCCTGATTTGAACTAAGGCACTGTACTTATATGGTCTCATTGTGGCTTGTACTCTTCCTTCAAATTCCTTCACACAAATGGTAACTGTAGAGTCTACAGTATGAGTCCTAGAGCAACATCTGTCTCCCTGCATCAGTCAGAGTTGATCAGAGAAATAGAAGCACCCTGAGTAGTATCAAAAGCAAGATGCATTATAGGGATTAGCCTTTATGCAATTGTGATTGCTCGTGAAGTCTGTTGCCTGGCCTCTGGTGATGGGTCTGAAGTCTCCACATGTCAGCAGGATTAGCAGCAGGAAGAAATTCCAGGCATGAAATGGGAAGACAGAGGACAAACAGTAACCCCCGAGGACAACCAGAACCCATGTTCATCTCATGCTACCTCTGTCCGAGTCTGTTCATGCTGCTATAGCAAAATACCACAGGCTGAGTGGCTTATAAACAATAAAGTTTATTTCTCACAGTTCTGGACTTTGGGAAATCCAAGGTCAAGGTGCCAGCAGACTGGTGAGAGCCCACTTCCTGGTTCATAAATGCCACCTTCTCCCTGTGACCTCACCTGGTGGAAGGCTAGGGACACACTCTGGGGTCTCTTTTATACTCATCATCTCTCAAAGGCTTCAATGCCAGAAACCACCAAGTTGGGGATTAGATTTCAATGTATGAACCTGGAAGGGACACAGTCATTCAGTCTATGGTGACCTCCAACCTTGATGACATGCGAAACATTCAGAAGAAGTTGTTGCCCTTCACCATGGAAATACACATGTATCTGGCCGGAGACTCAAAAAAAAGCTGAAAGAGTAGATGGAGCCGAGTTGCAGGCTGGCTGCTGCCCGATGCCTACAGGTGAGCCAGCAGATGGGTGACAGTGGGCATGAGGACATCAGTGCCGCGTGCCTTATGCTAACTTCCACCCCCCCACACACACACTTTCACCACGATGTTTCTTGTGGCCAACGCTAAACTGGAACTATACACAAAAGGGGATTCTGAGAAACATGGTTCTAGCTTAGCTAAGCTGACACAGCACAAAACCACCCATTCTCTTACTAGTCTATACGTCCCATAGTGGCAGGGGACAGATTCACTTTGTGTCCAGCACCTAGTATAGTTTAAACACACAGTAAGTCCTGAATGAATTATAATTTAAAGGCTGCATTTTTTAAAATGAACAAATTCTACTTTTGTCAATGAACAAAGTGAATATGCTCATTTAAAAAAAGCATCCTTTGAATTCCAACTTCAGAATTTAATTGTAAATTATAATTGTAAAATTGACAAACTTTGAATATGATGTGATTTTAGCAGTGCATTTAATAATTTTAGCCAACATTGGTAGCCTAATAATTGATGTAAACAAATTTGAAACTACCTTAAGTTATTTTTGGATATAAATATAGGAAAGTAAAATTGATTAATTTTAAAGTGTCACTGCTGGCAAGAGGTGGCTATTCCTTTTCTTAATTATGACGTTTACTTTTTTTAAATTTAAACTTAAATTAATTAATTAATTTTTTATTGAGTTATAGTCAGATTACAATGTTGTGTCAATTTCCAGTGTAGAGCACAATTTTTCAGTTATACATGAACATAAATATATTCATTGTCACATTTTTTTTTCGCTGTGAGCTACCACAAGATCTTGTATATATTTCCCTGTGCTATACAGTATAATCTTGTTTATCTATTCTACATATGCCTGTCAGTATTTACAAATTTCAAACTCTGAGTCTATCCTTCCCCACAACCCCGGCAACCACAAGTTTGTATTCTATGTCTATGAGTCTGTTTCTGTTTTGTATTTATGTTCTTTTTTTTTTAGATTCCACATATGAGCGATCTCATGTGGTATTTTTCTTTCTCCTTCTGGCATGACATGTTTACTTCTAAGAAATCAGAAATGACAATTCCCTAGAACATCCTCAAAGATGTAACTGAATGCAAAGAATGAGATTATCTTTAGTCAACTGTTAAAACACCGTTTAGAACTAGCCTAAATGTTGAAAATTAGGAACCTCTGGTGAGAAAGAGGATCAGAGAAACAGAGTGTCTACTAGTCACAGAATTCCTGGGACCTTCCAAGGAGCTGGGGTGTGGAAGGCAGATTGCCTCTCTCTATCTGACTATCAAAATCTCCAAGGATCTGGAAGTCCCCACCAGAGCTGGCTTTCAGCACACTTATCTTTGGCCTTGAAAAGTCAATGTTTATCAGCTCTTGGGTAACAATCATTGCTTAATTGTGCTTTGGTTTGTAGGGCATGTTGAAGCCTGTGAGTGTGCAATTTCCCATGGAGGTAAACTGAAAATACCTACTAAGCAGTGTGTTTGTTTCAGCAACATTTAGTTTCTAAGTTTAGAAAACTTCCCTAATTTTCAATGATGTGCCAGTGAGGAGGAAGGCTGGGATTTATCCAGTCTTCGGCACTTCAAATACTTCATATGTCCATTCAGGCAGGGAAAGATACTTTGGGAAAAGCAACCTAATAATGAACATCGAGTTGTTACATCAGCATTACGCAAGTTTTAAACAGAGAAAGACCCTGGAACATCATCAGCTTCCAAACTGCTATTTATTTAATCATTCATTCATTCCAAAAAAAATTTTTTAAAGTGTCTACTATGCTCAAGGGCAGGTTAGGCCTAGAACTACAGCAGTGAGTTAAACATAAAATCCCCTGCCTTATGGAACTTAAACCCTGGTGAGCGACCCAGTCAGCAAACAGTTTCATTGATAACTATATAACTATAATACGACGTACAGTGAGAGGGCTCACAAAGGGTTCTAATCTAGGCTGCAGTTCAGAGAAGTTCTCCTTGAAGAAATGATAGTTTATTCACTTCTCAGAGACTTAATAAACCAGAGTGGCAACATTAAATGGAAATGCTTAAATGAAAGAGTTAGGCACTACTTTTAACTACATATGTACCTACATACACACACACCCATAAAATAGCCAACTTGCTAAATAAAGTACAAGCCAATTGAATGCAAAATTTGTTAATAGTAATAAAGTAGTACTTATTCCAGAAATACAGTCATGATCAGTAGCAGAAATCTATGTCCTGTCAGTGTTCATCATATGTTTTACATGATAGTTTCACTGGCTATAGAAAAAGCATTCTATGAAAATAAAAATGCTTAGTAAAGTAGGGGAAAAAAGGAAATTCCTTAACCTAACGAGAGAAGGATATTTAAAAAAAATCTTTCAGCAAAAATACTCAACAATATTTCTGTTAAAGTCTGAAGACCACAACTATTTGATACTGCTTTATATGTCCTAGTCAGCGCAGTAAGAAATAAGGAGCATAAGAATTACAGAATGTCAGTCAGGCTACATATTACTCAATCTGTTGTGGTTTGTAAATTTAAAAATTAACCATGTTGTCTACTTCTGAAAGGAAGAGACAAATTTGTCATTATTTGCAAATGATAAGATAATCTTATCAAAATCCAAGTCAAGAAATGGAAAAAAATTATTCGAATGAATAAGATAATCCAGTAGAATTTTTTCAGTAAGATAAAATGTCAACATAAAAGAACTTGGTAGTATTTCTTTCACCAATTTTTTTTATACCAAGTCATTCTCAAGAGCAACAAGATTATAAAACAGCAAGAAATTGATTTTTCAAATGCTAGATATTTATAGAGAAATTCTAAAACTCTTCTGAAAGGCATAATAAGAAAATTTGAATAAATGATTATTTTCAAAGATGAAAGGACAAACTTTTATAAAAATATTTCCTCAAGTTAAGTTATATATTTAATAAGTTCCAATAAAAATTACAAAATGATTTTTTTCTAGCAAATATGACAACCCAATTCAAAAAATTCATGTAAGTTAAAGTACATGAATAGCTAAGGCAATTCTTGAATAGGGAATACAGCAGTTACACATTTCTTAAAAAAGGAAAAGCAACAATCAAAAAGGAAAAAAATGTGGTATATCTGACTATATTAAAATTAAAATGTCTATATAGTTTTAAAAAACTGAATGAAATTCAAGAAGCAACTGATTGGGAAAAGTCTTTTCAGTAATAATAATAATTAGAAAAGGATTCATAATTATATTATATACAGAACTCAAAAGTTAATAGAAAAAAGACAGTTTACAATAGGCAATTCACAAGAGGCAATCTACATGTCTAGTACATTCATGAAATGATGCTCAACCTCATTAATATTGAGAAAACAAATTAAAACAACACTGAGATACTACTTTATCTCATCATAGTAGCAAAATTTCACAGTCTAAAAACATCATTATTGGTCAGGATTTGGAAAAATATATATTCTGCTGTTTGGAAATATAAACTGGCATTGTACGGTAGCATCTAGTCAAATTGAAAATACATATAATCTATAATCCTCTAATTTTACGTATCAGTATACACTGTAGAAATACACATACATGTGCAAAAAAGGAGTAACACCAAGGATGTTCATGGAAGCACTGTTAACATTAGTAAATAAGTGGAAAAAAATGTAATGCCCATCAATAAGGGAATGGATGAATGAAATGGATTACATCCATGCAATCTAATCCTCTGTGACAGTGAAAAAGACCTTTAAGTATCTAAATACAGATATAGACATCAGAGACAATGCTGAAGAAGATAAGACAGAGATTGACACATATAGGATGATGCTGTTTGTGCATATTAACCATACACATATACAAAAGATAACAATCTTACATGTATTTTATGCTTATCTTTTACATACACATAGCATTGAAAAGCACAGCCATATTATGTGTACACAAATATTATGTATACACAAATATTATGTATATATATTTATACATGTAGAGAAAAGTAAAACTGTATGTAAATCTATTTGAGAACAGACTGGAAGACAATAGACAGCACTTCAAATGCACCAGAGGAGAAGGGTGTGGAGAATGGAGGAGGGGGGTTAACTCCAGGGAGAGGGTTTAAGGGAGGTTGACCTCTGCCTGTAGTGGATTATTTCCTAACTAACAAAGAAACAAAAGACTGAGAGTCAGTGAGACAAAATACTGATGATGCTTAATTCAGAATGACTGAATAAGACATTTGTTATGTTACTCTTTGAGTTCTCAAAATTAAGCACAATTTTCAAAATGTAATTATAAATTTCTTCTCACACAATGCAGACATGCAGATCAAATGCCCAAAGTGTCTTTGGGAATTTGCTAAAGGTCTCTGATGAAACAAATGGGGTCATCTTTCTGGTTAGGTATGGAAAGGAAAATAGAAGAGAAAGTCCAAAAACCAAATTCATTGTGGGAATTCTCCAAGTTCTTTTAGAAGGATCTGATTCCCATGGTGGGGGGTTGGAGGGGTCGGTAGGAAGGAGGGAAAAAAAGAGGTGTCAGAAAGGTTATCCGCAGAGATTTCTCCCTACACCCCTGCTGACTCCTCCATCTGGCAGAGAACAGACACAACACACAACAGATGAAACAGGACATGCAAGTCCCTTGACGACTGGGCAAGACACCATTGATAAGGAATATTACATGCATTCTGGGTAAGATGCTAAAAAGGTAAGGTGTGATGATGGAAGAAGGAAAGAATGGAGTCCATCCCTCCAGAAAGTCTCTTGAACTACGGCAGTTCACAGTAACTTCAAGCTCTGAGCAACAGCAGGAGACTACTCAGCCTAGCATCCCTCGTCTGTCTTGATAGGAATTGTAGAGCCTCTCAGAGGCCAAGGGAGGCTCCAGAATATTAAAAAATGATGAAATGATGGGGAGGGTATAGCTCAGTGGTAAAGTGCATAGGCATGAGGTCCTGAGTTCAACCCCCAGGACCTCCATTAAAATAAATACATAAAGAAACCTAATTAACCCCTGCCAAAAAATAAATAAATTTTTAAATGATGAAATAGGAGATAAACTTACAATACTTTTAGTATATGTTAAGTGTTTATAATTAATGATAATTTTTAAACACAAATTATAATAAATGCAAGTATGCTATTCATCACAACTACAAATCATGAAAAATATCAATTCACACTGCACTATGGAAGTCTGTTCCAATGAGGGGACAAAAATGTACAGTTCTATAATGAATATTTTTGTTTCTTAATCCTATTAATATCTCTGTATGTAATACCTCAATAGAAGGCTAAAAACCTACAACTGAGTCCCTTTGTGAACAAGGGACCAGGCCCAAATGGCCTTCCTTTGGCATCCTTCCCCTCTCTCCTTGTTTAAGTTCTACTCACAGAGGATCACTTGAGAGGAATGACCATGTCTTACAAGTCAAGAGGATGAGGGCAACACCAGCAGGACTTTGGTGATAACAGTGGAGGAAAGGCATGCACCATAAGTCAACTGGATGGAAAAGCTGAGTTCAGAAAGGGTAACATAAATCAAGGAGAGGCAGGAAGATGCCAAAAGTCTAGACAGGGAAGATGCTTAGAGCAGAGACTTGTGCCCAGTCTAACTGCTCTGCATAGAGCCTAGTGGCTCATGGAACAATAGTGAGTGAAAAATGGATGGGTGGGCTGAAACCACCTTCTCCACGCAACTCATGGTCTGATCGCCATGTTTTACTCACATTCATTTCTCTAGAGGCTTTATTTCTAAGTCTCAACACCAGTCACGTTTACAGTTATGTTAAGAAACTGCTGAAAATGTGCCACTGGGGGAACGTGCTCAAATACTGTGGTGGCTTCCCCTGTGACCCTTCTGCCTCTGAAAACACACACTGTCATCAAACTAAACTTCTGATTCAAAGTCTGGGGAAGGCAGCAGCAGGGATCAGGTACTTAGGCTAACAGAAGAGGGCCTGGGAAGAGGGAAGGAATTGAAAATTCAGGACAAACAGAGACAAAATCTCAAGCCCGTCTGGGAACTATGCAATGAGGATTTAGGCAGAGGGCACTAGCAGGGGAGGCTAGGGTATGACACTCAGCAAGGTTTCCCTGTATCCCTCCAGCTCAAGGCAGAGCTGGTCCTGAATGTGATGGGCCTCATGTGCAGGTGGAGGAAGAGTGAAATTCCCACAGCTCCCACAAGTGTCCACAACTCTTATGACTCATCCAAAGAGGAACCACGTCACCAGGCCTATCAAAGGTGCTCTAGTAAAATTAAAAAAAAATTTTTTTCTTAAGTGTTATTAAAAGTAAATGGAAAATCTAAAATGTCAGAGCTTACAGGGACTGTTAGACAATCTGTCCAAAGGGCCTTCATGGCCATTTGTCATTTGATAATATTTTCTTCGTCCAGAAACCCAGAATGGTACACTGTTACTGAGAGGAATGGAAGGGCAAGGCCCAGGCATTCCATTCCCAAGAGATAATTTCTACAAGTTAAAACAAAGAGAAAAAGGATGAAAGCATAAGATGTGCTTCAGTCTTGGTCTTTTGCAAGGTCAAGAGAATTGTTGCATGCTTGCTACTTTGTTATCAGAAAGTAGAGGACACTCTCCCTCCAATGCCTCCAAAAGAGAAAGGGAAGTTGCAACTGGATGCCAGCAGTCTGTTGGGAGGTCTGCAACATCAAGGCGGAGAAGAGAGCCCAAGTTATGTCGCCAGCATTTCAATTTGGTGAACCTCTTTCGTCAGCCCCTTTTGACTTGGGTTAGGGTGGACAGAGGAGTAAAAGTGGGAAAGACAGAATAGGAGAAAGAATCTCTAGGCACAAGGAAAGAGGAAGGTCACCTGCAAAACGGGAAACCAAGGTAAATTATATCTGATTACAATTTAATGCAACTTTTAAAAGAGAATAAGCAACTTTGATCAAAATAAAACAAAACAAACAAAGAAACAAAACAAAACAAAAAGATTAAAAAAAAAAATAAAAAAGACAAAAAAAAAAACCAAACCAAAATAAAACAAAACAAAACATAAAAGCAAACTCTTTTAATTAATTTGGAAGAAGTTGTCCCTTGACCTTTGGCTAAAAAGTCCTTTAAAAAACCAGGCAACCCACAAAGGAAGGTTGTTTTTGCAGGGAAAGTTGCTGTATAGTCCCCAGAGTTAGTTGCTAGTCAGGGTTTAACAAAAAAAATCCCCTGAAAGTCTGAAGTTTCTCCCTCTCTGTTGCTTGAGTTGCTTTTATCTGTCGCCAACCCCATTCAGACTAATCAGCATTGAGAGGATTTGGGGATATTTCTGTCTACTAACTTACTCATTTCTAAATTTTAAAAAATCTCATGTACAAAAAATTAAATCAGATAAAGTCCAGTGACAGTAAAAAATTAAGTAACATTTTCTCTAAGATTATCATTTCTTTTAATAGGAAAAATTCCTCAAAAAGCTTTGTTTAAAAAAAAAGTCATAAGGTCTCCTGATCTTTTACTGAGTCACACATTTGTTTTTATGAAGCCATTGAGATCATGTGCTATTTTGAAATCACTAATTCCAAAAATTCTGTGGGAACTCTTCTCCTCCACCCACCCTCCAAAGTGAGTGAGGGCAGAAAGGAAGTAGATGTGATAAAATATAAGTACATTGCTGGACTTCAAATTCAAAGAGGGTTCCAGTTGGAAGAAACTGCACAAATCAATTAGATCAATGGTTTTCAATTCTGGTTGCACAGTAGAATCACCTATTTAATATTACTCCAGCCTTTTATTTCAACTCAGCTTTCTTAAAATGCATCTTTGGTTATTTCTTCTATATCAAATCTTCTCATCTACCCCACTCCCATCCTACCAGCACTGCCAAATTCAGCCATGGGAATACCTATACCTCTTAGAGTTGATTTTCATTCTCTATCATATAGTTTGGGATCAACATCTTTCATCTCTTTATCTTTTCATATGAACTCCTGCAAAGCTTTTAACTCTCTTCTACTTCATGGATTCAAATACTGTAATACTTACTGCTTCTAATATTAACTACTATATATAAAAATAGATAAAATAACAAATTTCTGAATAGCACAGGGAACTATACTCAATATCTTATAATAACCTTTAATGAAAAAGAATATGAAAACGAACATATGCATGCATATGTACAACTGGGATATTATGCTGTACACCAGAAACTGACACATTGTAACTGACTATACTTCAAATAATATTCAAATATTGCTTCTAATGCACAATGTAATTAATAACTATCTGTATTTGTTTTATTATATTTGTTTTCTTTTTAGAGGTTGATGTTTATTGTAAGGTAATTAAAATATTAAAACTTAATGACTATAAAAAGACACAACAGATAATACACAGAAGTCACACATAAGAAAATGTTTAAAGACATATAAAATTACTTAATATTATTTTCTTGAGTGTGAAAGTAGCAAAGACTCTTAAATGTGTAATGCCTAATCAGATAAAATAGGCATTCTCAGGACTTTTGTGTAGGACTATAGATTATTACCACGTTTGAGATAAAATTTGACAATATACATCAGAAGCTTTAAGTACATTCATTTTTAAAACCTAGCATTTATTACAAAAAAAAAAAAAAAAGTCAGCCATCTCAATCTGCATCTCTCTCCTTCCTTCATGATTCTCTGCTCCTTTGTCATCACAGCCATGACTTTGGACAATCTATTAGGAATTTAATAATTGTTTTATGACTTTTTTCTATATATTACATCACCTTTGGGAGTAATGCATATCTTCCAAGTCTTCATCAAATTAGAGTCCCTAATTTCATAGGCTACAAAGTGAGGGTCATAATACTAATGTATGTAATATTGTAACATGCAATAATAATAATACCTACTTTACAGTATTAGGTAAATTAAATGAATTTTTATGTGTAAGACTGGGGTTACCTAGTTAGTTGTAAGATTTCTCTCAGCTCATTCTGTAATTGGAGCCCAAGTTCCTGATTGTCTATGAGGCTGGCATGATATAGCGAGTAGTCTATTTGCAAATGTTCTCACATTAGAGTGAAATAATCAAGTACAAGTCACGTTCTGAGCATGCTCTGCTGCTGGGAGCATGACAGAGACCTTCCAGAGAAGAGAAAATGGAGGAAGGCCAAGGAACAAGGCACAAGGGCTATGACTCTAAAGGGAGACATTGCTCTGTTTCTGCGAGGGGATGCCAGCACCAAAGAGCAGGGAGCAACCAACAGATTGGAGGAATTACCCTCGTGTTGGGGCTGATGTGGTGAAGATTATCCAGGGAAGACAGAACTGCTGAGCTGGGGACTTAGCTGTCCTCCACAAACCATCTCAGTTTTTAGGCATTCTCTTCCCTATGTCATGGACGCTTCCTGGCATTCTAGGTCAGGGCAGATGTGTCCCAACACAAAAGGCCTAGAAAGACACACTGTTCCTGTTCATCCATTCCAAGTCAGCAGCTTTTAACTTAGTTCAGTTGACACAGAGTTGGAATTTTTCAAAAGAAACCACTTGGCAAGTAGAAGAAAAAAAACTCAAAAGCCTCACAGACTGAAAGCACAGAATGGGCTGGATTACAGAGTTTCTCTTAAGATTTTCCTTCCCTCTCTATCTCCCTTTCTCCTTCCCTTCCCTTACTTTTTTACCTTTTTCTTTTCTCACCTAATAAACTTGTTGGGCACTACTGTGCTGGTCAGTAGGACATCAAGGGTAAAGAAGACACAACTTTCTGCCCCGAATTTAGCTCCAGCTGAAGCAAGCGGCGGCTTGACTGCTGCAGCTTAGAGCATACGAAACCCCAGGGCCGTTTCCTAGCTTCAGCCTTAGGTATGCAGAGTCTCATTTCAGCTCATTTTAGTCTAAGCCCTTCTTTTGAGATTCTCAGTATCCATTCTACCTAGCTTACTTTACTGCGACATTTGTGCTGTAGCTCAGCAATGTACTTGCATTTCTCTTAACTGCCACCAGGTGGTGTTTGATGCTGGAGCCATAGTTTATACATTTCACTTATTAAAAAAAAAAAAGAATTTATGGTGAAATCAATTTTGCCTTTACTATAAAAAAAAGTACTTTTAAAATAAAATGTAAAGTGTTTAACCATTCACTAATCACTAGATTTTACATAATCACAGCAAACATTTGTATCCTGCAGTATAATTTGCAAAGTGTGTTCACGTTAATTTTTTATTCTGATGTTTCCAATAGTTTTTTGAAGTCAGTTTGGTGGTGTTTTTATTTGCCACACTTTACAGATGGCCACAATTTATAGGTCACACAGGTACTAAGCAGTAGAATAGGGACGTTAAGACCTGGTCCTCTGACTTAATCTCCAAGCAATTTGTTTAACGCAGTGCTGTAAGGACGCGAACAGAGAAGAAATACTACGTATGTACAGGTCCTCTAAAACACTGAACTAAAGTCCCAGGATTATAAACCTCCACTCAATGATCTTTTATGAAACTGTTGAATTTATGTTCTGGGTTTAGCACTGAACCAGGTAGTATTCACCTGTCTGTTTTGCAGATTTAGATGAAGTGTCAATGGCCATTGTAACCTTCAGTTTCTCTCTCAGCTCAATACAACTGACCCTTGAACAACATTGATTTGAATTGCTCGGGGCCACTTATACTCAGGTTTTTTCCAACAGTAAAGTCTGTAGTACTACACTCTCCATGGTCAGCTGAATCTGTGGATATGGAATCGCAGATAAGAGGAACTCTGTATAAGGAGGGCTGCCTATAAATTATCCAGGGATTTTCCAGCAGAGGGAGAGTTGGCTCCCCAACCCTTTCGTTGTTCAAAGGTAAACTGTACTTCCTTTTTTGGCTTATTTTGTACAATGAGAGACTGCCCCCACTTACTTTATTTCCTTGAACAGTGAGGATCCCTAAACATGACACACATCTAAAATATGTTAACACACGATGGTCTCTTCCTCAGTAAAGAAAAAAAAATCCCTATTAATTCCCTAGTAACCAAGTTGCTACGTTTCTTAGGAAGCTCAGCTATTCTCACCAAATGCTTAAACCTATCTTTTCTTTTTAAAGGATCCAAACCAATTTTTTTCCTTATGGGAAACTTACAGATGATTTTAAAATAATTTTACAAAGCAGTTAAAACATATTTCTTTATGACCATCCACTCATGGATTAACTCATGGCAAGCCAATGAGATTATACCTGAATTTAGGGAAAAAAACAGAATCGTAGTCACAGCAATTCACACTTTTTGAGCACTCACTGGTTAATACACGCTCTGCCAACCATTTAACATTTCTTACAGCTCATTTCATCTTCACAAGACTTTACACAGTGGATACCTTTATCATCTGCATTTTCCAGGTAGAGAAACTGAGGCTTAGAGAAGTTAAGGACTAAGACTAGGGTAAGCAGTGGAGCTGGGATTTCAAGCTGGCTCTGCCAGAACACAGATCTAGGTCCACCTGATTTTACATGTGCTCATCTTCAGGTCTCCTTGGCTTGAGGATAAGCCAACCTGATTCTTTATTCTTCTAGCTAATTGATAAACATCCCTATTGCTCTCCTTTTGAATTCTCAATCATCACCACTCTACCTGTGAATGCTACTTTTAGCAGAGAAAATCTGTGCAAGACAACTCAGGGGAAGTGGGGTCTGATGGACTTGTACTAATGACCTGCTCTATAATGCCGGGCTCTGGGGCAGTTCTGATGTCAAGGATTTATCCCCTGTATTCCCATAATCATAGGAAATGGGTGAGAAGGACACCTCATGACAGAAAGAAATCCTATGCCTATTAGCCTTTACTCCCCATTTCTCCTCCTCTAACTTAAAAAAGAAAAGGGGAGCTACCAGGATACAGTATAGCTCACAGAGTCTCATGAAGAGCTGAACCACCAGGCTCAGGAGGGGCAGGAAATACAGGAGCCCTGGGATTCTGAGCAGAAGAAACAGATGGACTTTTTCTTCACAGAAAAAGTGAAGGTCAGTTGATGCTCAGCACTCACCTTTCCCTGTGTGTCTCTGCTCAGGTGTCAAATTCCAGAGAAGGAAATTCAAAAGGGTCTAGACTGACTTTGGTGTGTATCCCCTCTGACTCTGACCACCAGGGGAACTCCGGTCAGGAATGCCACTCAGAACAAACAAACAAGCAAACGACAACAACAAAAACCCAGGTGTCCAGAGGACGAGTGGTCTGGGGGAAGCAGTTTCAGCAAAGATGCCATATTGCGTCAGGGAGTGAATGGGAGGTGAGAACATACAGACAGTACACGAAGCCTTACCCTTTATAACAAGGCTGTGCAAAGGCAACAAGAAGTGAACTGGCAATGTGTGGGGTAGGGGTAGAAAAGGTTTTTCATGTGTTGGTTTGTCTTTAAGATATGGTGCCCTTGAACATACTTGTAGGCTGAGAGACATGGGAGACAAAAATAAAAGTAATGGATGGAGCAAGTTACTGAAGAAGGTAGCTGAGGCTACCACTGGGAGGGAGCACAGGAGGAGAGCTTACCTTTGAAAAGTAGGAGGCACACTTTTCCAAGTAGAGGGAGGTTTTCAGGGTAAGGGGAAAGGAGAGATTTTTAAACCAACAGGCCTCTCTTTCTTGGTGAAATATGAGACAAAATGACCTTCAGCTTGAGGCTCTAGAGAGGACTTGAGGTGGATGGTGAACGCCTGTGTCCAGTTCACTAAGGACAGCAGAGCAGGGGAGAGATCCAGCTAAGCTTGAAACCACAGATTGCTTATTTTTCCTATTTTTCCATTTTCTTCCTTTTGCCTGCCTTTTTGACATGTTAACGCTTGTTGTTCTCTCTTCCAAAGGGTGAACAAAGGAGGAAAGTGGAAACTGGAAACCAAATGTCACAGGTCACGCTGGATGGCCACACCTTAAAATTTCTGCTCAAACTTTAGTGGGAATAGAGAATAGGGTTGGGGACCAAAATGGGTTGTTAGATTACCATTGGACTATGTCATCCTTTCTTCTCCATCATGATCCTTAGACCATGGGTGTTGGTTTGTATTACCACTCTCTAGGACTTGGAGCCTCTGGTTCAGAGGATAAGACAAGAGAAGAGTATGGCATGTCCTCTTGGAGGTAACTTTATCACACAAGGATGCACTACATTGGCAGTAATTTAAGTACTTGGTACTGCCGAGGCAGGAAGGCAGTTTATATCACTTCAGGGCAGAGTTGTCCAACAGGCAAACAAAAATGGCATAAAGTCCATAGCTAACTTCTACTACTGCAAAGGGCATCCTTGACAAGACAAAAGATCTGTTGATTTCAGCCAGATGAGCCTGGGTGAGATGTCAAACAAGATTTGCTTCCTTTGAGAATGTCAACTGGTGCAGCCACTATGGAGAATGATATGGTGCTTCCTTAAAAAACTAAAAATAGAGTTACCATATGATCCAGCAATCCCACTCCTGGGCATATACCCAGAAAAGACAAAAACTCTAATTCGAAAAGATACATACTACCACTTCCGAATTGTGTGCCATTGGGCAAATTACTTACTCTCTCAGATCCTATTTCTTCATAAATCAAAGAGTATTACATTAAACATGCAGATAGAAGCCATTCCCTAGTGATCCTGGCCCATGTTAGGTGCACAGCAAATGTTGGAAAAAATGGATTATGATACCTAGTTCGATTAAAAGTTCCAGGTGGGGTCACTCTTAGAATCATCTAAAAGATACCTATGAAATTCCTCTGTGGATACGATGCAATACAAATTCAAAGTATAAAGCAGTTAGCCTCTTCATCAGGAAAAATCAGCACCACCACCAACAAAAATAACAAATAATAAACAAACAAAAAATCTACAAGCATTTAGCAATTCATAAAAACAGGTCTGTTCTCCTAAAGACAAAGGATGAGATTCAAGTTGACAATGACATTATTTTTTGATAAAGCAATGAAAGTAAATACAAAAAAAAAATGCAAACACCCCCATCAAACACCACTTTGACTGCATCAAAACCACTTTCACAAACCCTCCAAACTCCGCATTCCATTCCCACCCGTTCTGCTCTCCTTTCACTAATGACTCCCTGTGAAAACTCAGCTCCAGTGAACTTGACTCATCAGCCTGTCTCCCCAGTTCTGCATTCTTGCTAGTGTCATGCCATCTCTCTAGCATTCCTTATCCTGTCTCTAGACAGCCCTACTGGTTTCCTCGTCCTTCAAGTCTTGATCAAATCTCACCTCCTGGGTAAAGCCTTCCTTGTCCATAACGCCTCAGAGCGACCATTCTCTCCTGCAAAACCCCATGGGGACTTCTCTTCTGCAGAGCTATTCTGGCCAGCTAGAGTGGGCATTGGGCATCCTTGTAGGCTGCCCAGCCTCTGAACCCTTTTCCTACTTTGGAGGACACAGTGCCTGCCTCCTGCTGTGGAAGCTGAAGATGGCTGGACACTCTCCCAGCCTCCCATTCAGTTAAGACAAGGGCACAAGACAGAGTCTGAGCCAATCAGATGCACTCACCACACTTCGAAGGGGAAGCCAGTGGGGGTGAAGAAGCTGTTACTGTGACGTACTCAAGCAAAGCCAGGTGATGCTTGGGAGACAGCTGCGTTCTGTTTCCCCAGTCAGTGATGGCAGCAGCGCCAGCAGAGGTGGCGGCTGCACACACTGACCTGTCTGTGGTGGCAGTGGCAGGGTCTTCACCAAACTAGCTCCATGGTAGGACTGGGGGCATGGTTCACAGTTGATAATCTCCAAGCCTTATTCTCCAGCTTTGCTAGAGGTTTGGGCCTAAGAATAGGAGACTTCAGCATAGTATAAAACAGGAAACGGCTTTAAATGGAATACAAGGCCTCTCTGGGAATTGCTCACTGCTTGTCTTTCTCCTTAGACTCTTGTTTCCAGGCACATTCATAGACTTTCTCCTTAGGTCTCTGCCCACAGAGGAATTGGTGGCGACACTTCTGGACATTGCAATGCGTAGGGGCTAACGCTGACATTTGGGATGGGGACAGAGATTCTAAGATAGTCTCACACCATGAAGAATTGTCTGGCATCTCACGCCACTTTCAGATGTCCCCTGGACATGCATGTAGGTAAAAATACACCCTGTTATCTGAACCTAGAATCTGACTCCAATTTAAATATAAAAACAACATATTTGAGACTTTTTCAGGGATGCTTGCATTTGGCTTGGAACTTTGCCAAGACTTGCTCACTATTTCGGGACATCATATCAGGATGGCGAGGTTGCTCAATGCAACACAGAAAGGTTCACAGTGCAATCGTCCCCACTGCGTTTGCTGGATTTCTTGATTAGTGCAGGCATCTGACTCCACTGCGGATTTTCCAGTGCCCTCTTGGCCAAGCATTTGCATACTGAATACATATTTTTATGTATTTCATAAATTTCTTCCTTTTTATTCCTCCTTTATACTATAGTTAGGGACGTATATTGGATTTTTATAAGAGATTATTTGAATTTCATTTCAGGATAGTTAAGGTGGCAGTCTAAATTACTTATTATAAAAATGAGATATTTGATCAAAAAGAGTGGCAAACCATGGCCCTAAGGCCCTGTCTTATTTTCCCACAATCTTCTAGCCTAGTTCCCCCACCCCCACCACCCGTTTGTTACAAAAGATCTACTGGTGTAGAATTTAGAATGCTGTTCAGTTTTTTTAGATGACATACTCTTCTTCCTGGTATATACACAAACACCTTTAGAAAATGGCTCCATTCTTGCTAAACTACAACCATAACATCTCGGGCTGATACTGGTTGAAGGTCTAATGACCCATTTCAAATGCTGATAAAAGGGTGGTGGAAGAAGCTTTAAAACTAGCAGGCTCCTGGGAGCTCGATTCTGTAGGCACTTAATTGGATGTAAAGGGCATATGGAAACCTAATACACGCCCTACTCTTAACCACCCCATGGGGGAATCAACTTTCCCTTTAACACTGGATCTTTGAAAGAACTTGAATATACATTAGCATGAGATTTGAAAAAAAGAAGTTGAGTTATATCTTACTTTTCTGTTACCAACCATTAAATTCCATTGGTGAACATTTGAGCAGAGGGAGCTACCTGGCAGTCACCTTGCGGTGGGACCACACAGAGACACCTCCGGACAAGGTGGCTTCAGTCAGGGCTGAGTGCAGATTTCAGATAAAGCCCTCTTCCAGCCAACAGTGCCCAGAAGCTTCCTTACCTGCTTCAGGTCTTCTCTTGAATGGTAATAACTGTGAGGCTGATATTCCAGGGAGAATGTTTCTTGACATTAAAAAAAAACCAAAACCCAATTTCTGGGCCTCATCATATTCTACCAGTAGCCTCTCAGCTGTGATGCTCTTGGTCCTACAAGTTTTTCCTGGAAACCAAAGGGCATCAGTGAAATGGCTTTTCAAAAGCTTACTGTCTCAGAGACAGAGGCAGCGTCTGAGGGTTCTCTGCATTGAATCCACCTGTACGTCCTGCGAGACCTACATGTACTTAAAAGGCGAGCTCTGATTTTAAAGAAGACGGCGTTTTAATCACTTGGAAAGTGTATGAATTTCTGAACTGTATGTATGTATGATTTCCAAAATCAACAGCATGAGACTTTGTATGATTCAAGAAATCCTCAACAGAAGGTCCCGGGGAGTGACCCAAAGTGTTCCAGATTGTTTAACCTGGAGGTGACAATATATACAAAAGTGAACTGTGAAGTCCGACACAATTGGAAAAAGAAGTATTTCAGGATGTATCACAGCCACCTAGGAAATAAGTTAGTACAAAATCACAAACAGTGCAATCAACGTACTGTGAAGCTATATTCCCACATTGTAACAACTACGCACTGAAAAAAAGAAAACAAACTGGGCATTTTCTTAAGACATTAATTGACAACTGATTTTTTAATGGATTTTACCTGCTTGATTTTTTGAGTCAATCAGACATAACCTGAGTGGCCAATACAGGTAATTTTTTTTTTGCCAATATGCCACTTTTATATGTTAGAATGTTTGCTCAAGATGTGTTTCAAGTGTGTAAGCCATACCAGAGAGCTTTAAAGAATCCTTTTACACCATGTCAATGATTGCTCTATTATTTTCAGATGGTTGAGTCACTGGGCAACCTCTCATCATTGTCTGTTTATCTCGTTTTCTGTTTTTGAAATGCTTACCAGAAAGTGATGTGGGGCTCTGCCGGTCTTTTGTTTTCCTAGCTCCCAGAGCAATCTCTTTTTCTTGTCAGTTTCATAACTTTGTCCTCAGGGCTGTTTTTCAGCTCTCTGAGCAACGTGCAGTGCCCAAGACTATACTGTGGGAAGATGACTTTCGCTTGGTGAGAACTACCCACGCCTTGATGTGGTGCAGATTCCTCCCTTCCAGGAATTCAGTAAGGTGCCGTAACTTGTTCTCTTGACTCACACTTTGACACAAACATTTATTATGCATGATATTTGGGGATGTTGGGAAAGACAAAGGAGAGTTCATCTCATTTCCTGACCTCGAGAAACTTACTTTACACTAAATACGAAGGAAATGACATGGGGACTGCATAGTCCAATAGACTAGCCACTACTTACTGATGACTGGGCATTTGGCTAGTTCAAATTGAGAACTAGCTGAACTAGCATCCAGCACAAGAGTCAACGCAAAAAAAAAATGCAAAGCATCTCATTAATGATATTTCTATTGATTACATGTGATATGACAATATTTTGGATATACTGGATTAAATAAAGTATATAATGAATTTCCCACTTCTGCTTACTTTTTTAACGTGGCTACTATAAAATGTAAAGTTACATACGTGGCTTACTGTATTTCTTTCGGCCAGCCATACTATAGAAGTTTAAAGAGGAGTGAAGAATACACCCTGTGTGTGCGTGTGTGTGTCAGGGGTGGTCGGGGGACAGATGGAGGGGCAGGTGGTGAGCAGAAAACCATGCAAGAGGAGGTGACACTGGAGCTGGGTCTCGAAGTAGCCTTTGCACTTGGCTGATGGGGAAGTAACCTCAGCCAGCGGCACTAATGGGCAAGGCATGGCCTTTGGGTCTCAGCTACTCTTCTTAGAAGTTGTTTGACTCTATAACTCAGTTTCCATAAGAAAAACTTGGGGCTTGTGATGCCTATCTCAAAGATTGACTGTGATGAGGATTCTAATGAGGTAATGTGTACAAAGGAATGAGTATAGTGCTTAGAACAACAACAAAAAAGCACTCACTAGATGGTATCTACATTTACTAGTATGTAGAACAGCAGTAGGATTAAAGGATTAAAGGTCGTTAAAATGACATTTAACCCAAAAACCATGTCCTCAGCTACCATGCCAGAGACAATACCAGTAAAGTCTTGATTCTCTGTTCAAATCATTGCTTGTAAAACAATTGTTTGTAATCTGAAAGAACTGCAAATTTTACGCAACGCATCTTCAGGAGCAGAGAGGAAAAACAAGGATACATTTTCCAGTTAATTTTCACTGTCCTTACACTGTTACTGACTTTATAATACTTTATAACCTTTTTGTGTGTGGGGGGGGGGTAAAAAGATTAGAGGTATAAAGCGGCCATTGTCTTTCCTTTTCCTGTTGATTTTTTCAGTCATTGGAAACTCAACGAGAATGTGCAATGATTCACATCTATTTTCATCAAAATTATGGATGGCTCTTAAAACTAGAGCAAATTCTGAGGATGATGGAGTTGTAATTACCTTAGTGAAGCAGAACAAGCTTGGAGTATCTCCAAGTTTCCATTAAAGCAGTCCTTACAAAAAGGCTTTAGACAGTCTGATACCTCTCTGAAATATTTCAAGAACCTGATATTAGACCCGCACATGACAGATTACTTGGCGAGTTACTGACCAGAGACGTCATTGTAATTACACACAGAAGCTAGCTTCTCTTAAAGATTGGGGCTGTCTACAGGATGGTGTGCCAACCACTGTGTGTGCTGAGGGCTCAGATATGACAGCGACCCTAACACATCTATTCTCTCTCCCATTCTGAGATTCTGGCTCCAGGAATTTTAAGAGGACCTTTTACCTCTTAGACGGGTAAAACCAAATCTTCACATGCCTTTATTCAAGTGCAACCCCACAGACTTCTGCTTCTAATGTGGGTTACTCATCAATTTCAACTTCTCTTTCCCCTGGTTATGTGTTAAGACATTCAGAAGAGGATACTGAGAGCCCTCATTCACCTCAAATTTTTCCTTAGTAATTGCCTTTTTTGTTATAATAACAGTGTCTAACATTATCGAGCATTTGCTGCTGTGCTAAGCATTGTACTATTTCTTTTAGTCCTTATAACATCACCAGGGATTACATACCATTACCTCTTAGTTTAGTTAGGTATCTATTGTTGCACAACAAATCACCACAAAATGTAAGGGCTTATGAAAACGATAATCATTTATCATCTCTTATGGTTTCTGTGGGTCAAGGATTCAGACAGAACATGATGAGTCTGACTTATCTCTGCACCAAGAGGTCTGGAGTCTCAGCTGGAGGACTTAAACACCGAGCCCTAGAATCATCTGAAGGGTCGTTCATTCCCATGTCGAGCAGTTAATGCTGGCTGTCAGCTGGGGGGGGTGTCTAGGGGGGGACGTCGATTGGGACACCCACATGTGACCTCTCCATGTGGCCTGGGCTCCCTCACATCATGGTGACTGGGTTCCAAAGGCAGAGAAAGAGAGCGCCAGGCGTGAAAGCCTATTGCCTGTTATAACTTAGCTGGAAGTCCTGTCACTTCTGCCACATTCTTTTCGTTGAGGCAGTTCAGTTCAGCCCTGATTCAAGGGAAGAAAACATAGATCCCATTTTTTTTAAAGTTGTACCATCCAGCGGTTTTTATGATACTCAAAGCACTGTGCAACCATCACCAAAATCTCAGTTTAGAACATTTTCTTCATCTAAAAAGAAATGCTGAATGCATCAGCAGTCACTCCCCACATCCCTTCCCACCGGCTCCCAGCCCCAGGCAACCACTAATCTACTTTCCGTTTTTGTGCATTTGCCTATCCCGGACATCATTTCATGCAAGTAGAACCCTAGAATGTGTGGTCATTTGTGACTGACTTCTTTCATTTAGTATAAGATTTTAAGGTTCATCTTTTGATGAAAGAACATCAATGTCACTTCAAGAGAACAGCATGTGGCTTGAAATACACATTGGTGCAGCCATATCTGGAAAACACAATCTGCCACACATCTATAATTCACAGATAAAAACCAGAGGCTTAAAGAGGGTGGTTACATTGCTTATGATTACACAACTAGTAAAAAGAGAAGTCAAGATAGAAATCTGCTGATTTCCAGAATCCATTCTTTTAAAAAATCACTATGCTATGCTATCTCTCACCCTAAATTCTTTCTGGCTTTAAATTTAAAAAATACTAATGCATTAAAAATAATCTATTAAAAAATAAGTATTTATTTATTCAAATAGCGTGCCAGAGATTTCATAAAACTGGAGCCAAGGATGGTAAGATGAGGTGACAATACTTTTAACGTCCAAGTTACAAGAGCTCAGCAATTCTTGACCTCAGTCTTCCCAGAAATGTTTCGATTTCTTCCCCACTATTTCTATAGGTCCTAAAGATGCTCACCAACCCAGCTGTCCTCCAGGCCACTACACAACAGTTATCACGTTCTGTGTTTCTTCTGCCAATGGTTGGACTTCTTGAGAACATCAGTGACAACAGGGCTAGGTCTTCTTGCTCCAGTAGCTGCTGGGGAAGCCCGAGGGGAGGTGGTCTTGCAAAGAAGTGGGAACAATAACTCTGTCCCCACTCTGGGTCACACTCTTTTCTTGTCACTGGGCAGGGGAGCAGCACTGTCCTTCCCAGAGAGTGACAGGGTTCCACAAAAGCTATTCCTTCAACTTCACCACTACATCATTCTCATTTTCCTGCCATCGAGGCTAATAAAACAAAGCCAAACAGCTCACATCATATGGCTCCCAACCCCAGTGCTATCTAGGACCAGCAGTAATTCAGGCTGGATCTCCAAACTCACTCCTACAAGGGTTAGAAATATTTATTTTTTCCTTTCCATGAAAACACTGCAACAAAGTCTACAGGCAGAAGCTCAACTCAGTAATACACCCCAAACACAAACTCTGACTTTGTGGGCTAAACAGGGGTCTTCTAATTCTTGGTGACCTCCTGGTTTCTGGCAGAAATGGGTAGATTTTTACTTTGCATTTGTATGTCTCAAAGAGTTGGTGAAGTAGTTTTCCCAAAACAAATAGGGGTTAACTCCGAAACAAATTCTCTGCTCAAAGCTGTGAAAAAACATTTTCCCAGGCTTCTTTCCACTCCAACAGGGTATCAAGGTCACATTTTGGTCAGTTACAGTATGCTTTGCAAGAAGGAATAATTCTTTCTAAGACATAGTCTAAAAGACAGGAGCCCTAGAGGGAGTAGGAGGTTTACGGTCCCCAGCTGGCCTTCCCTGTAAGGTATTAAGGTAGCAGGAGTCACAGAAGCAGCAGTAGTGGTAGTAGCAATGAAGAAAAAGAAGAGAACGGGGAGGAGGAGAGGCAGGAGGGGACAAGTAACCAGCACTGAATTCTTACGAAGTGCTGGCTGGGCACTGTGCTAAATGTGTTCATCTGGTTCTTCCAATAGGTCTAAGAGATAAATACTATTATGTATTATGAATGTAGAAATAGCCCATTTTTCTCAGATGAGGAAACTTAGGTTTAAAGATGTAGGGAATTGTCCAACTTCATAGAGCTTGTAAGAGATGAAGCTGGGATTTATACCCAAGTGTTCTGACTCCTGAACTCTTAATTCTTATAAATTGTTTCCCATCCTAAATTAGCTGTTAGCTGTTGTTTGCCTAAGAAATCCAATTAGACCAAACTTTATTAAATATCTGCTATATGAAAAACCAAACCTAAACCAAACCAAACCAAACCCACTAGGCCCTTGGGCGATAGAGATAAAGAACCGGTTCTGCCCTGAGGGAGCCCATGGTTTAAGAGAGAAGACTCGGTGGGAGGGCTCTCAGGTTCAACGTTAAGCCCAAGTAGGAAGGATTTACTCCAATTCTGATGGATGGGGAAAATTACAGTTTTGAGAGGGGAAATGAGTTTAGAAATACAATTTTGATGGGTAGAGAAGAAAGGGGAAGGCATTCTTTACAAGGAAATAATATAAAGAAGGGGGGAAAAGTCTGCTAAAATACATGTGTGAGGGAAGAAGGTTGGATTGGCAGGGGATGAGTGCAAAGTTAAAATGGTTTGGGCGAGAGCCTCGAAAGAAGGACTGGGAAAGAGAGGTGGGTGGCCAACTGTGATGGGCCCTGCTTACCCACAGAGGAGTCCGGCTTTGTCCTCTGGACGAGGAGAGCCACGCGGAGGCTCTTGCACAGAGCGGTGGCAGGTTGTGTGGGTTTTTCAGATACCAGGCAGCTCCTGTGACTCCTTGTGTTATTGCAGGTGCTCCAGGCCTGGCAGGTTCACGGATTTGGGCAGACTGAAGAACACTCGCCGAGCCATAGGTATCGTTGCCTTTATTGCGGCGAGGAGTACACAGGCTTCTATGGCGGCGGAAACTCCCGCCCGCCTTACACGCCAAAACAAGCAATTCCGGAATATGGCCAACTATGACCTGTGGGCTGCCCAGTGCGCCTGCGTAGCGCAAGTCGTCGTTACATAACAACGCAGGCGTGCTGCGCATGCGGGATAATGTAGCTGCGTCACTGGGCGCTGGATGTCCGGCGAGGGAGCCTGACTGACTCCATTTTTCCCTACGCTCCTCTGACGGATGAATCTTCTGGATCCAGCTGGTTGCGGCAGCCCAAAGGGAAGGTCAGATGCGTTGGACGTAAGTCTGTGGACACCTTGCATTTCATCTCCAGGTTTTATTTTGCTTCCTTGAGTTGGGTTTTTATGGCTTTGTCTTTCACTTGGGTCTCGTGTCACTTAGAGATTTTCTAAAGGTGCAGGAAAAGAAAGGCTGAGGTTTGTGCTTAAATTCTCAACCAGAGGCCAAATGTTGACCATTGGCAGTCATTCCCAGAGAGGGCAGAGTTTTGCAAGGGGGAAGAATGTGTGTGAGAGGAGAGCAAATCCACCCCTTGCCTGAAGGTGACCTGGCGAAAGATGGCAGGATGGGAGAGGTGGTATTCACCATTAGGGCCCTTTCCCTTTTCATGTTTTCGATAGCGTGTGTTCATATTTTTATTTTTAGCCTGAAATAACTGAAACAAATTCCCCTTATCTGAAACTTGAGACATAAAGTTTTCCTAAATGATTTGGTATTCCTTTTTGATACTGAAAAGAGGTCTTCTTCACTGAGATCCACAAAGAGTTGAGTTAATTAGTATTTCTAAGGATGGTCTGCGGTCCAGTCCTGAAAATTGATGCCTGCCCTGACTGTATTGTCTCTTTACCTTGGCTAACCTTGGAAGGCCTGAGGAAATGACTATGCTTCTTACTAGATTGGAACAGATGAAATCAAATCTTGCAAGGAGATAGAGCAGCTTTTTTGACTCATTGAAAATTTCTTTTTTCAGAGGGGAGGTAATTAGGTTTATTTACTTATTTATTTTCAATGGAGGTATCGGGTATTGAACACAGGACCTTGTGCATGCTAAGCACGTACTCTACCACTGAGCTACACCCTCCCCCGAAAATTTCTTTTTTCAAACTGATTACAATTTACAACTGGTCTATGGCAGGGAGGGTAGAGCTCAGTGGCAGAGTGCATGCTTAGCATGCACGAGGTCCTAGGTTTAGTCGAGGTAGAAAGACAGTGACAAACTGGTAGATAAGTAAACCCACAAGATTTCAGATGGCCATGAATGATGGGAAGACCACAAATGGGGGGATGTGATACAGTGACCAGGCAGCAACTTCAGGTTGTGTGGACAGAACTGGTTACCAGAGGAAGTGATATCTGACCTCAAGATAGGCACCTGAATTTATAGCTTTTTTTGTTTCCCTTCACTATATGGAGTTACCTGATTCAAGAATTAATTCCACGAGAAACAACAGTTACCTGGATAACACTCAAGTTTATTTCTTAAGATAAATAGCCTTGCATTTGGTTAGTTTTCTCTCAGCTGCAACCAATATCTTCTGAGGGCATCTGATTTTTTCCTTTTCTGGAAAGGGCAGGCAGCTAGGGGGTAAAGGGTTAGGGCTTGGCTGACTGTTTTTGGTGGTCAGAGCTTAGAATTACCTGGTGTTAATTAAGCCCTTTCCTCCCTTTCATTTTTATTTCTATAAAGTTTTGGAGTTTTTTTCCTAGAAGAATTTTTTTTTTTAATTGAAGTACAGTCAGTTCACAATGTTGTGTCAATCTGTGGTGTTTTATGTGAGGGGTGATGACATCACTGAAGCTAATTTTGCAAACCAATGAAAATTTGTCCTATTGTTTTATTGTGCCATCCAAAAATCTTCCCCTCTTTGGCCATTGCTGTCACCAAGGAGTAGAAGAAATACCTTCAAAGTGGGTGTTTACTCAGAACTGAGCAGCCCACTGCTATTTAAAGATCGAGGGCATTTCTGAGCTTTCCATAAGGGAATAATTAAACCACTGCAGGTAACAAAGAATTAATTTTGAGGGATATTAAGCACCCTTAATTAGCACATTTGAGTTTCATTTCCCCACAGGGAAAATATTCTCATGGCACCTTGCCATGTCAGAGCTTCTAAAATTTCTCCTTGAACTTAGAGCTGAAGTCCATTTTACAATGCAAATGAGGGCTGCAAAAACCTTTAAGCCGAATCATTCATAAGCATTTAGGAAGCTCCAGGGCTTCTGGATTTTGTTAATAATTCTAAGGCAATCACTGGGGAGGCCTTCTGAAAAATATATAGCTGGTGAATTCAGAGTACCTAAATCTTCTGATAACCCAGACCTGGGCAGATTTTTGAAAGCTTGTTTTTTCCCCCTAAATCCTGATTATGCTGCATTTTAATTGTATTTTAAAGTTTAAGTGAATTTAGTGATCATAAAAATGCGAGACAAATAGAAGCATCTCAGCCTAGACACATCCATCACATGGAGTTGATTGCTGACAGAATCACATGCAGTTAGAACAGCAGAAGGTATTACAGTTTATTGCTCTCAAATTCAATTAAATGAGATCAATTGATTCCTTGGAATATTTATGACATGATTCTCCTATCTAGGTATTTATGCTGCACTGATTTTAATTTAACAACAAAAGAGGGCTGGTCTGTTTGGTTATTATGTAGATTTACATATTTTTTAATTTTAGGGGAAAGACTTTTAAAAATTATGTGTATTTTCCTATCATAAGCATGTCGAATTTTAATTAATATATGTTAATGATTGCCAGGTAAAGATTGTTTTAGACTTGGACACAAACATTTGCCTTAGATGCACTTCTGAAAGGAAAACTAAATGATGAACAATTATTGCAGGGAAGGTTACCTTTGAAATTCTACCGTTCTTCTTGGATCCTCACATGAGAATGAACTTAAACTCTAACAACTAATGAGGGAAAGGAAGAACACAGTCAGTTGTGGTAGTATCGGTTCTCAAATAGTATATAACAGAGTGACTTCTGCTGTCTAATTTCCCACTGTTAAAAACAGCACAGAAAAATGTTCAAAATGCTGGGGAGGGAAGCTGGTAACTAACAGACACTGCCCATATAACCATGTGGCCTAAGTCCTTTGATTTTGTTTTCTGTTGGGGTCCTGCAGGCAGCTAGCAACATATTCTGACAAAGCCCTTTGAATACATTAGGATTTGGGATAGGGTGAGGCAAGAAGTGATTTATTTCTTTGGACTTGCAGATTTCTTTCTAACTTTTGCATGTGCTTCTGTCTGACAGTAATTACCTCCTGCTTTTTCCTTTACTTTTCCATTTTTTTCTTCACTCCTTCCTTCTCCCCTGTAAGAGCAGAAGTTTAGGACGGAAGAGGTCCTAAAATATCAGTGTATTGCTGAATGTCTTCCTCCAACTGCAGAAGCTTCTGAGGGCAAGGCAGATTCTGCCTTTGTCCCTGCCCTTGTCTCCTTAGTGTGTTATGTTAGCTTTGAAATCTTAAAGGGAACTTAGTGGACATCAATTTCTAAGGCAGTTTTAGACAGGAACACCTTGTCCAACATTTCTAACAGGTAGACCCTCTGCCTGAACACTTCCCATGATAGGAAGTTCACTGCTTGATGAGGCTGCTGATTTATCTTTGGCCAGCTTTGCACATTTCTTCTAGAGATAAAATTAGCCTTACAGATATTTAAGCCAATGGTCCAAAGTTCTGCTCTCTAGATCCACACAAATCAAGTCAGATCTCCCCCACTTGACAGCCCTTCCAGTATTGGAACACACATATCAGGGCTTCCAATAATCTTTTTCCCTCTGGTTTCTGCCATGGTTCCCAGGGTGACTGGACTAGAGGTATCCTCATAGACTACACTTGCTCCTAACACTTGACTCAAATTCCAGTTTCTTGACCTCCTGGGATTCAAAATCCATCTCTACAATTTCTCAAATTCTTTCAGCTTCTAGCCTCCAGCTTTGTTTGTAAAAGCTGCTTGTATCAAAACTTCGTCTCTTTATGAGTTTCTACAAAATGTCACTGGTTTTAAGTTTGGTTTGTGTCTAACATGTCTCTGCAGCTTAGCAGCAAGAACAGCACGGGGAATCACACAGCAGCGGGCAGGGGCTTCGGAGGCCCCCGTCCACTCCCCTCTCTTGTTACACCATCCTCACTCTCTCTGCTGAGTAAAAGCTAATTCTACTCATCTCAGAAGTGAAGGCCTACCGTTCTCAGATGTGCAAGGCTCAGCCTGCCTTGAAGGTAGATTATCTCAGCAGATTCTGTCTTCCTTCCCTGAAACAATGAACTTTTTCACTACATGACTACAACACATGATACTAACAGTAACCACCTCCGCTTAACTGTTAAACAGTTTACATTATCCCATGTAAATCTTACTTTAACCCCATGTGGTAAATAGTATTATTCCCTTTGTATGTGTGAAGAAACTGAGCTTTCAAGACATTAAGTAATTAAATAATTTTTCTAAAACAAAATAGGCTATTATTGGCAAAGCTAGCACTTAAATCTACATTTTTTAATACTCCAAAGTTAGTGCCCTTAACATGTATATGAAATGTCTCCTCAAGATTTCCCTACCCCTCACCATCTTGAGTGTTACACTCTGCAGAAATTCCGTTTTTTGTTTTTGTTTTTTTTTTTTTACAAAAAAAGTATTCCTTTAAAAATATAGCCTTCTAAATAAATGCAGTCCTTTAGGTGTGAAACAAGGGAGTGATCAAAGATTGTAAATCTCGCCAACAGGTGTGTTTGAACTTGCTCATTCATTATTTCTAATAAACAAGCAAAGCAAAACAAAAAAAGGAGAGGAGAAGGAAAAGGAGAATTTGCAGGGCTGTGTCATTTCCAGGCCATTCCTTTTCCCTTTCACCTGGTCTGTTCCATTTGTTTTGTTACCTGCCTGGCTTCCTAAAGACATCTGAGTTTGCAGTCCCTACTTTTTATAAGATGCATATTCTTTCCGTCCATCTTGGACTTGATAGTTACAGAGCAACTCAATAGGCCTGTTCCTACAGGAGCAGGTTCATAGGAACTCCTAACCCTGCTGTGGGATGAGTATGAACTGCCTGCCCTCTAAAACTACTCTTTTACCAAGCAGCTTAGCTCATCAGTGTACCACCCAGCTTCTACATCTAACGTGGCCTTTCTGTTCTCTTCTTGTCTTCACATTTTAAATTTTATTCAGGAAGCCGTATGCTGTAAGGTCATTCACATTCTGTGGAATTCATGAAGATCATAGCGTTTAAACTTCAAGTATTTCTTTTTTTTTTCTGTATCTGCACCACTGACAAATGATTCCCATGATGCCTACCTGTTAAACAGTTTTTTCAGGGATATCTGGTCACTCTTTTTTAACATCTAAATTGAAAGAAGCACTGAATTGTCCATCAATTACTAAGCAAGTGGTTGATCATTCTGTGGGCAAGTTAAATTTTTTTTATTGCTGTTGTTCACAGAGGCAAAGAATGCCTGGGTGACACGGAATTTCAGTCCAACATACTCCTTATGCCTTTCTGAGGAAGTGACTAGTCAAGTACACAGTGCTGTGTTTTGTTCATGATAATGTGACTGGACATGAATCTTGTCCCTGAGTTCTAGGTCCATCTAGCCAACATTAAAATGCTATCCCAATTTTACAGATGTGAAACCGAAGAGATTCTGCGGGAATCCTCAAGCTAATGTTTTCATTAAAGCATTTTCTGATAGTCCTAGGGGTGCTGAAGGAAATAGGTCTGTTTGTTAAGTAGTGAGCTCCCTGTCACCTGAGACGTTTAATCACAGTTTGGAAGGGCACAGAGAGCGAACTGTACTCATTAACATATAAGGGCACTTCCAGCCCTGAAATTCTGTTTCTATAAAAAGTCAATGATTTCAAGCACTATTTTAGGTTACTTATTCCTCCCATAAATTAACCAGATGATTGGTTGAGTTCTCTGTTTCTGTTTGGTTATACAAACCTTTGCATAGTGGAAAGTGGACCTTAAGCTTTACGGCTGATATATCAGATGCCCTTCCCCCAATATGCTATTCATCTGTCTGTACATATGGAAAACACCATCGTGGCTGACTACACCTAGGTGAGCATATCTACTGCCAACTAAAAATTGGCACTTGCCACCTGCCTCTACAAGGACTGGATCATGTTGGCACTTGCCATCTACCTTTGCTTGGATTAAATCACGAGCTGCTGCCGCTACTGACCTCCAACACTCCCTGAAAAGAGTGCAGGGTGGAGATCAGCCATGAGGCCCTCTGTGCTCTGGGAAAACTGGCAGAACAGGCCTTCAGATAGATATTTTCAGGAGAAGATTTTATGAGCCCAAATTCTTGCGTCTTCTCATATCTAGAAAATCACTAAAATCTGTAAAGGTGACATCTGCCTCTCGTGACTAGCAGCAAGCCTATGCCTAAACGTGTGCTTGACTGCACGTCCCCTCCTCACTGAAATCATATATAATACTGAGTTCCCCCTGCCTCTTTGGAGCAGTTCCTCAGAGCTATCTACCTGAGATGCTTTCTCTCGGGCTATAGTCCTCATTTTGCCCCCAATAAAACTCGACCCACAACTCTCACATTGTGTGATTTTATTTCAGTCAACACTATAAAGTTAGAGATATGTAACTAAGGTGAATGTAATCCCTAACTAGACAGCCCACAATCAGATAACTCAGTTGTTTCTCATGTTTCTTCATTAGTTTTGCTACAACACATAAATGGCTTGCTTAAAATTTTAGTGGGATGCTGACCAAACATTAGTAGGTTAATGAAAATTGCAAGGGGGGAAAATTAACACTTAAATAGATTTTGATTATTAGAGAGAAGATGGAAAATCTAGCCAGTGATTTGGCTTAGCTAGGAAAACAAGGGTAATTGATGGTTGTCAGTATCAGAAAAGGTTTTCCAGAGATAGAAACTGTCAAGGTAGAGGAGGGAAGAGAAAGATCTTCAGACCTCCAACACTTTGACGTGGTTTTAAGAAAGACTTTGAGCCTGGAAGGGAGCCGTCCCACTGGAGAATTTGCAGCAAATCGTGTCTATTCAATTCCTGTCCAGGTTCAACACCTGAGCTTAGTCTGTCTTCAATGCTGTGAATTAAACACTCATGTCCTTTCCTTAAGATGGCAGATGCTGGGTTTTCTGCATTGCCATTATGATTTGCATCCTGTGGGGATGAATTCTGCCTACTTCTTGCTCAATGTCCTCCCTAAATACTGTATAAATGAAAACCCAGGAGATTGCTACCTGGACAGAGAAAATAGAGTGTAGGTTTAACATAGTTTTGCCAACGACAGCAAGAAAGTTACATATTCATGCGAAATTACTGCAGAAATAAAAGTTGGCAATATTTCTGTAATATTCCCAGTGGGAACCAGCTTCCTTTAAAATCAACAAATTAAGTGTTTGAACTGAATGCTTCCTTCTAACATTGTGCTGTGTTTTAAGCCATAAATAATTTTATTTGTATATTTCTTAAAACCTACAATAAGTGAGCGTGTATTGTGTACCAGACATCACATGATACAATTACTTACACACTATTTTCATAGATAAAATATTCTTTTCACTAAAATAAGTAGGAGTGATCCTTTGGCTCATATTAAAGGCCATTTGTAATCTGGCTTCTCAACTACACTGTTAATTGGCCCTCAGCAAATCTTCCTCACTTTTTCCTTTGCTCATGCCTTTTTAAAAACCACTCATTCTTTAAAGTCTGATTCCATTTCTGCCTCTTCCTCAAAGCTTTCCTTGACCTCTTCAACACAGAATGTCTCCTTCCTCCTTTGAGCTGGAAACCCTTGTTACCTGCAATATTTGGGCACTTTTCACCTATTGTCCGGTGTCATGTTGAGTGGTCCTGGTGTGTATTGCTATCTGGCTTTTTATTTAAGCACAAGTAGATTTTGTTTTCTTTCTGTTGGACAAATACTATAATTTTGTGTTATGCAACTCAGAGTGGAAATTCACCTAAACGTCTGGCTGTTCTCGTGTATCTAAGAAGGAGACAAATGTATGTAGAAGGATTAAGATCTGGGTGTATGCCTAGGAATGAGAAATAATGCTAAAATTTGTTGATATTCCTCAGTTGCCTGGAAAACAGAAGGTGTATTCTTGTATTCATTTAATGCTCAGGACCCAAAACATGCTTTCCTCACATGCAGTGTAGGCAGTATCACCTCCCCCCTACTCCCAATAGAAACTTTGCTCTCTTGTATCTTGTATATTTACAAGCCAACTATTGGTTTTCTTACTGAGCTACAAATATGCCTGAGGAATAAATTGTATTTTGGCTTCCTGGGGCAACAGTTAGAAGTCTCTTCTGCACAGGTATATAGTGGCCTCCTTGGGAGGTATGCTATGCTTTGTCTTTCTGTGACCAACCTTCCCCAGGGCCTGAACTGAGCGTCTCTTTTATCTATCCATGTGATAAAGCAAGGGGGCCAGCAGCTTCTGAGTCGAAATCCTAGCGTCCAAGTGTACAGAGAAAGAAAGCCTTGACCCATGCCCCAATACCTGAAGAAGGACTTTCACGCCTATCGTGGGCCAGGGGTCCATTTCTACACCAATGCAATGTGGTCAGATGTGGAAAGTGATTTTACTCTACTGTATTTCTGGGGTAGTCATTTGGATGGAGTGTGGTAGGAAGGAGTGTTGCCTGTAGGAGATTGGCTGGACAGATAAAGGAGTAGGGGTTTGTTACATGGGGCCTGTGTATGGAGGTGAAGAGTTTACAAGCCCTTTCCCATGTTATCTCATGTGAGCCTCATGACAGCCAGGTGGCAAGGCGAGATGGATACTATAGGTACACGACTTATGTGGGAGGGCGTTAACGTGCTCTTAGAAACTAAATGACTAGTGTAAGATTCTCATAGAAGAAGTAAATTCTCTTTCTACTGTCCCAACAAAAGCTATCTTTCGAAGTTTTCCTGAAATCGCAGCACTTTCTCAAAGTTGCTGAAGAGGAGAGCGACACTATCTTAGTTTGGCTTCTTTAAAAAAAAAAGAGCATTTCCAGGGAGGTGTAATTTCAGGGAGGCAGGAATGAAAGGAAAGGAGAGGGAGACTGAGAAAGAGAGAGAGAAAGACCAAGGGAATTACTGATCTGGCCGTCATTCTGAAATAAGCGGAATGCTTTGTATCACAGGACATTTTCAGAGAGGCTGTTTGAAGCTACTGTGTGTGTCCCGGAGGCAGGGGAGGGAAAATAATGAAAGTTGATCCACTGGCTTCCAATGCCCAGGGTCAAAGTTCAGGCCCCGGGGCATTAAGTCACCAACACTTCCTCTTGTGTATGTATGGGGACACAGCAGGACTTTTGGGATAGCAGGGAAGGCAATGTATTATCAGGTCATACGTAAGAGTGACACAAGGGACCAGGGGCAGCCGTGAAAGGGGTCTGCCTGGCCCAGGAGGCCAGGATCCACCATGATATGACCTTTTCCCACAAAGGTGGCAAGAGACCTTAATAGACCTCCTCTCTGTGGCTTACAAGAATGCAGTTGGGGCCATCTTCCTGGAAGGTCACCAGTAACAATGAGCAGATGACCACATGGCCTCAAGTGGGGATGGTGACAGCTACTCCCTGCTGAAGACTCACCTCCAGGACACCTCCCCTACCCCAGCCTAGAATTGATCAATCCCCTCTTTATGTCCACACTGTTCTTCACCTGAGGATATAAACATTTAACACAATAATTTATTCAGATTTTATTCCTCTCCTAGAGAAGACTTTTGTGAGGTTGGAGTAGTGCTGAATCATTAATTCAGTAGTTTATTGAGTACCTACTGTGTGCTGGGCACTATTTTAAGTGCTTGGGATAAAACTGCAATAGACACAAATCTTTAACTTTTGAAAGCTTACATTTTAGTGTGTCTATGGGGAGACCAATAAAGAAAAAAATGAAAAACATATTGTGTTAGGTGATGATAAATGCTTTGGAGGAAAACAAAGCAAGAAAGTTGACTAGGAAGAGCTGGAATGGGGAGTGAGGGTTATAGATTAACTAGGGTGGCCAGGGAAGGCTTTACCAAGTGAGTGACATTATAGAAAGAGCAGACATGGATATTTGGGGGTGAAAGTTCCAGAGATAGAGAAAAGCATGTAGGGTGTTTTGGAAGGGCAGAGAGGCCAGTGTGACCAAAACAGAGTAAGGAAGAGGGAGATGAAAGAGGAGAGTAGGTGAGGTCAGAGAGTTAACAGGGAGTATACATCTTTGGACATTGAAATGACTTTGACTAAAATGAGTATCACCTCACACCAGTCAGAATGGCCATCATTTAAAAAGTCCACAAACAATAAATGCTGGAGAGGGTGTAGAGAAAAGGGAACCCTCCTACACTGTTGGTGTGAATGTCATTTGGTGCAGCCATTATGGAAAACAGTATGGAGAGTCTTCAAAAAACTAAAAATAGACTTAACCATATGATTCAGCAATCTCACTTTTGAGCATACATCCAGAGAAAATTAAAAAAGATACATACACCCCATTGTTCACAGCAGCATTATTTACAATATCCAAGACATGGAAACAATCCAAATGCCCATCAACAGATAACTGGATAAAGAAGTTGGGGTATATTTATACAATGGAATACTACTCAGCCATAAACAAGAATAAAAGAATGCTATTTGCAGTAACATGGATGAACTTGGAGATCATCATTCTAAGTGAAGTAAGCCAGACAGAGGAAGAAAAATATCATATGATATCACTTATATGTGGAATGTAAACAAAAAGACACAAATGAACTTATTTATAAAACAGAAACAGACTCATAGATAAAACGAACTTACGGTTACCAGGGGGAAAAGGGAATGGGAAGGGATAAATTGCAGATACTAACTACTATATATAAAATAGATAAACAAATTTCTACTGTATACCACAGGGAACTATGTTTAGTATCTTGTAGTAATCTATAATGAAAAAGAATATGAAAAGGAATATATGTGTGTGTGTGTGTGTGTGTGTGTGTGTATATATGACTGAAACATTATGCTGTTATACCAGAAGTTGACACAACATTGTAAACTGACCATACTTTCAATTAAAAAAAAAAGAAAAAAGAAAGAAATGATTTTGGCTTCCACTTGGGGAGAGATGGCTAAGCAGTATGGCTTTAAGCACAGAAGTGATCTTATTACATTTCAACAGGATCACACATGCTGAGACTAGACTGCAGAGGGACAAGAGTCCCTAATGGGGTATCCTTAATGGGGTAGCTCAAGAGAAAAACATTGGTTGTTTGGACCAAGATGGTAGCAGAAGAGGTGGTGAGAGGTGGTGTGATTCTGGTTTAAAGATGGAGCCGACAGGATATGTGATGAATTATAAAGGAGAGAGTTACAGAAGAGAAAAGGAAAAAAAGATGACTCTACGTTTTTGACCTGAACCAAGAACACAGGAGGGAAGAGAATTAGGGGGAAGATTAGTATTTTGGACAGGAAATGGCTGTTAGGCATCCAAGTGGAGTTGTTGACTCAACAGTGCATTTAGGAGTCTGAAGTTCAAGGAATAGCTCATGGCTAGAGATACAAATTTGGGAGCCATCAGTATGATACCGAAAACCACACAGATGTCATTTAAAGCCACTGGACTGGATGAATGAGCTACAGGACAAGTGAATGAATGTAGTTAGAAAAGTGGAGAGGAAAAAGACTGACTTTAAGGAGCTGAGAAGGTAAGGGGTAGCCAGAGAGGAGATTCAGCAAAAGTGGCCATGGGGTAGGAAGAAAAGCAAGAACGTGGTTTCTGGAAGTCAACACAAGAAAGTGTTTCAAACGGTAGAGTGAACAACTTGGCCAAATGCTACTTATAGAAGGTGTTGAGACCTGACCTTTGGGTTTAGCAGCATGGAGATCATGGGAGACCTTGAGCAGTTCAGTGCAGCAGAGAGGGGCAAATGCCCAAATGGAAGTTCCAAAGAGAATGGAGGGAAGAGAAATTGGGCAGTTCTTCAGAGTTATGCATTAAACGGAAGGAGTGAAAAGAGGGTGTTAGCTGGAGAGGGAAGGAAAGTAAAGAAATGTGTATTAGGAGATTGTTTATATGCCTCCTGGAAAGGTCCAGTAGAATTTATTGGCAGAATCAGGAAGGAAATGAATGTGAGAAATATGAACGAATTATTCCCTGGAACCAAGTCTGCATGGACCACTCAGCTGAGCCATACATGGTTTGTGAGTGAAGGCGCCTAGGGAAGGCCTCCCAGGCCTAAGGCCTTAAAGGTTTCAGATTCAGAAGGGGGAAATAATGAGGCTGTAAGTAGCGGAGTGGAGGTTCTCCACTGACCTGCCAAGCCAAAATGTGGTCTGGCCCCGTTGTCCGGGAGGTTCTTTTAGTGGAGCGGTTTCACAGAATGCTGCGGTTGTTACCATCATCAACATCATCTCATCATTATCAAATAGCAATTAAGCGCCTAATTTTTCCCACCACCTCATAAATTAAAATATCAGGCCTTGTTCCCTGGGGGAGCGGTTGTGGTAAGGAGCAGCAGCAAAACCAGGCTGGAAGGTCAGAGATGGCGGAAAGAAGAGGGTAGGGTGGAGGCATATGGCTCTTGCCAAACCATCCTGCCCCAGTTTCTGATTTTCACCGTCCTTCTCCAAGTGCTGGAGTGGATGACTTTTTCCCTGCTACTTCTTCCTCCTTTGCTCTGTGCGCCCCTACTTCTCCTTTTGCTGGGTGGTTCTCTCAGCAAGGGTGGTTCTGAAGACCTGCCCCAACCCCTAGCCTGCCTCCCAGGCGCCTGCAGGCGCAGGAGAAGCTGAGACTCCTGAAACTCTAGGGGGGCAGGAGCCGGCGTTTTGAGCATGTGTGAGCCAGCCGGGGGCTGGAGGGGATTCGAGTGGCCGGCCTTGGGTTGCTGTCCTAAGCTCTGCGCGAGGGCACTGTGAGCGCAGGGCCGGGCAGCACTCCCGCGATCCATGCCCCTGCGCCCAGGGCGCAGCCGCTGCGCCCTGCCCTCCGGGCGTGGGCAAGCGGGCCGCGTGTGCCTCGCTGCTTGACGCGAGGACGAGCCAATCAGGGCCAGAGGCCCGGGCTGCCATGTGACGGGCGAGGCGGCTCCTTTCCCCAACGCGGCGTGAGGGAGGAGAGAACCGGGGCTCGCCGCGAGCCTTCGAGAGCAGCGGCCGCGGAGGAGGAGGCGTCGGCGGCGGCGCAGGCTTGGGCCAGCCGCGCGCACATCCCCGGGCGCCCTGCGCGGCGGAGAGCTCGGCGGGCCGCGGGAGCCCAGGACCGGAGTGGACAAAGCAAGATGGCAGGGATCTTAGCCTGGTTCTGGAACGAGCGGTTTTGGCTCCCGCACAATGTCACCTGGGCGGACCTGAAGAACACGGAGGAAGCCACCTTCCCGCAGGCTGAGGACCTCTACCTCGCCTTCCCCTTGGCCTTCTGCATCTTCATGGTACGGCTCATCTTCGAGAGGTAAGAAGGGCTCGAGCGCTCCTCCCCTCCCCCTACATACACACACACACACCCCCGCACACCCTCGCGTGCACACCCTTGGCGCGCACACGCACACTCGCGTGCTCCGTGGCGCACGCACCCGCGCCCCCAGCGCTGCTGCTCACGCCTCCCAATCTTTGTGTCCGGGAAGGGGTTGCTGACCCGTCAGCCTGGCTGCGGTTCCATGAGCCGGAGAGGGTCTGGCTTGCCTCCGGATTTCCTCCGGGGCGCTGGGGAGGGCCCGCGGAGCTTTGGGGTCGCCCCGACGACTGCTCCTCGGCCCGCGCTCTCCTCGCGGCGAGGGTAGGCGAACAAAGGTGAGCGACGGCCGGCCGCCGGACTCGCCGCACTCCGCGAGGCTTGTCCCTCTTCAGCCCGCGGGCACGCGGCCCTGCCAGGCAGGGCTTCCCCGCCGAGCCTGGTCGTCACCCACCTGACAGCCAGGAACGTTCCGGACGCGCGGCCCGGAGGGCGGAGGAACCGCGCACACTTCCAAATCCTTCCCCCCTCCCCCCGCACACAGATTGCCCGGACTGCGTTTCAGAAGAATTCACCAGGGCTTTTGGCCGCTATTTGGTTTCCATCAGTGACACTGAGTATCAGGAGCAGAGTGCTGAGAAATAGGTAACAATAGTTCTTAGGTTTCTAGCACTCCGGGCCATTAGCAATTTCTTTAAAAGAGGGTATGACAGGACGGTGCACAGCCTGCAGAATGGCGATATTAAGTTGATTTGATGTGTCCTATGAATAACCATAAACTTTAATTTGGTACCAGAACGCACTTAAACAGTTTTAAAGAATTGCCACATTATTGTTTGTGTAATTCCCGGATTTGGTTGGGTAGCTCCATTGTGTCATAAACAAACTTGTGTTACTCTAATTGAATCACTCTTAGTCACCGAACTAGATTTTGCCTGCCACGCATTCTCCGGGTGCTGTTGAAACAAAACCGGGACAGCAGCACACACTTCTTTTTCTCAACTGAAAACCTCAGCTTCCCTTCCTTTCCCCTCCCTGTCCCCCATTCATCAGGAAAGGCTGAATTTCTCAGATCACAGCGTGTAGACTCCACTTCTCACTTACACTCCTCCCCTCCTCCCCTGCCCCCGGCTCACCTTGGTTTTGTTTCTTATGCTTTTGTTCTGTTTATTTTGCTGTTTCTGTTTGTCCAAAACCACTATTGAGGATGGCAGAATTTGTCTTTTGTGTTATTTGTTGCTGGAAATGGCAACAGACAATGCTTCATGGGAACAAAAAGTATCTTTTGTTTAAGGAAGGTGTATTTTTCGATGGGCAATATTGTTGCTTGAGAACTAAGTCAGCTGTTGACATGCAGAGATTGCCGTGCATAAAGGAACATATTTAAAGACCTATTTTTAAATGATTGGAATCTAGCAGGGATACGTCATTGATCCTGTCCAGCCCTGAGACTCCCTGTGAAAAAGTGGGTGCGTTTAAAGGGTTAGAGTTGCTTGTAGAGCATATGTTTACTTACAGAAAATAGGAACTCATATCTAACCTTACCATCTCTCCAAAAAGAGCCTCTCAGGAACAGGGGGTGACACATAGTAGGGGCTGCACACACAGTTGCCAGATGACATCAGATCAATTCTGGCTGCTAAATTCTGCCTGGGCTCACTTTTATGAGCCACCTAGTGCGTTTTTAAGCTACCTAGTGCATTTGAAAGAAATGCATAGTCTTATGTTTTGGAAAACAAAAGCATGTCAGCTATTGACCTGTATACAGAAAGCTGATTCCAGGCTGTTCATGAGGTTGGAAAAAAATAAGTCTATTAGAGAATGGAGATAGCTTTGTACTTCAGCTTTTTTTTTTTTTTTAACTAAAAACTGATGTAATAGTTGAAAACTGGAAGTTCATTTTCCCTCTTTCCTGAACATCTTTTTTTCCTTTGTATTCTCCCAGGACTTGACTTAGAATTTATAGGAAGGAGTCAGCTGACTTCAACTATCAGTCATAGCAAATGTCCTTGTGTTGATGTGTAGAGAGTTGGTCAGTTTCTTTCAGGCCATTGAGCCAAGTAGAAGTGATTGAATGGCCTGTTTGGAAAGTGAAAGTTTATGATTAATGTTCAGCATAATAATCCAACATGGCCCATATTCCACAGGCTGCTTCTGACTTTCGGACGGGTTTCTACTTTGTTTCTTCCTAGTGATAGCTCTGTCTTTAACCATTCAAACTCTCTTGATTCTCTGAAAATCCAAGGGTATGGTTGTCTTCAGAATTACAAGTTCTACATATTTTCCCTCTTCTCAGACCTCAGTGACACATTCAGGCATCCAACCTGTGGCCTCGTCTCAGCATCCATCCAGGACCTGAATCAGTGTAACTGAACCAGCCGATGTTGTTGGCACTGAGACAGCTCACTTTCAGTACCCTTCTAATATGTTGTACATTAAGTATCCTTTTTTTGCAGTATTCTGTAGTAGGTAACGGGATTTAAAGAAACTGGTTGTGAATCCTTTTGTAAAATGAAATGCTTTTGTGATGAATAATTCCCTCAGGAGTCTATTCCTTTTATGCTTCTGTTGTCACTTATTTCCAAGTTGAGAGCATATCTATGAATACCTGATTATCCAAGGCCTTCCTTTCTATTAAATGGGGGTCTTTAATGCTCTTTTTGAGGCAAAAAATGTGAATTTGTATTTCTTTTCCTCAATCTTATATATTTCTCTCTGTGAAGAGAAACACTAAAAAATTGACTGAATCTGGCTTTGCCCAACTGAGCAGTCTTCTTTCAATTTTCACCACCACTGTTGGGATGTTGGCATTGAAGATACTGGTGGCCAGAACAGTGCCATTTTATGGTACCATATGGACAACAGTATGAATGCCCAGCATGGCTGGTTAAAATTGGGGCAGCCTAATTTCAATGACTTTTGGCTGAGTCTGTAAATAGCCCAAAGCTTGGTCATTTTTAGCATAGCCTTTATACTACACTTAGCTCTGGGTGGGGACCAGAAGTGCCACCATAGATATATTACCTGTTTGAGTAAAGTATCTGTTGTTTAAAAAAAAAAAGCAAAAGCAACCCTGGATAATTTCTCCTAGAATGAAATTGTGGTGTATGCCATTATATTATGTTGTTGGCTTGATGACAAGGAACAAAATATTATTTAATAATGTAGCATTATCATCTATTTGAGGAATTTTCTTGTTTTAATGCTTGTTTAGGCTCAGGAAGCCATTCTCTGGAATGATAATAAATGCCTCTTCTAAATTCACTTTAAAAAAATATGTATTGCTATAGTATTCATAAATGTGGGATTAAAGTTCTGCTGAATTTCTGTTTGAGAATACAGTATTTTTGAGTTATTGTTATAAAAGGTGACGTTGATGCTTTTTTTCATGATGGGTTTAGGAGAGAGATGCAGAAACTGCTGATTGAGACTCAGAATATTTAAGTTCTAGTCAAACTTACCTCCCACTGGGGCAGCCACCTAATTCCTCTCTGCCTGATTTTCTCACCTATGCAGTGAAGCAGATGGCCTTTGTAATCTAAGGTTGCTTACACCTTTCCAATTATCTGATTCCTATAGTGAAGTCTAGTAATTATCATCTCATGAGACTTAGAAGCAGGCTGAACGTTATTTTTTTGCAGGTAGAAATCAGTTATCTAGGAATAAAGAGGTTTTTCTCATACAAATATTCTAGCCAGTGGTTTTGTTTCTTGTATTTTTCCAATTACAATTTAAGTTAAAAGAATCTTTGGGGCTATTACCATTTGTACTCCAAAAAGCTACAGTATTTCAGAATAACCAACAAAGGAGATTCTACAGAGAAAGCAGTTGCTCTCTTTCTGCAGACCTTTTTTTAGATGGATCCCAGAGGATACCTGGCCTCTCTTGTGAGGACTAGTTAAGAAACAAGAAGCTCATTCCTGTCAGGTTGCCTTTCCAGGTGCCGAGCTATGTGAAACCTGTCATTCTTCAGAAGGCTGACACCAGTCTTACCTGGCTCATTCAGCCAAATAATGACCTACTGCCCCCAAATCATCAAGGAACAACAGTGTCACACGGTGTCAGAGGGAATGTCTGGCCAGTGGGTCAGTTTTTCTTAAGGGTTATTTAATAGCTTTGCCTTGTCAGCAGTCTAGGGGGAGGCCATTGGGGAGAGAAGAGGAAGGAGAAAGAAAATGAGTGAGAATGTATTCCTGATGGTTAGAGGGGAAAGGGGACTGCCAGGATGAAGTGGGATGTCAGGTGAGTTTCATAACTGAAGGATGCTCCTGTGCTGTACACAATGAATCTTGTAATGAAGAGACTGATGTCATCGAATGTTTTAGCTGAGTGGAGAGTGCACTAGACTGGATGTTTATGTCCCCTTAAAATTTATAAGTTGCAGTCCTGACCACCAAGGTGATGGTCATAGGAGGTGGTGGGGACTTTGGGAGGTGACTAGGTCATGAGTGTGGAGACCTTGTGTATTGGTTTAGAGATCCCCCTCACCCCTTCCATCATGTGAGGGAGGACACAGGAAAAAGATGGCTGTCCCTGAAGCAGGAAGATAGCCTTCGCCAGACCCCAGATCTGCTGGTGCCCTGATCTTGGACTTCCCAGTCTCCCGAACTATGAGAGAGAAATTTCTGTTATATATAAGCCACCCGGCCTCTGGTATTTTGTTTTAGCAGCTGGAATGGCCCAAGACAAAGTACTTGAGAACAACTTGCATACAAACGTGGTTTTTCTGGTGCAATTCGTCCTAGATATTTACCTCTATAAATGTACCTATTTCATTTGTTAAGTGATGCTGTGATTCAGATTCGAACTATGGATACCTGCTTTGCCAGACTAGTGTAAGAGGCAAGAGTTTGGGTCAGACATAAATAGGTTGACTCCTACAATTTCTGACTAGGATAGAAAAAATTGGGTTACAATGGATGTTTTGTTGGAAAACAACCTTAAATCAAAGGGATGGTATTCTTTGCAGAACTGTAATACAGCTTTCTCATCTTGCAAAATAAAAGGCTTGCATTTATAGGGTGCAGTACGGTAGCTATTTGTCCTAGGTTGATAGGCATAACATTACTTTTAAAGGTCAACACCTTAGAATGGTGGGGAAGGCAGGTGAGAAGTTTAAATGATCACAGATGATTTAATGTCATTGGATTGATGAAATTAACACCCTGAGTTCACTTAAGACTTTTCTGTTCAGAGTATCTGAATTCTCTGTAGACAGGGTTAGATTTTTTTTTCCTCCTGAATTCTAGTCAGTAAGGTATTTCAGAAGTGGTTTCTCTTCTCTGATGGGGAAGGCAGGTGGCAGTGGAAGGAAAATGGAATTTCAGTTGAATGTCTTCCATCACAGACCAGCCCCATGGCTTTATAGTAGATGACTGAAGCTGCCTCAGGCTTTCATCACCTGTTTTACTCACCTGATAACACTTTGTTGGTGAGCACCAGACTCTATGTCTGTGCTATACGTGGAAGATTTTAAGTATTTATTACATGCATTTACATTCCGTCTTCCATCATTAGGCAAAGCAGATTTTCTAAAGTCATTGGTCATCTGTTCCTTACAAAGCCATGGTCCTCAAAATTACATTGTTTTTACCCCTCTCCCATCTTCATTTGATCAGTTCATTTCTTAAGCACTTTTGAGTCAGGATACCAAAGTTTCCAGATTTGTTTGCTAGTAACTAGTGTGTGACATGATGTTCTTATGGAGCCATTTTTCTTTCTTTGTAAAAGTAAGAGGTTAGCAAGATTGCCACTGATATTACAAGGATCCTCTGATATTATGCTCTGAGAATCTTTATGTTCTTTATGCCTAAAGTTTTATTTTTCTGATCCCTTAGTCTTAACATCCCCCTTTAAAAAAAAGATTTCATAATCTCTTTTGTTGTCACTTTTTCCTGTCACCATACTTTTTATTGATTTTCCCATATGCCTGTGCTGTGGCCTGAGGGAGCACAAAATGGTGACTCTCACAATGTCACTTTTGGGGTGGCTTATTAGTACTCCTGTGGAGGACTGAGTGCCCAGGGCGCTTGCTCTGAAGTTGTGACTCAGAGCTCACTATGTGTTTTGTTTTATGTTTGACTATTGCAGATGACTGTGGTTTTTACTGGATAACTTTCAATTTTAATTTTGAAAATAATGACTAATATTTATTTCCTAATAAGTGTTTATTAGTTTGCATGATTTACTTTACTTAATCCTCCCCCAAAACCTTACCAGGTAGATACTAACTTTCTGAATACTTTACAGATGACATTAAGGATTGAAAATTTAGGAAATACACCTAACTTTACAACACAGCTTAAAAAAGCAAGGTAGGTATTTGGAACCAGGTTTCTTGATCTCCTAATCATTTTGGTGATCTCCTAGTAAATACGGTGATTTTAAAGGAAAAACCATGAGCTCATACTCTGTGTGTGTGTTTATCTATAATCGTATATGCAGCCTTTTGCTCTTTAATGATGTAATCTGAACATTTCCTATGTAATTAAAACTCATTCAAAAGTACTTTCATTGATGGTACATTATTCTGCACTATGGATATACCATAATTCATTTAACTGTCCCCAAATTATTGTTGGACATTTAGGCTCTTTCCAGTTTGTGTGGGTACATCTTTCAATTCCTGATGACTTCCTAAGGAGTGTTTCCTAGAAGTGGTGTTTTTAAGCCTATAGATAAATATTTTAGTGTTCTTGATAGATACAGATGGTCACATTGGTGTCCAGAAAGATTACGTGCATTTGAGCTTCCTTATCAGTGTGCAGATTATTATTTGAGGAAATTCTTGCTTTGAAAGTTGAAAGAAATGTTACTGTTATAATGTGAATGTTTTATACTATTTATGATGAACTTATTTCAAATACTGATTCATCATTTGTGTTTCACTTTCTATGAATTCATATATATTTTCCTCTTGGGATGAGCATCCCAAGTTTTTGGGTAGGAAGTGGTGGCTTTTGAATTTTTTTTTGTTTGTTTAATGCAGAATGGTCTTGTGTTGGTCTGTTTCTGTGGTCATGTGTTTATACTCTTATTTCTTTCTGCCTCCTGCCTCTCCTCCCAACCTAAGGAAGCGTCTCAGAGTCTATATATTGGAAGGGATGTGTTCAAGAGGCTGAAGCAGATAATAATCCTGACTTCGTTTTGGATAATGAGGCAGAAAATTTTGAGGGATTAGGAATACATGGATTTTTATGAAAGGAAACTCGAGAGATAGATCCTAAACATCTTTATATTGTGTCTCTGAACACGTGGGTAAAAGTGATTTATTAGACTTATCATTAAGGAAATGCAAATCAAAACCACTGTGAGATACCACCTCCCACCCATTAGGACGGCTGCTATCAAAAAAAAAAAGAGAGAAAGCAAGCAAGCAAGAAGGAAGATAACAAGTATTGGTCATGATGTGGAGACACTGGAACCCTGTGCCTTGTTGGTGGGAATGTAAAATGGCACAGCCACTGTGGAAAACACTATAGAGGTTCCTCAAAAACTTAAAAATTGAATTACTATACGATCTAACAATTCTACTTCTGGTACATGCCCAAAAGAATTAAATGCAGGGCCTCAAAGAGATAGTCACGTAATTGCACAAAGTGAATGGATGTACTTAATGCCACTAAACTGTATACCTAAAATGTTTGAGATGGTAAGTTTTATGTGTATTTTACCACAACTAATAATAATAATAATGATAAAGAAATTCCAGAAAATTCACTGACTAAAAGGAAAAGTTACTTACTAGAAATACCTGGTTTCATTTTTCTAGGCATGATAGTTTTCTAGTTAGGAATAAACATCCCAGTCCTCTTGATCTCAGTTCCATCAAGCATCATTTTCTGTTTGTTTGTTTTGAAATGAATAATCCCCTTGGGATCTAGGAGAGCTCCTCTTCTCTCCAGGACCATCTAGCATGGGTGGGTGGGAGGTGAGGGTTGATAGAAGGAAAATTGAAGGCCAGAGAGCACTCACGTACCCTGGACCTTTTTGGAAGGCACTTCAACCAAACAACATCCTTTAGTCCATTTGTGAATATGGCAATTTAATAATAGTGACTTGGCATGTATAGAAATGGAGAGCTAAGTGTCTTTGGAAAAGCCCTCTGTGTAGTTTCAGAGAAACCCTAGGACTCAAGTAAAAGCATCCTAGTGAGTTCACAATCCATTTAAAGCAAATCAGGATGATAGGATAGAATTCTAGTAAGGCAAGTGACCTTGGCCAGAGATATTTCATATGGAAACTTTTGCTGTGGAAGATCAGATCTGACCTTCCTCCCTACTTTTCAGTTTAATTTTACACCTGTTTTTGTAAGCAAATGATTTAAACACTTGAAAAATTGCACATGGTTTTACTTAAATGCTGCGTACTACAAGGCAGTCGATTGCATGCAATGGCAGGGACATATTATTGAAAAGTAGTTTTCAAACTTTATACTAATGTTGAGTTGCTGTACAAAACACTGCTTTCCACCATTCATTTATGAGAGTATTGGGGGCAGTTTTTTTCTTTTTTTCTAAGGAAGATGTTCCTTTCCTCAGTGCTAGCCTTCAAAATGAACCTCTCTTGGACCACTCCTGCTTCCTGTTCCTCCTTTTGCTTTTATTACCTCAGAATCGGATTGTGGGGATTGTTTTTGGCAGCGGTAGGGTTGGAGATATGCAAGTGGTTTTTCATTGCAGGATAAAGGATGCATTCCTTTACTAGGTAGCCTTTTTCTCACAGTGACCTAGGAATAACATTTGTTTGTGATTTGCCAACGTCTAAATAAACGTCACATCTTATCTTTGGGCGTTTTAGGTTACAAACTATTGTTTCAGTCCTGAAGCTGTGACTGTGGTTCTTCTTTCCTCCCTCCCTCCCATCCTTCTTTCTCTTTCTTTCACTCTTTCTCCTTTTCTCTCTCTTTCTGCCCCCACCCCTACTTCCTTCTGCTTTTCTTCGATACAGATCCTTTAAAAAAACGCAGAGCAGAGGAGCAGCACAGAGATAAGAGTGGGGGAGGGGATAGAGAAAGCCAATGAAAATCTTGTTGGGGACACAATTTGGCAAGTATCAGAGTAAAAGCTGCCAGCTAGTCTAAGTGACTCTGTAGATCTTGTCTTAATAGATCACCATTTCAAAGCAGAATGAAGTGACTTGGTGGTTTAAGCAGAGAGGCAGGTTTGGACACAATAGCTTGAGTGAAAGAAAATTGAGAACCAAGCAATCAGTCACGTTGGCATGATGAATTAAGAGAATTTAAGGGCATGTGAGTCAGTGGGAACGTGTGTATCTGAGTGCGTGGATACACTTGAGGGGAACAGTGCGTCTAAATTATGTCACTGTCATGTACATTTCTAGGAATTAATTAGAAATGTATATTCCTAACTAGAATTAAAAAGGAAAATGAATGGGGTATCAGAAAGACTGTGGAACTGGGGTTTAAATCTCAACACTACCCTGTCTCATTCAGCACTGGACACAATACTCTCTGAAATTTGGTCTCCTGACTTGTAAAATGGGGACCGTGCCTACTTTGTGATATTGGAAGACTGCGAAAGTGTAGTTAAATGGAACTCAATAAAAACTGGTTCTTAAAACTATACACTGAGTAAAAAATAATTGATAACGCAGCACAGTACGGTATTTAGTATTACTTGAGGAGTAGTGTTCTGTGATGTAATTTCCTGTGTTGTGTGTGTGGTGGGGAGGGGAGTGGGGCGGGAGAGGGTGCGGCTTATAGAGGCAGTCGGACCTGTTTATGTATTTGATCTTGGAGCTGGAGGGTTTGCTTGTTCTGCTGGAGAGTAAATATTTAGAGCTTTAGACAGGCACTGAAGGCCCAGTCTTCTCAGCGCTGTGCCTGTCCAGGGAGGAGAATGCTTCTTAGCCTTTTCTTCTCGACTGTTGATAGTGGATTGTAGGTCAGAGACTTGCTTGTATTTGGTGGCAGGAAACTATTTCTAATGGTGGGGTGTTAGATGAGTGGTGAGCAGCTGCGTACCACTTACAGCCTGAAGCTTTCTCAGGAGGTTGTGCCCTTAGAGAGAGCCCAGGCAGATGGCCTTCTGCTGGATGGCGTTTTCTCTGGAAAGTGCCTTCAGTGGAGGGATGCTTTATGCTGATATCCCAGCTTGTCTCCCACTGCTCCATCTGGCCCTCATGGTCCTTTTTTATTGCACGTGGTCTCACAGGAAAATTGATTGGGTAGTCAACCCCTGGTAATGGTAAACATCAAATCTGCCATTTATTTTGATTTAAGACCTAGATTCCATTCTGGCCATGCCATCTGCTAGCCACAGATCTAGGAGCAAATTAATCTCTTCATGCTGAGTTTCCACCGGAAACTCATAGGGTTGTTGCAAAGATTGAGATAACTCCTATGTTGTGTTTAGGGCAATGCCTAGTTCATGGAAGTGGTGATTACTTGCTCTTCAGGTTTATTGAAGGTACACAAATACACACCCAGTTGCTTTCTAAGTGTTGTTTGGAACCCTGATTTCCAGAAATGAGAATTTACCATGAGATTTCTGAAACCCTTTACTGGCATTTTCTTTATGTCATGAATGTGAATGAGACACCATTCCTGCTTTCACTGGCTGGAGTTGCTGGCGTAGTCATTTGACTTTTACTTTCCCCATTATCTTTTTTCATCTTCTGTCTCTTTCTCTTTTTTACCTCCAAGGAACAGTCTAATTCTTCCAATTGTAGTCAGCGGAAAACAATCCTAGCAGTTTAGAGAAGAGCTGGGCCTTCTGCACCTCATACTCATGTAATGTACTTTGCTGAGATTGTTACTGTTTGGAGAGCTCAGCAATTTTTTTTTTTTTTTTTTTTTTTTTTTAGTAAGAGCCTCCCAGAAAAAGGAAAGCCTTGGGATGGACATTTATTGATTTCTTTTAGAATTTTAACCCTCCTGGATTGTCTTAATTTTATCCTTAAGGAGAAAGAAATTCAGTCTAGCATCCATGGGATCATACTTGTGAAGATGCAGATGTTCAAAATGAACTGCAAATAATATATGTATTTTCTTCCTTAAGAGAAACATATCTATGCCCCCAAATTTGAATTTTCCTTGGTGTGAATATGGCTAACCTAGCCCGACTGACTTAGTTCAGAAGGGATTTTTACCTGCTTTCTGTTAGAGGCCCTTTTCCAGCTCTATACAGCTTAAACATAGAATTCTTAAGTATGCAGTTTGCCGTGTAAATAGTTTTAACAGGCCTGTTAAACTATTTACACGGCATTGATAGAGGGCATCTTAGGACAATCAAGAATGACATTTGTGATGTGTTGTCCCTTAAATGAGGAAGTAAAACAAAGATGAAGCCACAGTGCTGTAGAATTGCCTGTATTTTAATTCAGTAATAGTTTAGCAGAGTCATAGACTTCCTACTTTGAAAGCAAATTAAAAACTTATTCATTCAAAAAATATTTAGAGGGATCGGTATAGCTCAATGGTAGAGTGCATGCTTAACATGCATGAGATCCTGGGTCCAATCCCCAGTATCTCCATTAAAAAAATAACAAATAAACCTAATTACCACCCCAGCAGACAAATTAAAAAAAATTTAAGTCTATCATGTGTCAGACACCACTGTTGTATCAGAGTAGGGGGTGGTGATGGGGGAGGTCTGCCCCGGGTGCATTGCAGTAAGGGGCTGCATCACCTATAGATTAAAAGAAAACAATAAAATTGACCAAAAGTTGGTCTGCTTTTTATTAGCAGCGTGTGAAGTAGTCAATTCTAAACAGAATTTACAGAGTGAAAAATACTCGCCTCACCAGGGCACACTACCCCCCCCCCCCCACCTCTTGGAACGCCACTGCCAGATGCTGTTTTAGGGCACAGATGTTCTGAAAACCACACTTTGAGAAATATTGGCCGAGCTAAAACTCTCCACCTCCCATTTTCCGTATCAGGACATCAAAGTCTATAGAGATAAATGAAGCAGCTTTCTTTGTGCCACCCACTCGGGTCGCAGTCTGGCTCTTGGGGAGAGCCTGTCTACTATGTGACCCCCAGTGCTGGGTGTCGAGTGACCACCAGGTCCCCATTTATCTGGATGGGGAAACAGTCCCAGGAAACCCCTCAGCTCAGAAAAACTGGAATAATTGGTCACCCCACCTAATTGTTTGCTCTGTTGAACCCAAGTTGGTCTGGTCACCAGCCAGGGCCGTTTCCACAGTAAAACTGGCTACTCTGCTTCTCCCCCCGGGTGAATGAGGGTACTGTGGGGAGAAGCATCCTGTGTGGTTGAGATGTGTTGCCTGCCCCACTGTTGATGTTCATGGCTTTAAAACAAAAGTGATTGAAGGGCTTTGCATTAAGTGTGGGTTGGAGCTCCTGGGAGCTGAGGATACCCAGGACCTGTTCTTGTTGTGGTAATTCCTCCCGAGCAGGTTTGCCCTGTGTTACCGAGACCATGCACACGGTCTTATTTTCCTCCCGCTTTCACCCCAGCACTTGTTAAGCACCCACACTTAGATGGCTGCTTGCGGAATAGCAAAGGGGCTGGGGAGGAGAACAAAAATAGATGTACAGGTGGCGCTTGTTAACCAGCAGTTATTTCTAAGGCGTTTTCAGGCAGTCGAGTGGTTTTCTGTGTATGTTATTTTTTGTTCCTGGCTTTGTTGAGTTTTACAGTGTGTAAAGCTTACTTTTGCTAGTGTCAGGTACCTGTGGTTTATTTGAAAGAGCTGGGCTCCTGAAATAAACACAGCAGGTAAACTAGATCTTGAGGTCGAAAGCCGCAAGTGTTATGAAATTCCAGTGCTCTGACCTTGCCTGCCTTAGAGGCGGGCTCTTGCAATGGGTTTCTAAGCGGGCAGAATACTGGCCACTGTCAGTACCTGCGCCCCTTGCCTCCAGCCTGCCCACACCTTGGCATAGAGTCCAGCCATAGAAGATTGGGTAGAGGACAGCTAGTCACCAATTTGATGGCTTATCCCCCCTTTTAAGTGCTGGTTTTTTCACTTAGTGATTCCACATGTTCTGTTTACCTCTCCTTTCTGCTCGGCCCCTACTCTGCTTCAAATCAAAGGTATCTTGGATAAACTGAATCTCCTCATTGGTGACTGCCTTATTTTTTCAGTCCTGAGTCCTGGTTATCAGCTGTTCTGTTATTACTCACCTTTCCCAGGGTAATAGTGAGTTTGAGCTACACCACTTAGAAGGATTGTTAATTAGAGCTGTCACCTCACATTGTGCTAACTTCAATTTTTTGGTGTGTTTCCACAATAAGTAGTCAATAATATGAAATAAATGTTCTTTCTGTTTTCAAAAATAACTTCATGGTTTTAGACTTTTTTTTTTCTGATTTAAAAAAAGAAATAGAATTAGTTATTAAGTTCTACAGTTGTAAAACAACAGTTTATTGTTTGGCAAGCAGTTTCCCTCTTTTTCAGAATTGCAGATGAGTTAAAAAGTTTGCACCAAAAGCAGAACCAAACCTGGTTATGCTTTCTCTTCATCCATCCAGATTCCTTTTCCCCACCCAATGTCTAATTCTTTACTCAGGGGTCAGAGCTGAGGAATTTCAGTCCTTTCAAATTGTTTAAAGCTTTTTTGAATTGGATACACTTAGCTGTTAGAAACTTCTTACTGCCCTGTTTTAAAAGCCAACCTGAAAGAATCAGGAAGTTGCTTTGAGTGGGAACTGCTAAGGTAAATAATGTGTGATGATACATTTTGGAAGTTGACACAGATTATATTTATCTTTGCAGGTGAAACTAAACACAGTCTTTTTGGTTCTGAGGAGTGTTTAGATTTGTGGAGAGACTAAGAGTGAGAGTGAGAGTGAGAGCTAGAGACAGATAGAACTGGAGAGAGGGAAAAAGGGAGGGAGGAAGGAGGGGAAGACTGCCAAGTGTGTATAATGAAGGGGAGCGTAGAACCCTGACTTTGGCTTAAAATTCTGTCTTGGTGGAACCCTCGTTCAGCTAATACTCTAATGAGTATTTGCTATAAACCCTACACTCAAATGTGTAATCATTACTTGCTTAAGAAACACTTTAGTGGCATGGTTAGAAAAGTGCTTTATTTTTCAAATGTAAACTTTTAAATTTTGTGTGTCCAAGAAAGTACACTTAAATGTACTCATTGAATTATCCCAAACTAGTGAGCACACCCATGTGTTCACTAATCAGAATCCCCATCTAGAAACAAGACATTACTAGCACTACAGACATTTCCTCCTTGTTAGTATTTACCCATTTTGTACATTGAGGAAAAGTTACTTGCACTGTGAAGATGAAAGACAACTTTAACTCCTTGTCTGTGCAGCAAAACCCATTATTCTATTTAAGGTCATTGATTCCTTGTGGAGGAAAACATAAGCTATGGTACTTGTCATTATGCAGGGAACCATCTTTCCTCTCTTTGTGTTGTCTGTTTGCATGCTTGAATAAAGGGGTGTGTGTATGTGTGTATATATGTATTTATATACAAAATCTGATTAGGATTTGGCTATAAAATTTAATAAATTGTTTAGGAAGGAATGGGAAGAGCAGTGAAAGAACATAGTCAAAGCACTCATTTTCTTTCCCACCTTATTCACTTGGTGAGAATGTTTTATAAGGATAGGTACTAATAAAGGGACAAAACACAATGTCTTTGGTTTAAAAAGAAAACAAATTAATGATGTCAAGCAGATGTGTGTACATTTGCTGGAATGCTTCTGTGTCCTTTTCTTTGAACAAAGACAGTCTGAAAGATTTGTAGTTAGAGACAGGGAATCAGAGCTGTCATATACTTCGGATTTGAAAAACCCATGTGTTGTGAACTGTGCATGTTTGTTTGCGATATAGAAATACCATATTTATTTTGAAAATAATGTCTTTAAGACTTGCTGTGCTTTGTGTTTATAAAGTTATACTCACCTTAAAAACATGTATATATTAATCTAAATATTTCTTATTTAATGAAAGCTTTTTTCTATTCCATCTTTGTGTTTATCTTCTATTCCATTTATTCTCCTCTCGTCTTCAGGAATACCAGTTACACATATGTCAGATTTCTTTGTCCTGCTTTTCATATCCATCATCTTCTCCACCATATTTTAATATATTTTATTCCATGTGGTTTTATTAATTTTCCTCAGGCTTACCAACCAGGTATCTCTTTCACTCATGTTTATTCCATTTATTTTCTTGCTTTTAATGTTGCTTTAATCTTATTTAAAAAATCTTTTCCTTCTGTTCTACTGCTATCTCTGTAGTTTTTTTTTTTCAGTTTTATAATCACTTTCTGAATCCTCATTTCTCTTCTTTGTTTTTTTTTTTTTTTTTTTTTGAAAAGCAGTCCTGTAGCCTGCAATTCCTTTAAAAAATTTCTTGAAGGCTTCCTATGCTCCTGTGGATAATTCTTTTTCATTTGCTTTCTGGCTCTTATTATTTAGCAATTTTTGTTCATGGATTTTACTGGTTTCTACCCATGTCTTAGAGTCCAAAAACAGAGAAAATACTGAATCACTTTCTGCTTACTTCTGTAAAGAGGATGTCTTAAAATCAGTTTGGTTAAAATCTCCTACTGTTTTTGGACTCTCAGGGTAATAAAATGGTTTTCTTTAAAAGTAATATGTTTTGTTGATCAAATCTTCAGTGTTCTATGGCTACCATTTCATAACCTTAAGTGTTCAAATGGCCATGACACTACAGTTGAGGGATAAATTTTTCAGAGCTTTTCTGATAGCTGTAGGGGCTGTGTGTAACAATATTCTTCCAAATTATGCATGCTAGAGATAATGGGGTTTTCACACTAGTTCTAAATGGAATTTTTGAAAAATTTCCCTTATTCTTGGAAATGCAGTTAACACAATATACAGTGAACTCTTGAGTGTAGTATATTATCTCAGCAGTAACCAAGTGTTATTTTCTAATATATTAATTCTAATTTGTGGATTTTTAAATGTTTTGATGTCTGAAATGAATAATAATGCCATGAAATAACCAGTATTTGAAACATATTGAGCATTTAAAATTATAAAACCTCTTCCATTCTTAAAATCATTAGAAAAAATTACCTGGTGTTATATGTCTATAATCTTAGTGGGAAACTCCCAGTGCAGAAGTAAAGCAGCAATTCTCGATTTTCTGTTTCCTCCATCCAGCTTTCTTCCCTAGATGTGACCAGAAGGAACAGTTGACATATATGTTCCTCCAGAGCTATTTCAATGCATTTACCTACACATACACACATGGGAATATAAATTTTGTTTAAAACATGAATGATACACTCAGTGCTGTTCTGAAACTTATTTTTTTTACTTAACATTATGTCTTGAAGATTTTCCAGTGTTGGTGAATGTAGAGCCACTATATTCTGTTACTCCATTGTTTGGGATTATTTAACTGTTTATGAATGTTATTAGAAACAATACTGTAACATCATTCTTTTTTTAACATTTTAAGATTTATTTGTATTTTTTGTTTTTTTTGAGGGTGGGCTAATCAAGTTTATTTATTTATTTTTAATGGAGGTTCTGGGGATTGAACCCAGGACCTTGTGCATGCTAGGCACAACACTCTACCACTGAGCTGTACCCTCCCTCCCTATAACATTTTTACACAGACTTCTTTGTACTCAGGTGTATTACTCTAACCTAACATATAGAAGTAGAATTGCTGGGTCAGAGGATGTACAAAGTTAAAATTTTAATACATGCTGCTGAAGTCTTTCAAGAAAAATCGTACCAATTTACCCCCCTCCTCCATCACTGTAAGAGAAACCTGTCCCACCTTGACTTAACCTGATAGAAACTGGGATGTAATTTTGACAAATTGTCCTAATCTATAAAGAAAACAGCTGTTTTAACATGCTGTTTAACAAAGAAGAATAGATTTGGGCTTTGGGTCGAAAGGAAATTTAATAATATCTGCCATGGAAAGACATTATGTTACTCGTTCTTTGCCTGGGAAGTAGAAATAATAATCCATAAAATGCAGTAAGAAATTTATTCAAGTTTAGAATATTGAACTTTTGACATCTACTGCAACCTTTATTTAACAAACATATATCTCATGTATTTATACCCTTTTCAACTCATTGCCTTAGGCTTACTTAACATGAATAGTGAGTGTTTTGTTACATTCTTTTATAACAAATGAAAGTCATTTATAGGTACATTAAGTGTTATTACCTTGTGTAAGAAATCATGAATGAGGGAAATCTCTTCTTGTACGTGGCTTTCTAAAGATTTATTATTTGACTAGTCACCTTATGATTAAGCAATTCTGAGAGTAGAAAAATTTCTCCTCAACTAGTCACCAAGTAGCAAGTAACCAAGATTCAACAAGTAACTGAGGATCTAGAACTATATTTTTCTTCAGTACAGCTGTCTGCCCACCCCATCCTACCACCCAGTCATCATGTTATCTCATCGTGCCTTTCTGTTTAGGAAAAAGTCTTGTTCTTATACCTGCAGAATAGCCCATATTAAAATTTGCTGACTTCTATGAAAATGTTCAGATATACAGAAAAGCTAAAAAAGTAATGCCATGAACACTTGCATTCTCATCACTGGAATTCAATGATTAACATTTTATTGTCTACATATGTATTTTTTCTTCCGTACCATGCAAAGTAAGTTGCAGATATTATGACACATCACTCTTAAGTACATGAACATGCATCTGTTGTCTAAGAATAAAGGCATTCTAGGGTGGCTTTTTAAAAGTAGCGCTTTGAAAATGAATTTTACATTGCGGAATTTTTTTTTTTTGAAATGTATAGCTTTAAAGCTATATTGATTATGGATTTGGTAAAGTCATGGATTTGGTAAAAAAACATAAATTTAGATTCAATGACTAAATTTATTGGATATGTAAAAACAAGTCTTGAAGTGATACTTTAATGAGAAATGCATGGGTGATTATATGTAATATCTTGCTTAGTATTTCATGGAAGTTGTGTCCAAGGTTTTCAGCTGAAAACCGTTAAGTTCACAAGAAGTAGCTAAGAAGTTATTCATTAATAATATTTCATGGCATTAGAAAATCAATGTGAAGTACATTGGTTTATAAATCAGGTTAGATTCATTTCCATCAGGCAAACATTACTTAAGATTGCTGACTCCTGCCTCTGATGTGGTAGTGTTTACACTCTTTTGGGTCATGTTTGATCTCATAGCATGCTGACTTCAAGCCTCCAAAGCAAATTTGCAGTACAAGTACCTTCCCAGAATCCACGTCCAGACTCACCATTCCTGTTGGCTAAGTAAGCCTAAGGCAATACATTAGAAATAAGTGAGATATAAGTTGGAAATAAATGAGATATAAGTTTGTTAAATGGTTGCTGTTGCTGTTGCAGGGCTAAAACTAAAAAACAACTTGTATTTTATTATTATTATTCTCATTCCTCAGGTACAGAAAGAAAGCGTAGCAAATGAAATTAACATCTCTTCCAAACCAATTCTTGGACAGAAAAAGGAATCTCAGCTTCCAGGCACCGCATTAACGTGCTCCTCTTTAGAATCCTCTTTATTTTATCATCCTTTCATCATCAACTTAGGATAATTCTTGGGAAGGAAGCTGATTAAAAAAAAATCAATACATGTTTATTGTGGAAAACTGTCAAAACAGTAAAATATGGTATTCAGTGAAAATTAAAACTGTTCTCACATAACAAATGGCCAAAATGCATATGAAAAGATGCTCAGTATTGCTGACTATCAGAGAAATGCAAATCAAAACTTCTGTGAGGTATCACCTCACACTGGTGAGACTGGCCATCATTCAAAAGTCCACAAATGATAAATGCTACAGAGGGTATGGAGAAAAGGGAACCCTCCTGCACTGTTGGTGGGAAAGTAATTGGTGCAGCCATATGGAATACAGTTTGGAGGTTCCTTAAAAAACTACAAATAGAGTTACTATATGATCCAGCAATCCTGCTTCTGGGCATACATCTAGAGGGAGCTCTATTTGAAAAGATACATGCACCCTAATGTTCGTAGCAGTACTATTTACAATTTCCAAGACATGGAAGCAACCTAAATGTGTGTTGACTGGTGATTGGATAAAGAAGATGTGGTGTATATATACAATGGAATACTACTCAGCCACAAAAATGAATGAAATAATGCCATTTGCAGCAACATGGCTGGACCTAGAGATTCCCCTACTAAGTAAGTCAGACAAAAACAAATATCATGTGGTATCACTTATATGTGGAATCTAAAAAAATGATACAAATGAACTTATTTATTAAACAGAAACAGACTCACAGACATAGAAAACAAACTTATGGTTACCAAAGGGGAAAAGCAGGAGAGGGATAAACTAGGAGTTGTGGATTAGCAGATATAAACTACTGTATATAAGATAGATGAAACAGTAAGTTCCTAATGTGTAGCACAGGGAACTACATTCAGTACGTTGGAATAATGTGTAGTAAGAGTTTTGTATATATATGTATAAAACTGAATCACTGTACTGTACAACAGAAACTAACACAATGCTGTAAATCAACTAAACTTCATGAAAATTATAGAAATAAACAGTGTAAGCCATCTACCACAAAAAAAAAGAAAAACAAAACCCAAAAAACTTTGTTTTCAGGGACGACCATTTACAGTTGTTTTCTGGAACATTTTCTATGCCTATCCAAACACATATATCTGTCTATAAATGTTATTTAATACAAACTATATATGCTCTTTTGTATTTTTCACTTAAATGGTTGTGTAGAATTTTAATACATGTGTATTATATATATATTACATAACAATATATTTATCATAATTTTTTAACCAATTCCCTATCAATGTATCTTTAGTTCATTTTCAGTCAAATGCTGTTAAAAGCAATGCCACAATGGCTATTTTTGTACATGTATCTTTACTTATTTAAGAATGTTTAGGATAAACTCCTGTTAGTGTGAAGTGGCTGGATCATTTTGAATTTTGATAATGTATTGGCAAACCTGTCTATATTCTAAGGAAAGTATTGTGACATGTAACAGAACTTTGAAATGTTTGCCAATTGACTATGTGAAAAATGGTATCATTTTACTTTATTTTTAAGTGAAATTCACATTTTCATATGTCTTAAAGCCATTTAAAAATTTCTGTGAATTCCTTGATACTTTTGTCATTCTGAGAGTGTTTGTTGATTTATAAAAGTTCTCTATGCAAAAATAAATTAGCCATTTTTCATGTATATTATAAATATTTTTTGTCTTTGACTCTAAGTATGATTTTTCTCCTGGGCTGAAGATTTTGATTTTTATGTGGTTTGAGTAATGATTGTTTTCCCTTTAGAGTACAGTTGACCCCTTAAACAATGCAGGGTAGGGGCGCCAGCCCTCTGTGTAGTTGAAAATCCACATACAACTTCTAGTCGGCCGCAGGTAACTTACATGGTACCTCTGTGTTGCAGATTCAACCAATAGTGGATTGTGTAATACTTTTATATTTACTATTGAAAAATATCTGCCTGGAGGTGGACCCCTGCAGTTCAAACTTGTGTTGTTCAAGGGTCCACTGTACTTTGTCTTGAACTAGTATGTTTCCCTAGAGAACAACCTTCCTCTTGCCTGCCTGAGGGCTTATGAGCCTGCTGCCTGCAGTCCAAGAGTTAAGCACTGAAATGGAGCTGCAAGTCCTGCATGGTTTCCAGATTTTCACTTAGTCCTCTGTTTTGGTCACTGTGCTCAGTGTCCCAGTGATCTGATCCTCTGTAACTCAGTCTCTCCAGGAGTAAACCATCCCTCCTCTGCTGGGGCTACAGAGAGCAGTCACTGGACCTCGAGGACCAAGTCTGAAGGTCTGCCTGTTCGTATACAGACTTAGGACCGGTTCTTCTGCTCCCTCGACTTCCCGTTCTGATGCCTGTGGGTCTTAAATATTTCTGGCATTCTCTGCTCTAAAACCTCGCTATTCAAAAGGTGTGGACCCTAGACCAGCTGTCTCCATCCACATTACCATGGAGCTTTGTTGGCAGTGCAGCACTGCAGGCCTCATGCCAGGCTTACTGAATCAGAATCTGCTTGGGCTCAGTATCACCATGTGGTTCTTGTGCACATAAGAGTGGGCTGTCTTTCTTTGACTTCCACTGTTGGCAGGCATGTAGGCTGCAGCTGTCTCCACTTGGCTGGATCAGCCACCACCCAGTCTTTTGTTTTCCATTTTCCAGAATTTTTGGTACTGTCTCTTATCTGTTATTATGGTCTTTTGTCCTTTTGGATGATTACCTTGTTTATAGTAATTTTGGGGGGATTTCAAGAAGGCTTAGAGATAAAAACATTTACTTTATTTACTATGTTGAATGAAAATTCTCTCTTCTGGTATTTTATGGTTTTTTTTTAATGTTTGAATCTTTTGTTCATCTTGAATGAATTGATGTCAGAAAGGGGATTACAGATTTAGTCCCCCCTCTGCTATTGGCTAGCCAGTTGTCCTAACATGATTTATTAAATAATCTCTGTTTTCCTCTCTGACTTGAAATGCTGCCTCTATCATATACTAAATCTCCATTGCATTTTGGTTACTTTAATTATTGTAATTTTATAAAATATCTCTTATTATCTGGTAGTACTAATTCCTCTCCATTTTTAGAAGAAAGAGTTTTAAAACTGGGTTTCTATAGTTTCCATTTATTTTAATCTTCATTTTTATATCTTTTTTTTTTTTTTAACAGACGTCCTGGGATTGAACCCAGGACCTCATGCATGCTAAACTAGCACTCCACCACTGAGCTATACCCTCCCTCCCTTAATGTTCATTTTTATTCATTTCATTTTTATGTTTGCTTAGAACAATAGGGTCATCAACATATTTTTATTTCTAACTAGGTTTTTAGGTTTTCAAGATATATGAAGTAGATAACACTTTTTCATATATACATATATATGATCTTTTTCTTACAGACTTTATTTTCTTTTTTCCCCATATGATGAATTTGACAGCATTCCTAGGAAAATCTATTTCTTCCCATCTTTTGAGAAGGGTGCAATGTGAACACTGTTAAATGCAGTAGAAAGCTTTACTGCATGAATATGGAGTGACAGCTAGTGTGTTGTGATTACCTCCATCCAAGACAGAGATCTTAAAAGGCTCAACTCCTCACTGGTGGGCCAGCCCAAAGCACAGCTCTTGCATTTGAATTCTACCACCACCATTTATTGGAGCTGTGACTTTGGGGAAGTTAAAGAATCTCTCTGATCTTGTGAGATGGAGATCATATTAACTTTTCAGATAGTGAGAATTGGAACTAATTGCAGGAACATGTTTAAGTAAATCCCTGTGTCATAGTGGGTATTCAGCTGATGGGTTCTGCTTCACTAAGTTTGTGAGAGAAGTTGATATGGATGAGTCTTTCAGAGTGCTTTAATCAGCGGGGCATTAACTTGCTCCTTCGCATGTCCTAGTAGAATAAAAGTTTAAATAGGTGACTGTCTAATGTCTTTGCCTTAGAGTACATAATCAAGTTCCATTGTCCATACTAACGGAGGGGAGAAATGACATGAATAAATAACGGTGGATAGTGTCTTAAACCTTTCAACATGGCTGGGAATTTATTTGACAGTTATTTTTGCAGAATATAAGAACAGAATTTCAAAGCTAAAAGAGAACTTGGAGATTATAGACCTTTCATTTTACAAATGAGAAAATAGACCTTGAGGGATAATGACTCACCCAAGATCACACAGTGGTGTGATTTAGGGGCAGAGTTAAGATCAGAAATCAAGTATGTTAACTCCCAGCTCCATGTTTTTAATTTATCCTTCAAGATTATATTTGCTCAGGTACATATCCAAAGCCACCCATGTTCCTGAGAATTGACGTCTGGGATCTCAGCCAAGTGTAAGATGAAGGACACGTGAACTTGGAGGAGCAGAGACATTTTTGAGGTTTTGCTCTCTCTCTCTCTCTGAGTTGTTTCACTCTCCTCTGACTCATAATCACAGACTCACCTGTGGGATATTCGGGTGTAGGCCAGTAAATTTAGGGTGAGAAGCTAGCACTAGGAAGAGTCATTCTTGACAGAGTAGATAGACATCTTAAGTTAGAATAAAAGGGAAAGCCATAGATGACTGGGAACTATTAGGTCCTGTATAGAAGTCTGTGTAGGGTGTGGATTCTACATCAAAAAGACAGGCAAGAATAAGGATCACACACATCTCAAGGGCAAAAGCAAGTGGTTAGAAGGCCAGGTTCAGTGATAAGTTACCAAAAGCATGTAGGAATGAAAGATCACTTCAACAAAAGCTGAGCACCAATCTGAACCCCATTCCCAGAGGTGCCTGCAATGGGCATCCGTCCTGGAGAATTTATGGTTTGAAAGATTGGGCAGTTACAAGCCATCAACAGTGAGGCAACTTTGCAACTGACCAACTATTTGTCTTTGCTCAGAAGTGTTTTGATTTCCTATCAAGTGGGACCAACTGTAAGTGGTTGGAGTTTCTAGGGATAGATATTGAATGGAGTGAATAAAGTAATTCCTAATCCATCATTAGCTCTAGGTCCAAAGCTAGCCTTTAAAACATATACAACTCTCCAACTCCAATAGCTTTGCTTCATAATCCTACAAACTGATTTTGCTTTTGACTTTAGGGTTGAGAAATCAATGCTAAGTCTGTTGCATAAGTAGGAGTAATATTGGAATCATGGCCCAGCTGACAGACCAGTTGTTTTCCCCAAATATGGATTTACTTATTGAGCCAGTAAGCCATTCAATTCATATGTAACTATGAACATCTATTATATTGGCTCCTGATGAATTTGAAATAGTACCAGCATGAATACATTTGATTTAGAAGTAGTTTCAGTTCAGATGTTATTTTCTTTTAGAAAACAACAATTGTAGCTTTGGTTGAATTTTTGAATAGAAGAATCAGTAAAAACATTTTTCAGAGGCACTCAAATTCTGTCATGGAGGCTGTAGAAATCCAATAAGCGAAGAATCTTTGTAGAATTCTTAGAGCACGTAAATGCTGAAATAAATTATGGCATTCAAACTTGAATCGTCATGTTTTAGGTAAAAAATTAAGTCAAGTTTTACATTTAGACTTAGAGAACCTTTTGTTGGGTTTATGTTGACTTAATTGAAGTGAATTTAAATGAATGTTAATTTCTTATTTGCTCAGAGGATTTAAAGAATTAGTTGTGGTGGATTAGATCAATGGACTTGGAAGTCAGTGGGACAAAAGGCACAAAAAGACAAATGAGTGAGTCTGTGCAGTTGTTGAAGTCATGAGCTCCCTGGGTTTTGCTGTTGCACCTCCATAGCTGAAATTATCCCCCACTGTGAGCCTCTCACCTGGTTCAGGAAAGTTGGCTTCTCAGATGCACGGTACAAGTTGTGCCTTCAGCTTTTTCTTGTACGATGAGTCATATTTTGAGTGGTCTTCCTTCTGCTCTAGTGCATAATTCATGCAAAAAATCTGATTTCGGCTGTGTCAGCTTCAAAGGGTTGCAATCAGGCATATGCCTGGAAGGATTTGCTCAGAGAAGAGTTTCTGTGTTTTATTTCTACCACTGGAGACTCAGACTATCTTTGATCAATTTAGTGGCAAGGAGCCGGAGCCAGCTTTTCAATTTGCCAACCTTATTTAAGCCTTTTGTTTTCCTTGAATCTCCAGAAGCTCTCTGGGATGAAGGCTGTATACATCTGACATAAGCATCTGGTTTATCGTTGTAAGAGCTAATCTTTAAATTGAAATAAAAATAAAAGTGTCTGATGGTTGGAACAGCTGCCAACAAGATATCCATCCATTATGAAGGTTTTTGATGGTTTAAGCTATTGTAAATTCCACCATAACCCAGGAGATGGTAGGATCGCGTCCACTGCATAAACACTCAACATGTGATGGTCTGGACAATATAAGAAGTCTGAAGGCAAGAGTGAAGGAAAACAGGAATAGGTTAAAAAATGCCCAGTTTCTGGAGCAGTAGTGAGTGCAGTGCTGTGCTGGCTGGAGTGACGATGTGGTCAGGATCGGTAACTACGGCTGACATTTATTGCCCACATGCTCCTTGCCAGGCACTGTCCTTAGAGCCTTACATAGATTATCTCCTTTAATCCTCACATAAACGCTGTAAAGTAGGTACTACCTTTACTTCTATTTTATGGATGTGGAAATGCAGCTTAGGGAGCTTCAATAATTCATCCAAGATCACCTAGCTAACGTTTCTTTGATGAAGACTGTGTAGAGCATCGTGCTTGGCATGAGCAGAGGAGGCTCTGTACACTTACCGGTTGGCTGGTCTTGGACTGGTGGCTGGTTTCTCAGAATTCTCTGAGCTTCAGCTTCCTTCTCTGTGAAATGTTAGCGGGAGTGGATAACCTACGTCACAGGCTTATTGTGGCAGCTGAATTGCACAGTGTATCTGGACGTGCTTTATAAACTGAAATTTTTGTGCAGCGTAAGATGAATGTATTGAGATTAACAAGAAAGGTCAAGCCCTTTGGAGATTTTTTTTTTTACCCCACTGAGAAGACAGACACCTTCATACGTTGGTTCAGAGTTGGCACTGGGTGTGAATCTTCCTCCTGTCTTAGGGGAGCATGTGAAGGTTCTATTCTTGCATGGTAGAGACTCAGGGACCAAAAGATGAAATTCTTAACCAGCTGTGCTAGTGTTATGAACATGAGGAGCTCTCTGAGCCAGGCTTAATTAATTGGTTCCAATCAACGTAGAGAAGGAAGGTAGGATATGTTTCCATGTTTAGGACTTCTAGAACCATGGCTTTCCAACTTTTCTGGGCATCATAGCCACCTGGAGGGCTTATGAGAACAGATGGCAGGGTCCCACCCCCAGAATTTCTGCTTCAGTGGATCTGGATTAGAATTGCATTTCTAACAAGTTCCCTAGTAATGCTGGGACCACACTTTGAGAACCGCAGGTCTAGAATAGCTCTGTGCATTCAAAACGTTGCAGTACTATGTTCAAAGCTAAAAGTCAGGCTCTGCTTATTAAAAGCACAACTAGGAGAAAATTCTACATGTCGTTTAACACAACAAACGTACTGTTGTTTTGAGTACTAGGCTTGTTACACATCTGAAGAAGTAGAGAAAAAAGCATCTCTCCATTTTAACCACACGGGTAAGGTGATAGGTTCCTTTGCAGACACGTAGTTGTGAGTCTTCCTGAACTGAGCATTCCCCCTTAACAGCCAAAATGTGTTAACTGCTTGCTGATGATGTTTGGCGGGTAGTGTTTATACTCAGCTATTTTTGAGGGTAAGTGTGTGTGTGTGGTTTTTAAAATTTTTTCTTATTTATTTATTTTTGTGAGCTGGACTTTTTTTGGTTGTTGTTTGTATTTTGTTTTGGAGGAGGTAATTAGGTTTATTTATTTACTGGAAGAACTGGGGATTGAACCCAGGACCTCGTGCATGCTAAGCACATACTCTGCCGCTGAACTGTACCCTCCCACTGTGTGTATGTGTGTGTGTTTCCTTTCTTCAGATAAGAACAGGATCTTTAGTGTCTTTTTACCCCCAGACTCTTTCTTTTGAGGTATGTTACATTTAAGGCCTCGTATTTTGGGGTCTCTAGCCACATGGAGAGTCATTGGAAGCTGTTCTGGCTCTGGTTTTAAGGGAATGTGAGGAGAGGGCTGTTTTCCAGAGATGGGTCCTGGGGAACTGAAATAATGCTTCATGATCCCTCACAGTGGAGTAGAATGCGTTTTCTTTATGAAGGTAAACAGATGAACAACTTGGCATTTTGGAAGTTAATGAAAAAAGAAGATGGAGAAAATGCTAGGCAGGCTCTCATTGGGTGGTTTTCTGTTTCAGCTGTTTGCCTCGTTATAGAATTCTGGTGTATGAAATTGGAGGAAATTAAAATACCTTTTGGTGCCATCTAAAAATCTTGACCCATAAGCATCAAAACAAAAACACAAGAAGTGACACACTGCCTTGCTTTAAAAAAAATTAATGATGTTATTTTTTGAACAGTTCTACATTTTACAGAAAAATGAATGCAAAGTACACAGTTCCCATATATTCGCTCATCTCTCTGTCCCATCTCCCAGCCCCTCCACTGCAGTTTCCCCTATTATTAACATTTTAGAGTAGTGGGTTACCTTTTGTTACAGTCAGTGAGCCAATATTGATACTCTATTATTAACCGAAGTCCATAATCTACATTAGGGTTCACTCTTTGTTTTACACATCCTGTGCATTTTGATTAATATATAATGACATGTATCCATCATTACAGTGTCATACAGAATTGTGTCACTGCCCTAAAAATCCTCTGTGCTCCACCTAGTCACCCCCTCCCCCAAACTCTGAAATCGCTGATGTTTTTCCTGTTTTCATAGTCTTACTGTATTCAGAATATCACATAGTTAGAATCATACAGTATGGAGTCTTCTTTCACTTAGCAGTATGCATTTAAGTTTCCTCCTTACCTTTTTTTTTTTTTGATATGCTTAAAGTTTTTATTTGGAAATCACTTCAAGAAAAGTTGTGAGAACAGCTCAGTGAACACCTGTATGCTCCCCACCCAGGTGCACCTATATTTTGTCCCTTTTGCTTGATCTCTTGCTCTTTCTTCACATGCATCCATTTTATTCATATTTTTTCTAACCATGACACCTCCTAAGGATAAGGAGATTCTCCTACACAATCAGACTATCATTATTAAGCAAACAAACCCCACATCCTCATCTCTATCCAGTCAGCTGTCTGGATTCCAGTCTTATGAATTGACCCTACACTGTCCTTAATGTCCAGAACACATTTTTTTCCTCTAGTAGAGTGTGCGGTCTCAGATGATGTACTGATTTTACTTATTTAATTCATTTTTTCCAGCTTTTTTGAGATATCATTGACATATAACATTTCACAGTATGTGAAATGATCACTACCATAAGACTAGTTGACACATCCATCTCCATGCTTTTTGTGACTTGATAGTTCGTTTTTTATCTTTGAATAATGTTCCATTGTCTGGATGTACCACAGTTTGTTTATTCCTTCACCAACTGAAGGGCATCTTGGTTACTTCCAAGTTTTGGCCATTATGAATACATGAATACAGCTGCTGTAAACTTTTGTGTGTAGGCACTTGTGTAGATGTAAGTTTCTCACCTCCTTTGGGTAAGTACCAAGGAGCACGATGGTGGGGATTATATGATGAGGTCATTGTTTGGTTTTATAAGAGACTGCCACACTGTCTTCCAGGTGGCTGTACCATTCTGTACTCCCATCAGCGGGCATTGGGAGTTTCTGGTCCACATCCTCACCAGCACCAGCAGCACCAGCGTCAGCGTTTTGGATTTTAGCCTTTCTAATAGGTGTGCAATGTTACCTCATTGTTTTAATTTTCATTTCCTTAATGACAAATGATGAACATATTTGCGTATGTTTATTTGCCATCTGTGTATCTTTTTGGTGAGATATCTGTTCATATCTTTTGCCCATTCTGTAACTAGGTTGTTATTGTTGAGTTTTGAGAATCTTCTGTATATTCCAGATACCAGTCCTTGTTTGGATGTATGTTTTGCAGGTATTTTTCTGTCTGTGGCTTTTCATTTCATTCTCTGAACAATGTCTTCTGCAGAGCTGAGGTTTTTAATTTTAATGAAGTCTATCTTATAATTTTTTTCCTTCATGGATTGTGCTTTTGATCTTGTACCTGAAAGTCACCACTGAACTAAAAGTCACCTAGATTTTCTCCTATGCTATCTTCTAGAAGTTTTATAGTTTTTGCATTTTACGTTTACGTTTATGGTCTGTTTTGAGTTAATGTTCCTTAAAGGTAGGTATAAGGTCTGTGTCTAGATTCATTTTCTTCCCTTGCATGTGTATGTACAGAATTTGTTATTGGTCCAGAATCATTTGTTGAAAAGGCTCTCTTTTCTCCGGTGTATTGCCTTTGCTGTTTTGTCAAAGATCGGTTGATTGTATTTGTGTAGGTATATTTCTGGGCTCTCCACTGCCTTGTTTTCTAACCTGCAAATTTGAAGCAGTTGCTTTGGCTCCCTCCTCCTGTTTATCTTCCTTAGAGTACAGGTCAGAATTTACACCCAGGACTGCTGATGGTCCCTGCTTGTTTGTGTAGTTAGTATTTCACTCCTCCAAGCATTCCTTGTGATGTAGTGAAAGGAAGGACCAATATTTCAACTCTCCTTGTCTTTATCCACTTACTTGTCACTAGCTTTCATTGCTAAAGTCAAATCTATTCTAGTAAATTAATTTAATAAATTCCACACAGTCCACTTAATGATCTTTTCAGTGTGGTTTCCAGGAATGAACTGCATCGTAAAAGTGAGGGATGCCTGTACTGTTGATTAAGTACTTTTTGTCTGTCCGTTGTCTTATTCGTAAAATAGAAATAACATTCTTCTTATAAAGAGCAGACTTAAAAAAAATCAAATCACAAAATACATGTGAAAACACATGAAGTGGGAGAGGGCAGTGATGGTCTACATGTACTACATGGTTCATTGCTTCACTATTCTCTGTCTTCATTTTATACTTTCTCTTAGAGCAATCAGTCTGTTCCCCTAGTTTTGATTATAACTGAAAACTTTGCATTGAAAACTGTGATCTGTGTGTTAGACAATTGATGAATTTCCATTGCAGAAGTTTCCACTCCGTTCCATAATCACCTCCCTCTTCCCTCCCCTCCCTCCTTTCTCCCTCCCTCCCGCCTCTCTCTCTGCCCCTCTCTTCCTCCCTTCTCCCCTCCCTTCTCCTCTCCTCTTCTTTCCCTATCATATTGAAAAAATGACTGGTGGAGAGAAGGTGGGGTTCGTGTAAGGCTGTAATTTCATATCGAGAAGTTTAGGTACAGAATATTGATTAGGAGGACATCTATCAGGTATAAGCCCCAAAGCATTATTTTATCATTATAATGTATTATATAGTAATAGGCATGATCTGCTTAATACTGTTGCTAATCTAATAAAATGTTAAGAAGTTTATCTATTTATGTACTATACAGCCTATGTTTGCTTTAGGCATGCTTAATCAAAATCTACATTCAGTTGCTTCTGAAAATGTATATATTTCTTAAGCTTGTGTGAATTCTATCTTTCCCAGCATTATTTTCTAAACTACCTAAATTGCAACTTCAGTGAGAATGCCATGCCAATCTTAAAGCCTATGAAATTTTCTGTGTACGTAGGGAACTTAACACCTTTTCCAATCATATACTTTAGATCTATTTGAAATGTGTGTGTGTGTGTGTGTGTATGCACACACATAATGTATATTAACAAATTGTTGCATTAATGCTGTCTCCCTACATGGTAATTTCATAAAGCGAGGGGTATGCTGATAAATTTTTTAAATCATTGCCAAAAAGAGCTTAAAACTCTGGGAATGATTTTTATGAATAGTGAGAGAATAGCCTCTGTAAGTAAATATATTAATATAGATGGATTAAAGATTAGGATAAGCACAACTAGGAGATTGGTTAAAAATTAATATAGCCATTTTGGCTTTCTTTTGATTATTGTATACATGATATGCTTTTTAAATTTTTTACTTTTAATCTATCTAGGTCTTTATATTTTAAATGGGTTTCATGTAGGAAGCACTGGTCCTTGTTATTTTGAAAAATTCTGACAATCTCTGTATTTCATGGATATTTTAGATCATTTACATTTAATATAAGTATTGGTTAATTGGATTCACCATTTTGTGATTTGTTTTTTGTATGTCTCTCTGCTATTTGTTCTTCTTTCCCTCCTTTCCTGTCTTCTCTTGGAAGATTTGAATATATCTTTTTAGTATTCCATTTTCATTTATTGCTTTGAGTTTTGGCTCTATTTCTTTGAAAAAATAATTTTTTTTTCAGTGCATGCTTGAGAGTTCCAGTATACATACCTAAACTTTCACAGTCTGATTAGAGTTAATATTATACTACTTCAAGTAAAATGTAGAAACCATCTGGTCACTTGGGTTCCTTTATCCTCCTCCACTTACCTTTGTAGTACAGTCATGACATAAGTTATATCTATATTTATTGAAAATTCTTACCGAATAATGGTGTAATTTTTGCTTTCAACAATCATACACATTTTAAAGAACTGAGGAAAGTAGCCTTTAATATTTACCATTTCTGTTGTTCTTGGTGAAGATCCAGGTTTCAGTCTGGTGTTCTTCAGTCTGAACCACTTCCTTTAGCATTTCTTTTAGAGCAAATCTGCCAAGAATGAATTTTCTTGGTTTTCCTTTGTCTAAAAATGTCAAATAGCTTTCTTTCCTGTGGGCTATTACCAAGGGATATGGAATTCTAGGGTGGCTGTTTTTTTCTTTCAGCGCTTTAAAGATGTTGTTCCACTATCTTCTGGTCTTTCCTGTTTCTGATGAAAAATCTTCAGTCATTCAAATTGTTGTTTCCCTGTGTATAATGTGTAATTGCTCTCTAACTGCTATGAAGATTTTTTTCCTTTATCTTTGCTTTTAAGCAGTTGATTTTGATGTGTCTAAGAGTGGTTGTCTCTGAGCTTACTGTATTTAGAGTTTATGACTTCTTGCATTTATAAATTTATGCATTTTGATAATTGAGAAGTTTTTTGGCCACTATGTCTGCAAATAGTTTCTCCACCAATCTTTTTCTCCTCTTTTTCTAGAATTCTAGAGACAGGAATACTAGAAATTTTAATGTGCTCCTACAGGTCCCTGAGGCTCTGCTTATTTTTCTGAATTTTGTCTCTTTGTTTGTCAGATTAGATAATTCCACTAACTCTTCAAGCTCACTTACTCTCCTCTGTGGTCTCTGTTCTGTTGAGCCATCCAGGGAATTTTAAATTTCAGATACATTTATTTCTACAATTTTCACTTGGTTATTTTTCTAGTTTCTGTTTCTGTCTGAGAACTCCTATCTTTCTATTCATTCCATATCCTCATGGAGGGTATTAAAATGTCTATCCTCTGGGTCATCTTAGGGTTGGAGTCTGATTGTAATTTCTCTTGAGCACTAGTCATGTCTTGCTAGTTCTTTGTGTATGAAGTGCTGTTGGATTGTGTATATAATGTGTATACATTGTGTATATAATGCTGTGTAGATTCTGGGTCCTGTTGTATTCCTCTGAACAATCTCTCTTTTTAAGTTTGTTTTTTTTGCAGGCAGTGAAATGGGCTAGATTCATACTGAATTTCCATACCACCTTCTGTGGGTGGTAGTTCTAATTTCTGTTTAGTTTTCAAAGCCTTTCCTGTGTTCCTTGGGGTCTGTCCCATGCGTATGCCTCTCCAGGGTTAGTCTGAGACTTGGGGGCTAGTTTCAGTCTTAGTTCAGTTCTCCAAGTCTTTTATACTGCTTTGGGTCTGTCCCATGAAGGCACAGCTCAGAGTGAGGCTGGGATCTGTGCCGGTTTATGCATGGAACCGGGGGCATTCCCTTTTCCATCTTCTTTCTCCCTATGATTCCCCCTGTAATCTGGCCTGCAAGGGCCCTTTTTTCATGTTCTTCTGGCCCCAAAGGCAGAGTTGCAGTGATGGTTTAGCTGCTCAAGCTGCTGTGCTGACTGCTCTGTTGCTCTTTGTAGAACTCTGTGATGGGGTCCTACTCCAGGACAAAGGGCTTCAGAGTAAAATAAACATAAAACTGGAAGTTCACCCCTTTTAGTTCACTTCTCTAAGTTTTGACTCCCCTCCACAATTCACCCTTTTTGTTCATGTTGCGGAGTCCTCAGGTAGCTGCTTTTTGTGTTGTGCTCAGACCTTTCAGTTGTGAAAAGTAAGAAAGAGAGGCTGTAGTATGCTTACCCTAGCCGAGGACCTGGAACTTCCTGCTTCTCTTTTTTTCACAAAGGATCTTGCACCTCAAAGGGGAGAATGCATGATGATACATGGTGCCTGTTTATTTTTCAAAAGAGCTTGCAAAGCAGATCCGTATTTTGCTGACAAATGACACTTTGGCACCAGAGTAGCCTTTAAAGCAGTAATTTCCTTCCTTTCACTGTTTTGTAAGATGCAGGTTGTATTCATACTTTGTGGAGGCAGGTGACATTTTAGAGAAAACTAACATCCAAAAGGAATTGGGAGAGTTATTGAAGCCAACAGTGCCTAAGAGGCAAGGGAAGAGGCTTCCAGTCCAAGGTAGTTGCCAGTCACCCTGAGGTTGGAGTCTTGACCTGACTCCAGCTAATTGGCACTATCGCCTTCTCTTCTCAGGTGGCTGTTAGAAAGAAAGTGGGGTTAACACCAAAGTGAAGAAGATTAGGAGGAAAGATGACTAGGTCAAAAGTATTTAAAATTAAGGTGTGATCCCATCTTCCTTGTAATAGGACTTTGAGCCCACATTTGGCTGTATTTCAGCAAGATGGTCTAGTGTTTAATTTGAATTATTCATTTTATACTGACAATCTTGGCCTCTTAATCTTTGACTTTAGGATATGGCAAAAACAACTCTTACAATTCTGTCACTTATATTAATACACTATTTCTTATTTAATACCTGGGTTTTTTATCGTGAAAGTGATAAAAGCTTACTGTAGATATTTTGAACAATAATTAAATTTACAAAGTAAAAAAGTGAAAACTTAGGGTTTCAGTTTTAGGAATTTTCTAGTTTCCTTTATTGGGAGGGAGACATAGTTGAAATTATTCTATGTTTAAAAACTTCTGTCCTCGCACTTAAGGTAAATTTATAGCCTAAGCATTTTCACTGTTTTTACACATTGTTTAAAAATTTTTTCTAAATCTGATTTTATTTTAATTTTTAAAAATTATGTGTGGGAAACTATTGAAGGGTATAAAGTACATGTTAAAATTTCCTCTTACCTGTCTTCTCAGTTTCTCTCCCTCTGCAAGCCATTGGTGTAATATGATTCCATTTTGTATATTTCCAGAAATGTTTTATGTATAAAAATATATGTATCAGTCTATAAAGGGGCATATACTTTATCCATTTTTGCTCTTTTTCTGAATATGTAAATATTCTTAGAACATGACTGTTTCTTCACTTGTTAAAAACTCTTTGCAAACATAATTTTTAATGACTGCTAAATTTCTATTCTGTTGAAATTGGGTTTTTTTTTTTCTTCAATAAACATTTACTGGATTCCTATTATGCTCAGCAGTGCTCAGGGTTCAGAAATGGAGAAGACACTCTTCCTGACTTGAAAAGTAAACATGAAAAATTACAATACAGTGAGGCAAGTATTTTAATATGAGTGTCTTGGGACTTTTCTTGTCACCCAAAAAATGTTTCTCAGCACTCAAAACCTAGAATGAAGAATCCTCAAATTCTCCACAAACTGAAGAAAGTAGAAAACAATTAAGGGTCCGAAATTAGTTTTGTTTTTTTTTTTAACTGTAGTGAACATTTATTATTTTTGCAATCCTTCTCCCCTTTGAAATTGGGGGGTTTGATTGCATTTAATTTTCTTATGGTCCTTTTAAAGTGACAGAGTAGCTCGTTTTGAAGTCAGCCCCAGCCTCCTTTCAGGTTCATTTTCTCTAAAACATCTGAATTCTTCTAGCTATTTAAAGAAGATAACTTGTGAAAACACCCAACGTGGCCCTTGGAAAGAAGTCATTAAGTATGTGTTTATTTTTCTGCCTTCTATTCTGTTAGCTCTCTGACTCCTCAGCTGCCAGGATAGTGCAGCGTCAGATCAACAATGATAGGAATTAATTTTAGCTGAATGCTTTTAACCCACATGCATTACAGTATTATTGTGAGCAGAGTGCTCCCTATTAAATGACTATTGTCAGAGTGATAAGATAAGGCTCTTGGATTTGACAAGACACCATAAGAAATACTTAAACCTCTCTTGTGTCATATGCAGAAGAGATTACATTATTACTCTGTTGGCCCTCTATATCCATGAGTTCTGTAACCGTGGATTCAGATAACTGGATTGAGAATATCTGGGGGAAAAAAATCCCAGGAAGTTCCAAAAAGCAAACTAATTTGCTGTGTGCCCAACAACTATTTGCATGCATTTTACATTGTATTTATAATGATTTATGTAGCATTAACATTTTATTAGGTATGATAAGCAATCTAGAGATCATTTAAAGTTTACGGGAGGCTGTGCACAGGTTATATACAAACATGCCATTTTATATAAAGGACTTGAGCATCTCCAAATTTTGGTATCTGCGGGGGTCCAGGAACCAGTCCCCACGGGTACGGAGGGATGACTCTAATGCAAAAAGAACACAGTACATGGAAAGGATCTAGAAGAAAATCAAGTATGTAGTTAGTTACTCACAACCAAACTAGTGTTAGGACTGCTCAAACTAGGGGTGAATCCTCTCTCTGGCCTTCACCTCTCCTCTGTCAGCCGAAACTGCCTTGTCTCAGCAATGAGAATATTACTACTTACTTTTCAGGGTGTCATGAGGAACTAATGAGAGCTCTGTGGCCGTTTTCCATCATCCTTTACTGTCACTTCTCCCTTGTGGCATCCTGGTCATTGTAATTAAATTGCTGTATATTGTTTGCTCTTTACCAATCCCTCCCGGCTGGGAGATAAGCTCCCAGGAGGGCAGACACCCTTCCATCTTGTTCCGCAGTAGATCCTCATTGCTTAGCTTTGTGCCTTTTATTGAACTTGGTGGTTAAGGGCCTGACTCTGGACTGAGACTCCCTTAGCTTCCACATCTATTAGCCTTAACCCTGGGCTAGTTTCTTAACCTGTGTCTCAGTTTTCTCATGTGTGAAATGAGGACACATGAGAAATGTTTTTCTCTTTGGGTTATTATGAGGATCAAATAAGTTAATACTTAAATTAGAACATGTGTCTGACATGTCATAAATTCATATACATATGCATACACAATACAACACAATATATAATAACAGTTGCTCAATATCTGTTAAATGAAAAGGTGGATGGGTCTTTATTAGCCAGCTCAGGTGAACTGGGTGGAAGATGTGTTTACAGATACCACGTTCCCCTGCAATATCGTCATCCTTGGCTTGGACTCAGTCACTGCTGTAGTACACATGGTGGCACAGGGGATGACCGAATACTCAGGAATAAAATGTCTTCATTTGGAACAAATTAACCAAGAAAGATAGCCTTATACTTGTTATAGTCTGACTCTCAGATTTCTGAATTATATTTCATCAAAGCCAATTGTAGTATTTTATTGATCAAAGAGCAAAAATTAACTCCTTTTACTTTCCCCTTCTCTCCTGAAGCTCTGCAAAGTTCAGATAAAGTTAAAGTACTTAATTTCAAGACAAAACAATAACAAGTCACCTGGGGTTTGAATGTTCAAGTGCTTAACTCAGTAGGGGTCAGAGAGGCTAGTCAGAGTTGCAAAAATGCTGTCTGCTTTTCCGTTTTCAGACTGAACCTGTCCTGTAGGTCCACGGGATTCAGCCTTTGCCTCTGGGTCTCTGTGTGGAAGCAGAAGCATATCCGTTAAAATAAACAACAGAGACAACAAAGCAAAATGAAATAAACAAGATGAAACCAAATTAAACCTCCCAGAAGGGCCAAAGGGCCACTGTCTCGCTAGGTCTTGAATCTGGCTGCAGTGTCTAAAGATGTTTTTGTCTTTTGAGCCTGATGTCAAGAGCCCTGAAGTTTGACATTGAGAAAATTGAAGAGCAATTCTGTTCCCAAAGGGATTATGACTAATACTGGCCTTTTGCTTTGTCGTTTCCAGTGTGTCTTTACAGATAGTATCTTAATCTGTCTCACAGTCCTCCAAGGGGAAGCTGTATGGTTTCCATTTTGACCTTACAATGGTTATTTATGTAATTTATTTACATCCACCCACTACAAAAATTCGATAGATATAAAAGGGTATTTTATATATCAGTGTCCATGCTGCCCTGTCCAGTTTGTCTCTTTGAGGCCATCATTTTTAAGTATATCCTTCCATTGGTATCCTTAGCGTTTACAAACATACACACACATTTTTCCTCTCTGCCCCGTTGCCATCCACGAAAGCTAACACCATTTTCGCCCTTTGGAGCCATGCTCTGAATTTCACTTAACCGTGTGTCGTAGAGTTTGTCCCATATCTGCGCATGCAGACCTGTCACATTCTCTACACCAGTTCTTAGTATTCCACTTTTGTAATAAATCCCCCACTGAAGGGCACGTAGATTATTTCCATTCTCTTGCTGTACAAAGACTGTGCCGTGGATAATCTTGTATATACGTTATTTGACATGTGTGCACTGCTATTTGTAGAACTTTCAAAATTACTTGGTGGACAGAGAACTTGGAAGTCGTAATGTTCTTTGGAGAATAGCACCATGAAATAATAAACTGTTGTTTAAAATTCACTAAAGATTTGTGTTAGAGTAGAGACTGTCTTATCCTAGACCAGTAGAGTGAAAGGGTAGCTTTCAGGGAGCTTGTGCTCCACGTTTAAGATAAAAATGATAAGACAGTCACTTGACTCCGTGAGAGCAGGTCCTCGTCTTTTGGGTCCTCACACTGTCCCAGCGCCTAGCACATCACTACACAGTGTGTGTTGAGTTGATAGTGGCCACATGACTTTATTTCACTGTGTCCTGCCTGCCTACTCATAGGGCTTCTGGGGGAGTCCCATGAAATTAAAAAATTTTTTTCTTTGTAAACACGGAAGTGCTGCATATAAGCTATTGTTACCTGTATAGCACTTAGTAATAGCATATTTCTTACCTTATTTGTTTCTAGTAGCAGCCCTAGATTTTAGAGGTATCCAGCATGATCAGAAAACAGATGTTTACAGGTAGGAATTTCCTAGATTAGCTTGGGGTTTCCATTTAAATTCTTAAAGGAAAACTTTGTTTTCCACTAAATGGCTGTTGAATGGAGTTTGGACCCAACCTAACTTTTTTCTGACCATCTGCAACCATCATTGCCAACATTGATTAATATGCATTCAAGAGTGAGATTTTTAAACTATTAGGCTTTTCCTGTATTAAGAATCTTCAAACTTAAAGAGAGTGTGTGTGTGTGTGTGATGACTTTATTATTGCTATTTGTAGTTTCGTCACTGCCTGTCAGGCTGAGACTTGTTAATTCATGCCATCAATACACCTGCTTCTAAAGGTCTTCTATCCACTCTGCCATTTCTAATCTAAGTGTAGTTAGAGGAACCAGACCTAGATACTTCATAATTGTCTAATGTGTAAGTAAACCACTATGAATCCCAGTCTGCAGGGTGCAGGGGTAGCCTAAGAAGGCTTACTCTGAAGAGAGGCAGTTAGAATACTTTTTTAGAGAAAAGTCTGGTAGATAGACAGAAATTCTAAGTACGAAGGTGGTGACTGAGTTGTATGTTACAAACAGTTTTGCTTAGTCATAGAAGTCATTAACTTGGATTGAAAATCCAACAAATATTGACATTTTATGTGCCCCAAGGCAGTAAACCATGAACCAATAAAATATGTCAGATGCTGATAAATATCATAAAATATATATAAATAAGGAAAGAAGTAAAGAAATAAATTAAAAGAAGATATATAAATACATCCATAGGGAGGAATGAGGGGTACTGCAGGTGAGTTTTTATGTCGGTGATCAGGGAACAACTCTAATAAGGTGACCTTTGAGCAGAGACCTGAAGTGGAGGGTGGAGGCAAATCAAGTACAGTGGCCCCGGGGCAGTACCTGCATGACCTGATCCCTGAACAGGTCGGGGCAGTCAGTGTGGCTGCAGTGGGTGAGCCACCTGGAAGGCAGGAGGTGTGTGTGGTGATCCTAGGGATCCCTGTGAGGCCATTGGCTTTTGCTCTGAGTGACATGGGAAGTTGTTAGTAGGTGTGGAGCAGCGGAGTATCGAGCTCCAGGGACTGGCTGTCCTAATGGAGCTGAAATGCGGGGAAAGCAGTTTGGAGATGATGTGAAATCCAGAGAAGAAGTGATGGTGGCTTTGAAACATCAGAATCTAAGGATGCTTGGGTATGTGGGGAAGATTAGTTAGGGAGACCCTTAAGAATAATGATGGAGGGGAGGGTATAGTTCAAGTGGTAGAGCACATGCTTAGCATGCATGAGGTCCTGGGTTCAATCCCCAGTACTTCCTCCAAAAATAAATACCCCCCCCCCCAAATAAAAAGGAATAATGATAGAAAACTGCACCTGATCTTAAATGGAAGGCTTATGGTGTCTGGCTCTGCCACCTGCACACTTCCAGTCCCAGGCCTGCACCTGGGCACTTCCCAGTGGGCTGCTCTTCTAGCGATGTCTACCTGTCCCCATTCCTTCCCTGGTGGAGGAAACCTCAAAATCCAAATTTTATTTACAGGTTTCAGTTTTATAAACATCACAATTCCAAAAACAGTCATATTGCTTAAAGATTTGCCAGCATTTGAAACCCTTTTCTAAGGTTATCAGTAACCTTAGTGTTGAATTAAGTGGCCTTCCCCCCTTTCTAGTCCCCTTCCACCTCTGCTCCTCAAAACCCCCCTTTGGGTTTCCATGATTCTGTAGCTTTTTGTGTCATTCAAATGCTGTCTTCATTCTTTTTTTCCTGTGTGTGTCCAACAAAGCCATGTCCTGTACCCTTTTGTCTGCTTTTTTGTAAGTCTCTCTTAGTGAATTCATTACTTCTTTGGTTTAAACCATCCTTGGGCAGGGGTCCCAGATCCTCACCTGCAGCTCGGATGTGTCAGCTCTGTGTTGCTCTTTGCTTTATTAAAACCAGCTCCCTGTCCCAGTTCTCTTATTGGTGCTTCCATTCCATTCGTCTCAAAATAGAGCCATCCGGACACGTTTTTCCTGCTCCTTTTCTTTTCCAATCTGTTTTCCAATCTTGTACATCTTTTTTTGGAGCGTCTTTCAGGTTTATACTTTCGTGTCTCAAAATAGACACTCCACAGTCCCAGCCTTACGGTCTTCTTCTTGGAGTCCAACCACAGTGTCTGCCTGGCTAGTTTTGCTTCCAGCCTCCGTCAGCACCTTTCCTTTTGGCAGAACAGGGATAATTCACTCAACAGGTGATTACTAACTGCGTATTGTATGCTAGGCACTGTTGTAGGCATGGGGGATAGAAAACAGGCAGTAGTCCTACCCTCAGGAGCTTACAATCTGGAGTGAGGAGCAGACTGTAGACCAGAAAAGTAGAGAAGGTGTATATTGGGTGGTGTTGGTGCTAAGAGGAAAGGGAAAAAGGCAGGGGAGAGGGGTGGGGGTGAGGGTGCCACTCTGGGAAGAAGTTTGCAGTTTAAAATGAGGTGGTTGGAAAGGGCTTATAGAGGAGGTGACTTAAATTTTTTCTTTTATAATGTTTAACATAACATTTTTGTCATTTTTAAACCATTTTTGAGTGTACAGTTCAGCAGCGTTACCTGTAGTCTGTTGTGCGGCTATCACCACAATCCATCTCCAGTACTTCTCTGCCATTTCAAACTAAAATTCCCATTAAATGATAACTCTCCATTCTCACCTCCCCTCCAGCCCCTCATAACCACCATTCTGCTTTCTTCTGTATAAATTTGATGATTTCAGGAGCCTCATAGGAGTGGAATCATACAATATTTGTCTTTTTGCACCTGGCTTATTTCACTTAGCATAATGTCTTTACAGTTCATTTGTGATATAGCATGGGTCAGAATTTCATTATTTTTTAAGGCTAAATAATATTGCAGTGTATGTGTATAACACATTTTGTTTATCTGTTCATCTGTTGATGGACACTTGGCTTGTTTCTACCTTTTGACTCTTGTGAATAATGCAACTATGAATGTGTGTGTATAGATATCTGTCCCAGACCTTGCTTTCGGTTCTTTTGGGTATATTCCTGGGAGTGGGATCATATGATAATTTTATATTTAGTTTTTTGAGAAACTGCCATGTTATCTTCCACAAGTGGCTGTACCATTTTACATTCTCAAGAAGGTAACTTTTGAGTGAAGACCAAGGAGGTAAGGGAGAGAGCCAGGATGACACCTAAGGGAAAACGTCTTGGGTCGACCCAGCTCCACATGCGAGTGCCCCGAAGTGGGAGTGTGATGGCCCCGTGTTAGGATTGGTAAGGAGGCCTTTGAAACTGAAAGTGCAGGAAGGTGAAAGAAGTAGAAAACGAGGTCAGAGAGGGAACAGATGTCCAAATCATATAGGGCCTTGGAGGCCCCTGTAAGGACTTTGATTTTACCCTTAGTGATAGGAAAAGCCCTTGGAAGACTGTGTCATATCCCTGTTTCTTAAATGGTACTATCATCATGTCAAAACCCATCTTAAAAATCAGTAAGGCTTCCCAGATGCTTAGCATTCAGTCCGAATTGCTATAATTCCACCTGGCCAACTATACATCTCATAGCATCCCATAGACTTGTGCATGTGTGCACTTGGACTTAACTGCTGTCTCATGTGCTTCTTTCTGTGTGGAAATCCCTCACTCTCTTCTATACCAGTTCATCCAGGTTTCCACTGTGAGCTTTTCCTCACTCACTTACTGGTGTCCCTTATAGTCACTGTTGTCATTTAGCACAAAATTATTTTTGTTTTGTTTTCATCTCTCCAGTTAGGTAATAAGAGACTAAGTCATGGGTCATTTATTATAGCGCTCTAGGTCTCCTGTAGTAATAGGATAGTAGTGGGCAATTATTATTTATATATATAAACCCTCCTCCCTCCAAAAAAGGATAAGCAGGATGGCCACGGAGCACTTGCACAATAAATGCTTGTTGGTAGGTCGATTCTATACTTTTTGGTGAGTTTATTATGGTAGTTTATATAGGTTATAAAATTAAGTAGGTGCCAATATGCTTGTTTAACTATAGAGTGTCTAAATTAGCATTTTAAAGCTGAAGTCTAAACGGCTGTCTTTGTATTTGCTGTAGCTTTTATTTTTTTAATTAGCTCACTATCGTGGAAACTGAAGCATGCCAATTAAGCACTTATCCAATTATTAGAGCTTCAGAGAAAAGTGGTGGATTAAGAATTCTTCATTTTAATTTCATGAGTTACTTAAAAAAATTAACGACAGTTTGCAAAGTTTTAGAGCATTTAAGACAAGTACATTCATCTAAAAGTCTCACTTCAAAACACTGCAGGAACTGAATTCTACTCAGTGTGAGTTTTCTGTTAGCTTCCTAACCATACAGTCAGGACTAACTCCAGACCTTGGCATATGCCATTACCTTGTGTTACATTATACAGCCTGGAAATGATTCAGTGGGTTTTCATAATGAGCAAACCCTTCTGTAGCAGCATAATTACATAAGAAGCATCTTGAAGCCACCACCAAGAGTAAAAAATTAACATTTTGCCACTTTAGGTTAGTGATCTTTTTTCATCTAGGAAACAGAACATCAATTCACTTGGTCCTTTATCTCCAGTCTCACTCCCTCTCCCACCCTCACATCAGTCACCATCATGAATTTAGTTTGCATATTTAGGTCTGTATTCATGAACTAAATGCAGTATTACTTTATTAGTATTTTAATGCTGGAGAGGATGTGGAGAAAAAGGAACCCTCCTAGACTCTTGGTGGGAATATAATTTGGTACAGCCGCTATGAGTTTCAGTTCAAAGATTGGAGAAGACCCATGTCCCAGCTGGAAGACAGGCAGAAAATTTACATAAGTGATATAGTTATCATTTTATAACCTGCTTTTCTGAGGCATCCTTCTATATGGATCTAAGTTATTCAACTGCTATATAATGGTTCTATTCTCTGAATATAGTATTTTATCCATTTATTTGTTGATGGATGAATATTTTTGTATATGTCTTTGAACATGTAGTGAGGCCTCTCTGTAAAGAGTAGCTCCCTTTGGCAATTAGCTGTTATTTAGTGGCTGAAAAATTAGGCACATTTTCATTATTGACATCCTTCTCTTCAATTAAATGTATGGCCTAGGTTATAATAATACATAGTTCCCCAGTGGATTAATTTTTTTATTGAGATATAGTTGATTTACAATGTTGTGTTAATTTCTGGTGATTTACACACACACACACACACACACACACACCCTTGTCATTTTTTTTTTCATTATATGCAATTACAAGATACTGAATATAGTTCCCTGTGCTATACAGTGGGACCATGTTGTTTATTTTATATATAGTAGTTAGTATCTACAAATCCTGAACTCCCAAATTCATCCCTCCTTACCCTTTTCCCCCTGGTAACTATAAGTTTGTTTTCTATGTCTGTGAGTCTGTCTCTGTTTTGTAAATAAGTTTATTTGTATCTTTTTTTTTTTATTTAGATTCCACATATAAGGATATCATATGGTGTTTTTGTTTCTCTTTCTGGCTTACTTCAATTCATATTATGATCTCCAGGTCCATCCATGTTGCTTCAAATGGCTTTATTTTATTTTTTCTGGCTGAGTAATATTCCGTTATACATATACCAGACTTCTTTACCCAGTGGATTAATTTTTAAATAATTAATTTTGAAAAAATTTCATACTTACAGAAAAGTTGCCAAATGGAACAAAGAACCAGATTTCTCAACTGTTAATGTTTTACTGTATTTGCTCCACTGTGTGTGTACTCTGAGTGTGTGTGTGATCATTTGTCTTTTTCTTAATCTTATGGGAGTAAGCTCCTGACATGATGTCTCATTCCCTCAAAGCCCTTCAAGTGTATTTCCTCCAAATAAGGATGTTCTTCTATATATAATCAGTATACAACATGCCATTCAGCTCACAGCCTCAATGATATAAACTCAGCAATGGCTTCTTCTCCCGCCTGGTCCAAGATCTTGTCCAGGAATATGTATTGCATTTAATTCTCATGTCTCATTAGATTCCTTTAGTCTGGAAAATTTTCTTAGTCTTTCCCTGTCTTTTGTATTCTTTACAGTTTTAAATAACAGTACAATAAGAGTACATGCCTTTAATAATGTAGGATGTAGTATCTTTCTGATATTTCCCCCGACTAGGTTAAGTTAATGCATTCTGGAAGGAATGCCACAAAAATGATGCTGCATTCGTCCCAGGGTACCACATTGGAGTCACAAGATGCTGCCCCATTGCTAACCTTGACCACCTGGTTATGTTGGTGTATGTCAGGTTCATTCATATTAAATTTACTATTTAAACTATAGTTTTTAAAACTATTTATTTCAGATAACTTTAGATATACTAAAAAATTTCAATAATAGTGTGCCCTTTATGGACCTTCTCCAGTGTTAACGTTTTACATATTCATTGTGCATTTGTCAAAACTAATAAATTAACGTTGCTACAATACTATTAACTAAATTACAGTGTGTGTTTAGAATTCACCATTGTTTCTACCAGTGTTCTTTTATCTAATCCAGGATCCAACCTAGGATACCACATTGCATGATTAATTTATTTTTAGGTCAGAAAAAAATTTATTTGCACCACATGCCTGTCATTCAGCAATATACAGCATACATGTGTTTATATTCCTGAATATTCTCCCTTTCAGGTGTACTTTTAGGTGAATAAATAATGATTGCTCTGGGTTTATAAGTCAGATTCTGAACATAAGCTTTGGGTGGGCATTCTCAAAATGAGTTTTGTAACATGGGAGGGGAAACTTAAAAACTCCAATTAAAAATTTAATTTTAACTTTTAAAAGAATACGTTTTACTTACGGTGTGAGGGGCATATAAGGGCACGTATATAGTGGTACTCTATCAGTATGTATAATGCTTCAGGGTGTTCTTATTTGGGAAAGGTAGGGCTCAGTAGCTAGATTTAGCTAGAGGTGGAACACCCTATTTAAAGCCTCCATGGGAGTCAGCGAATCTGATTTCTAGTCCTGGATCTGCCACTTATTTTTGGGCAGTAATATGTAAAATCGAGGAATGTCAAGAGTTGTGTAAGACAACTCTGTACTGGAACTCACAGGTGGTACAGTCCACGCCTTAATCTTGTGGTTAAATCTCACCATAATGCCTGTGACTAGATACATTTTGGCGGGACACTTCCAGTGGTGAGTGTTCTGGTTACCTATTACTGTGTAATGAACCACTTAAAAACTTAGTGGTTTCAAACAACAGTTTACCATTTTTTCTCTCGGTCTCGTGCTTCATGGGCTCAGCTTGGTAGTTCAGAGTTTTGGGGGCCTTCATGCAGTGGGAGTCAGTAGGAGACCAAGACTGGATATACCAGAAGGCTTCTTCATGCTACGCGTCCTATCCCTGGGCTAGGAAAGCTGGGGCAGCTGCTGGCAGCTGGGGCAACTCTCCGTGGGGCCTCCAAATGGCTAGCTGTGGCATTCTCACAGAGTGGGAGTCCCATGATACGTAGGTTTCTCACCTGGTAGTTGGCTTCTCCCAGGGTACTTCATAGACGAGTATATTACAAGTCTATTAAGTCTTGGGCCCAGAAACTGGCACAGCCTCACTTCTGATGTATCTCATTGACAAAAGCAATCTCGGAGTCTTCCAGATCTAAGCGGAGAGAACACAGACCCCCATCTCTTGAAGGGAGGAGAATCAGAGAATTATGGCCACTTTAATCCATCCACCTAAATGGGAAATTCACTACCTCCTGTGGAGCGTATCGCATTTATGGAAAGCTCAAGGTGTTTAGGTGAGATGGCATCTGCTTCTCATGTGAGCATCTCATGGAGGTTATAAGGTAAATTAAGCCTCTTGTGCTGCAGAAGTGTTTACTGTTAAATTACTTACTACTTTTTCTTAGAAGCCCACTTCTTAACAGACAGACACACACAGACACAGACACACACACACACCCCCTTGCTGGGTCTAGGCCCAAAGGGACCAAATATGCGTACTTTTCTCTAGAAACTTCCTCTTCCCCAAATTCTACCATCACCCTCTTCCCTGAATGACACCCAAACTGCAAATTAGTGGCCTTGGTGATACAGTTGATTCCTTAAATTATAGCACTGGGGATTCAAAATATAAGTAAAGTGTAGCCCTTGCCCTTAAACAATGAAAGTCAAATATAGAATGAAGTGCCTTAAAGTGGAATCTAAGTGCTGTGATCAGTAATGCAGGGTTCATAGGCTGGGGCAATGTTGCAAGGCAGAAGGAATTAGGAAAATTTCAGAGAAAAGTGCAGCTTTCAACCAGTTGTAACAGATAATGACAATAATAATAAAAAGCATTAACAGGCCACCACATTAGAGCATTATGTGCCAAGAGCATTCTGAGAATTTTATGTCTGTTAACACATTGAATGCTGACCATGGCTCTATGAGGTGAGCGTTATGTTGTCTTCACTTTACAGTAGAGGAAACCGAGAAGGGAAGAGGGTGTCCTTGCCCTAAGCTCACACAGCTGGGAAGTGGCAGGCATTCAGTCCCAGGCATTCTAGACCCAAGGAAGGAGCAGTCAGGGAGGGCAGGCTCTCGAGAATAGGTTGGCATCCAAACAGCTGGGCTGCAGTGAGGACTCCAGACACTGCTTTTCCCTGCCAGGTTTTCCCCCTTCCTTCCTAACCAAGTCCTTTCCCTGCTGAGTATTCTTAAGGCAGCTTTCATGCCTTTGAAAATGCTGCCTTAACTACTATCTTTTCACCTTTCTTTCATGCTTTTTATACTGCTTTTTTTAATATTAAAAAAAAATATTTTTTGGTTGGGGGGGAGGTAATTAGATGTATTTATTTTTTTTTAATGGAAGAGGTACTGGGGATTGAACCCAGGAACTCATTGCATGGTAAGCAGGCACTCTACCACTGAGCTATACACTTCCCTCCTATACTGCTTTTTTAAGGTCCAATTTAAGGCCTTTCTTTTTTTATGAGCTATTTCTGAAGACTCGAGCTTATATTGATCAGTCTTTTTCCCTCCCTCTCCCCTCCATTTCTTCCATTAAACACATCATTACTATGTGCCTACCATGTGCCTGCTCTTGGCACTCTGAATATGAGGAAGAGCAGAAAACACACTAGACCATCCTGTCATTATACAAAAGAAGGAAACATTGCAGTGATCTGAGAGTATTACTATGAAAGGGCATCATGAGCTGGGAAGGTTCATGATCCAGAAATTTATGATCTTGATTACACTGGAGCATTTGAAATCCACTTGTATTTTATCAGTGGTAGACACATATGTGCATTTGTGCATGTGCTGACCACAGCCGGACACTTGCATGCACACCATCATTTGTGCTCATTAGTGCCTTTAAATTTTTTTCAACCATTAATAGAATGCTTTCTATTTTGAGGGTTATTTATACAACAGAATACTATACATCAGTGAAAATGAATTTAGCACACACTGTATGAATACATACCACAAAAATATTTAGTTTTCATAAGTTTTCTCATGGTGCCTCTAAGAATCAGGAAGTTCCCACATACAGTGCTTTAATAGTGCATTCTATGATTGCAGATACCCCAATCATTGAAGTCTGGTGAGTCAGCCCCACCTATGGCTTCTGAAATTCTGAGATGCCTTTTGTGGGAGGGCTCCAATGTCTTGGCCAGACCACCATGCTCAAGGCTGGACCTGAGGGCATCCCATAGCTGGGCCATCCCAGGGACGAATGGCAAGCAGCTTGTTTATCCAACTGGGACGGCATTGGGAAGAGGTTGCGATAAAGGTCTGTGGTGAGTCATGCTGTGTGGGACCAAAACTGAACCAGAAGGCTGCTAGAGCCAGTTGCTGTGGTCTTTCTGTTTGAACTCCCAGATCTGGTTATTTTTAGAGAAGGTAAATTCTGTCACTGGGGAGATTCCCAGAAAGGCAAAGGGCCAGCAGAAAGTGGCTGCAGGAACCCGAGGCACTGGAACACTGGGTCAGCAAGAGCCAGTTCCTGGTGAGGTGCCCGCCTCACTTGGCTTACTGACTCTGGGCCAGTCTCCATGGTCCTGTGATGTTTGTCTCCATGGTTGTGTGTGATGCTGCTGCTGCTGAGCAGTGTATCACTGGAGATAGTTGCATAGCTGCTCTTTGCACTTAACCAGTTTGAGATCACCTCCTCCCTTTCTTAGGTGGCTGAGTACATGGTATTTTCAAAGTGTCTGCAACATTTGTTGCTATTTCCTTCTGTAGACGGTGGCTTTCCAATTGTCTTCTTTTGGAAAGAAATGACTGTAGGATACCACTGGGAGATAGTGGAACCTCACTGTATCTACGCATTCCTGGAGTTGTTTTCCCCCAATTATAAACTCTTAAACTGATGATTTCTGAAATGTTGAGTAAAAACTTGAATACATCTATCTATTTTCTTTCTATAATTTCTGAGTGTAGGTTTTCAGTTTATAGATTTTGCTTCCGTAGAACAGCATCTCTTACTTTGTATTGTTGCTTCCTTACTGATGTCTGGAAAAAAGTTTTTTATTAATTTTTTATTTTCTTTTTTTATTGAGATGTATTTGGTTTACAATTCGTGTTAATTTCTGGTTATAATATATATAATATATTATTATATAATAATATATAACATTTTGGTGTTTTTTATATATATATATATTCATATTCTTTTCCACTATAGGTTACTATTATTTTGGGGTTTTAGAGTCACTTAAAATTAATATGCTTTTCTATTTTCATAATTAAAAGACCAGGGACTTCAGAGCATGCTTTTACATTGATAGAAAAAAGAAAAAAAAATTCTTAGCAAAAGGTGAAAACCATATTTCTAAGGGGGGAGATATTCATTGTGGAGCATGCAAAGTTTTATAGCCCTCTGGACAGCCTGCTTCCTACTGCTGCATTGACAAAAAGCTCTCAGGGCTTCATAGTCTCATCCCTTGGAGTATTGTTACTAAACCATAATTTAGCCATTCCTCCTGAAACTTCCTACACTAGAACAGGTAGGATTTTGTTTCTAGCCTTCCTAGTGAGACAGTGTATTTTCCCCATGTTTCTGTAGTTACTTTTTCCTGGCTCAGTAATTAAGAATGTCTGTTACTTGGAAAGGTGTCAGGCTGAAGCATTTTCTTGGAATGTGGGCTCCTTCAGGAGCTGGTCAGACCATTCTTCCTTCAAGGGTCTGTTGCCCTCAAAGACTTTGATAAAAGCAGAATCCTGATAGTGTTCTGTGCGGACATCACTCTGTATGGTTTTTGCCCTATAGAGATGTAGCTGCTGCCCCCAGCCCTCTCCAGAGGAACAGAAGGAAGAAACAATTGCAGTCTGGGCTCAAAGGCAACACTTTCATGCCCATCCTGTATAGGCAGAAGCTTTCTACGCTGTAATTTTGTGATCTTTTCTGTAGGAGATACAATATGAAAAACTGGCTTTGGAGTTTGGATGCTTTGAGTTTAAATCTTGGCTCTGTCACCTAACGGTTGTCATCACCTTGAACAAATGAACCTCTCTGGGCCCACCTTTTCTAATTTGGAAAATGAGGTTAATAGTACTTCATTTCGTACCACATGACTGTTGTAAAAATGATGGATGTGAAGAATCTAATGTCATGAATGACTTGCTATAAGTACAGTATGTAACTCCACTCCGTAGATAGTACTTTCTCCCCTGACCTTGGACAGGATGCGCTCTGACTTAGGCACCCTGCGCTAGCTACATGCTGTGTGACCATCTCCAAGGTTTTTAAGCTCCTGGAGCTGTGGTTTTCCAATCTATAAAATGGAGATAGTTATACATACCTTTTAATGGTGTTGTGGGCTTGTGTGAGATACGATGGTAACTTACTCGCAAGTCATCTTTCTTAGCAACATACTTTCCCCATTACTCCTCCTTCCTTCTGTCTCTTATCTTCCTTTGTTTCCTATTGCCTGCCTCTGGTTACCTTTTTCTCTTTATTTATTGGGTAAGAGTCAATTGCTTGCCGAATGAGCTCTTCAAAGCCACTAAAACAGGTGTGTTATAGCATAGAAGAATCTGGCTCTTGGGTTAGTCATACTTGGTTTAGGAAATAACTCTTCAGTGAAAAAGAGATAATAGCTAGTGGAAAGTGAAAATGAGTACTTTTCTAGTAGAGATTTACTTCTTAAATAATGAGAAGAATGGAGAAGGGAAGAATGAGACTCTTCTAGAATGGTTATCAGACTAGAAGGGACCTGGGAGAGCATTAGTCCCTTAGTTGCATAGTTGAAGAAGTTGAGTCACAGTGAGGCAGATGGATTGGCCAAAATATCAAGACTGACTTTGTAGCACCGTCAGCAACAGAGTTCCAGTTCCAACTCCCTCCCCAGCCGTAAGTGGACTCCAGTAATATATGCATGTCTGCCCACAGGTGTGTGTGTGATGGAAAAATAATTTAAACTTATTTATAATTGATTCCTGACACTGGAAGCTGGATAATAAGAATAGAATGAAAATTAAGTATTTTAGACTTTTTTCTTGAATAACCTTTAAAATGATTATTGCCTTGAACATGAATTCATTTAATTATTTTACTGAATAATTCAGTTGTCTGTATCTAAGCATTGCAAGAGAGCATAATTTCACAATTTAGTAACTGAGAAATGACAATTACATATTTTTGAACATTTATATTTTTAACACAAAAAAAATAATAGTATTGGTTAAGTTAATAATGTCTGTCCACACCTAGGATATAAATTAATAAAGTAACTTTTAATTTTCTCCTTAAATGTAATTTTTGATAAGTGAATCATGTGATTGGTCACTGTGGGGAAAAACTGTGTAATATGGAAAAGTTGTTTTAAATTTAGATATGGTCCTGTTCCAACATCTTTGAAAGCATGAGAATTCTAATCACCAAGGGAAGGGGCATTGATGAGGAAAGTGGAGACCACGCTAAGTTCATTGTTAAACATGTCAGTAAAATAATGATTCTCTTATTCTCCAGGGTTTCAGATTCTCATGATTTTGTCTCAGGAGGAAAGTAATTGGCCCTGTTTAAAGGACAGTTTGACAACTAATTTTAAGAGACATGCTTTGAGCATTACTAACAGCAGAAGGAATGCAGTATTTTAGAAGTCAGGATCAGTAGATTCCAACTTGCTTGTGAAATTGGGCTACTATTTTTAAAAGTGCAAGTTGTGCCAAGAAGAGAATCTGTAATGAGGCAGTTTTGTTGGAGAAATTGCACTGTGGCTGACATTACTCTCTAGCTTTCAGAGATCCTATCCCTGGTAATTTTTTGGAGAAACACAAGCTCATAGAGATGTCCATCTCTTGTGTTATAAAATAACAGAAAAGAAATAAGGAACTCAAACCCTTTTTGTTGAGCAGTCTCCAAATGGAGCTGGAATTTCAGAATACAGCAGATGTTTGTATTATATTTAAGCTGTGTCTTGAAAATTTAAACAGTGGCCCAAGTCTTCCATTTTCAGTAGTTTAGTCTCCTTGCAGATGTGGTTTCCAGAATACTCAAAACCATCCTACATTTGCTTTTGGCTAGAGTTTTGCCAGGTGGTAATGAGATTGTGGGACCTGGCCCAGGGGAAGAATAAAGATCTAAGATACCATACAGTTCAAAGAACTAGACTGACTCACCATGGAATAAAGCCATAGGATGGAAAAGAATACTCAAGATCACTCAGTACAGGCATCCAGCTTCTGCTTGAATGTGTCCAACATCAGGCAGCTTGAGAAAAATACTATAATTACATATACTATATAATAGCATATATAATAAACAGTATTATTTTTATGTCAGCAATAATTAGCTGCAATAACAGCTGCCATTTTTTTTCGAAATGATGATGTGTCAGTTCATGCACTGTGTACGTTATTTTCTTTAATCTTTTAATAGCCTTATGATATAGCAGTAGTGTAGCAATTAAGGTGCAGATTCCGGAGCAGGATCATCTGAATAAATCTCAGGTCCATATTTGTTTGCTATTTGACCTTGGGCGAGTTGTTTAATTGCTCTGTACCTCAATTTCCTCTTTGGTGAAAGGAATGTAACAGTACTTATCTTTTAGAGTTGTTTTGAGGATTACATGAGGATTACACATGTAAGGAGCTTAGAAGAATGCTGGCCCAGAGAAAGTGAGATTTAAGTGGTTACTTGATATGTGACCTTAGACTGGAAGGATCTTAAAACTGAGAGACAAGTCTGCTGACGTATGAAGCTCATACTTGTTCTTAAACATCCTGCTTTTCCACTGTGGCAGCCCATTACGTTTCTGAGCAATTCTTGTGGAATTCCCGTTTTATATTCAGATGAATTCCGGCTGCTTTTAGCTTTGTGCTCTTGGTCTCAGGTCTATTAAGATATAATACTTTGTCCTGAAAGATGAGGAAAAGAAAAAAGCGCAAACTTGGGCTTTTTTTTTGCCCCTCATTACTGTTATGTAATGAAACTTAATGTTTGGTGGCTGTTAGTCAGACTCTGGAAATCTTACAATTTGGAGAAAAGGAAGGAATAACTACTTTGGAAGTTTCTCATATTAGCCCACATGAACCAGAAGTGGGTCTCTTATTTAATCACTTTCTTCTCTTGGAAAACGTCAAACTCAGGAGGCTGCTGGCTGCAGTTAGGTGCGTACTGATAGATACAATGAATGGAAGTGGAGGTTGTGGAGGTAAAGCTCTAGCTATGATTTTAATGAGGATGTCAGGGCCTTTGATACCTCTTGTCTTTTTTAGTGGGGCAAAAATAGCCTCAGCTTCCATGGAAAGGAAGAAACATAAGTGCCTTTTTTTTTTCCATTGAAGATTACGTGAAAATTCTCCTTGGGACTGGGATTGATTTCAAAAACCGATACTAATAAACCACAGAGATCCTGGGAGTGTAGGAGACTACTCCCGTCTTGATTATCTGGTGAAAGAAAGACTCTAGAGTTTGGGGGAGAAACTGTTCTTTCCACTTTTTATTTGGCGGGGACATACAAAATAGTTAATGTAGCCTTATATTTTTTTTTCAACTAAAGAAAAAATTAAGATTCTCGTCCTTATTGCGTTGAAGCAGTACATTAGTGTAAGACAGTAATACAGCAGAGAGATGATTCTTATGAATAATTCTGAAGTGAATGACTTTTTGTACTTTAAACACACATTCACTTTAAACGACATAAAGAATGTGTCATATCATAATTTAGTCATGGTTGTTCATATTGTCATCTTTCACTTAGTCCCCATTGGGAACCTAGTTGAAAGCTCAAATCTGAAAATTCAGCTTTATTTTTCCTTCTCTGTGTTATAAAGCAGAGCTCCCATCTCTACCACATAATCTAAATGTGTCATCTTTGGTTGTTTGGGCCTGCAATATAATAAATTCCTGGAGGGTAGGAAATACTTCTTTGGTTCCCCTTTTTAACAATAGCAGAGGGCTGGCCTAGTGTCTTCTGTAGTTGTGGTTGAATGAATTATATAGTAAGATCATCAGTAAAGCACTTCCTCCAAGAATATAAAAACAGCTCTGCCCATTTTTGAGAAACTGTTGGATTCCTGAAACTGTTGGATTTCTGAACATTTTATAGAGAATGCTTGAATGACTTAGTACATACTTTGTTAGAAACCTCTATGTATGGATTGTCTCTTTTCCTTCCTGCCTCTCGCCTCCCCTTCTTCCCGTTCCCTGTGCTCTCCTGCCACTCTGTAACCATCATCTCCCAGGGCTCATGTCTGGGGACCCATACCAGAGCTCTCCAAACTGTGTGCTGTGCTCCCTAGGTGTCAACCAACCCCCTATGCTTAATTGTCCCTGCAGCCACATCGCTAGGGCCTTTGATCAGTAGTCTCTTAGCAGCCCCACAATGCCAGCTGTCGCTGTGCACTGACATGTTGAAAAGGGATCAGTTTCTCTCCCTGCATATCTGATGTCTTTCTGAGTTTCTTTTTTTGTCAGCAGAAGGGAGCATCTTCTGAGATGCACCATTGGTATTTTCTTCTAAGACAGCCTCCTCTCCCAAATGCCGCTGTTCCCCATACACCTTCTGCCGCCCTCATCCTTAGTGTGCACAGTCCATTCCTCACTCTGGCTGCACATGAGAATCCCCTGGGGGGCATCTGACAAAGCTGATGCCCTAGTCCCACACCAGCTGAGTCATGTTTTAAAATGTGCCGGGAGATTGTGATGTGTGAAGCGGTGTTGGGACCACTGCAGTAGAGGTTCAATAAATATTTGTTAATGGATTAAATAGTAATTTTATGTACATCATAAATAATAGTGTTTTGGTGCTGGTTGACATTCACTAGAATGCTGGCCTCGGTAGCATTTTTCAAATAGTCTTAGTGACCATACATCATAAACCAGGGTCTTGGCAAGATTCTATCATATAGAGAAAAATAATACTGGGAGGTGAGGGGAAGATTTCTTTCCAAAGGGATATTGTCTTAAACTTTTAAAAATAAGAAACAGACATTTATGATACACTTTCAATTACATGTTATAGATATATTTTGGAATGACTTCCAAAATCTTTTTCTCCCTGCTCCATGAATAAAATTTGTTTCACCATGTTTACGAAAGCATTAAAATACTATTTTCTATTCCCTATGGACAGATAGATTTCTGTTTTCTATTGATTACTAAGTCAAATTTGACAATTGGTTCAAGCTTAACTCTTCAGGGAAATAAATGTAACCCAGTGGACAGAATTTAAGAATGGCAAGGTTGAACGATCTAACATTGGAAAGCAGCAGAGGAGATCCAGATCGTTTCCAAAGCTGGGATCAGGGGTCAGCCTAGCTGCCCATCCAACCTGGTAGAGTGGTCATTTATCAGCACTCACAGTCAGCGAGGGGCAGTGGGGAAACTGAAGCCGTTATTTTTTCCCCATTGATTCGGTTCAAAATTGAGCCATATTTTTCTCTTCTCTAACAGGGAGAGATAATGCCTACCCCTAAGCCTGACAGATGTGTCACAAGCATCCTTGAAGATGAATGTAGTAGTGGCTTTGGAGAACTGGCAAGCACTAGGTGGGGGAGGGAGAGGGGGAGGAGGAAAGGGGAAGGAGGTGATGATAGTAACAGAGCTTCAGGGACAGTTCCAGCAAATTACTAATGGGACTTCTTGGGTGCATGGGAAATGAGGCACTTCCAGACAACATGTCTTGGGTTCTCCGCACTGAGTTAGAGGTGAAAGATGAGATGCTGTCATGTTCAGCTAATAAATGACATTAGTAAGGCCAGAAGTTGAAAGGAGTTCGGCCTGCAGCTTGGGAGCTCCCCGCTGAAGGTTTCCAAGGTCTGGAAGCCAAGAGATCACTCATCTCTGACAGGAACAATGGGAAGATCTAAATTAAAAATGGAATAGCCTTCAGAAACCTTCAGGCCCTCAGGGGCCTCACTGAGCATAATTTTCTTTGAATGGAAATAGTTTATAATACCTTTGAAGTGATTTTTCAAACGTTAAAAAATGAGGCATGTGGAAATCATTCCAACCTTTCCAGCTCCTTTAACAAAAGCCAATTTTGCAAAGTGTGTTATCTCTGAGGTTCCTGAGCTGGGAAAGGATTGATTTGAGAATACAGAGAGTTTACCATGGAAATTTTTTTTTTTTTTTTGATGACTCTCCCTTGTTTGGATTCTTGTCACCAAATTCAAAGTTATGCGACTGTATGTTCTGACACTGTTGCATAGCATTCATTGCCCTTGAGTACTGAAAAGAAGCCATAAACCTATGGCAATTACAATCCCAGATTTTGAGATCTGTGTAATGGGCACAGGTAGCTGAGAGCTGGGTGCCTGAGCATCTTTTTGTGGGTTTCTGGTGTAGTTCAGCCACTTCCTTTAGGGCGAAGTGTTGGCTATCTTGAAATTTATAGAATATCTTTTAAAGCAGGTATCATTTAGAATTACATGTTAATTTTTTTCCTCTTTGTTACTATGAACCTAATCTCTTCGTGGCAAACATTTCTATGTTACTTTTTAAAAATAATTTTATTAGTATGCCGAAAGTGTTAATGTTCAGTGGCAGTTAGGAAGTGGTTTTCCCCTGTAATGGAGATGAAATTTTGAATAAAGTGGGTGAAAATTGTACCAGTGAGATGCCAAGAGCTTTTGTGTGTTTTCTAACTACTTGAATGAATTAATTAAACTCAAAATTAAAATACATCTTAATAAATAGTCAAGTGTTTATTATATGCCAGGAATAATAGTGGCTGTGTTAGTAATGCTTTCGGCTAAGTAACAATACCTAATTGACACTGGCTACAGGAAAAAGCCATTTATCTTCCATAATGTAGCCTGGTGGTTCTTGTTTGGATGCAGCAGCTTTACAAAGCCAGTAGAGACCCAGGCTGTTTCCTTCTGCCTCACTGCTCTGCCATTCTCAGTGTTTGGTTTTTGTCTTTAAGCTTGTTCCGTCTTGATCCCATTATGGCTGCCACTGCTTCAAACACTACCTTTTATAATAGGAAGGACAGTGTTAGAGAGCATGCTTAGCATGCATGAGGTCCTGGGTTCAATCCTCAGTACCTCTATTAATTAACTAATTAATTGAATCAGTGCAGTAAGAAAGGAAGAGGAAGAAAAGAGGATGAGTGGAAAAACAAATAGTTCTGTTTAATGCGGGAAAATTTTTTTCTCAGCCTTTTCCACGTCTCCAGTAGCTGCTCGGGAAACAGAGAAAGCAGATATTTGGAGAATAAGAATCTGATTTTCATGATTGTCTGAAATCAATTGTAATTCATAAATGGCCTTTCCAAATAAAAGGTTTGGTGCAAGGAAGGAGGGGTAGTTGTTGGGTGGGAGACCACTGCTGTGCCCCATGGCAGCCTGGGCCAGACTGTCAGAGAAGAGAGTGAGAAGCCCTTGTCGTCGAGGGTCACTGCCTGACAGGGGGAAGACAAGAGACCAAATGACCATAGTGAACTTGGAATAGGAACAGTTTCAACGAGGTGCAAAAAAAATAATACCATTATAGGAAGATTTGGAGAGAGGTAGAGAGGTTCAAGAAAATATTGGGGAAGAATTGTTTGAGGTGGGCACTGAGGTTTTCTATAGACGGGCAGCCAAATGATCTTTAGATACCTACACAGTCGAAAGCCTTGGGTTACATAGCAGATATCCCAGAAGAGTAATCACTGGTAATCAGGAGAGCCTTCGAAGCCCACCATATCATGGTGGTTGCTGCATTATGACATTAGACAGCAGCAGATGAAGGAAAGCGTAATTTACTGTGTCCTGAACAGCAGCCTCTTGTTTGCCAGGTACAGTGTTGGATGTTTTTTCCAAATAGATTACCTTTCTCAGCAGACATGCTCATGTTTCTCTCCTCTGTGCTCCACTCATTCAAGGGCCACCCCAGATTGCATTTAAAATTGAACTTTGAACTCAGGTGTGTTCCTGAGATCAGTTGTTTGTAATCTGTGGATGCAGGTAGTATTTTTCACAGAAGTCCAAAGGACCTCAAGTCACAGGTCCAACTTTCTTAATGTGATGTGATAATATCATGCAGTTTAATGAACTGTGGTGGACTTATAATGCTTGTGATTTACATTAATTTCATTTTCAATGATATTTAATAAACCATATAGTTATTTTTGGTACAGTTAGTGCAGTCATTGAGCTAATTTTTCTGTATGTAAAAAAATTAGCAAAGAGAAATGGTGATAGTCAAAGAAATGGAGCTGAGGTTTAGTTTTCTTTAAAGTCTCCATCCAACATGCACCCCAGCGTTCATAGCAGCACTATTTACAACAGTCAAAGACATGGAAACAAATGTCCGTTGACAGATGACTGGGTAAAGAAGATGTGGGGGGGCGTGTGTGTGTGTATGTAATAGTACGCAGCCATAAAAAAGAATGAAATAACGTCATTTGCAGCAACATGGATGGACCTAGAGATTATCACGCTAAGTGAGATAAGTCAGACAGAGAAAGATAAATATCATATGATGTCACTTATATGTGGGATCTAAAAAATGATACAAATGAACTTATTTACAAAACAGAAACAGACTCACAGACATAGAAAACAAATTTATGGTACCAAAAGGGAAAGGTGAGAGACGGATAAATTAGGAGTTTGGGATTAGCAGACACAAACTACTATATATAACATAGATAAACAACCAGGTCTCCTGTAGAGCACAGGGAACTATATTCAATATCTTATAATAACCTATACTGAAAAAGAATATGTGAAAGTATATGTATGTGTAACTGAATCACTATGCTGTATCCCAGAAACTAACACATTGTAAATTAACTGTACTTCAATTAAAAAAAGAGTCTCCATCCAGATTGCCCAGTACTGCTCCATACAGTGGTCAAACCGATGCAAGATGGGAGACTTAGTAGGAGAGAACTGAGAGACCCAAGTGACCTTTCAAAGAACGGTATTTGCAGAAGGAAAAAAAACATGTAATAAAAAGACTAAAAAATATTATTAATACAGCACTCAGGGGATTAGATTGACCATAAGCCTGGTGAATAAGGGGGCTGCCCTAACTTAGTGTTACTGAACTCCTGATTGTTGACATTTGATTCTAGAATGAGAAAGATGATAATTTTACTCCTCTCTGAGTTAGTATGAAATTTTATGTATGGTGTAATATATATATTTATGAATTTTCTCTGTATAAAGGACTTATTTTAACATAGTTACAGTGCCCTTAGCACATGCAAAAAATGAACTGTAATATGTTTTTATACAATAGTAACATATTTTACTACATTTATTCGTATAGTATACAACCAAATTCTATGTGTGTATCTGTGTTCATGTCTCTCTCTATGAAGACATTTTACCTGTAGAAAAGAAGATTCAGAACTTCATAGCTGGTTTTGAATTTTGTATGACTGATGTGTGGAAGAAAGTTTGAAACTGGTTGTCTTTATTCCTCTTAGTAGGAAAGATCCAGTTGGTAGAGTTATGGGGAGACATTTAGGCTCATTTCTCCAGAAGAATTTTCTGAGCATGCTGGGTATAGGTGAAATGGGCTGCTTTAGGTGCAAGAAAGTTCCTTCATTCCTTAAGATCTGTCTGTTCAAATCTAGGCTGATGCAGTGGTTCTGAAGTTTCAGGGTGCATCAGAATACATGGAGGGCTTGTTAAAACCCAGATTGCTAGACCCCACCTCCAGAGTTAATGAGTTTGACTAGGGGAGGGGTGGTGGGTAGAATTTGCATTTCTAACAACTTCTCCCGTGATGCTGATGCTGCAGGTCTGGGGACCACAATTTGAGAAGCATTGGGCTAAAACATGCTTGTCAAACTGAGAATCATTTGTCAATTTTTGTTAAAAAACAGAATCTGATTCGGTTGGTTTGAGACTGGGCCTGAGGTTCTGCATTGTTTGGATACAGTCTGCGTTTTTAATTTCCCGGATGATGCCAGTGCTCCTGGTCTTTGATGCATGAGTTGCAGGGCTAAAGAACCCATCAGGGATGGTGAGGCCTGAGGAGGTGTAAACACCCAATGGGAAGATCCGATCAAAAGATATAACTCTGAGCTTCTGCAAAATAATTTTATTTTGTAAATCTCCAAAGGGGACATAGAAGAAGTTGACTTTCGCTTAAAAATGTCTTTTTTCATCATAAAATCCCCTTTTCTTATAATTATCACACCATAATTACGAACATTTTATGACCCTTCTCTGCAGGTCTTTAAATAAGAACTCATTTAACTCACTCTGTAAGCTTTTGCCCCTCAGCAAAATGCCTCATTGATTGAATCCATGACCGAGCTTTAAATGGAAATGACCTTCATGTTCTTTTATTTAATTGAGCTCTGATGTTTACTTGCAGATTTGGTTGTTTCTCATAAATGGTCCCATTGAAGAATTTTGAGGGTTTAATAACATTATGTCCACTCACTGTGCTTTCTAACGAGACCACTGGGGTTGTGGCCATGGAAGGATTACAGTAAATTAAAAGATTTCAAATCTTAAAAAAAATAACATGGATAAGCAAGGTTGCGTTAAGAAAATGAAATGTCTCTCGTGGGGAAATGCATGTTTCCCAACCAAGAGCCAAGTGCATATTTTACTCTGTTTTCTACTCACTCTGTATGAGTAAGCTGTGTTTTGCCTTTGCTGCCTTCAAAGTCATCCCTCTACCTCTTATTTGAGCTGCCTTTGATTCTCATCTTATGAGCGTACATCACTTCTTAGGGTTAGGTTTTCTGGCATTAAGGGGATAATCTCATAGAATCACAAGTGGTTCTTAGACCAACTGGAAGCACAAGATGAAAAGCTCAAAAAAGAAAAGCTGATTATTAATAGCTCTTTAACCTTTTTGTATTTTTTTTTGGCCTACGAAGGGAAGGAAACCAGCATTTGCCTGCCTTATGTGCCAGGCACTTTACGTCAGTGTTTCACTTAATTTTTACGGCCCCGGTGATACACTCATGTACAGGGAAACTGGCTCAGGGTGGTGGGATGATGAAGCTAATATCTCACAGCTAGTAAGAGGTCAAATCAGGATTTGAACCCAGGATGGTATCTCTCCAAAGCAGCTTATTCACTCCTTTTTATGTGATGAGGCTTCCTAATATAAACAGCAGATTCTTTGGAATGCAGATGTTTCCACATCGTGGATCAGTGGGTCGAGGGCTTTGAATGAGAGAGGGAGAAAATAAGTGCCCTGGCCAATTAGTATCTCTTTAGTTTCTTATCCAGCAGCCACCAACAAAGTCGGTATCAGCTGTGCTACCAAAATGGAATGAAAGTAGCTGCCAGTTGCTCAGAGCATCCTCAGACTGAAGATGCTGAGCACGTAAGAACACCGCGCTGACTACAGAGCCATCATCTCTGAGCTGTGAATCCACACTTCTCATTTTGTTGGTGGCCTTGGGACTGAGGCTCTAAAACCCACATTTCTCCTTTGTCAGCTCTTTCCCTGTAGTATCTGCCAACGTAGGGTGCTAGAGGTGGCCTGTGTGGCTAGAGGAGGGAGACCAGACCAGCTTATCCTGTTTACTTCCTCTCCTGAAGTGTCACCTCAGCAGGGGACCGTCACCCAGGAGAGGTGGTTTGTTTTCAGCAATTAATTCTGGTTTCTTACTCCCTTCCCTGCAACAACCCCCACCCCACCACCTCACATTCCTGGAATCAGCTGTGTTCCCTCCCCCTTGGAGGCATCATCTCTAGTTGGGGGCTGCCCCCTTCTTAGGGATCTGGGTCCAGCTCCTTGTGGTCCCTCCCCAGCCTCTACTCTCTGCTCCTCCCGAGGACTGTTGGTTGCTTTTGCTTCCTCTGTGACATCTCAGGAACGCCTTTGGGTCTCTTAGTTCTCCTTTACCAGTTTAACTTGTTGCTTATATTAAATTCCCTCTGTTATGTAAACTGGTGGTTTCTGTTTTCCTGACAAGACCCTCATGGGTGCACGCCCTCTTGGAGAGGGCTCCTAAGCTGTGCTGAAGAGTGATGTGAACACACTGCCCGTTGCTGATGGGAGGGAGTCGGGCAGAAGTCATCATAGAACTTGAGGGATTTGCAGACAGATTTGTTAGGGGCACATTTTTCAGCACACAGTTCCATCCTGGGACAGCATGTTAAATGTGAGAAAGGACTGGGAAGAGGCAGTCGACTCAGAGAAGCTGTGTGTCCTAGGATCAAATTTGCCCCTAGGTTTGGGAACGGCACCTTCTTGGTCTGTTTCCTCACCCATAAATCTTTGGTAGTACTAATTAGGAAGTCAAGTGAAGTTAGAATCAGAGTACTTGGAAAAAATGTAAGGCTTGGATTAAAGTAAATTATTATAATGATCCAGTAAATAATTGTTATGCTGTTTTAGACTTGATCTCAGTCTGTGGGAAGGAGTTTGCTGAGGCCATAGGAATCCTTGTGTGACAACGGGGTGAGGGCTGTGAGGAGACCAGTCACTGAGGACCCACTGTGTCCTGGCCCTGTCATAAATGCACTGCATAGTTGATCATTCAGCTTCCACCGTTTTACAGACAAAACTGATTTTGCTGATGTCCAGAGTCAGGTTTCTTAATTATTCTCTGTTCTTCTCTGTGTGTGAAGGGTGCTGTCCGCTCTCTCTGTTTTTTCATAGTCATCTTTGCTGGTGAAATAGGCACAGGATAGGTGGTTGGTGTTAACTGGTGTGAGGCTGTCAAATTCCTCTGGGGGTAGTTTTAGCGTATTGGTAGGTCATGCACTTAAGTGAAAACCTTTATGAAGCTTTCCTTCATGAACTGCTCACTCTGTTTTGAAATTCCATATAGTCATCATGTCATTGGTAATTCACCATTAAGCTAAAGGACACTGTCCTCATGTACCACTACACACACCTGGAAATCTTCGGTGGTAGACCAGGAGTAAAGCCAGGCATTGTTCATTGATGACCAAAACTTGTGGTTTTGAGGCATCAGTGGACAACCCTTGTGGTTCTGATATCTGGGCCAAAAGAACTGTTCACAGACCCATGAGCATGTGTAATGAACTGAAAACAGAAATATTGGAGAATGCAGTTCTAGGAGTGGAGTAAGAGGGGTCTGTATTGCATGCACCTCTTCTGCTTAATTTTTAGTTCGTCACTGAAACATTGAAATCATTTCCTCTTTGTAGAACAGTGATAAAATCTGTTTGCTTATCCCTTGGACATATTTTGAAGACTGAGTGAGATAAAGTGTGAAAGCGCTTGGTGAATTGTAAGGTATCTCGCAAATGTAAAGAATTAAAGGATTAATGCGTTATAGGAAGGCTTGGAACTCTCCCAGACCTCATGGTTAGCTGTGGGGCCAATTTTGAGACAGACCTGCCAGTAATGAGGTCTTGTAAGACATAGTCAGCAGACCTTGAAGGCCTGCTTCTTGCACCTCTGCTTCCCTTGGCTGGTCCCCTGAGGAAGGTGAGTGATGAGGGCTGCCGAGACCCCGTCACAGAGCGAGGATGAGGACTGTGACAAAGAAGGTGTCTGTAAGAATGCCGAGGGGTGCGGTTAAGGGGAATTCTGAAGCACTCCGGCAGAGCTCTTGATTTGTGCTGGGTACCCAAAGTTGACAGAATGTGCTGGGAGCATCAGTTAGAGATGAAGCTGCCAAAATTGCAGTCAGTAAGTCAAAGAGGCATAGCTGACAGAGTGACAGATTCTGGGAGGAAGCAGTTACATCCCTCAGAGAGCGGTCCAGGTAGTGCCATTCTCAGTGTGCAGAGAAGAGCAGTTAGAGAGAAAGCCGTGCGCACACACGCACACTGTTCCTTAATAACTCACTACTGACCAGTGTGATAATTGTGTCTAACCATCAGAATGCTGTGAAAATATCAGTTTATTCCTGGGGGCAACGTCTTAAAGGCCTCCCTGACCACAAAATATCATCGTATATAAATATACACTAGACAGTGTTTTTTCTTGTAAGTGGCTTTAATGTCTTTTACACTATTTTATGGGAAATGCAGGGGCATATTTTTTATTGTTTAAGATAAAAACACAATTTCTTTGAATTTTCTGAACTTCATCTTTAACAGCCAGATTGTATGTTTCTTGAACAGTTGAACTCATGGTTAAATATCTGGAGTCTAGAGTCTTTGTTTACTTTTTTCTAGAATCCTGGAAATGCATAGCAAGCAGAAGCAATTTTGATATTTCTCAAGACAACTTGGGCTTTCCAAGGATCTCAGCTCTCAGCTGATGACACTGGGTGACCTTCCAGTCTCTAATCTGTACCTCCCATGAGGCTGAAGTAGCCTAGACTGACAAGTAACTTCACTACAACTGTTTCTGATTTAACTGTAACTTTTGGAAAGCCTCTTGTGAATTTTTGTCTTTTAACAAGAGCAACAACAACAAAGTCTCTGCCTATATTATTTATTAATAAAAGCTACTATTGTCTAAGGGTCCCTTCTACTCCCTTAAACAATGGAATAAAGTTAAATTCAGAAAAGAGTCCTTAAAACACTAAAAATAAATAAATAAATAAATAAATAAATAAATAAATAAATAAATAAATAAATAAATAAATAAATAAATAAAAGCTTAAAGTTAGAAAAAAGTGGACGAGGAAAGGTTTTTAGGATTCAGGCTGTTTATTCTTGAAGAGAGAAGAATGCATGATGACTTAATCAGTGTTTTCAAATATTTGAGGGGTTTCTTGACTGTATCATCTCTCCAGAGGGCTGAGAAAAGAGTAAACGGGTTTATATTTAAGCTTGAAAGAATGATGCAGGAAGAACATTTTGAGTCAAGTGGGCTGAAAAACTAAAATCAGATACCGGTTTTTTAAAAAAAAAAACCTTTTTATTTTGAAATAATTATAGATTAACAGGAAATTGCAAAGAAATGTACAGGGAGATTTCATGCTTGAAGGAAGTTTCTGAATGACCTCTCGAAGGAAGAAGTCTGGCTTGGGAGGAGGCTAGGCCAAGAGACATCATAAGCTCTCAAACTTTCTGGCTCTTTCATAAATTTTGCCACCCTTGTGTTTCTTCCCATAAGAAGTTTCCCACTACAGCTTGCTGACCAGCACAGACTAGGGGTCCTTCTAACATGTGAGATGTACACTCCTTGTAATGAAAGTTTAAGACTAGCCAGCACTTACTGAATCTTTTCCAAATGTTGAACGCTGTCGGGTAAGGCAGATATTCATTCTGTCAGTCCTCACACACATTCTGCAAAGTAGGTTTTATCGTCTCCATTTTATAAATGTGGTAACTAGAGTTCAGAACTATTAAAGAGCTTTCCAGCATTCCAAGCTCAGAACAGATTCACTTGGGATTTGAGTTTGCTCTAAAGGAATTTCCCTTTCTACTTGATAATGCTATGTAGAAAAGAAATCATTTTTTCCTAAGGAGAAAATTGTCTTCCGCTGTGTCTGACTCTGCGGGCCAGCTGCCCCTTTCCCGTTGGTCTCAAGATGCCAGTGATTTAGAAATATTTCCCAACATGAACAGAGTGTAATTACAACTTTCATTATATAGGTAAAGAAATAGAGAAGTTCTTTGGCATCTCTGGGCATAGGCAGAAGCAATTATTTTCTGGAGGCATCTTGAAATTCTCTCAGAATATTTAGATAATGTTGGTAACATTTTTCTTGAAGTAATTTCATGCTGTTTCATACCTTCTGGGGTACCCATTGGCTTGAATTGCATCCTTTTCTCTATTTGATAAGGTACTTTAAATGGCGTTTTATTTTTATTCCACCTACTGTTCTCTCCCTTGTCTCAGTCACAGTGGTCCTCTGCTTGAAGATTTCCATGGAATTAGCTGAATTGCAGCTGTCTTAGGGCTTTTCATGTTCGATTTTGGTGTGGTTGAGGTTTTGAGCCTTATTACCTGGTATAGACACCATTCTGTTCATCTTTATTTTTAAAGATACTTATTTTTTATTTTTGGTATTAACAGTTTGCGCTCTCTAAAACTGCATCAGAAAAAATAAAATACTTATAAATAAACCTGACCAAGGACGTGAAAGACCTATATACTGAGAACTATAAAACATTGATTAAGGAAATTAAAGATGATTTAAAGAAATGGAAAGACATCCCATGCTCTTCAATTGGAAGAATTAATATTGTTAAAGTGGCCATACTACCCAAAGCCATCTACAGATTTCTTGTGATCCCTATCAAATTACCCAGGACATTTTTCACAGAAATAGAACAAATAATCCTAAAATTTATATGGAATTACAAAAGACCCAGCATTGCCAAAGCAATACTGAAGAAGAATGATGAAGCTGGAGGAATAATCCTTCCAGACTTCAGACAATACTCCAAAGTTGCAGTAACCAAAACAATGTGGTATTGGCACAAAAACAGACATACGGATCAATGGATCAGAATATAGAGCCCAGAAATAAACCCACACAACTACTGTCAGTTAATCCTTGACAAAGGAGGCAAGAATATACAATGAAGAAAAGATAGTCTCTTTGGTGAGTGGTGTTGGGAAAGCTGGACAATTGCATGTAAATCAGTGAAGTTAGAACACTCCCTCACACTCACCCATACATAAAAATAAACTCAAAACATTCTTTGAGATAAATTGCAGCAATATTTTTTGAGCCATCTCCTAGAATAATGGAAATAAAAGCAAAAATAAACAAATGGAACCTAATTAAACTTAAACAAAATGAAAAGACAGCCTACAGAATGGGAAAAAATACTTGCAAATGATGTGACCGACAAGGGACTAATTTCCAAAATTAGACAAACAGCTCATACAGCTTAATATAAAAAATACAAACAACCCAATCAAAAAATGGTCAGAAGACCTAAATAAACATTTCTCCAAAGAAGACATCCAGATGGCCAATAGTCACATGAGAAAATGTTCAATATTGCTAATTATTAGATAAATACAAATCAAAACTACCAAGAGGTATCACCTCACACCACTCAGAATAGCCATGATTGAAAAGTTCACAAATGATAAATGCTGGAGAGGGTGTGGAGAAAAGGGAACCCTCCTATACTGTTGGTGGAAATGTAGTTTGATGCAGCCATTATGGAAAACAGTATGGAGAGTCCTCAAAACTAAAAATAAACTTACCATATGATCCAGCAATCCCAATCCTGGGCATATATCCAGAGAGAACTCTTAATTCGAAAAGATACATGCACCCCAGTGTTCACAGCAGCACTATTTGCAATAGCCAAGACACAGAAACAACCTAAATGTGCGTTGACAGATGACTGGATCAAGAAGTTGTGGTATATATATATATATTATACAGTATTATAAATTTATAGCTGACTATTACTCAGCTATAAAAAAATGAAATGATGCCATTTGCAGCAACATGGATGGATCTAGAGATTATCATATTAAGTGAAGTAAGTCAAAGACAAATATCATATGTCGCTTATATGTGGAATCTAAAAAAGAAATACAAACTTTATTTACAAACCAGAAATAGACTTACGGACATAGAAAACAAACTACTGTTACCAAGGGGGAGAGGGGTCAAGTTGGGATAGATTAGGAATTTTGGATTAATAGATACACATTTCTATATATAAAATAAATAAACAACAAGGACCTACTGAATAGCACAAGGGACTATATTCAGTTTATTATAATGAGCTGTAATGGAAAAGAATCTGAAAAAAAATGTATGTATGTTATAACTGAATCACTTTGCTGTACACCTGAAACTAACATTGGAAATTGACTGCACTACAATTAAAAAATAAGAATTTTAAAAAGTGCTTTTTGTTACTTTTATGCTTTCTATATGGTATCACTTTTAAAATCTGCAAAAGTTAAAAAAATGATGACTCAGTAAAATTTTGATGGTAAATAAACATTTCTTGAGCTCTTGAGAGCATGGGCTGTTGTACAGTTTGTAGTTGTCTTGACCCTGTCTATAATTCTCTCTTACTGTTAACTTCATTATATTTTTATGAACTACACCACCTTTTTCCACCTGGGTTTGTCTTTATATGAGATTTATTTATTTTTTCTATTTTTTTAAATGGAGGTACTGGGGATTGAACTGAGGACCTCATGTATGCTAAGCATGTACTCTACCACTGAGCTATGCCCACCCCCCAAGCTGGGTTTTATTGTTGCCCAGAAGCATGGGAAACACAGAAGAGTTACAATGCTAAAATCCCTCTGATAAAACATATCAACTGTTATTTTTTTGATTTTACCTTATCACAGGCTTTATTTAATGTTATCATTTTAGTATGTATTGCCTACTTTTTAAAATTACCATTGTATTATTAAATTATCATGGTCCACATAGTTTACATAAATATTCTTTTTAATAGCTATTTAATACTTCATGGGGTGTTTATACTCTGATTTACTTAAATATGAAATATTGGAGTCACCCTAGGGTTTATTTCTTGAGTCTCTTCTCTTATTTATTTGTACTTACTGCCCAGATGATTTCATTAGTCTTACGGCTTTATAAGCCATGTATATCTTTCTGACACCACATTTGTACCTCTAGCCCAAAGCGCTCCTGAACCCCAGGCTACTCTATCCAACTGTCTACTTGACATCTCCACTTAGAAGCCTAATAGCCCAATAATTAGCCTTTCATCACACTTACCACCCCCAAAATAACTCTCTCCTTCCAAGTCCTCAGGCCAAAGACCTGTTGACTTCCTTTGTTGCTCTCCTCCTCTCTCATCTTCTCATCCCATGTTCAGTCCAGTGAATGCTGTGGGCCCACTTTTCAAGATCATTTGAGGACCTTATCATATCTTACCACCTCTCTGCCACCAGTCCCTCTGGGCCACTGTCATCTCTTGCCAGGAGAATTGGAGCTGCCTGCCAGGTGGCCCGGCTGCTCCCATCCTTGTTCCTCTTCAGTCTCTTCTTAACAGAGGAGCCAATGATTCTGTTAAAATATTAATCAGTCATTTAGGTTTTCTTCTCAGAGTCCTGCAGTGGCTTCCTGACTCACTCACGGTAAAAACCAGAGTCCTTCAGATACCCTACAAGGTGCAGTGATGTGGCTGCCTGCTACTCCAACCCCACCTTTCTCCTCTTGCTCTTACTGACTCTGCTCTAGCCTCATTGGCCCCCTGGAGGTGCCTTCAACAACTCAGGCATACTCCTTCCTCTGGGTCTTTGCCCTTAGCTGCTCTTCCTTCCAGAATGTTCTTCCTCCACTTACTCCTAGTTGATTTCATTACCTTCTTCAGAATCTGCTCACTTTCTCAGGGGTCTTCTGTAACTAGTCTACAGAGAATTGCAACCCCACCCCATCCTTCTTGGCAGGCTTTGTTTTTCTCTGTAGTACTTTTCACAGTCTTTCATCAAATGCACCACTTTCTTTATTTTTTCATCTTCCTCTTTCCCTGCTAGAATGTAAACTCCATAAAAGGGATTTTGTTCACTGATGGATCCTGACACTTAAAGCAGGGCTGATGCATCATAGGTGCTCAATGAGTCATTTGTTAGTGAATCATTAAGCTGTTTATCATTTTTCCCTATTATAAATGATACTGCATGAAAATCTTTACATTTATGGCTTTTTTTCTTTGTTTGATTTCCCTAGGTAAATACCTAAAAGTGAGATTTTTGAGTGAAGGTATCTGACTATCTCACAATATTTTAACGGTGCCTTTTTATTCAACTTTTTTTTTTTTTAGGGAAAGGAGAAAATTTTGTTTTTATTAATAGATTATGTTAGGATTGACTGGGTCTAAATCTTGTCTAACCTTTGTAAGCTTTAAGACCTTGAGCAGATTGTTTAATTTCTTAAGGATTTAGTTTGCATTTCTGTAAAATGGGACTAAAATTTGCTTTGAAGAGTTGCTGTTGGGCTAAAAAAAAATTGCAAAGCACTTGACACATAGAAACTGTCAATAAATATCAGTCTTCTATCTCCATAATAGCCTTCTTTCCACTCAGTGTTTTCTTGAAGCAGTTTTATCTTAGAATTGTAGAATAGACAGTCCTTCACATGCTCCTCCTCACTCAGGCACATGCACACGTGTATATCTAAACATGCACCCACATAGCTTTCAATATCCAATCTATTTTGTTCTCATAAGTTTTAAATTTTTAATACTTTCTGTTGACCCTAGCCGCGGCACGCCCGTAAGTGGTGAATGTTGGAGTCTGTGGACGTGCTGGGTGGGGGGTCAAGGGGTGAATCGAATCAGTCACCTCTCCTCATCCCTTCTTTCTTGAATGTGTGCTTGTTCATAATTAAGTTTTTTTCCAGCACAGTATGGGGTGGGACATAGGTTATTTCTCATAATTGGTTTCAGTATTTAAACTGTTATGAATTGATTGTGATTAATTTCAAAGACCTTCCAAGTACTTTTGTATTTACCAATATATTTGCGATTTCTGAGTTCTCCATTTTTTTCTCGAGATCTGTTTCCCTCTAATTTTGCTTCCTTTTAGCCTAAAGAACTCCCTCTAGTATTCCTGAAGTGGGAGCCCCGTGGCAGACAAATTCCCTTTGTTTTGCTTTCATTTCATTCTTTGAAGGGTAATTTTGCTGGGTGTAGAGTTTTGGAGTGACTTTTATTTTGGTTTTGTTTTTGCTTCCAGCACTTTAGAGATGTTTCACCATCACTGAACCTCCATAATGCGTGATGAGAAGTCCTTTGTTTCCCAGAATATCATTCCCTGTATGTAATGTGCCATTTTGTCTAGTGACTTTCAGTGTTTTCTCTTTATCTTTGGTTTTCATCAGTTGGACTGTGATTTTTGTCTAGATTTTCCTTTATTTTTTTTTGAACATATATATTTTTGGAATTCTTGAGCTTCTTAAATTTGTGTGATTATGGCTTTTATCAGATTTTGAAAGTTATTGGCTATTATTTCTTCTAATATTTTCTTCCCCCGTCTGTCTCCTGGAACTCCAATTACCCATATATTTTTGAAATTGTCCCACCACTCCTCAATATTGGTTTCTTTATTTTTTCATATTTTTCTTTATTATTCTCAGAGTACGTGGTTTCTATTGACCTATCTTCAAGTTCACTGAATGTGTTTGTGTGTCTTTTCCCCTAAAATTGGGCCATATTTTCCTTGCTCTCTATTGACATATTAGATTGCACCCTGGACACTGTAAGAGTTATGTTGTAGAGATTCTGGATTTTTTTTTTTTTTTACAGTGCTCTAAAAAGTCTTGAAATATTTTGTGTTAACCAGCAATTTACTCAGTTAAATTCAAATTGTAGCCTGTCATACCTGCAGTGGACAGTGGCTTCAGTCTCTATTCAGTTCTTTAAACCTTAGCTCCTGCCCGCTTTCAGTTTACCTTGCACATCTGTGGTTCAGGGGCCAGCCAGAATCATGCTTCGTTTATGCACAGAATTAAGAGTTGACCTCTCTGGCTTTTTCCCTTTTGTAGTTCTCTAGTCCCTCTGATTTCCCCAGTCTTCTTCCCTGGTCCCTACAGCTAGAAAGAGAGTATGCTTTCCTGTCAGAGCTTTATCTGCTGCTATGATTGTCTCATCTCAGAGTAGACTGCACAGCAAATATAGAAGTACATAAACGAGAGCACACTCTCTGCTGGCTTCCTGCTCCAGCTTTTGACACCTCTCCAAAGTCCGCTTGCTTTTATTCCATCTCTAGAGCCCTCTTGAGCCTTTGTTTTATTTATTTATTTATTTTTGGTGGGGGAGGGTTGGCATTTTGGGCAGATCTCTTAAAGATGAAAAGCCAATTTATTAGGAGCTCATTTCTCCACATCAAAAAAAGAATGCTTCTTCTAATTAATTTTTAAATTTAAATCTTGACTGAGATAGTTGTTAATTCACATGCTATTAGTTGTAAGAAGGAATACACTGAGCGCTCATGTGCCCTTCCCAACTTTCCCTCCACGGTAATATTTTGTAAAACAACAGTATGACACCACTACTAAGATATTGACATTGATTCAGTCTCAATAGATGATACATATTTCCTCATTTGTACACTTGTGTATGTGAGAGATTTAATTCTCTACAATTTTATCACATGTGTAGGTTTGTGTGTCCACCATCATAACTGTCCAGCTACTTTGAAAAGTGGAAGAAATGCTAGAATTTAGAAAGGACTGAAAGTCTCTGACCACGCCCCCCCACTGAAGATGATTACATACTATCAAGTGATTAGAACTGACGTGTACCCTGTGAACATTTTTAAAAAATCAGTGTCTTTTTCCATATTGTAAACTTGTTTGAGTGTAATAATCACTTCACGTTTTGTATACACCTTGAGGCACACCACAGCCCAGAGCTTACCTTGGTGCTCTGTGCAGAGACGTTCAATTCATGTTTAAAATACAAATGCATGTTGTTAAATAGAACTAAAATGTAGGACTGTCTTAGGTGTTCTCTCTGCTTTTAAACCGAGGCTAGTGTTTTTCAAAGCTTACATCCTTATTATATTTACTTTTGAATATGTTATACTACATGAAAGTACTTCATAGATGTTTGATCTTTTGAAGGTGATGTTGCTGCCTTTGATAAAAATGTAATTAGGTGAGCATTTCCTGGTAGAGGCAGTCATCAAAGCTGTACAAAGAAAGTACATATTCTCTTTCAACTACTCTGTTTGTAGGTTTTCTACTGCACCCTCTGTCTAGCACTCATTCTGTTTCTCTCTCTCCTAAGACAACCCTTGTGGAAGACAGCTTTTACTTCTGTTAGAGCCACCATTGGAGAAAAAAAAATCCAGCATTTCTCTAATGGACCATGACAGTAGATGATAAAATGATAGTAGTTTTGTCATGGGCTTTATTTGGTGTCTAATATGCTCTCAAACAAAACAAAACAAAACAAAACAAAACAAAACAAAACAAAAAACCACCAGTAGTGATTCACAAATTCTTTGGAGAATGAACACAAATAAAATTTCTATATTTTTATGTAATCTTATATATATGTCACATATTATATATCATATAATGCTTTTAGGAAGATAAAAATGATACCTTCTTTTCTTTCTTCTCTCATTTGTGATTTGAAGTGAATGTTTTCTGCTTGTCTTGTGAAGTTTTCTAAATCTTGGAAATTAAATGTTTGGCTCTCTGAACTAGGTAAGCTGAAAAGAGAATGCCTAGTGAGGGGTTGGGGGAGCCTCCACAAGAGCTCTATGGAGCAGCTTTGACTTTACAGGGACAGTGGAAATCATAGAAACAGCTTTTCATATTTGAGTGGTCAGTCTCCTGCCCCCTGAGTCCAAATGAAGACCCTGAATAGATGTGGGTATTTAAGGGAATTAAAATGCACAGCCTCTATAAAAAAGATAGGAAGGGTACCTGCTATTGTATTTTTACGGATTTGTTCATTCATTCATTCATTCATTCACTCTTCACATATTCATTGAATGCCCTCAATGTGCGAGGCACATTATAAAAATATTCCATTACATAGTAACTTCTTTCAAAGTGTTCAGGTGGTTTGATTTTATTGTGCATACCCATCATGGGCCATTTGAACTTTAAAGATCTTCAACTTTGAAACTGAGTTAAATTCTACTATATTTGTCTGTCACTCCTCACACCCGAACCCTCCCCTCAAATTCTCAGCATTTGGGACTTAGCCTGGCCAGTAAATTAAGATGGGGAGGAGCTGATGATAACATTGACCTTCCTGGGGAAGAAATACACTGTCCTCTGCTTCCCTTCCCCTGGAGGCACAGACTACTTGCCCCTCTGACCCCCTCTGCCAAGTGGAGATGGTAGTAATACCGTCTCATGTGGTTGAGGGGGAATCAGTAGGTTTGTGGGCTAGGGTCTGGAGATGTGGACTTTCAGTAAGGCCATTTCCACCTCCACGAACGACACCACACACCCAGGGAGGAGGAACACACCTATTCATACCAACTCTCCTGTGTAATCTATCTAGAGTGATTGATAGGGGAGCTGAGGAAAGGCCAGGTGTGGGTGGGCTTGGAACCTGAAAGCATTACTGATGGGGACTCCTTGTGGACCCACTCCAGACCTGAGGCTTGATGAAAAGGGCCACTACAGATTATGGCCCAAATGGGGAATACTTTACAAAAATTATTGTGGCAGGATATCAAAGAGAGATGCTTTTGCCAGTAAAGGTGGTACCATTAATAATGATGCTGTGATAACCAGATTGTGGGGGTAAACTGAGGCAAGGGGTTACTCTACCTGATGACTTCTTGTCTTTATCAGTTTCCTGTCTTAGTTTCTGGTCTCTTCTTTTTGCTTGGTACTTTCAGAACCTGTTGGAGGCAGCGGGCTTGGCACAGCATAGCTGAAGCTGAGTGGGTTGCTGGGCCCAGAGTAGTCACGCTGTGTCAGTGCTGTGATGCGAAACCATACACCTGGCTCATGTTAAAGATTTTAGACACAGAGACCATGTGACATTGTGTTTTAACATATGCATGTGTTTGTATACACACACAATGTATATACTTCTGTAATTAGTATTCTAATTTTTTACATATGAGGACACTGAGGCACAAAGAGATTAATTTCTGAAGCTAGGCCTCCCTAGCTAGATAGTAGCAGAGGTAATTCCTACCCTATCCATTGACATGGCTTTTAAAAATATGTTTACAGAGCTTCATATTTATTTGATAATTTTGATTATCAAAAGTTGGTAAGTTCGATGATCACAGGATAGGGCTTCTTCAACATGCTATTGTGTTCTTGAAATTTAGAAAGGAGTTTCTAAAAGGTGGTTTGAATAGAATTTAGAAAGAGGGGGAGAGAGGTATAAAACATTTTTGTATATTTATAATACGTACATACATATATAATGTATATTGCATAACATCTATGTGATAACATACATATATGTATATTTATATATAACACATGCAGACATATATGTAATGTGTGTATTGTATGTTGTATAACATGCTAAAAATTTTTTTGAATGTTTTTGTATGTTACTGGAAGATGACAGCAAAGATGAGGAAGTCGCTTTTGAAGGGATTCTGCTAAGTGAGTTTTTGACTCCCTCTACCTGCCCATGCGATGTTGTGGGGCACACAGAGAAGACCTGTTAATAGCACTCCCAATCATGGTAGCAACAGGGAAAATGTATTTACAGAGGATAACCAGTTGATCAAATTTCTTGACCCCCCTCCTGCATCTGTCTGCCTGGCACTGTTATGGCCCTTTCAGAGATGAAATGATCAGCTTTTGCAGTTAGACTCTTTACTCTTTAGAAGCAGGAAGACCATGTCCTAGACCAGGAGGATGTTATAAGAATGGCGATGACAAATTCCGAAAGGGGATTTGAACGATGTTTCAGAAGTTGTGGGAATTGAGAAGACAAGGGAGGGCTGGGGGATCCCAGCAGGGCAGAGTGGAAGGCAGTACTCCATTTTCCTACCTAAGTACGTTTTTTCTGTTTTACGTGAAACAGGACCCGGTAGGGTGTTACATGGTACTATGTCTGTAAACTTCATTAGTCCCACTTACAAAAAAATTCCTTCTTTGTCTATTGTTCTTTAATCTCATCCACTATTATTAAAGAAGCTTCATCTAAGATTTACTTATGGTATGAGTATATTCATCAGTTGTCTTTGGCCAACGGTAAATTAATTTGGGTCATACTTTCATATGACATGGTATTTTTTGTATCTGTAGAAAATGTTAAATGTCACTACTGAAGAGGAACCTGTCACATCTTATTTCTTGACCATTTAGTCTAAAACAACTCTAATGCTTTTCTTTCTAAAAAATGTTCTAAAGACATCATCAAACCTTTGGGGCCCCATGCAGTCTGCCTGCATTCCTTCAGTGCCTCATTCAATCATCAAACAGGGCCAGAAATGCAGCTGAGTCTTTCCATTCTTCTTGACAGAGTCATTTGCTTTGGATGAAAACAGTGCAGCTGATGCTTATAATCATTTCAGACTTTTCAGCTTGGCTGGGACATCACGCTGTTTGACACCCCTTTTTATTCCTTATGAGAAAGAAGCAAATAACCACAAAGCAGAGAATCTTAAGAAGTCAGAGGGAGTTGGGGCTGAACATAGCACACTTTGATTATAGAGACAGAAACAGCCAGTTTTTTGACTAGGGTTGATCAAAAGCATACTCTCTGTATTGTGTGATCAGATGGTGAGTGAACACTTTATCATGGTAAAAGTATTATGTGACTTGTCAGTAAGAAGAATATAAATTATGTCTTTTTCAAATCATGGTTTGTTTGGTTTATTTATATACTCTAGGCAGTTATATGTGTCATTTGATAGTCTTTCTGTCTGTTCAGTCCCATTAGAACTTGAGGATAAGAAGATTTTAATGTTTTTTAAAAAAACTTTTTCTTTATTGTTACTGCCAGGGGATTAAAGGAGAGAAAAAAAGTTAAATCTGCTTTATAGGTACCAATGTATGAAAGTTGACAATGTCTACCCATAAAATTCTGTCCGTACTTTATTGGGACGGTTGGGTATGTTTCACTGATGACATTAAGAACAGCTGTAGAAACAATAACATCTGACTGTTTTTTTTTTTTTTTTTTTTTTTAAAGATTTGTAGCCAAACCATGTGCCATAGCCCTCAACATTCAGGCCAATGGACCACAGATTGCCCAGCCAAATGCTATTCTGGAGAAGGTCTTCACTGCAATTACAAAGGTATAGTTGTTCTCTTCTGGGCTTTGTCTTGTCATGACCAGTGTTCTCGGTCTGAAATCATTCAGTCCCTTCTCTCTTGGGCTGGAGAACTAATGTTTGACTGGCCACCTGCTTGGAGACATCCTCTCAGGAAGCACACCAGCGTTGTGGCTAGACCCGAAAGGATAGAAGCTGAATGAATACATGTGGACATGTTTGCAACCTGTTTATTTCCCCCCAAGTGGGTGTTTGAAGCCACTGTGAAGAAGAGTCTAGATGAGATAGTGATCTGTCTAATTCTGTCCCTCGTTTCATCTCACGTGATGGGAAGCAGCATGTGTAATGGTGGGCGGGGGCCTTGTGGAGGCAACTGGATAGAACTGAGGAATGTAATTCACAGGTGTGTGAGAAACAGTGCCCGTTTGCTTCTGGATAGTCCCCATGTTCTAGCAGCTGTAATACACAGTGGATATGAGCAGAGTAGGGCGTAACTGAAGGAGAAAATGCAGGCGGCAGGTCTGAAGAGCAGGGGTCAGGAGAATTGTAAATTACAGAGTCACTGTAAGGAAGGAGGAGAGGAGATCGTTGCTCTGGTGAGAGTTAAAGTCCAAACCAGAAGTGGGGAGAAGCGAGCATGAGAAGGGGAAGAAGATAGAGGGAAAAATCGCCATCCTCGCCAGCTAGTGTCTCCATGAGAACAGAAAGGGTGGGAGGAAGACAGAAGTCAGAAACCCTCAATCTAAGCTCAGGAAAAGATAAAACAAATCACAGTGTCCCAATATCTTATTCTTACTCATATCTCTCTTACCTTACTCTGGTGTGGACAAGAAGGAAGAAAATAAGTGTAACATTCTATGAGAAGTCTTGTGTGTCTGTATATCAGATGGTTCATTTTTCCTCTGTCATTTTTCTGGGAGAATTACTTGGACTTCTAAGATGTGATCTGACCATATTTAGCAAGCGTTATTTCCTTTTGTGGGTATTTGTGTTGCTAACCATTTGTACGGCTCGTCTGTGGTCTTTAAACTATTAGTTCAAATATTCAAACAGGCTTGTTTATTTCCTGGGCTTCATTTCTGCCAAATTTCTCTAGGGGTTTTCCCTTTCGTTTTTTGAAAGTGGTATTTTTTTCCCTGGAAAAGTGGAAGAAAGCACCAGATATTTTTTTACATCTTTGCTGGGAGGAAGAGTAGAATAAATGAAATTTTAGGAAAAGCTCCTCTGGTAGTTTTGTGGATGATTTTTGGTTTCCAGTTTCTAACCCAAAGGGGCTCACTTCCTACCGTGTTTGAAGGAAGAAAATATTAAGAAGAAACTTGCATTTTTATTTAACATATCACCTTATTGCAACAAACACCTTTTTCCCCTCTGAAAAAGCAGCTATGTAGGGAGTTGTGATGTTCATTTTTTAAAATGTGATTACAACATATTTGTATTTACCTTGTGTACAACTCTAAATGCACAAAAAATGAATTTTCTACCCAAATGTTATGCCTCCCTTTAGAAATCCTACAGTGGACATTTTATTTCCCTTGCCTTATGTTTATTATGGTTACTGGAGAAATTTTCTCTTATGAAGGTAATGAAAGGATTTTGCAGCCAGGTTGACGGCTCTGAAGGATAGTTGCTTCTAGCTAATTTTTAATGATTGTATTCTCTTGGTTTCCAAGGTGATTCTTTTGGAGGTTTCTACATTATTAAAGCAGAAGCCTCATGTTTTGAATATAAATGCAGCAAAAGTGGGAACTGTTTTTCCTTAAATTCTTTGTAGTTCTCCAGTGTGATCTGTGATATGAAAAAGTAACAGATAAGTTGACCAGAGTAGAAGTAGCAGGACTTGGAGAGTTTGAACAGTGATTGCCCAGCATCCTGGCCTTGACTGTGTCTCCAGGCCCTTGGAGAAGGGCATGTTATCATCTTTCAAGTGTGAAGGGATATACCCTCAAAACCCTTCAAATCTACTACATGCAGGATGGGCTACATACTTTGTGGAGGACAATGCAGAATTAAAATTCGGGGTCTCTTGATCAAAAAGCACAAAAAAAGTCCCGTTAAAGGCATAAAAATATAAAGCTTTTACCTTTCTTGCATAGTCTTTCTCTCTTTACCTGTCAAAATGTTTTTTATTTGCTATTTAAAGTCATGTTCCCTCAGGCATGAGGGCACACATGAGGCGAGCACACACCCTCACAGGTACCTGGGGATCCTACGCTGTGGTTTAGTGCACACACAGCCCACTAGCTGCTGGGTTCTGTTTCTTGCCAATTATAGGGCTAATGTGCCTGCCCTTCTCTGGCTGGGGGAGAAGTTGAGACAGGCCTCTCCCTTCTCCCCATGGACCCACTGTCCCAACCCATGGTGGACAGGTGACCTCCTAGTGCATTGCAATCTCTTCCCAGAACATACTAGGTACCTAGATTGGGGTTAGCAAGAGGCTAGTCCCCGCTGAGTCACCCACCAAATGCAGTGGGATGCTGCCAGTCCAGGGTGCAGATGGCCGTCCACATACCCCTGACCCTGAGATGCCATGGGATGTGCATACCCAGTCCCTTTCACGTTTGCACCCAGGGCTGCAGTAGTCACTGGGCAGGAGTGGGAAGGGGAAGGCTGGGAGGCCTAGGGAGCCAGGGGATGGGGAAGTAAGTTACCCAGACTCCTCTGGGGGAAGTGCCAAGACTGTGTGTGAGCCGGGACTCCAGACCCCTGACACATGCTGCTCTGTCCCAGTGAACTTCATGTACAGAACACCATTCCCATAACAGAATTCTTAAGAATTCCAAGATGGCAACCATAGAACTTCAAACCCCAAGTCTGAGCCCTTCTCAGTCTCGATCCCTGTGTGAGTACATTGGTCACATGCCCTGACTGAGCAGTTCTCATTTGAAATTAGCTGATAAATTTGAACTCCTTTGTATTCTTCAGCAGTGTTTCCTTTTGAGGTAACATCTGTTTGTCTCTCTCACTCTTTTTGTTTCCTCTGTAAATCTGAAGTTTTATAAACCTTTCAGAGAACGTACCTCTTGCAAAATATTCAGAAGCATTGGTTTTGAGTCTGTGTATTGGAACATTGTCTCTGCTGCTTCCTAGCATTGTGGCCTTGGGCTGTAAGTCAGTTAGTAAAAGAGGGGGCATTTATTTGAGCCAGGGGCTCCCACTGTTCAGTTTAAGAACTGTTAAGAACACCTGAGGAGTTCGTTGTAGATTGCTGCATCCTGTTTCCAGAGATTCTGATTCAGTAGACTTGTGATCTGGCCCAAGAACCAGTGATTATGAGTTGTCAGACTCTCTCAAATGAACGGAATTCTTATTTTTCTTCAGAGAATATTTTTGAGTTCATGTTTTTTAACTGGCTGTATCCAGATTTATCTGAATGAGATAGATATAAATAAATCAGTCAGTCAATCAGTTTATCTATTTATGTATCTGTATGTATCTTTGGGGGATTTTCTTGCCATATAACTGGCACATATGTATAGTTCCCATGGTCTCATTTTCTAATCAAATCCATTCTTGAGCCATTGAGGGAAGGTTATATGTCAGCTATGAAACCAGGTTTTATGATCCAGGGAAATCATGTCATAATCTGCTTTTGGTATATTACACTATATTTAAAAAATTACAGCCTGATTTCCTGTAATTTGTTCTTCCGTATTTTCCTCTTATGTCTGTTTCTTTCCTTTTATTTTTCTTTTCTATCTTCATATGGGTTATGTTTATTAAAATTAACCTAAGTATTTGTAGTATAAAATTGTCTGTGTAAGTCAGAATTATTAATTTCTTTCCTTGGAAATCTTAAAAAAGGAAAAACTATACGGAACAATTTAAAAACACAATAATAAAAATACCCCCCCCCACACACATACAAAAGAAGGAAATTCTCACAAACTTTATTTTTGGCAAAATGAGAGATATGTATCTCTAGACTTCAACATATACATAAAGCATAACTGAAAACAGTTGTGATTGGGCAGAAGCCAAGTGGGAGGAAGTGAAAAGCATGAAGTGTGGATGGAGGACCCAGTGAGGGTAGATTTCAGGAAAGCCAGCAAAAATGGCAGCTCCTAAAGGTGAGATAAAAGCTCTCTCCACTATTTGCAACACTTGGTATAGGAACTGGTGAGCGAGGCTGGCAGATGCCCTCCTGGTAGATACATCTAGCAGCTATGTAATTGGAATCCCTTAAGGAAAAGCAAAGTAGAATAAATATTGAGAGATATAAATCAAGAAAATTTTCCTGAAATAAGTGGAGGTTTATTTTAATATGTTAATGAAAATGTATTAAAAATTTGACCCAAGAAGGTTTATACCAAGACTTACGTAATTAAAATTATTAGACTTGAAATACAAAAGAAATAATTCTTTGAGCAGCCAAGCAAAAAATAAATCACTTATTTAGGGAAAAATATGAACATGACTTTAGTATTCCCTATAGCAATATTCAACAGGACAGCATTTCCAGTATTTTCAAGGAAAATGTGAACTAAGAATTTCATTTTAGGCAAATTGTTTTTATAGGGTAAAGGCTAAAGACAAACAGATTTGAATTTAAAAAATTTGGAGAAATTGTTCCCATGAGTCCATTTTGAAGAAGCTATTGCAATCATTAATTTCAGCTGACCAAGAGATTACTGGGAATGTTGGTGAGTTTTGAATACATGTAAACTGCAGAGCTGAGACAGAAAGAAATGTGAGGGTAAGAATGACAGAACAGAATGTAAACATTATATACTTCCAGAATGTAGAAAAGATACAGCTAACTAACTGAGAGGGAAACGAGAAAGAAGGTGGGAGGTAGAATAAATTTACTAATTGCATAAGCTTTAGCAGTGTAGAGTCAAAGCTTACCAGTTTAAGCAGCAAAACTGAGTAACAGGTATAAGCATATTTAATAGTATAAGAGCAAACTCTAAGAAAGATAAAATTATTGACTAGCATTAGGTGGGGAAGGACGAGGAAATATGCTAGTTTTAAATACTTCTTTTTTGGAATTTTATTGACTGAAAACAAATAGAAGGAGAGTATTATGATTTTATGGAGAACCACTAGATTAAAAATTACCCACAAAAAGAAAGGAAAACTATATTTGGTTTGTTAAAATTAAAAATTTTTAAGTTATCAAAACAGAAAACAATGTGAGGTAACTATAAAAAAAAGTATAAATTTTATCAACATATGTAAATGTGTTTAACTCATCTAATAAAAAATCATTCAGATTTGGGTCACATAGCTTATGAGATACCTTCAGATAAAGTAGTTACAAATATTGAAAGCAAGAGTATGAGTAAAGGTATTTGGGCAGATGCAAATGTAAAGAAAGTAAGATTTCTATTTTTATATAAAAATGGAATTCAGACCCAAAAAGATTAAATGAAATGAAGAATTGGCTTTTTATTGCCAGTCTACAATTCACAAAAAGATAAAATATTTGTGAATACACATGCATTGAATATCAGTGTATCCATATACTTATAAAAAAGAGTGAAAGAAGAAGTAACCTTAACGTAAGAAATTTTAATTTACCTCTGGGTCAGGACAGATCAAATGAACAAAATACAAAACAAAATTCTAAGAAGCATAATGAGGAAGTCCTAAGGAGTGCATTTAGAACCCTATATTCTGAATATAGAGTGTACTTTCTTTTCAAGTGCCTGTTAAATATTTTTTTAAATTGACCTTTTATTATGAACAAAACTGTAGTAAATTTAAATAGGCATAATTTAATAATAAGAGAAATCAGAAAATGGACTCTTGCTTTCTTAATCAACTTTTGTGTAAAAGTAGAATTTCAGACCATTTGGAAAACAGTGCTGAACGCACTCCTTATGTACTATGCCAGAGCAGTACTCACCGGAAAACTCGCACATATTTAACGCTTACTTAAACGTTACATAAAGAGCAACAAAATAAACGAAGGCAGACAGAAGGAAGAAATTAATAAAGATAAACAGAAATTGAGTTAACAAAACTATAGTATTGAAAATTAATCCAAAAGTACCTATCTGTTTAATTTTTTAAATAAGATTAAGAAAACCATACAGATTGTCTTTTTATGTGGCAATAAAACAGTATCAAAATCTGATAAATATCTCACTAAAAAATAAGACTAGAGACCAATTATACTTACTAATGTTGATGAAAATCTCCAGTAAAAATTTTGCAAACCAGACCTACCAGCACTTTAAAAGAATTATTCATCATCACCATCATCAAATAGGGTTTATTCTAGGGATGCAAGGCCTCCCTTGTATTCAGTATTTAAAAATCTATTTATGTAATTCATCACATTAATTGATATAAGGAGAAAAAGCAGATGATCATCTCCATGGCTTCTGAAATCTAACATCATTTTGATAATCTAACTAGGGATAGATGGTTTCCTTTACGTGATAAATATACTTGTCTGTCAGCCCCAAATCTGGCCTCTTAATGAGAAACATAAGGATATTCCCACTAAAGCCTGGAACAGATAGGGATGCTTATAAACACTGATACATTGTGCCAGGTTTTACATTGAATTAGCAAATAGATAAAAGAAAGAAAATAAAGGCATAAAAATTAGAAAGGAGGAGGAAAAGCTATTGCTATGTGACAATTTTATTCGTGTATTCAAGAGATATTTATTAAGTTCTGACTATATACTAGGTACTGATGAAAAAAGATAGTAAAAATCCTTTGTTTCTCTATAAAGCTTACATTCCAGTAATGTGCCATTATATGACTGTATACCTGGAATATTAAGGGAATCAAGTGAAAGGCTGCCACAGGCAGTGTGAGATGTTAGCACAAACTTAGCACACATGCACAATGAGCAGTTAGAAGATATAAGAAAGTTTCTTATAATGGAAACCGTAAGAGATGATATCCCTTGGAATAAAAGTGACAAGGATGTGTGAGGTATTTCAAACATTATGAAGGACACAAAAGACAAATTGCGTTAAAGACGTCAATTCACCCTACGCTAATATAAGAACTTAGTGTAATCTCATTATTAAATACCAACAAATTTTTTTGCCTTACCATTTATTTTGAAACTAGACAAGCTAATTCTTAAGTTCATATAGAAAAATAGAGATTTCTGAGTGATCTAACCGTACGTACTGGCACATGAGTGATAGAATAATGGAAGAACAGACTTGATTTCTCCTGGAGAAAACATGGATGATGGTATTGGGCTATTTGGGCAGCCGTTTGGAAGGAATTAAAGTTAGATACCTCCCACTATATATCAGGATGTATTCCAGCTGCACTAAAGAATGAATATAAAAATTAAAACTATAAATGTATTAGAATCAAAACTGTAAGTGGAGGAGAATTTCTTGAACATTTGGAGTAGGGAGGCCTTTTCTAATTATGACCTGAAATTCAGAAGCTATAGCAGAAAAAACTGATAAATTCAAGCATGATTTAAAATTTTTCTGCAAGTAAAAAACACAAGTAAAAACCACCATAAGCTAATTCTAAAACACCAATGACACATGAGTACATACCGTGCAACCTATGGTACAGACACAGGTTAAATCATCCTAACAAATGAAGAAATTTTACAAATCAATAAAGAAAGTACCTGCAAATCCATGAAAACATGCACAGTAGATTTGAGAAGACTATTCTAAGAAGGAAATAAATGGTTTTTAAAACACATGAAAATATCCTTCTCTCATTAAAAAGAGAAATCAAATAAAAAATATACTGAGATATACTACTTTTTTTATATATCAAACTGGAAAAAGAATCAAAAAATCCTTAACATACTCTGCTGCTGAGGCTTTAAGAGAGGGACTCTCTTGCTTGTGAAAGTATAAATTGATAAAAGTCATTAGTGACAGCAATTTTTTAGTATCTAAAAATGTGGAAATGTATGGACTCTTTTGTCTCCAGTATTCACTTACAGGAATTTATGTGTGTGTAAAATGACCCATGACAATGTTATTTATTGCACAATTGTTTATAGTAGTGGAAGTTTGGAAGCTGCCGAAGTGCCCATTAATAGTGGAGTGAATAAATAAATTACGGCATGTCCTTATAGTTCTACAAAAGAGAGGGGCGTTGCCTATACTTTGATATAGAAATATTCCAAGATACATTGTAAAGTGAAAAACTGAAAGTCCAGAATAATACAGCCATTTTTATGACAGGGGTGAGGGGGTTTATATGGATGCATACTCAAATTTGCTTATATTTGCATAAAATAACTCTGGAAGGAAACTGATTGAGTAACCCATTACCTTATAGGGAGGGGAGAGTAGGAACTGAGAGGAGGAACAAAATGGGAAGGTGAGATTTTGGATAATTTTTATTTTGTGAACCATGTGAATGTCTTACCTATTCAGTAGACTTAGAAAATAAATGAAAATTAAAAATGAATTCCTCTAAGAAAATGGGATAGCCAAGGTGTATGCAGTGCATTTTCTCTCCCCCATATTTTTATTTGAGAGACAGGGAAGGAGAATGTAGATGGCGTCCTGACTACTAAGAAAAACACCTCAAAGTACATGCCTCGCTGAAAGTTAGCAAATAACTTTTACAGACACAAGCTCAGCAGATTTTATAACCTTAGTCATAACACGAAGGCCATTTGCTGTGTTTCTTGTGTGTCTGACACCTTGAATTCCTTGAGAAGCTTTAAAAAGGTGTCATATGTACATTCTACTCCTATAACTTGAAAGCTGGCCAGCCTGCCTTCCCTTCTTCCCCATTTTTGGTTATGTCCTCTGATGATTAACATCTCCTTAATCTTAAAGCAAAGGTAGAGTAAATAAAGAAATAGAACTAACTCAGTTTAGTTTTGTCATGGCAGGTCACCCTCATGTAATTGTTGGCAGGATGCTCTCTAAGACACTGAAGAGAGGGGAGGAGCAGGAAAGGGGAGAACTAACGTTTACTGAGTTCTGCATACTTTTTTTTTTAAATTTGGTCCTCACCATAATCCCACTTAGGTGTGTAAATAACCTCCTTTTGAACAGGTAAGGAAACTGAGGCTTAGAATTCACAGGAACAAGGAATTGAACCTGTATCTGTCATCTCCTAATGTTAGAGAAATGAGAGACAGAGTCACATCTTCATATGGCAAGCGTAAATAGGGTCTCCATCCACCTCACTGAGTTTGCATCTTTAAGTAATGCATAGTCATTGTTAACGGTTTGATGGGGATCTGGTCAAAAGGACGACCAAGGAAGATATGGAAGAGGAATGTGTGAAGAACAGAGGAGAGGGTAGGTTGAAGAGGAAGAAAGAGAAAATGTGTTTTGTAAGTAGAATTGGTACCTTAGGCTAAAGTGAAGTATTTTGGGATTATTCTGTCCTACATTATCCTGATAATGTGATAATTGTGTATAGCCTTTTTTCCTGAGAAAGTGAAATATCTGAAAGATTTGTCTCTTTGCAAATTCACCTTCACCAGTTCCTCTCCTCGAAGGCTGCTGGAGCTAATTCAGTCGGTCGGCCACTCCATTGAATCTTTGTGCTGATAAGAAGCACAAGCATTAGATTGAGATTCATGTTTTTCAATGTTGTTTCATAATGAATAACTTTTCTTGTTCTGGTGGTTATCTGTGTCCATGCTGCTATTGAAAGGCCTCGGTCCTCAGTGGTGAATACAGACATCTCAGTAGCAGATAGAAAATACAGAAAAAACAAGTATCTCAAATATAGCAAAGGGCAGATCTGTTTACGGTGAAGATGAAACTGATTTTCCTGGTACCTTGTTTCGTAGCATCCTGATGAAAAGAGATTGGAGGGCCTCTCCAAGCAGCTGGACTGGGATGTTCGCAGCATTCAACGCTGGTTCCGACAGAGACGCAACCAGGAGAAGCCAAGCACGCTGAAGAGGTTCTGCGAGAGCATGTGAGTTGCTATTTCTCTTTTTGAAAGAAAAACCTGCCCAAGCACTCATACCATCCTGGAGGTGAATAGTAACTGCTCCGGGCAGGCTCCAGCAACCCACCGAAAGCATGCTGTCTAGTGGGAAAATGTAGCCATGAAAAACTGAGGGAATAGTAGTTTGTCAGAGTTTGTGATTGCCACTTTGGGTGCAGTAATGACGTTTGCTTCCTAATGGACATCCAGCACAGCAGGCAGATTACAAGGGCCTACAGTGGTATTTTCAGTCAGCCAGCTTTGAAATATGGCATGAGAAGCCATTACTTTTATAGTTTGCGTTTTAATAGAAGGGACTTTGTCAAGATGTTATTTCCACTGATAAAAGCTGAGATACTAGGATGTATTATTGGAGGGTCATGACGATGTCCTGTCTTCCTGGAGTTTTAAGAAATGGCTATAATATATTCCTAGGTGAGTTTAATGAAGCATTGCTTAAAGTAGAGGATGGAATAAAAGTCTCTTCCATTTTTGAAATGCGAACTTTATGGTGTGTAAATTATATGTCAATAAAGCTGTTAAAAATAATAAAAGACCCCCAGAGAACTCTTTAGCACAGTGATATTTTGGAGTAGTGATACTCAATACACTTATCTGTGGGAAGGTTGAAGAAAGAAATATTGAAGCATTGAGCACATCCCCAGCGAAGGGAAGATCTACCTCGAGACTGGTTGCTCTCCCTCGTCTTCATCCTTTGAGATATGACTGTGCCTTTGTCTAACAGTTCTTTCCTTTGGGATCTTTTCTCTGACACTGGTCACTTAAGCAATAATGCTGTCAGTGTAGCTCTTTCCATTTGGGGTTAAAGTTGCATTTTCAGGCTTAGCTTTCAGTTCTGCTGGAAAAGTATTTTAGCCATTGCAATCTAAAACTTAGAGGGAAACCTCATTTTATAGGAGAAATGAATGTGAGGTGGAATACTATCATAAATCCTAGGGCTGGATGAATATGGGGAGCATACACAGAGTCTTCAGGAGGTCAGAATATTTATAAAACCTGGAAAAACATCCTAGCAGATAGAATCTGCAAAAGCCCTTCCTATAATTGAACTTAGTGGCAGTTTATGGAAGAAGAATTTATGCATCTGGGCTCCTGATCAAAAGCCAGAATTGCTTTCTGGCCTGGCCATGCCACGTATGCAAAATGCCTGGAGCTCCACCGCTGAGCTGCAGGTCTGAGCAGGGCTGATGTTGGGTCTAGGCACGTGCCCACGTGCTGAAACTCACATGGCTGTCTTCCCCTCCTCCAGTTAATTTCTTTCGTAACTCAGTGCTATTCCTTTCTATACTATACGAGTCCACACCAGTTTCTTTACTGGTATGCATAGAAATCAGTTACCTGGACTTTGTTAAAATGCAGATTCTGGTGCATTCAGTCTGGATAGCAGCCGAAATTGCATTTTTAACAAGATCGCAGGTGATGCCACTGGTCCATTGACCACACTTTGAACAATAAGGCTCAACACTCTACCAGTGTTTGTGTCTTCTCCCTGAACTCAACTGGTCTTTCTCTGCATGCCACAATCACCAGGATGGTCATAGTTACAATGATCGCTAGAGGCATGGTGATGTGAAGGACAGTGTGATGTGGGGATTGCCTCGAGTATCCATTGTGGTCTCTTCCCACAGGAAGTTCAGTAGGATAGCGTCAAGGGGATTGCACATAATATCTGAATATGTGTGGGTCAGTGATAGATACTAAAAAATAAAGCATATATGGGTGCTACATGATTGGTATGGACAGTCAATAAAGATTAACAGAGAAGGATCAGGTTATGTGGGTTAGTGCACGTAGCACACAAGGTGTTGCTGGGACTAGAACCAAGGCCATACCGGTGGCCTTGACCTCTCTGTGTCAGAAGACTGTGTTGATGCACTTTGTTTTGAAACTCTCTTCTTCCTTGGCTTCTGAGTTGCCACCAGCTTTTACTCCTGCCTTTCTGAGAGCCTGTGTTTGCATCATTTACTCTGCATTTTCCCTGGGTTGTCAAGTGGGCTACTTCTCCAGCTTCAGTCTTCAACCTTTATTTTCCTCAGTCTGCCTTCCACCCTCCGTGTAGAAGTTCCGTCCTCTCACCAACTCCTTCCAAAGCCATGTGTCCAGTGCAGAGGTCTCTTCTGAGGCGTTGTTCTCTTGTCTCCAACTGGCAACTCTGATTTGCTTCCACTCTGGACTCCCTCTTTTCTCCTACTGTTTGTCTTCTTCTGTTAAGTCTGGAAACTCATCCCAATCAGCCACTGACTTCCATTAGTTCTTTGTAAAGTCAACTGCTACGGCCCTAGTCCTAATTGCTGTCGTAGGTCTTCTGTTTATCTCATTCTCATAGATTTTTTTTTTGTTTGCTACAAAAGAATATGTTTTCCTGAAATACTACTGTCTCCCTAATCTGTTGTTTTAAAACTGAATGATTTTTCTACAACCGTAAGATAAATATTAGACTCCTTAGCCTGAAAGCTGGAGTCTGGCTTTCATCTGTTGGTGTCAGTTACCCAAATGACCCTCTTCCTCCCAGAGGGCTGTCTTTTCACTGTATGTACCTTGTTCACTTCTGCCTTGGTTGGTGGCTGTGTTCCCGGTGTGGGACACCTGTATTCCTCTGCCCTCTCTGTTTTATCTCCTACCCATTTTTCAAACCACAGCCCCTCAGAAATGTGTCATGATGGTTGGGTCTGGAGTGAGCTTGCTTCTCTGAATTCTGTTTTTATTGTAAGTATTGATCATTTAATACAGAATCGACATGATTTCTTATGTGGTTATTTAACTTTTCTTAGCTTGTCTAAGTATTTTCGTCCTAATTGTATCACACGTGCTCCTTGAGGGCACAAGAATCCATCTTGTTTTTCTTACAGTCTTCTCAGCCTTTATCATAGCACAGAGACTCTGCTGAGTAAGTATTTGTTAAATGACTGTGTGTTAAGATGGCATTGTTTTGGAAGGATCTGCTGCTCTAGGTTGGCATCCTGCCCCTCTCAAATGAAGAGTGCCTAATAGATACACTGTTTGGCCTAAAATCTGTCTGGGAAAATTACCGAACTATGGGACAATTTCAAAGATGAGGAATTCAGAGGAAAGAATGGGATGGCGAGGAGAACATTTAGATAACACCAGGAGGAGTAAAGCAGAATTATATTGATCTATGTGTGCACATGTGTATGTCTTGGTTATTTGCTGGTCAATATAAAAAGTGATCTGGAAAAGTTGTTCTTAACTAGGGATGCACGTCACAATCACCTGGTGTGCTTTTTTAAAAAATTGCATTGTGGTTGACTTACAATGTTGTATTAGTGATTCAGCTATACATATATACATTCTTTTTCATTATAAGTTGTTACAACTTATTGAATATAGTTCCCTGTGCTATATATAGGACCTTGTTGTTATCTACTTTGTATATAGTATTTGTATCTGCTAATCCCAAACACCCAATTTAGCCACCCCACCTCTTTCCCGTTTGGTAACCATAAGTTTGTTTTCTGTGTCTGTGAGTCTGTTTCTGTTTTGTAAGTAAGTTCATTTGTGTCGCTTTTTTAGATTCCACATATAAGTGATATTATATGATATTTGTCTTTCTCTGTCTGACTGACTTCACGTAGCATGATGATCTCTAGGTCCATCCATGTTGCTGCAGATGGCATTATTTCATTATTGTACCTGCTTAGGCCCTACCCCCAGTATGTGTGATTCAGTGTGGTGACCCAAGTGGGTTCTGGACTTGTATGTCTTGGAAGAAATACCTGAGTACTTATGACATGCATCCCTGGTTAAGAAGCATTAATCTCTGAGAGGAGATGACAGCTGTTTAAAAAATACTAAAAATCAAATTAAAAAGCAAGACAGTGTAATTTGGGGCTTATAGATCTAGGGCCCAAATGTAAAGGCTCTATAGTTTTCCTGTTATATAAGTTATTATTTTAGAAGATATAGAATCCCTTCAGGGAAATTGTATTTTGTCTTTCAGCAGTGTGGAACAGCACCAATGTGCATGCCAAACAGTGCAGTTAACCATCTGCGGGCATGTCCAATTTTTGGCACACCCATTTAATACAGATGGACCGAGTGGAAGTTGTTCAGCAAGTAATGTGTTGAAACATTGATGTGATTTTTTTTCTTCATGCTTGATGTCAGTCATCAGTAGCTGTGTCAGTTTTAACAAATATTTCTTCCAGAAGCACTTAAATCCTTATTGGCAACTGAAATAGAGGTTTTCAAGAGGGAGTGGAGGATTTAGAAAAATGAGATTATCATGTGAGACATTTAAGGAGAAACTGGTTCTAAGTGGGAGCCATTCAGCTGGGGGATCATGGTTTGAGGTTACTGAAGTTTTGCCTTCCTCCTCTGACAGCTGTATCAAGATAATATAAAAATAAATAATATTTTTAATAATATCTGTAGAATGAAATAGGAAGGGGCAGAGATAAGTTTTCAGAATAAACGGCTTCTCTCTCATTGTGAGGACCTGTGCTCCTCAGTTTTGAATACTGTGCAGTATGTTTAATAGCACACACCTGGGAGTACATATTATATATGACTAGTTTAATTGGTCTCCAGATGACTGGGCACATAAATCTCCCGTATGACAACCTGAAAATATAGGCAAGGAATGTTTATACTTCACAGATTGGTCTTACAGCTGACCCTTGCACAGGGCAGGGGTGAGGGTTGCTGACCCTCTGAGCAGTCGGAAATCCTCGTGTAATTTTCCACTTGGCCCTTTGTGTCTGGTTCTTCTGCATCCATGGTTCCGAATTTGCAGATTCAACCAACCTCGGATTGTGTGATATTTAGTATTTGCTGTTGAAAAACTCTGCATATAAGTGGACCCACGCAGTTCAAACCTGTGTTGTTTATGGGTCAACTGTAATTTGCTTGGATTGCAGTTTGCTCCATATGGAGTCTTGTAAGATGAGGGCCCAAGATTGTTTTTCTTTAGGAATTCCATTTTAGAGTTGATGTTGATTAAAACTACCCCCAAATGCTGCCATATTTGGATGCTTCTGTTCAGTGGCAGCAGATTGACCCAACTCTGGGAATCTTTTGAAACTGTGACTTTATTTCTGCAAAGTAGTCCTGCCGTGATATTCTTAATTTGTGATTCCACTGAAGTAATGATAACTCAGCAATGAAGAATGAGCGGCTTAACCAGCTGCCTGACTGCCATCACTTGGTCACTATTTTTATTTGGTAGCTGTTTTACTTGGACAAGTCAGCAATACTGTCTTGTGACCTCAGTAAGAAAGTGGAGCCTAATAATTGATGGGAGGTGGAGGGAACAGGAAACTTTCTGTACAGGAAACAACAAGTTGAGTCTTATATCCCTTTATTTCAGATCACTCTTTGATCTGAGGAAACTGTGTGGTGAATATATTCAACAAGTTTTCATACCCCTGCCACCTGTTTGCAAAAAAAAAAAAAGCCAACTGAATTATCGTAAATTGTTAGAATCGTCCATGTATTCTACTCTGCTGATGGACAAAATGTTCCCAAAGAGAAAATTCAGCTTTGATTATTTTTTCCAATAGATCATGACATGAGCATCATTTATAGATTTCATACTACCAAAGTTTCTCTGAAGATCAATGTAGTGTTTGAAGGGAATAAGAAAGAGAATAAGAAAGTATTATCTTCTAGAGAAATGGAGTCTTCATTTTTTTTAGTACTGTGATACTTGATTGACAATGTGTTGATGCTGATCATGAATCTGGAAGAAACTTAATCATAAAATTGAAGGACAACCGCTTAGAGCTTGAAAGGTACAGGGCTGAGTCATTTTGTTACTGTTGTGATGGTGGTTATTTCCCTTCAGTACACGACAGTCCTTGGACTGATGAACAACTTTTAAAGTACGTACTTAAACACGTCTAGTTATTGTTCAAATTTAGTTGAGACGTGAATGCCTTGGTGTTCAAGACTATTCTTGACTATTTTAAATGGTTTTAAATCCATGGCTTGTCAGCTTTAATTTTGGAGCAGGGGGCAGTCAAACTTTGCCTATAAATGACTAGAAAGTGAATATTTTCAATCATGTGAATCTTGTCACAGTTTTACAACTCAGCTGTTGTCTCACAAAAACAGCCAGAAACAAAGCAAATATGCATGTTTGGGTTCCAATAAAACCTTATTTATGGGTACTGAAATTTGAATTTATCATTTTCATGTGTCATGAGGCATTATTCTTAAAGAATTTTTTTCAATCATTTAAAACTGTAAAAATTGTTCTTTAAAATTTTTTTCTTTTTAAAAATATTTATTTTTATTGAATTATAGTCAGTTTACAGTGTGTCAGTTTCTAGTGTACAGCATAATGTTTCAGTCATACATGTATATACATATATTCGTTTTCATATTCTTTTTCATTATGGGTTACTGAAAGATATTGAATATAATTCCCTGGGCTATACAGTAGAAACTTTTTTATCTATTATATATATAGTAGTTAGTATCTGCAAATCTTGAGCTCTCAATTTATCCCTTCCCACTACCATTCCCTGCTGGTAACCATAGGTTTTTTTTTAATGTCTGTGAGTCTGTTTCTGTCTTGTAAATAAGTTGTTCTTTTTTTTTTAAGATTCCACATGTAAGTGATACCATATGCTATTTTTCTTTCTTTTTCTGGCTTACTTCATTTAGAATGACTGTCTCCAGGTCCATCCATGTTGCAGCGAATGGCATTATTTCATTCTTTTTTTATGGCCGAGTAGTATTTCATTATATAAATATACCACAGCTTCTTTATCCAGTCATCTGTTGGTGGACATTTAGGTTGTTTCCATGTCCTGGCTATTGTAAATAATGCTGCTGTGAACATGAGGTGCATGTATCTTTTTGAATCAGAGTTCCCTCCAGGTATATGCCCAGGAGTGGGATTACTGGATCATATGGGAAGTCTATTTTTAGTTTTTTGAGGAATTTCCATACTGTTTTCCATAATGGCTGCAACAAACTACATTCCCACCAACAGTGTAGGAGGGTTCCTTTTTCTCCAAACCCTCTCCAGTATTTATTGTTTGTGGACTTTTGAATGATGGCCATTCTGAGTAGTGTGAGGTGATACCTCATTGTAGTTTTGATTTGCATTTCTCTGATAATAAGTGATATTGAGCATTTTTTTCATGTGCATATTGACCGTTTGTATGTCTTCATTGGAGAATTACTAGTTTAGGTCTTCTGCCCAGTTTTGGATTGGGTTGTTTGATTTTTTTGTTGTTGTTACTAAGTTGTATGAGCTGTTTGTATATCTAGGAGATTAAGCCATTGTCAGTTGCATCATTTGCAAATATTTTTTCCCACTCTGTAGGATGTCTTTTTGTTTTGTTTATAGTTTCCTTTGCTGTGCAAAACCTTGTAAGTTTAATTAGGTCCCATTTGTTTATTTTTGCTTTTATTTCTATTGCCTGGGTATGCTGCCCTAGGAGAACATTGCTAAGATTTATGTCAGAGAATGGTAAAAAACTATTCTTAACTCATAGGCTATACAGAAACAGATGGCAGGCTGGGTATGGCTAGCCAGCCATAGTTTGCTAAATCCTGCTTGAAGACTACAATACTAGGAGCAGTTCTGTCTGAAAAAGAACATGGTCTTACAGCACCAAGCACAATCACCCATTGCTCAGTGTCGTCATATAATAGAAGCATGAGAATGGTTCTATAATTATTATGCCCTTCTCTGGTATTTCTGGGACACAGATGCCGTGCGGTTTCTTTAGCTCAAGCAGACCCTCTTTGAAGTTGTTAGTATTCTCAAGACAGTATCACTTTCACTACAGAAATTCTGAAAATTGATGAGCTGAACTGTACACAGTCTACTCCTTTGCCTTGAGTAAGCTTTTGAAACCTTTCCCCTTCTTTCTACTCCACACCTACCATCTGTGGAAAGTGAACTCAGGTTTTCCTTTTAGATCAAGCCTCTCACATTCCTTGATGGCATCTGGCTAGGCCTCTAATTCATGTGTACTGGCTAATTAAGGAAAACAGATCTTTACTAAAAATATCAGAGAGGCCATACTTGGGCTGAGTTGGCTGCATCTTCGGTACTGTGGGTCAGTTTTCTTTAAATCCTAAATTTCTCCAGGCTCTGTAACTTTTCCAGTAATTTTATTCAACATAGAGTTGGATAGTGATGAAAAGGACAGAAGTATATGGAGTGACTGATATATTAAGGCCTAAAGTTCTCATTTAATTCTTGACTGCCATTTTTGAATCTATATGCTATTTCTTCTTGTTTAGTCTATTTTAAAACTTATTTATTTTTAATTTAGAGCAGAATCATGAAAATCGTTGCAACCAACTTTGACTATAGAGGACATAGAAGTGTATGCATAACATTTATTTAAAAATTGGTGAAAAAATACTTCAATACCTAACAGCCAGAATAAATATGTTACTCTTTATATGGTATAGTATTCCACAGATGTGCCCACCACACAAATACACACCCATGCTGTGTATCTGAGCTTGGTTCCTGCCCATCTTGAGGTTTTTTTAATAGAACCTGCCTCCTTAGAGTGCCTGAAGGAGGCTGCAGAGACATTATGTTTGATGCTTTAGCTTCAGGATCTATCAGTCATTGACCCCTGCGTGGCAGTCCAGTCATTTGTGCTATAACATGACATATGCATTCCTAAAAAATTGCCACGCTATGCAAAATCGCACCACAAAACGTAACAACACAATACAAGATGTATGAGAAAAATGAGTCAGGGGCACAACAAAACATCATCAGTGACACATTAAAAGATAGAAATCTAATAAAAATAAATACTAGCACAGTTTTACCCATGTTAAATGGTTAAGAAATACATAAAGACTAAAATAAACATGACACTTTACCTTGAAAAAGACCTGCAGTTTGCTTGGAAGTGGGTGTCGGTCTGTCAGTCTGCCAGGGCTGCCACGGCAGAATACCACAGACTGGGTGGCATGAATGACAGTGATGTCACTTCTTCCCGTTGTGGAGGCTGGAGACCAAGGTCAGGATGTTACAGATTGGCTTCCCCGGGGGCCTCCCTCCCTTGGCTTGCTTACGGCCGCCTTCCCCCCTGCTGTCCTCACAGGGTCTTTCCTCTGTGCGCATTCATCCCTGGTGTCCCTTCCTCTTCTGAGAAGGACACCAGTCATGCTGGAATAAGACCCCACTCTTAGAGCCTCATTTAACCTTAACTGCTTCTTTAAATTAGGCCCTATTTCCAAACACAGTCACATTGAGGGTGAGGGCTTCAGTATATAAATTTTGGGGGAACACAAGTCAGTCCATGTAACAATATTGGAAGGGTTACAGCTCAAGCTGTCCTGAGCCGGTGGAAGAAGGACAATCTGAAATTGGAGGGAAAGTTGTAACGTAGGTGGGGTTATCTCATAACACATGTGAAACGAGGCAGCTTGGAGATGTTTCAGGGGTGTGTGTGCTATGTGTGTGTTTTGTGTATTCCTGCACTGCTCAGGTCAACCCTACTGCAGTCATCTGCATTCACCTGGTGTTTCTGGTGGATGAAATCACGTGTAAGCAAATACGAAATCCCTGTTTTGCTCACATAACACTGGAATACATTCATGGTTTCACAGTAAGCCTTACAAGAGGACTGTGATGTAGGGTAGTGAGCTCTGGAGCCAGGCAGCCTGAGTGAGTCTTCTCTCTAATAAAAAGAAGTATGTGGGATGTTTGGGAGAGTTGTTTGGCCACCCTTAGCTTCAGTTTGTTTGTAAAATGGGCATAACAATAGTGCCTGCCTTATTGGGCTGTTGTGAGGACTAAATGAATGGACATAGTAAGAGGCTGGTGAACGTTAGCCTCCTTCAACATCATCAAATTGTTAGTCAAATTGGTGAAACAAGAGCAGCAACAAATAGCTAGTACAGTCAGCCCTCTGTATCTGCGGATATGGAACCTGCAAATATGGAACCTGCAGATATGGAGGACAGACTGGCTATGCCATTTTGTAAAAGGGACTTGAGCATCCAAGGATGTTGGTATCCGTGGGGCTCCTGGAACCAGTCCTCCACAGTTACCGAGGGATGACTGTCACATTCATGCCCTGGCCGTGGGCACATTACCTCGCAAAGGTGGCTCTGGTGTTTGTCATCTGGGGAGGAGAAATCCAAGGAGATGCAAGGGGAGCAGTTTCTCAATTTAAATCAAAACTCTTTCATCCTGTGGAGCCCTGAGGAGACAGAATCCATGTGGGTTCACAGGGCTATCAACCTGGGGTTTACTGACATGCACAAAAAGGATCCAAAACCCATCTGAGTCGAGAGCATCAGAGCCCTCGCTGGCTGCCGAGTCGTGGTGTGACAGAAGTGGGTTAGAAAAGGTGTCCTACTTCAGCAGGGAGCCGCGCCCACTGTGCCTCTAGAGGCACAGCTTTTGAAGCACCACATGAGAAATGTCAGAACACACAGTGAATGTCTTTGAACCACAGAGATTTAAAATCTGCCCAGGAGATTCTGAGGAGGACACAGCTTGTCTGCTCCAGGAGGGAGGGAGGAACAAAGCTGGAACCCCATGGTGCTGACAGCCCCCTTTGCTGGGCCAGGACAGTCCAAGCAGCCTTAGGAGGACAGCATGGCTTCTGGGGACAGGAGTCTGCTGTTAAATGTTAATTAATATTTGATGTTTTCCTCCTAACTGCAGGTGAGAGGGTTAAGGGTGCAATGGATCTTGAACATACTTGAGGATGGAAATCAGATGTACCTGGCTCAAGCTCTATTACTCTTAGTAATTTAACTTTCCCAGAAACTTCTTCTATAGAGGGGAAATAACTCCTATTTATGGGATCATTCTGGGGATTAAATGACAGGGTATATTATACGATGTGTATCTCTCAGTGTCTGGTTCCCTTTCAAGGGGGTTGCAGAGTTGAGTGAGGAATAGCTTCTAATTTTGTGGGACTCACCAGGGGCAGCTGATTCTGTTATTAGTAAAGTCGTTCAATACCTTAGGTTAGGAGCTGTGAGTTGTAATACTTAAGTAATGTGACTCCTTTCTAGGGCCTCTTCCTTATTGCCCATGTCATGGGGTTTTCTGGGTCTTGTATCTTTATTTGCCATCAAGAGAACTGTATTTTACCAGAAAAGACGAAAACTCCAATTCAAAAAGATATGTGCATTCCAATGTTCATAGCAGCACTATTTACAGTAGCCAAGACATGGAAGCTAAATGTCCATCGACAGATGACTGGATAAAGAAGCTGTGATATATTTTATAATAGACTACTACTCAGCCATAAAAAATAATGAAATAATGCTATTTTCAGCAACATAGATGGACCTAGAGATTATCATACCAAGTATGTCAGACAAAGACAAATAACATATGATATCATTTACATGTGGTATCTAAAAAAATGATATAAATGAACTTATTTACAGAACATAAAACAGACTCACAGACATAGAAAACAAACTGTGGTTAGCAAAGGGGAATGGGGAGGGGAGGGACAAATTAGGAATTTGGGATTAGCAGATACACACTACTATATATGAAATAGATAAACAACTATGCCCTACTGTGTAGCACAGGGAACTATATTCAGTATCTTGTAATAACTTACAATGGAAAAGAATCTGAAAAAAGAATATATATAGATATAGACACACACACACACACACACACACACACACACACACACACATACACATATGTAGAACTGAATCACTCTGCTGTATGCCTGAAACATTGAAAATCAACTATACTTCAATTAAAAAACAGACAATTTAAAGAAGAGCTATATTTTAGTTGTTGAGAAGGAAGCTCTTAGTTGCTTTCTATTGGGAATCCAGTCTGGTTTGTCCTCTCTTTTTCTCCTTCTCTTTTGTCCTCTGTGCCTCCCTTCTTCTTTGCATTCACCTCCCACCTCCCCTTGTTACAGGGACACATGCCTTCTTCTTGGCTCTTCGCCCTTCTGTGATTCCCTCGTGGTGTCCACATTCCTTGGCAAGGGGCAGACAGGAGGTTTAAAATAATCCTTAGTCATTACTAATTTGGAGGTATTTGTCTTAAAAGTTGGGACATGGCACGTGACTCCTGATGTTTGCATATAGCACCTGGTACCCTAAGGGGTGAATGTGTCTGTGTGTGAGATGGTGGTGATGGGGAGGGTCAGCACTTGGAACACAGCAGCAGGAGGTCCAGCCATGTCCCTTTTGGGAAAATGTGAGCCAATTCCAAGGGATTCATGGGGAAGCAGGTCTTTGAGATTTATTTGTAGGCCTCCCCGAATATAAATTCATAATGAGCTGTCTATGAGATTAGGTACTTAGCTAAAAGCAATTAAAGCCCATTATTTTCATTTTAAATGCAAGTTGAGCTTCTGGCTGTGTCTGTGGGGCTGTCATGACTTGAATAAACGAAAGTATTTATATCGTCTCAGAGCAGTTGCCAGTAGTGATGCTATGAACATTGGGGTGCAGGTCCACCTGGCCTTTCTCTAAAACGTCCTCACTTTGCCTGTCACAAAAATCCTGTTTGCTAAGTGCTTGGCTCATTTAAGAATAGAATTGGTTTTTATTATCAGCACCTTCCACCAATGTATGACTGAGTTTGAACCCTTTAATTTATTTATTTTTGTTGGAAAAATGAACTTGCTCATTGAACACTAATGTCTTATTGTTAGATATGTAATAAAGATGATTTTGAGCAGGTCTTCCTGTGTTCCCCGTGGGGTCTGCCTTCTGGCCTTTACTTTGTCCTCTGAAGAGGATAATATAGTGCATAGAATTGGTATAGTGACCTCTTTTTTTTCTTTCTTTCTCCTTTTGCCACCACAAGCATGCAAAAATTAAACATTCAAGGGAAAATAAAAGGAAACCAAGCTAAATGATCACTTCACTATTGGCTATACCAACTGTGTCATGTTGTACAGGAAAAAAATCAGGGTAGGGGCCCCGTGATAGCTGGTAGTGTGTCATTAACTCAGCACTCTGCAGTCAAGGTCCAACACTAAAAACAGAAAACAAACTAGAGCATGCAGTCAGGAATGCATGAGCCTGCTTGTATGCTTCTGGGGACAAGTGAATATTTGAAATCAAGATGTTCCAGAAAGTCCAGAAAAAATCATGTGCCCACAGGACTTAATTCACTTCTGTTTCCCAAATGGTTACAAAGGCTTTCTGTGGCAGAGGCTAGGTGCTGAGGGATTTGAAAGTAAAAAAGACAAAATTGCTGTTCTCTGGTACTCGGAGTTTAGGAGGGGAACCAGGCACCATTTAGAAAAGGGCTACAGGTGCATGGAGCTCTCCCTGAACACGGGGCTGAGTCTTCATATCATAATATGAATACTTGTGAGATAGCAAACTAGATTTGAGATAAACAAATCTAAAAATTGGTCAATATAGAGAGCTTCTTGTGAATGTACTTTATGATGAACTTGAGTGCCAGAATTAATATTAAAATACTTAAAATGTTGAGTTTTATTTATGGAATTTTTATCTTTGGATAGAGAGGCACAATGTTTGGTGATATCTGTGGAATAACACGTGATCACCTTGTGATGGGATCCTGCCAGACCTTTGTACAGCGGAGCATGTACTGCTAAGCCTCACTGTGGTTATTATTGTTCTGGGTGCTGGGAGAATCACTCAGTGTGCAGATTCCTTACTTATTCTGGACCTTATTTGGTGCTCCTTGTCAGTGGAAACCAGCTTTCAGCAACAGCCATCACTGATCTTATTTTTAGATCCCCATTTCTTCTCTGTGAGTGGCAGAGTGGGGACCGGAACAGGTGAGGGGCTGGAGGGGGTAGGCATTGTGGAAGTGCATTCCGGCTTATATCAGGTCCAACCCAGTGATTGAAAGATTGGGATACTGTTTCAGAACAGTAGAAACCAAGTAAGAAATTCTCAGCGAATGGGAATCTTGCTACATGCCCTGTGTTGTGAAATAAGGTATGGGAGGCTTAAATCTGCACCTGTAGCACACAGGTTGATAGACCCCACAGACCTCAAGAAGTTGCCAGATTTTGAATTTCCCACGAAGTTGTTCTTTCCAAAGGACACTCATCTTTTTCTTCCGTTATTCATTCAGATGTTAGTTCTGATCTATGATTTTTCTCTCCCATGATTAATTTTACTTGTGGCAATGTGTTCAACTTGAACTGATTTCAGTTCACACTGATTCTGATTCTGAAATAGGAGTTGAACCTGTGTGTCATTTATGTTTGATCGATTCAAAATAAAATACTGTTTTATCTTGAATTTTGATGAGTTTAAGCCCTTCATTTAAATGAATCCTGGCCAGACCTGTGGTGTAACTGAAATCTGAAAGCTTCTCTTGCTTCTTGAATTTAAATGCTCTTGTTTCTGTCTCTTCTCAATACTTCTGTGGTTCAATAACCATTTTTGAAAATTGACTACATCCTGGGTTCTGTATCAGATGTTAGTTGGAAAATTAGGACCTCTTTCCTTGATGAATAAATGACAGTGTCTCTTTACTTCACCCACTAACCCTCAGTTTCCTGATCTATAAAAAGGCTAATAAACTCAGAAACCTGACAGGGTTGTTTTAACAGTTAAATAAGATAATTTCTATGAAGCACCTAGGATATGCACATAACACATAGTACGAGCTCAAGAAAAGTAATTACTTTTGATCTTCTAGTTAGAACTCTGTGTTAAAGGCTGTCAAGAATGAATTGAATTCCCCTGCCTAGTTAAATACTACTATTCCAGTGTGCATCATACTCCTGGGTACCACCATGCGCTTTATCTAGGCCTTATTTATATATTATACTTTAATTATTTATAATAATATATAATAATAATTTTAATTTCATTTTCTTCTCTTTCTTTAAAAGCTTCTTGGAGATTGGAGTGAGAACATGGTTTTCTGGCTCTCTGACTTTTAAAGTGGCATGTAATTTGAAACCACAGTCCTTTACTTTTCTAGAACAGCAGGATAAGGGCCTTGTGATGGAACTAGGAGGCTTGTATTTTGGCAAAGAAGTCAGGGCACACAGGGCCCAGTGGGCATCAGGGATGAGGTTGCCCATTCTGCCTGCCTGCATCTTATCACTTACCAACTCACACTGCCTTGGTTTCTTGAAACTTAACATTCAGATTTAAAGTGAGGCCCTGGAGAGTTGTTTTGGACATATGAGACACTCACAATTTGCAAGCACTTTGATAAACATTAGCCGTTACCATACTAATGATGATTGGTAGCAGCACTATAATTACCTCTGAAGCAAAGAAGGCTCTCCTTTCTGTGGACTCATTTCTTGAACAAATTTTAGCTTTTCTTAAGAGTTTAATGAGGATTATAAAAATCCATTCCTCTTGGGTTTGCATTGCTAGGTGGAGAAGCCACCCCTGTTCCTGCCCCTTGGCCTTCGCACATGCTGTCACCCCAACTCCTACAGGATCCTCTTTCCCCTGCCTTATCCACTTGACAAATATCTGCTCATCCATCAAGAGTCTCTTCACCTTCAGTGAGCAAACTCTGGGCATTTATTGAGTGATGAAGTTAGTTTTGGCAGGCACTGTGCTTAGTGTCTAGTACGAGCTGACCTGGAAACAAGTCATTATAACCTGGGTGGCCTCACCTACTGCCATGAAGGAGGCATCATGCTGCCATTCTCTTTTTCTCTTAGTAGAACTCACAGTTCCCTCTTGTGTACCCCATAAATAATAAGAATTCATTGCTCTTATTTCTGTTTTATCAGCTACCCTATAAACTCCTTCAGGGCAAAGGGCCATCTTAACCCCTATTTGAATACCCACCACCTGGGACTGTGCCTGCAAATAGAAGGTGCCAAATAAATGTTTTTAGAATGAGTGAATATATATTTTAGGGCTAACAATCTTGTAGAGATTGCTTGCCAAATCTTTTGCATCGCCCAGACATATTTTGAGTGCCTACTGTATGCCAGCAGTCCTTGGGACATAGTTGTCATTTCACTGAAGGAGGAGACAATGGACAAATAAGTAAAATATATATGGTATCAGTTGGCTTGAAGTAATGTGGAGGAAATCTAGGCTGAAATATCAGGAGTGTATGTGGATATAAGCATTTAGGGGTTGTCAGGAAGTCATTTCTGAGAAGATGGCATTTGATCCAAGACCTGAAGGAGGGGAGGAAACTTCTTGATCAGAGGAGCAGCAGTTGCAAATATCCTGAGGAGGAATGTTCCTGGCGGATGTGAGGAGAGGGGTGTCTGGGGTTGAGGGGGAGGAGGTGAAGTAACAGGGTGGCCAGATTGAAAGAGGACTGTAGACCCTTGGCAAGACTGTGGTGTTTTACTCTGAGAAGGAATCCATTGGAGGATTTTGATTCAGGAGTGATGTGGTCTGGTTTACATTCTGAAATGTTCACACTGGCTGATGTGTTCAGAATGGATTGTGGGGAGCTAGGAGCAGGCATGGGAGAGCATGGAGAAGAAGCTACTGCAGTCCTCCAGGACAAGTTCTTGATGTCTTTGAACCAACGTAGTAGTAGTGGAAGTAGTAAGAAGAGTTCTGGATTTAAAAAAAAAAAAAAAAAACCAAGAACTTTTAATTTTGAAGAATTTCAAACATAAAAAAGGAAAATTTAGTGAATAACCATGTATTCTTTAACATTCTGACATATTTGCTCTACTGATGCCTTTGTCTTTTTTTTGCTGAACCATTTCAAAGTAAATTACAGACGTCACAAGACTGTGCTTCAGCATGAATATCCAGGAAATAAGGATGTTCTCTCACATAAACAGAATGCCAGTACCATACCAAACTAATGCATGGTTCATATTCACATTTCCCCAACTGTCTTCCCAGACATGACTTTTATATCTGTATTTGTAGTTAGAATCTAATCAGTATTCATTCATTGTATTTGGTGGTTATGTCTCTTAAATCTTTCTCTTTTATTTTAACCTTTTTTATTTTGAAATAATTTTAAGTTTACAGAAAACTTTCAAGACTAGTATAAGAAATTCTGTGTAAACTTCATCCAGATTCACCAATGGTTAACATTATGCCTTACTTGCTTTACTGTTCTTTCTGTGTAAGTTTCAGGTTAGGATTTATTTTGAGGATAAAGGAAACAGAATTTGCTGAGAGATTGGTTGTGTTCTATGAGAGAAAGTGAACATTCAGGGATGACCCACAGGGTTTGTCCTGAGCAGTTAGAAGGCAGAGTTTTACCATTTGCTGAGTTGAGGAAAGTTGAGGGGGGGAGCAGGTCTGGGAACAAGCTTGGGGTCTCAGTTTTGGTCATCTCAAGTTTGTGCATGTTGGAGGGGTGTCGTAGGCAGTGGGATATATGAATATGGAGTTCAGGGACAGGCTGTAGATAAAAATGTGGCAATTGTCAGTGAGTAGATGGTATTTAAAGCCCTAAGACTGTGAGTTGAGGAAGAGAATGAGGATAAGAGGAGAAAACGTCTGAACACTGAATGTTGGAGGTGTGTTCATATTAGAGATGGTGGAGTTAATAGAGAACTAATAAAGGAGACTGTGAGAGGGGACAGGGGAGTAGGAGAAGACGGTGCCAGTGATCAGCTGTGTCCGACACCGCTGATGGGTCATCTAAGTTGAGGACGGAGGAGAGACCATTGGATTTGGTCATTGGTGTCATGAAAGTCATTGGTGACAAGAGGAACTTGGATGGAGTGGCAGGGGTGAAAGCTAAATCTAAGAAGGCTCGAGAGAAAATGGAAGGAGAGACACTGGAACATGGGGAACTTTCAAGAAGTTTGTTGTAAAAGGGTGGTTCTCAGAAAGAGGGTGGTAAGTGGAGGAGGAATGTGGAGTTAATGGTTTTATTTTAAATTATTTATTTATTTTTAAACTGAAGTATGGTTGGTTTTTTTTAGGAAGGGAAAAATTACAGTGTGTTTGTATGCTGGTGGGAATGAGGTTGAAAAGTTGACGATGTGAGAAAAGGAGATGACAGGCTGGGTGGTTGCCGGGTCAGGAGGAGCAGGACCATGGTGCCTTAGACAGGAGCGTGGGCAGGAGGGAAGCCAGGGTGCCCCAGCTGGGATGCGGGCAGGTCGAGTCATGTTGAGCCATCCTGGCGATTCAAGAGATTGCTTCTCCCATCTTAGTGAAATAGGAAACAGGGTAATCAGCAAAGAGTAAGGAGGGAGCAGGAGGTATTGGAATATTGAGAAGAGAGAGGAGAAAGTGTGAAATAGTTGTTTATTAATTTCTCTGGATGGAGTGTGTTAATCTGTGTGGGGGCATTGTAGATTGTCCTTTCTGGGAATGAATTGTCAGTAGAGTCTGGTCACTCTTCAGTCCCAAAAGCTGCTGGGTTGGCGCAAGCCTTCCCAGCGCAGTGAATGGCTACTTAAATGGGCAACTAGGTTGAAAGCAGAGGTTTAGAACCCTGGCTCAGGTTATCTGGTATGGCTTTAGTGCAGGCATTTATCAGACCAGACTGTGAAACTGGTATTATCCAATGTTAAGGACTGAATGTGTGTGTCCCTCCAAAATCTGTAGGTTGAAGCCCTAACCCCAGTGTGATGGTATCTGGAGATGGGGGCCTTTGAGAGATAATTAGGTTTAGATTCAGTCATTCATTCAGGGTGGTTCCTGCATGATGGGCTCAGTGCCCTTATGAGAAGAGAAGAAACACCAGAGCACTGTGTGTGTGTGTGTGTTAACATGAAGAGGTGATGTGAGCACACGGCTAGACGTAGCCATCTGCAAGCCAGGGGGAGAGCCCTGAACAAAAACTGAGTCAGCTGGCACTTGGGTCTTGGACTCCCAGTCTCCGGGACCGCAGGAAACACAGGTGTGTTGTGTGAGCTGCACAGTCTGTGGTTTTACAGCAGCAGGGCTAGGAACACAAGAAGCACTTACTCATGCTCTCTCATTTCCACGTTCAGTTTTTACAGAAGATACTTCCTAGGGGAGGGAGAGCAAGTCACTTATGTCCTTTTATCAGTCTGTACATTTGAAGATACTGAGGGGACAAAACTGACCCATAGAGCCTATTTTGTATACAGTTACCTTTAAGGAAAAAGGTTCCATCTTCATGAAGCACTGTTACATCTTTTAGTTCACCATCCTGTGAGCTGCTGAGGTAGTAAATTCTTGTTAAATTGGAGGATGTTTCATTTCCAACTCCCTTCTGTCCTAAGAAATTCTGTACCACATGCTGAAGATTCTTAAGGTGCCACGTGGATTTCTCTTTCGCTTTGGATGATTTGATGCATTAGCTCTTTTAATATAATTTATGCTTTTAATTTTAAGAAATACATCCAGACATGCCTGTAGCCAGCCAGTCAGTTTTCTAAATCTGCATATAAATAAAAGAAAAGAGAGAGAAAAGAAAAAAGGGGAAAAAAAAGGCAAGCAGCATTTTTTTTCTTTCCTAGGTTTTTTGTCTTTATACCTTGTGCACTGTCTCCTCATTAAGTGATTTAGATCCAGATTTCTCCCTTAAAAAATTAGGAATTCGTTAGGAAGACAGTCAGAAAAATCTGAAAGTCTAAGGGGTGCATTTTTATAAAATCCTATGAGTGTAACTTTTTTGGTACTTAAAATGTAATCCTCTGCCTCTGATAATTATCTCCAATAAAATCCTTTTTCCTCCTAAAATTATTAAATGTTTAATTAAACGTCTGCAAGATAGGATTTAATGGCTCAACTCCAGTCAAAAATTTATATATAAATATAATAAAATTTTAATCTCAATAGCAAAAACAATCATTCTTTCAATTAACTAACTTTTTATTATAAGGATTTTGCTACATGCATGAAAGAAGAGAGACTGGGGTAATGAATTTCTGTGTATCTATCACACAGCTTCAACTGTGTTACGTATTCTGCTATCTCTTTGTTTATAAACTGAAAGTTATAAAAAATAATGTAAAACTTTTTAAACAGGCAAACATGAATATAGGGTATGGGTTCAAGATAATATGTTTAATGTGCTTTAGGGTAGAGCCTCCAAATTGGAGACCCAGGGCCTGCGGAAGTTTGGAAATGGCCTGAACCTTGGTTCCCTGTGGCCTCAAGTTGACAGGCTCAGCTCTACTTGCTTATTCTCTTCCTTGCATGTTACACTTCGGTCATAAGTCACTGTTCAGAGTTGTGCACGTTCTGACTCAGGCCCCACCCCCACCCCTTTTTCTCTGCTTTTGACTCTTTTTTATTTTTTTCAGAGTCCAGCTCAGGTGCCCTATCCTCAGGTTTCCTCTCGTCACCCTGCCCCTTGCCTGGCACAGGTGTACCTACCTGGAGCTCCCATAAGAGACCTGCCTCTCTCCCTGTCTCTGCCCTGGAGTAAAATCTAAACCAGTCATCCTGGACTGCAGGGCCCTGCATCGTCTAGACCTTGACCATCTGCCTCTCTGGCTTTATCCCCTCCCACTAGGCTCCAGGGACATCGTTATGCCCCCAGTTTGCCAGCGCAGTCCTGCCTACAGGCCTTGGCACTAGCTGTTCCCTCTTCCTGGAATGTTCTGCCCCACAGCCTTAATTGTCTGGAGGCTGCTCCCCAGGGCCCCCTCAAGAACCCCTTTCCCATCACAACACTGCCTTTCTCCCCAGAAGTAAATAACTGTATCACTTTTTGGGAATCATTTTCATACTTTACTTTCAGGCTTACAATTTATACATGTATTCCAAAACAACATAGCTTAGTTTGCCTATTTTTTTTTTAATTGAAGTATAGTCAGTTATGTGTCAATTTCTGGTGTATAGCATAATGTCTCAGTCATACATATATATACACATACTCATTTTCATATTCTTTTTCATTACAGATTATTATAAGATATTGAATATAGTTCTCTGTGCTATACAGAAGAAATCTGGTTTTTATCTATTTTTATATTTAGTGATTAACATTTGCAAATCTCAAACTCCCAAGTTTATCCCTTTCTACTCCCTTTTCCCTGGTAACCATAAGATTGTTTACTATGTCTGCAAGTCTGTTTCTGTTTTGTAGATGAGTTCATTATGTCCTCTTCTTTTTCTTTTTTTAGATTCCACATATGAGTAATTTCATATGGTATTTTTCTTTCTCTTTCTGGCTTATTCACTTAAAATGACGATCTCCAGGTCCATCTATGTTGCTGCAAATGGCATTATTTTATTCTTTTTTATGGCTGAGTAGTATTCCATTATATAAATATACCACAATTTCTTTATCCAGTCATCCGTTGATGGACATTTAGGTTGCTTCCATCTCTTGGCTATTGTAAACAGTGCTGCTGTGAACATTAGGGTGCACATATCTTTTCGAATTAGAGTTCCCTCTGGATATACACCCAGGAGTGGGATTGCTGGATCATATGGTAAGTCTTTTGTTAGTATTTTGAGGAATCTCCATAATGGCTGCACCCTGTTTTTAAACTTAATATGAGTAGAATCATACTATATGTTCATTTTCTTTGGTGTGTTGCCTCTTCTACTCAGCAGTGTGCTTCTAAGGTATATCCATACTGACTGTGTGTGTAATCGGCACTAGTACATTCACTGTCACTGCTGGATGATTTCATTGTATAAACACATGACAGTATATTGATCTCTTCTATTATTGTTGGATATTTGGGTTGTTTCCAGCTTGGAGCTTTTGCAAACAAAATAATACTATGAATATTCTTTTATGCACAGCTGGGCACACTGTCATGAGTTTCTTTACTTATAGCTAGGTGGAAAATTTGGACACAGGAAAGGTAACGATAACTTAATGTTCCAACTAAGACATTTTTGTATGGGATAAAAGCTAAGCTTGACAGGGCACCAGGGAAATGGGTGTAAACTGGGACTATTCCAGGCAAACAGAGATATATATCCTGTATTAGAAGTGTATGCATATCTTCAAACTTATAGATAATGTCCATCTGTTTTCTAAGGAGATTGTACAATTTTACACCCCTTTACAAGAGTTTCTTATACTCTACATTCTCGCCAACGCTTAGTATTTTCAAAGTTCATATTATTTACCAATCTTGTTATGATTTTCACTTCCACTTCTTTTCTTCACAGTGAGACTGCATTATGAGGTGTCTGTTTAAATATTCTTTTCCAAGAAATATATTTAAAGATATAAACTTATTTTTCAGCTTGACTTCAGCTACATCCCGCAATTTTTAATATTTATATTTTATTACTATTTTATATACATTTTTCTATTTTCTAATATATCTTGTTCTTTGACTCAGTAATTATTTTGAAATGCTTTTTTAAAAACAACTTTGAGGGAGTAATTTGTTTGTTTGTTTAGGGGCAGTACTGGGGATCGAACCCAGAACCTTGTGCATGCTAGGCATGTGCTCTACCACTAAGCTATACCCTCCCCCCTTGAAATGTGTTTTTTATTTCAAATATGTGGCAATTTTTGAGTTTTTTTTGAATGATTTCCAGCTCGTAGTAAAAAAAAAAAGTCCTCTGTATGATTTTTCTCTCTAGAAATGTGTTGAAATTGCTTCACACTCATCCTGTGGATGTCATTCTTTGGTGGGGATGGGGGTACCATCTTAACATGGATGGTGTTTCCTATGAAATCCCCTATTTTGGGCCTTGATTCTTTCCCCTTCCCTTCAGGAGGCTATAAAAACAAACACTGATTTACTGACTATGGCAGATGCCTCGATGGGGAAGAAACTTGGTGCTCTCCCTAGGTCCCTTGAGTTCCCAGTTTTCCTTAGATTTTTATTCTGATAGCTCCTTACTGTCTTGTCACCTCTGCTGCTTTTAGAATGTTTTAATTTGAAGCATGTAGTTATTTTTAATAGGTCAGGGTGGCAAGGGATTGGTCTGAATAGCCAAGCTTGCTGTATCTGGAAAAGGAAGTTTTAATAAGATCTTAAATCTAGTAAGGATCATCTCCTGAAAACAAAACTTATGTGTGCTATGCATACAAAGGTGTTGCATGTGGTAGATAAAGGATTTTGAAAAGCAGGATTTTGAGACACTTTTATTTTATGTGATACATCATTTTAATGTTGATGTGAAGTTAAACAAGGTCAGCTTGGCCTTATATCCAGTATGACTCCCAGTTTTCACTGCAGCAATTTCCTAAAACTGCGTACAACAACTTTCCTAATGAGCCAGTGAAATAACCATCTTTGCTAAGCACCCACAGTGTACAATTATAGTTTTAGAGAAGTCGTGAGGGATGTGGCCTTTCAAAGACATGGAAGATACAGATTGGCCCACATTGTTCCCTGGTGTGTATTAGGCAGTTCCTGGCAAAGAAATTTTTGCCTAATATGTGCCAGAAAACAATATGAGAGGAAGACTTTCCCTTACAAAGTGATGCACAGACAGATGTGGATGTAATCAAATTGAGCTGGTGTGGGGCATGTTGCTTCTGTTCAGCACAGAGTGCTCAAGTTAGTATTGCTAAGCAAAAATCTCTCTTAGTGGATGGGAATCTTTTTTTTTTTTTTTTTAAACCTTTATTGTGGTATGGTTCCTGCACAGTAAACTACAAATATTTCACATGTACAATTTGTTGAATTTTGCTAGAATTATACACTGATGAAACCACTACCACAGTCAAGATAGCTAACGTTTCCATCACTCCCCAAGAGGTGCAATTTTTGAATTCCCAATGTATCCCTAGTGGTTGGGAATCTTGAGTAAAGTTTTGAACCTTAGGAAATACACATTAGTGATGATGTGACATGAATTGGTAGAGACGGGAGGAAAGCAGAGACAGGTACGGACATGTAATATATGAGGACTGATTAGCATGTCCTTTTGACAAAGATAGAGATGCCACCAGGAGAGTGATTGGGAAGTGAATCACCTAAGAAAAGTGTGAGAAAAAAAATTGCTCTACTTACATTCAAGAAACAGCCCCAGTCCTGTGTAGATGGAGGCAAAGCCAACTGCACTTTTCAGCCAATCACAGCATCTGCTTAGCTCCTTTGCTCTTTCCTGTTGGCTCTCTCTTTTGACTTTGAGGAAGGGCTGCCGTTTAACCAGATACAGTGAGGTGATCTCTTTGGTGGCCTCCTTGGGCCTCAGACCCAGCCAGTCATTAGGTCTTCAAAGAATAGTTCAGAAATACCAGCCCTGAATGTTGCCAGGGTTGTTGGAACTTTGGGAGGAGGCTAATGAGCATGAAGCCGGACCTTCCGAGGACTGGATTGCCTAGAATGTGGGTTAGTTGAAAGGCTACATGATGAATTTATTCACGTAAGTTTATTTGCTCTCCCACTCAGATGTAGCATTATTTGCCGTCCATGGATGTGGAATGCATTCTCTCATTCAGCAAAATGAATGATGACTGTCCTGGGTCTTTGGCTAGGTACTGTGAATATTCCCTCTTTGGTAATTATTCTAACAGCCTTTGGCCATCATGATTTGGCCTCTGTCACCATGATAGCATGTGACATTTATTGAATATCTATGATGTGCTAGGTTCTCCACCTGTGTCATCTTATTTCATCCTCACAGCACTCCCACTAGGTAGATGATTTTACCTCAATTCAGAAAAGTTAAACTTGCCTCTCTCTCTCTCTCTCTCTCTCTCTCTCTCTCTCTCTCTCTCTCTCTCTCTCTGCGTGTGTGTGTGTAAAATGAAATACAAAATGAAATTCAGAATCTGTGTGTGACGGATCCTAAAACAACCATGCTTTCCCCCACACAACTCCACCAAGACTGTAACTAATTGTCAGTCCGTTTTATGCAGTTGAATTCCTGAATAATTTTTATCAAAGCTGCCTTGACGGTGGACTTCTCTAAAGATGTGGGTATTGGTCATTTTTCTCTTATTGCAGAATCACAGCTGTAATGGATACTCTCTGGAAGCTGCCGTGAGATGGTGGCTTTAAAAGAAAAATGGTTTTTAGGTCTCTCAACCCCTGTGTTTTTGGTATTTGCGTAATACTATCTATAGAAAATACTGAACCCTTTGCACTTGGTTTTTCAGTAATATGTACGCAGATAAAGTTCACCATGAAGTCTGCATGTATGTGGCGTGTATGGGTGAGACAGGCAGATGCGGAGGTGTCATAGTGATATATCTATAGCCAAATTGTAGGAGCACATGTGCACAGTTTATGCGGGTCTCACTGAGACTAAATTTGGCCACATTTTCTTATTTCCTTTTACACAATTTTCCCATTTCACTGGGGACATCTCCCCAATGTAGGGTCCTAAGAGCTCTTCCATTTATCCCAGTGACTCTGTCAAAACAGACAATGGTGTGATACCAGTCACTTGGAGTTAGCTAATACTGCTTGAATTAGAATCTGTTCACGTACCACAAGGCATCATTTCATTGAAGTTGGGAAGTGCTAAATGGCAATTTGCTATGGGGAATTGGGGGCTGGGTCTTTCCTTTTTCCTACCCTAGATGTTCCCAAACAAAAACAGCTGGAAGAAATCATGTTTCTTCTGTCTTTTGTTTTCTAGCATAAAATAAAGTGGTTAAGAGCAGGGCTTACGTTACTTTCCTTTGAAATGGTTGGAGGACAGAGACAATAAGTAAATATCTCTAGATTAGTGGCTGCTTTCATTGTCCGTCTTTGGTGTGCTCTGAACGGAAGAGTTACCAGGATTTTAACTCCTGTCTTAAGAATTTAACAAAAGCAAAGGTCAAATCCATCTTTGTCATGCTTCAGGGGGTGGTTGATTGTTCTAGCTGAAATGGTAGTGAGCATGGGAGGGATCTCTGTTCTTTGACCCATTTCAGGAAATGCATGACTCACTGCTTCTCTGGGGCCCAGCCATTAATAACATTGGAGGTGCTTGCTCAGAGGATGGTGAGGTTGAGACCAGATGCTTGGGCATTCTCCACAGTACAGTGTTGTTTCATTCATTTAATAACTACTCATCAAGCACCTAGTGTGTGCTGACAGGAGGTGCAAGAGAGACAGGGGTGAACAAGACACAGCGTCAGCCCCCAATGAGCTTGTGTTCTATGTCCTTTGCCTCTTGCTGTCTCTCCCCTGAAAAGCAGTGGCCTAACAGTTGAGTGCCCAGGCTATGAAGTCAGACAGGCTTCAAGGACTACTTACTAGATACATGACCTTGGCCAAGCTACTTTTACTTGCCTCTTTCCAGGGTAGTAAGCACAGCTGGGCCAGGGCCAGGGAACCCAAGAGGGAAGAATCAGAAGTGGCTCAACATTCCTTTCAAGTTTGACTCAGCTAATTCAGCTTTCCAAGAAGTAAAGAATAATATTATGAATTCAAAAGACATTTCCTGACTTAAAAAATGAGAGTAATGTTACATATTTCAGAGGGCAGTTGTGTGCTTTAAGGAAGGGGAGGTAATTGGGTTTATTTATTTATATATTGGTACTGGGAATTGAACCCAGAACCTCGTGCATGCTGAGCGTACACTCTACCGCTTGAGCTATACCCTCATCAGCTGTGAGCTTTAAATAATACAGTGTGTCAGCTTTCTTGGTTCATTCTTGTATGCTAGGGGTGCTTAATAAAATTTAGTTGAATCTGAATCAACATATCTTTCCATTCTATTTTCTCCATACTGGGCTGCATGTTACATTTCAAGAGACTTCTCTCTGTGGATCCCATGATATGGTGTTAAAAATGACCAGGGAGTTCATATTCTGTGGTAGTGCTGAGGAGGAAGAAATTTTCCTCTCTCCTCCTATGTTCCTCTGGTGCTCTAAGAATTAAATTGACAAGAGACACATTAACAGGAGGAAATCAAACCAAAGTTTAATAGCATGTGTTCATGAGAGACACCCAGGAAAACTGAGTAACTCACCAAAATGGCAGAAGCCCTCATCTTAAACAGCATCTTTCAACTAAAGGCAAAAGAAAATGTTGGGGGTAGTGGTTTGGGACTTCACAGGGGGAGGAAGACAATTGACATGGAGATGGAAGAGCAGATGTTTGGTAAACAAATGTTGCTGGGCCACTAGAGACTGTGGGGCTCTGCCTAGAGTTTCCCCACCACCCCTGGCCCATATGCTTTACAGTTATGTCTGGTGATAGCTCTATTCTGTGAACAGGCCCTCTGTCTAAATTAGGCAGTTAGGGGAAAGGTCAGAGTTTCTTCCTGAGTCTTTTGGGCCTTGATTGTTTTTAGCTTGAAGTGATTCACAAGCCAAAGTGGTATTTTGTTGTGGCAAATTTTGTTCCCCTACAATAGCTACTGAGTATGGTAGCATACTGTGTAGCATGACACTGTTATTTTGGTGGTGGCTGAGATACACCAATTTAGGAGACAGATGGAGATGAAAACAAGAGCAGAACAGTGCTTCTCCTTGCCAGAGGCTTGTGCCTGCATAATGAGGGTTTCTTGGCCTCTGCCTTGGTGCCAAATGATGTCAAATGCTTTTTCTCCTCTGTTTTCCTTTTGGCCAGAGGTAGAAGCTAAGTGACAGCTCCTGGCTGTGAAATACCTTCTTTGCCTTGCTGGAGAGGGTACAGTTTGGAAAAAGAAGATTAAGTGAAGGCATTTGATATTCATGCCAAGTTAGTGTGATTAATGTAAAATTGTTGAAAGAACTTGAGTTGTGGGTAGGTGAGGGTTTTCATCTTAGCCTGTTTTTTTAAAAATCTCATTAAAATTTTTTTTATTGAAGTGTAGTCAGTTTACAATGTTGTATCAATTTCTGGTGTACAGCATAATAGTTCAGTCATACATATACACACATATACTCCTTTTCACATCTTTTTCATTATATGCTATTATAAGATATTGAAGATAGTTCCCTGTGTTATACAGTAGAAACTTGTTGTTTATCTATTTTACATATAGTAGTTAGTATTTGCTAATCTCAAACTCCCAGTTGATCCCTTCCCATCGAATTTCCCCTCTGGTAACCTTAAGTTTGTTTTCTATGTCTATGAATCTGTTTCTGTTTTGTAAATAAGTTTATTTGTATCTCTTTTTTTGATTCCATATATGAGTGATACCATATGGTATTTTTCTTTCTCTTTCTGGCTTACTTCACTTAGAATGACAATCTCTAGGCCCATCCATGTTGCTGTGAATGACATTGTTTTATTCCTTTTTATGGCTGAGTAGTATTCCGTTATATAAATATACCACAACTTCTTTATCTAGTTATCTGTCAGTGGACATTTAGGTTGTTTCCATGTTTTGGCTACTGTAAATAATGCTGCTATGAACATTGGGGTGCATGTATCTTTCTGAATTAGAGTTCCCTCCAGATATATGCCCAAGAATAGGATTGCTAGATCATATGGTAAGTCTATTTTTGATTTTTTGAGGTATCTTCATACTGTTTTCCATAATGGCTGCACTAAATGACATTCCCACCAGCAGTGTAGGAGGGTTCTCTTTTCTCCACAGCCTCTCCAGTATTGATTGTTTGTGGACTTTTTGAATGATGGCCATTCTGAGTGTTATGAGGTGATACTTCATTGTAGTTTTGATTTGCATTTCTCTGATAATTAGCAATATCGAGCATCTTTTCACGTGCCTGTTGATCATTTGTATTTCTTCCTTGGAGAATTGCTTGTTTAGGTCTTCTGCCCATTTTTGGATTAGGTTGTTTGTTTTCTGTTAAGTTGTATGAGCTGTTTGTATATCCTGGAATTTAAGCCCTTGTCAGTCTCATCATTTGCAAATATTTTCTCCCATTTTGTAGGTTGTCTTTTTGTTTTGCTTATTGTGTCCTTTGCTATGCGAAAGCTTATAACTTTAATTAGGTCCCATTTGTTTATTTTTGCTTTAATTTCTGTTGCCTGGGTACATTGCCCTAGGAGAACATTGCTAAGATTTATATCAGAAAATGTTTTGCCTGTGTTTTCTTCTAGGAGGTTTATAGTGTCTTGTCTTATGTTTAAGTCTTTAAGCCAAAAAAAAAAAAAATCTCATTTTTAGAATGCAAAAGTAGAATATAATAATAGTATCACATTATTATTCTAGCCTCACTGCTGATCTCCTGCTAAAATTTATTGAGCCCATTTTTTGGGCAGGGTACTGCTCTAAGGGCTTTATTTTTTATCTTACTAATTTTTGAAATTGTGGTAAAATACATATAAAATAAAATGTACCAACTTAACCGTTTTAAAGTGTACAGGTCAGTGGAATTAGGTACATACATGTTGTACAACCATCACTACCATCCATTCCCAGATTTCTTTTTATCTTCAAAAATGAGCCTCTATACCCTTTAAACACTGACTTCCCATTCCCTTCTCCTCCCAGCCTCTGGAAATCACCACTTTACTTTCTGTCTGTATGAATTTCACTATTTTAGGTACCTCATATAAGTAGGATCATACAGTATTTGTCCTTTTGTGACTGGGGTACTCACTTAGCATAATGGCCTCAAGGTTCATCCATGTTGTAGCCAGTGTCAGAATTCCCTTCCTTTTTAAGGCTGAGTAATATTCCATTTTATGAATAGACCACATTTTGTTTACCTGTTCATTCTTTGATGGACACTTTGGTGCTTCTACTTCTTGGCTGTTGTGACTAATGCTGCTGTCTGCATAGGGTACAGAAATCTGTTTGAGACTGTCGACTGAAGTAAAGTGACAACATGACAGTTGTGGGTTAAGTTTTATTTGGGGCAAAGTGAGGACTGAGCCCGGGAGACAGCATCTCAGATAGCTCTGAGGAATTGCTCCAAAGAGGCAGGGGGTACCCAGTATTATATATGATTTCAGTGAGAGGGGGACGTGCAGTCAAGCACACGTTTAGGCAGAGGCTGCTGCTGGTCACAAGGAGCAGATGTCACCATTAACGATTTTAGTGCTTTTCTAGATATGAAGAGACACAAGAATTGGGCTCCTAAAATCTTCTCCTGAAAATATCTAACTATCTGAAGGCCTGTTCAGCCAGTTTCCCCAGAGCACAGAGGGCCTCACTCCTGATCTCCACCCTGCACTCCTTTCAGGCAGTGTTGGAGGTCAGCAGCTGCAGCGGCTCCTGATTTAATCCAAGCAGAGGTAGATGGCAGGTGCCAGTGTGATCCAATCCTTGTGGAGGCTGATGGCCAGTGCCAATTTTTGGTTAGCAAGACCCTGCTTTCAGTTATTTTGGGTATATACCCAGAAGTGGAATTACTGGATCACGTGGCAGTTCTGTTTTCAAGTTTTTGAGGAACCTCCACACTGTTTTCCATAGAGGTGCACTGTTTTACATCTCCACCAACAGTGAGCAGGGTTCTCATTTCTCTGCATCCTCATAGCAGTTGTTATTTTTTCTCCCTCCATCTCTTTCTCTCTCTCTCTCTCTCTCTCCCCCTCTGTTTTTCTTTCTGGATACTAGACGTCATAATACACATGCGGTTGAGGGCTTTATTTTAAATGTATTAATTTATTTAATCTGTTAACATCCTAGAGGGAGGTCATATCATTATGCCGGTTTAAAAGAAGAGGAAGCAGAGGAATAGAAGTGTTGGCTGGTAAGAAGTGGGGCTGGTGTTTGAGCCCAGGCATTGTGGTTCTGGGGCCTGAGCTTTTACAGGCCCCATCACAGCCTCTGTCATCATACAGTCATCACAGCAAATCAAAACAATGGAGAAGTGTCTGTGATAACAGCTGAGCCTTCCCCTAGCTCTAATACTATGCACGCCTTAGAATTAACCTCTGATAAGTTTGTATTCTTCCTTACAAACATGGGTATATTTCCATGTTTTTATGTCTCTGAATATCATTTTTATAAGAGTTCGTGCTTTGCACTTTGTTCTCATACTCCTTCCACCCCACTTACTTAGTTAAGACATCTTTCTAGGTCAGTGTATACAGATGTACCTCATTCTGACTAATGACCACACTTGGCAGAAACTTAATTTGTTGGTCAGTTCTTTATTACCATTAAAAAATGTGTTTCAAGGAACATTATTCAGTGCATATTTCGTGGTAGGTTTTTTTTTTTTTTTGCCGAATAAGTTCATAAAAATGAAATTTCTGGGTTGAAGGGTATATATGTTTTACTTTTGGTCTTAGAGTTAAAAGCTGACTCACACAGACCACAAGTTGAAAGAACACCTTGCTGGATGAAAGACCTTGGCTGCCTCAAATTTGTGAAACAAGTGCAGTCCCTGAGAGAAGACTCCAGAACTGAGCAGATGGCTGGCACCCAGCCTGGCAGAGGTTTCAGCTGGGCAGGGCCAGCTTCAGGGAGTCTAACAAATTCGCTAAATATTTGACCTGGTGTGTTTCTCCAAATTACCAAGAGCTTTCTTGCGGTGAAATTTCTTTTACCTGGGCAACTGGAAGAGGTCATGGTCACAGTTAAAAGAAATACAAGAGTAAAATCTACCCTTTCTTGAAAGGGTATGGCTTAATTTGGTCTTTTAGCCATGTCTAAAGTTGAGTAGCTACTTTGAATAGGCTATCATATAGATAATGATGTTATCAGAGAAAAATTACTAAATAAAAATATTTGAATTAAACTGTCCAACATGTATATACATATGTATGTGTACGTGTGTATGCATATACATATTTTAGTGCAAGCCTCTTGGCGGTGAAATGTTAAAGTAAAATTGATCGCTTTTTTGTTCCTACTATATGTAAAAATGTTACAATTTTGGAAAATCAAAAAAGTAAAAAGGAGGAATATTTTAGTATATTTAGTTGAAGCATTGTTCAAGGTATATTTTTATGCTTTTTTATATAGTTGTGGGATCATATACCATGTGCATATACCATTTTATCTCCACTGTTGCAGAGTACTAGACCCGAATGATTGGTATTATTTAATGGCCAACTTTGGGCCAAGCATCCCCTGCTCATTAACATATTAAATCTTCACAGTGCTCATCTTTGGTAGGCTCTCTTTTTGTTCTCATTTTAGAGTCAAAGAAATTGAGACTTAGAGAATCTGAATAACTTGCCCAAAGTCCATAACCGAGAAGGTCTGTTACAAAGAATGCATTGAAATCACTTGCTGGCGTCCTCCACCTGTAGAGGGCCAGGGGGCTCTGCATGATGCTGCCTCCCATGGCATCCATGTCAGTGCCCTTTCTTTCTAAATGCTTGCTCACACAGCTACGTCATATTGCATCTGGTGGATGTCCCAAGATTTATTTTACTTTGCCCCTGTTATCTAGGAACATTATATATTTTTGTTATTCTAAATGTCTTAGAGCCATTTCTAATGGCTCAGGTGTCAGCTTTATCTCTGTGAATGATAGACATCTCTTGTATTTTGTTCACCCCTGCCCCCATATTTTAGAGTATCTTTGGAATAGAATCCAAGGAATTTCATTGCTTGGTCAAAATAAGTACACTTCTAAAAAGATAAAGATGATTTTTAAATTATTCATAAGTCATTGTAAAATACTGTTGGTGCTATCTCCCATTGCCTCTAGAAGACAGCAGAACCCACATGACTTCACTATCAGTGGCATGAAGTTTCACATTGTCCCTAGAGGAAAAATAATTTCGTCACTAGTAGATGTGAAAAATGGCTGAGAGCATGAGAGTTTGAAGCCCAAGTTGAGATTAATGGCATTTAAATGATATCTCATTTCTAAATAACTTGGGTTAGCAGTGTGACCTAGTATATGGGTGGCTTATCCTTGAAATACTCTGTGACTAAATGCTTATGCAACCACTGTCTCAACATCATCCTAAAATCAGCATTATTTATTTACTAAAACCTTCATTGAGGAAAATTTGTTATTTTTCATAGTGGACTTTACTTTTCAGTCACTAAAATTGTGCTGTTTTCACTATTAGCTATTGCAGTGCCCCTAGTTTTATTTCCTCTTTAAGAGTGTTTGTTGATTTAATTTTATTGTTTTTAAAGATGCCTAAAAGCAGATTCCAGAAAAAGTTTTAAAAGTATGAAACACTTGAATTCTGAGACGTATAATTCAAAAGAAATAGTAACCTAAGCTTTCCTAAACCTCCTTAGATTTTAGGTGAGGGGGCTGTGGAAGGAGAAGTACACACATTTTCTACAGGAATTGAGTGGTCCTCCCCACGGGTCCCCCCAAAGCTAGATACACAGGGGCATCTGGGACACAGAATGGCATTCTTTTAAGAGGACGGCCACCCAGCTCTTCACCTGGTTGTGTTGGCACCTGTCAACTGGGTATCACATCAAATATAAGTGAGACAATTCTGATGAAACTTTGGATTTATGAGTGGGGATGTGATGAAAAGAAAATAAATGCCCCAAGTGAGAGGAATTCCATAATACCTGGCATTGTGCTAGGCACTTCATTTACAAAAGGCTGTTGGGCCTCAAATGGAGTAAGAGAGCAATGTTTGTAAAGCTACAGGGGTTTGATGAAGGAAGTGGTTCAGACAGGCCAGTAAAAATGGATTAAACTTTGAGAGGCACAAAATACAGTAGGGGCAGAAAGAGTGCTCTAGCCAAGGAAAGAGCATGAGCCGAGGCGCAGCCCAAGGAAGCTCTGGAGAGCCCGAATCTGCCCGCTGGCTGCAGCTCAGGCTGGGGAGGCCGTGGGGCCTCATGGGCAGGTCCTGAAGGCCAGCAGCAGAGTCTAGCTAGGGGGCAGAGGCAGTGGCTCAAAGTCCTGAGCAGGGAGGACATTTGATGTATGTGAAAATGAAGGTGAAACTGACAGCAGCATGTAGTTGTGGCCCCTGGAGAATTACTGAGGGAATGGAAGGCTGGGGCAGTGGGAAGAGGGATTTCAGGGATGGTGGAAGCTTAATGTCCATGACCAGTAACCACTTGGATGCAGAGCCCAGCTTTTACCCCTTCTCAGCGAGGTGCAGGAGATTTTCCTTGGCATTTATGCTACTGTGTCCTGCAGGAAGGGCCCAGGGGGCCATCAGTGTTATGACAAAAAACCTATTCCTGTAATAACAACCTCACTAAAGTGGCCCATATTATTCCTTATATTGCTTCCCACTGCAGCTGTAAGAATTTACCAAGAATTTAGTGGCTTAAAACAACACAGATTTACCATCTTACAGTTCTGGAGTTCAGAGGTCCCAAATGGTTTCACTCAGATGAAGCTGAGGCATTGGTCTTGTTCCTTCTGGAGGCTGCCTGCATTCCTCAGCTTGTGGACACTTTCTCCAGCGTTAAAGCCAGGAGCACAGCACCTGCAAACCTCCCTCTAACGCTGAACCCCCTGCTTCCATCTTTACATCCCCTCTGACTCTGGTACCTCCCTTATAAAGAGTCTTATGATTACACGGATTCACCTCGATCATCCAAGATAATCTCTCTGTCTCAAAGTCCTTAATCACTTGGGCAAAGCCTTTGTTGCCGTGATGTAAGGTAACATATTCGCAGTTCTGGGAATTAGAATGTGGACATCTTTGGACCCTTGTTTATTCTGCTTACCACATAACTAGACTGTGGCCTTGTCATAAGTCCTTTCGGGAAGTTAAAATGCCTGGTCTCTAAGTCCTCTCGTTTGGAACTCCCAACTTCTCGCATTAGCCTTGTAAGTGGCAGAGTTACCAAGTATGAGGATAAGGGAGATACCGTGCTTCTGTTCTCATGAGAACTGTTTTCCTCTTTCCAACTTTAAATTTTCTTACTGGGGTGTTGATGCCTGCTGGTAGAATTTAAGTGATGGTTTGTAGGTATCCGTGCGTCCTTGTGGGCTTTGTGCACGTGTAAGTGCATGGCTGTATGTCTTTTGGCAATTTTGCTTAGGCTGAAATTGCCAGGAGCTGTGCTGGGTTCTTTGCTTAATATTATCTAATTGAATTGTCCCAGAAACCCATTGAAATAGGTACAAGTATTTCCATTGAACAAGTGAAGCTGAGGAAATGAGTGGTTAAAAGAATTGTCTACAATAACACAGTCTGGATTTGAACACAGATCTTTTGAGTTTAAGCTTTTTCTTTCTCTTGGCCAAAATATAAAGATTTGAAGCTTAAATGTACTATAAGAAAAAAAAGCTATAAGAAGGAAAACAAAGGAGCAAACAAAGAAGTGATATAAATTCCTCTCTTCTACATGTTTATACCAATAAGTGGTACATGAAAGTACTACTTCTTTTCTGTCCCTCTGTAAGTATAATGTATTTTAAAAGTTAAAAAAAAGTACTTCCACAATATTGTAAAATAAAGTACTTTAATTTTCATTTACTTAATTATTAGTAAATGAAGTGAATTTCTTCCCTGTATTATTTATGCCCTTCCTTTGTTTGCTTTTTTATTGGAATAATAGTGTTTTTCTTTTCACATTCTCTGTCACTTGTAATAAGCCTTTGGCCATAATACATTTGTTACAATTAGGAAAAATTTCCCCCCATTTTTTGTGTTATAAAACTTTGTAGTACATCTTAACTTTTCAAAGATCCCAATTCTCGTTCAGAATCTGATAAAAAAAATTTGTATTTATCCACATCTCCTAATTTTGCATAAACTTTTTAGTGGTTCATGGTGCCCTACACTAAGACAGACTGCATTGTTGTAGCACAGAAATGCCTGTTGCCCTGAAAACTTGAACCAGCCCTAAGTGTTATCATAAACGCCTCGTTCCTAGCTTTGTGTGTCAGTAAGCTCCGAGAATAGTATTCCCAGGTTGCTTTCAGTTGTATTTTCAAATTTACCAACGATCTGATGTTTTTGTCTTATTTGAAAACCCTCAAAACCATTTGAGATCCTGTACCTTTGGGCTTATGTTAATGTTCACCATTATTTCATTTTATATACAGATAACTTCCTGAATATTTCCCCTTTAATAAAGAAACAAATATGCTTTGTGAAAATATTGTTATACTTACAAGCATTATTTCTAAGGCATAAGGCAGCGTTTTCAAATTTCCTGAATCCCTTATTGTTAGTATCTTTTGTAAATCATTCAATGTTTGCTTGCTTCATTTAGTGACTCACTCATAATAGGAATACTTACTATGTAGCAAGACAGTATGAATGCTGGTTAAGATTCCTTCATTCAGAAATGCTCGCCACATGCCTGCTCTGCACCAGGCATTGTTCTAGCTGTGGGGGATGCAGTGGTGGACAGAGTGTATGTCCTGCCCTGGCAGATCCTCTGGTCTCAGATGATGCACCCTGGAGTGAAAGGGACAAGGATGTGAATCCAGGCACCGATACTCAGTTCCTATGTGACCTCCGGCAAGACATAGCACATCACTGATCCTTTGTCTCCTTATTCATCAAATGAAGAAAATAGTATAAACTTGTAATTAAATAGCTCAGATATGTTGTCAAGCACTACAGAATATGGCTCAGAGTAACCTTCCAGTAGTCTTTGGTTATTTCCATCATTTTGTGACACGCCCTATGCTGTATCCTGGGAATATGATGAATTAATAGGGCTCACATGCTAACGGAGGAGGCTGAGATAGTATACTGGTGTGTATCTATTTTCGTTACAGTCTGTTTACTATTTTCTGTTTAACCCTTCCACCTCCCACCTCTTCTCCATCCCACCTGTTTGTCCATTTCTAGGCTCCTTAGCACCATGTAGACTCCAGGTCCACGTCCTCTCTCCTCTTGCCTGGCTCTACCGTCTCATCTTCTAGATAATCAGGCCCCTCTCCCTTGCTGCACATCCCTACTTGTTTCTATTTCCCCTTCTTGGCTCTGCTATTCTCCCTTCCTCCCCCCAAGTAAGTCCCTCCCTGTCCTCCCAGGCCCAGCCCAGGTCCTCTTGGTACCTGAGCCCTCTCTACTGTTCGTTCTCACATCAGTCTCTCCAAGAATACATTCTCCTTTGAACCCCTGTGATATTAATAAGTACATATTTTAGCCATTAGCGGCTCTGTAGAACTATTCCCTACTTGTTTCTTCTATCTTAGTTGTATGTTTCCTCCCCAGCCAGACTGGTATGCTGAGTGAATATATGATGGTTTGTTGATTGACTTAGGGTGGATCTAAGGAATACACTTTCTTCCTTGGAGATGAAGAGAGTTGCCTAGTGCTATTTCGGAGTTATAAGAATGTGGGGCTGACAGTTTGCAGATGACTCTCAAGTTCAGAGAGGCATTGCTAATGAAGTGACCGTTGCTGTCTATGTAAGTTTAATCACCAGTATTACAAAGACAAGAGCACCCCCCACCTCCACCACCACCCTGCGATCTGGCCCCCTTGGTCTGTCTGTTTGACACTTTCTGGTTGCAGAGGGAGTCCCTGCCTTTCTAAGGAGTATCGTGCTAAGTAAATGTCTCAACGGAGGTGCCTGGTACCCAAAACGAGCACTGGTGCTCCTGCCCTCCAAGGGATGTTTGTGAGGACTGGTGGACACCAGGAATCAAGATGCTGAGGAGAGGGCAGGCAGCTGGGGTGTGAGCACCTGGACTTTCAGGTCATTTCTTGGTTGCTCTTAGGAAGGCTTGCCAGGTCCAGTTTCTAGGGCTGTCACCAGGGGAGGCGTTGCAGCAGAAGACAGGGAGCAGATGTATGCACACGCAGCCCTTAAGAGTAGTTGCCCTCCCAACTCCTGACTGGCAGGTGGTGAGATGTTTGGGAAAACACTCAGTCTGAAGAGGAGAATTATCGTTTAGTCTGAGATTTTAGCCTGCCCTTTCCTTTCATGTGGTTTCTGCTTGAAAGTTCTTAGATTTGGACCAAGGTTAAATTAAAGGTTGATAAGTTTTGAAGACTGTAAAAATCAATGAATGAAAGACCAAGGTATAATTGCATTCATCCATTTCCCCCTTCACTCTTTTTCTTTTTAAATCCTGTATCTCATTACATTGGACTATTTATAATACCAACTTTGACTGATTTGAGTGACACAGAACTAAATGTTAAGTTTAATATAAGGCTGATGGTACTTATGAAAAACATCTCTCATTTAACATTATTATTATATGTTCAGATATAGTGCAGCAAATGAATTTTGATGGTTTGAATTGATGTCACCTTCACCTTTTCTTCATACAAATGTTAAATAATATTTCCTACTCTTTGACTCGTATGAATGTTGCCTTACAGTTGGCAAAACAGTTACGTTGCTGTTTACATAGTTATTTAAGATTCCTGGAGATTAAAGAGAATTTTAAGTTTTTTTATTCTTGGCAGCGTTTATTGTTCAGTGTAAGTAGACTTATATGGGCTTTGTATTTTCTTCCAGATGGAAGGGAAAGGTGCCCAAAATAGTAAGGGTTTTAAAATTATTATTATGATGGCTACCAAAACTCAATGTTTGTTGATAAGTTTTCACACATCTGGGTAATAGACTCGGATTCTATTCGTGAATTGCAAAAGGAAGAAACTCAGTTTGATGTAAAATTAGTGACTTTGGTGTGTTGATCTCATTGAGGGCATTTTGTTTACTGTTCATTACAGGGTCATGCGAAATGAGACCTTAATAGATCCTGTGAGGGGAGTTTGGCTTTTGGCCAGTTTTTACCTGACTTTCCGCCTTCCCTCTAGAATGCTTTTGTTTGGGGAGATGTAGAAGAACCGCCTCGGCAGCAGGCAATGGGCGTGAACTTAAGGTCAAAGGAAAGACACCCCATTCAGTCCATGCCTTTTGTTTTGTTGCCTTGATCCATTGAGCTGTTGTTTCAGGGTCCTGTCTCTGTTAGTACGCAAAGTTTGTAGTTAACAGCAAATGCTTTGGTGTTGGTGCAACTTTTTGTTTATTTGGTTTTTGCTCAAATAGAAAGTTTGGGAGAATTCTTCCATCACAGCAAAAGTAATAAATAGTATCCCCTGTTCTCTTTAAAATATGATGCTCTGTTCCCTGCATCTTTGCTGTCTCTTGAACTCTGGTAGCTGAGCATTGAATCCAGTATTATAACTAATCACTAACTCACTTTTACAACTTTTACAACTACTGGAACTTAGCTTCTATTTTTCCCGATTGCCAGATCCCATAGATGGGCTAAGGAAGGGAACCCTGAGATATAAGGCAGGTCCTCCAGTCCCCAATAATAAAATAAAAAGTATTTTGGGGCCAACTTGAGCATATCAACTTAAGGAGGTGGAATAATATCAGACCTATATTAGTAACATATGTGTAATATGTTTATGTAGAAACGTTTTTTTTTTCTGTTCACTTTTATGAACTAATTTATTCAGAGCCTACATTTGCATTTTGACATCATGTCTTTGATGTAACTAAGCTACTTTGAAGTCACCTAGTATAGTGTGCTTGAGTACGGTATCTTCACGCCCATAGAAATTGCAAAGACTTTAATGTTTTTGGTGTCCATATATGCAGTTATTTCTAAATTTTATCCCAGTCCCTAGCACACATTTCAGACTTTCTTTTTTGCTATCTGTAGGTGTGTGTTGAGATCTCTAAACTGTAGCCGTTTTCTGTACTGTTTAAAAGGGATTTTTAAAAGGCTTGTTTACGGTGACATCTAATATGAACAATTATAAGATCACAACCGTGTAGATCATGACTAAGTTTTTATTAAATTTCTTTGCTTCCTTAAAATAGCCGATTCCATCAGCTGGCCTTTTTAAGCATCTCAAACTCATTGAATGAGATTGTTACAGACTTGACTGTCTTCACTCAAAGAGTACTTCTTTGTTCAAAATAGAGTATATTCTGTAAATGAGAGACTGTAAGGACTTGAATATAAAACAGCCTTCTCTTTGTAGACGAAAGGAAAGAAATCCTCAGTGTGTGTGGCATAGTGATTAACCAAAGGGTTTTCTTTTTTTTTGGACATCTTATGGTTTTCTTATTATTTATTCACATATATTTTTTAAAGGTGAGAAAAATAGTTGGAAGGATGTGATTTACTAGAATAAGGAATTTAAATAGACTAATGATTATCATATGGTGCTTGTATAACCTTAATGTGTGGCAATCCAAGAATACAAGCCATCATAGAAAATAAAACTACAGAATTAGAGGAAAAATAGGTATCAATTCCCCAATCAGTTACAGAAAGAAAAACTAATGATTTTGCTTAAAGATTTTTATTCATCTTCACTTCACTGATACAGATCTATCTTTTGTATCTTAATTTTCATTTTAAAATGGTGCCAAAACAAGGAAAATGTAATGTAAAAGATAAGAGTGTAAAATAAAAGTTTGAGACATTATAGTATTGGAATTTATTAAGGTAATTGGCTAGGAATCCCTGTATGTTTTGGAAAATTTCACATCATTTTCAAAATAAATGTTTCCTTGTGAGCAAATGCAAAAATAAATAAGTAAAAATAAAAGTGATATCAAGTAATATAGGGAGATAACATAGGAAAATTAATACAAAAATCTGAGCATCTTCTTGGGATAATCTGGTAAGTCTGGGAAGAGGAGGTTTATATAGAAGAATTTTACTGGAAATGATCACAACGAATTCTCCCCTCCTGAGACATTTTTCTGGCTCTCCCGCAAGAGAAAAGACGTGTTGGAAGAGGCTGAGGGGAGTCATTGGGCAAGTTATGATAACAGCCACTTGACATTTGTACAGTTCAGTATTTTTCAAGGACCTTTTATGAGCATTACTTAATTCCATCTTCACAACAACCCTCAGATGTAGACTAAGGAAATAGAAGGATGTCCTCCGCTACCTCCCCCTTCTCTTTTTCTTTCTACTGTTTATTTCTTTTTAACATTTAAGCAAACTGAGGCGCTGAGAAGTGAAGTAAATTGACCCAGGTCACCTTGTAGAAAATGGGAAAACAGGAGCAAGGCTGCTCCTCTGGGTAGAGGAAAAATACTGGTACGGTTGCATATTGTGTGTGTGTGTGTGAGTGTGTTTGTGTTTCTCTAGCCCCTCAAATCCTGTTTCTCACTCCCATTCCTTCTAGGGACACGTGAAATATAGTTATGATGTGTTTTAGAGGTGATTATCCTAGAAATGTTTCCTCTGAGTCATTACTTTTCAAAGAAAGGCAGTAAATTCTTATCTTTTCTCTGTTTTTCTCTCTGCATCTTTACTTCTGCCAGTAATGAGAATGCAGGTATGCTTAAGAACAAAAGAGACATCAGTATATTTTTAACTGAATATTGTCAGAGTAAATCCAACTGTGAACTGCCAGGGTTTATTATCTCATTCTGAAAGACTTCTGAATTTAAGGAGTTCAGTAATAACTAAACCCCTCCCCCACCAATCTTTTAGATTAAAAAACATTGTTCTGTAGAAGTAATTTCAAGAATGAGATCATTTGCAGATAGTCATTTGAGATCTGTGTGACATCTGTTTGAGACTTTTATATATGTTGAAGGTTTTAAGATACAATTTGAGGACCATATATATGCACACTTTTAGACCATCAAGTCCCACTTTATTGAGGACCTTGTCTCAAACTTTACATGTGCAACCTGGTTCACAGTCTTGGATAAATTTAATTAAATGTCACAAATATTTATTGAATTCTGAATATAGCACAGAGTGGAGCTGATGACACAGAGATAAGCTCTTTCCCTTAAAGGGGGTTAACACACTGGTAGTAGGCATAAGCCAAGAAGAAAAATGACTGCAGGGCAGAGGAGAGTGAATAAATGCACAAAGGGCAAAAGAAGCCCTTTGAGGGCTCAGAGGGCGTGTGCACATCCGGTTGAGAACATTGGAGTGAGCTCCACAGTTCGGGATGGGCTCTTCAGAAAACCTGGTTAGTATGAGGGTGGTAAGTGGTTTCCATTGGACGAAACAGCCTGAGCAAAGGCATGCGTGCGGGAAAGCATAGGGTATATTGGGGAAACTAGGACTGAGTTCAGAATGTCAGGAAGAAAACACAGTAGGTGGTTGTGGACTTGGCACTTTCCAAAGAGTGTAATGAATGTGTTTATGATCATTGGGTGAATTTTGATTTTCTTGTGGATTAGGGAGAAAATTCCTTAAAGGATTTTTGAAGGAAGTTAGGAAAGGAAGAAAGCTAGCTGTATTTCGAACTTAGAGGTATTTTAGCTATGTGAACAAAATACTTAGTACCTGTGTCGGCTCCTGGTACATTGCTTCCACATCAAACTTGACAAAGAGATGAGTCTTGTATCTTGACCTCTCTCCTCTTATCCAGAACCTTCCTGCTACCAAGAACTCAGCATGCAGGAGGGGCACAGAAATCTCTTCTGTCTGGCTCTTGCCCTGTTTCCCTCCAGCTAATCCTCTATTATCTTTCAAAGATAATGCTTCCAGCTTCCTTACAAATTAATTTAGCAAGAGTTTTAATACTTGATAATGCATTAACGTGTGGTTTGACCCAGGGATATTGTCATTTTTATAGCCAGTCATTCCTTCACCAAAGTTTTTTGTCTCTGGTATTAGAATATTCATATGCTGGTGGCAACATACTGGGGGATTTGGGACTGGAGTGGGCTTTGGAGTCAGATCCCTAGAGCTTGAAGTCTGAGTTCCCTTCACATAAGCCTTTCTGAGACCCCCTTGACTGGTGATGCAGTGCTGCTTTCCTCACTGGGAGGTTATAGTGTTTGCAACTTGCACGTGGAAGGCTTCCGCCTGCTCCTTCCCCTTCTCACTGTAAATATAAATGACAGCGGGGTCTGCTTAGTCATGGGCACGCTTACCCAACTTCTCACCCTGTGATTAGGCAGCGACCGTTTTCTTCAAGCAGAAGAGCCTCAAATTCTGTGTTGTTGCTCCAGACCCTCTTCACATGTCTTCTCTGCCTTTGCAGTGTTTCTGCTGCTCAGCCACTGGGCTTCTGAAACCTGAAGGCAACTTTATAGCATTTCTCGTGTGTCTTCCTAAGTTGTGGTTATTTGTGTATTTATTCCATCCCACTTCTTGTCAGGAGGTTCTAGACTGCACATTCCTTACAGGCATCTCTGCTTCCTGTGGCATCTAATGCAGTGCCCTGCACTCGTTAGATTTGGGGATTGAAGTAAGTTGATCTGATGCCTTCACGATGCTCACATATAAATGGTACCCAAGTCCAGTTTCTCCTTCTCTGTGGCGGTGAGCAAAGTTAACCACCCCCTTGTCTATTTACCAGTGTACTACAAACTCTTTTCAGTGTTTCTAGAAACCTCACACCCCAACAGACCTCATGGACTGATTTTTCTTCTACTCTCCAGAACAAATGTGGAATTATTATCATGGAATTCAAGCCTTCTCTGTCAGTTTCTTCATACTCACCATCCAGTACTTATTACACTTCAGCCTACACTCTAGGATTCATCCAGGCAGATTGGCTAGATCTCCTTCACTTCACAAAGGTGGATAAAAATATCCATTGTCAGCTTGACATAACAGGTGGCTTTCTCTTACCATCTAGAATTCCGTAAAAGATACTGGCACTGTCTCCCACATAAGGCCATGGCCTAACCTGGGAAAAAATTTTGAACGAGCCCCCAGCACAGTCATGGCTTTCAATACATCCAGTCCATTTCTTTTCTTGATGTTAACTCGTGATTTAAATTGAAGTTAATTTGTATTTATTGGCAGTAGTACATACTCATTTGTTGGTCGCTTGTTGACCTCTGCTTTGACCTCTCCTTTCTGAAGACAAAGACCATGGTGAATTCTGATTAAACAGTTTCCTGGCACTAATGTTCACATAGTCCAACCACCCATAGGGGATGGAATGGAAACTTCTCAGGTAGACACCAATCTCTTGGCCTTATCTTGGTACCTTTTAAAACAAATTTAATTCACAGGCCTTACATTTGCCTGCAAGTTTGAGCTGGAAAATATAGAAACAGAATGACTTCCAGAAAAGGAAGCACAGATGAAGTAAGATTTACTGCCCTTCTAAACCACAAAGTCCTACATACTTTAAGTGAAATGCCAAGCCAATGAAGTTGATTTAGACAGGGGTCTGGGAGGCAGGCAGTATGCTGTGCACGTATTTTGATGGCAATAGTGAAATTAAAGAAGGTGGTGGTCACAAATACCAAGAATATTACATAATATAAGCATTGGTTGATTCTTTTTTTCCCCTTTCATTTAAGTATAAGATTGATTTTCACAACCGTTTTCAGATCAAGTGGTATGTCAAGAATCAGTTTAGCAAAAATTAAAGAACATAGAAATATTTATAGAAATATATATTTACTCTATGTACTCAATATTTCTATGGAAATATTATAGAAGTATGTCTCTGAGTGCAACTAGAGAAAAGATAGATGGATTACCTGCCTGCTGCAGTACTTCACTCCCTATAATTTCAGCATCCTTGCTAAATATCTGAGTGCTAAAATGATATTGGCCCATTGCTAGAAGCAATAGCTTTAGTTTAATCCAGGTTTTTGTAGCTTTAATAAATAAAAAATCACCCAGATCAACTTACCTACGTGTATGGACTTATTTTTTACAGAGGACTGTGTAGTCAAATAACATTTTTGAGTACCCAGAATTATGCATTGCTGGTATTCAGAGTTTAAATGAAGAATTCAGATATGTTGTTTGCTCTCAGGGAGCAGAGAAGAATAAGTAATAAATATCTACACATGCAGTGCAGTCAGTAGATAGAAAGTAACTGGCATTCATCAACCGGATGAGGTAACATCAAGGACAGGGGAAAATCTGACCTAGTAAACTTCAGGGTTGTGGCTCTTTGTGTATGCATGAAGGAATGTAGTTTGGGGTTTCACCTTGGTAGTCACTCCCTGGGACTTAGACAATATTTGACCCTCAGCCTCAAATCTGAATAGGTCAGCATTGAAAAAAAAAAAAGCTTCCCATAATGCTATACTTTCAGGGAAACTCTTTAGGGCACTGAACAAATGATCATGAATAGATTATCTACTTCTGTGTAGTTCAAAGGGACTGGAAAATTGCCCCCATCCTTCCACTCCAACATTCCCATGTAGTGAGCTGGTAACAGTGGTCTTCCATCCTACTGAAGGAGAAAACAGAAGCTCAGTGTTCCTGACTTGTTAGCTGCTGCTCACTGGGTTGTGCATTTGAATGTCCAGGTGATGTCCAGGTATAATACCATGATGTTTGCTGAGTGTGTTTTCACTCTGGGGAAAGAGAAGTAAAATGTGCTTGAAGGTGTATTATAAATGGAGACAGTACAGACCCTCCCTCCATATTTGAAATTTTTCCCTTTCCATCAGCACCACTGAATCACCCTGATTTAGATGGTGTTATCTGGGTAAGTGAGGGATTGGAAAGAAGCACTGGGTTCCCCAATGAATATATTTGTAACTTGTGGAAAAGAAGCACGAGGAGTGATTATCAGTAGGCATGTGGGTAGATTAGCATCTGGCCACTAATTTTGAACAGTTAACTCAAAGAATGAGTTAGCTAAAGAGTGCCTTGATTTTACTGTTTGTGCTGTTTGTGGATGTGCCAGACTGAAGCCCGCTTCTCCATGCACAGGCAGCACCCTCCCAGCAGCCACTCAGCATCCTTTTAACATCTTTCACCTGTGACCTGGGCCACGGGTGTACCTTCTCTTCTTCAGGTCCTGTTTTCTCACAGATGCCAGTGAGAGACCTGGTTGTATTTATAGCTTCTATGATGTGATGTCTTCAGAAGCAAAGCTAGGCTACAGTGACTGGCCTAATTCCCAAAGAACCATGGTCATTAGGAGACAGGCAGCAGAGGCTAAGAATGAGGTGCTGCCTCAGAGATCCTTAAATCCTAGGGCCAGGTCATTCTGAGAAACCGAGTTGAGGCAGGTGAGCTTCCTCTCTGGGTTGGTTATGTTCTCTCTAGTGCATAGTCTAGATTCAGGTCTGTCTCTAGGTCTTAATCTCAACATTTTATTGACCTCGGGCCTGAGATAAGTAGTGAAACAGTAAACTTGTTTGGTGTATTGGTGCAGTGGAATTATGAGAACTGTTGTTAGGTATGGTTTGAAAATGAAAATGAAAAAGACTTGTTAGAAGTCATATGTGTTTAAGGGAGTCATTCTTAGGCTCTTAGAGAAGACTGAACAAAGATTTAAATATTTTTACATTCCTTGGAGCTCTTCTTAATCTTAACCAAGATTTGCCTTTGGTTTTAGTCCTTTCTCTTAACCCAATTTCCCCTCCAACGTGAAAATAATCAGCAACTTATGCTTATATTAGGTTTTGGGCTGCTTAAAAAGTTATGGCTTTCAAATACCCAACTTCACAAAGTCTGACTTCACATTGCCAGGGTGTCTGTGCAAACGGGTGTGGTGTGATACGCATGTGTGTCCAGGCAGGGGTTGGCAAACTGTGATCAGACACATCCGGCCTGCTGTCGGGTTTTGTATGCCCTGTGAGATAACAGTGGTTTTTCCATTTTTAAGTGGTTACGTTTTAAATGGTTATATAAGCACTTACATAATAACTTTGATTTTGCCTCTTGGCCCACAGATCCTAAAATATTTACTATCTGGCCCCTTCAGAAAACATCTGCCAGCCCTTCATCTAGGGAATGATGTCACAGGCATTGCTCCTAATTTGGATGATAAGAGATATTCAGACCCCTTTGTTCCATTCTTTTAAATTCCTCTTCCAAGTTACCAAAACTAGCATCTTCTAATAGCATACTTTTGCAGTCTTTTGAGGGGTCATTGAGGGAGGCACTAAACGTTTGATGCAACATGTTGAAAAAAATCAACCAGTGGTCCTCACAGTATACTTTGGAAAGGTACAAGAATAGAATTCTAGAGTGAAGGAGCTGGCTCCAGGGCTCACACTGAATGGAACAGTCCCTAAATGTTTGCTTCCATCATGAACTCTGTGGGGACCAGTTCCTTGTCCTTCAGTGTGCTGTACTTTTGAGTGCATCAGAGAGAGAACTTCAGTCTAAGCTGGTTGTCCTGTGGAAGAGATGAAACAATGACAGGCAGCCAGGGTAGACAGACCTGCGTTTGGTGAGAGCTGCTGGAACAGAGCCAAGGAGCGGAGGCATTGTTGTTTGTTTGCTTTAACAGCTTGATTGAAGTAGAATTTGCTTACTCTAAAATTCATCCATTTTTAAGAATAGCACTCCATTTTTTTTCAGTAAATTTACAGAGTTGTACAAGCATCACTACCCAGTTTTAGAACAATTCCATCACTCCAAAAGGGACACTTGTGCCCATTCGCTGTCATCTCCAGCCCCCAACCTGCCGTGCCTGCTGTTTCATATAAATGGAGTCATCCATTATGTGTTCATTCAGAGCTGACTTCTTTCAACTGGCATAATGTTTTTGAGTTTAGTATATCTTATGGCATGTATTTGTACTTTGTTTGAATGGATATATCTCATTTTGTTTATCCATTCACCAGTTGGTGGACTTTTGAATTATTTGGTGTTTTTTTTTTTTAGCTATTAGGAATAATGCTGCATTGAACATTCATGTACAAGTCTTTGTGTGGACATAAGTTTCCATTCCTCTTGGGTAGATACCTAGAAGAGAAATTGCTGGGCCATATGATAAATTTAGGTTTAACTTTCAAAGAAACTATCACTTTTCCAGAGTGACTGCACCGTTTTACATTCCTGCCAGCAGTATGTGAGGGTTCCAGTTTCTCTACGTTCTGGAAAATGCTTGGTATTGTCTTTTTGATTGTAGTTTTCCTAGTGGGTGTAAAGTGGTATCTCACTGTGGTCTTGATTTTTATCCCTCTCGTGCATAATGAAGTGGAGTGTCTTTTCATATGATTATTGGCCATTCATATGTTTTCTTTAGTAAAATGTGTTTTCATATCTTTTGCCTCCTTGTAAATTGGGTTTGTCTTCTTAGTACTGAGCTTTAAGAGTTCTTTATCTGTTCTGGATACAAATCCTTTATCAAGTAGATGACTTGCAAACATTCTCACCCAGTCTGTGACTTGTGCCTTTTATTTTCTTAATGGTGTCTTTTGAAGGGCAATGCACCTTGAAACATGAATTGTGAATTTAAGACATAGAAGTAGTTTCCAATAATTTTCCTCATTCTGATTATTTTATTCCAAAACTGAGGTTAATAGGAGCTCATAGAATTCCTGCAATGAATCAGTAAGGGGTTGGGTTGGTGACAGTGTCACACCTTTGGGGGTTTTGGATACCCACACTGGGCCGGGGCTCCGGGCAGCTCCAGGCTTACCTGGTACCTGTATCTGTTTACTTCATCCTTCCCATTTAGGGTGTGGCTGTCCAGAGTGGCTTCAAGGATATCAGTAAAAAAGAGAAAGTTACCTTAGATGGTTAGTTTCATCTTGAAGCCTAAGAGCTTCACCCTTTGAGACTGAGAATGAGACTGCTCCTTTTCCATTTCTTTCCTTTCCTCTCTCTTACTTCCTCCAGCCCTCCTACCTTTTAACATTTTGTTTTCCTCTTAAGACTTCCCTTTATGATGTAAAAAGAATGATAGGGAGTATAGTTAGAAAAATTGAACACAAGAACTAGCTGTGAAAGGCTCAGGAAGCAGTTAGGTGGCTGTTAGATGGTAAGTGGGCCAGGATGGCATGTGGGCTAAGAGCATGAACACTACCACTTACAAGACACGTGAGCTCAGGCCAGGTGCTTGATCTTTCCATGTCTCCTTCCACATCTCTAAAATGAGAGTCATCATGGTATCTACTTGTTGTGAGGATTAATGAATTAGAACATGTGGCTCTGACAGTCCCATTCCTGGGCATATATCCTGAGGAAACTGTAGTTCAAAAAGACACAGGCACCCCAATATTCATAGTAGCACTATTTACTATAGCCAATACATGGAAACAACCCAAATGTCCATCGACAGATGATTGGATAAAGAAGTTGTGGTATATTTATACAGTGGAATACTACTTGGTCATAAAAAAAGAATAAAATAATGCCACTTGAAGCAACATGGATGGACCTGGAGATTGTCCTACTAAGCTAAGTAAATCAGACAGAGAAAGACAAATATCATATGACATCACTTATCATTGGCTTATTTACAAAACAGAAACAGACTCACAGACATAGAAAACAAATTTGTGGTTACAGAAGGGAAGGAGGGTTAAGGGATAAATTGGGCATTCGGGATTTGCAGATACTGACTACTATGTATAAAATAGATAAACAGCAAAGTTCTACTGTGTAGCATAGGGAACTATATTCACTAACTTGTAACTAATGAAAAAGAATATGAAAAGGAATATGTATATATGTATAACTGAATCACTATGCTGTACACCAGAAATTAACATAATATTGTAAACCAACTCTACTTCAATTAAAAAAAAACATGTAGGGGGAGGGTAGAGCTCAGTGGTAGAGTGCATGGGTCATGGGTTCGATCCCCAGTATGTCAGGTAGGTAAAAAATAACAATAATAAATAAATAAACCTAGTTACCACCCCCTACAAAAACAAACAAGCAAAAAAAAAAAAAAAAAAAAAAGTCAAGTGCCTAGAAGGGTATCTGTTGGTAATTAGTAAGTGTTAGCTATTTTGATTTTTGTTGTTGTTATTGTTAAATGATAAGCAGAGTACTGTTGTACAAAATTCAGAGGCTTTAGTATCAGACATCCTACGTGTTGTCTTGACTTTGGTTCCCCACTTCTGTATTTACTGTGTGACCTCAAACAAGCCATGTTTGTTCTCTGTGCAAGGATCTCACTTGTTTAGGAGGAAGATAACAGCTTCTTGGAAGAATTGCCGTGATAGATAAAATGGAATGACATGTGCAAATATACTTAACAGCGGCTGGAAAATAGTAGGTGGTCAATAGGATATTTTCTGTTTTGTTTTATTTGCTTGTGTTTGATGTTGAGAACAAGGGAGTGATTAGCCGAGCAAAAGGATCCTGTGATCGTCTGTGGAGTCAGAGAGCTGGAAAAAGAATGAAAGCCTTGGCAGAGAAGTGGTAAGTGGGGCCTCATGGAAGAGATTGGTTTTGGACAGAGGATGAAGGGTGGCCCAGGGAGCAGCAGGCCCAGACCTGATACTTCAGTAAACACACACGTCAGGCTAGTGGGGACCGAGGTAGGCGTCTGAAGGTGGGATTTGGTTACTGAAAGCCGTGAAGGCCAGACAACTCGTGAACGTTTCTTTGAGTTGTTCTTCAGGAATCTCGTCTGGCTAAACACGGGCAGATTGGAGGCAGCTTTCAGGAGCCCTAGCGGCTTGAATTATTAATACCCTTTGGAGAGAAGTCCTTGGAGCTGAGAAGATCTGCGTGCTGTTTGTTCCCTAAGGACCTGCTTGCTTCGCAGTCCGGCTCCTTTCTTGGCAGTGCTACTCCAGTTCACCTGAGGTTCTACGTGAAAGAGCTTTTACAGCTCCAGGAAATAACGTTACTCTAAAGCATGCAGTGGAGCAGAGAAAGAATGTGTATTTATTCCATTAGCCGTTAAATCCCAAATATGTGCAAGTGATTACATGGAACCACTTGAGAATCGGTTTGCTATGTGACTGTGTATCTTCGTCTTGAATTACATAGTAGAGATGTTCCAGGAAAACTGTGAATACATTTTATTTTGTAATTTGGGTTATTTTCCTGGTAACATTTGCCCCCATTTATGAGTGACTGATTTGCTATCATAACTCTGGTTGTAAATGTCTTCCCGATGGCCTCCCCCGACCCCTGTCCTTCCTCCTTTGGTTAGACTTTTTCTAACTTAAAAAAGTTCATGATCAAAACCTGGACAGCGTGATAAATATTTTTGCAGTAATTATGTTTTACCATTGTTTCTCAAAGGATGAACATAAATATACCTTTACTAACCTTTTTATCTGAAAAGGAAAGGAAATGTAGGAGTATGTAGTTCATGAAACTGTGTAGTCCCAGGCCTTGCAGGTTTGTTTTTCTGTCTTTCTGGACTTGAGGCCTCTGTCGCAACCATACTCCGCCAGATCATCGGTCAGGCCAAGAAGCATCCTAGCTTGACCCTCCTCTTCGTATGTATTGGAGTGGGCAGCCCTGGAGCAATGCTGTATGTCTTGCATCTGACATTGTTCAGTCCAGATGTCAGTTGGGACAGAAAGAATAACCCAGAACCCTGGGACAAACTGGGTCCCAGAGATCAATACAAGTTCTACTCAGTGACTGTAGATTACAGCAAACTGAAGAAGTTCCAGACTACTAAATGAAATGTTTCACAATAAAGCTGCTCAGAATAAAAGTCTTCCAGAAGAAGCCATCTGCACAGTTTTCCACTTAACTAGGAGATAGTTCCTCTCTAAATGCACGAAATCATGTTGCTGTATTGTGTTGGGGTTTACACCGATTAATAAATCTGTGAAGCTTGGGGGAAAAAAAGAATACATCATTCATTCTGTTAACTGCTTGATTATGTCAAGAATTTTAGCCCTAACTCTTTTTAGGTTCAGAAAGGGACCAGAACAGAACCTGTCACCCATAGCTCCCATCCCCATGAGCTCTTCCTCCACTGTTCCACGATCGTGGAGCAGAGACCTCCAGCATCTTAATGAAAGCCCCCTCTTCCCTTGTCTTGGAGCCTCTTATCTCCTGACCATTTCTCCCTGCTCTGTGTTACTACAAAAGTCTTCAGGGGATTTGGACATGGGGCCCAGTGGAACTTTTTCTTGGATTTTCTGTCTGGTCCCCTGCTGCATCTTGACCCCACCACTCTGTCACCTCAGCTCATGGATTGAAGGGACAGGGTGTGACACCATCTCCATTTTAAGAAGATTTCCAGATCTGATGTGGGAAGACTGAGTTGTCCAGGCATTTTCCCCTAGTGACACTAGGTCAGGATGACCTTGAAATAAAGGCTACTGTCTGGGTATTGTCAGAAGCTGGGAGTGTAGGCAGAGGATGTGAATGGTGACTTTGAATAGATCAGTCTTCCTCAGATGTGCAGCGGTCATCCATCGAGAAGCAGTCTAGTCAACTGTCAGCTCCTTGAGAAAGGGACTATGACCTATTCATATTTAGACTCCCAAATGTCTAGGCATTTAGTAATTCCTTAGTATGTCCTCCTTAATGAATGGCTATCTGTTAGCATAATTACAAATAGAATTTCTTTGATTTGATCTCTCTTTATTTTTGTTTGGTGGATATTTTCTGAGAACCAAGTAAGAGTTCATTAGGTCATTAGAAAACAAACTTATGGTTACCAGGGGAAAAAGGGGGTGGGAAGGGAAAAATTAGGAGTTTGAGATTTGCAGATACTAACTACTATATATAAAATAGATAAACAACAAGTTTCTACTGTATAGCACAGGGAGCTATATTCAGTATCTTGTAGTAACCGATAATGAAAAAGAATATGAAAAAGAATATATGCATATATACATATGACTGAAACATTATGTTGTACACCGGAAATTGACACAGCATTGTAAACTGACTATGCTTCAGTTCAAAAATGAATAAGTAAGTAAATTCTGGCAAAAAAAGAAAATCAGGGTGAATTTTACCCACAAAAATTCCATGCCTCAGGAAAGCGAGTGTTCCATTCTGCCTTATTCATAGGGTTCAGAGAGGAGTAAGAGTTAGAAATAAAACAGCCCACCCATTTCTGCCCCATGAGAAGGAAAAAACTTAGAGCAAAGGTTGTAAACTGGTGACCCCAAGTTAAATCCAACCTTCAAGAAGTATTTTGTTTGGCCTGTTTGATGTTTTACTTTTCAATCAAATTAATTGCCACCATTTATTAAAAATCAAATTTCATACAAAGTATGTAAAATATCAGGTTGCCAGCTTTCTCTCAGAAATGGGGGAAAATCTGGCCACACTCATTTGAGTTTGGATTTTTCTTGACATTTGACTGACCCTTATTTCAATGAGGTATTGGGATTGCCACTGTCCCGAGCACCACCATGTTGTCACATTGCCAACATGGAAACTGAGTGCCAGTAGCCATTCACCCAGTACTGAGAGCCAAGCCTAATTATCTCCATTTTTGTCTGACCCGCCTGGTCCCTGCAGGATTGAAGTTTGTAGTTCCTTGTTTAGAGGCTTTGGGTGGGTTTACAGGTTTTAGATAGTGACCTTGACGTTTAGATATTCAATTTTGTGGCAGTAAAAGACCTCAATGCAAAGGAGTTTAAAAAATCCATGAATAAACATAAACTCATTTTCTTCATCTGTACGTCTTCAGTGATCGATTTCTCCACGTATCATATCTTACTTATGATGCCACTTTGTCATGGAAATTCACTGCTGCACTTTCCACTCCCCAGCTCTCCTAAATTTTACTTTTAACATTTTCAGAGCTGCTTGTACAGTGTGCAGATTTAGTGTAGCAGCAATCTCAAGTGGTTTTGTAACATTAAATATTAAATAACTTTAAAACTGCAAACAAGGGGAAAATAAGAAGTCAGCCAAATTCTGACACATGAATTTAATAAAGAAGCAGCAGAGTCTTTCATGTACATGACCTATTGCTTAACCACTTCAGTAGAATGAAGGCCTCCTCTGCACTTGTGTCTTCTCCAAATCTCATATGGAACATCTTTCCTAAAGTCGTTTTGTAGTTTTAGTGGTGTGTCCGGCCCTTGGCACTGGCCCATACAGTTAATTATAAAGCCTAATGCAGAAATCATTTATGGGGTACCTGTTATATGCATGCTGTATAAAAATAGTAAAGATAGTTAAGAGTTACTGAACACTTGCCATGCATTGAAATACTATTCTGTGTCCTTCACAAGTATCGTCTCATTTAATCGTCACTTGAACTCTTTAAAGTAGATGTTATTATCTTCATTTTATAGACAAGGTGAGAGAGTTCGCAGGGAGTGCCCAAACTCCCAAAGACCGTCTAAAAACCATGAATACAGTATTCCAGCCCGGATGGCATGAATACCAGCTATCTGAATGTTAGTCCTGGGTAGATTAAAGCACAGATCTTCACTCAGAACTGAAAAATCCAGCTGGTTGTTGGTTTCTTAAAGGAAAACTATAACCTATATTAAGATGAGAACAGTATCTTATGTGGACAAACACTTCTGCCTTGAGGGGTGGAGACCAGGGAAAATTTCAGAAAGATCGTAAGTTGGATAAAGAGGGAAAGGAGTCCCAGAAGAGAGGTGTGAGCAAAGGTCCTGAGGCATAAACATGAATGGGCTGTTCAGAAGATGGGAGATAGCCCTGGTACCTGGGAGATAATATGTGTACGTCGTACATGGAGACAAGTACGTATTCACCGTTTCCAAACTTAGGCTTAAAGTTAAAAAAAAAAAAAAAAGGAAGGAATCAACATATGATAGATCAGGAATGAGATTTGTCAAGTCCCCTTAAATAGGTGGTTCAAGGCCTGGCCAGGGCAACATTTGATTAGCTTCACCCAGCTGAGGAAAGGACAGGGGCACAGGGACATTATAATGTCCCCATTGGGGAGGACATTTTGGGATACAGGTTGGCCAGGTATATCCAAGCACGAGGGAGAGGAGTGTTGGCTTCTGATACAGTAAGCCTTGCTCTTTGGTGAAATATGCCTTGTCTTAAGATCACCACCTCTTCTTCTGTTTTGCAATCAATCTTCTGATTACACTCTGGGTTTGTATGTAGGTTTGCCTGTAGGGAAAGTCTCATTCATACCAAAGCAAATATTCTGGACTGTGTGACGGTTCTCATCCTCATGATTAAATAAGTGGGTTGACATCCTGGCTTAACTGGCTGTCTGTGGAGCTCAGCGAAGCCTAGCCCGCCTCTTCAAAACAGATGAAAACCAGATGTGCTGGACGAGGGCAGAGACTGAGGGGAGAGAGCAAAGAGGATAAATGAAAAGAATATTTTCGAGGTAGAACTTTGAGATTTGATGACTGATGGGAGATAGGGGTTGAAGGAGGAGGAGAGGACACTTAGCAGATAGTAATGTCTTTTACAAAGATATAAGGCAGAAACAGAGTGGATTTCTGGGAGAAAGATAACAAATGTTTAATTTTGAGTCCGAGGCTTGAGTCCAGTGCTTGGGTATCCATGGTTATGAAGCAGCGACTGCACAGCATCCAGGGAGTTGGAGATTTCACTTAGCGGGAGTGTATGCAGTGAAAAGGAGGCTGAGGATGGAATCCAGGGTGTCAGTGACCTCAGAGAGAAGCAAAGGCCATCTGTGCCAGAGGCAGGAGAGGTAGAGTTGGGGCAAAAAAGGGGAAAGGGCAAAGCAGCAGTTATTCAAGCAAAGGACGATGGCCAGTTTTTGTCAAATATTCAGGGAGACCTTAGTGGTCTGATTGCTTCCCCAGAAAAGAGACTTGAACTTGCCCAGGATCCTTTTGAGAGCATCAGAGGATTACAGTGTTTCCTCATTGGCAGTCTCATGCTTATCCCTTTGTTTCATGCTGTTTATTGTTTTCTGAGTATAGCTTTTCGATCAGTATGTCACACCACGTAAAGGTAGCTAGTATGAGAGATCCTGATGCTACTTTGTTTATTTTAGTAGTTATTTTTTATTGAAATATAATTGATATACAACACTGTATTAGTTTCAGGTGTACAAATGTAATGATATGTATTGGTACATACATATTGTGAAACAGTCACCACGGTAAGTCTAGTTAACGTCCATCAACATACATAGTTAAGCAGAATTCTTTTTTCTTGTGATGAGAACTGTTAAAATTTACTCTCTTAGCAACTTTCACATATGGAACACATGTTATTAACTATAGTCGCCATGCTGTACATTACATCCTCATGACTTATTTATTTTATAACTGGAGGTTTGTACCTTTTGATCCCCTTTACCCATTTCCCTCCCTTCACCCATTTCTGCCTCTGTGTCTGGCAACCACTGACCTGTTCTCTGTATCTATGAGCTTGGTTTAGTTTGTTTGATGTCTGGATTCCACACGTAAGTGAGATCATGTGGTAGTCGTCTTTCTCTGTGTATTTCACTTGGCATAATGCCCTCATGATCCATCCATGTTGTCAAAAACAGCAAGATTTCATTCTTTTTAATGGCTGATATTCCAGTGTGTATGTATTTTATACACACAAACCCCACACATTTTCTTTATCCATTCATTCACTGATAGACACGTAGATTGTTTCCATGTCATGGCTACTGTCAGTAATGCTGCGGTGAACATGAGGGTGCAGATATCTTTTTGAATTAAATATTTTCATCTTCTTTGGATAAATAGCCAGAAGTGGAACAGCTGGGTCAATATGGTGGTTGTATTCTTAAGTTTTTTGAGGAATCTCCATACTGTTTTCCATAGTGACTGCATCAATTTATGTTTCCACTGACAGTGTATGAGGATGCCCTTTTCTCCACATCCTCTTCAGCATTTGTTACCCCATCTTTTAGGCAATACCCATTCTAGTAGGTTGAAGGTGATACCTCATTGTGGTTTTGATTTGCATTTCCCTGATTGTTAGTGATGTTGAGCATCTTTTCATGTACGTGTTAGCCATCTGTATATCTTTGGGAAAATGTCTGTTAGATCCTCTGCCCATTTTTAAATCAGTTTGTTTGCTTTTTTTGTTGTTGAGTTATATGAGTTCTTAATATACGTTGGAAATTAACCCCTTATTGGATATTGATTTGCAAATATTTTCTCCCATTTAGTACTCTGTCTTTTTGTTTTGATGATGGTTTCCTTTGCTGTGCAGAAGCTTTTCAGTTTGATGATAGTTTAGTTGATAGTCCTATTTGATTATTTTTGCTTTTGTTTCCCTTACCTTTGGAGTCAGATCCACAAATACATCACCAAGACCAAGTCAGTGAGGTTACCACCTGTGTTTTCTTCTAGGAATTTTACGGTTTCAGGTCTTGCATTCAATTCTTTAATACATTTTGAGTTAATTTTGTTTGTGGTATAAGACGATGGTCTAGTTTCATTCTTTTGCATGTGGCTGTCCAGTTGTCCCAGCACCACTTACTGAGGAGACTGAGCTTTCTCCATTTTATGTTCTTTGCTCCTTTGTTACAGATTAATTGTCCATATATGTATGGACATATTTGTGCCAATACCATACTGTTTTGATTACTGTAGCTCTGTAGTATAGTTTGAAATCAAGTAGCACGGATACCGCCAGCTTTGTTCTCCTTCCTCAAGATTGTTTTGGCCATTCAGGATCTTTGGTGGTTCTATACAAATTTTAGAATTATTTGTTCTAGTTTTGTGAAATGTGTCAGTGGCATTTTGACAGGGATTGTATTGAATCTGTCATTTGCTTTGGGTAGTATGGACATTTTAATAATATTAATTCTTTCAATCTATGAGCATGGAATATTTTCCCCCTTTTTTTTTTTTTTGGTATGTTTTCTTAACTCTCATCAATTTCTTAGTTTTCAGTATACAGACTTTCACCTCCTTGGTTAAATTTATTCCTAGGTATTGTATTCTTTTTGATGTAACTGTAAATGGGATTATTAATTTCTCTTGCTGATAGTTTGTTAGTGTATAGAAATGTCACAAATTTCTCACACTGATTTTGTATCCTGTGACTTTACTGAATTCATTTATTAGTTTTAACAGATTTTTGGTAGCATGATGCTACTTTAAAGTGGGCAGCTCAGGGTCACTGTCTTCCAGTGCTCAGTGAAAAGAGGTTTCTGGTTATTTAAAACATGAGGTGCTACAGTGTGAAGATAGCTGGTGTGCGGCCAACTCATCACCCTTTCAATCAGCATACAACTCACGTGACATCAACTAGTTAGCCAGGAATTTCACTGTGTGTGTTGTAAGAAAGATCAATTTTGTGAAATGGCTTATTTTCTTCTATAGGAGTAGAGGTTGACTGATTTTTTTTTTGGAAAAAAACCTCAGTGATTACAAATTTTATCATTATGTTTGTCTCTCTAAAACATCATCCTCCCAAATAGAAGATATTAGGTCAGAAGCCTACATACCTGTATTTGTTTCCAGTTGGAAGATCCTTGACATTCTTGGGTTGAACTTTTATATATACATACACATACATAATACACATACATGGATATGTGTGTGTATACACATATATACCTGTATTCATATAACGTGTATACATACATATACATACACATACATAAACATCCACATGTACAAATATATATTCTTCACAGATAACTTAAGGGTCCAGGAGGAGAGTATGGTGGTGGATGGGCTGAAGGAGCTGGAGGATGAGAGAGGGTGTGGATGTGGGCAGAAAAAAGATTTTTAAAAAGGAGGTGAGACAGGGCTTATGATATTAAGTGTTTGCATGGTGAGACTGGTATATGTCAGGAAATGAAGAACGAGCCTAGTTAGCATCCTGGGCTCCATTCCTGAGCATCTCTCTCTGTTCTCTGTTTTTTAATCTTTTTTTTTCACTTCTCCCTAAATTCCAACAACACTGAAAAATGGGTGTCTTCATCCCCATTTTCAGATGAGGAAACTAAGAAAATTTTATACTATAATTGTGGGCAGGACTTAAGGTAAGTGAGGGTCTCCACCCTAATCCCTGTGAACAGTCTGCCGCTCAGTCTCCCATCCAGTTATGAGATGTGCAGTAGAGCCCGTGGCAGAAAACTGACACCAAACAGGGCAGTAGAGAGGGACAAACTAATTTCTCCCTTAAATTCAAAAGTGTGTACATTTTGAAAACTGAAGTACCATTAGTTCTCATTTGCCTCTTTCCTGTGCAATCACAGCATCAGTGCTGGACAAGTGACTCTTTGTCTTCAGTCTGCTTTCAGATAAGAAGAAAATTACATAGAGACTGTGAAAGCATTTGATGTTCGAGGGACACATATCATTAGTGTGACGCTAGATGATAATAGATAAAATATTTGGCTGCTTTGGCCGCAAGCACACACTTAAAAATGGTGACATTTGCAAGTGCATGTTCCAAAGTCTTGTTGACTAATTTTATTTTTTCAACGGGAGCACAGTCTTGATTTTCTTCTTCTTTTATCCTTATCCTAGTTTTATCCTTATCTTAGACAAGTGATGGTTGGAAAATGCTCATTTATCTTCTCCTAATTTCTGCAAATCATGGTCTTTCAAACTTGAGAATAAATGGAGCTCACAGTTTATGAGGAGAATTCTAGGAGTAAGGAGAGATATTTTGTAGTAGAATGACCTAACAGAAGTATAATTTGTGGATACTGATTTTTGGCAGATGTACTTTGAGTAAACTACAGGGGCTTGGGACGCATGTTGGAAAGACTTACGGGAGGGGAGAAACGTCAGTGATGCTGAGTTCTACCTTGCTGAGTGCTTGACGAGGGAAGTCAGCCTGGAGAGAAAAGAATAGACCCCAATAAAGAATTAAGAGAGAACCAGTAAAATTTGACTACTGATAGAACTTACAAACAAAGCATAAAAAAAATCCAAATCAAAGTAATTGAGTTTAAGAGATGGAGCACAGTAGATTTAGAAGTAAGTATAAAATGCAGACAATACCTGAAACACTTCAAACAGCAATTTTAGCCCCAAGGGTATGGCTCTCATGACAGGAAAAGAGTAAAATTAGTTATGCTGCTTTGAAAAGGATGCTTGGTCTGATGGTCTATAAAGAACAAGCCATTCATAGTTTCTAAGTGTGAGAAAAGGAACAGACACAGTCATTTAATATGTTTTTCCTGAGCATCATTTTTATTCATGTTATCTTTTTTATGATGAAATATTTTAAAATACAGAGACTAATATAACAGTGACCCACTGAGCTCTATCTGATCCTGTTTTAAAGGATTAAAATATGACAGCAGCCGCTGAAGCTCTCAGTACACCCCTCTGTTCTGCCCCACCTTCCAGAGGCAGCCTCTGTCCTGAACATGGTGTTTGTGTTTCCTTGTTTCTTTTCATGCTGCATATATCTGTGTATATGTATATGACTATATATATTCAGGAAAGAGGTAGCATTGTTTTGCATATTACCAAACTTTACATAAGTGCTTAACCTGTATTTTGAATCAATGATTTCATGAAGACAGCTCTGCTCAAATCAAGTTCACATTTGTCCTGAGAATGAAGTACATAGGTTTGACTTACCTCCAGCTTCAGTGACTGCACTGAGAAGTCTATTGCTTCTCGAACAGAGAAACAGCTGAGCCTTCAGCAAATAAGGACAACCATGTGGAGTCACAGAGTTTTAATTATTGGTGGAGGTAGAAATAATGTTGGTATTGAGGCTAAAACTCAGGTCTGCATAATCGGCCCGTAGGATGTGTCCCATCTTTCCCCCTAGCTAGAGTATTTCTTTGGATTCCTAAACTAATGAAAGTTTGAAGACTGTCTTGGGAATTTAGATTGTATATGAGTTTCCAAAAACGGAATCTTTAATCTCACCTTTGTTTCCTTTTTATGATACGTGGGATGTTTTTCAAACTAAAGTCAATTTACTTTCTCCCTAGTTGATGAACATCTCTATGGTACTCAAGTAATAAAATCAGTGTCCCAGTAACAGCTTGAAAAGAATATTGCCCTAAAAATCATATTACCACTTTCAAGAAATGTCCTCAGATGAAACCTCAGTTAACTAAGACTTCAGAATACTGCATTCTAAATATAAAGAAAACTAATTTTCGGGGGGAGGTATTTTGGCTAAAAGCCTGTGGAATGAGAAAATATTTGTCTGCATCATTAACTTGCTTCTGTGACGCCCAATGGCTTTGTTAGACTTACTCAATGCAAAATATAATTGAAGGGCCTTATTTTATTCTGCATACCAAAAATCCATTCATCCCATCAACCACCCAAACAAATAGAAGTCTGAAGCCTGTAGCTTTGTAAAAAAATTTAGGTATTGGCTTAATATGTAGAATTCAATGTCTACACCTCAGTGGACGTTATACTGTCTCCTCAGAGAATAGGAAGTATGTCAGGTGTCTACCAAGTGTTTTCTGTATCTTAGGGTGTTGTTACCTGTTTCCAGTCTTGACTTTAAGGCTGTGGGGCCACAAGATGTGGACAAAGAAGACCTGGTGTGCAGAATGGGGAGACCGGTTTTCTTTCACCCAGTTACTTGCGAATGTAGGAGAGTTATGCATTTCTCTGTAATCATCTGTAGAGTAAGGGTGTGGATAGACTCCCAGGGACCACTCCCTAGCTGTTAAGAACAGCCTCGTGTTTGAAGAAATAAAAAATGTGAGATAGGCAACTCTGATTTACGCATACGGAAGTATACTGATGTTGTAATACAAGACCCGTAAGACCAAATCAGTGAGCTGTTGTCCTGCTAGGGTAGGCAGCATCCAGTCATGACACCAGCTCTGACTGGGACCCTAGCTAAGTGATGTCACTTTGAGTACGTGCTTTTTGTTATGTGGAGAAAGGAAGACAACAGAGAATGTCGTCTTCTTTGCCCTCCTGCCTCATCATAGAAAAGGAGCTTGAAAGTGGAGACTGCGGCCATCAGAGTAATTCCATTGAATTCCTTAATGTGATAGGAGAAAGAGCTGGGAGTAATGGTCTTCCCAATACAGAAGTAACTTTTATTTTCATTTTTGTGTTAAAACAAAGAGGCAGTATTTAGTAGAGAGGAGTACAGTCTCTGGAATCAGACTGCCTGGATTTGAACCCCCAGATTCCCTACTTGCTCACGGTGTTTTTAGGCAGGTGACCTAAATTGTTTCTCCTTCTCTGTAAGAAGGGAATGATGGTGGCACCCACCTCATGGGGTTCTTGGAAGAGGTAAACGCATTAAGACAGAGCTCTTATGATGGTGCCAGGCATAAAGTGGGTACTCAAGAAATGCCAGCTACTATTGTTTTATAAAAATACATAGGTTATCCTCAAAGAAAGCCTAGTGAGTGGAAGTACTGTTCACTTCATAAAGATGACCATTGCTATGAAGTTTGAAGCCACAATTACTTCACCGCAAGACTTCGTGGAGTGAATATGTGGAATATTATAGAAACCCCTTTAAAGGGTTTTCATAAGTCCTGTTGTACTTGACTGGAGAAGTGATAAAATATGAGTGTAATATGTTTGTACTGTAACTTTGTTCAGGTTTTATAAAAGTCATCAGTTTCGATTTTTTAGTGGAAGAAGAGGAATTTAATCTTCTTTGTACTTAGAGGTAAAAGAATAGATTTATGTATTTTAATGTACGGTCACCTTCTGTATCCATGGGTTCCCCCTTCACAGATTCAACCAACCAAGGATGGAAAATATTTAGGGAAGAAAATTCCAGAAAGTTTCAAAAAGCAAAACCTGAATTTGCCACACTCTAGCAACTATGTACATAGCATTTACATTATATACAACTATTTATGTACAATGTACGCTGTACGAGGTATTCTAGAGACAATTTAAAGTATACAGGAGAATGTGTGTAGGTTACCCACAAATACGACACCATTTTATATAAGGAGCTTTAGCATCCTTGGATTTTGATATTTGCAGGGAGTGGGGGTTCCTGGAACCAATCCCCCATGGGGGACAACTGTATCAATATAGTAAAGTTTGTACTAAATTGTTTCAAAATATATTCTTATTTATTGAACTCCATAGTTTCACTTCATTTGTAATAATTTGCAGGGTATAGTGGCATATTTATATTAAATGTTAAACTTACGAAAGGAAGAATATAAGCCCTACTTTATTCTTCTTCATGTATTTGATAAACAATGATTTTTTTTTTGTATTTTAGATGATGGAACAGCTAAAATGTGAATATCTCAAAATTAGTAAATTCAGCCAGTATCAAAGGAATTATGTGCTAGTTTTTTGTATTCTAACAAGGTATCCTAGTTTTGCACTCAATAACAGTATTTTTTTTTTATTGTTTAGACCATTCCAGAGTTGACTCTTTGATTCCAAATTCCTCTTATATTGGTCATGTAAAAAATTGCATTAGCAGTTTTGGCCTGTCCTTCCCCTTTCTTATTCATATTTTGCACAGTTCCTGGAAATAGTTGATAAGATTATTTGATTAAGGATGATTTGGGTTAAAATAAACTTAAAAGTAAAAAAAAGAAAAGTCAAGAGTACTCAGACCTTTAATAAAAATTCAGATGTCAGTGTAGGAGCTGTTTCTCACAAAATACCCATGTTTGCTGTCAGGAAGAGAAAGAGAAGATTGGAACTCACAAGCAAGTCAGAGGTGTGTGGCTGTAATCAAAGATGAGGTGAGGAGGTAAGAAACACATCGTCAGAGAATTACAATGCTTTCAGTGTTCCAGTGTTCAGAAAAGGTGGCTTTGTGGAGGAACTGGCATTTGACATAAATCCCGAAGGAGGAATAGCGTTGCTGTACGTAGACAGGCTGAGGGGGTAAGACAGAGAAGGGACCGCTGGGTAACTACTGGTGAATTCACTGGACAAGCTCAATGTTGTTTTAGCTGCTCGGATATTGAAAAGAATCACCACTGCAAACCTTCCCAGTTTCCTGTTTGCAGGAAGCCAATTTCTATTCATCAGGACCGAGACTGTTCTCATCATGTGGTGTCCATTAATGGCCCCGTGGTTCGGAACACCATTTCAGCTCAGTACATTGGCTTTGGTTTTCAGGTGTATAAAATCAGAAAGCTGTAGCAGAGCCTAATGGTTCAGAGCTGGCCTGTTGAAGCCATGCTGCCTGGTTTCCCGTCCTGGCTCTCTCCCTCACGAGCTGTGTGACCTTCAGCAAGTCCTTAAACCTCTCTGTGCTCGTTTCATCATCTGAAAAAGAAAATTAGGAATGCTGTTCATAGGACCTCCCTTGTTGTATAGAATAGTTTCACTAAATGAGGTTCTACTTATAAAGTCCTTAGAGTAGCTCTGGCACAGAGGAAGAGCTCCAGAAATGTACAGAAAACACCCCCCATGGGCTGCCCTCTTCTCCCTAGAATGGTGTACAGAGTTGAGCTCAGGGAGCTGCTCTGGATGTTCTTCCCTGCTTCTGCCTCCTCTGTAGATTAGGACCTCTGTGCCATGTGGGTGATACCTGGCAGCAAGACACAAGACCTCAACGCTCTGTTTCCCTGCTTTTAGAGCACCTTTTATTAGTCTTGATTTTAACAAAGAGCCCTTTCAGCCTTGTTGTATAAGGACAATAAACCAGATCCAATAAACCAATAAACCAGGTAGTTTTTACTAGCTTTCCATTCTAATTTTCAAGCTTGATGGATATAAAAAGTTTCTAAACAAATGTAGTGGTACACATTGACTTCTCTAAGCAGAGACGTGCATGCTAATTCTGTGGAATCTGAGAGAGGGCTTTAGAGTCAGTGCTGCGCTAGTTTTGTGTCTTGGTTTTGCCACTGAGCAACATTGTGGACTTGACCAAGCTCATCCCGAAGGCCTCTCTTTCCAATAGAGGTTCCTGCCTTGCAGAACTGCTTCCTCATATGGGGTCTTTCTGGGATTCTGGCATGCTTCTGAGCATCCTCCAACCAAAGCTTAGGACGCAGGTCCTGGTTCCGCTAACCAGGCTCCAAAATGGAGTGGTGGTCCTCACTCCTGTTTTCTGTGTCCTTATAAGTTTATGTTTTTCTTACCAAAATTCTTCTTCTTCCTGTTCAGTGCTACATTCTTAAAGGCACAGGTAAATTCATGCATTCACTTTTCCATCTTTAACCAGGCATCAAGTTTTTAAAGAAACATTCTTTAACGGTACTTCTCTTATCATAACAACAGTGTCTTTTGAAATTTCTCTGTAAGAATAAGTTTAATGTTTCCCTTCTCCACTCCCTGCTTTCATTAATATAATCTGAGAAGTCATCCCTTGATTATTGCTGCTAAATATTTTGCATAAAGTTGGTCCTGAAGAACAATATCACTTAATTTGACAATGAAATTTAGGGCAGTTATTTATGTTGCTAACAATAGTCTTTTTATTCTAAAATTATACCTTTTGAATTCTTAATTTTCATTTGTATCTTGCTTGGTAGGTTGGAATTAACCAAAGTAATTTTTTTTTTTTTTTACAAACAGTTAAGGAGTAATGTATTTTGGATATGTGAGAATATTTTTTATATTCCTTTACAAGTGAAAGGCAGTTTGGCTGATAGGAGCTTTCTTTTTGACTCCTCTCTGTCTTCTGTCATTTAGTGATACAGAGGAGAAATTTAAGACCACTGGCCCATTTTCAGTGGACCAGAAGGGTTTCATTTGGAGGAGCTATCTCTGATGCCTTGTTCTCTGTCACTCTTCTGGACTATAAGAACTTCAGCTTCCAGAATGCAACACCAAGATAGATTGTCTTGCCCTCAAATCGTCTTTTCTTAACTGAAACTCCTGGAGTGCTGAGTACTTCCTTTTCTTCCCACTCATCTTTTGAAAGTATCAGTCACTAATCAACAGGGTGGGGGGATTCTCCTGGTGCCCCCAAAAGTGTCATTCATGACTGAGAGCTGTCTAGGTTTCTGACTGACACAGATTTTTACATTTCTGTACAACATGGCAGAAAGTGGAGAAAGGGAGCCACACAAAGATTTCCCTACTTTCCTTTAAGACACATAGCTTGTTTCTTATCACCTCCAGTTACATTTTTAAAATCTAATTATTTTATTTTTTTTTTTCTGCTGTAAAATTCTCCAGTTCTTGCAATAGGTTAAAGGTCTTTTCTTCCTTTTTTGTGGTTGCATGCACCTTTACTTACCTTTTCTTTACCTTTTCTTTTTATAGATATTTTAGTGAGAAGTTGGGAGAGGCTGTATCAGGGGCTGGTAGCTAGACACCATTTAAAACTGTAACTTCTGTGAAACAACACAGATTTTAGAAAAGGACTTTTTGCATGTGGCGAAATGCTGGAAAATTTTGCTTCCTGTAGATATTTTGTAGACATAAACTCTGCCTGGTAGATATTCATCACAAGTTGTTATTCAGATGATGGAGGCATCTGCGTTCCTGTAATAGAACCTGTGTCTTATAAAAGCTGGGTCATTTTAGTGATGAAAGAAAATGTAGTTACATGAGTGATTGTAGGGATTCCAATGACTTCCATAAAGTTTTCGTTAATACATAAAAACTGCCTGGTCACTGCCTACTAACAGGAGTGTCTTAGAGCCGAAACAGCTGTTATAAATCACTTAATCTAAGAGTCGCAAATTTGGTTGTCTTCAAGGGCCAGAAAAGTGACTTGCAAATATCTGAAGTAGGTTGGTTTAATACAGCTGGGAGTGGGAGGGACTAGAGAGAAGTGGAGATTACTTGTGCCACCAAATCCTTAGGCCATCAATATATCCAAACTGTAAATCTCAAAACCAGTATCTGTGACACCCACTCTCCCATTACAGAAATGGAACTGAGATCGTGGGATATTAATAGATTTGTTCACAGTTAGGAGAATCCATGTGTCTTGACTAGAACCAGCTACATAATTTGCAGGGTCCAATGCAAAATAAAGCATGGCCCCCCTTGCTCAACAGTTATTAAGAATTTCAAGATAATGACAGCAAAACATTAAACCAAGCCTGGGACCCTATGTAACTACACAGGTTCCACACCCTTGAAGCCATCCCTGGTCTTAAGTTCTAATCTGGAATTTATCCATGCAAACAGAAAGAAACACACAGACACTCTGACCCACAACTACCAAGAAATTGATGATGGAGATGGAGTTAAATTAAATCTCTGACCTTGATCCTGCAGTAAATGAACTGCTTTTACTTACAAAAGGGCTTTCATGAGACATTTCAGAATCATCACTTTTTTAGATGATTCTGTTTCTTCCTGAATTCAGGTTTTATGGATTATTAGTTGAAGATTTTCAACACTGAAGTTCAAAGCTCTTCTCTGTGTTAGTTCTGACTTGAATTTTGGGATATTTGAAGAGTCAGCCCAGTCGTGAACCTCTGAGGGACACTCGTGTCCACCATTGGGTCTTACTCAGCTCTCCGAGGCCCCTACCACTGTTCTTTTCCGCTTCCCTCAAGACAGCTGGCATTTATTCCAGAACATTTTGTCAATAACCTGATTCACCTCCTAAAAGTACCCTTTTAACAAAATCTTATTTGAAATTTTTACATGGCTTGCGAACACAAAAAGCAGTAAGCCTGACAGATGGAAGCTGACTAGTGACTTTCTCCTTTGTGTTCATTTACAACTTGTAACCCAAGATACTGTGAACAGCGTGACCTCAGGAATGCTCTTTAGTGAAATCAACCATTTTAAAGTTTTTTTAAATTTTTATACAATTTTTAAAGATTCCTTTCCATTTACAATTATTACAAAATATTGGCTGTATTCCCCATGTTGTACAATATGTCCTTAAACCTGTCTTACTCCTGGTAGTTTGTACCTCCCGATCCCCACCCCAGACTGCCCCTCCCCCCAACTAGTAACTACTAGTTTGTTCTCTGTATCTGTGAATCTACTTCTTTTTTGTTACATACACCAGTTTGCTGTATTTTTAGATACCACATATAAATGATATCATAGAGTATTTGTTTTTCTGTCTGACTTATTTCACTTAGCATAATGCCCTTCAAGTCCATCTGTGTTGCTGCAGATGACAAAATTTCATCTTTTTTTATGGCTAAGTTGTATTCAATTGTGTGTGTGATATATACAGCACATCTTCTTTATCCATTCATCTGTTGGACACGTAGGTTGCTTCTGTATCTTGGCAATTGTAAGTAATTCTGCAGTGAATATTGTGGTACATGTATCTTTTCGATGTAGTGTTTTTGTTTTTTCTGATAGATACCCAGGAATGGAATTGCTGGGTCATGTGGTAGTTCTATTTTTAATTTATAGTTTTAGTTTTTTGAGAAACCTCCATACTGTTTTCCACAATGGCTGCACCAATTTATATTCCCAACAATAGTGTAGGAGAGTTCCCTTTTCTCCACACCCTCTCCAACATTTGTTATTTGTGTTCTTTTTGATGATAGCCATTTTGACAGTTATGAAGTGATACCTCATTGTGATTTTGATTTGCATTTTCCTGATTATTAGTGATGTTGAGCATCTTTTCATGTGCCTGTTTGCCATCTGCATTTCTTCTTTGGATAAATGTCTATTCAGTTCTTCTGCCCATTTTTCAGTTGAGTTGTTTTGTTTTCTTGATGTGGAGTTGTATATATATGTTGGCTATTAATCCCTTATTGGTCAGATCATTTGCAGATATCTTCTCCCATTCAGTAGGTTGTCTTTTCATTTTGTCAGTGGTCTCCTTTGCTGTGCAAAAGATTGTAAGTTGAAGAGACAGTCTTTTCAATAAGTGGTGCTAGGAAAACTGGGCAGTTACATGTAAAAGAATGAAATTAGAACATTCTCTAACATCATATACAAAAATAAATATAAAATGGATTGAAGACCTAAATGTAAGACCAAATACTATAAAACTCCTAGAGGAAAACAGGCAGATCACTCTTTAACATAAATCACAACAAATATTTTTTTGGATCTGTCTCCTAAAGTAAAGGAAATAAAAGCAAAAATAAGTGGGATGAAATCAAACGGTTTTTAAAGTCACAGCCATTCACAGTCAGAAAATACAGAAATAAAATTGAGAATTGGGTAGTAGGGTAAGAGTTTTTTGTAATAACCATATATGTAGATATATGTATATATAGAGATGTATATACACACTATGTATATGCTATACAAAGTTTTAATATTTATATAAAGTCTTATATTTTAAAAAACTTGAACATTCAATCATTTAAAATTGAATGAGAACTTAAAATTTTTTCCTCATTAAAAAAAGTGAACATCTAACAGCTGGACCCAGCTTGGGATGGTATAAGGTTGTTGATGGCAGTTGCACATCAGATGGTTGATTTGAATTCCAAGTGGGTTCCTTTAGTGACCTCAGAAAGATGCCGGTAAATATTTGTTACAATACAAAGAAAAAGTCTTGCCTGATTTAGAAGTATTAAGGCTTTTATCTTTAAAACAAATATGATTTTCAGTTAAGTCGTTTATTTACTATCTGAATCAGACAAAGAATTCACAACTGTTTTACATACCTTCATGTTGTTAAAATATATCCCTTCATGGGTGATGAACAAGAGGAAATTCACCTGCTAGAGAAAGAAGATGAGCAAATGGGCAAATATAGTAACTGAATGAAAGAAAATTTGTCATGAATTTTATTAATATTTCAAATATTTGCAGTATGCATGCACATGAGTATATGTGTTTAGCACTAAAATCACTCATTAAGTTTAATCCCTGGTTGGGGCAGGGGTAGGTGGGGAGGGGTCACATTTAATGGACTTTTTTCATTCACATACTTCAGAATGTACTGATAGAAACTGAATATCATAGAATTTTTTTTAACTTTCTACAGGTGGAGATTTTCATTTTACCTTTATGTATTTACCTATGGAGTCCGGTTCCTGAAAAAGGTAAGCTCTGTCAAGTTACTTTATATAATTCTCAGGTAACTGTAAGCCTATACATCTCATTTTTTTATTTTGTGACAGTAGTAATATTTTAAGCAATCATAACAGGCATGCTAAGAATTATTTGTACATTTTTCTTTGATCTGTAAAAATATTTGCAGTTTATTCTTTGTAGGAAATAATTTTCAGGCATATACTGAGAATACTTTTGAAAGTAATTTATTTTCCAGTGAGAAATGTTGCTAACCTCTGACCACTCTACTTGGTGGTTTGCTGCCTATGGTCATTAAGGGTCTTATAAGATTCACTGAAGGCTTGGAAAGAAGTTAGAGTTTCACAGCATACATCACAGAACTTGAAGAAATCAGTTGTTGTGGTGTGTGTCATCACTGTAGCAGTCACCAGTGGACATGAGAGTTTCGTGTTTGTATAGTTACCAACAGGGTCACACCAACCACCAGTGGAAAATCTAGTTCCTTATGTAGATTGTGTTCCGCTGCTGCTGCTTTGCTGTTTCCACATGAGCCAAGACACCTTTACCTATGAAAGCAATTCTTGGAGCCTGACCTAGTCTTCTTCTTCAGTATTTCAGTGCTTAATGGCACTCCTAACAAGTTAGGCGGCTTAAATTCAAGTCTCATGAAGACTTACCTTCTTACAGTCATGCACATACTAAAAGTAGTGAGTTGGCAGAAAATGGAAAGTTCTTTTTAAAAAATATTTCACAGTATGATCCTTTAAAATGATATCAGTGTTACCTTTCTTTAGTAAAAAAAAATTTCCAAACTGGGGCATCGTGCCAAGTGGCATGCCTTACTAGTAAGTTCTCATGTAAATATTGATGTGAAAATTGCAAATACGTTTTTATTTTTAAAGTCTGAGTTGTAAGATATTGTCTGCCTGTGGCAGATTCTATTATAAATAGTGGTTGTTTCCCAAAAAACTTTTTTTAGAGGAAATATTCCTTTTACTAGTTGTCTTTTCCTTTAGTAGCTGCACTTATTTTTCACTTAATAAGACTACATAGCCCAGAGGCCATTTGAATAGATTTAAAAGGATGAACTTCACTCTCTAAGCTTTCTAAGTATGAAGACATTCTCACGCAGGGGTAAATAAGTGTGGTGGAAAGTGTTTATTTTGGGAGCCTACTGTTCTAGTTCTCAAATGTACTTATCTAGGGAGAAATGGAAAGAATGGCTATAGAGCTTTTATGCTTCCAACTTTACTACCTTGGAAGAGGAAATAGCTTTGGGTGGAATTTCAGCTGACACGGGAGAGTCGGGCTTCATGGGAATGTCGAGATGCTAACTGAGGTCAAGGTTTGGAATTCACTCTGGTTCTGTTGGCAGAAGGCTTTGATGGTGAGCAATAAAAGATGGTGAGAGCCAGGAGCACTGTGTGCCCTTTTCCCTTGATCTGCAGGATGTGGTCTCTTTGAAAAGCTCTCATTCAACAAGGCTGGCCATCCATCCTCAGAACAGGAAACACTTTGACACTTAGCTCTGCTTCCCTCTGTCACTACACAGACTGAATGGACCGAGAGTGGTTTTCATCCCCTAGTCCTCAGTGGTTCTGTCCGAGGTGGTAAGAGAGCCTGTTGATAGGATGTTTGCTTGGCCATTGTTTTTCCTTAACTGTTAGACAGTTTCCTTTCAGCTGCCTCTAAATATAACAATTGCTTAAAAATGAAAAGAACTGGCCGTTGTTCTTCTGGTCGGATTCATTGGTATTTGGGGTTTCTTCCTTTGGAATTATCTAGGAAGCATTCAGTTTTGGATGAGTCAGTCATAATGCGAGGCAGAAAAGTACGGATGGAATCCAAGTGACCGGGCTAGCTATGAAGGACTTCATGAGCTTTCTTGTCCAACTTTTTCATTTCATAGCTGAGGAAGCAGAAATCCAGATAGGGCAGGCGGCGTTCCAGAGGTCACACGGTTAGCTTATGAAAAGATGAATCTTAAGTGAGACACATATTGCCTGTCTCTTATTCTAGTACTTTCTCCCCTGTACCAGCCCACCATAGCCTCAGCCTGATTTCCAGATGACTTCCTTCTTTGGTGAGGTTATCAGCCTTGACCTAATATAGTCATTGTTTCTGCTTATAGAACTTTAAATACTTACTTTAATGGTTATTTGACATATTTCTATTACTTTGTTGAAATGGACAATATATTTGCCCATGTAACCAAGAGGAAAAAAAATTATTATGGAAGCAGCATCAGAAATAATCAAAACAAGGTAATTCAAATTTTCACAGTACCCTAAATGTTTAAAAATAAGATACCAGCGTAGTGGCCCAACTTTAAAAGGTGAGAGTCCACAGCTGCTTCCTACTCACGGCATCTAAAATGTGGATTATTACATGGGCTGTTAGAAAAATGGCTGGGCAGCTTGCACTGTCCAATTTTCTTCTGCCTTTAGGTCAAGTGAACCTGATACGTCTTGTCTTCTAGGGTGTATATTAAATAACTTGAAGTACCCTTTCTACCTTGAAATTCTATGATTCTATTAAAGAGATCTTTACCAAATGCAAAGTACCATATACCCACAGTAATAGAGAATCTTAAAAAATTAAAAGCAAACAAATCAATTAATAAATAATTTTTGAAAACTATAGAATTTTAGGTGTAAAAGTTATATGATTATCACCTGTGGGACGCAGCAAAAGCAGTTCTCAGATGGAAGTTTACAGCAATACAGGCTTACCTCAGGAAACAGGAAAAATCTCAAATAAACAACTTAACCTTACACCTAAAGCAACTAGAGAAAGAACAAACAAAACCCAAAGTTAGTAGAAGGAAAGAAATCATAAAGGTTAGAGCAGAAATAAACGAAATAGAGACTAAAAAATCAGTAGAAAAGATCAGTAAAACTAAAAGCTTGTTCTTTGAAAAGACAAACAAAATTGATAATCCAGACTCATCAAGAAAAAAAGAGAGAGAGCCCAAATTAATAAAATCATAAATGAAAAAGAAGTCACAACCGACACCACAGAAATACAAGAGATCATAAGAGGCTACTATGAGCAACTATATGCCAACAAAAAGGACAACCTAGAAGAAATGGACAACTTCTTAGAAAGGTACAATCTCCCAAGACTTAATCAGGAAGAAATAGAAAATATGAACAGACCAATTACCAGCACTGAAAATGAATCAGGAATTAAAAACCTCTAACAAACAAAAGTCCAGGTGGCTTCGCAGAAGAATCATACCAAACATTTAGAGAAGAGTTGATGCCTGTCCTTCTGAAACTATTCCAAAAAGTTGTACAGGAAGGAACACTTCTGAACTCATTTTGTGAGGCCACTATCATCCTGATACCAAAACCAGACAAAGATTGTCACACAAAAATGAAAATTACGGGCCACTATCACTTATGAACATAGATGCAAAAATCCTCAACAAAATACTAGCAAATCAACTCCAACAGTGCATCGAAAGGATCATACATCCTGACCAAGTGGGAGTTATCCCAGGGATGCAAGGATTTTTCAGTATCTGCAAATCAATCAACGTGATATCCCATATTAACAAATTGAAGAATAAAAACCACATGATCATCTCAATGGAAGCAGAAAAAGCTTTTGATAAAATTCAACATCCACTTATGATAAAAACTCTCCAGAAAGTGGGCACAGAGGGAACATACCCCAATGTAATAAAGGCCATATATGACAAACCCACAGCAACATCATACTTAATGGGGAAAAGCTGAAAGCATTCCTTCTAAGGATGCCCACTCTTGCCACTTTTATTCAGCATAGTTTTGGAAGTCCTAGCCACAGCAGTCAGAGAAGAAAAAGAAATAAAGGGAATCCAAACTGGAAAAGAAGTAAAACTGTCAGTGTTTGCAGATCTCATGATATCATATGCAGAAAACCCTAAAGAGGCTCCCAGAAAACTACTAGAGCTCATCAATGAATCAGGTCAAGTTGCAGGTAAAGTTATCTAAATAACTCATTTTATAGGTGAGACTATGAGGCTACATTAAGGCTGAATACCTAAGTTTTGTTAAATACTGTTAACTTTTCCAATTTGAATTGGCTTAATCCTATAGGGAGAATATACTTACTTCCCTAGGTTTACCAAGTCATTGTAGATTTTCATTGTGTATATATGGTTGATTTAAGTGCCCTCAGTTTTAAAATATTCTTTGTATTGAGAAATAAGGCAGTTTGTGGGGGAGGGCATAGCTCAAGTGGTAGAGTGTGAGCAGCATGAGTTCCTGGGTTCGATCCTCAGTACCTCCCTTAAAAATAAATAAATAAATAAGCCTAATCCCCTCCCCAAAAGAAAAAAAAAAGAAGGCAATTTAGAATTTTTAAAGACATACAAGCTAGATTTCTGTCAGCACACATTTGCACTTAGTCTGGGTCCTCTGAGAAGCAGACACCAAGAAGAGATTAAATGTGCACAAAATTGACTAGGGGCAATGTCTATGAGAGGAAATGAGGAGGGAGTTGAGGGGGAGGCTGGAAGAGCCTTCAGACCATGATGCAAGTGTGACCATGAATGCAGGAGGGAGGAAAGGAGGGGAAGTTCCGGTGAAGCTCCAAGACTGCTTGCTGTACCTTTCTAAGGAAGATTTGTAAGGCCACTGGGGAGTCCTGGAGCCACAGCTGATCATCAGAGGAGACCTATATCTCCCAGAAACGGGCTTGCTTTAGTATTTCTTTTGTGCTCAATCAGTGGCTTCGAGCAGCCTGTGGGCAGCGGGGCCTTTGTGCAAATACAGCTGTGGATTTTAAAGCACAGCAGCTGGGCCCTGAGCCAGTCACAATCCCAGCAGTCCCAGGCTAAGACCATTCTCACGGTTTCCATGTGTACTTCATTTTTCAAATATTCCAGCTTTTCTGAAGAAAGGATACAGTATGGCATAAGACCTGAAGTCACATAGAAATTGTTTTCATATGCAAGATATCTAGAAGTGTAGAGAAATATTTACTGTACTTTTTTTTTTTTTTTTTTTTTACTATGGTTGGTTTCCTCTCCATTAGGTCTTAGTTCCTGTAGTTGACGTGTGAATGTATCTTTGGAGTAAAACACAGGCTGACTTCCTGCATGAGTTGTCCTAAGGTCCTGGGTGCTTACCTCCCTTTTCTACTGACCCAGTTTGGGTGATAAATTATGCAGCTGCCCTATGAATAGTTCTATAGTAAAAGCTGAAATAATTGGCCACATATTTTTAAACACCCGGTAAAGAAAGTATGAGTGTGTTCATTTATATGAAATCAACAAAATGTTTTCTATAGTTTCAGTAGTTTCATGATGACAGATAAAAGAATAAGCCTCATTTATGGTGCTGGGAAAATGCTCAGGTGTACAGATGTGGTGTGTCCTCTTTGCTTTCTTAGCTCAGAGCCCCCTTTACAGGTAGCACTAATTCTGATAATGGAAGTAGATCCCGTAAGGCCTTGACCTTATGAACATGTTAGCGAACTACTAAGTAAAGTTATTGTAGGTTTAGTAGGAAATACTTAAATCATTGAAAGATAAGCCTGTCTCAATAGTCTGTTCCTATAATTGCTAGACACAAGTGACTCTTTGCTCCATAAATATGACTGGCAGAGACATTTTTTAAAAGACTCAGAATTAGTTCAGGTGCTCTTAAGTCCCAGCACACAATGCACTCATGTAAATTAACACATTTTTCTAGGTCTTGAAAGGAACCATGTATCACCTTAAACAATCGAGTAAGTTATCTCTCATTTACTGTTACCTTTTTTTCTAATTTGTAGGTGGAAGTTTATATTGAGTGGAGTTCTTTGGATATTTTTCTTTCTTATTTAACTTACTTTTTTTTTAATAAAATTAGTGTCACAGGAAGACCATTAGATATGTGTACAACTGGTATTTAGGTAAATTTTTTTTTCTTATAATCTACATGTTAAGCTGGTATATTTTCAACTGTTAGACCATATGGTGCATTTTATATTACAATCCATTTTGTACATGTGCATATATTTAATTAAAATAAAGATTACTCAAAATACATCTATACCTAACCTCTGTATCAGTCAGGGTCCCGTTAGGAGGCAGAAACCACAGAGTTATTCTTGAGTGACTAGGATATAAAGAACCATTAAGACTACATTATTCCACGTAATCAATCTGCTATTTGCTACCGGTCTGTGATGAGATAAGGGGCTTGACTTGAATGTAAATCAACTCACTGCTTCTTTTCTGAAGAAAGGTCAGCCCAGCTGAAACTGTGCTTAGTGATGTGGTTAACTGACGTTCTGAGGAAACAGTCACCACCAACATTGCAGGGACTGGCGCTCATCTGTCCATGACACTTTGATTAGCGCTGCACCCAGGTATCCTGGAGGTCATTGTGGCAGGAGGAAGCCGTGGCTCTGAGGATAAGGGCTTATGGAAGAGGCTGGTGTTATCAGAACCTTGACGCTCAAAGGATCCGTGGAGCTGGATGAGACCTCTGCAGAGAAAGCGCTGACCAGCTGGTATGTCTCAGAAACCACAGTGAAGCTGGTGCTGGAAATGAGGGAAAAGTGCAACCCGCTGCTGCCACTGGGCTTTACCTCTGCTGCCAGATTGAAGATGCATGGCCGGAGGGTTGGGTGGGTCGAGGCTAGTGGGTGATGGCAGGAACAGAAAGTGGAACCGAGAAATGAGCTTCACCTGCTTCCTCTTGCAGTCTTCCCGCCTCCCTCTCATGCCTGCCTAGAGTCAGAACTCAGCAAGGCACCAGCTCCTCGGAGCCAGCTCCTGTGTCTGCTATATCTTAATAACCAGCCCAAACTTCCCATTGTGCTGCATCCTGTGATACCCCCTGAAAACTTCCTGTAGTTTATCTTACTACATTTAAAACTATGCAAATTGCCGCCGATTACGTTGATGCCATGACTAGCTAGGGGTGAAAACCCATGGTTGAAAAATACACCGGCCAACTGAGCATTTCACCTATTCCCATAAACTTTCTGAATCTCACCTGAATCAAGGCATAGCTTTTCATTATTCATTGGGTGTGCTTTTTAAAGTTCAGCGAAAGAAAGCCACAGAGTGTCCCCCTGGCATCATGGTTCAAGGTGTTCCCTTTTGCTTGTTGGTTTGCTTGGAATCTTTTCTGAAATGGAAAAGCGTTGTCATCCTTGTTTTAATAGTGAAAATAAAAATTGTCCAGTCATTAGAATATGTGTCCATTTAAAATTTTGTTCTGTTATTTACAGACTTTGAAATTGCTTGGAGTATGCTACTTGTTTATGGAGACTTGACATTGAGAATCTGACCTAAGAAAATGGCCCCATCAAATAGTTTTGTAAAAAGAAGAAAAAAAGTGCTCTTGGCATAGAGTATGGACATTGGGAAGGGACCCCAAAGATCAACTATCTCAAATTACTCGCTTCAGAAAAAAAGAAACAATTTCAGAAGGATGAATTTACTTGTGTGAGGCAAAAATAGCAGCCAGTCTTGTGGCCTTTAAAATTTATAGGTCAGTTAAAAAAAGAGACTTAGAAAACAAGTTTCAAAAATCTAGCAGTTCAAGAGATAATTATTTTTATTAGTAAATTCACATAACTTATTAAAAAATAAAATCACATCACTGTGGAAGAACATTAAGATAGCAATCGAGATTGAAGTTTCAGTCTCTGCTCTGCCAGTTCTGCTTAATGGGACCTCTGCTCTCTGGAACCTCATTTTTCTCATCTGTGAAATGGGAAGATGATGCTTCCTCAGCTTGTGTGGAAGCTCTACAGTACTTTGAAAATGTAAGGCATAGCACTCATTATTACTGGCTGAGTAATAAGAGGGCTCTGCTGGGAAGTGTGAATGCCTGCGCCCTCGGTAATCCGTTGACATGCAGCTTTTCAGTATTGTGCTGCTGCTGCTGTCTCTTAGTCCAGGGGGATCTCTTGTCCTGACCATGTTTTGATGCTCGCAAATACGTAAATGCACTTCCTAAACGGAAATTATCTGGCATGACCCGAGGAAGTTGTCCTTCAAGCCTTCTCCATTTTGTATCTTCCTTATACCCTACCCACATCTCTCCTCTTGCATATTTTCTGATGCCCTCATACCTTTAATTTGCCCTTCTGTGTTGACTTGTGGCTAGGATCCTATCTGAGAAGAACGTTCTGGGGCCAGGGAGAAACTGAGGATAATGTGATTCAGTGAGGACACTGGAAGAGTCATAAGACCTGGCTGTTAAAAACAGTTTTGCAACCTTAAATTAGCTACTTAATCTCTCTGGGATTGAATTGCTCCATCTCTACAATCAGTAATGTAGACCAACAGAATATTTTTTTAAAGTTCTTACTCCACAATTCAGTGAAGACTTTCAATAGCTGATGATTATGGCAAGCTGGTATAGCCTGTTTAAAAAGCAAAATGGTGATATAGAATAATAGCTGTAAATATGTTCGTATTCTGTGACTCAGTTTACCCTGAGGAACAAATTATATGGAAGCAAAAATATAATATATAAAGTTATTCATTATGACTTAAAATACATATGCATACATATACACATACACTTGCATACAAATTATAGCAAATCCAAAACAGAACATAAAACAATCTTAATGTCTGATATTGGAATTGTTTAACTTGTTATCAAAATGGCAACATAGCCTGCACCCATTTAAAAATAATAACTATTAAGTAAGTATATTACTTTTAGTCCTAGTAAAACATTTAGTAGAACTTTACCTGAAAATAAGTAACAAACTCACTTGTACATTTTGCTATGATAATCGTATATGTAGAGTGCTGGAATGTACTAAGGTGAAAATGTTAAGATTCCTTTTAGAGAGGAACTGTGGCTAGTTAATTTTTCCACAGTATCTTTACTACTTCCTTTTTTTAAAAAATTAACCCTAAGATGTAGGAAGTAGAATGGAAATGACTGCATAATTTTTGAAATGGGTTATAAAATAGTTCTTATTTGGAACTTTTAAAAAGTTGAATTCCCTTTAAATGACAAAGTTTCATTAAAAAACTGTCTGTGCACGTTTGCCTAGTCTTTGCTGCCTTAACCCCTGAATTTTCTGTCAGAGGTTCCCCCAAGATCTCATTGCCCAGAATGTCCCAGAATGGCCCTCACATAGCACTTCTAAGGGGCTTTTTTTAGTCTCCAGTGGGATTCTGGTAAGAGTTAAGCTCTTACAGATTTGCATGGCTTGTATTAGTTAATAACTTGGAATTCTTCACTCCACATAGTACTTTTAAAAACTTCTCTTACAATGAAAGTCCCACCTCTTTGGGAGTGGGAAAATACTTTGGAAACACTGTTGGCTTAGTGCAGAGCCCGGATGAAATTCTGAATCACTGGTAATAATACTCATCATAATAGTGATAGTTGTACTGTGTTGAGCGCTCCCTTACAGGCCAGGCATATGTTGATCGCTTGGTGTTCATTGCTCATGTGCTGTACGGTGTAACCCCTCATCTTTATACATGAAGAAACCAAGGCTAACAAAGGGTCAGTAATTTGTCCAAGGTCACATAGCTAGTCAGTGGGAGGACTGAGGTTTAAATCCAGATACGTTTGGCATTATAATCTGCTTTTATCCAGGTTTAATTACTGACTGAGTGGATCTACTGTGCTGAGAAGGATTGGCTAGTTAACAAGGAAAAGGAAGGACTCCAGCTTATAACTGTATTCAAATTAAGATTGCAAAGTTAAACAGTGATTATAATCAACACGTCCAAATTATGCATCACACTTGATTTATTTTTCTGCTTCCAAATGAAGTCACATTGGCAAAGCTGAGGATTCGTGGTTTGCTGCATTCTTAGTATTTTTGGGTCTCATCAGAAATTGTCTGCTTATTTTCACACTGGGTATAGATGTCCATTTTTACCCAAACCAGTGTAATTATGCAACACAATTTCTTCCCTCCTCCTATGATACATACTTGCTACCCTTTGACTAGCAGACCATTAATGCACCATTCGTAAGAAGAAGCTGGTTGGGACAACTCAGTATTTTCTATACCTTGGGAAATGTGAAATTGTTCATTGCCAAGAACAAATTAAAACTTGTTCAGATAATAAAACCATTTCATCAGCACTGAGGCTATAGCTTATAGCTTTTAGTTTAATGAGTTACAGTGGTTTGATTTTGGTTGTGTAAACTTGCCCTAAAGAGCATCGAGAAGCTTTTTCCCCACGTTTTTGCTTTGTGTTCAGGCTTTGTCTTGAGATAATGACATTTCACACCAACAACATTCTCCAGGTGGTGAGGTAGAAAGATTTCGGGACTTGAAAGAGCTTGTGAAGCTGAAATGGATTTTTGTGGGAGGAAGAGGAGGTGCTTGGGCGGATTCCCAAGTGCAAGTGGTGACTGCTGCCTTACTGAGTGATAAGTTAGTTTAGGTCATTATTTACATAAGGGTTTGTGGAGTTGGTAAGTGATCAAACCATGAATCTTACCTTTTCAGCTCCCTTAATAAAATATCAACTCTGTAGCTCTGGAAAGAAAGAAAAAACTAATTTATAGCTCAGAGGCTACTAAAATGACCCTGATTTAAATATGATGTTCGTTATTAGACAGTTCCCTAAAGACACAGACTTTAAACTTCTTAAAAATTTAAAGCTGAACTAGACTGTGAAGAACATTGGTGCCCATTTATATTTTGTAACAAAGCTAACACCACAGGCTTCCTTTGGTCAGGGCAATGCCTGAGAGTTGGATTGCATCAGTATTCTTCTGTTTCACGGGGAATAGAAAACTAGACATTCTCAGAAGAGTTCAGGTAACTTGATATGAAACATTGATCTGTGTATCAAAATCTGTACCTGCATGTTCATTCTGTATTAGCTGAATCCTCATCTGACACTTAAAGAAAAATTCTTTACTGAATTCAAAAAGGAAAGCATTATTCTTACTAAGGTTTGTTTGAGTAAAATCTGAGAGCTAAAGGCTTCGCATACAGTGGTCGGCATAATAAAACATTTTCCTCATCAGCAATAATGAAACAAACCAGATGTTCTTTTCTTAAAAACAACAGCTTTCTGGGAGAAATAATAAGATGTTCTACTTTGCAACTGGTGCTTTGTCTCTTTGGGGAAGACCCAGACTTGTTTCTGAGTGGTGACGGTGGGGGTACTTGGGACAAGTGATGTGTAGCAGAGCCGCTAGCATCCCAGTCTGACCAGCTCATGCTCCAATTATAGCTCCATGTGTGGCTCCGAGAAACTGGTTCAAGGAGCATCTGGATACTGGGTCAGCTACAGTTTGCTGTAACATGGGACAAATGGCCTACGATCTGTTTTTGCCCCCTTCTCCTTTGTTAATGCACATGAGAATAGGCCTTCCTTAAAAAAGCCCTTGCTGTCTTTGTTTTAAGATTTTTTTTGAGCAACAGTCTGGTGAGACCAGTCACCTTGGAATGACTATTCCAAAGCGCAAAGAGGATGGCCATTTTGTCCTCCAGGAATTTAGGTTTCTATAAGACAGTGAACAATAGAAAGAATAAAATAATTTTTTTCAGGCAGTATTAATCTGTAGTGATAGAGGTGGTTTTATGGGAGTGGGCAGGAGAGACCCTGCTGGAGGGCTCAAAATCTTGATCTGGGTGGTGGTGACATAGGTGTATGTGTGTGTAGACATGTGATGGAGGTTTATATGTATGTAGACATACACTAAATCTCTGTATACTTAGATTCGTACACTTTACTGTATATAAGTTATAGTTCAATAAAAAGAACCTTAGTAATGGTTTCTGATCAACTTGAAGCCGCCAGATAGAGCAGCCACTGCATGATACTGAGTGCGAATGTGGGCACAAGGCATTTGAGGATCAGAAGCTATTATTGAAAGGGCTCTTCCAAGAGCTTCTGTCTATTACTGATGGGAGATACTGATCTCTGTTCATTTGTTCATTCTTTCATTCAGTATCTGTTGAATACCTCCCTATGATCAGGATTATTCTAGGCACTGTAAATAAAACAGTTAGCAAGACAGTCTGAGTCCCTGAGCCAATATTGTTACTACTCTTCCCTTCCCTGGGATCATCAGTAGCATAGGAATTTAGTTCAGTTTAGCTAACATTTATCAAATATCTACTTTGCCAAGACATATAGGCAGATGGAGGTGGAGAGGGAAGGAATAATTCCTATCTTTAGGGATCTTATAATATGGCAGAGGAATTAAGATTTCTCTATAAGTGAAGTTATGATATGAGACTTTGTCATAAATAATAGAAATACAAGGTTCTGTCTGAGCATGGGAAAGGAATCCGTTGAGGAAACTGAAGAAATGTACCGAGGAGTAGTATTTCAAATAAGCTGTCACGCATGGGTTGACATTGATGGGTTAGTGAAGGCATCCTTAGGTGTAGAGAACAGAGTGGGAAAACTGGAAGAATACAGGGTCTACTTGAGATTACATGATGGTGAGATGAGAAATAAAACTGGAAATGTGTTTGGAAAGGACTTGCAGTAAAGAGATTGGACTTTACAGCCAAAGAGAGCTCAGTTCTTCTCCAGGTCCTCATTGTAAAGAGATCTGGTATTTGCATGGAAGGCGTATCCTTCCTCCTTCGTGACCCCAATCTACAGTCGCATCTTACTAACACACGGCTCTGCCTTTTTCCCGCGTCTTCTGTGTATCCATCCCCCTCCTTCTTCCACATACCCAAAGTGGTGAATGAATGGAGTTGGGAACTCTAAGGATAATGGGGGAAAGTCATTTCAGTTACCTCCACCCTCCCAGCCTCATCCATCAATGAATTGCTATGAAATTACATCCTTAATCCTCACTGGCAGAGCCTAACCACCAGACATTGACATTACTATTCCTCCATTACCATTGACATTACTTTGACATTTCTGTTCCTCCAATACTATTGTAGCCCTTTATAAGCAGCATAACTGCTCAAACCACTGGTCCTTCCCCAGTAGTCCCACTTCACCCTTCTCTGCCCCAACTAGCTCACTTTAAAATTCCAGGTAGGTGTCATACCTTTCAGAGTGTAATCTTCTTTTAGACATTTCTAAATGACATTTGTCATTTGGACAAATCAGTTCAACTGATTTATTCTTATTTATTATTTTGCTTTCATATTTATTTTTTATTGAAGTATGATTGACATACAAAAAAACCTGCACATATTTAATTTATACATCTTACAAGTTTGAAGATAAGTACATACCCTTGAAACTTCACTGTATACAATGTCCTAAACTTATCCACCACCTCTAGAAGTTTCCTCCCTCCCTCTTTTTTTTAATAAGAACATTTAATATAAGATCTGCTCTCTTAAATTTTTAAGTATAAAATACAGTATTGTTAACCATGTGTCCTATGCTCTGCAGTAGATCTCTAAAACTTACTCATCTTGCATAAATAAAACTATGTACACCTCTCTAATTCCTCCTTCCCCCAGTCCTTGGTAACCACCATTTACTCTGCTTCAGTGAGTTTTGACTATTGCAGATTCCTGATATAAGTGGGATCATGTAGTATTTGTTCTTCTGTGTCTGGCTTATTTCCCTTAGCTCTAATGTCTTCTAGTTCATCTGTATTGTCAAAAAATGTAGGATTTCCTTCTTTTTTTTTTTTTTTTAAGGCTGAATCATATTCCATGGTATCTATATACCTCATTTTCTTTATCTGTGTATCCGTCAGTAGATATTTAAGTTGTTTCCTATTTGCTTCTTTTTTTTTTTCCTATTGTGAATAGCACTGCAGTAAGCATGGATGTGCATATATCTCTTTGACATCCTGATTTCAATTCTTTTGGGTATATACCCAGAAGTGGGATTGCTGGATCACATAATTTTTTGAGGAACCTCCATACTTTTGTCCATAGTGGCTGTACCAACTTACATTTCCACTAACAATGCACACAGGTTATTTTTTCCCCCACATCCTTGCCAACACTTACTTTAGTTTTTTTTTTTTTATTATAACCATCATAATAGGTGTGAAGTGTTATCTCATTGTGGTTTTGAATTGCATTTTCCTGATGATTAGTGATGTTAAGCACCTTTTTATATTGTGCTGGCTACTTGTGTGTCTTCTTAGGAGAAATGTCTGTTTAGGTTTTTTGCCCATTTTCAAATAGAAGTTTTGCTATTAAATTGTAGGAGAGTTCCTTATATATTTTGGACATTAACCGTTTTTTAGATGTATGATTTGTGGACATTTTCTCCCTTTCTGTAGATTGCCTTTTTCACTCTGCTGATTGCTTCCTTTGTTGTGCAGAAGCTTGTTTAGTTTCATGTAGTCCCATTTGTCTGCTTTTGCTTATGTTGCTTGTGCATTTGATGCCATAACCAAGACGTCATTACCAAGGCTAATATCAAGAAGCTTTTCCTCTAGATTTTCTTCTAGGAGTTTTACAGTTTCAGGTCTTATGTTTAAAGCTTTAACCCATTTTGATTTTGGGAATGGTGTAGGATAAGAATCCAACTTCATTCTTTTGCACGTGGATATTCAGTTTTTCCAGCACAATTTATTGAAGAAACTGTCCTTTCCTCATTGCGTATTCTTGCCTCCCTTGATTTATTTTTGAGGTTTCTGTTCTAGCCTCCCACAGAAACCACACTGAACAACTCCCCAGCTTTTCCCCTGATCGTCAACACCTCAGATAAAGGCAAACATAGGACAGAAACCTGTCCCCTAGTCTCTATGTTTTTCCACTGCTCCAGCCACTTTTGTCCTAGGCTGGCCAGGCACATTGCTGCCACTGGGTTTACTCCTGTGACATCACTTAGAATGACCTTCTTCACCTTAATTCAAAGCCTACTAGCCCTGATTCTTCACAGATTCCCCCCACTATGGAAAACCTATAACTGAAACCTTTTAAATCTCTATTTTAACGTACATATTGCAAGGTTGTACTGCATGTATGTAAAGTACCCAGCTTGGTCCCTGAATCATGGAAGGCGTTCAGCAAATAGGAGTTGTTATTATTATTATCATATGATATCATTCAGTACTTAAGTAGGGGGTGTCTTATCTGTGTACTTTCACCTCAAATTTTTTTCCATATCTAAGCCGCTCAAGACAGGGCCTCATGCCTCAGGTGTATCGCCCCGTGCTGCTCGATATCCTACTAAGAAGACAGTAGATAGTTCACAAGAACTTGGATCATGAAATGAAAAATGTTTTGTAATAATTTTACTTAAAAGTTCGGGGAGGGGGAGGACTTAAAAATTAATGACTGAAATCAAGTACGGAGATTAGCTGTGCATTCTCATTATTTGTGGTTTTTCTGTTTCCCATTAATACCGTACATAGGGTTGGCAGTAAAATTAAATAAAACACTTTATTTCCCTGAAATGGTAGATGGTTTGAATTCTGGCCACACTCACCCTGTTAATGTGATTAGTACATCCAACCAGATCTACCTTTAGAATGTTAGTTACGAGTAGTGGTTTAGGATTTCCAGTATTTTTGTCTCATGTCTAAAGGAACGTGTGTGTGTGTGTGTGTGTGTGTGTGTGTACAATCCAGTTAGTGAAGCTGTGATGACTGATACCCAGGCTCTCACTGCTACAGATGACTGAAGATGCTTCAGGACGTCTAAGGGGTTCCGTTACTACAGTGTGAACAGTTTGTTCAGGAAGCATCATACTGATTCTCGGGTCCCCAGACTGGAGGATCAGGTATTCTCCACTCTCCTTTATGGTACAAAGTGTCCTCATGATAAGATGAAAATTGCAGAGTGGGGCATAACCATCTGCATTTCATTTCCTGTCCAGAATAGAGTCAGGCCCATCTTGCTCAAGGTCATTAGTTCTAACTATTGTTCCTACAGTGACTTGTATGTGAGGGGGGCATTTAGTAACCACAGCATAAGTAGACATAGTCTGCTTTCCCAGGCAGCAGTGCTGTTATGCGTTGTCAGCATCTTGTTCTTGTACGTGTGTTCCTCTCCATAGCAGGTCCTTGATTAGGGAGTTAAAAATAAATGATAAAATATCATAACACAGAGATTCTTAGTAGGGTGCATGGTGTTCAGCATAAGCAGAAACATATTTGGCACCAGCTATTCCAGTACAAATGGTGGTAGTAACTAGACTGCAGTGCTCTGTATGTGTGTGCATGTGTGTGCATCATTGGTATATGAAATATGAATCAAGAAATAGCTCTTCTCACTTTGTCCATAATCAGGGCTCCTATCACCCTCACCTCATTTTTTTTTCTTCAACTAATGGTTGAAGCTGTAAAGAAATTGAGAATATGGTATTTTGCTGATTATCTTGCTTTCATGTGAAAAAAGGGCCACGTGAAAACAAAATTACTAAATGCCATGGATACAATTTGATTTAGGGCCTGTTGCCCTAATTCACAAGGTCTTGGGCCAGGAAGTGATTTCCCACTTGCCTTATTCACTAGCCCCTTAACCTCAGACAGTGGACTCCTCTAGTTGATTCTGTGTAGTACAAGAAGTATTGATAAGCATGGAGGGTTGTCCACAGAAACTGGCAAAATTTTAATTGCCAAATAGTACCACAAAGAAAAACATAGTCCTACACGTGACAGGTGTGACTTTTGTAGCCCTGTAGATGAGAGTGTAGAGATTAAAACTCGAGTTTGGATTTTGATTCTGGTTGATTATTATGATCATCTCTTATCAAGATGTGACGCTCATTCAATCAGTCATTCAATAAATAGATGCTTGTAGTATGAAGTCTGGCTTCCTAAAAACTAGGTGTTGTGTGGTAATACTATGCAAAAGTTGTCCCTAATGGCTCTTTTTAGGTATCATGTTGCAAATGCTCTTTTCCTTTTATAATTTCCTCCTGACATTTGAATTTTTAAAAAAATCACACAATATAGCATTGGAGGTTTTATCCTCATGTGCTCAATGTGTCAGTCGTAGGCCAGGAAACTGATAGAAGTACAGAATAAACTCCCTTTGAATAATAGAGAAATTGTGAGAAAAGGTACTAATTTGTGATCCATCAATTTTAAAATCTATTTTGCCTGCTAAGAAAAAGCATTTTATTTAGTAGCTAACTCCAGTGATTGCGTTCATACCTGACTGCTGCTGGTTCAAACCTTTAAGCACAGTTAAATAGACTTTAGATTGGTAATAGCTTCTCATGTTATTTGAAGACTTTTTTGTTATTCGTGCCACAGTGTATTTAGGATATCCTTGCTGTTTTTCACATTGTGTTCTCATAGCATTTATTTCCAAAAAATGATATCCTGTTAGATTAGTTCATCCTGTTAAAAGGTAGACACCCTATTAATTACCCAGTTCAAAGGAAAAATGTTCCAGGAGTGATTCTCAAACTTGAACATGTCTCAGAATCACCAGGAGGGCTTGTGTAACCACAGCCCGCGAGGCTTAACTCATAGCTTCTGATTCAGTGGCTCTGAAATGAGGCCTGGGGATTTGCATTTCCAACAAGTACCCAACAAATGGCGATAATGGCAGTGCTGATCCAGGGACCTCACTTTGAGAACTGCCATGTTATGGTGTAGTACCCAGCAAAAGCCAAACACTCACCATATGTATTAGTTTTCTCTGCCTGCTGTAACAAATTACCACAAACTCAGCGATGGCTTAAAACAACTCACCTTTACTCTCTTACAGTCCTGGTGGTCTGTAAATCTTCAAAATCAGTTTCACTGGGCAAAAGTCAAGGTGCTGGTAGAGCTGGTTCCTTTGGGTTCCTTGCCTTTTTCATCTCCCAGTGGCTGCCTGTTTTCCTTGGCGAGTGGGCTCGTATTCTTCAAAGCTCATCATGCCAATCTCTGCTTCTGTCCTCAGATGCCTTCTCCTTTTCTGTGGTCAGATCTCCCTGTAGCTCCCTCTTATAAGGATATCTGTGATTATAGTTAGGACCCATCCAGATAAACCAGGATAATTTCCCATCTAAGATCCTTATCTTAATCACATCTGCAAGTTAGTTTTGCCAGTTAAGGTAACATTCACAAATTTCAGGGATTAGGAGTTGGATATCTTTAGAGGCCATTATTCAGCCTAGCACACTGTGACAATCTTTGACTCACCTCTCCTGACCTCTCAGAAGGCGGTCACTAGTCTATTCAGAGAGAAATGCCATTTAGGACATTTAAAGTTGGAGTCATTTTGCGTTGCCTCTTCTGTGACGGTGGAGATGATTTGCAGGTGATAACACATCTGCCTCTGCAATAAATGTTCATGTGATTCTGTTACCGCACAAAGTCACGGAGAGAGAATTTAATTAAATTTTGTAACACGACTGTGATTTTTATTAAGAACTGATATAGCACAAAATCTGAAGTTTCTCTGTGGGAGGGTCACATACTCCTTGTCCTTAAAGAGTGTACAGGCTCAGAGATGATATGATTTGCTCACAGGTAGGTTGGACATCAGGTAGCACATGGGAGTTGGTGACAGGGTGCTCAGGGAAGACTGCACTAGGACGCTGGTGTTGAGGCTAAAAGATGAAGGCTTCGCTGATGATGAAGAACGAAGGAGGTGAAGGGAGGAACGGTGTTGGGAAAGAACAGAAAGTGGTAAGGCTGTAACTTGGGCAGTGGGGCGTGTGTTTGGGATGACAGAGGAGGGGGCACAGCAAGCATGATGATGCTGATGCTGAGAGGCAGGTGGGGCTGGCCGGCAAGTAGTGACTGCCAGCTTGAGAATTTAGCTTCTGTCTGTCCAGAAAAAAAAGAATAAAGAGTTACAGACAGTTGAACTAGTGCTGGAGAAAGGCCACCCGGTTGCAGTGTGAGGAGTGAATTAGAAGTAGCAAAGACTGGAGGCCAGGGGACATGTGTTGGCCATGGCAACGGTCACGAGAGCTGTTGTCCCCAGCTTTGGCCTCTGGGCTGAAGAAAATGGGCTCGTGTGTATCCGGTGTAGATTTATGTGTCAGGTATGCCCCCAAAAGTTGTCCATTTCAGACAGATCAAGCATTTCCTGCGTGTTACAGAGGCTTACCCAGTACTAAAGAGGTAGTAATGAGTTTTTTTTTTTTTAATTAAAGTATAGTCAGTTTACAGTGTTGTGTCAATTTCTGGTGTACAGCATGATTCAGTCATACATACCATACATATATTTGTTTTCATATTCTTTTTCATTATAGCTTACTACAAGATTTTGAATATAGTTCCCTGTGCATACAGAAGAAACTCGTTGTTTGTCTATTTTATATATAGTAGTTAGTATCTGCAAATGTCGAACTCCCAGTTCACCCCTTCCCACCCCTTTTCCTCTGTAGTAACCACAAGTTTTTTCTCTATGTCTCTGAGTTTGTTTTGTAAATAGGTTCATTTGTGTCTTTTTTTTTTCCCTTAGATTCCACATATGAGTGATATCATATGGTATTTTTCTTTCTCTTTCTGGCTTACTTCATTTAGAATGATGATCTCCAGGTCCATCCATGTTGCTGCAAATGGCATTGTTTTATTCTTTTAATGGCTGAGTAGTATTCCATTGTATATGTATGTAGACAGACGGACAGACAGACCGCATCTTTATCCAGTCATCTGTGAATTTTTTGAAAGGAGAAAAAAGGAGATAGAATGTTCTCAGTTGTATTTAAAAGTTACTTCTAAGAGAGGGGTGATGGGAGAGAAAAGCTGAAAGTTTAAAAAAGATTTCTCCTATTTCTTTTCCAGAAGAATGACTGCTTATTACCTGCCCCTCCCCCCAAATGTAGCTATTTGTGTTGTGATCTGTTTTCACAGGGGCAGGAAGCACTCCCCCCCCACCCCCCATTTAGAGTCTCTATCTTGGCAGGAGGGGAAAAAAACCAAGGGATATCCACATTTTAATGAAGATCATGAATACTTTTTTTTTTTTGGAGGGACAAAAACTGCTTCTTTTTTTTTTTTTTTAAGTTATACTTAGTACATAATACAGATAAGTAAAATACATACTTTCGGTTCTGTGATACTTAGGGGAGAGAAGGCAGCTGACTTTGAGGGAATGAGAAAGAAGTGTATTCAGCCGTGGCAGCCACGTGCTTCCCCAGCCTCCGGCCATGTGCTGTCTGTGCTAATCCTGTATTGTGGGATTTAATTGATCTCCTCCTGGACCCTCTGATGTTTGTGTTATGACCCTCATTTAAAAGAGAAAAGATGGGTGGTTGGGTGTAGCGCAGTGCTAGGGGGCACATGCTTAGTTAGCAAGCCCGAGGTCCTGGGTTCAATCCCCAGTACCTCCATTGAATTAAATTAAATTAAATTAAACTAAAAAATAAAAGATAAAAGAAACAGTCTCGAAGATGTTAAGTAGTGGCAAAGTTGGTGTTGAGCCCCAGGTCCTGTGATTTTTTTGCCCACATTCATCCCTGTTAAATCGCCTCTCTTAGTAAAAATACTCCATTGCAATATTCAGTCAAATCCTTAAAAGCAACCCTGCTCAGCCATACTACATTATGTCTTAATGTGGATATTTCATGGCAGGAAAGATGGGAGAGACATGATGAAATGCAGGGATATTTTTAGTTTTATAAGTGTTTTAAGTTCTACTAAAATTGATATAAGCATAAAGTTTCCAGAAATCCTATTTTTCTATTTTTCAACAGAAAAAGCTTTTAACATACTGCGCTAGAAAGTAGAACATTTCATTTTGTAACAGGAAAGCTCTGCTTTTGCCCCCTGCTGACAACTCTGTTTGTATGCCAAGGGTTGACATAAATGGTGTCATCCCTTCCTGACCCAGCTGACTCCTGCTGGTTACGTAAATCTTTGCTCAAGCTTCACCCACCTTCCTCTCCTCCTCTGGGCTGTCTATTTAAGCCCCTGCCTCCCCTGCCCCTTAACACCCTGTGCCACCACAGTAGACGCGGAAGAGCTTGATGGCTGAGCTTGTCACATGTTTACCAGTGTGCTTTCCCAGCCTCATTTTAAGCACCTCAAGGTCAGTTCCTTGGAGTACATTCTTAGTAAATAGTTGTTGAACCAGATCTGCTATTTGTCTGTAAGGTCGATGAGATTCAACTGGTGACTCCGCCATGTTAAGTAAGGTGTATTGAGAAATGAGACAGATTTCAAAACAGAGAAGGGAAAAAAGAAATAGGAACTTGAACATTCTTTAGCTTTTAAAAAAGGAGCTGCTTTCTGCATACGTATGTTTTCTTGGTGGTTGCTTACTTGCTAAAGGTTTAATTTTGATATTAGGGGAATATCGATAGTAAAAAGCCAAAGAAATGTCTGTCCATTTGGGTAGGATACAACATATCCCAATTTTCCATTTTCCTTCCTGTAGGCACTGAAGTTGATGTCTCATTAGAGTCGGGAAGGGACAGGAGTCACAAATGCCAAGAGTGTCTGGTCTTTCCCAATAACTAGCCGGGGGGAAGGTGCCTGCCACTCTGTAGTCCTGTCTGTCCACCACCCAATCATTGACCGCGTTTATTACTTGATTCCTAAACAGCTTTCCCTCCTGCTCTGAGCACTGAGAATGGCTCATAAATTGTTAATTCCTTTGCATTTCTTTAGCCCTACCAATAAATATCAATACCATCTTTAAATGAAATAGCACAGCTCCTGAAGCATTTAAATCACCAGCAAATTAATTCATAGAGAGATGCTGGGGCAATTTAAAGTACTTTTTTTCCCTTTATCTATTTATGACCTTCCAGAGGCAATATCTGCTGGCTTTTCTCTACTTAATCTGACTTCCAGGGCTTTTTGGATTCTACTTACTAGGTCTACTTGTGCATTAGTGTGTCCCTTCAATTATTACACCAATCTCCTTCACGGGATTTCTGTACAATTGTGAATATGCATTTTTGTTTCTCCTGCTACTAAATAAAGACATCTTCATAAAAGCATCAACCATTACTCATTTCCCACATCTCTTTTTTATCAGCATCCTCTTCTTCAACAATACAGAGGTAAACTTTTGCTTTTAGGATTGTGGCAATCCCGTGGATTGGGCAGGGTAGAGGGTGGGCAGGAGTGAGGAATAGCTTGAGGAGATTGGGTGTGTGAATGAAAAATGTTGCCTGACATATCAATAGACAAAGGATGCTGCAGCCGTCAAGTCATCAGCCATTACCGTGCCCCCGACAGTAAGCTAGAGGGAACTCAGAATGGAAATAAGTGGGCTCCCCAGCCTCTGCAGCCACCCTCAGCAGTGCCCCCTGAGGAGACTCAGGGTGGGAAGCCCAGGATACTGGCCCTGGAGAGCTAAGGTGCGTATCAAAGCAAGGATTTCAGAGAGCCCAGACTTTTGCATCTTCCCATACATAGAAAAGCATAAGATTCCTTAACTGGAGATAACTGGTTTTCTTTTAATTAACAGAAATCTTTTGATGTTTTGACTACCTGGTCTCTGTTGCAAAAACTCACATATCCTGGCTCCTCCCTTGCCTCTTTGCAGCAGCCTCTTAGAAAGATCTGAGAGACCGCATCCTGTGCTTGAAGTCCTCAATAAGTCTGCCGAATAACTCTCAACTTTTAGGTTGCACATTGTTTTTTTTCAGTCAACAGTTTATAAGAGAAAGGGAAGTGGGAATACTGGGGAGAGAAAGTTTCTATTTGTGAAGGAATGAAGAGATCTTCTTGGGAAGTAAATGCTTACCCTGTGCTGTAATTTTTCTTAAATGTTAATTAGACTTGCGAACTAACTTATATAGCAGTACTGAGATGACTAAAGAGAAGAAGCTGACTTGTGCTGTTTTACAGTGATGCACATTACAGTGATGCAGTTTTGTATAGCAGACCCAGTTCTATTTTTACCTGGGTTTTCATATTTTATGAAGGTGGCACTTTTCTCTTCCTCTTCCTAAGGATAATTTGTTAGGCCCAAACAGTACGTTTCTTTTCCAAAGCAATCCTTTATGCTCATGTTGCTTCCATAGTCTTTGGAACAATAAGAAGTTAGTTCTGTGAATTAAAGAGAGTAAGGAAGCAAATAATTCACTTAGGGTTTTTTAAGTGACTTCAGTCTGAGACAGGGCTAACACATCTAAACCCTGGTCCTGTTTCCATTTACGTGTCTTTCGAAAGAATGGCTGATGGCCCAGTTATCAGGCAGTTCATAGGACAAGGCACTACTACTATGGTGATTGGTCATTTATCAGCTGGTAAAGCAGGTTCATGTGGTATATTGTGTACAAGTCTCCTTTTCATACAGGATCTCACTTTGTTTTTCTGCAGCTTCATGATAATCCTAATATTGTTAGACCTTGTGTGAGACCTGTTAAAAAATGGTTGTAAGTGACTGTACTGCGATTGCATTTGCTGACAGGCAGTGGTGACGCTAATTAAGACGAGAACTCACTTCCTAGAAACTAGTCATTAGGGTCACCAGTGGGTCTGTGGCCAGAAGCTTCATTAATTTGAAAATTTTCACTCTCTGAGGCCAGTTGACCTCTGGATTTTTGCCTCTGTTCACAATGATGATCAAAACATTGCCTCTAAAAATGGAATATCAGCTAATGATAGGGAACAAATTTATGAATGACTAATTTCAAGAGCTAAATGTTCATTTAGTTACTAATGTATTGCTTGATCATAGGGATTGGGTCATGTGGCTGTTACCTGATCTCTGGTCCTTTGTTTTTAAAGAAGACTCAAGTGTATTCAGTAAACCACATAATACATTAACGGTCTGTAAGTCCACTAAGTCCTGCTAAGTAAGGTAAGGACTTAGGGGTATTCAAAAAGGGGGAAAATAAAGAATCAATACCTGTTTTTTAAACATCCCTGTATTAGTTGTAATTCAACTTTAATCAGACCTGAACAGGTAAAGTGATAAATGAGGCTACCAATAAATGAATAAATGGACAAAATAACTTAAAACCAATTTGTTGTTACTCAAGCAATGACAAAAATATCCTGGGAAATCTGGCTCTCCCCTCATCCTCTGCCGCTGAGCACACAGGGAGCCTATTGTGACAGTCTTAGGGAATCACACTGTCCCTCTTGCTCTCTCACAGACACGCAGATGCACACTCTCACATTCATTCAGTTTCGTTCCTTGTACAAGTAGATGAAAATCATGTCAGAAAAACAACTAGGATAACTGTTTTAATTCTGGGACCAGTTGACTGTGTTCCCCTTTTCTGTCCAATGTCAAGATAGGGAAGCAAGCCAAATGCCCACTGATAGATGAATGGGTCAAGAAGATGTGGTGTATGCACACATGCACACACAGGGAGGAGGGGTTGGGGAGAGAGGGGTACAGAGAGAGAGGGAGAGGGAAAGAGGGAGAACGAGAGGAGGGGGAGAGGGAGAGAGAGGAGGGGAGAGGGAGACAGAGGTGGGGAGACAGGGAAAGGGGAGAGAGAGAGGGAGGGGGGAGACAGAGAGGGAGAGGGGAGGGGAGAGAGAGGAAAGAGAGAGAGAGGAAGAGGGCAGAGAGAGGGAGAGAGGGGCAGAAATTTTACTCAACAGTGAAAAAGAATAAAATCTTGCCGTTTTCAACAACATGTATGGCCCTAGAGGGTATTATGCTAAGTGAAACGAGTCAGACAGAGACAAACACCATATGATTTCACTTATATGTGGAATCTAAAATAAAACAAATGAAGGAACATTTTTGAAGAAAATCGTTTAAAGGTTTGCAAATCCCTTAGAAGAACAATGGAATGTACTAAATATTCTGTTTGTAAATGACTGTTTTTCTAATGAAAGTATGAAGAGGAGAGACTTAAACCCCAGGATGCACCCCGGTGGGCTCACCACAGCTACAATTTCCAATGGCTGCTCCACTTTTATTGATAAGGGGACCTTTTTCAGCTAGGAGGGTCTGATACAGATAACGGCCATCTAGATTACATCGGGGACCCTTCATAAAACAAAGACGTTCATCTGCAGGTAGAATTTTCCCTCTGCAATACACAGAAGGATTACAGTTCTCCTTCCAAAGAGAAGATTTAAGAACCTTGTCCTAGAATTACATGTCCTGAGGACCTGTGGTGTGCTCCACTGGTTTAATTATCTCAAATATTTGTGAGTTATTGTTTTCAATTATCTGTTATGTTTTTAAACCTTCATCACTGTTATTTGGTTCCCCTAGTTTCTGCTACTAATCTAGGACATCTCTTCTGTGGACTGCTGCAGCAGAGAAATGCTGTCTCCTGCCAGCAGAGCTAACGACTGTGACAGTAAAATTCTGCCAAAACCAATAAATGAATTGGAACTTACAAATCCCCATCTTAGCAATAGGCCCTGAGACCTGGAAAATATTCCTTTTTAATAAATAGTAGAAATCATCTGCTTGGAATTGGTTGTCAGATGGCCCCTTTTGGCACCAGGTTGACATTGGAAAGGAAAGATACTAGGATGAGATGATTCTCATTATTAGCCATTCTGTCCTGTGTCTCTCTCAATATATCTTCCTAATGAATTTTAAAGCTGAAAACCTTCGGCTTTAAATTACAAAGCGCTTAAACTCATAAATTTGGTTTCTTCATGCATCTCAGGAATCAAAAAAAAAAAACATAGCCTAGAGAAAGAAATTACAAGTTGACAGAGTAATATCACAGAAAATGTTATATAAAATGATTTAATTGGATTTTGGTTTTAGTCATTGGAATAAGGTGTTGCCAAAATCAAGGTTATAGGTGCTGTTTGCCTTGAAGGTCTGTGACTTGGTTATACATTTTTTTTAAATGTATGCTGTAACTTACAAGCAAGATGTATAGAAACATGTGGATGAATCATGGTGGCCACACCAGCGCAACACCAGCTCTCAGTATGCCCTGGGCATCAGTCAGTGGTGGAATTTCATGTGAAATTATGTTTATGTCACGACATTTCAAGTCCTGTCACTTGAAGATGAGTAATGATCCCAGGGCTGAGCTCATGCTTTTATAGAGGGCATTTACTTTTATAAAGCACAGACTATTACTCTTATTGATAATCTGAAGAACTCTGTGGTAGATGAAGAATCTGAAGACCAGAGAGATCAATCTGACCAAGTTCCCTTCTTGAAACATCTGAGGCACGACCAGGATTTTAACCAAAGCCTGCCTGTCTGAAGTTGAGTGTTACACGCTGCTAGACCACAGCCATATACATAATCCTTAATTATAAGGACAGTGTGCCTTTTGGCTTCCAAGAGGAAAGCACCATCCTTGCTTGTGTCTTCTTGTTAAGTCTTCTCAAGGTTGATAGACCTTTTCCTCGTAATTGATTCCAGAGGATTAGAAAGAGAGCCTTGATGGCGGCAGCCTCTTATTCCAAAGCAGTCATTGACTCGCAGGTGATGAGAGCACTCATCCTGAATTGACTTGTGAGCAAAGAGAGAAACGTGTGTTAGTTTTAAAGGGATAAATGCACATTCAGGAGTTTCTGACAAAAAATATTCTCAACTGTCTGGGTTTTGAATGGAGTCTGGGGTTCTGGACAGTCTGTGCTACTTACCTAGGATGAATTTCCATGATAGATCCTTAGCTCCTCTGGCTTTGGAGCTTTTCTTCTTCTGAAGCAAGTGAAAGACCTGGACCTATGATTATATATACATTTTTAAAAAAAGAACTTGTCTCAACCTGGACAGAGATTAAGTTTTCAGAATTAATAAAATGTAGAATCAAATGAAAAATCAAAAGTACACAGAGTCAAAGTTCAGAAAATAGGGCTGAAGAAGCAAAGTTCCAAGAGGAACTTCTAGAGTTCCCAGAGTTCCTTCTAGCCACGGGGTGCCAGCTGTTTCACCTGTCACCTATTTTACTTGCATCTGGACAGGTGACAATACTTATTTGTACATGCTTGTTTGGTGTGTCATGGTATTGTGAACTTTTAGAAAAATCTGTGTACTATTTATATTTCATAGGTTAAGATTGTGGAGAGTTTAGAATGATTCTCATTGGACCACTTTAACTCCGCCCTAGTTTAGGCTTGATACTTGTGGCAATTGAATGTTCTTTCCAAATGGAAACGTCAGGGCATTGGCAGAGACGTGGGCAGGTTGCTAATTTCCCTAGAGAGGCTATTCTGAACTTCACCATGGTGGGCAAGCTGTACCGTAGTGTTTATGCTTAGAGAAAGAATTTTTGTTAAGTAAATACTTCCTCATTTGATCACTTCAGTAACCCATGTGAAAGTCCCAAAAGGGTATGGTTTATCTGATATGTTCAAAAAAAGAAAATTGCTACATATGAAATAGAGAACAAAGGGGGAAAACAATTGGAGGAGAAGAGGATTGCCTTATGAATGCTTTCATGAATAGTTAACAGGGCTGACTGGAGAAAAATAATGAAATCAACAGTTTACTTTTAGAGTCATCTTACCTCTCTTTTCTGCACCCTATTTCTTTCTTTTCCTAGACATTGGCTCCATACCTAGCTTCCTAAAGACACTGAACATGTTTTCCAACCAAAAATAGAACACATGAATTAACAACAGCAAAAAATTAATGCTTTTTCTAAGAGCAATAGGCATTCTGTGAGATACAGTTTATATATTAATGTGTAGGAATTTTGAAGACATTTTGATAGTATATAAAATATTAGTGCAGAATTTTTGACGACTGAAAATATATTAAGAAAACCCAAGGTGTTTGATCTCTGCATCTAGACACCTATTTCTTACCTAAATCTTCTATTAAAACTTAAAAAAAATTCCTGAAAGGCCTTGCTTTCAGCTGTCATTAAGGAAGGCTCTGACACCACTGTGTCAGTGGCTGATAGTAGTTTGTATTACTCTTCCTAGAACAATTGGCATTTTTCTAGAAAACTAAATAGATGGTATTATCCTTAAGAAATGGATCCTCAATGGTGGGGTTTTCCAGCTTGGTCAATGAGTATATAGGAGGTATTGTGCAGATTGCTGATACCATTCTTTCAGAAGTAAGCTAAATGGAGTATTTCTCAGGCAGTGACTCATCAGATGGCTAATATCTTTGGGAGAACCATGTGTCAGATGAGGTGTTCAAGGTTTGGTGAAAACCAAAAAACAATAGAAAAAAAAAATTGGTGTTGTCATAGCTATTTCCTCTACTAGGAGTTCCTCATATGCTGCAAAAAGCCTGTGATGTAAATTACCACAATTGAAATTGGTTTTTACTTATGCTTTATTTATTTTATTTATTTTTTTAATGGAGATACTGGGAATTGATCCCAGGACTTGTGCATGCTAAGCATATATTCTACCACTGAGCTATATCCCCACCCCCACTACATTGGTTTTTGTCCTTTTTTTAACCTCAGGAAGAATTTTAAAACAATTGGTTGTTAGGCTGAAGAACTAACTAAAGAATGTGTGTGGGACTTGCCTTTGGTGTAGGTTATGGGTTTTCTAAATTGAAATATAGTTGACATACAATATTATGTCAGTTTCAGGCATACTACATAGTGATTGGACATTTACATACATTATGAAATGATCACCATGATAAGTGTAGTAACCCTCTGTCCCCATACAAAGTTATTACAATACTATTGACCACATTCCTTGTGCTGTATATTATATCCCCATGGCTTATTTATTTTAGAATTGGAGATTTGTATCTCTTAATCCCCTTCACCTATTTTCCTACCCTCCCACCCCCCAAGCCAACCATTTGTTCTCTGTATCTATGAGTCTGTTTTCATTTGGTCTGGTTTGGTTTGTTTTTTAGACTCCACATATAAGTGAGGTCATATGGTATTTGTCTTTCTCTCTCTGGCTTATTTCACTTAGCATAATACCCTATAGATCTATCTGTGTTGTCCAAAATGGCAATATTTCTTTTTTGATGGCTGAGTAATATTCCTGTGTGTGTGTGTGTGTGTGTGTGTGTGTGTGTGTGTGTTTTCATCTTCTTTATCCATTTATCTATTGATGGACACTGAGGTTGCTTCCATATCTTGGCAATTGTAAATAATACTGCAGTGAACATTGGGTCACATATATCTTTTCCAGTTAATATTTTTGTTTTCTTCAGGTAAACACCCATAGGTGAAATTGCTGAATCATATGGAAGTTCTATTTTTAATCTTTTGAGGAACCTCCATACTATTTTCCACAGTGGTTGCACTAATTTACAATCCCACCAACAGTGCACAGGGATGTGGAGACATCTTTGCCAACATTCATCATTTTTTGTCTTTTTGATGAGAGCCATTTGGATGTGTTTGAGGTGGCATCTTATTGTGGTTGGTGTAGATTGTGTTTTAAAATAGCAATGCCTGTTTAGTCTTTAAAAATACTTTTGTAGTCCTGTTTATATTTACTTAAGAAGCAGAGACATTCTTTTTTGCATTAGAACGTAGGGAGTATGGGGGTGAAGATACGATTTTCCCATCTCCACTCACTCCCCAATCTAGAGAAACATCAGGATGGCTCCAGTCCATTCAGTTTAATAAACAGCTATTGAAGACTTGCTGTGCTGATACTAGGTCTGCAGAGATAAAAAGAAACCCATCTCTGTTCCCAAGGAATTTACTTTATAAGGAAGTCCGATTGGGTAGATCAACACATCTGGCTTGGTATATATTTATGAATATTTTAATTCATTTCTATTCCCTTTAAATTGTAGACTTTTCTCCTTTTACTATATTCTACATTACATCCAAATGTTACACCATCTGCTTGCCTGACACATTACAAATGTGGATTACTGGACCAAGCTACACAAAGTGCCACTGGACTTTGACCCCATACTCCCCAGACCCCTGCTGGATTTTTAAACCCCTCTTGAAGAAGTCCAGCAGAAGCAGTGTGGGAGGCTGAGCACAGGGCTCTGCTGTGGACCGAGCTGCATGAATAGAACATGCCATGTTGCTTGCTCTTGTATGGACCTGCCGCCATAGCATGTCGTAAGAGGCAGAGTCAATTAAAAAACTGTCTTCTTTTGGAGAAATTAGACATTTCTGTGGGCCAGTTTCTGATGCCTCTTCATTCTGACATGATGAAATTAATAGCTGAATGTAAGCCCTCCCCCTCCACCACCGTCCCTACAATCCCCCCATCACCATCAGTCCTGCAACCTGTAAATACGGAACAAGCATTCCTTTACATGATATTAATGTCTTTATTATCTAGAAGGGGCCTAAACCTTGCCAGAAAGCAGAGCTGTTCCATAGTAAGCCTTTCTGATTTTGTGGTGGACCTTTTGTAACTCTGATCTGTGTAATGTGGGGTATGCTGCACGGCCACAGTTACGTGAGTAGGCTGAGCCAGGCTGCTGGACTGGAGTCTTGGTTTTGCCATTTCCTAGATGTGTGACGTGTTGCAAGTTACCTTCCCTGTGCCTCAGTTTCCTTACCTGCAAAATCAGATGATAACTGGACCTGCCTAAGAGCCTTATTATAAGAATGGATTGAGCAATGCCTGGTCTGTAGTTTATGCTCAATATAAATAATAATATAAACAGAAGACCAGCTTCTCTCTTTTAGGGGCCTAGAGATCCCAGGGAAGTAGATTTGAGCTGACCCATGTAGTAGAACCTGGAGGCTCCACTGCCTTCATCTCAGTATGATGAAACATGCTCATCATATTTTCTAAGAAATAAGCTGACCTTGTTCCCGATTGCTCCCTTACTCACATCAGGTTGTAGGCAGTCATCTCTGGCTTCTGTGCCAGCTAGGCTCCTGATCCTCCGCAGAAGAGGGAACACTTTACTGGGGCAAAGGAGCCTGTATGTGGCTGGCAAGGACCACAGCCCCCAGGACTGGGTATGCACAATGCCCTGTTAAAGGTTTAGGTGAGAGAAAATTCAAGGACGTGTGTGTAAATAGTGTGGATTGAGTGTTTGCTATTTCATGTATGTATCCATTCATTCATTCTTCACAAAGCCCTTTGGGGTTATGAAAGTGAGGCACAAAACTAATGAAACTGGGGTACAAGAAAGTCAAGCACTTCACCCAAGTTCTTACAGTAAATGACATGGTGGGACCATCCTTTGACCTCATGCTGACTGGTTCCCAAGCCTTTAGATTGAACTGGCCCCCTTCCCAAATGCTTTTGTGAATTACATTTGGTGTGTTGCCATCAGCTTCTGCTGGGGGTCACTATAAGCAGAAGTTTTATGAAATCTGTCTGTTTGGATGTTACGAGCATAGGAACAGGATATTCTGTGTCACACAGTATCTTCCTTGTGGGAGTCTTCCAACAAATTTCTCTCCATTCTTAATAATGAAAATAGGTAAACTCCCTGAGCAGATTACAGATTACTCTGCCTTTTTTCCCTGAACATTGTAAACCGCACTCTTTTGAGTTGATTACTAGAAAGCTAATAACACTTGTAGCCCATCCTCGATTTCTCGTTACAGTTTTGTCAACCTTGCCTTCAGTTTGTCACTATCTTTTCTTTTTATTTCATTTCACATTTGAAAGTCATTTTTAAATTCAGATTATACATGCACACGGAAAATGTCCAAGTGGTGTAGAAGAGTATAAAAATGAAAAATCTCCTTCCCTCTTTCCCCCACCAATTCCTACCCTTAGTTTTTTAAGTACTTCTTGTGTATGTGGAAGATATGCATTAATACTGTATATGTGCATTATTTTGAATAACAGAATCAAGCTAATATACATTGTCAATCACATTATTTTAAAATTTCTATTTTAACTAGAGAAATTATAAGATGTGTAAATAAAAGAAAAGTTAATGCTAACGCCTACCACCAATCCCCATCTCTCCAATGTATGTATGCAACATTAGCACTCCTCATGGTACTTAATGTTATTCTAGTATTATCTTTCTATATTGTCTGGTTTTTCTTCTTCTTTTTTTTAATCACCTGAGTTCTGAACTCTTTGCAAACCTGGATTGTGGCTTGTTCATTATAATGTCCCTGGTGCCTGGCGCAATGATTAGCACAGAGTGAGCATTCAGTGTACAGTTAACACGATCCCCCACTTGAAAGAACATATATATGAAGAAATGAATGCCATTTTCTTTGTCTAGAATATTCCAGAAAAGAACCAAAATGGAACCTCAGTATTGCATTGTGACACAAAGCAAGAAAACAAATTATTTTCTACTTAGTGGAGGAGAACACTCAGATGGCATGAGAATGTGGAAGTGCTCTAGTTGGAATGAGTGTGTGCTTCCTGTTGCAAATACAGCAGCAGGGGCACGCCAGTCCTTATACAGGCACTTGGGAAGCGTGTGGAATAGAAATGAAAATTCTGTACATGTGTACGTGGCTGGCTGGGAAATGCACTCAGCAAAACATTCAGCACATCTGTTGAGCAGCCTTTATGTGTGGGACCCTGAGTTGCGTTCTGAGGACACTGCGATCAAGTTGTGGTTCCTGCCCTTAAAACTTCTACAGACAAGGGAATCTAGAACCTAACTTTACTCCCTTCCCTGTCCCTGTCCCCAGATAACAGAGATTTGAGAGAACTTCCCCTTTATGTTACCACATGCCTGGCCAGTTACCATCTATTGAGCTTTCCCCTCCTCTATGTTCTGTCAGTCTTTCCTTTTTATAAGGTTGCTGGTAATGTTTTTACCTATAACTAGTAATGCTTTATCATAGTAAAGCTTTTCTTTTTTTCTTCTGAAGAGTATGATTGGAACAACTATTATTGATTAAATGTCTTTAGACTGTATTCCAGCCTCTGTAAGATGTATGAAACAAACATATAGTAAGAAAAAATGTGTTTATAATATATTCTGACCACTCCTGGTGACTTTTTAAATATGTTCAAAGGAAGTCTTTGAATAGTGTGTCTTCTTTGTGAGAAAAACAGTAGCAACGCCGTCGTTCTCTTTGGGTGTCCATTTTCTCTAAAGATTTCACACAGTCTGTCCCTGTTACAGAATCTTTTTCATTATTTCCTTTTTGCTTCACTTTGGTTCTGAAGCCCTTTGAAAGAAAAATTTATCTAGGTGAGTTTGTTGCACTGTGTGGGGGGAAAGTTGACCTGGAAGCAATTTCAAAGTTGACCACCTTTCTCCTAGAGTATACGCTATGATCTCTTGAAATTTGATGTTTAATCATAAAGGCATAATAATTAGAAATGTTTTCTGATTTTAATGTGACAAAACCAAGAATGGTATGTTTAAGTAAATCTAATCTGTAGGGGGTTCCTATCTGGGATGGAGGTGGGGGTCAAGGATCCCATGTGGTCAGGATAATTTGGATTACTTCTGAACATTAGCAGGTCTGGGGTATCTGTGTCTCGAAAGGTTGCAGGTGTGACTCAAGAAGGGAAAAGGAGAAACTAAATTAAATTCAAGTATTATTGTATCACAACAATGAACACGCTAGAAAAATGCTTATTTAAATTTGCTATCGTTGATGCCTTTAGTTATGGTTCCTAAGTGAAATGAAGATTAAGAAATCATTTCAATTAACCATGTACGATCACCTGCTAGACTATCAGCTGGAGAACTGTGATATCTATTAATTATAAATATTTCCCAAGTACCAAACGCATCATTTGTAGACAGGCTGTAATTTACAAGTTATGGGCAATGAGTGGAAAGGAGCACAGTGGTCCCCATTTTTCACCTCTGACAAGACCTTTCGCCACATTTAAGGTTTCAGGAAGGCACTCGACAGTCCTTATCTTCTGCTTGTATTTCCAGTTATTCATTAGTAGTTCAGAGCGTTGTTTCTCTAGAGCAAATTTAACCCTGACTTTTTCACTCCTCAGATTTAGAATTAGATTTTGTCTTTCTTGCATGCATCCAAGGCAGGCAATGTAAAATTATCAGGGATATTTAGCTAAGAATCACCAGCACCTTTGAAAACAAGAATCCCTGCAGAGAGCCAGCTACACGAAGTAATGAGATACAGAAGCACTAATACTGCAGGCTTCCCACTGGGATGCAGCACAAATGTCTGCATAGGATGCTGCGTGCAGCTGTGCTTGATGGAAAATGTTACATTGGCGGTGCTTTGGGACTGCTTTTTTCTGTCTTTTTTTATTATATTGCTAAGGATCCATGGATATAGTTTTCAGATTGTTTTTACCAAAAGATTTATGCAAATTGATGGGCTTACAGTTATACTGCTCTTTCTTTTAAATAAGCATATTCTGTTCTCTAATAAAACAGTTGGCAACACATCAGGACAGACTTACTAAAATCACTGAAATCTCAGTAATAATTGTTTTCGGTTGAGATCCTTGAGCCCTGGTGTATGTTCAAAGCTATCTCTATTTTTGAAATTTATATACAGTTTCTCATACTCCTACAAACCTGGCTTTTCTGTTTTATTTTTGCTAGTTAGAATACACTTTTTTCTGAGCAAAATGCAGTTATTTTGGAGCCAGTACATTTCACATACTTTATTGTGTTTTCTGTTGATTTTTTAAAATTTTTTTTAATGTGTGCATGTTTGCATTTGAGAAATGAAGACATTTTACCAGTCATTAAACATTTAACATGTATGATTTTTTTTATTGCAATGTAAAGTGCTGTTTTAGCTACGATTAGAAATAGGAGCTTTATTAGAGTTGTATTGCATTTTAGCAGGAATTTGCTTTCCATATTAACTCTAGAGTTAACATAAAATATATGGTTAATCCATAAACGTCCTCAATAATGTATTTAGCTCTTACTGATTTCTGCATTCCCCACAATGGTTTCTTTTGGCTAGTACAGTTGTACAGTTAAATAGTAAATGAAAAGCCAGTGGGGAAGTGTGAAAGGAGTCCAGCTTGTGAAAGCCTGGCTCCGAGGCAGTGTCTGAAGGGAGCAGCTATACACAAAAACCCTGGAAAGAAAACTAGACTCCGAGCCGGGCTCCACCAGCCCAGGCTCCCACAGGGCAGGGAACCTGTTGTCCAGTCTCTGTAGCATCCTGCCAAACATGTGGCTGACACATATTAGAAGCTTAATAACTATAGAAATGAAGATGCAGATATGCCATGTGGAGTGGTCAGACTTAGCCAAAGGTCTCAAAATAAGGCTGGGGATTAAAAAATATTTATACATTATCCCAGTGGTACATGAGAGGGAGCGTGTTGTTAGGACTAGTGGTTTCTTGGTAAAGCTAGGACCCCCTTCAGCTCAGAGCTGTAGGCAGTTGATGCTGTTGCACATTTACTTAGCACTGTGTGGTTTTCTTCTTCAAAAACCTGATGCTGAAAAGACGCTCTCTCTTTGCCTCATCTACTGCGAGAATGAAGACTACTCTCACCAATCAGACTGTCGACATTCCAGAAAATGTCGACATCACTTTGAAGGGACGCACAGTAATTGTGAAGGGCCCCAGAGGCACCCTGAGGAGGGACTTCAATCACTTCAATGTAGAACTCATTCTCCTTGGAAAGAAAAAGAAGAGGCTCCGGGTTGACAAGTGGTGGGGAAATGCGAACAGTAGCCGGTTCTTTTCTATCTGTAGTCATGTACAGAACATGATCAAGGGTGTTACACTGGGCTTCCGTTACAAGATGAGGTCTGTGTATGCTCACTTCTCCTGAATCAACGTCGTTATTCAGGAGAATGGTTCGCTTGTCGAAATCCTAAATTTCTTGTGTGAAAAATACTCACAGGGTTTGGATGAGGCCAGGTGTTGCTTGTTCAGTATCTCAAGCTCAGAAAGATGAGTTAGTTCTTGAGGGAAACAACGTTGAACTGGTGTCAAATTCAGCTGCTTTGATTCAGCAAGCAACGACAATTAAAAACAAGGATATCAGAAAATTTTTGGATGGTATCTATGTTTCTGAAAAGGAACAGTTCAGCAGGCTGATGAATAATATCTAAGTTGTCCGGGTACAGAAAGAGCAAGATGCCAGATGACTCTTCAGATTCATTTGTGATACCTTAAGGATACAATAAAAGCAGTGTTGATTGAGGAGGGGAACCTGATGCTTTTGAGGTACTGATTTGTAGTAATGCTCCCAAAGTTAAAAGTGATAGTACGTATTAAAACCCATTTTTAGTTAGGTTGGTGACTCAGGGCTTTTGGACTTCTGAAATCCTATACTGTTAAGGGTTATAGTTTTAAAGTCATGCAGAAGATCATAGGAAAATGCGAGGGCAGTCTAGTAGTTCAGAAATGCTACTGGAATGCAGACTTTTGAAAACAATTCTGATCTAAAATTCTACATATTTTCTCAGTAGAGATTTTGGAAACTGTATAAAATGAATGTATGTCGATTTCTTTACTGTCATTCATATACATGTGTCCTGGTTTACTTTATATTATTCCTTACATTTTCACTTATTCCGTGGTGTTTCCCCGTGTCTGAGTAATATGTGACAATGTTATTTTAACAGTTACGTAATAAACCATTGTGTGCACGGATTCACCATAATTTACTTAAGTATTCTTGTAGTGTCATGTATAATGCCAACTTTAAAAAAATCTCTAAATCTTTCTCCAGTCTTAAAATTTATTGGAATCTTTTTGTCTTTGATAGATTTGGAGTCGGTTGAAAACAAGCAAACACACACACACACCCCCCTCCCAAAGAATGCTGCTTTTCAGTAACAAGGAATCGCCACCATATTCCCTCTTTCCCCTCTCCCTGCAACTGGGCACAGCTGGCAGAGAGAAAGGATGCTTCTCCCTCTGTCTGGGAGTTGTAGGAACTCCATCCAGCCATTCAAAGAAGTGGGGTGGCCTTTTTGCTTCACCCCTGTGAAAAGCGGCTGTTACCTCTCAGAGCCTGTTCCCCCTGCTCCCGACCTGGACACAGTGCTGCCAGCTCAACAGCCCTTGCCTGCCTTGCAGCCAGGAGCCACAACCATATGTGGGTTCATAACATGCATGAGAAGAGCGGTGGGAAGTGTCTTCCGGGAAGCCTCTTCAAAGGAGAATGCGAGGACCTTCCTTATTTCTTCCTGCTTCCTCCCACTTGGATGTGAGGGCCCTGGGAGATTTCTTGAATCATAGGAACTAGGCCCACACCCTAGGCGTGGCAGAGCCATGAGTTAGAAGGAACCCAGGTCCCTGATGACTTTGTGGCACCATGGCATCACAGTCCTGGCTGGCCGAGCTCCAGACATTTTAGGAAACACACGAGTGCCTGCCTTTTCTTAAGTCTTCACTGCTTTGAGGTGTTCTGTTCTATGATGCCAGCCTAACCAGTATCTTTTCTAGGATCTGTCCATGTGACTATGTAAGAGATTTCATGGCAGAGGTGAGTAGAAAGGTTCACGAAAAGATGGTTTTTACTAGTAAACAACCACACATTCTACAAGTGCATATTTCTCCCCAAGTGTATGAATCTCACAGTTTGGACTTCCCATAATAATTGCTTCTACTCTAGCGAAAAAAAAATTAAGAATGGAAGATGGTGGATATAATAAAAATTATTCAAAAATTTGCTGCCATTTACTAGCAATAATCATAGTATTAAGTGGTCACCTTCACTGACTGAGCACTTTCTATGTGTCCACCACTGTGGAAGCATGTTACACGGGAGATCTCCTGGAATCCACAGCACCCACAGGTGGCAGGAACTATTATATCCCTTTAGCAGATGAGGAAATTACTCCCCAGCCCTGCCCTGGTAATCCTCATCCCCCTTATCCCATCTCCTTTTTCTTTTTCCTCTTGCCCTCATCACTTTCTCACTTGCTGTATAATTCACTGTCTCTGTTGGTTTATTGTTTATCACATGCACAGTAGAACAGAAGATCTTTGAGGCCAGGTGTCTTTGTGTGCTCACTGCTGTATGCCTCACACCAGTGATGGTGACCAACATACAGTAGTCACACAACAAATTCTCACTGAAAGGAAGTAACGTGTATTACTTTGCTCAAGAAGACTCTGAATTGTTATACTGTATTATCTTTCAAGCTGCTTGCTTTCTCAACTGTTGACAAAGTGCTCTTCTGAACTGGTTATTGAATTGCTTGACGTTCTTAAGGTAATGTTCTCTTTTTAAAAAAATTTTAATAGACTGTATTTTTTGTACAATTTTAGGTTTAGTGAAAAATGGAGCAGAAAGTACAGAGCCCCCCTCTATCCATCCCTCTGTGGTATTAACATTTTGCATTAGTGTGGTACTTTTTTTGATTTACAGTATTGTGTTAGTTTCAGGTGTATGGCAAAGTGATTCAGTTATACATTTTATATATGTATGTATATATATATATATATATATATATGTATATTTTAGATTCTTTTCCATTATAGGTTATTATAAGATATTGAATATAGTTCCCTGTGCTCTACAGTAGGTCCTTGTTGTTTATCCATTTTATATATAGTAGTGTGTATCTGTTAATCCCCAAAATTTATCCCTCCCCTGCCCTTTCCCCTTTGGTAACTATAGTTTGTTTTCTATGTCTGAGTCTATTTCTGTTTTGTAAATAAGTTCATTTGTATCACTTTTTAAGATTCCACATATAAGTGACATCATACGATATTTGTCTTTCGCTGGTGGTGTGATACTTTTGTTGTAGTCAGTGAGCCATAGTTTAGTCCAGGGTTCACTCTTTGTGCTGTGTGTTCTGTGGGTTTTGACAGATGTGTAATGGCATGTATTCACCATTACAGTATTATACCAAACAGTTTCACTGGCCTAAAAGTCCTCTGTGCTCTGTCTGTTAACCCCCACCCTCCAACTCCTGGCAATCACTGATCTTTTTTACTGTCTCCATAGTTTTGCATTTTCCAGAAAGTCGTATAGTTGGAAACTACAGTGTGTAGCATTCTCAGACTGGCTTCTTCCACTTAGCAATATGCACTGAAGGTTTCTCCCATATCTCTTCATGGCTTGATAACTCATTTCTTCTTTATCACTGAATAATATTTCAAAGTATGGATGTACCACAGTTTATCCATTCACCATTGGTATCTTGGTTGCTTTCACACTTTAGCAATTATGAATAAAGCTGCTATAAACTTGCATGTACAGATTTTTGCATAAACATTTAAGTTTTCAATTCATTTGAGAAAATACCAAGGAAGGTGTTTGCTGAATCAAATAATATTCATTTTGTGTCTTAATAATGAAACTTCATTGAGATCCAACACTGAGAAGCAGTTTAAATCTGAGTGAGGAATGAGTGATGCTTTTTCAGACTCTCGTCTCCTAAGATTCTCCTAAAACTAGATTCCAATGCCATGTATAAAAGATGTGAAAGGTGTATGTAAAAAATATAAATACACTTTTTCGAAAGGGCTCAATCAGCTTTCATGTTGTCAGTACTTCATAGTACTAGTCAGACATAATCTTGGTTTATATTGTACTATACCACACTAATTAAAGGGCACTTACACACATTCGATAATCTGTGTAAATTCTCAGCAAAAATAAGCATATGTGTCACAAAGAGCTGGCAAAAACTTTCACACGTGACATGGTAAAGCTCCTCTGTTTTCTACACTATGGCACACCATTCTTTTATTTTTTCTTTTATTGTAAATTGGAGAAACTAAGCAATGTATATGCGGATGGGTACTGGCTGTGTCTAACAAATGACGTTGCCCATGCTGTCCGAGTGGCGGGTAGAAAACCTTCAGGCAGGGAAGCCACAGACCTTCTCTAACACTGCGCTTTGTCCAGTTCTGGAGCACGGCTGAGGGCGGAGGAGGATGGTGACGCATCCCGAATCTGCTGGCCCGGCTGGCTTATACGCGAAGTGGGCTGATGCGTGAGGTTTCCTGCCACACTTTTCTTGATCCAGCCCATCCCTGCCTCTCGAGCACCCCCGCTGCTTTCTTCCTTGTCCCACTCCTGCCTTCCTTTACCAAACATCAGCTACCGATTCCGCGCTCTTGGTGTATTTTGCTGCATGAAATACACTCAAAGACTTGAGTGTATTTGTTTCCTCTTTCCTTTATATAAAACTCCTTTACCCCTGTGAGCTGTGTGTGTTTGTTTGTTTGTTTGTTTGTTTGTTTCTCCTGTCGTTTTCTGATCTGGCACCACTGTATTTCTCTCCCAGCCCTGACCACTCAGGGTCATGATTGATTCTTTTCCGTGTTCCAGATCGGGGAAACAGAGTAAGCAAAGACATGGAAGCTTGTCGGGTGAGCCTCTGTTGATTAAGCAAGTATTGGAGTGCTTATCTGTTACAAGTGCTAAATCCAAGATAATAGGCTAGGTCCTCACGTAGTTCTGGCGCATGTGGGAGGCAGAAAGGTGAATAGATATTTGCAGCAAAGTGGATATGTGTTATTAAAGAAATATGAATGAACTTCAAGGAGGCTTGCTTGGGCAAAGCCATGAACAGTTTTATGTAACTTGGGCATAAGGTCTACATTGTGTTTGGTGGGGCCTTGTAGGCAGAGACACAGATTTGAAAAGACAAATCTAAAAAGGTAGGTTGAAACCAGGTTATAAATTGCCTTGAAATCATGGTCGGGAGCTTGGACTCGTTGAATAATTGGTGCAGAATCATTAAATATTTTTCAAAAGCAGAATGACAAGTGAACCTGGAGTCCCAGACTGTTTTGGAACCTTCTTCTGGACTTTGCATTGGTATCCCACAAGCATTGCAACAGCTCTTCAAAACCAAACTTCTTTTCCCTTCCCTTTTATTGCTCCACTAGTGTTCCCCAACTTATTTGTGGGCATCACAGTCTGCAGCAGCCAACCCACCAGAGATCTTGGGGTTGTCTCCACTTCCTCTTTGTCCCCTACCCTGCCCCATGGTCAACAAGACAGCGAATGCCAATGACCCTTTCTGTGACACTGTGCTCTGGTTCATCTTCTCCTCTCCACTTTCAACTCTAATCTTGTATCTGGTTTAGCACCATTACATTACCCTGATTATTCTTTAGTGTACAGAGATTAGGTAAGTTACTTTACTTTATTGCTTCAGCACGAGGCTGACATGCTATGAAATCTTTTTATAAGCTTAGAGTGATATATATGCCACTTGATTTTTAAGGATTTTGGAAACAATATCAGTGTATTAAGAATTCACAGGATGAGTACTATACACCATTGAAATCTCTTCCTGACTTTATGTGTCCCTTAGTGTTGCTCTCTATTATATTAGTTGACATTAGCTTTGGAGCATATAGCAAATAATGATAATGATGATTATGGCTTACATGAGAAAAAAGTTTATTTCTCATTTAAAATAAGTCTGGAAGGAGTCAGTTGAAGTCTGATATGATGGCTCCAACATATCATTAAGGCTCCATTGTGTCTTTCTGCTCCAGTGTAATAGTGTACAGCTTCCATTTTCAAGGTTACTTCCTGGTACAGAATGGCTGCTGTGACTCCAGCCATCACTTCAATGATACAGTCCCCCCAAAGAAGGAAAGGTAACAGGTAAAAAGTTGCTTGTCAGCTGTGTCATCTCTCATGTAGCCTTTATTGGACATCCCACACACCATTTCCACTTCATAGGCCAGAACTCAGATATAGAACTAGATACTTCACTGCAAGAAGACTGAGAAATATCTCTTTGTTTTTCCAGGAGACAATGTGCTCAACCTAAAACTGGGGTTCTACTACTAAGAAAGAAAGGGGAGAATAACGTTGATACAGGTAGCTGGTGGAGGAGGGCAAGCAACTCTGCTCAGGACAGATAAAACTGTCTTTGTAATGGGCGGAATAAACCTCTTATCCCTGGTAGTCTCCGTGTCTCCTTCAAGTCTTAGAAACTTAGACTATGTGGCTGCCATTCTAGAAAGCACCTTTATTAAAATAAACAGGAAAGTCACCTTCGAAGGTTCACTTTCTACTCCCCTACTTGTCAGGTCATGTGAAGTGCTGAGAACTTAAGCTCCATTCTTCACAGAAAGGTGGGAACACGCAGAACAGCTAAATTAGGTGGTGACAAACTGCTTTTCTGTAAAATTCCTCACTTGGTGCATAATGTGTTGTAGGTTCTGTAGCTTTCAGCAGCTTACCTCGGTGCAGTAGTTCTAACCCTGCTCCAGATCTGAATCACTCAGGGAGATGGTTAACAGTACACCTAACTGGGCACAACCCCCTAGGTTCTGTCTTTATATGTCTGGAGTTTCATCATATAGTATCTTCAGTCTAAAAACATAGCCTCAGAGTTCTGATTATACTACCGGTATAATGTCTCCAGTGAATTCACTTCTGTATTACTCACTGTGTTGTTGTCTTCTGTTATCCCAGTATGTTGTGATGTGGGTAATCTAAGGAATAAAATCAATGACTCCTCTTCCTAAGCTGTTTTTTGCTTAAAATACTTGCCTTTCTATATCTTCAGTTTCATAAAACCGGGTATGGTGATCATCATGGCCATTTTTAGAGCAGAGAATTGAAACAGAAAATTGCACTGTTTTTATAGTTGACAACATGTCAATTTAAATTAAGAAGCAAGTCCATACAGTAAAACAGTGAATTTATCTGCAGTATTTTTTTTTTTCCTTTTCATTCTCTAATTTGCCAGAGAATGCCAGCCTTGCTAAAGATCTGGGTCTCAGTGGTTCTTCCTATCACATTACCATCCCTCTTTACTGCTTTTTTTAAGGAAAGTCATAAATGAAATCAGCCAGGACCAGACCTAAGGATGCAACTTAATACAAAAATGACACAGACTGATAGATTTAGAAAGCAGAGGTGGCAGTATTACCAGTGAAAAGCTAAAATACCGCTCCCTTCTCCCCTTATTCATGCCTTCTCTACCTTTGTGTAACTGGCTTACTTTACTTCCATTTAACTAAAGGTAGGAACCAGAAGGTAATGGAGTCAAGACAGAAGAGTGAAAGTTACAATGACAGAATGACTCCTTCAAGTTGTTACTCAAAATTCCCCACTTGAGTGAAGCCTTCCCTGGCTACCAGTGTCCTGTCCCCACCCTCTGACATTTCATATCCCTTTTCTTGCCGAATTTTGTCTCCTTACACTTCATCACATCACATCACACTGTGCATTTTTGCTTATCTATCTTGTTTATTGTCAGTCTCCTCCACCAGAAAATAAATTCTGCCAGAGCAGTGATTTTCTGTTTGTTTGGTTCACTCCTAAATCCCTAATGCCTAGAATAGGACGTGGCACAGAGCAGGGGCTGGATGAGTGAACGTTATTGCATGATAAATAATAAGAATATATTAGGCATTTAATTGTCTTGGCGTTCAGTTTGTTTTTAGACCACTTATTGAAGTGATGTCATGTAGATAAATATAATCCTAAACTAAGGAAATCCATGCTACAGCTGACCTTCCCTTTGAGTTCCCTCTTCTTACTGCTGGAGCTTGTTACAGATGCCAGTTTTCTCTGTATGTAGTTTTTGATTACTTCCTGTTTGAACTAACTGTAATTTTCCTCTCCTTGGGTGTCCTCTTAGTTTTTCCAGGAATAGAATTACACTCAGTCCCATTAGAAAACAATTTGATGTTACAGTTTCTATCTTGGGTTAAAGTTTGTTCACTGGAACAGTAGCTACATATAACACAATCGTGTTATAATACCATTAGGTAAAAGATGTATGTTATTTCTGTTTGTAACCAACAGCATATAAAAACAGGGCTTTTTTTTTTTTTTTTTGATATATGTTCTTGAATCAGAAGGTAAGTTGATGGATTCTCACTTAGTTTATATTATAAAACATGTATTTATCCAACTGGTCTCTGGTAATATTTAAGCACTCCAAAATGAGATACCCTATAGAGTAGAAGATATATTTATGGTGGCAAAACCTCTCCAATTAGAGTATCTTATAAACTCTAATTGAAGAGTTAAAATACCATTGTCATTTAACTCAATGATGCATTTATTAAAGAATAATTACACTTCAGCTTGATATGCGTCTTCTAGATAATACTTTCCAGTGATAACATAGTGTGTCTTCTCAGCTCAGTTACTAAGGTTTTTTTGTATTGAGCAAGTAAAATGTCATTGTCTGTGGCTGTTTCCCATTTAAAGATTAATTGTGCATGCTTTCTGTGTTGTAGTCCCTAGAATCATAGACTAAAGTCATGAAGTCACCTGTATACCTTAGTCTGGAGACAGATGGTTCTTGCTTGCTTCAACTTCCTTCCCCTTTTTTTTTGCATTGCCAATTTCTAGTAAAATAGATAGCATGGTTTTTCACTTGTTTACACAGGCAAGTTCTGTAATTGATAGTGTATATGCCTGAAGAATCAGGTATTTGGCAAGTACTAAGTATAACCCCATGAGAGCATAAACCAAACTACAAGAAAGTAAACATTGGTGGGTCAATAATGTAGATGTCAGTGAACTCAGAAATTCATTAGGGATTGAGGTAAACAACCGAAGAAGCACTTCAGAAGTACAAGCATACCTTGTTTTGTTGAGTTTTGCAGATACTCCATTTTTTTCCAATGAATGTTTGTGTGGCAATTTGACGTTGGACAAATCTGTCAGCACCATTTTTCCAATAATGTTTGCTCACTTGTGCCTCCGTGTCACAAATTCAGTACTTTTGTGTCACAACTTTGCAATTCTCACAGTATTTCAACCTTTTCATTATTATTCTGTTTGTTATGGTGATCTGTGATCAGTGATCTTTGATGTTACTGTTGTAATTGTTTTGGGGATTCACAAACTGCGCCCACATAAGACAGTAGACTTAACTGGTAAGTGTTGTGTGTGTTCTGGCTGCTTAGTGACTGGCCGTTCTTTTGTCTCTCTCCCTCTCCTGGGGCCTCCCTGTTCCCTGAGACACAACAATATTGAAATTAGTCCAATTAATAACCTTACGACGGCCTCTAAATGTTCAAGTGAAAGGAAGAGTTGCACGTCTTTCACTTTAAATTAGAAGCTAGAAATGATTAAGCTTAGTGAGGAAGACACATCAAAAGTCGAGACAAGCAGGAAGCTAGGCCTCTATTGCCAGTTACCCAGGTTGTGAATGCAAAGAAAAAGTTTTTGAAGGAAAATATACGTGTTTCTCCAGTGAACACACATATGACAAGCGAAACTGCCTTACTGCCTATTCAGAAAAAGTTTACTGGTCTGAACAGAAGATCAAACCATCCGGAACATCCTCTTAAACCAAAGGCTAATTCATAGCAAAGACCAAACTCTCTTCAATTCTATGATGGCTGAGAGAGGTGAGGAAACTGCAGAAGAAAAGTGTGACGCTAACACGTTGGTTCACGAGGTTTTAAAAAAGAAGCCGTCTCCATACCATTAAAGTGCAAGGAGAGTCAGCTAGTGCTGGTGTAGAAGCTACAGTTGGTTATCTCAAAGATCTAGTGAAGATAATTAATGAAGGTGGCTACGCTAAACAACAGATTGTCAGTGTTGATGAAGCAGCCTTCTGCTGGTAGAAGATGCCATGTAGGACTTCCATGGCTGGAGAGGAGAAGTCAATGCCTGGCTTCAAACCTTCAAAGGACAGGCGGACTCTCTTGTTAAGGGCTAATGCAGCTAGTGATTGTAAGTTGAAACAAGTGCTCATTTACCAATCTGCAAATCCTAGAGCCCTTAAGAAGTTATGTTAAATCTTCTCTGACTGTGTTCTATAAATGGAACAACAAAATCTAGATGGTAGCACATCAGTTTACAGCATGGTTTACTGAATATTTTAAGCCCATTGTTGAGACCTACTGCTCAGGAAAAAATCATTTCAAAGTGTTACTGTTCATTGACAATGTACCCAGTCACCCAAGAGCTCTAATGGAGATGTACAATGGAATTCATGTGGTTTTCATGCCAGCTAATACAACATCCATTCTAGAGCCCCTGGATCCAGGAGTAATTTTGACTTTCAAGTCTTACTATTTAAGAAATACATTTCATAAGGCTATAGCTGCCACAGATGGTGATCCCTCTGATGGACGTGGGCAAAGTCCATTGAAAACCTTCTAGAGAGGATTCACCATTCTAGATGCCATCAAGAACGTTCATGGTTCATGACAGAAGGTCAAAATATAAACCTTCACAGGAGTTCAGAAGAAGCTGATTCCATCCCTCATGTGTGACTTTGAGGGGATCAAGACTTCCAGGGAGGAAGTCACTGCAGATGTGGTGGAAATAACAAGAGAACTAGAATTAGCAGTGGAGCTTGAAGATACATCTGAATTATTGCAATCTCGTAATAAAACTTTAACTGATGAGGAGTTGCTTCTAATGGATGATCAAAGAAAATGGTTTCTTGAGACAGAATCTTCTCCCGGTGAAGATGCTGTGAAGATTGTTGAAATGACAACAAATGATTTAGAATATTACATAAACTTAGTTGATAAAGCAGTGGCAGAATTTGAGAGGATTGATGCCAATTTTAAAAGAAGTTCTACTGTGGGTAAAATGTTATCAAAACAGTACTGCATCCTACATAGAAATTGTTTGTGAAAGGAGGAGTCAATCAATATGGCAAATTTCATTGTTGTCTTATTTTAAGAAATTACCACAGCCACGCCAGCCTTCAGCAACCACCAACCTGATCAGTTCAACAGGCATCAACACTGAGGCAAGACCCTCTCACAGGAAAAGGATTATAACTCACTGAAGGCTCAGATGATGGTTAGCATTTTTTTTAGCAATGAAGTGTTCTTAATTAAGGTATATACTTTGTTTTTTTAGACATAATGATATTGCACATTAATAGACTACAGTATAGTGTAAACTTTTATATGCCCTGGGAAACCAAAAACTTCCTGCAAAATTGCTTTATTCCTGTGGTCTGGAGCCGAACCAGCAACAGCACCAAGGTGTACCTGTGCAACAGAAGATAGAAGGAACCTGGTTCTATTTGCATAGAAAGATTGGTCAGTGATATACTGTGGCTACTTGGCCATCTTTGTTTTTGCCATATAAATAGATCATATAAGATGACATTTTCAGTATCTTGCCAATTTCATTAATCACCCAGACTTTCCATCTCATTGAGTTTTAAAAGCTGTCTCTCTTCATCTAGAGAAAAGCTTTATCTTATATTCAGCAAACCACATCTGTATTGCTGGTTCAGCCCCCTGGTATAATTCAGTTGCATTAATCTATCTGATATATCTTTCAGCTTCCCCTCCCCACAAAAATAATTACATACTTTTGGAAGATCAGAAGCTGGGAAGACAGGAAGACAGGCTTGATTAAAATCAGAAACTGAACTGCATAAAGATCAATTCCTTCTTTGTAATTAACTCAGCAACTCAAAGGATAATTTCTCTATCGTAATTAGAAGATAAATAATATATAAGGATGTACCACTCATTTAAAGGATATAGTTTGAGCATTTGTCCTATTAGTAATGAGTAATGGTAAACTGAATTGTGAATTCCCTTCTGAATTTTAATATATGAAAGTGGCTATAAGGAAAGGGGCAATTATTTTTCTAAATTAAAATACCATCATCAAATTTTCATCCGTGTTTAATTTAGAAAATTTTAATCTTCAATAGCAAACATAATATAAAACTTGAGCCTCACAGATAGAGGACACTCAGAAAAGCAGTTACTCACTTTATGACTTTTATTCACACAGCATCAAATTGGGCAAAGTGAACTTTTTATTATACTGATTACTAATAATGCTCCAATTGTGTTTAATAAGAGTGACTTAATTTTTATTAGTGATTCAAAAAATCTAAATTGCAGTGGATAACTGGAGTCCTTCCAAAAAGAAGGAGAAGTGGGGTCTCCGGCTGATACTGAATTTCCATTTGTGGGGTGGCAGAATCTGCACTGTGGTCAGAGCATGGCAAACCAGGACTGTCTGTGGGGGAGAAGGTGGCAGAGAAGATGGGGAAATTTAGGGCTTGACGGATCTTAGAAATTGTGCATTCCACCTCCTAATTTCACACATGAGCAACCAGACATGTGAACTGACTTACCACTGTCACGCAGCTGTTAATGGCAGACTGAGGCCAGACAGTGGGGCTCCTGTGTCTGTCCTTTCTGATTTTCTCTGTCCCAACATGTGTTCTTTTAACAATTGCAGGAATGGGGAAACTAAGGAACTTTTCTCTATTTCTAGATTCCCCTGCCTTTCAAAACAAAAGTGGTGTTCTCAATTAATGTAATTGAATGTTACAGGTATTTGGCTACTTTGCAAGTGTCTGAATTTTGTGTTTTCTTGCAGCTTTCTCAAATAATGACAGCACGGTACAGTTTTTTCTTATAACGTGTTCCTCATGAAAAATATGTGTCTTCTGTAGCCATTTATGGTCATATCTAGACAGAGGATTACTGGCAGTTTAGGAATTCAGGAAACCTAGGACTGTTTCTAATTAATGTGTTTGGATTCATGATTCATATAATATAGCCTATTACAGATTTTCCAGTATAATACACAGGCACAGTGACAAGATAACATATTAAAAAGTCAAATTTCATACACAAGAAAAAGATCAAGTTGGAAGTGCCCAATATTTTCAAAAGAGAGTGAGCAATGGCTTTTCACTCTTACCTAATTCCTTTAAAGTGTTCTCCGGAAGATGATTTTTAAGTAGCTAGACCTTAGCTCAACATAAATTCATTTTAAAAACTTGATGACTTGTGAAAATCCTGATGGTCTCTTCAGCTGTATTGTCTCCAAGGCCAACCCTTATTCTCTTCCCACCACTGTGCATTATCTCACTAAATATTGCATATCGCTGCCATGAGCCCACTCACCTGATTTGACTCTGTGACTTTGGATTTTTGGGACGAATTTTGGCGTGTTAAGGGCTGGGACAGGTGGAAGAGGGAATGCACCAAATTGAGTGTCAGATACAGGTGAGGTGACATTGCACGTGCTGAGGGTTGCCTAGTTGGCGGGAAAAGATTTGAAGGAACTCATTTACTGGGAGCCAGGGCTCTTCCCAGTGTGTGTATCTGTTGCCTTGAATTGGTCAGGATGAAGACTCAGCTGCAACAGTAATGTAGCAGAGAGACCCAGCGGCACAGTGGCTTAAAGAACAAGGTGTGTTTCTGCCTCTTGTAGGAGGCCCGGGCCAGCAGGGCGGCTCTGCTCCGCACCATCTTTCGAGGCTTGGTTCTCTTCCATTTCATTGCACTGCTATCCTTAGCATAGTGGTTTTCAGACTCTTTGGTTTCTGGGTCCCTTTACGCTTGTAACAATTATACAGGATTTTAAAAAGCCTTTCTTAGTATTATTCCTATCTATTGATATTTATTTTACTAGAAATTAAAACTGGCTAGGGGAGGTGTAGCTCAGTGCTGGTGTGTGCCTAGCAGGTCCTGCATTCAATCCCTAGCACCTCCATTAAAAGTAAGTAAATAAATAAAGACCTAATTACCTCCCCTGCTGCAAAAAAAAAAAAAAAGTGAAATACTTTTAATTGTTAAAAATAAATAAATAAATAAAATTAGTCATTTTAAAAGTTTAAAAAAATTAAAACTGGTAAATTTAAAAGCATTTATTAATTTAATTAAAATAACAAGAAATCACTATATGGTAACATAAATAACATTTTAAGAAAAATAACTATGTTTTCTAAAACAAAAATTAGAGATTTTTGCAATCACCTCGAATATATGGTTTAGTGGAGGAGAGCTGGGTTCTCATTCCTGCTTCTGCATTCAGTCTGTCTTGTAGGGGATGTGTATGGAGTTGGGGGAGGGCGGTGTTTGGTTGATTTACATGAAGAAAATCTGGCCCCATAAAGATTTGTAATTGGAAAAGGTAGAAATATCTGAATAGAATTTTCCAGAAAACTGTAGATATTCTTCCTTGATATGATGCCAAAACTCAAGAAGTCATTTCTTTAACATCACTGAACTTTTTATACCTAGTTACATTAATGTCCATTGATCTCTTTCCCTTTCATCCATGCATGATTTTTTAACATCATGCGTTGGTCATTTAGAAATTACTGGTTCACTGAGTTAAGTATATCTTTAAAGTATTGACACATGTTATTATAAATATCAAGAGCAAAAAAATATCAAAAGCATATTTGTCATTGTTTTCACTGATCTTCTCAGAAGAGTTTTTAACAAATGGGAAGCTGTTAGGAATATAGAATCCTATATATATATATATATATTCCAAAATACTAATATTTGCTTGAAAGCTTGAATTTTATTGTTGGCAACAAATACTATCATTTGCTGTTCCGGAAGTGACAGGCTTACTTTGTTCATTTTTAAGAAAATGTCTGCACATACTCAATTCAGAGTAAAAAACCATTGTGAAGAAAAATAAACTGCCAAGTTGTCACTCACATTTCATTCTTTTAAGTCCCTTGTTTTGTTTTTTCATGTTTTCTCCACCTTCACGTTCTTGTTTCTTCCTGTCCTGTGTAAAAGTTAAAGGTAGGAATGAGAAGGCCTGTCTATACATGGCAGTGACACATGTGTTACCAGCCCTTCATTCCCAGTGATGCTGGCAGCCTCTAGAATAGGTTGTGTGGCTCCAGGAGGCCAACGAAATTGCACCTGGAAGACTGATCAGGAGGCAGTGGGGTGGAGATGACATGCCACACACCTGAGATGTTATGGCATGGAGACGGGAATCAGTGGAATACACACAGCAAGGTGCTTGGCCTGAAGAGAGCAGGGCAGCTTATTGGGAAGTTTGGACTTAGTCCTCTGTGGTCACAGTGGACAGCCAACCTAGCAGGAACATGGACATTTCACCTTCTGAGTTGGAAAGGAGGAGAAGGCATTTAAGGGTTTTTTTTTAATCCTCTGGCAAATAATGCAAGGAAAGGAGTGATTGGGGGAGAATGATGTTAGAAATATGACATGGTTCCTAAAGGATAAGGAAGTCTATGTTCTTCTTCCATCTGGTAGGTCCTCTCCTCTATCTCCTGACTGTCTTCTGCTCGTCCTTCTGGCCTCAACTACTGTGGGCACCACCTAGTGGAGCCACCCCACTCCCCCACATTGCCCTTCAAGACTGTGCTGGTGTGTTTTTGGGGGTAGAGGGGAATAATATATGATACTCTTTTTTCATCGAAGTGTAGTTAATTTATAATGTTGTGTTAGTTTCTGGTGTGCAGCATAGTGATTCAGTTATACATGTACATGTTCTTTTCCATATTCTTTTTCATTATCGGTTATTACAAGTTATTAAATATAGTTTCCTGTGTTATACCATACAACCTTGTTGTTTATCTCTTCTGTATGTAGTAGTGTGTATCTGCCAATCCCAAACTCCCAGTTTATCCCTCCCCCCACCCCTTTCCCCTTTGGTAGCCATAAGTTTGTTTTCTGTATCTGTGAGTCTCTTTCTGTTTTTTAAGTAAGTTCATTTATACCTTTTTTTTTAGATTCCACATGTAAGTGATATCATACAATATTTTTTTTTATCTGTCTGACTTCCTTCATTTAGTATGGTAATCTCCAGGTCCATCCATATTGCTGCAAATGGCATTATTTCGTTTTTTATGGCTGAGTAGTATTCCATTGTGTATCTATACACCACATCTTCTTTATCCAGTCATCTGATGATGGACATTTAGGTGGCTTCCATGTCTTGGCTATTGTAATTGGTGTTGCTGTGAACATTGGGGTGCATGTGTCTTTTCAAATTGGAGTGGGTGTCTTTTTATATACTACTCCTCTGCATCCTGTGTTTATCTCTGCTGCAGTTTATCATGTAATTGTTTTGGTTTCCCAGGAGATGGTAAGTTTCCAGAGAGTGGAGGACTTGTCCACTATATCTTCATGCCTAGAAGAGTATCGGATTTATGGTAGCCACTCAGTAAATACTTGAAAGAGTTAGTGAATGAGGAAGGTGCAGTAATATTAGCACAAAGATACTAGGATGTAAGCAAATTGGTTTAGAAGTGGTAAGAAAGAGGTTGATGATATGTATCTTCAAAATGAGAGTAGATGAGATGGGTGGCTAAGTGATTGATCATCATCACTATAATGAATGCAAAGTTTATTCTGTATTATTTGCTCATCTTATCATTTTCCCCTTTCTACTTTTTCTTAATGGAGGATTTAGAATTAAGTTATTGACAATTTGTTTATACTTCAAATATCACTGTCAAAATGTAAATACTCTGAAAGCAGCTATCTCATATAGTAGCTTTTAGTTTAAAATAATTAGAATGATTGAATAAATTGAAGATTGTAATGTATTATTAATACTATTAATGTTATTTGTAAGTATAGAACAACTTGTGTTTTTTTTTTAATGGTACCTGTTAAAAGTACATGGACTTGGCTTCTTTTTATTCTTCAATAAGGCCTGTTAATTGTAGAAAACTATAGCTACAATTACTTTGTGTAATTTAATATTGAGATACAAACTTTCATTTTTAAAGTAGAAATTACCTGAGATAACCATTACTCAGAGATAAACACTAACTTTTTGTAAATATCCTGCCAGGCATATTTTGTGTGTGTGTGTGTATCTAAATATATATCTACTTTAAACATGAGGTACCCTGTATATCTACCTGTAATTTGATTTTAACTTAAAATATGAATATGCCGGTTATATTATTAATATGCCATCTGATATTAGCACAGCTGTGGTGGACAGTTCTGTGCACTTTTGACAGTAGCCCACGTCAGATACAAGCTGTGCCGTATCTCTGCTCTGCTTTCTCTGAAGCTGCAAAGGTTCCCTAGACACATGGGGTATGGGAGTTGGTGGATAAATGCCCCAGCTGCCCTGTACTATGTTGGGACAGTCATGAGACATGTGCTACATAATTCTGCAGAGGTCCTCAGTGGACTTGAGGTGCAGTTCCCTGCAGCAGTAGCCAGCTCACTCCTGAAAACCATATTGAATTTTCTCCTTCATCAGTCTCACTTCCTCCATTTTTCCAGTTCTGTTTCTTGGAATCACCTGTCAAACAGCCAGCACCCGTGTCCTCATCTCAGAGTCTGCTCCCACAGAATCTCAACTAGGAACATGCCAACCTCAGATTATTAAACAATTAGATTTATTTCAATTTTCCATTACTAGAAAAGGAATTGTAATGGAAATCCATGTACAAATGCCTTTACTGTGAGTCTTTACAGTAAGTGGTGCATTAAAGGATTTGCAGATTTTGAAGACCAAATTCCTTTTTAGAAAGTTTATTCCAGTTTGCAGTGTTGGTTTCCTTACACAGCTAACCCCTGGGTATGATGAGCCTCTTTAAATATTTGCCAGACTCAGGTAAAAATTTTTGTCTACTTTTAACCTATAATTTTTACTTATCTTCTGTCACATATTCTTTTGTTCAATGCGTTTCCTGTTTGTTTCTTTTCCCCATTTTTCTGATTAGGTATTTAAATATTTTAATCAATTTTTGTGGGTGCTGTACAAATTAAAAGTCTTAATCCTTTGTCATAAGTTATAAATTACTTCCTTAAATGATCTTTTGACTAATTTTGTGTTTCTTAATAGTGTCCACTTAAAGAAAAACACACAACGTAGGATTTGTGAGGTTGTTTTTTTCAGGGTCTTATTGAGGACTGCAGTCTGGGAGACAGCTCTGAGGAACTGCTCTGAAGAGATGGGGGAGGAGCCAGTTTATATATGATTTTGTTTTTTATCTAGGACATACATGCAGTCAAGCATACATCTTGGTGAAAGATTATTGCTAATACCAAAGAACAGATATCTTAAGTTAATGATTTTGGTGTTTTTCTGTTTGGGAAGATGCACAAATCTGGAGTCATTGACATTCTTCCTGAGATACGCATCTAACTGTCTAGGGGCCTGTTTATCCAAAGCACAGAGGGCCTCATTCTGCTTTTCACCCTAAATTCCTCTCAGGATTGAGCTTTCAGTGGGTGGCTGCAGTGGGTTGCAACTTAACCCTCATGAAACTGGGTGGTGATCTCCACTCTTTTGTTCTTCTTTGTTCACATTAGCCACTCGCATTAGTTTCATTGCCAAATTGTGTGCTGGCCTCCCTCTCTCTACACGTCTTTCTCCCCCGTATGGACATTCTCACCACTTTCCCTTCCTATGGATCTTTTCTCTTCATTTTCTTTTATCTTTTCTTTCCTTCATCTGATTCCTTTATTCCTAATTTCTGTTCTAAACGTGGAATTAGTCCATTCTGCTTTGCAGTGATTCTCACTGGCCTGGAGGAGAGTCCACATCTCAGTCAATGGGAGAGGTGCCTCTTTAAGCTTCTGGTTCTCCAGACTTGAGAATCACAGCCACAGTTACTGTGAGGGTGTGTGTGGAGTCCCTCAGCTGAGCAAAGGCAGAAAAAGTTGAGAACCACTGGCTGGAAGGTTTTAAAAGGCATGGAAATGCCACTGAGGTTTCTTTTTGGCTCTATGATGAAGCCCTCATAGAGACCCTGCGACCTCAGAGCCCATCTCCAGGGAACTCCTTCTATTTTTGTGTGCTTGGCAGATCTGCAAATTACTTTCTAAATTGATTGTTGAATGTGCTGAAGGCACATACTTGACTAGGTCAAGAGGACCAGCATCTTTTTAAGAGTCTGATCAATATAAAAAGCTGCTATCTTTATATAATGCCATCGGGTCAAGTCTAAATTACATTTGCACGAGAGCTTTCAAAGCTAATGCAGGGGCCTCTAGGGAGGGGTCACCACTCTGCTTTGTAGATTTATAGTCCCATATCTACTGACCCAGGGAAGGAGGAAAGGGTACGCACCTCTTGTATTCTGGGGAGCATTCTAGACTACTCATCACTGATCAGCTGCATCTTCAGGCTGGGAGACTTCTGGCTTCATTCTTTTCATCCCAAAGATAATTTATTTATCAATTTTTAAACTCACAAAGCATGAAGTATTTTTTTGCATTCTGAGTTACTTGGCAATATGTATTAAACAAAAACCTGTAGATTATCATTTTGAATGGATTTGATTTATATTAATTCATTGAAATACAGTTCAATGTTTCTAAAAAGAATTTGCAATGTTTATGTAATAACATTATTAATATAGACATTGTCATCAAAAAAGTACACATGAAAGGAAAAATAAGCAAAAATGTTAAGGGACCATCACAATCACTGTGACTGAGCTTTAAAATTAGAGCTCAGCTTCTTCCCCCAAAATTAAGGTAAAAAGATAATGGAGTAACATAATTCTCACTTTGTAAGAGGAAACATGCTAAGCATTCACAGAAGGGAAGTATTTTCCCCCCTTGGACTAAATTTAAAAGGAAAAGTATAATTGGAACCTATACTTTGGACTTACATGGTTACCTAGTGGTAACCTTTCCAATATAATCTCATCACAGACAAGGAAGCGTTTTTCTCATGATTCTTCCTCACAATAAATCTTCAGTATAAGCCAAAGGTGTATATATAAGATTTAAGTATAACTCAGTGAAAGTGTTTTCAGGGTGGTTTCAGTGAAAGATGCTTCAGAGTAGTTCAGGGGTCTAGCTTTCTGGCATTTTAAAACATAATCCAAGGCTCTACATACTTTTCATAAACTATTCAGAGGCCAATATGTATTTCTTGAATATTAGTTGTCTCATCTGGGCTTTATGAAAGCCATGTAGGTGTTTGGATAGAAATAGAAAAAGGTGAAATTTTGCCTCTAAGATACTGGCTTCAGGTAAAGAGCCACTTATCTTTCACAAGGCAACAAGATGTTTTTAATACTTTACGTGATTCACATTCTTTTGTTAAAATATTTATTAATTCAAAGAAACTATTCATTCAACTGTAGGTACCTACTGATTCTTGAAAACAAAATGTGTATGTGTGTGTATGTATGTTTATCTTCCTATTTAATCATTTAATACTTGCCTGATTAACTGAGCATCCTTTTTTCTGGTCTTTTGCTTCCAACTCAGTTATTCCTTTAGTTTAGTGACATGCTAGGCGTCCGTGATCTGAGTTAACTTTGATTTTTTTTTTAAGACTTCATTTTTTTTAGCAATTTTATATTCATAGCAAAATTGAGGGGAAGGTACAGAGATTGCCCTTGTACCCCTGACCCCACACATGCAAATTCTCTCCCATCATCAGATCCCCCACCAGAGTGGCACGTTTGTTACAGTCGATGAAACTGCATTGACACATCATCATCTCCCAAACCATAGTCTATACTAGGGTTCACTCTTAGTGTTGTACTTTCTGTGGGCTTGGACAAAGCCTCTTGATGTGTGATCGTTGACCCATCATCATGATAGGTGGCATGGAAACTGAAAGGTACTTTTTTTTTTTTAATGATTGTTTTTAAGAAATATACCACGTGGAACTTTAAAAAAAAATAAAGACCAAACCTGTCTTATTATGGATAGTAAAGTGAAATGATCAGACCTGGTCTATTTTTGTTAGTTCTTTTCACTAGGAAATCTATACAGAACAACAGATGAAAGAAGAAACCTGACAAAAGAGCACATTTACTGACACTTAAAAAAAGGCTTCTTTACTTAAACAAACTATTGAATTATTACCTAAGAATATTGAATTTCAGGGTTAAAAAGGATCTCCAAATCCTATTTAATCTACAAAAGGACTCACATGTCCCAGATGGGGAACCATGCCTCTCACCATCAAAGAGATCCATGGTTATAGGTCACTAACAAGATCCCTTAGACTTACTTCCTACTTTTTTCCTTGGTCAACAGAAATTATATCATTTTTTTTTTTTGTTTTAGCCTCTGCTATAGACTGAATTGTCCCCCCCTCCCCATTCACAGGTTTAAGCCCTAAACCCTCAATGTGACTGTACTGAGAGATAGGGCCATTAGGAGGTAATCCTTAATGTATTCCTTCTCATTTGAATTCCACGAGAGAATGGTGAACTGTCAGCTTGAGTGTGGATGGGTGGGTTCGGGGATGGGGAGTAAATGTGTGAATATGACACACCTCTCTCTCCCGGACCTTCAGCTAATTGTGGAGCTAGTAAAAAAACTTTATCAGAGAGAAGGGTAATAACTAACATTTGTACTCTATTTTAGAACAGATTTTGGTGTGTTGTGCCCACATTGAAAAATAATGCATATATGTGTGTGTTTAAAAATAAATTTATCTATATGGGTATTTGTATCTTTATTATAGAAAAAAGACCCCAAATGGGCTGTACATTAAAAGGTTGAAAGTGATGAGAATTTCACTTATTTTTTTTTTTTATTATTTTCAATATTTTCTACATCTTCCTCAGGGGGGCATGTGTTGTGTATATAACCATTAGACTGTAACCCGTTAAACTTTCGAAGCCTCCGCAGCATTTTTATACGTGCTTGATCATTGGATCCTCACAGTCACCCTGTGGGGTGGGTCAGTCCTGAACATCAATATTGTGGATGAGAGAAGCGGAGGAGAAAGACAGACATGCAACTCAGGCACCCAGGAGGTGAAGTGCATGGAGATGCCATGATACTTAGCACCATGCATGGGTAGCAGACAGCCACGCCGGGGGAAAAGGAAGGAGAATCAGCAGTGCTTGAATGACAGGGGCAGTAAAGATCCCTGAACATCATGAGATGTAGGGCACAGCATGGCTTTTTACTTCTGTCCTACTCCCTATCCTGAGGCCTGGTTCAGTTCTTATCAGACTCAAAGGCAGGGGGCACAGTGGCTACGCTGGGTTTGAGACTAGACAGTCTGAGTCTGGTTTCCACCTCTGGCAGTGCTGAGCTCTGACTTAATAACAGACCCAGGGTCTCAATTTACCTATCTGTGAGATGAGGCAAAAACTAGTTATTGTAAGGACTAAATGAGTTCACACGTTCTAAGATCCTTTAAAAGTACATGGGACAGTCTAATGAGAAACAGCTTTTTAATTGGTTAAATAAGTAACAGATCAGGGAGAAAAACCCTGGAAAAAAAGTGTATGGACATAGGGAGGACTCAACAAGTATTAGCGAATATCCTCCTCATCCTCATGCTCATTGGCACAGGGCTGATGAGGATGATGGAGGAGTGGAAGTTTATCTGTGTGGCTTTCAGAGAGACAACTACATTGTCCTACTGCACATGGCAGCAGCGTTTGGTCTTATAGGGCCTGGTACAAGATAAGGAGGTTGGGTTGGTACAAATATATCTGACATTAATCTTTCAATGACAGTATTATCACTTTGAGATATATACACAAGGCTTGGATTAAGGATAGATTATGTTTCCTAACAGTAAGATGCATACAGATGTCTATCAAATGTATACAGATGTACACCACCAAGTAGATCAGGGATGCAAAAGAATTATAAAGTTAGTACAAAAATATGAGAACGTTTGTGCTGATATTATGGGATAGTTCAGCTGTCTGTTCAAATCCATACCAACCCTTCCCTGCTTATTACAAATGTTTGGAATCTGCATATATACTTAGATGTTCTCTCTGATTTTACAATGTGGAAAGGCAAGTGATTGCTGTTAAAAGAAGAATGATTGTTTTGTCTTCCAAAGACCTTGAACATGAGTCAAGGGGTGGAGTGTACTGTGAGGGTTCATTCCCTCAGGCCTGGAATTAGTCAGAGCTGTCCTACTGAGATATATCTGTCTGCTACTGACCCCTGGTCAAGGCGTGAAGCAATTGATTAATAATGTTGTGAACATTGCATTGGAGGAGGTTAATTTGTACCAACTGCCAGCATTGTTTATTGATAACAGTGAGATTGATAAGTTGCATCTGGTCTTGGTGAGACACCTGCAAGGCTCTGCTGTTGAGGTTGGCTACATAGCAGGGATATGTCTACATGAGAAGCAAAATACACAACACCAGATAGGACTCCATCCCAGAAGCAGCCTGAAATACTGCTGGCTGAGTTGAGAAGATTACACAGAGAGAATGGATGATGGAATCCTAATTGCTTTGCTACCCAATTCCTAATTGTATTAAGTCCTTCAGTTCTCACACAGGTAGATTCTTGAAATTGCCAATACTGGGGGGCAAGAACCCATCCTAAATGTCTCTTATCCTCCTTCTTTTCCAAAACATGTAAAATGTGTTTCTTTGTCATATTTTTCAGACCCCCTGGCTGTGGAATACGAGGCACTGCTGGTACAACTACCCTTATCAGGTAAGGACACGTTACTGCCTGGGTTTTACCAGGTCAAGTATCTTTCTTAAGTCAGTTTCATGGTTTCAGGCAGGTCCCAGCAGGTTGGGCAGTCATCTTGCGTTTTGGCCCCCGCCCAGCTGCTGGATGGTGGACAGAGCCTAGTGAGGGGAGTGGCTTGTGTTAGTGAAGTTCAGAATCAAAGCTCACTCGCTTAAGCAGATAGATGGAGTCAGTGTGGAAGATTCATTTGCTGGAGAGTCAGTTACAGTCATTTCAACAGGTGGGTGATTCCTGTTTCTAACAGCCGATCTGCTTCTAATTACTGAGGAAAGCCTGAAGCCCTGATGATAGCTCCTGCCTGTCTGGACAGCTAGTGGGCAAAGCATGAGAGAGGTGCTGGAGTAGGCATGCTGAATTTGGTTCGCTTTGTGGCTTTGGAATAGCCTCTCAGTATGTAAATCAAGCACAGTTTCCCTGAGCACAGAAAAATGGGCTTATACTATTACACATAGACAAAAATAGCATTGCTGAAAATGAGATTAAAATCATATCCCAGAAAGAGAGCATTTTTCAGATCCTTGCCCACTGACATACCTTCGCCTCTGTCATGAAGTCAGTAATATGAGCCTGGGTGTGGACCCTAGTTCAGTTACTGTTTCAATACCGAAGTGGGGAATTCTCTAGAAATTTCTTGCTGAAAAATTTCTAGAATTTCTAGTTCAATTGGGATACATTATTTAAGAGAAATAAATGCAACCTGATGTCTTGTTGATAAAGAGACAGACATGATAAGCAGCTTGGATTTTGACTTTGAGATTCTTTGGGTTGTCTTTTTAGAGGCACACGGTTAATGGGGAGCAGGCGTGCTGTGTAACTTGTCTGTTGCACACAATGTTGTAACAGCGGATGGGGACCCGCGTTGGATACTCCTCCAGCAAGTTTAAGGCTAGGGACATGTTGAAATGGGATTCCAATTTGCATTTTCATCTCTTTCATGTAGTTTATCCCAATCAGAAAAGAATGTAAATCAGCAATATGAGAGGGTGAGAGAGAGCTGAACATTCCAGGGCTATCTGATAGACTAAGGCCACTTGGAAGCCAGTCACTTACTGTGCACAATTGTAATTCTCAGGCCCAACTGCTGTTTTACTGTCTGCAGTACTTGGAATATTGTCATTTACAGCTTGCTTTGTATCATGTAATGGTATACAGTTGGGAAAAAATCCATCTATATCTGGAATTCTATTTGTAAAAGTTCATCAAAGGCTTCTAGAAACCTTTAACTTGTCAGTGTGGCAGCTGCTCTAATGCACTACATTTACAAGGCGAATTCTGTTACATGAACAATATAGAGACAAATGCCACATGAAACGTAATCCCCTCTCTTCTTCATAATTGTAATGTGATCTGAAATAATGTTCGCCTTTATGGCTGGAGCAGAGAAATGGCTTATTTCTGAGAACTAGGGCAGGGCCCCAAATGTGCCTGTAGACTGTCTTGCAGATAGAACTACAGATTCAACATGAAAGTTGGAGGGTCTTGTAGATACAGTTATATTTAAAAACAGGGACCATCACTAGTATAGAAGGAAAGAATCCCTATGTTGGGATTCAGATCAAGGTTGTCTTCTAATAAGATACCATCACTTATCAGTGAATAATTCAGCATATCGCTCCCAAAATCTAGGACCAGTTCATGATCTCTGTGGGAACAGTGATCATCTTTGGTAAACTCCATATTCTAATTTTTAAAAATTAACTGCTTTATTTGTGTGGGGGTGGGGGATGGGGAGAAGGAAACTAAACAGCATATAATTATTATGCAGGTAATTATAGCAGCCTGTGGGTAACTGCGTCTACATAAATATACAGGTTGCTGTTCAGAGTCAGTCTCAAGCCTTCAAGAGCATGTTTAAAGATGGGCATATTTATTACACATGTTTAGTATGTCTTTAGCATACATCTTAAATGAACAGATTTTTTAGATGAAAGGGTAGCGGTCTACTTCGATTTTAGTAAAGGCACATTGCTCCTTGTGTAGGAATGTATTATTTATTACATGTATCATGATTTTTATACACGTGTATATTTTAAGTTAGAAATAATGTAAAGTTGCCTTCTATTGGACTTTGGCTTGTCGTAAGGAGCACAAGTTGGGAATAAGAAGCCTCGTGTGGCAATCCCAGGGCCTCTCTAGCTGTAGACCTGGGATCAGCCTCTCAGCCTGAATTAATTGACAGCAGTTTTCTGTCACTTATACAATCTAGAAAATGATAGTACTAATTTTACAGGATTTTATGAGAGTCAATGAGGTTCACATGTGGGTGAGTTTTGTCAACTACAGAGCACTCCACGATTATAGTAGTTGTTACAATACGACAATTTTACGATTCCTGTGGTTTCTAGATGTGCTCTCACTTGTCGCCATCACCCACTGTAGGATTTTCCCAGGTGGTGATGCAGGTAGGAAGTGAATCACATTAAAATCGAAATTTAACTTTGGCTCCAAGGGTCCTGAAGCCAGTGCCCTATTTTCTGGACACGTCTGACCTGAACATCCATCCCTCATTGCTAAAGCCTTCAAATTTTAAAAGGACGATTCAGAGGAAAGTATATTCTCTCCAGGGTGATGCTAAACTTAATAAACACATTGATGCTCATTGTCACTCAGAGCTTTTGTTCGCTGGTAGAAGAGGGTCCTGTCCTTGTTTATTTTATTGACAAAGATTAACGAGGGGGACAACTGTTTACCTTGATGTCCATGCTTAGAGTTGGTAGTTAAGCGAGTGCCAGTTTCTTGTGAGTCATTTGTTGTGCTGCTGTTGGTTTACAGAGCATTTCGGTTTGAACTGCAGTTGCCTTATATTCTATCACCTTGTGTGTGGTGGTGTTGGTGTGTTTGTGTCACGAGTTTCAAAGGTCTTTCATTCATTCTGGTGAAACAAGTTATTTCGTTACAGCTCAAAAAACAACTCATCAAAAATTATTTTTTAAAGCTCTGTTTTGTTCTTACGGATTTATGTGCAAAATAAATATTTCTGACTTTAGTTGCCTCTCTGAGCTTCTCCCCACTCCTGGACCTCTGAGGCAGGTAGACCAGGTGTTACCTCCATTTTACAAGAAGTAAACTAAGGCCCAAGTTTTATCCCCACTAAGCTGTGGAGCTGGGACATGATCTCAGATTTCCTGGCGAAGTGCCTAGCCTGGTGTCTCTTGGCAGCTTCCTTGTTCCTCTGCTGTTTTAATAAATTTTTATTTTTATTTTTTGATATTTCTAATATACTGAATGTTTCTTAATAAGAAGGAAGCTCTGATTAATGCAGAACTTGAAACTATGCCTCAGGGACCCATGTAGGTCTCCAGTTTCTGTTACCTACCTCCCTTGTCCCTGTTCTGTGCAATCTCACAGGAGTTGTCCAGAGTGATTCTTTGTGTGTATGTGTTAGAATTTTGTTTCCAGTTACCTGAAGGAATCTTGTAGGTACTCATGCCAAAGAACCATAAATGCTGTTGCTAAAATGAATAGTGAATTGGGTACCACTATCACATGTTCATACTGATTGACACTTTTTTGATTGGAGACGCAACAAAACTAATGTCACCAAGCTGTGGATTAGAGGCATCCTTCAAAGCTCCTTTATCCACAGAGAATGGGGCCGGAATCTGGAGGCGTAAGACCATGTCAGTTTTCAGTACTGGGCTTAACATGTTTGGCACACAGATTTGGTTTCCTATTAATGATTTAATCTTTCCTTTTTTTCTCTTTGATCCTCAGCCACTCACACCTGACCTTCACTACTATTATATCCTGGAGCTGTCATTTTATTGGTCTTTAATGTTTTCCCAGTTCACTGATATCAAAAGAAAGGTAAGAGCGGGTGTGTTTTAAAGTGCTTGCAGACACACGTCTTTAGTGGCCCTTGGCGGGTGGGTGTGGTCTCCGGGGTGCTCACTTCTGTTCTGCCATCAGTACTACATTGGTACTACTTTCTGTATTATTTACTGAAGGTCAATTGGTTTGTGCTGTTTTATATTTGATTCCCATTGTCTCTTCACTCTTCCCTCCAAACCTAGTGTTCTTTCCTCCATGAAAAAGTACAGCAGTGAATCTTAACAGCATTAATTTCCTCTCAGTCTGATTCACAGTTCCCTCTGTTCTCCCGATTCAATAAAGAAGAAAAATTGTGTCTGTAGCTCCTGGGAGAGAGTAAAATCTCAGTGTTCCAGTCCTACAGAGTGAAAGTTTCCCCAATTAAAGAGTTGCCTAATGTCAGAATATGTCAGGAAAATACAACATTCCTAAATGAACTGTGACCTGGTTTTCATCTCTCCCCTCCACTGGAAGAGCTTTTGTTGAGGGCGCTCTTGACCTCTCAAGTGTTGAACCCACTCATTCCAGTTCTCATCCTACCAGCTTCTGGGCAGGATTGGCACTTTGGGCTCTTGCTGTGTATTTTGTTTCCCATGAAGCTGTTTCTCCACATTCCCATATTTGGGTCATGCCTTCAAAGTCACCTTCCCAGGCCTCCATCCCAGTGCCCCATGCCCAGCATGTCTGTGTGCTCCGGGGTCTGGTCCTGGATTCCAGGACGTCATCTCCCTGGATGATTAAATTTATACCCTCCGGCACTGTTAACCGTAATTTGTATATCAATAACTCCTGTTTCTCTCCTGCCCCAAATCCTCTCTGGGTCCATACCTCCACACGTCTAGTCATAAATAATAGTATTATGTTCTTTTTTGTTATTTTATCATTTAAGCCTCACAACAACTCCAAGGTCCAGTCTGGTCATTTATTACTTATCCTCCTTTTGTGAACGAGGAGACTGAACCTTACATTCAGAGTGTTCCCAACCAAAGACATCACCTCCTCCTGGTCTAGTTCTTCCTCCAACAATCTTTGTAACCAGCAGTCCCATAAGCTAGAAGTTTCCTTTCTGCTCCTCTTTGCTACCCCTTGTACCTACTCCCTTAACATCGCAGACACATTTCATTTAAGTCCTCTCTACTTTCGCTTGATCTATTACAGTGGCTCTTACAAGGCCCTCCTACCTAAGTAGTCATTCTTGTCTACCTGCCATCTTAGAGTTATGTTTTTCAAACTTTCAAGACAAAGCCAAACTACTTGGAGTGATAAAATCAGGGTTGTCAACATGATTCAAACCCACCTCTCCAGTCTTACTCCCCACCTTTCTCTCCCCCTTCTGACACACCCGTATGTCATAGTTACACATATCTTCTCACCATTGCTCAAACACATTTTTCCTCATGCCTCTTTGTTTTGTTTTTTAAAGACTTTGTCTGTGCCTAGAATGTACCCTATTCCCCCCTCCTCCTAGACCAGACCAAGGCCAAAGTCATCTCTTCTTTGAAGCCTTATTTAATTTCCCCATGAATTTTGACCACTTCTTCCTCTGTGTTTAGTTCACAAGTGCCCAGTACTTACCATATTTTAACGGTGGCGACCTGCCTCTCTCCCTTCACCAGACCTGGAGGGCAGAGAGCAAGATATGTTCATCTTGATACCTCTCGTGACTGTCAGTGCATGGGCTTATGGTGGGGATCAGTCAGTTTAGGGTGAATGAATCGAGGGACTCATCAGAATGTCTTCTGACTCACTAATGGGTGTCTTCCAAACAATGCTGTGCATTATGATGGAGCTCTTACTATAATATAGTATTTCTTGGTTAGATCAGTAATCTGCTAAATTGTAAAATATCCAAGTGGCAGCTGAAAAGTATTGAGGAGTCTGTGGTCCTAGCAACCGCCTCGCCTCCCCCCTGGTACGCTCCTGCCACTCTCCTGCGGCAGTGGCTTACTTGGCTGGCAGAAGGCTGTCTTCTCTGGCCCGTGTGGCTGCAAGACCTTAATTGGTATATGTCATCTGATTCTCAAAAGAAGTGGATGGTCCCTTTATGGGCTAGGCTTAGGAATGGCAGATAACTCGTTGACACCTGTAACTTGTAGTTCCCTTACTCATTGCACCAAACAGTCTGGGTCGGTTTCTGGAAACGCTGAAAGACCCTTTAGTGACACTATACCAGTTAGATCTCTGTCTATATGCGAAGAGCCTTCTTCACTCCTGCAGTCAGGACTTGCACACGGATTATCTCCTATGTGCCAGGCACTGTGCAAGGCTCATTGTGCATTTTACTTATTTATTTTTTTAGATCTTTCATTGTGGTAAAAATACAAAACATAAACTTTACCATCTTAACCAATTTTAAGTGTACAGTTCAGTCACATTTACCCTGTTGTGTAACCAGTTTCTAGAACTCCTTTTATCTTGCAAAACTGAAACTCTGTACCCATTAATCAACAGCTCTCCATTCCCTCCTCCCCCAGCCCCCACCCCGGGCAACCACCATTCCGCTTTTTTGTCTGTAGGCATTTGAGGAGTCTGCGTACCTCATGTAAGTGGAATCACACTGTATTTGTCCTTTTGTGACTGGCATATTTCACTTAGCATAATGTCCTCAGGCTCATCCATGTTGCAGTGTGTGTCAGAATTTCCTCCCTTCTTAAAGCTGAATAATGTGCATTTTATTTTCTTTTGAGGAGTGTTTTTTCCAGGTAGTCACAGAAAACACTTACATAAGACAGAGGGAGCTTTGACTATTCTTCCAATTCTGTCATTGGGAGAATTGGCGTACAGTGAATTTGTGTAAAATTTTCAAGGTTATGCAGCATGGGGATGAAATAGAGCCCAAGTTTACCAAGCAAAGTCCCGTGATTCCCTCGTAGATGAGACATTAGACATGACATTGTCTTGCCTGACCAAGCTTCTGACGTTAGTGGTAGTAAGCTTTACGCAGCTTTTTACCATTTTACTGGTTGCTCTTTTGCTTAGTAAGAATTAGGGATGCCATCTAGAGTCAAAGAGATTTATAAATGCAAAACTGACTGTACTTGGGCCCCAGGAGCCTAGTCCTTGGGAGATGTCGCTGCACCAAAAGTCACCAAGCCCCTCCCTTTGCTTGAGCTTCCTCTGCGTGCATTTACCATGTCTTTTCACTGAGCCAGGAGGACGCAGAGCACCTTCCTTTATTGTTTTAAGCCAAATGACCATTTTCTTAATAGTTACCATGAGTGGATTATTTTCAAGGGTCGAAGTATACCATTTTGTATGGTTTTAACATATCTTGCATCAGTGTGGAAAAAAAGCCTACAGAAAGGGTAATTTTACAGTGGGGTTCATGGGCTTGACCTCAGGCCTGTACATGTTGTCAGTGTTTATAATTATCCATATTTTTTCCTTGTCAACACCAATAGCTTGTTTTAGACATCAGGCACCTCTCCCTTCATCCCTTGGTCAGAATACCTTTGCACGTTCCGGGCACGGCTGGCTTATTCTTATTTCTCGCACAAAATGGGAGTTTGGCTACTACCATACATACTTGTTGCTCTGCACAGAATTTAATAAGAAAGGCCTTCTCCTCTGGTGCCACCTCTCATTAGTGAGTTGTCACCTTTGCTTTTCTCCTTTGCATTTTGCTGTCACTGCGGGTCCCTGGTGGTTCCCTCCTCACTACTCCCCCATGCAGAGGACCTGCCCTTCCCGCCATCGGCGGGGATTTATGGTATATTCTACTGTTAAATACATCCCCGTCTTCTATACTGCAACTATTAACTAAACTCTCACCCTCTAAAAACAGCCTGCCTCCTAATTACAAAATAGAGGTGTTCGAAGACACCCACTGACAACATAGCATGGAAATCGACTTCTGGAGGCTGGCCGCCCGTAGGGTTGTTAAGTAGAAAGGTCATCAGAAGTTTTCTTTAGTTGCTCTATTAAATGACAATGAGCTTGAACAACCATTTTCAAAGAGCGAACAGAATTTGAAAACATTTGATCCAAATGCATGCCTCAAACTGTTAGAATGAATACCTTAAAATACGAGGTTTCAGAATCTTTTTTTTGTGACTTAATTGGTTCACTCACAAGTCTTTCTAAAAATGGCTTTTATATTCACAAACTCTTTCCCTCTGGAAATGTGCCTCTTTTTTTTTTTTTTTTTTTCCAAATTGTTCTGTTTCCAAATAGAATCTGGAGTTTAAAGATGACTGGAGAACTTTCATCCCTGTGGTGACAGAACACATAGTCTCTCTTGATCATTCCCAGGGTTGGTACTTATTTGGGCGGTGATGAGGTACGTACTGTTAATCCTCCCAGACAAGAGGGACTAGCCAAGATGTAGTCACTGGGTGTAATGGATTTGTAGTTCAAGTGTTCTGTTATGTGCTACCAACTTCTGTGTCTTTTTGAGGATTATTCCTTCCTTCCTTTTTTCTTCTTTCTTCCCTCCACTCCTCTCTTTCTCTCCCTTCCTCTCTTCCTTTCTTCCTTTGTAAAAAGAAATTGTTAAGTTATCTTTTTAAAAAGACAACAGGTAAATTCCTGGTGTTCAGTATTGTTTGAAACACCTTTTGTTTCCCAAGGCTTAATTTTTGTTGAGATTCTGTATTTCAGCACCTGTTCACAATTGTATTTCTCTTGTGCATCTAAATTTTGTATGGGAAACTAATAAATATGATGGTGCTGGAACTCAGGACAGCTTGCTTGTGTCTAAGCCCTGTGTCCCTTTTAGCTAAGCTGCTGTTTGGGGTTATTGGCCAATGAACCCTGCTTGTGTCCTGAGACCTTTGCAGGGACTCATCCATGGCCGAGTTCCAGGGCCCAGTTGGTGAAATCAGCTTGTTACTCTTTTTGGTCTTTAACCTGAGAGAAAACTACACCTTGTAAAAAGGTCCATAACAGAGAGAGAGAGGTGATGATCAAGATTAGCAAGAAACTTATTGACAGGTAGGCTTGTGTTTGCTCTCTGGTAACTTGTGTGGAAAATAACCAGAGTTCATGGCTGTGAGTCCTCCCATGCTCCAGATCTTTCCTGCTTCTGTTAGCTTTAGGGTAAAAAAAAATGCATTAATCTTTTAATAAGGAAGCAGTATGGCATAGAATTAAATAAAACAATGTCCGTGAAACCATCTAGTACAATGCTTGACAGCAGTTAGTATAGTATCTAGCACATAATGACCAAAATTTGGTTGACTCAAAACATAGTTCTAAGACCAAAACCAAATAAAACCTCCAAAACTTGTGGTCACACATTTTTGTATTCTGGGTCAATTGAAATGATCAAAAAAAATTAGGAAAAGAAACTAACTTAAGATTGCCAACATTTTACTTTTCCTGGTGAGGAAGTTTTCAGAGCACCTACCATCTATTACCATCAATTCATAAAAGAAAGGACATTTTAAAGGAGAAAGGATACCTTCTATGAACACCAAAATTTATCTTTATGAAAAAGTTTTTATTTTTCTCATTTTGTTCGAGACTGGAGAAAGGACACCTGGTAGTAAAGGACAATCTTTTAAATTAATTATTTTGAAAATGTTTTTATTTTTCTCATTTTGTTCCAGACTGGAGAAAATTATGAATAACATGGCTCAGAGGTTAAAGGCATGGGCTCTGGAGCCCATCTACCCACCCAGTGCCACCCCTAGTTTGGCAGGACCTTGAGCAAGTTACTTTACTGCTCTGTGCCTAGGTTTCCTGGTCCAAAGAATAGAGTTCATATAACTGACCTCATGGGAGTGTTGTGTAGGCTGTTGGAATGGTGCTTGGCACACAGAGAGGCTCCATATATGTTAGCTGTTACTCTCATCCTTCGTGTGATTCCCCAGACTTTGCCAGCTCTCTACCCTCAGGCACCTGAGGACTGTACCTCACAGTCATGCTTCCCTTGTGGTTGGATGGGGCCATGTGACTGGTGAGCTGTGAGCAGGACTGACTTGAGTCACTTTTGGACCAGAGTATCTAATGGCTGGTTAAGACCCTCCAGGGTCTCTTTTCCCCTCTAGAGATGGAGGCTGCTCCTTCAGTCTGAGTCCCCAGTGATGGTGATGAACACAGTGCCCCCCCCCCCCCCCCCCCGCCAGTTGGAACCATGCTGTGAGTAAGAAGTAGGCCTTTGTTGTAAACCACTGAGATTTTACAGGATTTCTTATTGCCATATCATCTAGCTTATCCTGACTGGTGCAACTATTATTAATCATCTGGCTAATTATCATTTCCTAGAATCATGTTTGGAAATAATTGGTCTAGATAACAGTTTCCAAAGTGTGGTCTGCAGACACCTGGAGATCCCTGAGACCCTTTCAGGAGATCTGCAACATCAAAACTGTCTCCATAATGATACTGAGGTGTCATTTGCCTTTCGCACTGCATTGAAATGTGCACTGATTGTGCAAAAGTAACGGTGTGCAAAATCGCCAGCAGTGGCACCAGACTGTCTGAGTAATCTTTGTATTCATCACTGGCATGTGTTTGCAGGAAGGAAAAAATGTCAGTTTTACTTGAGAATGCTCCTGATGAAGCAGTAAAAAATGTTAATTTTATTAAATTGCTGTTCTTGAGTGTACATTTTAAAAACTTTTTTGTGATGAAATGGGAAGGAGGCATAAAGAGCTTCTGCCGCATAACCTATACACCGTGTCTCAAGGAAAATCGCGTGCAGGTCATGCTTTGCATTGGGAGCTGAACTAGCTGCCTTTCCCCCTCAAAGAATCTCCTTTTTAGTTGAAAGAATGACAGACAAACTATGGTTATTCCAGCTTGTGTATTTGGTAGACAGATTCTTGAAAATGTACAGAGTGAGCTTGTCAAGGTGTTTCAAGTAAAACCATTGACATTATGTGTTATCAGTAATAATAATAAAATTCAAGCTTTGAAGAAAAAAATAGATTTTTAGAACACAAGTCCACCAGTGAGAGCTTGATAGCAGCTCAGTACTTAGACTTTTCTCATGAGATTGTTAGTGGTGGTAATAAAGGTAATTTTTTAAATGTTAGATATCATTAACTCACTGAGCCAATATTTTCCAAGTGACTGATGCATGATACTCCAAAACCGTGCCTGAATGAATGATCCTTTCAGAGGTCAAGAGAGACCAAAGGATTTTATGTAACAGAATATGGAAAGTTTACTGATATAATTTTAAAGCCCACCTTGCAACGAACTTTTGAAAATATCTCACTTGCCAAGTTTTGGTACAGTATCAAAGATTCCATAACTGTCTGAAAAGGCTATTAAGATGCTTCTTCCTTTTCCAACTGTGTGACACTAGTTTTTCTATACATACTTTAACCAAAATAGCAGGGCAGCAGATTAAATATAGATGCAGTAATGAGAATCCAACTCTCACGTCTTGAGCCAGACATCAAAAGAGATTTGCAACCTTGTAAAACGATGCCACTCTTCTATTTTCAAAAAAATTTTGAAAAATGTTATTTTTTGGTAAATATATTATGTTAATTAACACAGAATGAATTTATTTCAAATAAGTTAATAAATATTTTACATTTTTTTCAAATTTCTCAGTTTTAATGTACAATGTGGTAAGGACTGATAGATGTAACCCATATAAGCAAACACTTTGGTGTCCTCAATAATTTTTAAGAATTTAAAAGGGTCCTGAGACCAGAACATATGAGAACTGCTTGCCTAGATTATTTTTAAGTCTTTCTTAAGGAGTGCCTCAGATTGTATCAGCATCTCCTTTCTTTGCTTGAAAAGCTGAAATCACACCAGATTACACCGGGTCACCCTGAGAGGGATGGAGGAGCGTGTGGAATTCTCTCTGTGTAACCTGCTGCTGCTCATAGATACAGGCAGGCAGGGCACTTAACCTCTCTTTCACGGAGGTGCCAAGTTGTTCTTTTGTGTGTCTACTTTGTGATTGGAGTAGCAGTATCCTGCCCCCTAAGCTCATGTTTCTTCCAAGGTAGCTATTCCTGACTCTGAGACCTCTGTCCTGTTACTTTCTCACTACAGTGTCTTGGGAATTTAAGAAGGGAAGAAGAGGCAGCTCATTTGAGTAAGCTGCCACCTGTGCACAAAGCAGATCAGTCCAGTGCTATGTGCAGGCTGGTGGGAGAACAGTAGAACAGTATTGTCTGGAAAAGAAAAGAAACGTTTTATGGAATCTTACTCAAAGGCTGCCTAAGCTAGTAGCTTATTCCAGTAATCAAACTCCCCTTGCTGGGGAGAGGCTCATGGGCATCTTTAGATCTCACAGCTGGATGACCAGTCAGTCACTGGGCAGCCCTGGGCAGTGCAGTCGCACATACTGCTGTCCAGGGTACCAGAGGATAACCACAGGAACCTCTTCTTCATCGTGGTGCAAAGGGCTGCAGCATCACTGCATTACAGAGAGACCTACGCCCAGGACCCAACACAGAACTGCTGGTCTAGGGCTCTGGGTCCTGAAGTCTAGGGCCTCAGGAATTCCACCCTTTCAGGAGGTGCCACTGACACTTGGAAGGTTTCACTTGCATTTGGGAGATTCAGTCATTCTGCTTCCTCTGAGGAATTTCCCACAAGTCATCCTGAGCATCTTGGGAAAGCATCCACATAGGCTTATTGAAAGCTCTGTCTCCCTGAGTCAGTGAATTTCTTCCATTTCTCTCCCCACAAATGTAAACAGACCCATCTCATATCCTCCCTTTATCCTCCTAAGAAGAGGAATCTCTTCCACTCGTGGCCAGTCCTCACTTTTGCTCTTTTTTTAATTGAAGTATAGTCGGTTTACAATATTGTATTAATTTCTGGTGTACAGCACATTGATTCAGTTATACCCACACACACATACATACACACATATATATATTCCTTTTCATTATAGGCTATTAAAAGGTATTAAATATAGTTCCCTGGGCTATACAGTAGGACCTTGTTGTTTATCTATTTTATATATAGTAGTTAGTATCTGCAAATCCTGAACTCCCAGTTTATCACCCCACTGACCCCTCTTCCCCCCCGGGAACCGTAAGTTTGTTTTCTATGTCTGTGAGTCTGTTTTCATTTTGTAAATAAGTTCATTTGTGTCATTTTTTTAGATCCCACATATAAATGATACCATATGGTATTTTTCTTTCTCTTTCTGGCTTACTTCACTTAGTATGACAATCTCCAGGTCCATCCATGAAAAGTCCACAAGCAATAAATGTTGGAGAGGGTGTGAAGAAAAGGGACCCCTCCTATACTGTTGGTAGGAATGTAGTTTGGTGCAGCCATAATGGAGAACAATATGGCGATTCCTTAAAAAACTGAAAATAGGCTTAACCATATGATCCAGCAATCCCACTCCTGGGCATTTATCTGGAGGGAACTCTGATTTGAAAAGATACACTCACCCAATGTTCACAGCAGCAGTACTTACAATAGCCAAGACACGGAAACAACCTAAATGTCTATCAGCAGATGACTGGATAAAGAAGTTGTAGTGTATTTATATAATGGAATACTACTCAGCCATAAAAAATAATAAAATCGTGCCATTTGCAACATGGATGGTCCTCACCTTTTGATTTTATTATTTGTTTTTTCGGGGGAGGGAGGTAATTAGGTTTTTACTTACTTTATTTTTAGTGGAGGTTCTGGGGATTGAACCCAGGACCTTGTGCATGCTAGGCACACACTCTACCACTGAGCTGTACCCTCCCCCAGTCCTCACTTTTTCTCTTGATTCCTCTTCTCTTCAGATCTTCTAGAAGGGACCTTGTTCTATTCGTTAGTCACTCATTTATATGTATTTTCTTTCTGCTGCCCCCTCATAGTGGTCTTTCCTCAGACATTGGTTTCTGGGAAGCAGCTGGCTGTGATAGGAGCCTGAGCTCTGGAGTCACACACAACTGGATTCAGCTCTGCCGCTAGCCTGTCCTTACTGTGTAACTGGAAAAATTATGTAGCTTCTCCGTACATCGTTTCTTTATAAAACGGTGTTCAAATAGTACTTGCTTTATGGAGTCATTGTTGAGAATAAATCACAGTGTCCAATGGAACCTTTGGAGCCTAAGAATTAGTAGGCAAATCTCAGGGTGGATAGAAGTTCACCAGTTAGTCAGATTGGTGTGGGGCTTAGAGAAAAGAAGAGACAACACAAGCATTTCAGTGGGGAAAGGTGGGGGTTACTGAAGGGCCAGAGGTCTGCGTGGGGACAAGAAAGCTGATTGAGTGAATTCTGCAGTAGAGTTCTGTCTGTGAATGGAGGTGGGGAGCTCAGACAGCTGAAGGAAGAAGAAAGAGAAAAGATAAGGCTGGTGATGATAAGAGTTTCCCTACACCGCTCCTGGCTCCTGACAGCTTACAGCGTCATCCTAACCTGGCTGACCTGAAAGAGACTCTTCCTGTCTTCCATCTAAAGCACAAAATTGAGTCCCTGATTGCCCATTGTCATTTGGGGCAATCGAGGACTTGACAGTAAATAAGAGGATGAAGGCTTTTGAGTCCTGGGATATTTCTGATTTTAGTTGAGCACAATCTGCCCCCTACTGATCATTCGGGATGTCTTCAACCTGAATGAGTTTACTTGATACCAAGTGTTTGTTGTCTTTGCCTTTGTCCTTAGGGATATTGTGCCCTCTGCCCGCCACCACCACCACCCCTATTCCCCGCAAAAAGAAATGGAGAACAAAGTCTGTTAACTTGTATATCACTTAAGACTATTATGTTCAGTATATTTTAAATGTCTCAGAAGTGACCATTCTAGCACTAAAAGCTGTACAAATTAATGTGGCTGGGCCAAGAGTAATTTAACAGAGCCCGGAAGATGTGCATTAAAGCCTCCAACTCCCAGTGCTTGTAATTTGGCAAGACTTGTAGTAATGGAGAACTTCTGAATACCCAAAGTTCAATGAGAAAAAAGACATGTGTGTATAATTAAGGAAAATATGTATGTCATTTGAAAGCAGAGTGCATTTGGAGAGTGCACATCAATGGGAAGAGGAAAGGAAAGCGTGGAGGTGGACTCCAGGGAGTTGCAAATTAAGTTTCGTGCTCTGGCCAGGCACAGTGGAAGGGAACTGGTGGCACCATCTTAGTGTTTTCTATTGTACAAATAAAATTTTACTGCATTTTTTCTACAGTGATAAAAATCAATTAAAGATTAAATATTAACTAAATCATTCATAATAGACAAGATTATGAGTTCTTGATCTTAAAATGATGCCATAAATGTTACACAGGACAAAGACTGGGTAAACACTGCTTGTACAACCATTCTTTATTTCATTTATATGTTCCCAGCAGCTCTGACAGGAATGGCACACTTAGCAGTTGAGAGAGTAATATTGCATCCAGACGACAGCTCTTGTTTTACAAAAGCTCAAGTCTTTTTGTGGAGAAACTCCTCAACTTTCAGATTATCTTAAAGTTGTCGTTACAGTTTATCATGAGAATTTTGATGGCGATACCTGCCAAAACTCTTTTTAAAATAATTGTTCTGAATTTTGAGAGTAAAACTTAATGGCTTACTTCAGAATAGCTGTGAAAATGGAATCTCTCTTTTTTTTTTTTTTTTTATAATTGAAGTATAGTCAGTTTACAACATTGTGTCAGTTTCTGGTGTACAGCATAATGCTTCAGTCATACATGAACATACATATATTCATTTTCATATTCTTTTTCACCATAAGTTACTACAAGATATTGAATATACTTACCTGTGCTATACAGTATGAGCTTGTTGTTTATCTATTTTATATATTAAGTAGTTAGTATCTGCAAATCCGAACTGAAAATGGAATCTCTTCCATATTCTTTATCTAAAGAAAATGTGATGAAGCCTGGCTGTGAGACTGCAACTGCCCCATCTGGAATTACGTGCCTGACTTTCCCATATTATGCCCTTTGATGTGGTCATCACACTTCTCTATAAAGGGCTCCCTAGTAAATATTTTAAACTGAGGGGTGTCTGTATTGTCTCTGTTGTGACTCCTTAACTCTACCACAATACACAAACACTACTATAAACAATAATTAAACAAACGGAGGTGGCCATGTTCTAGTAAAACCTTTTTACAAAAACAAATGGAGGGCCAGAGTGGGCCTGGTGGCTGTAGTGTGCCTTTCTCTGCTCTAAAGTTGAGTCACCTGGACCCATATTTGGTGAAGAGTGAGGATGTCAGCTTTTCAAATGGCTAGTAAAGATACTTAAATCACATCAGTATGTGTTTTTAAAACATTTTGGTAGTAACAATAGTAATGTTAAAGTCTTTAACCAATAAACCTCTTGTCACGTACTACTTTTAGAATGATATTTGTATGAGACAGTTATCTCCTTCAAGGACCAAAGTCTGTATATATTTAGTCCCAAATGGGAAAAATCTAGTCTGTTGAAAAAGAGTGTGGACATACATTTGACTCTAGTTTTAGTGTGAGTCAGTCAGGCACTGACTTTAAAGATAGGATGATTAAGTCATTCCTGCCAGGACTCCTCCATTTTGTAATTAAACAAACGTTTCCCAAATAAATCAGTTTCTCATCCCTTTTCAAATTTTCCCATAAATATTCACCCTAGAGAGCATAGGCTATATATGAGGATGAAAGTGAATTCCATTTACAGCTTTCAGAGACCCTTATTACTAGAAATACCTTTCTCTAAAAGGCACATTTAACCGGTTCTCTCTAGAATGAGCCAAAATTTAAGGCCAGTTAAAAAAAAAAATAACCAAATAAGTTGTGGGAGATTGCAGATACCCAAAGGTGTTGACATTTACATTTACATATGTGATGTGAACTTCTTATGGCACACACTGGTAAGAGAGAGGTCTATTTTTCCTCAAGTTGCCTAATGTGCAGCAAATCAAAATCAGCTGATTTCTATGAATCGCTCTGAATATACTTTCAGTCATTGTCTTATAACCTAGACAGTTTTTAGTCTCTTGGTTTTTGCTTGTTAAGAGGTTATATGTATTTTATGTATGTATATGTATATGAATGTGTATATATATATATATTCATGCTGTTAACCAGAACTTTTGCTATCCATAACCAAAGGCTGAGAATCTGTTACATTTTTATATTCCCTCAATGGGAAGAATATTTAGCCCTGATTATTCTTGGCATATGTGGATTTTCTCTCCCTCTCCATCTGTGTGTTCATTCTGGAGTCGAGGTGGAGCCTGAGTGGCGCCTCTCCCCTGTATGTTGCCGAGTTCCACACCTGAAGTCTGCTTCCTGCCCGGCCACGTTGATCCCCAGCAGTCTGAGTTTTACCCCCACACAACCCCCAGTGAAGAGATAGGAAGACTGTTACTGATCTCAAGAAAAAAAAGAGCATCTTAACTCTGTTAAAAGTCATACTGATTTCTTTGTACCTTGAAGACTGAAATAAGGAACTATTGGGAAAAAAAACAAAGAGAAATGAGAGATTCTTATTATTGCTATAGTTGCCATAAAATGAAATCAGCTTTAAATTATGTTTCTGTCCTTCTGTTTCTTAGAGAGTTTGAAAATCTGTTAAATGGGTAACCTGGCATAACCTGATTTCTATTCATGAGTAAGGGTATGTTTATTGATTATATATATATATATAAATGATACTCATTAAATTTGGGAAAGCTGGCACATGTCATTTACATCCAAGAAGAAGGGGTTTTTCTTTGTCTTGCTCTTCAGTGGTGTTTCATATTTTTCGCCATCATGCACACCTTAATCAGCCATCACTTAAAATCTTGGTCTTCTTATTTCTTTTTGAGAAGGTTTACCAGTGCTTTTCTTTATTTGTGGCAAAGATTATTCCCGAAAGAAACTGCATAAAATTGTTAATACTCTATCTAGCAAATGGGAGTTTCGAGAACAAGTTTCTTTTTGTTTGTGGTGGGTTGTTGTTTTTAATGAGAAATGAGTTAATTTTGCTTTCATAAAAACGCTTACATCCGGGTGAATTCCAGTGCTTTCTAAAAACAGGGTATTATTTCAAAGCCTCTTTCAGCCTGATCATTGCAAATGGAATTTCATCATATAGAACATCACTCTGGTGTCTTAATGAGAGGTGATCCTTCTGGCCCTTTGGTGCTAATGTTCTGTTGTGCAGAAAATTCCTCTGGAGAACTGAATTAAGGATGCCGATTCTCATTTTAACAGCTGGGGATGGAGCCCAAGTGGCTAGAAACTTACCTTCATCTAGGAGTTTCTGATGTGGAAGCTACACAGAACAGACCAAGACTCTGTTCTAGGCTCTCTAGATGCCATTCGGAAACGTAATAAGGAAAAAAAAAACAGTGTTTTCTTACCAGCTTCTGGTATTAAAATGGATGGTTTTTCCTTGAATTTTTTTTTTTTCATTTCAGACTTACTCTAATTACATTTGAGTCAAAACTATATCTAATTTTTTTTCTACCTCTGATTAGTAACATAGGAGAAGCCACTGGAATGAGGGCTGAGGTGGGAGTAAATATCAGACAGGAAACAGTAGAAGGAGCCCTTGATGGCTGTGAACATGTCCAGAAAAAATATGGCAGAACGACAGGAGGTTGGGGACGGCTGACGCAGGTAGCCAGGCCGGTCTGTCTTGAATAAGGGCTTTGGGATCCATCTCCAACATGAGGGCCAACAAGAATCACCAAAAATGGAAGAGAACATTCTCAACCCCAAATGCTAAGTTTCCTGCAGCTTGCCTGTGTCTAGATACACACCAGTCACTTTCAGAAGTAACAACCATGAGGGTGGGAGGTTCCCACCCTGCACTGATAAAGTCTGAATTGACAGTTTGTTGAAAAACTGTTATTTGGACCAGATTCATTGCTTATTCAAAAGAATGTGTCAGAGTGAGAGGATGAGAGTAAGACAAAAAAATAATGATTGCATGGCTTTTATTAAAGGTATTTCATTGTGTATAATGCTTTCTGAAGCAGCAATGTAGAAGACAAAATCCGTTATTCATGCTTTTCATATTCATACAGATGTGACAGGATAATGAAAATTGGGCTTCTGCCATGGGCATAGCTCTGAGCCCCTCCATAATAAATCTTTTCTAGGACCAGGGGATTTATATGCAAAAATCATCTTCTCAAAGCAGACTCTGTCTGAAAAGCAAGGCTCTTGTTTTTAGGGCAGCCTTGCTATATTGCCAAGGGTGTTGTTTTATTTATTGACATTTATATCAGATACAGGTTAGGAAGCTTAATTATAAAATGGCCCTAATCCTCTGTAAGTGTTTTAATCAACTTATATTTATCCATTTTAAAATTTAATCGAGAAAAACTCTTGTTCTCTTTCAGGGAATAAGAGCAAGGATTCAGGGCTAAACAATGGGAAACGTGGGGAGTATTTTTCTGGTTAGATACTCAGCTAGTTAGACTTTAAAATCTGTGTGTTCAGCACAGGCGAGTGTAAACTCACTGAACTGTTGAATTAGCCCTCTAGGTTTTTATTTAATTATGTTTAGGAAACAGTATAAAATATCAGCTGATGGGTTTGCCCCACTTTAATTGATCCATTGTTTTGAAGGGGCTATTGTCTGGTAGGTAGATCGCTGTACTCCAGGTGATGGAACCTAAAACATTTCTGGTAACAGCCTGGAGGGAAGAGAGTTCATATTCCTTGGGAAACACGCTCAGAACAATTGTTATTGTGTGCCTAAGGCATCGGGGTATTGTCCAACTTTAATGCCTTAGGAAGATCCTAGATACCACAGAAACATCGGAAAAAAATCAAGGGAAGTAGGTAAAACTGGTAAGTTGAGTCTGTACATGATCATTCCTTAAATTCAGCTCATGGTCTTCGTTTCTCTCTGCTAGTGAGCTGAGACCTATATATGAATGTGGGTCTGGAGAAAGGATCACAGTGGTAGGTCAACAGGTGGCAGGAGTTTGCACGACTCGGTTCTGCACTTCTGCTGTGGGCAAGACAGATGATTCTGCCAACAGTGGTTTCCACCATCATGGCAACACAGCTCATTTGGAGACTAGGTTAAATTGAAAATAAGAGAAATAATTGCACTTCATTTTAAAAATTACCCAACCTTATTTTGGAAATTAGCACATTATTTATCCTAGTAATAAATCAATAGTATGATTATTGTACATTTGGTACTTTCTAAGGCAGAAAATTAACCGGACCGTGTTCACCAAAGTGTATACAGAACCATTTAAACATTGTGTGAGTTTTTTTTTTTAAACATACCCATTTAACTTTATTTCATCATTGTCATTTAAAACAATTTTATGAAACATAAGACATTCTAAAAAAGTGACACAAATGAACTTACTTACAAAACAGTGACAGATTCACAGACATAAAAAACAAACCTACAGTTACTGGGGGGAAAAAGGGTGGGAAGGGATAAATGGGAGTTCAAGATTTGTAGATGCTAACTGCTATACATAAAATGGATAAACAATAAGGTCCTACTGTATAACATAGGGAACTATATTCAATATCTTGTAGTAACCTATAATGAAAAAGAATATGAAAAGGACTATGTGTATGACTGAAACATTATGCTGTACATCAGAAACTGACACAACATTGTAAACTGACAATACTTCAAAAAAATTTATAAAAAAATAAAATAACAGTTATAAAAAAAGCATTCCTAAGCGTTCTGGATCACAAGAATTTAAACAGAAATACCCATAGCTTCGTAGGTTTGTTACATAAATTGAAATAAAATAATTGGAAATGTTTTCAATATGGGAACTATGCAGTGAAATAAATGGCAAAAGGACTTAATAAGGGCAAGACTTCATTACTTATGGATTATCATTAGTTACTTTCAGGATCTAGACAAAGAGCATTGTTTAAATGTTTTAAAACCATTTAAAAGTTGCCGACGTTGACCTTTCAGACCCCAAACTGTGTGACATCGACAGCTGAATAAAGAGTGTGTATGTGTGCACACATTTACTCTCTTTCTCTCTCTCTCAGGTTCACAATATGCTTTTTATTTTGGCTTATTTATTTGTTTCTCTATGAATGGTGTGTGGGAGAGTAGTCCACTTTCTCCATGGCTTCAAGTTGATCGCCGTTAGGGCTCTTCCTGGCATTAAAATCCCAGAGAAGTACAGGCTTACTCTGGGAGAAATATAGATTAAATAAGAGTGAAAATATCAGTAAAACAGAGACTATATTTCTAAGCAACAGAAATTCCATGTCAACAACAAACCTTGTTCAGGTGGCCCAGAGATAAGTCAGTATCAGAGAAAGATGATCTTTTCACATGGGCCAAGAAGCAGCTCCCTTGACATTGACCATAATAAGGATGGCCAACTTACTATTATTTTTGCCAATTATTTTTTATAATGACTATAGACAGATAATGGTTGAATTTCAGAGTTTGTGTAGGAACCATCAGAAATACCAACATATTATGATTCTTATTTTAGCATCCCATTGGGCATATTCCAGGAAAAGGATGTTGAATCCCCAGCCGCCAGTAGTGAGAGAAGTGGTTGAGTTGGACCAACACTGCCGCCCAAAAGATTTTCCTAAAGTACCATCAAAGTAATACCTTTCTTTGCTTGAAATTCTATGGCAATTTCTTCCGTAGCTTCAAATTCTTTAGCTTAGTACAAAACACCTTTATGATCTGGCCTTAGTCCTGGTGTTGATCACATTTTCCATAGTCACTGGTCTCCTGTGTGTCTCTCCCAGGACATGCAGAACTCCCAGAGGGTAGGAACAACTCTGTTACTCATTTTAGTGCCCCCAGTGCTAGGGCCATATAAAGCCCGGTTAGTATCGGATGAATGGTTGAATAGATCAGTGGAAAAGTTGCAGTGCTGCTAAACCCTAACATGTCTGTGTTTTCTCCTTCCCAGGACTTTGGTGTTATGTTCCTGCATCACGTTGTATCTATTTTATTGATTACCTTTTCATACGTCAACAATATGGCCCGAGTGGGGACCCTGGTCCTCTGTCTCCATGATTCAGCCGATGCTCTTCTGGAGGTAAAAGTTCTTCTCTCATCTGTAAGAGTACAAAATCCGGGATTCAGGAGATCCCCCAGGTCATCAGGTCCTCCATGGTGTGCTGGATGGTGCTGGAGGAAGGTCGTGTATGACCACTTTGGAACTGCACAGTGTTTCTTTGTACATTAAATTGGTGACAGTGAGACTTCATAGTCTATGAATTTGTGTATGAAAAACATTCACCATATTAGCAATCTTTACTAGCAGAGGCATGAAAACCTTTACTCTTCCACACTTAAGTGAACATTTTACAATAGGAAAATTATTATTTGAATAGGTTTTGTTTCTAGTGTTTCACACTGATTTATCTGGAAAGTGTATACAACTCAGTTTAGTAATAGTAGTTGTACATCCTGATGAAATGAATTAGTAGTCATAGTTTTTATTGCCAGTATACATATTATCCTAGTAGTTTTACAGTGAAAGTATGTATGAATTGCAAATTATACATGAAAACTATGTTTTCTATGCATGTAAGTATAAAGAATATCTGAGGAAATACTGGTTGCACTTGATTAACTTTCTAAACCATTATCACTTAGAACTATTCAAGTAGCAAAAAAAGAAAAAGAGCAGTGCTTCTAGCATATTTCAAAAGAGAGAACTCCCAAGTGAAATTTTGATGTGGTATCTACTTTTAATTATGGCCCCTGTGAAGAGATGTACTCAATAAGAATACATAATTGAAAGTTTTTTTCACTTTATCCTACGACATTTATATAACTGATCAAAAATAAACTTACTCAGTTACAAATTCCATGTAGAAATGGGTCTTGGAATCTGTATTCTGATTTTTTATTCCTGTTGGCCCACAGTTCTGCCCCTTTAAAACATTTGCTGTCACTGTGAATATAGAATACCAGTGCCCTCAAATAATGATCTGCTATTGCAATATAAGCAGAAATTCCATGCCATAAAAGTGAATCTGCATAAAGGCAATTAGTCAAGGTTTGACGTATATACAGCAGTTTACTAAAGACTCTTGTCCCTATAAGGTTATGAAACAGGAAATAGTCCTAATGAGCTGGATATGTCAGATAACAGTTTGGTGCTATGATTTTTAAGTGATTAAAGCTAGATTCTATTCAGCACGTTTTTTTAAAGGAGAAATACAATTAATATAAAGGCAATTCCCTGAAAATGAATTACCACATAGTTAAATCCTAAGTATGCTTGAAAGTAGAAATTTACGCAGCAGTCTACAGTTTTGAAATCAGTCCTCTATAATCTGCCAACTTTAATGTCTGTGGAAATGGATGGCATAATGCTTGGCAGAGACGTAATTCAGAAAATGTGTGCTGAATCGCCATCCACCACTTTTATCTAGAAAAGAAAAATAATCCAGAGATCCCAGTCATGTGGCTCAAAAGCAGATGTTCTTCATCACTTGGATTCTCTTTGACATTATAAAATAACGCTTGAGAACATCCAAATAGTGAAATATGTTGACTCTTGCAAGCGGGACCTATGGCCTAGGCACTTGAGAAAAGTTGGTATTTAATGCTTTTTTACTGAATACTGGTGAATGAACGTAAAAGCAAAACCGCATGGTTTACCTAGCCAGAAGGAGGCAGAAGGTGCTTTTTTTCTTTTTTTAGTATAATTTGTGGTGTCACATCCAAAGTATTTGTGAAATCAAAAGTTGGTAATCCTGACTTTCACTCGGTTGACAGATATTTCCCCTTAGGAATATATTTCTCTTGTAGCTGTATATTTTACTTAAAGCTGTTAAATTATAGCTTCTGTGGATACTGTCAACAGTCCTTTCAAGTTTGACTTAGCCAATTTAACTTTACAAGAAGTAGAAAACAATGTATTGAATTTAAAAGTCGTCTTCAATTTATAACCCTGTGTGTGGGTACTGTGAATTACCTGTGAAAACGTAGAAGGAGGTGACCAAGCCCAATTTTGTTTTCAGCATCACCTGTTCTTAGAACCATCTCTAAAAAGTAGATGGTAGGGAAAGGGATATGATTTCTCCCCCTAGACTAATTTAGAAGGTAAAAACTGGTCACTGAAATCACGATCATAAATTATCATTGTACTTCTCACAGCCATTCTGCACATTAGTGACTTTCATCTAGAAAATGACCCATTAATGTAACTTTGAAAATTATACCTAAGTAGATTCGTTGAGAGGACATGATCTTGACACATTCTTCATTTCTAAGTTTGTGAGAATCAGCCAAGAAACTGTCCTTAAGCCTGTTTAAGGAAGATCTATAATTCTAAGTAGAAAAGAGGAAAAAATGCAGAAAAGCTCTCTCTATATTCTGTATAATGTCTATGGCCTTAGTGTTTAGGGCTCATTAAAGGTTTACAGGATTATCCAGCACTTTCTATTTTGACCTGTTAGGCCAAATCCCTGTTTTCGGTGTCTTTGGCTAGCTAATATCCTCCTGAATGCAAGGATTTCTTATTTTTCTGTTTTCCTGAAATTAACCATATAATTGAATGTTTCAAGTTGCTGAATATTATATTAAATCTGTGACAGTCAGTAGTTTGACTTATGGCTCATACCACATTTCACTCGACCTAAGTGTAATTTATAAATAAGATGCCTGATGCATGACATTTCAAAGTAGCAGGCAGTTCTGTGTATCTGGTAGGTTATATCTTAAAGGAGACTCATGCATATTGAAAGAAGCTTTTTGTTTAACTAAACTAATATGACACATTCCTTTTCCTTTCATAGGCTGCCAAAATGGCAAATTACGCCAAGTTTCAGAAACTTTGTGATCTCCTGTTTGTTATGTTTGCCATGGTTTTTATCACCACACGACTGGGCATATTTCCTCTCTGGTGAGTACACCAATCTTTTTGATAGAGCCACCCCGTCCAGATAGGCCTTATGAACCATTTTCCAGTTGAATTTCACTCCAGAGCACTTAGAAGTTTTAAAAAAAACAAGGGAAGTACTCAAGAAATAGATTGATTTCTTCTTCCTGAAGAGGGTTGCGCTCTTTACTAATATTTCCCACAGGATTGTTAGAGAAAGAGGTGGCTTCCGAAGGGTCTTAAGCCGCAGGAAGCTGTCTGCCATTTTAGGCTCCGATCTAGAGTATGACCTGGAAACATTAGCCATGAAAGTTTTAATTAAGAAAGCAAATATAGTGTCGTGACCAGTTAGATATCAGACATCTTCCAGTACCAGGGGCCCACCAAGGATTGTCCCTGGACCAGAAGCAACAGCATCACCTCTGAACTTGATAGAAATACAACTTGTTGGGCCCCCCGCCATCCCGGACCGTTGAATCACACACTCTGGAGGTGGGGTCTGGCAGTCTGGGCTTTGATATGCCTTCCCGATGATTCTAAGACACACTAAACTTTGAGAGCCACCGTCCTATGTAATTCCCCTTATCAGCTGCATTTATAGCTAGAGCAAATGGAAGGTATAACTCAAAAGTAATCCTTGAAATTCTCTATGGCCCTTTCATGTCTGGATGTCTTTTCTTTGGTTGAGAGCTAAGGAAAAGGTCTGACAGGTTTTGATGGAATTTGATAATCCTGTCTATAGAAAATAGGTCCACTGCCATTCTTTTTTATGAAAGGCTACTTACTTCCAGGAAAAAAAATGATCCCTCCGTATCACTTAAGGTCCATCACTGATGGCAGATTTTTTTTTTTCTATTTTGAGCAATTGATTTGAATAGCAAATTACAGCAATGGAAATTGGAGAAAGTGGGGGAAATGAAGGGCTGCAATAGTACTTTGCTTTTCAGTCCAATAGAAAATAACAAAAATAAAAGTTGGGGCGCTATAAACTAATCGTACACACACACACACACACACACACACACACACACACACACACACACACACACACACACACACACACACACACACACACACACACACACACACACACACACACACACACACACACACACACACACACACACAGCCTTGAGGCTTGCAGCCCTTTTGGACATTTATTTATTATGAAAAAACGTTTCCCAAAAGCAGCACTGTGTGTTGGCAACAGGCATTTATAAAACCTCATTAAAGTTTTATGTGATTGTAGGTAGGAAACATTGCAGTCATTTTGAATATAATGCGTCTATAATTACTTCAGAACTGGGGCTCTTTCAAGGTTATTCGTAGAACTGATGGTAGGAATTTAAATAGAAGAAAGCCAAGCAAAATCCAGGAAACTTTCCTCAGAAGAATAATAGAAAGCTTTTCCTGACTAGGGTTTCTGAGAACCCAAGTTTTGAAGAAGTAAGCAAATCTATCCAGGATTTTGATTTGCTTACTTCCTTTTAAGGGCAGAATTGAAATTGAGATGCACCCCTCCTCCTCCCCTCTAGTGAGTGTATAAAAGATCTTCGGGTTTAGACAGCAATGAGTTACCTAGAACATAAATCAACAGAGAAATCACGCATTGCTACTAATGAGATAACTCCTAAGTATGCCCTGTGATGATGACATGAGTGAGCTGCTTAGAGGAATCCTTGTACCAAATAATAAAACAAGAGCTGCTGTTGCAGATGCTGAGGGCTTCTGCTCCTATGTCCCTTAGTGCAGCCAGATTTTTCAAAAAGCAACTTGTGGAGAGAAATATTTTACTGCTTCTAAGACAAGAAGTAATTTATACATACATGCTGCCGTTGTAGTTGTGCGCTGAGTGAATGAAATCCTCGTCAGATGTGTCTCATACATTATGTTTGTGCTGGGATGATCTTTGTTTTGATCCTGTTTCAATGACTAGAGTGCGGTGGGCATTGCTAGTATTTAAAATAGTAAGGTGAATGACAGTAACAAATATAAGTATTTGCCTTAATACTGTGAAATTATTCCAAAATTCCTTTTAGATTAGGGAACCCTAGAAGTGGGAGGGGCCCCACAGAACTGGCTCTAGACTGTGCTCCCACCCCCTCTGCCCAGCTTAGGAATTCTTCTCTCAATTTCCTGATCAGGGGTATTCCTTTAGAGGTCGAGGGAGAGATAATTTTGTTTATATGAAACAGAAACCTGGATCCTTATAACTTTTAAGCTAAGGGTCCTTAATCTGGTTTAGAATCCCCTGAAACTGTTTGTAAAACATACGTGTATAAATTTTTTTCCTGGGCTGAGGGCCTGTGGTTCTGTCAGGGTCTCAGAAAGATCCGTGAATCCCTCCCCACCTCAGAAAAATGCTTCGGAAAACCAGGTGTACCCTGCCCCTTCTAGCTGGAAACTCTTAGGAACGTGAAGATTTCTCATATATCCTCTGTCGGCTTCCTCTTCAGAAAGCATCTCTAATCCCTTCCGTGATTCCTGCTTGTTGTTCTCCTTTGTTTGTCCCTGCGACCTCCTCTTGTCGTGATGTTCCAAATGTGGACTGGCTGACATAAAATACAAGAGCACTAACGAAAAGCTTTACTTAGAGCTGCATTTCTTCTGATGAAGCTCGCCTCTGTCTGCACTGTATTATCTAAGTGTGAACTTCTACCTTCCAACATACCACCACTTTTGATGCATTTAATGAATATTTATCGGACACTTGCTGTTTCCAACCCCTACTGGGCTGGGTGCTGAGATTTCCCATGGACACAGGCCTCCCTTGGGGTACTTGCAGCTGGATCTCTGCAGGTCCCTTCAGTATTCTGGTTGATAATTGTGTGTGCCTAGAATAAATTTTTTGAACATTTACTGGAGATAAATATTATAAATGGATTGTCAGTATTAACTAGTGTGGTTGCGTGTGCTACGGAGCTCCACCAGCTGACAAAAGCCCTGTTCTCGGTAGAGTGAGGATGTGTGTGGGAGATGGTCACTGGCACCTGGAGGGGAGGTGCTGGAGGTAGTCGGACCTCAGTTCTAACAAGCGTTTCATAGACTTGTTCCTCCTTTAAATATTCGTGCTTCAGCTGGAAGAAGAAACAAAATGATTCCTGTGCCCTCTACTTCTGTTAGTTTTCAGCCCATTTACTTCGAAACCACCAGCAATACCTTCCAGGTTCCTCCTGACTATGGTGTTGTGTTCCCACGTGAGCGATCAGAATTTGTGTAACTTGTGGGTTTGATAACACTTGGCTCCTTTTCTGTTGTGTCTTTGGTCCAGGTGGCACATGTCATGATTAGCCTTTTCGGAACCACGCTCTGCACAGGCTTCTCTTTTGGCCACAATACATTCTTCTAGAACAGCACTGTCCAATAGAAATATAATTCATGCTGCACAATAATTTAAAATTTCCTAGTAGCCATATTAGAAAAGGAAAAAGAAAAACGGCAACATCCATTTAAATAACATGTTTTATTTTAACTCAGTATCATCCAAAATACTATGCTTTTAACATGCAGTGAATATCAAAAATTACTGAGATATTTGCATTCTCTTATTGCATACTAAATCATTGAAATTGGGTATGTGTCTCATGTTACTGCATCTACTCAGCGTTGTATTATTTTAGCCTTTACGTTGTAGTTGGATAGTCAGTGATTTGCTCCTTTTTGAGAGTAAGCCTATTCATCGTTGTAAGCTGTTAGCATGTTCATTGATCTGCATCTGTCTTTCCTCAGCTGCATTCGGGTGTCATCCCTGAAGCTCCTAACAATTTGCCATATTTTATGAAGCTTCTGTTTCAGTTGGCATAGAATAGATTGTGCTCAGTCTCATTATAGCATCCATCGCAATGCCTTGCTCACAGTGGCTGCTCAGTAAATATTTGTGGAGTAGATTAGGTACCTTTCCATTCTAAATAGTCTCACGTTATGTTTTCTTAGTTGAGCTCCTTAACTCACTGTGAAGCAGATAGGGGCAGTTTCGCCTGTGCTATACAGGGAAGACAGATTCATTTAGTCAATGATTCACCCAGGCTCTGTGGACTCTGGTCTCCTGACATCAGTTCAATTCAGCAAGTACTTACCAGGTTCCACTTGTTCTTCCTACCACACAGTACTATATTATTTAAGGATTAGGCCATAAAGCTTTTGATGAGATCCATTTTTGGTAGTTGTTACATTAAAAAAGAATCGTTAGAATGATGATCCCTATTATTCTGCCCCAGCCAAGACACTACATTGTAAGCATCACCATCGTTTGGCCATCCATTAGAATCTGGTACCAGAAAAGGCAAATCCACAAGGGTCCTGAAAGGAAAGGTGCAGGCAGTACAAAGACTGCTTGCTTTGAGTCATGGTTCTCCTCACTGTGTGCTGGAAGACCAGGTGAATAGCTTCTCAGAATCACCAGTAGTAATCGTTTCACCTGCCTTGCCAGGAAATGTTAAGGATCAAATGAAATATTGTTTATAGCAGTGTTCAATAACTGTAAAGAAATTTATAACTCTTAAGCATTAAAAAAAGATGCTACATTACTGACAGAAATGGAAATTCCCCTATGGCCAAATGGTCAGAAATGTTTATTACATTTTGCAACCTCCAACTAGTCTAGATTAAGGAACCATACCATAGATATTTTGAAATAAAATTCTTAAATGCTCTCTCCAATTATGAGACCTAAAATACCTTGTTTTAGTCACTTCTGTTCTCAGTACTCAGTGAGTGTGTAATATTGGACATACACTGGGTTGCCTTGTTTCCTCATATCCTAAGTGGCCATACCTATCCTGAGCCAGGAGAAGTAAGCATTACTGTTAGATGAATCTCAACAGAATTTCATAAAATGCAAGTGTATGTTAGGCTACTTCTTTTCCGCAAGTTACAGAGTCACAAGTCATTGTCCAGCCAAGAATGGACATATCACAATTGCCAGGACCTCTTCTTATGGCCTAACGATGCCTTTCCACATCCCCATTCATGTCCCACCAAATGCCAGCCCCCTGGCTACAGGAACGTTAGAGTCAAATGCGTACCTTCAGTGGTCTACTGCTGTTCAGACAGAGGCATATGGCTTCTGTGGATCTCTGTCCTGTGAAGTAGGGGAATCATTTACTGGTTTGTACTCTCTGAAAGTCTCTGCAATTAAAAAAAAATGTTATAGATGAGCCTAGATCATTTTTTTTTCACTATTTTCCATAATAAGATTTGAAATTCATCTAGATATATGAGCATATCGTCTTCTCTGGTTTATTTTTCAAAACGTATTTTACCAAAGTATTATGACTTACGTGCTTTTCTGAATGTCTGGTAAGACTAGTCTTGGAGTTCACAAATTTGGACAAGCTGGTTTTTTTTGTTTTTTTCCTAGAATCTCCTGACAGATTTTCTCTGCAGTTTTCCTTGGTGCTGGTCTGTGTTAAATGTATTTGAAAGATACAGGATGAAGCCTAAAGTCCTTTGGCATGTTAGGCACTTTTTGCATGTTTTTAATAATATTTACATGTACTAATATCTGTTAATACCTTCCTAAGAGGGCTTAAGTTGGATAGAAAGAATGTGTTGAGATGTTTTGTTTCTTTTCATGTAAAGATAACAATTTTAATATAATTTCAAGATTGAAGGACTAGACTGGGAATCAACAAGCTCTGGCCTTTAAGACAAATCAACCCATTGACTATTTTTATAAATAAAGTTTTACTGGAACACAGCCATGCGCATCTGTTACACACTGTCCTTGGCTGCCTTTCTGCTACAGTGGCTTGAGCATGTGGAGCAGAGTATATGGCCCACTAATCCTAAAATATTTACCAGCTGGTTCTTTACAGAACAAGTTTGCCAACTCTTGGGCTAGGCCATTAAGTATTAGTCTGGTGAGTGAAAATAAGGCAGTGTGGGGAGTGATGTATTAAATGTGTTCAGCCTTTGAGTTTTCTAGAAGTATTGTCTACCTTAGGCAAAAAACACGCAGGTATTCTTAATATTGTATGTGGGTGTAGGGGAGGCAGACTATGCTGTCAATTAAATAAGCTTTTTCCTTTTGTGATTGAAGGCAACAAAAAAATGTGGTAACCTAGTAACGCTCTCTACACAGAATTAATGTCTTAAGTGTTCCCTCCCTTCCTCCCTCCCAGTCACTGCAGAGATTCCTTTGCCAGGGAAGGATTAAAAAACAAAAACAGAAAGATTGTTTACTCAAAGTATTATAAAATGTGTTTACATTACCATCTAGGGAAAAAATTCAGTATGGCCATTTCATCTGTTTTAAAAATATCTGTGTATCATAATAAAGTCTATTGCCAGGGCCAAAAATTTGAAAATTGTATATTTGGTCATGGGTCTCACTTACTTGAGAGTGATGCTTTATGGAAAATTCTATAGTAGATGAAGAACCTACATCATTACCGTCTGCTTATGTTACCATAAAGTGCAGTTGTGTACTAGGCTGGTCCTCTCCTCCAGCTACCTTCACTGTGGTGCCCTGCCTTCCTCACTGGTCCCTGGGCCGCCTCTGTCAACTCGCCACTCTGTACGTGCTTAGCCCCTTATCAACAGTCCTGAGCTCAGCCTTGGCCCAGCTTGTGACTGCCCATTGCCTACTTCACAGCCCTGGACCAGTACCTGAGCCATCCCGGAAACCCTCCCTGCACAATCCGAGCATGCAGGGCTCTGTGGCACTGTCAGTGGAGGCCACCCCAGCTGTGTCCTTTCATTTTCAGAACTTCATCCATGTCTCTGACTGTCCCCTCTGGGATGGCTGTGTAGCCAAGGACAGAACCACACTATTACCAGCATCTCTGGAGTCATCCTGTTCCTTGTGGGGCTGTATCTTATCGTGTATTATTATTTAACTTTTATGTCTTTAGGGCAGGGAGCAAAACCTTTTAAAGTTCTTCATAGACAGGGAGGCATTTCTTTCTTGTTTTTAAATGGAGGCACTGGGGAGTGAACCCAGGCCCTCCTGCATGCTAAGCACGTGCTCTCCCACCTCCCTGGGGCCATTTATTTTTTACAGATCTATTCAGTACACTTCACTCTGAGCCTTCTATGTGTCAGGCATAGAGTGGGTATTGGGGACATAAATATTGATTAGGTCATGAGCCCAGGAGCATCCAACACTGCAGAACTATCAATAAATGTTTGTTAAATGAGTAAATGAATTTTTAGAATTTCCCATCTAGTTTGTCGCAATCATGACTGCAACTTAGCAGCCCACAGTGCATCTTCCCTTCTGACACAAAATAAGCCAATCAAATAAGACAAAGATAGCAGTGACTCAGTAGCTTTTAAAAACAAGGGGCATTCCAGTCCCGGAATCATTTTGCTCGGACAGAATTTATAGATACAGAATTTGCAGTTGTTTAATAACTACTGCCTTTGTCCACAGCAGGTAATAAAAAAGTTTAGTTTAGAATGCTGAATGTCAAAGAGCTGGAAATACAAGCGTTAAAGATATATAAGGAAAACCATAAAACATGTAGATGCACATGTAGATATAGATATACTGGCCAGGAGCCTGGTCGTGGGCGTGGGGAGTACTTGTGGTGTCGTGGCTCCTGATTAGTGAAGCATGAAGAGAGGAAGTTGTCCAGAGGTTCGAGAGCAGCAGAGGAAGGGAGCAACTGTCCAAGGGGACAGACAGAAAAAAATAGAGCATCTTTCCTCTATCCATGGGACCGCCAAAGAAAGTGAGCAAGAACACACAGGACACCATCCTAACATTGTCATTCATTTTGCCCTAGCACCCTGGACAACTCTTCCTGGCACTACGGGGACTTACATCAGGTACCCAACCTCAAATTCATAGCAAACTCGTCATCTCTCAGAGCAGCTTGCACTAACCCAATTTAACTGTCTTAATTCCTTTTTTTGAACGGACAGCATAGAAGCACGTACCTAATTTTCCCAGACACAAGTGTCTTAGACTACTTTGCATCCCACACAGTCCCAGCCAATGCCTTTAAATAGAGTTATCAGGATATACATATTTAATTTGATTTGTCAGTTGCTAATTCATTGCATTGTGATCTTTGAGTTATGGATTCAGTAGTTTGAAGAAATGTAGTATGAAGCACTCATTGAAATATTTATTAAGACATGTCTGAAGAAGTGATTCTGAAGACATTCTACTTCATGGTGTATAAAAATAGCCAGACTGAAACAATGCCAAATTTTTTTAAATGCTGAGAGATAAAGGAGTACTGTTTTAATTACTTAACATTTTTAGGTTGTCTTTTGAATTGGAATGTAAGTATAATAAAATGTATTTACTGAAATAGAATAGTCTATTAACTGTAATCTTATTGCCCAGTAATGTATGCTAATCAAATACGGAAATATTTGGGATGATTTCCCAAACTAGCCTCCAGGCAGTGCCCCAGGCCACCTGTGTTCCAGCCTAGTCTCCTGTCTTCTCACCTGTGCTCTGTAGTCATAGTTAGCCGTACGGGTGTTAACCTGAAGCAGTATATGATTATACAACATCAAATCATAGGAAAAATATGTTCAGTGGCTTTTTATTATGCCTTCTGACTAATAATAAATGTGTTCAAATAAGGAAAAATTTCAGGTTATCATTAGTTAACTAGAGTATTTCAATTGGTCAAGATTTTAGCCCACCACATTTTCCTTGATCTTATCGCATGGACGTATAAGGGTGTTCTGTCTCTCGTTTGCTGCTGGAGGGCAAACACCTTGATGCAGCAGTGAATCCTTCAAGTTGTTATTAAAGCACCATGTGAACACATCCCATTCAGTCAAGTCAGGGGCTAGCTTGGAGCCCTGAAGGAATTTTTCTTTGTGTACAAGTCTCTTAAATTACTTCTCTTTCCAGAGCATTACAGTATGTTAGGAGCACAATTTGCAAAGTCAGCATTTTATTACAGAGGGTCAAAACCCTTTCCTATATGTATATTAAGTCTACAGTATCTACCAGAAATAAGTCAGGGGCTTCACAAAATAGGTTGTCGTGATGAAGTACAGAAGAAACAGAGCAGTAGTGAGTTGTTCGTGGAGCTTGACCCTGCCCCTTTCCTCTTCCTAGCCATCGGCTTGCATGTATTTCAGAGTGTGTCCCTGTCACCCGCCTCAAAAATATAGTTAGATGTTTGAGTCCCCATGCTGTCAGTAGCGATCGCCTGTTGTTTCCCTGAAGTGCTGTTTTTTGCTAATCATTCACTTCCTTGTCACCCTTGTCCACTCGGGAGTGAGTTCCAACAGGGCTGGGACCATGTGTCACCCTCCTCCTTGTACGCCCAGTTCGCAATACTCAATACGCTGTAAGTGTGCAGATTGGTTGCATAGTAGATCTCTGTGATTTACTCTAGGTCTTAACTCAGAATTCACTTTCATAAAGGTTTTCTCCCCAGGCGGGTAGTTTGTTTACTTATTTCAGCATAACAGAGTATCATTCTTTTTATTTTCTTTCTCCCAAAATCGGGAGAACTATTCTGGATGCCAGAGTCATGCTTACTTAAATTCCCTCTTGAGTTCACACACCCTAATTCCCTTCATAATTTGCCCACCCAAAGTGCTACCCTGGCAGCTAGTGTTTGGGACAAGCCCTCTTTCATACATAGAGTGTCAGGGACTGGACTTTGGGTGGCCCACCCCAGACACACTGACTTATGACTGTTCTCTCTTTAACTTGATTTCTACTCATCCTTCAAAGGTTTGGGGATGATGATGAAAGATTACCTTATTCTGAAAATAACTGCATGCACAGCTAAGATCATTGCTTATTTTTATCTTCTGGCCTGCTTTTTCTCAGAAAAAGGTGAAATAAAGTGATGCTCCATTGTGTATATGTGAGGTAGATATAGATAAAAATATACAGATATTTGACATATATATACTTTATATTTATCATGTATGTCTTATTTATATATTTTAAAACTATATATATATTATTTATCATATATAAACATCTTTATGTGAGATATTGTATAGATATTTATATATATGTATTGTATAGTGAAACTTTGCCTTGCTCTTATCGACATCAAATAAATATCACACCAGCCGCTTCTGTGAGTTCATGGGGCTTTTCTTTTTTGTAGTTAAAAAGCAGCAAGACTATCGATTGCTGCCTGCTGCAAAGGGAATAAAAGGAATAAAATTGAATGATGTATTTTCCACATAAATTGGGCTTAATGGCCTAGAGATTACAGATAAGGCAATTCCATTGCATTTACATGAAAACTTAACAGTTCCATTAAAACTGTATTTTGCTGGCACCTTTTATGCCTGCAGAGTCTTGATGCTACAAACATGTCTAAAACATGCACAGCATCCTTTCTAACCATCCTCAGGATATATTTCCCTGGACCATTATCTTGAGAACCTTGAATAATACCCAGTAGATTTCCATACCACTTGAGAACAGATCCAGACTGTTTTCACCCAAGCAAATAGTGAAGATAAGTTAGTTTTTCTTCTCCAAATTAACACTCTGTCCCTGTTCTTGTGGGTAGGGATGACCTGCTTCTCCTTACTATTTCTACATCTGAGGGCTTCTTGGCAGTGAAGAATGATGCACTTTCCTTTCAGAGAAGGGAGAAAAATGTTTGATAATAAAGTATGTTACTTACTAGAGTCATCCTTTAACCTAATGAATATCTTCATTTATAGTAGAAGAGCAATATGTAGTTATATTTTCCTAGGTATAAAGCAGCTCAACTCCACAGGAGGGAGACTGAGTACATTTATATTGAGCTCTTCTAGCAAAAACAGAAGCCTCTGATGATTATGAAAACAGCTTGAAAGTAAATTGAAACATGGTGATTAGTAGAGGGGTAAGTAAGGGGTGACGGGATCGCACCCAAGAATCTGGACTTGAAGCAAACACACGTGCATAGTCATCTTGTCTTTGTGTCTAATGTAGTCTATCCTCAGGAAAGTTTCAGGCCTTCTGTTTGAACTGATCAGGAAAAAAAAAAGTCAGGTTGCCAAGATTTTATATATTTCAACCTACATTGCTTGGAAAAAGGAAAGAGCGTACAGTATCAAATACTGCGAGGGAAACCAAGACAGATGAGACCACTGATCATGTGAAATTGTGCATGTGCTCTTCTTCGTCTGTAAAATGGGAGAATTAGAGTAAATATCAAAGATGTCTTCCAGCTCTAAAATGTCTAGATTCTATGATTTCACAGTTACAAGTGGTTTGGTGACCTTCCAGTGAGAAATTTTTATAGAGTGATCCCTGCAAGGGATTCTGTGCAGAGGACAAGGGGGTGGTGGGCGAGAAGAAATAATGGGCGTAGATGATGTGTTGTAACAGTTTGCAGCATGGAGAAGGGAAGCAATAAGATAACCATTAGATTGAATTCAGTATCAAATAAGAATTGTCATAGAATGCTGGACCTCTGTGCTTCCTTTTAAAAAGAAAGGAGAAAGAGTGCTTGGAGGTGTTGGTGAGGTACTGGTGAATTAAAGCAGAGACTCTGGCTTTCCAGAGAAGTGAGGGAAGGGAGTCAGTCATCCAGTGTTGGTTCCAGTTAGATGATGTCTCAGGCCCCCACGATTCCTCGAGTCAGTGTAAAGGAAGAGAAGGATGATACTGATGATGGAAGAACAAGAGAAAACTGAGCAAGCAGGGTCCCAGAGGATTAACAGCTAGGTGGAAAGGCAGCCTTCTAAAAGTAGGAGACTTGTCCTTGTGAAGCATGAGGCAAGGGAAAAGGAAAGAATGAGAGACTGGACTGGAGGGGGTTGTACACGTGATAGAAAGGTTTCTGTCTGATGGTCCGTTGTTTCTTTTTCACAAGACCATGGTTATACCTGACAAGATGTGGGAATTGCATTGGGATTGGGGTGAGAGGTCCCAGGGAATGGTAACAGAACAATAACATGAACTCCTTGCCCTTTGAGCCAGTGGTCAGGGAACTGCAGTCACTTCATAGGGACCTTGACCACTTAATACCAAAGATTCAGTTCATGTACTGTGGTGACTGCCCAAACTGGTGTCTCTGCTCACTGAATGGGTAGGAGCAAAACCCTCCTTGTGTCCTTGGGGCCCCAAACCAGTCACCAGAACTACATCCTGTTGTACAAGATCTAAGAGAAAATTGGAACCTGGAAAAGTTGTGACTTTGCTCAGGGCCCCAGTTAGTTTTTATCATGGTCAAAAATAGAAATCTCTCTTGTTTTCTTTCCTAGTGTTCTCTCCTGTAATTCATTCTGCACAGGGAATCAATAAGGCAGTGTGGTCTGAGGAATAAAGCCATGGACTAGGCTAACTTTGGCCTTATCCTTGGCTCTGCCACTGACCTTGGGATGACTCAGTATCTCTAGGCCTCATATTCCTTATTGGTAAAATTTTTCCAGTTTCATATCACAGATCTGAAAGAATGTCATTGTTAAGGACTAATTGAAGTTAAGTACCAAAGGTCCCATCTACCTGGGATTTTGTTAACTGGCTTCCAACAGTTAAGGGGTTATATAGAAGGAAGAAAAGTTCATCATTACAAGAAACGATTTAGTAATGAATTAACCACTGAAAAGATCAGTGCCCTCTCAAATATTCCTCTCTCGGGCCACTAGTGCCTCCCTCAGCAGTCCAGTGAGAAGAAAGAGGAGCATCAGAGCAATGCACGTTACTTGCCAGGTGAGAAATTGTATATGATGTACAATATGCAAGATTTCATGAAGTCGATGAAAGTGATGTTGGATCTCTGCTCAGAACACACCTCAGCCATGGCCAAAGGAGTTGGCAAACCTTATTTAACACTTGAAAAAAGGGAAATCAACAAGGTTGGTGACAGGATAGGTAGTTCAAACAGGAACGGTATAAACTACAAAGGATTGAGAGACCCTTGGCAAAATGTTAAAGCCCTCAAGTGTTCTTACGTCTTCTCGAAAATTGTCACCTACTTACTACCATTCAGTTTTGAAGAAAATTATGTAACCCTCCCAAACACGGCTTCATTCATTTTTTAGTTTGCTCTAAGAATTAGAACATAATTGCAATTCTAACCTAAATTTGATTAACTGGAAGATAAATAAATTCATTTTCATGAATTTTATTTCATTTCTCAAAATAAAGTCTTGATTAACCCTTTTATTCACTCTTCTATGAAATTTACACTCCTTTTTAAGTGGATTAACTTTAAATGGCTTTTTCTTGGTGGCAGTGTTCCTTTGAATAGGATGACCTCCTGTGCTCAGGATGTAAAGGGGATATAGTGTTTCTCTGGCTTTCTAGATCCAGTCTGTATAACCTGGGAATAGAACCAAGAAAGGAAAGCAAATGAGTAAGGGCTGAGCAAATGAGGAAGGGATTTCTAACATTGCTAACGGTCAGCCTCCAGCCAAGGGGGTTATTAGAGGCCCTATTGATATGACTGGCCATGGGAGTCAACCTGTAGAAGCTGAGATTCCCAGGATGGACCAGGTAAAAGGAAGGGATCCAGGTTTTATATCTTCTTCGTGGTTTTATTTTCTGTTTTCCTTTCTGAGTTTCCCTGGTGTTTTCACCTTCTTTATCATAGAGGGGAACACGGTCCTTCCATCCTCCTCCTATTGGGAAGGGTGTAATAGATTCTGTTCTTCCCTCAGCAGGCAGTGAAGTGCTTGGAGTGAGTAAATACTTTGAAGTAGGGTGCTTTGCCTGTCCATGGATGCAGAACAACTGAAAAACATAATGTTGAAAATAGCCAATTGGTTTAAATTAGTGAGTTTACATTGATTCACTTTCACATTAGTGCTTTTCCTTTAATCAGCTTAATCCCCCAAATCTCCTGGGGAAACAGCAGTTAATATCTTTCAAGGCAGCCCATCCTGCTGTTCAGAGGATGCTTTTCCTAACCAATTTCTCCATCGCTTGAAAGAGAAAAAAGCTAATCCTCTTTGGGGATTCTCACTAGCTGTGTAGTTTACTAACCCTCAGGGTCCCAAGAAATGATCATGGTTACTGGTTTGGGGCCCCAGGGACATCAGAGAGATTTTGCTCCTGCCCGGGTCAGACCAGATACACCAGTTTGTCAATCAATCACAGCACAGCAGATGAACTGAGTCTCACTAGCTGTGTAGTTTACTAACCCTCAGGGTCCCAAGAAATGGTCATGGTTACTGGTTTGGGGCCCCAGGGACATCAGAGAGATTTTGCTCCTGCCCGGGTCAGACCAGATACACCAGTTTGTCAATCAATCACAGCACAGCAGATGAACTGAGTTGTTAGTGTTAGTCTCACAGTCCCCAGGAAGGCTTTGCAGCTCACTAGCCATTGGCTTAAAATGCAGCTTAGGTTTTTCACTCTTCCTATTCTGGCAGCAACACCGACACATTGTGCGTCAGTTGGGTCCCTTGAGAAGCAGACACCAAGTTGGAGTTAGGCAAGCCAGGGGTTTATTAGGTAGGTCTGCCTGCCAAAGATAAAGTGAGGAATCATGAATAGGGTAGGCAGAGCTTCAGACAGTGCTGTAGATCTGACCGTCTTGGCCACCCCAACGGAGAACTGCAGAGCAATGACTGCCCGTTGGAGGAGTCCACTGTGGAGCAGGAATGGGCAGCCCACATCCCTGCTGCACGTTCAGTCAAGGGCTAAGCGCTGCCGAAGCCTCTTCTAGCACTGGCAGATTCTGAAGGCACTGCCGCTGGAGCCTGCCTGCTAACTGCACTTTTTTTTTGTAAATTTTTTATTGAAGTGTAGTTGATTTACAACATCAGTTTCAGGTGTACAGCAAAGTGATTCAGTTATACGTGTACTATATATATATATATATATATGTATATTTTCTTTTCCATTATATGTTATTACAAGAAATTGAATACAGTTCCCTGTGCTATACAGTAGGTCCTTGTTGCTTACCTATTTTGTATACAGCTAACTGCCCACTTCTCACAGCTGAATGGTAAGTTCTTCAAGAAGAAAGGAGTTGTAAGCAGCACACCTCCTTGGTATAACTTAATGCTGCTATAAATAGGAAACTAATACTGAACCATTCCCATGAACAAATCCCTCAGGAGCAAAAGACTTACACACACATCAAAATGGCAGCATTTGGCTGTCAATCAGTTACAAATTTCAGTAGTCACCAGGGTTGTGTTTGGGGAACATACATTGCTTTGCTTTCTTATAAGCTTAATTTCATTCTGAAGAACAGTGATAACTCATCCTATACCCAACAGTTTAGTTTAAAAAGCTGCTTAGCAGTGGGGCAAAAACAAAAGGAAGATGCAATTAGATCTATATTTAGTGATCTATCTATATGCATCTGGAGCACATTTCTAGAATAATTCAAAAGGGCCAATCCATTTCAGTCCTCCTGCTGCTAAATGAATGTGGGAGTCAAGCTGCTATTTTCACAGTGCAAGACATTTATTGATGATAAAAAAAAATTCTCCCACTTACACATAATCAGGAATCCTAGCAAATGACACTGTAGAATTTCAGCTCTTTAAGCATAAAGCGGAACAGTCTTTAAAAAATCAAAATGAGGCCTGTGAGTTAAAAATTAAAAATCAGTCAGCCACAGATCAGAGCGTTGAGCCACTTCCACTAGGAGCAGTTCTCTGCTGAGCGTGTGTCCTTTGGGTGGACGAGACTGATCTCTATGTGTCTCCTTCCTCAGGCTGAACAGCGCAGCACCTGGGTTATTCGGTCCATGTGGGACCAGCTAGCTCTGTGCCTGGCTCATTTCAAGCTATCAGTGTTAATGCGACTTAATGTCACCTGATGCTTTTTAACAAATTTCGCTTCTTTTCCCTGTCCTCCAACCCCCCCAAAATGCATATATAATCAAGAACTAATTCAGTTGAGTTATGGTAGATTTAGGGCTACAAATTATTGTATTCTTAGTCATTTCTGCTTCCTAAAAGTTTATGCAAGAACAGTTTGCTCCTGAGGTGTGTCAGGGGTGGAGGGTGACACCCTAATCTGTTTCTTCTATTTAGATTCAATGCGAAAACATTCATTATCAGATTACTTCCGCCTCTAAGCATGACCCTGGTACTGAACTGGTTTCTGGGTGCAGAATATGAAATGCTGTGAGACCCTGTCACCCATAGCACTTAAAGAAAATTTTTTCTAGGCTAACAGAGCACAGAGAGGGAAGAAAGGAAGTGTAGGAAGGCTAAATAAATTGATTTCCCACTGATAGCTTACCATCACATGGTGTATCAGAGGACACGGTAAGAATATGTTGGCCCCCTACAGTATGCTCAACATTGTGCCAGGTGATGGTGGAGAATACAGACTAGGGTTGCAGACATGTCCCCATGCAAACCCATGTGGATGCCAACACAATTAGAAATGAGAAAATTTTCCCTGTAAACCTGGAGGTTATTTGCCATGGAAAGCAGAAGGCATTTGGACGGTAGCTGATAATTTGAACAGACCTATAAACTGAAGGTAGACATTGTACCATCATGTCATTGCACTTAAGTCAGCCAAGGATATTGGAAAGCTATTTCCCAGTAGGCTGGAGGCGCTGATTGTTTTTCAAAATAGCCTCTTAAGCTATTTTGAGATAATGTGGAAGCAATATTGGAGTAGGAATTGAGAATCCTGTTCAAGTTTTCATTTTGATACTAATTTACTTTTAGGGAACTTGATCAAACTGGCCTTGTTTTGCTGTCTTCTCCCTTCTTTTGCTACCTCCTCTGTCAGCTGGTGTAGGAAAACATTCCTCAGCAGAGAGATTTTGTGCGCGTCAGATGACAGTGCACATTAAAGTGCCTTGAGAGGTTTAAAGTACTAGATAGCACTGTTTGTAGCTCAGTTGAAAATGATGGTTCATGTCTGTAGATGAGGACTGTTATCAGACACAGGCAGGCTTTCGGTGGATACTGAGGCAGAAGAGGATTCTTTAAGGAAATAAGGCTCAAGTCAATAAAAAGTCTGGACTATTCAATGTAGCCCAGGGAAAATTGCAAGTAATTCAGCAGCAGCCTTTAGACAGAGACAAGAATCTATCCTGATAGCCAGCCTTTTCCTTCCAAGTTTTCAGACTGAGATGATGCATGTATAAAAACAACCCTGGCTTGGCAGGAAGCAACACGAAGGCCGTGCCAGTGGTGCCTGAACTGCCCATAAGCTCCTTCACTCTCACTGTGCTTTGCCCTCAGAAACCGTTGCCAGCAGAATTCTGTTCTGCTGCCTTGCCTGTGGTCCTCATTGGGTAAATGTGTGGATCTGATTCCACGCTTGGACGAATTCGTCTAGAATACGTGCTAAGGGGATTAGATGGTGGCTGTACTATCTCTTTCTCTCCACCACGATTTTTTCTGTTCTCTGTGAAGAGCTATTGCTTCCCGTGTCTGCCTACCTTGACCTCTTTTTGACCTGATAGCATGCCAGCCACTTAAGAGGTATGAGCAATTGTGACAGAGCCCAGACTGAGTAATGGGATGACAGCATCTTCCATTAGGGACATACTCACCATGAATGTGCCGGTAATCCATAAGAGGGGCTAAGGAAAAACACAATGAAAACCTTTCAAGACTGATTCAATTAAGAGCCTCCCAGGAGAGACTGAGCACCAACAATGGAAAATTCAATACTGGGCTCAGAGAAAGACACTTCATGGCATAAATGTCCTTTTTCTCTAATGCGTAAGGGAAAAAAACTCTGCAGCAACCTTTTGAAAAATATGACATTTGGTTTTTAGAAAAGATCTACCTCTTTCAGATTCTTCAATACCCATATTCATAGGAAATTCATTAGAGGAGATGTGAGGTTATAAAATGAATGGTTGCAGTTATGTCTCCAACCAATTGTTCAGATGTGCAGTTGAAATCCAGCATGAAATTATCTGTTTGCGACCACAGGCAAGGCTGAAAGAGTGGCTGTCCAGATTGTTATGGTAGCCTGGGTGCCAGTGATGGTTTTCTTTACCTTATGATAATAGGGAATAAAATATGCAACCGTTTCCCCAAAACTGACTTCAGTATTAAGCAGCATTCTGGGAAAGAGCTGTTTTTCTTTGCCCTGCAAGTAGCCTTGTAATAGTCAATCACCATGGGTACAGTGTATAAAGAGCTTTGGAGCTGTTTACAGGGACATATTTAATGAGGTGCATTTCTGAAGCAGGATCAAAATGGGCTCAATGGGTGAATGTGAATTACTGTTCGTGTCTTTAGGTGTGACAATAGCACCGTGGTTAGTTTTTTTAAAAAGAGGTTGAAATATTTATAGATTAAATAAGAATGGTGTAGAGGATTACTTTGCAAGTAATCAAAGGTGGACAGGGAGAGGGAGCTAAGGATCAGAACATGAATTGATCATTGTTGAAGCCGCTGATAAGTGTGTATTGAGGTGGTGGGGACTCTGTATTATTGTAATTCTCTTCATGTATATATCTGAAATTTTCAACAACGGAAGTTAAAAACCAAAATATGAAACTTAGTTCTTTTTCATATACAGGATGAGAGACTCATTTTATGAATTGATTGACTTAAGGTTAGATTCTCTCTGTGACAAATGAAGTTGGGTACAGAAGTAAAAGCATTGCTTTTTGCTAACAGTTACTTGGACAGAGCTTACATCTGACCAACAAGAAGGGGTGTGAATCAGCTTTGCTCTGCCAGTTATTGACAGATGGTGTGAAAAATTTTAATGACAGATGGTGGTGATTATTAAACAATAAACAATCGCAGTTTATCAGGAACCAAACAGAAAATAGCTCCTTTTTGTTTCTGGTAATGCATCTAAATTGTCCTTTGTTATATAATTGGTATTTTAACATCGTGATAGGTGTGCTCTGCTAAGAAAATGGAATTGTAGAACTTCCTGAAAGTATTTTTTCCAACTTCCTGCTTCTGCCTAATGTTCTTTTTTTTTTTTTAATTAAAGTATAGATGATTTACAGTATTAAATTAGTTTCAGGTGTACAGCATAGTGATTCAATATTTTTATAGATTATACTGAACTTCAAAAAGTTTTTAACTCTACCTTAATGTTAACTATCGTTCCTATACATATTCTGGATTATCTGGATGACCACCTCCTGACTAAATCCTGCCCCCTGATTTCATTAATCATATTGTCTTTTTGTTTATAATCACCTTGCAACAAAGTCTACCTGGGTGAACTAGTCTAGTTTGAAGCCTGTGACAGTAACTGCCTAGGTAGGAGCTGGTGGTGGCTGAGGGCAATAGTAGCATTGGCAGAGAGAGGTAAATGGATTCCACAGGGATTTCAGAGGTTGGCAGGGTATGTAGCCGCAGAGGGTAGAGAGTTTGGGTAAAGGAGATGGAGGTGTAAAGGGGGAACACCACAATTTTGACTTAAGTAACTCAATGAGGGCTAAAGCCATGTACTGAAGTAAGGAGATGGTGGTTCACAGAATGAGCTTTGGGTAAACCCGGTGTATGTCCACATCCTGGGTCTGTTACTCTGACTCTGTGACTCTGGGTGAATTACCTACTCACTCTAAACTCTTCTGCAAAATGTGGGGCTGAAAACTATGGTGTATCTCTGGAGTTGTGATGGCTGATGACAGGGTTGGCAATAGTTGTGGCGGACGTGTTGCATGTAATGGGAATAGTTTTGGGGGAAATGTAATTTTGGTTTTGGAGGTGCCTCATAAATATCCAAGAGGAGGTGCCAAGCACAAGCGCGCGCGCGCGCGTGCGCGCGTGTGTGTGTGTGTGTGTGTGTGTTACGAGCATTTCAAAACAGCAAAAAAAAAAAAGGACAGACTTGGCTGTAAAACCAAAATGAAGACTCAAGCATGATGCTTGATGTTGACTGTCTGCTCATTTGTTTCATTGGAGCAAGCTGGTAATGAGATCACAGTTCACAGAGAAGTAAGGAAGATTGTTATTTCAGGACCATAGCTTCCAGCTCCGGCAGGCACACTTTAAAGGTGTGTCACTGCATGTGAATCAAAGCCTTTGCTATGCAAATGTGTAAGCATTTGGCTGCATTACATACCATCCCCTATAGGGTGAGTAAGGAACCTTTGTTGAGTAAAAAACCACTTTTAAAACAAATAAAATTATGTTCGGATTTATCTCACAGCATTAATGTTTATAGTGTGAAAAACTAGGAACAGTATAAATGTACAACAATTAGAGAATAATTAAGTATACGCCACAGTGGAAACAAACAAACAAAAATTGCTATCCAGAGACCATAAATGTCCGGGACTATTGCTTTCAAAAGCAGCAGTGGTAGTATTTGAAGCATTGGTTCCTTGGTACGAGGGGTGTGTAAATAACATAGAAGTCCCTGGATTGTACAGTTGGTATCTGAAAACACCGTTTTCAGCAAGGTGTTTATTTCAGAGATGAACACATTCTTGGCAGCTCCACAGTTGTCGAGGGCTCCAGCTTAAAGGAAGACAGTCAGAGCTTTAAGGGAAAAAAATTGAGCTTTGGCCTCACTGTCATTTGTCTTACTCTGCAGGGGAGGAAACAGATCACAGTGGCTAATGATAAAAATGCACAGCGTTAGCGTTTTGTTGGTATTGCAGTTTGCTTCAGTTCTCCATGTGATGGTATTCACTTCAAACGGCTTCCAAAGCCACTTTGTATTCGCCTCAATGTGAGGTATCATCTCCTTTCTTGCCTAACATCCTAATAATTTTATTTTCAGGGGCCTGACGTTCTCTTTTTTTCCGTTGCGTGTCTAATGCTTCTGCAAAAACTAAAGTCTTGGCAGTAAACAGGCCAAAAACAATTATGGCACGATGCACTGCAGAATTTTGCCTGTGGGTATAAATATCACAAGGCAAGTGTGAAAAGCAGCCCTGCTCTATCTGTACTTGTAAATCAGTGTATCCAGCAGGGATACTCTAGGGGCTGCTGAAGTGAGGGCCCCACCTGCTGTCAGTTTCCCTGGAGAGGGAATTGATCAAGCATCTCCCGCTATCAGCACCTAGTGTTCTATAAAGTGCCGTGGCAGATCCAAAGCAGGCCAAATGCACACAGTCGTTGCACTCTTAGAGCTTATGCTTGAAAGTGGGAGCCAGTGAAATCGTGGGAAGATATCTTAAGTGAAATAGACATACATTAATGGACAAGTCATAGGAAGAGGCCAGGCACAGGAAACTGTGAGTGCCACCACCCTGGCGTGGGAACAGTGTTGGTCTAATCTGGGAACAGAAAAAAAGCTAGATGAACAAGAGGGAGAAGTTGGGAGCTGAGGTTGGAGAAGTAGGAGAGGTCTGGATACTAGGCCCCTTTGTGGGCCTTTGGAGGTGTTTGGGATTTTATTCTAATTGCAATGGGCAGTGATTAGAAGGCTTAAAGCAGGAGAGTGATTCAGATGGTAACAATTATCCCTGAGACCTTTTGGCATCACTGCTAGAGAGCAGTAGGAGGGCTCCCTACTGCCCCTCGGCACCTGGCTCCGTGGGATGGGTGCTTATTTGGGGTTTGGTTGCCTCAGGTGGACTGATTTTTCCTCGGCTCAGTATCTTAGGTGAGGAAGGGATAGTTTGCCCCAGGGCCTCACATTCCTTGGGGCTGTTCCTAACCCTCCCAGTTAGAGAGGTAGGGTAAGGAAGATGGCAGTTCTGTGTCCATGTTTGTATTTGGCATCCTGATGGAAGAGGCAGCTCAAGCTAAGGTCAAAGAGACATGTGTTACTGCCTGGAGCCTTGTAAGAGTTGCTTTTCAAATCAACATGAAAATCTCCTTTTATATAGTCTCTTCTGCTGTTTTAAACATAACAGGCCCAGTGATATATCTCAGGAAACTTGATGATACTGACTGAATCTAAAGGGGAATGTTTTTAATTAAGTAGATGTCTATCATGAACACTGCTCTCTCTTGAGCAACATGCTAAGTGATCCAAGTCATCGTAACTGGGTGATGAATCACAAACACTCCCCAAGGACACTCCATGCTGGGTAACAGGTCAATTAAGTGTGTGCTTGGGACACAAGCAAAATGGGCCATATACTTTTTTTTTTATATTATATGCCTTTTATTTCTTTTTCTTGCCTGATTGCTATGGTTAGGGCTTCCAATACTATGTTAAATAAAAGTGGGCTCCCCGTTTCATTGACCTTTTTGTCTTTTTTTTAGTCTCTATTTCATTTATTTCTGCTCTGATCTTTATTATTTCCTTCCCTCTACTAATATGGGGCTTTGTTCTTTTTTTTTTTTTTTTTTTTTTTTTGTTCTTTTAAATATAAGGTTATATTGTTTATTTGGGATTTGTTTTGTCTCTTGAAGTAGGTCTGTATTTCTATAAACTTGCCCAGAACCACTTTTGCTGCATCCCATAAATTTGGCTATGTTGTATTTCTCATTTGTCTGTAGGTAATTTTTAATTTTTCCTTTAATTTCTTCAGTGACTCATTGGTTATTCAGTAGCATGTTGTTTAATTTCCGCATGTTTGTAGTTTTTCTCATTTTTCCTTGTGATTAATGTCTAGTTTCATAGCATTGTGGTTGAAGAAGATGCTTGATACAATTTCAGTTTTCTTGAATTCACTGAGACTTGTTTTTGTGACCTAACATCCTGGAGAATGTTTCCTGTGCACTTGAGAAAAGTGTGTATTTTGTTGCTTTTGAGTAGATTATTTTCTTCATGTCTATTAAATTCATCTACTATGATATGTAATTTAAGGCTGGTGTTTCTTTAATGGTTTCTGTCTGGATGATCTATCCATTGATGTAAGTGGAGTGTTAAAGTCTCCTATTTTATTACTTTCAATTTCTTCCTTTAAGTTCATTAATATTTGCTTATATATCTTGGTGCTCTTATTTTGGGGGTGTGTGTACATTGTACATATATAAATGTTATGTCTTCTTGCTGAATTGACCCTCTTATTGTGTAATGATCATCTTTATTTGATTGCAGTCTTTGTTTCAAAGTCTATTTTGGGGCAGTTTTGGGCACACAGTACAAACTTAATAAAAATAGAGTTAATTCCACTTAACTTCTTTGGTTACCAAATAATTAACCAAGCCCACCTACTACTTTTGCTTATTTCCATGTTATATGCAAAAGACAGGTGTGTGTCACCAGGTTAAATGTTGATGATGGCAGTGATTCTGATGAAAAGCCTTGTTACTTCAAAACTGATTCTAGTGGCCAACACAAGGGTGAGGTTTAGCAATAAGTGTCAGGTTAAAAGAATCTGGGGGCTAAAATGTGGACTGGGAACTTCTTATTTACTACAGTCCTAACAACCCATTGCTACAAATGAGTTGACCATCTTTCCTAAAAAGGAAAGGGTTGAAGATGTGTTTTAGGATGTGGGCTGCCACCACCCAGGTGCTGTACTAGGATACAGAGCACTGCTAGATGATGAGGGGGGTGAACGTTCCCATGTGAGCCAGTGCCATTTCTGTAAATAAATCAGAGCTTCATTTCCGCAGGAGGAATCTCACTCTTTGCTTCATTCTTCTTTCCCACTGCCCCACGCCATTCTGGAGCACTTGTTTCCATGAACTGGAATCGCTGGACACTCGTTTTGAAGAGCAGCTATGTTCCTCAGAGATGCTCTTCTTTCCTCTGCTCTTGTTTCTAAACTTCTGTGTCCTCTAGCCAAAATCTCTGCAGTAACCTCCTACCCAGTGTCCCCACATCCTCTTTCTCTCCTGATGGAAACCATCCCAAACTCACTTTCCATTAAGATTCGTTCTAAATCGAGGCCTTAATCCAATCCCCCTGAAAATCATCTAGGATTTTCCCTTCTTTTCCACTGTTAGTTCACACTTCTCTTCCCATCAAGAAAGATCTTCCACAAAATGGTGCCAACTAGCATTCCTTCTCTCACTACTGCCTTACAGGTGCCCAGTTTAACTATTCATGATTCCTTGTATATACTGTTTTCCTTTTTCAGCCTCCACAAATCTTTGCTCAAAATGCTCCCTTCGCCTGGAACGCCTATTAGATTTAAGATACCTTAACAATCAATGTACTTGTCCCTTCTCCTCCACTTATTTGTAAACTCTGGGTGTGGATACTTAGTCTTACTCATCTTAAAATCCCTCTCAGGGACACAGTAGCATTGGCTGGTGAAGGGGGACCCGGGATGTCTTGTTAGCTTTAGGGGATATCATTTTGTGTATTCGACCCAAAGTGGAGGCGTGTACTAGTCACAGGGGGAAAATATCATAAGAATATTATTTTTGACACTGGTATTTGGCCAGTGGCATCAAATTATAGAGGTCATGCCTCCAGCCCTGCACACAGATTGAAAAGTAAAGACAGCAACATCGTAAAACGGGTGGCTGGTAGCGTCCCGCTTCGCTGGCTTCAACAGGAATGTGCGCCCAGGGCTGTGGACGCTCCCTGCTACTGACGGGCGGCGCCCAGCCACGTGTGCTCCTGGCGCCTGGTTCCACGGGGAAGCTGCTCGCGGGGTGCAAGAAGGAACTGGGCGCGTAGCTGGCCACTGCAGCAAGCCAAGCCCCGTCGCCGCTGCTGTCTGAACACGGCGTCCTGCCGCTGCAGGGGAGGCTCTGTGGACCGCTGTGCTGTGTGCTGGCGCCGCGGTTACATGGAGGTCTGCTCTCGTAAATCCAGCTTCTTCTCGGGGCCTCATAGCCTTCATTGGTTCCTTCCTAAAGATGGGACTTTATACTTTTTTTGCTTTGTTTTCTCCCTTTTTACTTCCCCCTACATTTCTAGAAGTAAAACCAAGCAAAGCCCTTCCTCTCATATTCTTGGCCTTAATTGTCCAGTTACTGAATTCAGAGAAACGAATCTGCCTCAGTGGAGAAGAGTGCGTCTGTGCATAGGGAGTCTCTGATACGTGGAGGAAATAATCAGAACAAATAAAATTCTAGGTAAACCTGAAAACATAAGAATTCATGAAGCTGTTTAGGTTATAGTTTGAAGAACCTTTATTAATCATCTTGATCTTAGGGCTTTATTTTGTAGATGAGGAACCTTTCTTTGGCTTGGGAAAAAAATAGTCCCACAGCATCATAGGCCCAGTGAGTGCAAAAACTGAGCCTAGAATCCAGGTGTTTTGACTTTTCGTCCAAACAAATCGTAAGTACTGTCAGTGCTTTTCTGAATAAGCTCACTTCCCACCCACACTCCCAAACATGTCCATTATCCAGACATTATTCCAAAAGTCAACATTATTTCAGTTCTTTTTTAACCAGAATGCTGTGATTTAAATGTTTTTTGTTGATCCGTTGCCTATTTGATGCATAGAGTTTTATATTTATTTTTCTTTCAAACTTTTAAAACCTGCAAAAGCAAATTTTTTCCTGTCTAAATCTCTACATTCACTCTCCTAAGGTTTTATTTCTTTTTTGAAAAATTATTCATTCATTTTTTCGTTTCCCTTGACCTTCAGCATCTTACAACTCAGTTTTATCAACTCTGACTTACTCTAGGGAGACAATTCTTTGTTAAAGACACAGTTACTGTATCTCTCTTGCTGACCAGAAGCTAATAAAGATAACACAGGGTGCACTGTCCCTCAAGACTGCAGGCCTGTGATATATTTTCCTTTAGGGGCAACACTTCCAAAAATTTCAAGGACATTTCTCTAGAGTAAAACTGAAGATTGAATCCTGGAAATATTTAAATAAAAAGACAAAGAGATGAAAAGTACTGGTAACACCTCCCAGAGTTAAGATCTTTAGACTCCAGTACAGTATGGCTCATGATGGCATGTTTAGAAATGCTGCACATCAGATCCTATCCCCTCACACAGAGCTAATGAGAGCAGAGATTTAATACAGCCAGGTAGGAGTAAAAGGCTTTCCCTTTCCTTCCTCTCTTCCATCCCCTCTTCTCCCATCCTCCTTTTCCATTTACATGCAAGGGGACGGAGCTGGCGTGGCTTGGGGTGGGGAGGAGTAGGGGGCAGTGTCCGGACAGGAACACCAAGAGCAGGGGCATGAGGCAAAGCAGTTTTATAGAGGGGTGGGATGCTGGCATCAAGCTCGGGGGAGACCATAAGAAACCTGGAGTCCAGAGAACTGGGAATAACAATGGCTCAATCTCGGAACTAAGAAGACATGAGACAGGAGAATAAGGAAATGAGTAAGGAATGGGTGGAAGGAGACTGTGCACTAGGAACAAAAAGAGACCCTTCAGCTTATCTTTAGGATCCATCAGCTAGTTGGTGCACAGGAGATAAAAGTAGGTTCACTTTTCTTAAAGGGCCAGAGGACAGGCATACACTAGTGAAGACGGATCATTTTTCTACTTTTGAGGAAAACACACACCCCAGCCAGATATAGGGATCAATATCTGAATCTGGCCAGCCTGTGACCTATAAGTAAAAAATAAACAAATTGATTCCACGTCTTACTCGGATAGGAAGATGACGGAACTGACATGCCCACTGCTAAAGGAAAGGTAGACGGCTCATCCATGTTCACGTTCAGCTTCTTGTCAGGGATGGAGAAATTACTTCTGTGTCTGCTACAGACTTTGTGGATCTGTTACTCGTGAATCTGTTACTAGGCACCAAAGCTGACAGCTATCCAGAAACCGTCCTCCTAAGAGAGAACTTGCTGACAAACACCCATGTTGTGGAGAAATCCAGGTTGTGGTGGGGGAGGAGGGGGGCTGTGTTGTTAAAACAAAATTATAAGCGAGATTTTCAGCCTTGTGGCCACCTTGACTACACAGCGTTCGATCACAGTGTTCTTTAGGCTTGGAGCTTTTATTACCTTAGAAAAACCAGGACAAAGAGGGTTGCTTCTAACAGTGAATTAATTACCTGACTCTTCTTTTTCAAGTGTTAAGTACACAGGGTTTCTGTTGAGAGTACATTTTAAGTGCTTTTCTATTAGCATCGACTTTAAAATGAGCAAAACGTGCCAGGAGATTATTGATAAGCTTTAGAGAGGATCTGCTTTTCATGTATGTTTTGTGCAGATCAAATGAAAACAAATGCCAGAGAAACACACACCCTGAAATACACTGATCTGTCTGGGAAAGCAATCAAGACCCTTCAAAAGCTCTGATGTAAAGAACACCTTGATTTTGACTGGGAAACAAGTTGGCCTTTTTGAAAAATTATTTTACCTCATTTATTTGGGGGGGGTAGGTAATTAAGTTTGTTTATTTATTAACTGCAAGTACTGGGGATCGTACCCAGGACCTCTTGCATGCTAAGCACAGTCCTCCGCGTAAGGCCCTGAACCTGAGTCTCCTCACAAAGCTGTCTTGGCTCTTTTTGGATATTTGACATGGATCTAGTTATATGGATTAGGGAATTTATATAGATCATTTCAGAAACACAACCCAAGGCTCAGATGGAGCTGTTTGTTGGGGGACGAGGAGGAAGGGGCACTGGCAAAATTCATGGTTACTTGCCGCCACCGCATCATAAACCTCCACCTGTGACTTCATTCACTCAGTGAGAGCACTGTCAGCTTATCTCAACCGCCATTATGTGGTCCTGCCTCTGAATCACTGGAATATTTTCAAAGATACGTGGAGCTGAAAGTAAGGTTATTTATCTAACCTTGCATGTTAAAGATAACAAACTTAAACTTTGAGTCGGTAGTCATGATAAAAATTTTAAAAATAAGCATTGGTTATAGCTTTTCTGAATGAGACACCAGTGGAGAACTTTTTACACTGTGCTCTATGACATGAGAAGACTTCTGGAATTCTGAGGTTCAAGGGCAAAGCAGAAGTCATATGGATGCTTGGAATATGAATGAGTAAGACCTGAAATAAAGTATTAAAATGAGACTACTCAGAGTTTCCTTTGCTTAAAAAAAAAGTAGTAAACTTCTCTGCACGAATGTATACACCCCCCCTCCCCATGCTCGCATGGTCTGTAAGCCCGTATTTCTCTGATCGAATTTAAGATGAAGAATCCATAAAGGATAGGCATATCGAAAGTAACTATAGGGCACAGTCAAATTAAATTCTTACAGTTCATTAAACAGCCATTAAAATAACCCATCAGGGCTAAGCTGTGGGGCGTAACTGGTGCGTCTGCACATCACCAGTGAATTGCGTGGAGCCTTGCCCCGCAGACATCGTTTCTATTGAGAACCACACTGGAAGAAAGAAGCAATGACGGGAGCCTCTTTATTCCATTGTTTGGCAGGATTCTTAGATAGAAAGGTGTAACCTGAAGATTGAGTGATTTCTGTGCTGGGACCCAGATTTTTGCGGAAGGTTCTGGCACTGTAGATCTACTTGAGCGTGCTTTGTACATGCGTGATGCGCCATCTAGTGGTTAAGTGAACGTAACATTAATGAAAAGGAAAATGTGTTTTTTCTGGTCACTTCTGTCTCTAAACTCTCCACCACTTGATTTGAGCAGCAGTAGGAGGTTTGACTCTGTAGGCTGTTATTTGGGGAAAAAAACAAATCTATCTTGTTACAAGCCATAGTTGACCCCAAATTATTGTTGGGGAGGGGAGGAACACTGATAATATAGTACTATGCAAGCCAGAGTTTGCAAATTGGTAGTGTTTGGCTGACAGAGGATTTTTTTCCATTTTAGTTTATTGAGGTTATAATGCAAATGATGTAGTACATAAATCTTCAGCTTGATACATTTTTACATTTGTAAAATTTTGCATATGTATTATCCATGTCATTACCACCTGAGTCAAGGAATAGAATGTTTCCAGCACTCCAGCAGCCTCCCCTGTGCCCCTCCCATCAGTCCTCTCAGAGATAACCACTCTTTGGAACCCTGTCACCACAGATTTGTAATGGCGTCATTAAAGTGCATACTCCTAACCCTGACCTCTGAGAAAGAATAAAATCCTGTAGTTACTATTTTAATAGTTTGCCCCAAAAGAGGCACTTTTCTCATCAGAAACCTTCTGTGGCTGAACCAAGGCTCCATTTCCCGGGTTTACTGTTTGTCAGAGTCCATGTGGCATAATGATCTCTCTCTTTCAGGCTAAATTCCTCATATATTGTTTTTCTTACCAGGCTTCTCAGTAAGAGCTAGATATCCATTTGGTGCACTGATTATATTTCCCCAAGTGTCTCTGCAGGCAGCCAAGTCAATTTTCAAAGAAACCCCATTGCTTTTGAGCGGCATCTCAGAGGTGCCACTGATTGTCACAGCAAAGCCTATGAATTCTGATGCGGTGTTTCAGAAATTAATGTGAATATTGTGCCACCAGTGGCTGCATGACAGTGGCTCATAATAAGCCAAGCAAATTGTACTGGTTAGAAGGACTCTCAGACTTAAAATTCAGCAAAAGCTCATTTATAATGCATCACATCATGCACAGTCATTGTTGCCATTTCTACAAGACCTCTTTCTGTTCAGATGAAACTGAATTCCCTCCAAAGATCAGCATGTTTAATGTGTCAAGAAGGAGAGCTGGTTCTGAAGTAAAATTATTGTGATTATTCCGGAGCTGTCTTGTGCATACCTATTGATTTGATTACTAAACAAATAGTCAACCATCATGGCCATGGAGCACATTACTTCCCGATGTTTTGCAAGGTGCTGGAGACAGAAAAGCATAAGGTGTTTGGGTCCTTCTTTGCTGTCATGGAGCTGAGCTTTGTTTAGACCTGTTGTCCCTTGGCCTGCAAACTGGTATCTAAAGAGATGACTGCCTCTTGGGATAATAAACAAGGCAGGAGTATAGGCATTATCCCAATTTATTCCTTTTTAAAAATAACTTTATTTTTTTCCTAATTATTTGTCAGGGATTTGGAAAAGAGAAGAACGTAAAAAAGAAGATATAAAATTCCCTAATCCACCAAAGAAAGTCTATAATAGTTTTAATTCCTTCCAAGAAACTATTATAATTCTCTTTTTTCTGTGTTTTTGTGCAAATATATATTTATTTTATGAAATTGAGTTGATTTATGATTTTTCTCTATCATAAGAAAGTCTTGAAATGTGTAATACTTTGAGTAACTTCATAATTTCTGGGATAAGAATGAAAACTAATTTTTTAACCAGTCCCTGTTACTGGAAATTTTGATTGTTTGCTGTTTTTATATAGTTGTAGGGATTTAATGCCTAATACTTGAGGTCTTTGACTTTCTACCATACTTAATAGCTAGGACTTCTAGAATCGGGTTAAATAATTATGGTGATACTGGTTGTCCATGATCTGTTCCTAATTATAAAGGCAGTAATTCTGACGTTTGTTAAATAGTATGGAGACTGCTGAGTTGAATTGGATAAAAATCATATTAAGTCCTTTGAGTCCTAATTTTTAAACATCAGCAGTGAGGAATTGAACATTGCCAAATGTCATTCAGTGCTGTTGAAATAAGGTTTACACCAGTTTGGCCTATGGATTTGTGATAATTATATTAACAGATTTCCTCATATTGGTCCCCCTTCACCAGAATGCATGCTACTATATCATGGAGTAATATGCTTTTAATAAACTATCAAATTCAATTCCATATTATTGATTTTAGGATTTTAATATCCATGTTTATTGAGCATGGTTCTTGAGAGACAGCTAGTGTGACAGGGTTAGAGACGCACTCTGTCAGATTCTGGTGTGTGAATGTGAGTTGCTGAAATTGGGGATGGGGAACCTGTTTGTGTCTATAATTCATCGTCCTTTTTTCTTTACCCCTTATCCCCACTGCAGATAAATGTGTCTTTTTTCCTTTTGTGAATTCACGAAGTACTTTTCTTAACCTCTCTCAAAGCAACTCATCACCCTCTTACATTAAAATTTTCTGTATATTTGCCTTCTGTTCTTGTATGAGTGGTCTGTGTCTTAAATTCAGGAGTTTTCCATCCCTCCCCGTTAGCCACTGAGTGTTGCCCGCATAACCTCTCCTGTGGGGTCTTGGCAAAGTGCTGCAGTGGCAGTTGGTGGAAATACACTTGGATGAGTTTTATCAACACACTTAGACCTCCAAACCAGCGCTGCAGTAAGCTAAGGAGGAAAACAAGGAAGTAAGAGTGATTCCCAAGTTCTGTGGGTGCTGTGCTTCTCTGTGGCAGCAGTCTGAGTCCAGAAGGCATGCATCAACTTCCAAAGGCTTGGGAGCAGACACAGCAGGGACAAGCATGAAACACTGACACCAGCCCTGCTGGGTCTGCCCCTGACGTCTGCTCCATCCTGGTCGTGACGGTCCAGCGAGAGCCGATTACCGAAACGGCTTTTGCCTACCTCAAGTATGCACTCTAAAAACTAAGTATATCTAGAAATTTTTTTAAAAAGGTCCTTCCAGCACTCATCTCAAGGCATCACTTCAATGTGCTATCTTTCAATTGCCAGTTCTTTCCCAGGGGAAGGCTTAAAAATTAAGGACCCTCTTGAGGTTCCCTAACTAGACTAAACCAATTGAGGACAGGGATTAGATCTCAAGTATATTCAAACTCCCAATGTGCTAGGCGTATAGTTTAAACTTAACTAGTGTTTCTGGAATTACTCTTTTTTTCTTGCAATGTCATGTTATTAAGTAGTATTCCTCACACTTATTTAAAGACCAAAAGCAACTTCAAAGACAATACAGGCCTTCTAACAAATAGTAGGAAATAGAGTCACAGTCAAAAGTGTGTTAAAAATTGACAGCAAAATGACAGCAAAAGTGAGGGGGAGGATAAGTATACTATTCCAGGTGGAATCCAAAGGAATGCTATGCCACCAGTTCAGTAGTTCAGGCGATGACTCTTCCAGGTACCTAATCAGCCTTCAGACCATCCTTGCAAGAAGTAGTTGGTGGATATTGCTGACTTGGTGCTTCTGTGCGGTAACTAGAATTCCTTTGAAGGCAAAGTGAAAAGTTGTGTTCAATGATTGCTTTCTCCTTTTCCATAGGGTGTTAAATACCACATTATTTGAGAGTTGGGAGATTGTTGGACCCTACCCTTCCTGGTGGGTTTTTAACCTACTGCTGTTGCTAATACAAGGCTTGAACTGCTTCTGGTCTTACTTGATCGTAAAAATAGCTTGCAAAGCTATTTCAAAAGGCAAGGTAAGATAAAACTCACCCTTTCCAGTATGTCCCAGAAAATTACGGCTTGGATTCTTCTGAATCAATGAAAACATTATTTATTATTTAAAATTTCATCAGAACTGTTTTTTGTCTTCAAAATTTAGCTTAACCTCTTGGAAACACAATACAAATTTTCACTTTCTTCTCTTTAGTTGCTTTTTTATAAATTGTAGCATTGCTTTGCTGACTGATCTGCATTTATAATTTTAGAATTAATGGAGGTAAATTATTTGTTGTGTTCCTGCTCTCCCTTGCTCTGTCTCCCCTAGTTCTTCTCTGATTATACTTACACTAAACAGAAATTTAATAATTCTTTTTTTTTCTTTTTAATGAGAAGGGTTGCCTGATGCAATATACTCATTTATGACTTTTCCAATAAAAAATTCAGTTAAATCTCTTTGTTAAAAATGGGCTCATGAAGCTGAGTTGAATAAAGCTTCCCGAGCCTCAACCTCTCTCTGTAGAGCAGTGACTTTTCCAGAATGTTCTCTGTGACATTTTCTTACTTTGGTTGTTTATTCTCTTCTTTCTGCCAACCCGGAAGTCTGGGAAGTGGAATCCTTTACATGTAAGTTTCTCTCATCTCTCTCTCCCTGTCCTGGGTCCCACTTGAGCCTGTCGGAAGGGCATTCTGATGCTTTTGTTTCCGTGCGTGTTGTTCTGTCTAATCTGCTGCCACTGACTGGAGGCTCTAACCAGGTGTGGCTCCCCCAGCTGCGAGGAATGCTAGGAACAATTCCCAGTCAGTGCCCTTCTGTGTAAGCTTGCATTCTGCTCAATTTTGCCTCATCCAACAGCGAAGGAGAGGAATTTCTTGCATTGGTGTTTGTCATGTAATGTCAGCTAAAAAAACGGGAATAGACCAACGGGAAGTAGGAGAAACAGAGCTAAGTTGGGGAGAGGATCAGCACATCCAGAAGGGAGCTCAGAGCATCAGCTCTTTGCCACGGTGACCACTTTGTCCACAGTGAGCCCCTTCCTGGGGGCTCGGGACAGCTAGTCACAGACTGTGAAGCCAGTTCTCAGCATCAGCTCTTAAGTAAATCCAAAGTATTTTGAGCCATGAATTGTTTAGAAGTGAAAGTTTTTTTTTTCTCTGTGACCTTGTACTCTTTAAAATGTGCAGGTATTTCTATGAAAAACTGGTACTGTCCTCATTTGCATACAAATTAACATGCACAATACTATCAATATGATAACGATAACTGAAGGTTTAAGGGCACCGTGGATTAGATTATGTCGATACTGCATTGCTATTTCCACCAGATGTATTCTCTTCTCTCCACCTTACTCCTTCAACTTTAGGAAGAGATAATCATTAATTTTAATCTGGATCTCAGGCTTCAAAATATCTTAACTGCCACTGCTGCTCACCTAGGACAGTAATATTGATCTTGGCCGTGGGTTATGGACTCTGTTTTCCTGGGGTTATTTTCAGATATTCTAAGTGGTTTCTTTCTTTGATGGTAAGATAAGTATAGATTTTTTTTTCCAAATGCAATTAAAAGTAATCTATGCATGCAAATGTAAATTAATCACTTCCTGAAACTGGAGTTTTCTTTCCTATTAGCAGCTTAATTTATGACTAATGGATTTCTAAATGTAGTGGAGCTTTTATTCTCATGCTGTCTTTTGTGACCCATGTTTTGTTTTTAATCGAAAGTATCTTTATAATCTAGTTGTTTTGGTGCCTAAGTCTTCTTGGAGATGGTCCTTGTGAGTTGAGCCTTGTTTCCAGGGGCCTTGGAGTGAGGGCCATTTTTACATATTTCCTCAGTCACCTCTGCTTAGAATGGAGTAGCCGTTCTCAGCTTTTCCTTTCTCCTGTCCCCACCCCACCCCACCTGACAGAGGTGATGTTTTCCTGCAGTCTCTCAAGTTGCAGGGGGCAGTGGATTCCAGGGTTCTCCAGTTGGGGAGTAGTGATGACACAGAGGATGAGATATGGAAAAGCCCAATTCATCCTGATAAACCTCCCAGGAGACTCAGCCAACTTCCCAACCCACCTCTTTAGAGAACACAGGTGATTAGCTTGGGAAACTGTCTACAAAGCCAAGCAAACCACCAGTTCCCTATTGCCACCCCACGTAGAAGATAAGTAACGGTGTTCAGTTACTGAAAGGTCTTAAGGCCTGTTGGGTGAAAATATTTAACCACGATTTAGACATGGAGCAGGAGGTTCAAACTATTTTAATTTTTAAAGCAGTAGAGAATTTCATTAATTCTTCCTAAATTACTTTTTTGCTGGACTGTATAATTTTGTTTTCATCCTTGATGGTAATATGTAGACTTATATCCTGGTGCTTTTGCTTGCCATCCTCATGACTTAGTCATACTGAAGGGAGGACTGAAGAGCCCAGGAACAATGGGAGCCCATTCATGCTGATCTAGTCAGTAGATTTTCCTTGGGAAATGTTTTAAACTAGACTTCACCCAGCAAGTGCCCCAAATGCCTCCTGCTGCCATTAGTTGTTATGTAGTATGAAAAACAAAATTTCTACTTGATTCTAGCAGATGGAAAAGGAAAACAGATTAAATCATAAAATGATGCATTACAAAGCCAGATAAGAATGATGTTTCAATGATCAGAGCTAGTGGATAGCTCCATTAGTATAGTTAATTGAGAGCTGACTTTAAGTGATTCTCAAAGGGAATGTGATCATCAGAGAATAAATGACCCATTTGTACCAAATTCCTATAGTGCCATTCCAGTAGCACAGTCTGTACTTTGCCAGTAAGAGTGGGAGTCATGGTCTAGTACGTTCCCAATAGCCAAAGGTACCCTAAGGAGGTCAACAAGTCTGGTCCCTTGGGATGCCTAAATTCACCTCCATCCCTTGATAACTGACTTTGTCGCCCAAATGTGTGTCTCCAGTGAAGAGGAACTTATTACCATGGCAATGTCCCTATCCTCTTTGATTTTTTCAAATATTTGGATCTTTTTTCCTTCGTGCTTGTACTTCTGAGCATACTGTACCTTAAGGATTCCTTCAGAGCTGGCTGCACTCACCTTCTTGTATTCTACAGGTGTCCAAGGATGATCGCAGTGATATTGAGTCTAGCTCAGATGAGGAGGACTCGGAACCTCCAGGGAAGAGCCCCCACACTGCGACCACCACCAATGGGACCAGTGGTACCAACGGGTATCTCCTCAGTGGCCCTTGCTCCATGGATGATTAATTACTCAAAACTCCACATCCCAAACAAAGTGAACTGTTTGTTCCTGGAAGTATTTAATAAGTTGCAAATGCAGTTCCTTTCATAATAGCTCAGCACCAGAAACAAAAATTAGGATTATCAAAGCATTTGAATAGTGCATTGCCATATGTCCTGTCTGTGAATGAAGAAGAATTACCATTCTCTATACGTAGGCATGCTGTATGTAATTGACACAAGGGAACAGTATTTGCATTTGTACTGTCTTAGAATATTATTTATTTTTTGTATTTGTTTGTAAATTTGTGGACAACAGAGAGTTTCCTCACTTCTTTTACTCTCTGGGTTCATGACAGTGAGGGAGACGCAACACTTGCTTCTACCCCTTTCTGTTGCTGTAACCCAGTCGGCTAGGAGCATCAGCTTAACTTGTCACTTAGAGCAAGCAAAACCCAGTGCAAGATTCTGGTACAGCTCCAGATAGGTTTGCTTTCTTTGTGTTACAATTCCCATTTTGAATTTCCTGTATAGTCTCAGTGACCTTCCTCCCAGTATAAAGTTTCAACAGGATAAGTGAGGTGTCTTAATTGTCACTCTTCTGGTCAATTAGCTGTTCAAATTAGAGTATGGTTATTGGAGGACTTAATTTTTTTTTTGTATTTAATTGCTTTAGAATAGACTTCATTTCCTGTGCACACAGCTAGGATTTCTTCATTGAGAATGGTAGTTAGTTGGAGATTAACTTTGTAGGTTACAGAGTTTTTTTTTTTTTTTTTAAATTCTCTATTACGGAGTCAGTGCTCTAGCTCTGAAGGAAGACTTTTGCTTAGGGTCATGGTTACAAACAACAAAATCACTCTTACAACTGAGAATGTGTCCCATGATCTGAGAATAACAAAGAGAGCAGCTGATTTCAACCAGATTTTACCACTGACTCTGTAATTAGTGCAGTCTTTTGTCTTGTCATAAAAAAAGAAACTAAGTATATTTGGGGACAGAAAAAGGAGACTTCCAAGAGTTGGCCAGAGGCACCTCTAGGGCAAAGCACTTTATTGCAACCAGCTTCCAAGAAAATGCCCTATCTGGTATTTGATCTTGATGTTTTTATTTTTCTGAGCAAAATAAAGCCAATGGGAGAAAGACTGTTTCACCCTTTGTCTTGTCTCCTTAAACATAACCCATAACATAAGAGAATTTCATTGCTAGAAACTGAGCAGTGTTACAATCTAAGTCCTTTTGTTTGCTTCTTTGAAGACTTGCTCAGTTTCCAGGAGCTTTTATTCAAATGGAGCTATTTCCAGAAAAACAATAAACATTCTACTCAGCAGTGATTGAGAATTGAGAAAGATTACTGGGAAAATAAGTTTCCATGGTCTCCTACAGGGCAGAATTACTTACATGTAGATAAGAAGACCATACACATAAGCCAAAGATTTTATCTCTTTTCTTCCAACTTTCAGTAAGAGGGAGTAAAAGGTATTCTAAGTACTTATTTCATAAATCAGAAAGCCCATCATCTAAACCACGAGTCCAAAACCACAATGCAGTGATAAAAATGTACGAGTCAGGACTAGTGAAGCAAAGTACTGGGGAGGGCACATCCTGCTCAAAGCCATTCATATTCAATTCGACTCTTTAAAAAAGTTGATATAAAGCTTTGTGCCCACAATCCGCAATGTGAGAGTTAATCTTTAGAAGAATACTCCCAAACAGAATCCTCATCCTGTAATATTAAATCTCTCCCCACCTATTTACAAAATAGTATGTTTCTGGTGTGGTCCATCGTAGTAACTACAGAGGCTTGAAAATATGTCTGCTTGCTCATTGAGAAAACAGTGCAACTAATTCTTCTTGTAAAGTCTTGTCATTTTACTTCACAGAATAGGGCTGTATCTAGGAGTGTAATTGTGGATGGCTGAGTCTGTGGGACCAGTCATTAAACATCAGAAGTACTTGTTAGTCATCTGAACATCTGCTAAAAATGCAGATGCATATAAAAAGGAACAGCAAGCAGGTTATAGCTGAAAATTTTTGAGGAGGTGAAAGTTTCCTTTCTTAATCAACTAAAATATGGAACAGAAGAGTGACTCGTGCCTTGCTCTAGTGTTTAGAGCACGTCCTCTGATGGGTGAAATAAACCCGAGGATCACAAGGTGTTCAGATGCAGATCAGCTCACATTCTTTAGCATACAAGAATAATTTCAGAAGACCTGCTTGTAAATGAAAGGTTTAGAAGAGTTGCATGAAATGAAGAAAATTAAGTCTATACTTAGCAAAGACATCTGAACAATCTTTTGTTTTTCCCAAAAGTCACTTAGGAGGACTGAGAATTCTCAGAACCTCTCTGACCAATGGCAGTAACCTAACACGGTCTTCTATGTATCTATAGATTTTGATTTCATTTGACATTTTAGGGCAAAGGGTTCTTTTTGACTAACCAGTAATGGTATTTGTAGGTCCTTTAAGATGAAGAATAATATATCTCTGTCTGCTACTCTCCCATGGTGGTCTGATAAGGCTGAGAGAGAAAACATGTGAGATACCCTATCTTCTACCTGTGCCAGGCCAAAGCTTTGGAAGCGAATTTTGTAAATTCAATTGTAGATTAGTGAGAGTGTTGTTTCTCTTTAATGAACTTAGTCTGTGTTGATACCTCCTTCCTCCCAGTCACATTCAAACCTTCCCAAGGTACAAAGGGGTATATAGGAAGGAGTCTAGAAAAAGTAATATTTTATTCTCCAGAGCTATAGCTTTTCTAGATGGCTTAGGGGGGAAAATGTAGAAAATCGAGTAGAATTTGGCCTTGGGTCATTAAGTGATATAAAATGTGTGGTCTATGTATGTACATGTATGTTTCTCAAAAAACATGATGAAACCAAAATCTTGCTGACTCATCCTTATCCATATCCTTTTCATAAAAACCATCCGCCACGTGCAGTAGAAACTTCCCACCTTCCTCTCCACTTCCTGTTCGTGCTACCACATGGCGGAGAGTGGGGGACTCCTTTCTGCCTCTTCGCCTTAGAGCTAAGACCATAAAGAGCCTAAGGCCAGCAGCTAGTTCACACTTCCAAATTTAGCAATATGAATGTTGAGATTAGGGAAGCAACCATCAGGATTTGGGGTTATTAAGCTAAATGTTGAAAACAATGCATATGATTGCAGTTTCACCCCAGGGTTTCATTAACATCCAGCTACTGCTAGGCTGCTAGACAGATGGTATCCTGAGGTACCATCAGATCATGCAACAAGCACCTGACAAAGATGAACTAGGAAGAAAGGTAGCAGCCTTCCCCAAGAAAGCAAGTAGTTGTGTGGGAGAAATAACGCTTTAATGAGATAGAATCAGGTCATCTGTAGCCAGAATGGTGGGTGAACCTCAAAATGTCCAGTTCTCTTGCCAAACTTCCCCTTCTGAGTATTTGATAGAGTTTGAATTTGAGCAAACTGAATGCTTGCACCTTAGGTAGAAAGGGTCTGAATCTTCCACTCTGTATATTTCAACCTCATTGTTATTTGGGCTGAAGTTGTAAATGAGATTTCGTTCCAGCTTACTTGAGTCTTTGCAAAAGAGCTCTTCAAGAGAGAACTTTATGGACACCCATGATTGTTCCCAATCTGGTCATGATTTTGCATTGGTAGTTACTTTTGTCTGCTTCTTGGAAATGTTAATGCCAAAGTTGCCTGAATATTTGAGTATTTTTTCTTAATTTGAAGTAGAAAAAGTATATAGAATAATTCCAAAGGTGTTTAAAAAAATTCTCGTCATCAGTATCTGTAATGGTTATGTCCAAAGAGGCTTCAAGAAATCCTTTGGAAATAATAGGTTCCATGTTTACATTTCATGTGCTGTTTGAGGTCTTAAGATTCTAAGTAGCTTGCTTTTTTTTTTCTTTGTCTTTGGCTGATGCCTGCTTTGTAGATAAGTGTTAGTAGCCCTGAAATGTTTCTAATGTTCGAGTAAGAAAAAATAAATCAGATCAAAGTCAGCCTGATGAGAAAGTGATAACAAGGCACTTTCAGCTTCTCAGTAACTTGTATAGAAAGAGAAGATGCAGTTCTTGATTCTGCACTTGCTGACCAGCGTGCTGTCTGTCCATGGAAGGAATACTCTTGATAATCACAAACTGTTCATGCAAAATGCAGCAAGACTTTCTTTTTAATGAAGGTATTGTCCCCAGAGTCATTATAAGTTTCTCTTGATAAAATGAAATTGTGCCATTCTCAAGTTAGCAGATAGTTGTTAGCACTGGTTCACTGTGGCCACACTTCAATTCTTCATTAGTGATGGGCTACAAAGAGGCCCTGTGGTTTGCATGTGTGTGCATGGTTCCATCTCATCCCCTAGGGGGCGCTCAGTAGATGCTGAGGAGGCCTGGACACGTGTCCATTCTATGCGGCTGGAACTCCTCTAACATACGCTCAGAGGAAGCATACCTGGTGCTGGTTTTTATGGAGGAAACTGTATTAGAGAACATAAAACATCGTAAGTAACTTTTAATGAGATCTGCAGACACCCAAAGGAGAACCTTAGCCTTTCTAACGTGAGTTCAGCCTGAAGCCTTGGAAAGGAATACATCTTCAAATAGACACAAGCTAATACTCTGTCAGATCAAAGAGATGAAAGTTTCTGCAGGCAGATGGCACATCACACAGTATCTCCACAGGGCTAGACATTCTCAGGATTGCCCAGGAAAGAATGGGAGGGACTGTTAGCCTAAGATCTGTCTTGTTTATCTTTCACCCACATTCCTTTAAGGCTCCTGGAACTCTAAGTAAAAGGAAGCCAGAATATTGTCACTTGTCTGCTGTTGATTTCCCGATAGCCTTTGGATCAGTTGTGTGCCGTACTTCCTTCTCTGCCTGATTCCATTTTTCTTAAAAACTATGGTGCCCATGTGAGCCTGTTCTCCTTAACACAAGACCATGAAAGCTTGGCTTCCTATTTTGGTATATGTTGTGTGGCCTGGAAACCAGGGAATGACAGCTGTTGGAATGATTTCTATGTTAAGTGAAAAATTAGATTTTATAGAGACTTTTTTTTCCTCTTAGATCTACAGTAATTTTTTTAAACTGTCATTGTAAAACTACCCTTAAAAAATGACAGATTTTTTCAAGATGAGTTGCCAAAGTGAAATTAGCTCTGTAATAGGAGCAATGATGTGGTGATCTGTAGCTTTAACTTAGAGCTTCATTCATTTAAAGATGGAAAACACCCTCCAAGTTTGATTTCCTAAAGTTTCGTAAAACCTCTAAGCTCATGATTTTCCTCAGCTCTTTACCCACATGATCAGTTACCTCCATAGCCATTTGGTGTCATGCAAGGGGGAGGTGGTTAGTTTAGGGATTTGATTTTTTTTCAACTTGCAGTGAGAAATAGGATAGGTGACAAAACCTTACTTGTTTTCTTAAGACAATTCAGTGCTTGAGCATCTCTGTCATAAATGGAATGGTGTACTGTTAGCCAGTTAGAATTATTTTATGTATTGTTACTGTGTTTTGCTGATTTTTATATGAGAAGATAATTATTCATTCTTGATCTCTGGAAGCAATCATTATTATGAGGATCATTTTACTTTGGAAACACTTTCATAATAAAGATAAGTATTAAGAGTACAGTGTAAATGCCCTTTTCTGTAAGCACTACCTAGCTTGTGTTGGCAATACACTACATCTTCCTAGACAAGATTTATTTCCGGGCTCACAGTATCCTGTGAGTTTCTTGCAAACCTCCTCAAGTCCCAGTAGTCACTATGATCACAAGAAAGGAATGTAATATTTCTATGCTAACTATAATGTCAGATTTATGTTGTTTTGTCGAGAATTTAGCTAAGCTGCTCGATGCCGTTGCCGTGTCAGCCTCCATTTTGTTTGCCAGGCAGCCTGCAGGGACCAGAAATTGACACTAGCCCCTCAAACAGGTGCATGTCCTGCATCGCAGCCCAGGGTCTTAAGCAAATGTACGTCCCTGCTGTGATCTCCCCAGTGAGCCCTTGTGATCAGCCATCTCCCCTGCCTCCCACTGCCTGTATGCCTTATGCATGCCTTAGATAAGACCTCCGGGGGGCTTAGCCAAACGTTGCTCTTTTGGCATGAATTGACCAATCTGGCCATAGCCCAGGAACCCCAAAGCACTCCACCCATGGACCGTAATAAAAGCATGTGCCCCAGGTCCTGTCTCTCTCTGTCTGCACCCTGCCTTGACCTCCCTGTATGGCCCCTCCAGGTTCGCCGTGTACTTCCCCCAGGACCTGTGAATAATAAACCTCTCTATTTCAAGTTCTCTTGTGGTCTGTTGTTGAGCTCTGTTGTTGGTTCACCATCCTAACCCTGTGCTCCACTTCACAAAGGTTAACTTAGCAAAGTCATAGCATATTCATGTTACATATATAACATAGATATGTTATGGTATTTCTTTGAATATTAAGATATAAAAACTTCAAGTTAAATTTTATGTACTACTTCATTCTGGAAAAATAGAATTTATAGAGATATCCATTCAAATATATCAGGCTGTAGTGATTTTTCCAAACTATGAAAGAGGCACTTAGGATAAACAGCACAAAGCACAACACACACAAACTGTGCCTCAGAGTGTGCGCTCATAGGAGCTTGACTGACACAGCTTCTCGGGGTCTGTGCCCCACTTTGTTAGACCTTCTCTCTCTGTCTTTCCTGTATAACTCTGTCTTTCCCATCTTGTCTTCTTCTGCTCTAAGCTTATGTTATCTAATACCTCAAGAGCCATAAAGATAGTGCTGACATTCAACCAAACACCCCCCCCCACCACCAGTATTATAAAATATAAAGCAGACACCCTATTAAAAATCTTACAAATATTATAACCACCCCCGGCAACATTCTGATTCCGAGCATGAGTTATGATAATAAACTACCAAAATTTCTCTGAGGCACAAAAGGATAGGTTATAAGTAAATGCACCATTTGGGGAAGCCAGGAGCTCTTCTGGCTCTGTTAACATGACAGAGTATAACTCTACGAGCATCTCTCTTAAATAGCTGCCATGCAACTCAGCTTCTCTTCAGCCCCCTTCTTATTGCTGGACCACATCCACATCTGAACAACAGAGGCTCAGGTTCCTGGCTGCATCATTCAATCATTTAAAAATAATTATAGAAAGCCCATTAGGTGCCAAGAATTATTGTAAGCACTAAGAAAAGAAGGATGAATAAGATAGATATAATTCCTGCTTTCATGGGACTTACAGTCTAGTAAGAGAAGGGAAAAAGAAGACAAAGAAATGAGGAGTATTAGTTTACGAGGGCTGCGCTGTGACAAAATATCACAGACTAGGTGACTTAGAAATTTGCCTGCCCCCCACTGCCTCCAGCCCCATTCTAGGGGCTAGAAGTCTGAGACCAAGGGGTCTGCAGGGTTGACTTTTTCCTTGGCTTGCCTTTCCACTGTGTAGTTTTTTTTTCCTGCTGTACAATGTCTCAGTCATGCATATACATACATATATTTGTTTTCATATTCTTTTTCGTTAAAGGTTATTGCAAGATATTGAATATGGTTCCCTGTGCTATACAGAAGAAATTTGTTTTTTAAACCTATTTTTATGTATACTGGCTTACTCTTGCAAATCTCAAACTCCAAATTCATCCCTTTGGTAACCATAGATGGTTTACTATGTCTGCAAGTCTGTTTCTGTTTTGTAGATGAGTTTATTAGTGTCTTCTTTTTTTTTTTTTTAGATTCCACATATAAATGAAATCATGTGGTATTTTAATCTTTCTCTTTCTGGCTTACTTCACTTAGAATGACAATGTCTAGGTCTATCCATGTTGCTGCATATGGCATTATTTCATTCTTTTTTATGGCTGAGTAGTATTCCATTGTATAAATACACCACCACAACTTCTTTATCCAGTCATCCGTCAATGGACATTTATGGTTGTTTCCATGTCTTGGCTATTGTATATAGTGCTGCTATGAACATTAGAATGCATGTATCTTTTTGAATTAGAGTTCCCTCTGGATATATGCCCAGGAGTGGGATTGTTGGATCATATGGTAAGTCTATTTTTAGTTTTTTGAGGAATTTCCATACTGTTCCATAATGTCTGCACCCACTCTGTGTCTTCACATAGTTGTTTCTCTGTCTATCTGTCTGTGTCCTAATCTCTTCTTTTAAGGACAGCAGTCCTGTTGAATTAGGGCCCACACTAAGGGCCTCATTTTACCTTCATCACCTCTTTTCTTTAACCATGGATGAAATTTTTATTATATTAATCTCCCTTTTCCAACAAAAGGGACAAAACAAAGTTTCAAAGATATCCTAATTTGGCAGAAATTTAACATCCTACGTCTTCTGCAATAAACACTGATTCATACACACAGCCTGTTTCTGGGGCTTTTAGGGATATGTACATAGAAGGCATAAGTGGGAAAGGTACCTTCGTCACCCCCTTTAAAGGCCCCATCTCTGAATACAGCCACCTCCTGAAGTACTAGGAGGGTTTTATTTATTTGTTTGTTTATCAATCAGTTGTTTGATTGATTTGGATGAGCCAGTTCTTAAATATATACCAGCACACCACTATCACCCATAACCTATTATGGCTCAAAGAAGTTAAGTAGCTTATCTCTGCCACTCAGCTCTCAAGCAGTAGAATTGAGATTTGACCCTAGACCTGAGTGATTTCAAAACTTAGACATATATCATCCTGGTACACTGTGATTCTTCCAGTTTGTTTCTGAAGACTTGGAATGCTCAGATTTCCAATGTACTTGAATTGTCCATTAGGCCCTTTTTTTTTTTTTAACCTCCTTTAATTTTTCTGATATATCTCAAATTTTTACCCCTATAGTTTTCATTCCCATTTTCCTCCTTCTCAACATTGTACTGTTTAGTGCTCTCAGCTGTGTCAGCGGCCCTTCTTAGGGAAGACTCTCAACAAATCTACTACACCAATGATTGAACTCAATTTTACAAGTTCACAGCATTGTTCCAGCCAACAAAGCGCACACCTCTTTCCCCAGCCTAACCCTGGGAGCTTGCAAGGGCAGCTGTCACCCAGAACACTGGTTTGAAAGGAACCAATTCAAGCAGGTCAGTAACTTAATACATTGCAGATTAGGATAGCCAGTAGCTTGGTCGTGGAACTGTTTAGTTCTTTAGACTCCTGGTTTTTAAGAATGAGCTGAAAATCTCACAGGGAAGTACCCCTAAGGGACAAACGGGATGGAGTGCTACAGAGAGAGGAAGTTGTAGGAAGTAAGAGATCAGTCACCAGCCCTCCTCTTTTGGAGTCATAGCAGTTATTAGATTAATCAGGATTGAACTCTTGGTTCCTATTAGTTCTGTTGACCCAGGCTGCTAGTACTACCCAGTAATCCAGCAAACAAGCAAAGTGTAGGATGCCAGGCCATTTGGAGCCATTTCACCAAAGATGAGTTCAAAAGGGTTATTAAAATTTTTCAAAGTAATTAGTGGTGGTTTTTTTTTCTCTCTCTCAGTTGAGGACACTAGGTGGTTCCGAGAACAGAGCCCTGCCATGCTGTCCCTCCAGTGCTGCCGTTTCTCGGTTACACCACTTACAAGTCATGTCTGAGGACATAGGAGACAGTTTATGCCATGCTACCTGGAAACACAGAGAACTGCAGTGCTAATGAATGCAATAAAATGCCCATCAATGTTAAGTCAGCACAAGTATTGACCACCAATTCTCTCTGAGAAATTCTCTTAGGCATTGTGAGAGGCAGAAGACAAAACTGCTCAGTTGAAGGGGTTTTCAATCTGCCTACAGAGGCAGGGCATAAGCAGTGGTTATTTTAATGAGTCAAGGTAGCTGTACAAGAAGTAATACCTGTTCTATCATGCAGATCAAACTTTATGATAAAGGTAAAATGTTTCTGAAAACTGTAACTACCTTAGATACATAAGACATTATTGTCATCATATAAAATATACTGTAGGATAGTGATTGCCGAAAAAGTTCAGAGGAGAGAGAAGTTGCTTCAAGATCAGATGAGGAAAGTTTTCAAGGAGAAAGCCAACAAGAACAGAGAAGATTTGGATGGATCAAGTGGGAAGAAGAAGGGCATCTGAGAACCAGTAAGTAAGACCTTTCACTTTGCCCCCTGGCTGTTCGTGTCCTGCACCCTGTCATCTCTCACTCCATCCTCATCCCTCCCTGTGGCCTCTATGAGCCTGATCCTCGAGTCCCTGTTCTCAGAATGTGCTATGCTGGGTTAGAGCCATGCTGCTCACTCTGCCTGGAAGGCCTTTCTCCTCTCCTCTGTCTAGTGAGCTCTTGTATGGACCTCCTAAGAAAGCCTTAGTCTCTTGGAATGTGGTATTTCTCCTGGAGAGGAAAAGGCACAACCATTTAACTCCATCAGAGGGCTGATACTACCTTCCCCCATTGTGCTCATCTTGGGGGCAAAGACCTTGCTTTTCACATCTGGATCCTTAGCCATCATGCTTGCTACATAATAAGTACTCAGTAGATGCTGGTAGAAGGAATGTGTATATTTACAGAAATAAGAGCTTTAGGAAGATAAGTATGTTTTGTAAGGGAAAAATGAGCTGATTTTTCCTATGTGAATTTGAGCTGGTGAGATCCCATTAATCTGGAAATGCTTGCCCAGAATTGGAAAGAGGGGACTTTAACTAGGTACCATTATTATTTCCATTTTTCCAGATAAAGGGACAGATGCGCAAAGAGGATAAGAGCCTTGCCAAGGTCTCAGAGCCCGAAAGCAGCAATGCAGGTAACTTAGTCTGAGCTATGAGGCATTTCCTCTGTTGCCTACTGAAGCTGAACCTTGGGAAATGCCCACATTAGAGGGATCTAAGGGAGAAGATAAGCCAGCAAAGGGCTGATGACAAAGACAGAAAGAAATACAGTGATGTTAATGATCGTGATAGCCTTCCCTTCTGCCTTTTTCTCTTCCTTTCCTTCTCTTCTCTTCCAGGCCTGCTCAGTCCTAAAGCCTAGGTTGGGACAGAGCAGCGTGATATCTATACCAGGTGGGGGAGTTGTGATGGCCCAAAGTGAGGTGCTGGAGGCCAGATGGGCTTATGGAGGTGTCTGCAGTGGGAGAGTACCACTGCATGGAGAATCAGGGCAGGGTGAAGAGGGTGTCCTACGAGGTATGGCCCAGCATGAGGCACTGAATCTGAGGGGGTAGGGGGCTGAGGGCATCCTTGCAGAGAGCATCCTGTCATGGGAAATCGGAGGTTGGTTACATGCAGGGGGTTGAGCAAATATATACTATATTAAGGATGATAGGGACCAGTTTCTCATTGTTAGAAAAGGGAATTACAAATACAGAGAGGGAGAAAACTGAATGAACTTAGTAGTATTGGATTAAAATTATAAGTACCCATGTAAACTCATGGGTTTCAATATATAGGTGGATATCAAAACAAATATAAATATATAACTAGAAGAGTAAGTGTATAACTGTGTATATGTGAGTGTACTTATATTCTACATTCCATAGGTGTCCACCACAGGGCCTGGACTCAGAGACTCCCCAGTGGGCACAACTCGTACCCCAGGTCTTGGTTTCTAAATCCAACCCAAATCCATTCTTCTCTAATAGGAACCAGAACTCCCTGAAGAAGTGGCTGAACCCAGGGCTGAGGCTGGAAAGCACAGGCTGGAGTGGAACATTGTGTAGAGCTGGAAAGCAGGGACGTGATCAAAGAATGATAGGAAAATGTACAAGCCACAGCCAAGGTGAACAGGGTCTCACTGGCCAAATTTAGGACATTTTGTGCATCAAAATTAATAATAGCAACTGACTTTAAGGCATTGAGTAAAATGGGAAACTGAGTTCATATAAATTGGTAAATGAATAAACTGAAATTTTGCTGAGAAATGAGATGTTTGCATAGACTAAAGGTACACCGGCAACATATTTATTAACCTCAAAGGTGAATGTAGTAATTTTACATCAAAGAAGCCTGGCAGACACTGTCTTAATTAAGTAAACGCCATCAATAATGGTACAAATGGAATCGTGAGGCACTTGTTTGGATGCAGTAAGAAAGCAACATCACTTTTGTGATATTCCTGCCAAAGATGCATAACCTGAATCTAATCATGAGCAAATATCAGGTAAGAGAACATTGAGGGGCATTCTACAAACTAATTAACTGATGATCTTCAGGTGTGTCAGTAGCATGACAGTCAAGCAAAGACTGAAGAACTGTTCCAGAATGAAGGAAACGAAAGAGATGTGACAACTGGATGCAATGCATGAATCTGAACTGGATCCTGTTGCTACGGAGACTGTAATGAGAACAATTGGTGGAACCGAGGAGTAGATGATAAGGTAACAATGAATCAATCTTAATTTCCTGCTTTTGAGAGTTGTGTTGTTGTTTGGTTGAAGAATGTACTTGTTTTCCTTGTAGGAAATACGCACTAAAATATTAAGTATGAAAAAGAAAATGTTCTGTGTACTGAACTTGCAATTTGCCTGTAACTTTGAGATAACTTTTTTAAACCAATATATTTGTTTTCAAAATCCTGATAATGTCTCAGGTGAAATTTTCTGTTTAGATGCAGCAAGGTCTCTTTTTAAAAATGAGAGTGCCATCTTTGAGTTCCAAGAGCAATAAAATAATACAAAATTTCTCAGCCCATTAAAGGGAGATTTAGTAAAATAAGAAAAAGCATTAGCAAAAACTTCCTGAGAATTCTAAATTGATTGTTGAATAGAAGAGTCAGGTTTGTTTTTGCAAGTTTTTGAATTACTATAGTTATATTTTTCAATATTTTGTATGTAATACACAATCATCTTTAATAATGCCTTACTTTATTATGCAAAAGTGAATTAAAATGATAACGGTAATAATAAACAGCTAGTGTTTATTGAACATTTATTATGCACACTCTGCTATGAGGAATGTGGTATTATTACTTCCATTTTACATATCAGGAAACTGAAAGCTTAAAGGAGTTAAGAAATGTCCCCCCAAATTAGTATAGCCAACTTTTGAATCAACATTTTTCAGACTCCTGTTACTTCCTGCCCTATAGTGCCTCCCGTGGAGGTCATAGAGAAGGGACTCTTGGGGAGGATATCAGGAGCCTAGGCTTCATTTTAGATCTGCCCACTCCTTCATTATTTACTCCCACTCCAATTCATCACGAAGTCTTCCTGGTTCCATTTTAAAACTCTACCCCTTCCACTCCATGTTAGCTAAGGACTCACTACTTTTCTCCTGGGTCCTGACAACATGCTCCCACTCTTCCAGATTTTTATGTCATCTGTCTTCAGAATCTCCATACCTCTGTCAAAGTGATCAGCCTAAAATGCACATTTGAATATCACAAATGTGCTTAAAATCCTACATGGAAAAAGACCCCTGTGTGGCTCCAGTTACCTCTGAGTTAAAGTTACAATATGGCACCCAAGGCTTCCCACCTCTCATCTCTAAATATCTCTTCAGCCTCATCAAGATCAACTGGTCAAGGTCCCAAGCAAACTGTGTGCTCAAGGTACGTTTCTGAATACACCCACACACTCTCCTATGCCCAGAGAATTAGTATGTGCCCTCCACACATCAGCCAGGGTGACCATCTCTTTCCAGCATTTTCTGGCATTGTCCACTTCCTCAACCAAGCTGAGCAGGGTGCCTCTTGGAATTCCCCTCACTTTCTATAAAGACCTCTTTCATATAATCTGTCGGAATGTGTTATAACCTCTCTTCATCACACTGAGCTCCTTGAAAGAAGGGATTGGAGCTTATTCATCTTGGTGTCCCTCACAATGCCTGGATCAAAGAGGCTGCTGCATGAGACCTCCCTGAATGAACACGTGAAAGAACCAAGGCATCAGTGGACTGTCAATTGTAGGACGCTACCGGGAGGCAAAATGAAGGAAACAGTGATTTCCAGAACCTTTCCAGTAGAGTTATGAGAGAAGCTAAATAGGGGGTTAAATAATTTGAGTTAAGAAGACAACAGGGGAAGATTTTTAACAAGTATGCAGAGGGCAGGTTGACTAAACCCAAGTTCTGAGTAAACAGCTTTCTGCGCTGGGTGTACTCAGTCCCGGGGATGTGCAGTGGCTTTAAAAAAAAATAGTTTTTGTGTTTGAATAGGTACTACAAGCACAACATATAAAATTCTAAATGGGGAGAAGGGAATAGTATAAAGCTCCTTCTCCTCTCCACACCCATCCCCCAGCACCTCAGTTCCTGCTGCCGAAGGAACCAAGATAAATAACCATTTGGAGTGCTTCTGTTTTCTAAGATCCTACCTCCATAACCTGGCAAAGGTTTATAGGAAATAACTATAGACTGATGATTTATAACATAGACATGTGACCAAGGTGGAAAGGACACATAAATCCTGGGTGGCACTTTATTTACATAAGCAAAAATGCCAACCTCATACTCTGCCCTGGAGACAAACACAACCCTCTGCTAGACATTGCAGAGTGTATTTTAATTGAAATCCCTCAGACTGGTCCTAGGTGACCTTAGGAAACTGTAAGTAATAGCACATGAATATTAACCTAGGTGATTAAATGAAGATGTAATGTAATTTGGACTAAATCTGCATTTGTAAAATATCCTTCTCATGCTTTTTTGGGGGGAAGTTGAGCCATAGATCACGGTTGTCAGATGACTCAGTTAATTATTTGTCCATTAGTTTTCATTTCCTAGGGCTTATTGGGGAAAAGTAAATTTACACTGATTTGTTTTACGCAAATTAATCTGTTTGATTTCTTCTTTATTCCCCATTAACACCTGGAGATTTTAAATTAATATATATGAAACTTGGACACACACAATGAAAATTCAGCCCGGGCACACTGAATACAGGGCTGGTTTGTTTTTAAAGTAAGTTAATTGTGACCATTTGGACTTTGATTTTAAAATTAGGTGATTTTTATGAAGTGGAAAGTGGTGAAAAGCTTATTTTGTGCAGTTTTAAAAACCACAAGGGAATTAGTACAAACTGAGCATAAAAGTTACCTTAGATTCTACAAATTAGGCTGACTGTTCACCATAACAATATCTGTATGTTCCCCACCACCCACCACCTCCCCCTTTCCTCCACGCCTGCCAGTTTAGAACACTCATTAGTGTTTCTAAATTAGATAGATTTTTCCCCCATCCTAAGGTGTTGGGCATAGGTACATATTTTTGAAATGTATGCATTAAGGCAAGGCTTTAGAAATGTTTCTTCCAGCTTTGGTGAGATATGGAAGTTAAGGAAACTAATCACTGCAGCAACCAGAGACTAAAAATAAAAAGTAGTTTAGTCAGAATGAGATCGCTTCTGTACTTTCCTCTGAGGGTGATTGGTGGAAGTGATGCTATGTCTTGTAAACACTGTCCATGGTTCTCATGTGCTTGGAATGGCGGAGGTGGTCCTGGTTCTCCATCAGCTCACACAGGCCAATGAGCAGGCTTCGTTCAGGACTCAGAAGCCGGATGGCCTCAGGGAGATAAGTGAAGACATGGTGAAGATGCGGTAAGCTGGTGGCCAGCCTCTGCCTGACCCTCTAACCCCTGGAACCCAGCAACCTGGCCAAGCGTTCCTGCTCACTCTGTCATCAGGAACAGGCACCAGCTGCCCCAAGCCCAGATGCTGTCCCTTTACATTCTTCTTGCTGTGGATATGGCCAAAATTGTCTCAGATGTTCTGGGCAAACTTTGCAGAACTTGGCTCATTTTAGACTCCAGCTTTCTCAAATTTATTCTTAGCATTAGGCCACCCTTTGATTTTATCCCTGGTCCCAAGACTCCTCCTATCTCATATGTTTATATATTTTTAACCAAGAAAGTTCTCTAAGTGGCCCTTTGGGATTCTTCTGATTCTGTCTCAATTTCCTGCTTGTCAAGGCTATGTTTAATCAGAGTGTCAGAGACTCCCAAGGGCATTTGGGCTATTTCCCATTTTAGAGTTCCTGCCCAGAGGTCATACTTATCTTCGCTCTCAGTGTTTTGAACTCTGCTTCCTGAGAGCTGAGGATATAGGCCAACCCATAAGCAATATTCTCAGTCTTGCGGATGGAGAGGAACTAGCTAATGGGGCCACTTTCTCAGAACTGAATTCAATTAAATGAAAACAATTATTTATTGGATATTTACTTTGCTCCACATACTTTGTATAAAGAGCTCACTGGGTAGTGTGGGAGGCAGACCATTCAACTAATAATCTCAACACAACACAATGGGATAAATGAATCAAACGAAGGTCATGCAATGGATAGCAGTAGTAACAGACGAGAGTGTACTGTGTCTGAGGAAAATGACACAGGCTGGACTCTGGTGATAAATAAAGACCGCTAGGTCAACATAAAGGTAGAAGGAATTCTAGGTAGAAGGAGCCAGCATTATGCCAAGTCCTGAAGACATGGACTAACAACGTCTGCTGTCACCATTGCACTGATCAGCACTTCCTTTTTAAAAAATTAAAGTTAGCATAGTTGTTATCCTTTGAAGAAAGTATTATTTGTCCTGTTTTGTTCCTAAAGCAATATATGTTTGTTTCAAATATTGAAATATAGAAATACGTGACCTTAGAAAGGAAGAGTCCTCCATAACCCCAACCTTCAGAGATACGTTATTGTCCGCCTGGGTATATGGGTCTGGATCTGTTTTTCTTATGTATGTGCCAAATTAGACTCATACTCATTCTTTTACAAACATATAACTAAATATGTTATACTCTATTCTCATTGTTTGGAGGTTTTGTATCCCATTGTCCAGGTGGAGTGGTAGTGCAGTGTAGTAATGAAACATGGAAGCACTGGAGTCAGCTGAATCCCAGCTCCACCACCCTTGACTGTATGACCTTAGGTAAGTCACTTAACCATCCTGGGCCTCAGTTTCCCTATGTGTATTATGAGGATCAAAACAGTTGCATCTCAGAAGATTGCTATGATGATTTAAAAAGTGAATAGTAGTAAAGCACTTAGAATAGCCCCTGACACGTGGTAAGTCCTCTAAGTGTGAGCGCATACTACCACAAGGTGTTTGTTTAACCAGGTCCCTATTGATGGACGTCCATGCCATTTCCAATCCTTTGCATGCTTTGGCTACTAAAGAAACTCTCAAGGTGGGGAGGGATAAATTGGGAGTTTGGGACTAGTAGATACAAACTACTATATATGTAATAGATAAACAAGTTTCTACTGTATAGCACGGAACTATATTTAATAGCTTGTAATAACCTGTAATGAAAAAGAGTATGTACACGTGTATGACTGACTCACTTTGCTGTACACCAGAAACTAACACAACATAGTACGTCCGCTAGACTTCAATTTAAAAAAAGGAAAAAAGAAAGAAACTTCCAAGGCAAGTTTTGAATTTCCCTTCACATCTGTTACATTTGGGCTCCTTCTTACCAACTCGCGGACACCCAGCACTTACTTATAAGCACTTAGCAAACGTGTCCTCCTGTTGTTGACTCCCCCACCCCAGAGGCAGCCCAGAACAGGGTGGTTGGGGTGCAGCAGAGCGGCTTCCAGGTCAGATCCAAGAGACTCCATGGCAGGTTTTCCTTCTGCAGAGAGGCCATGCTGAGCAGACTGGGAAAGGAAGCAGCAAGACAGGGATCCAAGTGGTGGAAGAGTAGGTCAAGCTGGAGGCTTGAACTGGAAAGAAGCCAGAGTAAGAGTGCAGGCCAGAAACATATGGCCAGAGACAACCCTGAAGACAGAGAGCTCAAAAGGATGCCTCGGACACCAACTCTTCTAGCAAATAAGTATAGTAGACCTTCCCTAGAGATGCTTCTCTACATGTTGTTCTCATCAACCCGCAGATACAAACGAAGTGATGTTAATATCAGTTCCCAAACTACAAGGCCCTTCCCCCCCTTGCTCACCCAGGAACTCAGCTTTCTCCTCCCAGTCTCCCGGAACCATCTCTGGGAGTCAGGGGTTGGGGATTCTCATACGCTCAAGGACCAACTTACTCCAGTTGGCCTGCTCTGGTCTGTTCGCCAAGGTGCCTCCCCAGCCACAACCTCAGGTGCTGCAGCCACCGCGGAGAGCCTGCTGGGCCACTTCCTCCTCACTCCTACCCTCCGCCTGGGGGAGGTGTGCTTGGCTGTGTTCTTTGGCAGAGTATGTGCAGGATGGGTTGCGGGGTCAGAGAGGGGAATGACCCTATCTCCAAATCTATGTCTAGAGTCTGTCGTGAATTTAACTCCAGTTATGTCTCTCCCTAACCCCAGTCTCTGCTGAAGTTCCAAACATGTCCCCTGAGGCTGAACTGAGGAAAGGGAAAGGTTGACATGTTTCAGCCGCCCCTTCCAATGTGCTATCTGCCTTATCTCTTTAGTCACTCACGAACAAACACTGACTGTCTGTTGTAGTGGATTGAATGTAAAATTCATCCCAATGCACCGCCCTTTTCTGTATCTGTTCCCTTTGCAGTGAGACATTCAGCTCCTCCAATTCAGGAGTGGAATCTCTCCCACTCCCTTGCATTGGGGCTGGTCTGGGACTGGCTTTGATCAGCTGAATGGGGCTGAAGGGATGGTGTGTCGGTTCCAAGACGGCACCTCGAGAGCACTTCCTTGAGCACTTCCAGCCACTCTCTTGGCTCCTCAGCATGTCCTAGAACAGCCCGGGTCAGACTTCTGTAGTGTTCCACTGGGCTGTGGATGGACTTCCTTCCGGGCAGGGGGCCTGCACTTAACTGTCTGCCAGTCGAGCAAAGCTGCCCATGGCCCAACAAATAGCTGTCACAAAGCAATAGGCCATTAGCTGGAAGGACAGTCAGGCCACAGGTGCAGAAAAAGCAATAAAAAAATAAGCTGTTGATGGCTGATCTCTAGTTCTGTTTAGCCTTTTGAGTGATTTTAAAAAATGAGGCTGAATGTAGAAAAGTCCTTCTTAACCTGATAGCTTAGCCTCTTGGTCCTGTTGGGGTAGTTAATGAGGGTTGGGCTGAGTTCCTGGAGGTGGTTAATGTACGCCTGCTTCCTGGTGGCCTTTTCTGGACATTTTCCGCTACAGTCACGGTTATAGAGGGGTGGGCCTAATTGTTTGGTACATTGGACTGGGGTGATTTGGGGCAGGGGGAATGCTGACTTGGTATAAAGGAGGTGGTTGGGGATCTGGGCTTAGGATTGGTTGGATTGCATATCAACATCATGGTTACAAGCTAGTTGTTTGCTATCTCTAGGAGTTAGCTAGCCTGGAAAAGGTAATCCCTCCTCCCCAACCCCAAAGGCCCCAGTGTATTAATGCATCATAAAACACAGAAAATAAAAAGCATGATTAATACAGCAAGCCAAGAGGACGTGCATCCCTCTGCCATCAGCCCTGACAGACTGAATTGCCAGGAACACCTTATAACCTCTTTCAAGGCCACGCACGTGAGGACTCAGTATTCTGACCCCTAAATATTTACAAAAGTCCTTCTTGCCATCTCGCTCTAGTTCTCCTGACCCAGAGTCATTCTTTGCTTTTTCAGGAAACACACGGGATTAAAGTCCAGGGCTGGGACTTCCTCCTCTGGGTGTTTGACAAGGACTGACGTACTCTAGGTCTTTGAATCCCGGAAGTCCAGGGCACACCCAGCCTTGGGTGCAGCATCCTGAATGCCGGAGCGTAGGTGAAAGGACGGAAGCAAACAACATTTCAACATGAGGGACCCACTGACAGACTGCTCGGTGAGTAGCTCGGTGTGTTTTGTGTGCCTGTGTGTGAGGGCAGCTGAGTCGTAGATTTTTGTGTTAATGGATTTTAACTTAAGAAATTTGAAATGCTCAGAAGCCAAACATGTTTAGATATTAGCACTGATAACAAGAGTCTGGTTTTTCTTTGGTTCGATTTAAAACAGAACTCTATCTAGCAAATGACAGGGCAGGTCATTGTCGTCTTTTATTCTCATTCTTGGAAAAACTTTGAGTGGTTGTAGCATTATATTTGCATGCAGATGGTAGCTGTTTGGGAAATATTTTTAGAACGTATAACAGTGGTGCCAACCTTGTGCGTAGAGTGGACACACAAATGTGCAGATTATCTGCAGGCAATATGGAAGAATGAAGTCAGGGTGGAAAGTTTTTTCGTATTTTCTGTATCATTTAGAGTCAAGAACTGCGAGTCCGAGGGAGGAAGGACAGACTCCCCACTCTGTCCGACCTGCCATAGTTCTCGGACACATTTACCAACATGTTTGTTTAAGTCCTGGGAGCAGTACCAAAAATAGAAGGTTGATCAAAAGTCCAAAGACATTAAGAGGTCGTTAGCTGCAACAACAGAGATGTAATTTAGGAAATGAGGAGCAATTAAAATAAAGAAGTGGGGAGGAAATAAATAAAGTAATCAAGGATAGTCAATGTGTTATCCCAATTAATCGTGCCAAAAAGCTAAAACTAGTTACATCAGAGGCAAGGGGTTGCATTCATCCTTCAAGTATTTTATTAAAAACAAAGCAAAACAAATTGTGGAGAAGCAGATAAGCAGGGCCTGTCATAAAGCCATAAAGAAAAAGATCAACAGAGAATCATTTGCTTCATTTGTGTTTATTCAAGGGCTGTGGAAAGCGCAGGCTTAGCAAAAATGACACTGTCCCACAGTTTGTTTGTGGTTTTGGGAAAAATTATTTGTTTTGGGCAGATTGTTGTGGAGGTTGGGGGGAACTGGGTTGGGGGGTTATTTTCTACTTTTTTTTTTTGTACATTTGGAACAATGACAATAAATGAGCCCCCTTTTTAAAAAAACAAACAAAAACTATGACTGTTGTCCCACAAAATGAGTTTGGCAATCAGACCAGCTAAATGAGATGTAGTCATAGTGACCGGTAATACTAATAAAGACAAGGAGGGGGAGGGTATAGCTAAGAGGTAGAGTATTCACCTAGCATCACAGGGTCCTGGGTTCAATCCCCAGTATCTCCATCAAAATAAATAAACCTAATTACTCCCCCCCAAAACAACAAAAACAAAACATTTTTAAAAAATAAATAAAGACAAGGCAGTGACAAGCTCTGCTTACTTTTACTTTTTTAAACACAAAGCTAATATGTGTCTAATGTAAAGACAAACACTAACAATACAATTGCATCCAGATTTTAAGAGTGAAACCTCTCTCTTTGCTTTCCTCCGCCCCCAATTCTCCCCATTGGTAGGCACAGATAACTTTTCAAAAAGTCTTTCATCATCAATGTATTTGTTGTTGGTGGTGGTGGTGGTTTTTTTTTTTGTTTGTTTGTTCTTTGTTCGCTTGTTTGGCTCCTTGTATTTGATCTTCTCCTTTCTCCCCATTGATACTTGGGTGACGTTTTGGCCTAAGGATGGGAGAAGTGGAGGCAAAACTTGGCACCCACAGTCACCAAAGAAAAAAGTCAACACCAAGGGAAGAATGAGATAGTAAATTGAAGCCAGGTTAAGTTCAAAAAGAAAAAAAAAAAGAACTGAAAGCCTAGTATCCTTTCCCAAGGCTGCCTTCAGACCCAGAATTAGGAGAAAAGTTTCCTTTTGAGCAGCCCCCGAGGCAATCCACCGCCCCATCTCTGTCAGCTTAATGCTTCCTCCCTGACAGGCTGACGAGTCCTGTTGCCTATGCTGAACCATTGCCCCGAGGACTCCTGTCCTTGTCCACGAACTTGAAGGTCATTTCTATGGGCCCAGTGCCACCCAAGGTCGTCTGGGATATCAGAGGGGGCTGATATCCCTTCAGCCAGGGTTTCGGAATCCTTTAAAGTCACGGAATCCTTACTTATTTGCAATTGTTTCATCTTCATCAAGAGTTCAAGTTGATTTCCTGGTGCCAGTCCCAGTTTGTGCTTGGGAAACAATGCTGTGGGAAGATGAGGACTGCAGTTTGGGAACAGAATAGAAACAAGGGAATGGACTGCAAAGATGCTTTGGGAAACGCTGAGACAATTTCACGGGAAACCAAAAAGAAGCCAAAGCTTTAACCATTTGCGAAATACTCCATTTCATGAGTCCCTAGAAACACAATTAATTCACAAAGCCTTAGCTCAGCTCTAGTTCTTAACATGGTCAACTCCAGTAGATCAACATATAGAAACCAATGGGCTGCATGACCTTCGATGGGGAAAACGTGATCTCTTTATTTGTGTTAGTTTCTAACTGAAGTTTAGAATTTCCTTCAATTTTGAATATAAGCAGCCAACTCTAATACTACTGCAGTGTCCGTGACCTTGTAACCAATAAAAATCACATATATTTTTATATAACGTTACAGTTGTTTACAGATACCTAGAAATACTGTTTACTCACACTCAGTGGGACTTAGAAATTTGGGTAATTCTTAAGACTTGTTATTTAGTATGTTAATTAAAGAGCACGTAAAATATTGTGACTTTAAATTATGTTTGTAAAATATATATATCAATATAATTAGTTTCCCTTATGATCCTATTTTGTTTTATGCATTTGAAAAATACTATTCTGAGTAAAATAGATTTCACCAGACTGCAGAAAATTTAAACACCTTTTAGGTCATGCTCCAGTGGGCAAGATGGGCTGATAGTGGGGCTATTCAACTTCAAAGAGCCTGTTTAGTGTCCATGCTCAAATTGTCAGTCACCAGGGTGGCACAGATTGCTTAAATGCTGTGCAGGGCTTTTAACTAATCTTAGAAGCGTCAGAACTTATCTGAAGAAGATTTTTTAAAGTTCTGTTTTTGAAAAAGAAAAGAATTGGCTCTGGGCCTTGATGCCTTAATGCCTGTGAGCTTAGCTTCTAAATCCATGTGTAAGGAAACAGACAGGATGGAATTATCTGCCAAATGAAATAATCTAATCATTAAAAAAAAAAAAAGTAGCACCTTCCTAAGAAACACCACCATAGAAATCAAAAGCAAATAATAAGCTATAACCAAGGTTTTGCTTTTACTCACTCCTATGGGTCCAGGTAGGGACTTGTCAAAGCAGGCTTTCCTGGGTCCACACAGTCAGCCTCTTCTCTTAACTTCATCAGCTGTTGAAACAGTATTGTAGAGCTGCCCCTTCAGCCTGGTTCACATGCCAAGCTGAGCATCTCAGTTGGCTCAGCCTGGGTCGTAGGATGTTAACTGTTACTAATAGAAAAGATGCTGGGGTAGTGGTCTTTGGCTCCTGGGGGATTGTGGGACGCTGCAGAGATAAGGAGGCAGGCTGGGTCTGGTTTGAATGTCCTTGGCCCGTAGCACACCCAGTGTGCATCAGTGAGCTATGTGATGGAATGGTCCACATTTCATGGGCCTCTGTTTCCTCATCTGTAAAGTAAGGGAGAGTAAGGATGAAGTAGACTGATCTTTAATGTTCTGTGTCTCATAATCTATGACAATAAATACAAGTAATCCATTAGTCTAGAAGAGCAGTACTTAGAAATACCACATCACATGAAATCAGTAGCACAGTGCCTGGCATGTGAAAGGCATCTAACAAAAGGTTATGTAATTAAATTTAAGTGGAATATCATGGTTTATTTAACACTATGAGGATTTTCACTGAAGGAAAAAAACCTTTTCAGACTTGCACCTAGAATAAAAATGAATTTTTCTAGAATAACTGAATTTAACCTTCTTCATCATTCAAGTCAATGTTGATACAGTGCTTTTTTTATTGTTACAAGACATTTGTCTAATCATTTCATGTGATAATTGCCTAGGTTACTAAGTTCTTTGGTAATGATATTTATCCAAGAGAATTTGCTTAGAAGCACATTTTCCTAATGTGAATGGGAAATGTCTGTATACAGCAGTTGTCTATATGAAGGAATTTTTAGAGTCTCAGAAGGATCTGACATATTTCTCCACCAGCCTGCAATCCTTTTATCAGGGAAAAGAAAACCTATAACTTTTTCCCTAGTAATTAATGACCCTAGGGAAGAACAGCATGTTAATATAAATTTATATGGAGATGTAAGATCAATACTGGGTTCTTTTCTGGAATGAATATTTGGTAGAGGGTAGGGCTACCAAAGCTCAACAACGGGAAAACACCAAAAATTCAGCTTCCACATTACTTTGAGTAAAGCAACCCCTTCTGTGCTGGTTGATGACATTAGGAAGCCAGCTGCACTGCTCATGATATTGAGAGGCAACTACCACTCTGAGTTCACTTAGTGTGATTATACTGATTAGCTGTTTGCAAGTATATTTATTTCTGATGGAGTCTCTAATTGATTTGCTCACCTAACATTTCTAATCACAGTTCTGTCCCTAACTAATGAGGTTTATCTTTCGCTGTTTGGGCCCTAACTATAAAATAGGAGGATTGGCTTTACTGGTTTCCCAATTGTGCTCCATGGAATCCCTTCAGAGACCCCTCTGGTGGGTGAGAGTAGGGTGGGGAGTAGAGGAGGGAAAGGAAGGGAGAGCCCAAGCCCAGGTCAAGGGATTTCATACTGTCAAAGCAGGTAAGTTCCAAGATTTTCTGATTACACACACACACACACACACACACACACACACACACGCTGGATGAAATGGTCTCTGGGGGCTGCTTTGATGTTTCTGTAAGTCTGTTTTTCACAGCTTTTGTCTTCAAGTCTGAGTAGATGGTATAAGATGAAAGATACAGAATCATTGTATCTAAAAAAGGGGATACACTGAAATAATGGAAGTATTCTTAGCCACTCTTTTATTTATTGATGTCACCCTTATCTCAGTCTGGATCAGAGTCTGTTGGGGAGTGTCTGGTATTGTACATAAAGTCAAAGATAAAGATTCGCCCCAGTGCTATAATAAGCAGAACATCCCGCTCTTATCTGATCCCTAAGTTAACAACAATGTAATGTTTTGAAGAACTTCCTGACTCGTTGTACCTGGGCACACTGGGGTTTGGGGAGTGGATCACAGCAAGGTGTGCCTGGGAGGCAGAGGTCACGGGCAAGTTGCCTCTGCCTTGAAAAAATGTGTCCATTTCCCACCTTGTTCAAGTACCAATATCATCATCTACATGTACCACGATGTGAAAAAAGGTTAGGAAGTACTAGCCTATTCAATGACAGAAAACTTCCAAAATCTAAAACTGGCAGCCCCAGGGGCAGTTGAAGCCATAAGATGTGCTTGGTTGGAGTAGACTCTTGCTTTAGAAAGTTGCATCTGAATGCCTTGGGGAAAGACAGGAGGTCTCCACATTGCCACAGCTCACCCTCCTCTCCTCTAAAGACAATTGAGTTTTCAACATTGGTTTATAAACTTTCAGGGCTGTCTGGCTTCCCGGGAACTAGTCCTCTAGAGATAATATTTTTTAAATGTGTCTTGGAGAGCTCTGATGGCTAGATAAGCTTGGGAAATGCATTGGCATCTGCAGCCTCGGGACAGGGAAAAATTTTTCAGCTGATTCTACTTACTTCCGCTTTGGTTAGAGGCAAGGTTTCCCCTGCCTGTCCCCATCCTCACACATGGTGTCTGAGCTTCCCTGTTCTTTCCCCAGGACTGTTGGACGCAGATCGCCACCTCTGGTAATGATGGGCAGCGGGGGATCTATGCCTTAAGACAGCTCACCTCAGAGTCCCTTCCCTCCACTCCTACTTGTCCTGATGGGAGTTTCTTCTCCTCCCTTATGCTCCAAAGACTCAGTCCCTCCAGCCATCTCTCTGCTTTGTCTTCTCCCAGCCCCAGCCTTATACTATTTGAGAGCAGAAAAATTCACTTTTAAGGCATGCATTCAAATCTTTCTCTCCTGCACAATGCCCCCTGATGTTTTTGGTGGGTCTTTGTTTCTGCTTTGGTGTGAGCTGGAGAGAGAAACAGATAGGACACTATTTTAAAATACACAGCTTAATACTGTGTAATTCTGTGAGATATTTCTAAATAAATCAAATAAGAATGCAAAAGGACCTATAAAGAAAATCATAAAATTTTACTGAACATAAAATAAGATTTGAACAAAATGAAAAGACTTACTATGTCCTTGGATGGGAAGTCTAAATACCATAAAAAAGTTAATTTCCTCAAATTGAGATATATAAATGTAATGCAATTCCAATTAGGATCTCAACAGGGATTTTTTTAGATGGTAATTAGATAAATGTTCATATAGAAGAAAAAATGCCCCAAAATAGTCAAAGAAATTTTGAAAAAGAAAAAATTGTTGTTTAAAAATAGAGTGGAAGAAAAGTGTCAGTATCTCTGTAACTCACTTAGGTAGTATTTCGGTATTATTTTATGAAACATAAAAATGTTTCATAATTTAAAATAAAAAGTTAAAAGACTCTATATGAGTTAGAATTATGTTAGCTGCATGTTTTAAAAATCCAAAATGAGTGACTTTAAAAAAAAACCTATTCTTACATTTCTCTTTTACATAAAATAAGTCTACAAGTAGAGAGTTGGGGGCTTGTGTGGTGGCCTCCAGGGCATCAGGGACCCACTCTTTCTCTCCTTCTGCTCTAAGATCTTAGCACATGGTGTCCATCCTCAAAACCACCTGACAGCATGAGCTGTCATTTCTAAGTCCTGGTTTCAGGAAAGAGGAGGAAGGAACTTTCACTGAAACCCAACAGAAAACTTTCCGCCCATACCAATTTGGGAAGCATTTAGTCACATGGCTACACTCAAGGGTGTGAGAGGCTGAGAAATGAATTCATTCCTGCTAATCATTCTCTATTTTCTTCCCATGATACCTAGGTGTGTTTTATTGGATGCTATTCAGTGTTATGGGAAGAACATAAAAGGCTTAAGGGAGAATTTAGTGAAAATGTTTGGGTAACAGGAGTAAACAAAAAAGCTAAACAATTAAAAAATGCTGACCAAACTCTCCCATTGCACTTGTAAGGGGAGGAAGGAGACTTAAAGTATTATGTCATTCATAGAAGGCAGGTTATGTTCATGGAAATAAAAATGAGAAAGCTTGGTTGCCAGATACTGATTTTACTCCCACAACTCAGAGGAGAATTGGTCCTTCCTGACAGAGGTTACACCTGGACTGCACTTACAGGTGCATTTTGCTCACTTGGCAGAGATTGTTGGCTGCAATTTTTTAAAAATTGTATGTCAGATACCAATCCTCATTTCAGCTTTTTTGGGACAAAAAAGCTGGTCAGTAGTTCCGAGCTCTTGTGGTAGCTGTCCCTCCAGCTCCCTGTCCCCACCCTGCTCCTCCCTCTTCCGGGCACCTGCAGACACGTGACTTTGCCAGCCTCGCTTTAGGATTAACAGTGTCCTTCTAAAGACCTTTGTGCTTGAGCTCTTGTCATTGTTTCAGTGAAGCTGTTTGCGACTACCGTGTGTCACCAAATCCTCCCTGGCTTTCTGTGTTCAACTCAGGGGAAAGTTAAACTACTGCATAAAGATAAAAGGATTTGGTGTCTATAGGATTGTCTTCACATCCTAGGTCAGGGTTGGTTCCACCCCTGAAGGTAGGGGCCTGGATTAGATCATTTCTTTAGGTCTTTCTTCCTCTGTGCCCTATGTCCTGTGTGGCTCTGCTATCCCTGTGCACTGGGTGCTGCTGTGACAACTGAAAGGTTGCCTGGGCCCTTAGGGTCCACGTGTGGCAACATGCCTGCCACATAGCAGGTGCTCAGGAAGTGTGAGTTCCCGTCCCTTCCCCTTCTCAACACGGTGACCAGCCGAGTGCCAGAGACATTTGAGGGCTGGAAGGGGCTGGGTCATTTTATGAGCAAAGGGCTACAGCATGGCACTCAGTCTACACAGAATTTGCATCCTCTTGTATAAAATCTCGTTTTGAAAAAATGCAATTGGCTATCGCATCTCCCAGATTGGAAACACAGAGACAGTGTGTGTTTGAGACCCCATCGCCTCACTCACCTGCTCTGTGTCAGGAAAGCAGCAGAATCAAGTGACATATACCCTCTCCATCCAGGCATTTAAAATCAATCGTCATCAATGTCTACCTTTACCGATACAATTTTCAGAATAACATTGTGGAGTTCTAAAGCACATGACAGAATCTTTCGATTGAAATTTTTGTGTCTGCAGGCTAAATTCATATAAGAATAAATGTATAAAAATGATTTATAAATTTATAGATGTTTGGTTCATCCAGAATGTTTAACTCATTATTACAACATTTCTTTTACTAGAGTTAAATGAGATCTAGAGGGGGCTAGGAGAAGTTTTATTAACACATTATCCACTTACATTTTCCCATCTCAGCCAAGAAATACTTGAATGATTCAGGGTTTGTCATGAGGTCCAGGAATATTATTTTGAAATTTGTGGGGGAGACACAAAATGAATATGCAGTGTATTTCAGAATGTACTTTTAGCCTTCCTGAGACTAATAGGGGTGACAGGAAGTCAGATTCCAAATGCACCCCACTGCTGAATTGTTTGCGTTTGGCCTAGGAAGAGACAGACGGACCAGCTTTGTTTTTGAAAACGGATCTTTCACATCCAGGCAGAAGAGACTTCATCTTTAAGAACTGATCGAGCGATCACTGGCGTTGACAGTCATCAGTACAGCAGCGTTCGGCATTCACAGGAGTTGTCTTTGGAAGTGCTAATCCTTTGGTGCATCTTTTCTTTTTCAGTATAATAAGGTTTACAAGAACCTAAAGGAGTTTTCCCAAAATGGAGAAGATTTCTGCAAGCAGGTCACATCCATTCTTCAGCAAAGGTACAAAACGCATGTTTGCACTCAGCTGTGCCTCCTCCTGAGCCTGCCGGGAGCGACGTGACTGGAGGAGTGGTTAGAGCTTTCCTACTTTCCGGAGCACAGTGCTATATTTTGGCAGTTGAGAAATTGGTTTGAAGAGTGATTCTCTGAGATTGCACATTTATCATTTGGGTGCTATAAAAATCAGGAAACAACTGGGAGTGATTCTGCTTGGGAAGGCTTGGTCCAGTTCCTTCGGATTCCTGGGACCGAGTTTATCACCCCCTCCTGGGCCCCCCATTGTACCTGACACATAAGCCCGTCATCCCACTCCTCACGCTGATGGCAGTCCCCCCTGCGAGGGCAGTGCTCTGCGTGCCGAGCTCTTGGAGCCTGGCTTTTTGACGTCTTCAGTAAATATCTGTTGACCAAATGCATGGATGAATGAGAAGTCACCATTTTCAGTATCATCTTCTCTTGATACGAGATGTGATCATGTGTAAAGCTGTGCTGAGATGAGCACACTCAATCCAGTCAAGAAAGTTACAAAAATTCCTGCTTAAAATTAGAGAACCCGAGGACTGAATTGGGCCATAAAGAGTTTCTAGGCCGTTTCCCTATGTCTAGGCAGCTCTGTGAGAGACTCTAAAGAGACCTTCAGAAGAGATTGTTCATTCTTTTAAAAGACTCCATTTCAAATGTAAAATATGGCATGTGTGCTGTAAGAACAAAGATGCCGGAGTTGATTGCGTGCTGTGTTAGTAGGTCAGAAGCAAAGGAAAACCTTAAGCTGTCTCAGGACCAGTGAATGAGGCCAAGGAAAGATAGAGGAGAGCTCAAACAGACTTTTCTTTTTCTTTCTTTTTTTAAATTGAAGTATAGTTGATTTACAGTGCTGTGTTAGCTTCTGCTGTACAGCATAGTGATTCAGTCATACATATATATGTATTCTCTTTCATTATAGGTTATTACAAGCTATTGAATATAGTTCCCTGTGCTGTACAGTAGGACCCTGTTGTTTATCTATTCAAGCATATTTTTCTAAAGAAAATAGCCAGGTTTGTCAAGTGAATTCAAAAAGAAAAGAATTTTTTTAATTGAAGTACCGTCAGTTACAGTGTGTCAATTTCTGGTGTACAGCACAATGTCCCAGTCATGCATATACATATATATATATTCGTTTTTATATTCAAAAAGAAAAAAGATTTAAATAAGAAGTGACTTTTATCTTAAGAGCTAATTGCTTTGATTCTATGAAAAGAAGAGGGAGGACCCATCTGGGAGGGAATTTTTTCTATGAGAAAATATTTCTATCCATCTCAAAGGAAGTGATTTAAAATAAGACCAAGTAACTATTATACAAATTCAACCCATTACCTAGGTTAGAAAGCATCTCCTTCCTGCAGATCAGGAAGAATCTATATACAGAGTAGCCATACAAGTGAGCTGGGTTGCAGTCAGCGGGGCCTTGATTATTTGGTGTCTCCAGGTTCAAAGCTAGCTGGGTAGAGCTGTGAAGATGGAAAGGAGGTGATAAATAATACCGGGTAAACAGACTCAACAAAGAACTGAACATATTTGGGGGAATTACTTCTCCGAAATAGCCATATTGTTTCTCCCTTGTCCAAGTCACTCCACATCTCCGCCCTGCCACAGACGTACCTACTTTATGTACAATCAGAACCTTCATTTCTTACCTGTATTTCTCTTGAAGTTGTTTCCTTCTGTCCCAGACCTATTAATGTGCAAAACTGTCCACTGACATGTTCTAGAATGTCAAATGAGCTCCAAGGAAGGAGAAACACTTGAGTAGCTAAAGATAACCTCCCCTCGTGGTTTTCCCTCCTCATGGAGCAGAATTCAGAATTTGAAAATATAAAGAATACAGCTGGCTAGCAAAACCACGTGCACGTCTCTGGGATAATAACTGCATAGCATGAATACAGAAAGGAGGGGCTAAAGGTTTACCCAGGTCAAAAAAATTATGCCACTTATTAGGTCGTTTATGCAATTGATGGTTTCCTGAACAACTTGTAAAGCTACCCTCTTACAGTTAAATCATTTCCCCTTAACCAAGATGCCTTGTGTGAGTCGCTTTATGTTCATTCCCGAGACATGTGCACTTGGCAGTGTCTCCTCACACTTAAGCTTGAGGCTTTCTTCCTCTTGCTCAGCTGTTTGATCATGTAGTTAACCTGAAGGATGTTCAGCCACACTAAAAGAGTATATGTCTGGCGAGAACTGTTTTCTAATGGACACGAACTCTCTGCTAATCTATGTGGCACATTATGTGCTTTTTTTTACCAGCTGTTTCCCCACATGTCAGCTGGCAAAGACTGAGGCCACCTCCCTTGCCAAGATTGGGTCATTTCTTCCCCATGGGGAGTGATTCTGAAGTCACTCTCTCTTCCTACAAGGTGTTTGAGCTTTGAGAACATAGTTACCATATCAAAGGATGAATGGTCACAACTGAGCTGGCATTACACTCGCCTCCGTCTTCCCCTTCTGTGAAATCAGTAATTATTTCCCTAGATATACAAGTAATAAAGAACTGTTTCCTACTAGTTACGCAGACAGGAACCCTGGGTCTATTTTCCTCTTAAATGGGTGGGCTTATTGCATATGAATCAATGATACCATTCCCTTGTATTAGAAAAATACCTGGAAAGTCAGTACTCTTTGAAAGAAGCTATCATATTATTTAGAGTATAAACAGGTAATGGGAAACTCCATTGGACAAGTAAAAGGGTACTCTTAGAGTATATATAGCAGGCATTTCCACTGAGGTTAATGCATAGAAAATCATAAAGGCAAATCCAGTAGCCAGCATAATGAGAGATTTAGTGAGGGGCATATGGGGCTTCTTTGAATTAAGGGTACCTGCCACATAAAATACATTCAGTAAATACCTGTAGATTGAATGAATAAGTAAGTGAAAGCTAGTTAAGTGTTTATTTTCTTATTATTACACCTATATTATTAGAACAACGTCTTACTGTCCTGGGATATTTACAATTCCAGACATCTTGAATCCATTGGAATGTGGTTCCGCTCAACACTTCTGTATTAGCTCGTGGCTCCAAGAGACTGCATCCCAGTCAAGCTTTGAGGCCAGATCATGTTTTATTTCCAAGCTCAGCTGCCTTCTTGCATTTGTTCTAATTGGGTGATCGAAAAGTGTTGCTATTGAAACACCAGTTTGCCTGGAAATTCTGCAATTCAGGGTCGTGCTTAGCTTCTTTTATCCAATTAGTTGCTTCAGTTTCCTTTTTTGTAGTAACAATTCAGATTTAGCCAGAAACACACAGCAGCTCCTAAGATGCGTAATGCCAAAGTCATCCGGTTCACTTCATCATAATCACAGATCAGATTCAAAAAGACAAAGGCACATTTCCAGAAACTATCTCTGAGTGTTTGGTTATCCGCACCCTCACAGCTAATGTTTAAACAGGCTTTGATAGGAAAAATCAATTTTTCTTCTCTAAGAAAACTTCAGACCAGGTTTTCAAATGGCAAGTACCACCATTGCAGACATAACTTTTTTAATTAAAAAAGAAAAGAAAAAAACAAAGAAGGAAGCGTAGTTGGTCATTGTTCCATCTATAATTCATTGCATATGCTGTCAACAAAAGAATAAATGTTTGAAAGGAAATCTTTGATAAACCCTCACCTTTTCTACTCTACCAATAGCCTAGTGATCTTACTTCCCATAATTTCAGCTCTTTTTTGCATGTTGATGACTCCCATGTGTATATTACTAGGCAATATGTCTTACCTGTACTTCAAACCATATATCCAGAAGTCTGTTGGACATTTCCAGCTAGAAATGTCCCATGAAACCACAAAACAGAGCTGATTAGCTTTTCCCCAAATCTGGTACCCTTCTAGATTTTTTACCATGATGACTGGGACCTTTGTCCACCCAACCAAGCCCAACCCAATACTTAGGAACCACCCATGACCCCTTCTTCTCTCTCAGCTCATGACCAGGACTCCATATTTCTCTCTTCCAAACACCTCTTACACCTTCAGCTTTCTTTTCATTTCATGGCCTGTGCCGTTGCTCTGACAAGAATCTCCTAACCTGTCCTTCTGTCTGGGATACTGCCTTGTAGCTGTGCGGTCTGTGTACTGCACAAGGCACCTGGCTGACGGGCTGAGTGAAGGCGGAAATCGAATCCACTCTTCATCCATCAGGTCTGGTATCCAGGCTCGGAGCTATGTCCCTTCAGAAGATCTCCTTTTTCTAATCCAGGCAAGTTGCCTCAACTAGGGAGCATCTAATGCATCTTCCACTTTGTGGCCAGGACCCTGTTTAAGACCCTTCAAAGACTCCCATGACCTTTAATATAAAACTCAGCCCTCGTAGTATCTCTTAAAAGGAACTTTAAGATGTGGGCCCTGCCTTCCTCCCCAGCTTGTCGCTCTCCACCTCCCCGTGACCCCCACATCTCTCCATCTCACTCATAGTCACTGCTTAGAGAACCACCTGCAGTCACCCGCCATGAGTCCTTGCCTCCCCTCCCACCTGTCATTATGGATCCCAACACTTGTACCTGCTGTCTCCTCTGCCTGGTAGACACTTCTTCACCTTCATCGCCAGCCTCCACTCAGTGCATTCCTCCAGACTCAGTCACCCCGCTCTGGTGGCCCTTCCTTGACTCCAGTCCCCAGTCTCAGAAGAGGGCTCCTCAGAGATGTGCAGGTCTAGCGCTTACCTTTGCTATGGCTCTACTCTCCTTCACTGTTACTTTCTGTTCACTTGTCTATCCCCATTGGAGGCTGAAATTCTTGAGGGGCTTGGTGTCCCACGTGACTAGCACAGAGCCTGGTACAGAGCAGGCATTCAGCAGATGTTCACCGAGTGAACGAATGCATTCATGTACGAGTGACTCTGGGCCTTCAGGCACTCACAACTTTTAAGTTTAAGTTAGGCTATTTAGGAGGAGGAATAAATGGGTGTGTCAAAGAAACTTACCTACATAGTGTATAGAACATTATTTTGAACAAAAGCTAGAAAAGAATAATAAAACCACAGAAGAGACCATTTATCTGGCACTGTCTGTAGATCAGGCACTGCATTTGATAATGTCTTATACTTGGTCTCCTTTACTTAAATTCTCACAACCTGATGCAGTGTGAAAGTACCCTCATCCACCTCTAATTTACAAGTAGGGGCGTGGAAAAAATGATGCATTTTGATTTCTACTCAGCTTTACCCAGGCTGGGTGTAAGGATGTCTTCGGAGTGGGCCGGCAGTTGGGAGCACTGCTGCGGGAGTCCCAACACGCTCGGGGGTCCTGGTCCAGCTCCCGTCAGTCTTTTGGGTTTTCTATGGGGAGGGACACCAGTGGCCTTCGGGTTCAGTGGCTTTCAAACCTGCCGGCACAGGGCTCTGCGGGGAGCCCTCGGGGCCACACTGGGGGCTGGGAGGCGGTGGAGTGGGCGGGGCTCAGCTCCCCCGTCACGCCAGTTCTCGCTTATTCAGAACACGGTATCTATACGATATGGGGGGATTCTGTATAAAACCTTGTTTTCGAGCTGAAAAGTTTAAAAACCTGTCCTCATCCATTTTACTCGACTTCTCCACTACACATCCCCACGCACAGAAGCTCCCTCAGTTCAGGACACAGAGGCTCTGAAGTGCTACCCGGGCCGGCGTCGCTGGGCGGGAGGTGAGCGGCGGCTCGCGGACCGCGGGCTGGACACCCAGGCAGGGCGTCCCCGGCTCTCCACCCTCGGCGCCTGTCCTTACTGCGTTACAGGAGCCAGAATTAGGGCATGGGGAATGACGGATGTTGCCAGAGAGCCCAACCACTCAAAAACCAGAGCTACCGTGTAAAAAATGTCTTCAAATTGTGAATAAGTCGCTTTTAAATCCAGCTTCTTCGTCAGATGAGCTTGGGACCATCTTTCAAAAGTCAAATTGATAAAGTTTAGGTGGAAAATGTCGACATAGCAGGTCCCAAGAAGCTGTTGCTGATACAAAGTAGGAGGCCAGAGATGGGGGCGTGAGGTCACAGACTGTCAGATCACTACAATAACTTCTTAATTTATAATGAAGGGAGGGCTCTGTCACCTGCTATTTTCAAGCTTCAGGGAACTTTAGTTCAATTTTAATTAATTCCTGCTAGACACAGGGGCCAGCTACAGTTTTCATTTTTTATCACTGTTGATCATCTTAATTTTATTAGCACAGGGCACTCTAAAATGGATTACCTGGTCACTTACACACTTACAGTATAATTTGTGCTCTGTCTAAAATATGGAATCTGATACCACATATTTGCCATCTCTCCTTTCTTTCAAAAATACAATTAATTTTTAAGTCTCAGGCAAATGTTGGTCTTTAACTTATTGGTTGGTCTTCTTTATTACTAATGAAAATTTATTGACCTCCTTCTGCACACTGAGAGGAAATTCGAATATAAATGGATTACAAATTAGTGCATGCCTTTTCCCTTGCCAGGGGTCTTTAAGACTCACTGGAATATTCTGAGATTGAGTTACCCATCAAAAGAGATATACAGCATCAATTTCTCATGTGCCAAGACAACTGCTTGGAGAAGGAACAGCAACTCCTACTAGATACGGTGGCTGTGGGGCGCCACGTTGAAAGCACAACGTTATTACAAGCTTGTTTCTGATTATTTTAATGAGGGGAAGAAAATTCCGTGTCTCAGTTTAAGTTGAGCTCTGCCTCTCTTGATTGGTGCCTTTTAGGAGGAACCAGCGTGCGTGGGGTCACGCCCTGCCACCTCTGCCTTGGAAAACACCGAGGTCCACTTCCTTTTTGTTGTTGTTGTCCTTACTGGAAGTCCTGGGGATTGAACCCAGGACCTTGTGCATGCAAGGCGCACACTCTACCACTGAGCTACACCCTGTTCACGTCTGTTTAGTAGGAATTCTGAAAGGATAGATGTTCTGCTTCATTAGACCACAAGCACGGATGAACCACGTGGCAGTGCCTGTTCCAATTTACAGACATCCCAACTTATAAAACTGACAGCTGTATTCACGCTTGCCAGTTGGAGTGTGGCTTCTTGGAGCAGCTTTCTCTGGGAACGAGTTTACCCATTAACCTCTGCTAACATAAAGGCCATTCAGTGCCAAAGGCCAGGGAGCTTTTCAGTTGTAGCAGACTTGCCAGAAAGGGAGCCTCTGGATGTGTTCCACTCCCCACATACCCACATTTATCCTCCTGACTTTATCTCATTTTCTTCCGACATGTAGGGTAATCTGCTGGGGATTCTGAAATGGTCATTAGGGGAAATAATTGCAGCCTGTTTTGTTTGGCTAATTTTGTAACCGAGTGAGCAGAATCCTACGCTGCCTTCCTGAGACAGACCCCTCCCCCATATCCTCTGCTGTAGCTCCTCTCTCAAGTACCCAGATACTAGTATCTCACACATACTACTTGAGTTTTTCAGATGCTAAAAACCACCACCAAGTGGAAGAAATTAACTACTTGATGATCATGAGCACGTGGGCCCCAGACCTTCTGGCACCTAAGGATTGATCACCATCAACCAATCAGAGAATTGTGCACAGCTGATCACATACCCTGGGACGCCCCGCCCTCAGCTGGTCTTTAAAAAGGCTTGGCTGAAACCCTTCAGGGTTGTTTGGAGTTTTTTAGGCCTCAGTCGCAGTTCTCCTGCAGTAAACCTTTCTCTGCTCCGAACTCCGATGTTTCGGTATTTTTTTGGCCTCGCTGTGGGTTGGGCGCAAGAAATTGCATTTGGTAACAATTTTAGCCAAGCCAGCCCAAAAATCTGTGCTTGTGGCAGGTCCACCCCAGCTGGGCGCCTCCCCTTCCCGGGGCCCCAGCGGCCACCCGAGCTCTCTTCGTTCCCGGGAACTGGGAGGGACTCTCTCCCTGGCTGGCGCCAGCCGCCCCAGCTTGAGGCTGTTTGGAGTCCAGAATCTTCTGGCCAACCCGCTTGAGGCTGTTTGGAAACTTTGGGCTCTGGTGCTGTGGTCTACAGGCTGTCTACATTCGATGTCGCCTGGGGGTGAGTCACTCCAGCTCGTGCAGACTGGGAATTCTCTCCACTTCATCTGGGCTTGTGGGAAGTGAGCTGTTCTGGGCTCATTGGGAGCCACTCGGGGTCTACTCTTTTTTGAGAGCTGGGCTGATCTGTTTGGAGGCCTCTTGTCTGACAGTGGAAGTAAAATTTTAGACTTCATCTCCTCTGATGGCCTGTGCAACTGTTGGTTACTTGTCATTTGTGTGTTTGTGCTTATTTTGAGGTGAACCACTCTGGCTTGCACAGGATGGAAAGGTTCTATGCGCTCCACCTGGGCTTGCTCCCTTCTGGTAAGTGAGCTGTTCTGGGCTCACTGAGAGCAACTCTGGGTCAGCTCTCCTTCAGGAGCCAGGTTGGAAGCCTCCGTTTGGGAGTAGAAGTGGAATCTGGGGGCTACGCCTCATCTGATCTTTTGTTTGTAGGATGTGTGTGTGTGTATCAATAGTTGCATTTGAGAGGCCTTTGGTGAGTAATGGGGATCACGTGTGAAGACACCAGAATCTCCTTCCCTTTTGTGTTGGCTTTGCCTTTGGTTGGGATTTTCTCTTTTAGGACTATCCTTGGTCATTCACTCAGCTTCATCTCTGATGGGGCATTGGTTGGGGTTCTCTTTTTTTAGAGCTAGGGAACTGTGTCCCTGAGAGACTGTTTTGAATTGTTTGCTTGATCCTTCTAAAATTGGCTGTGAATAATTAAGTATGGATGATCAGGGCTCTGTTCCATCCTATAGTCCCCCTAGGGTATATTTTGCAAAACTGGGAGATTGTCAGTTGTGCTCCCATAAATGAAAGAAAATGATATATTTTTTTTTATTGTAACATTGTGTGGGCTCAGTACTCCCTGAGAGCTGGAATACAATGGCCCCTACTGGCTCTGCTACTATATCAAAGTGGGCCTTTTGCAATTTGGCTTTTACCTGGGGTGGAGGAGTGGGGGATGTGTGTGAGAGAGAAAGCATCTCTGGTACCTGAGTACAAATCCTGTTCTCTCTTCCTGGTTTCACTGAAAGTGAGGCATGTGAATGTGAGTGAATTTTGTGTGTGTGTGTGTGTATAGTCTAGCGGATATTTGGGAACTGAAAAAAAAAAAAACAACCCTGAAAATAGCCAAGATAATTGGGTTTTGTAAAAAGTAGTTAGAGGAGGAATTTGCATTTCTCTTGTGCTTTTGAGAGATAAATGATCTACCTGGTCTCTCAAGAAAAAAAAAAAAAAGATTTAAAAAAAAATTCAAGTGGAAAAACTGAAATCTGGTTCTTTGTGTAAAAAAGTTAACTTTAATTGACTTGAAAGTAAGCACTTAAATACTTCTAAGTATAAAAGAAGCTGAACAGAATGGATTTGGGGTACACGTGATCTGAGAAGTATTCACTATTGAGTTAATATTTGATATTAAAGCTAGCTTAAGCTTGTTGGTATAATCAATACAGACATGTCTTTTTATTGGACCTAAGTTTACTGAAGGTCAGTAAGTTCGTGTTGTTTCTGTTGCAGAGTTTGTCAGCAGAAAGAAAAAATTATCTTGGTGTGATGAAATTCTTGTAAAGTGAATTAAATGCAAGTGAGATGGGAGCTTTCGGGTGAACTCCTCAGGAATGATTGTGTTTTAGGAATGTCTACTGAAAAATGATCTCTCCAGATACTCGGTAGCTTGAAATGTTGGCGTTGTGCTGGATTGGGTTGAATGATGGAGGTTTGTTGAATGCTTGGGTCTTTCCCAAATGGAATAAGATACTGAGGAATTCATTGCTGAGCGTTGGCTTCCCTTTGCAGAGAAGCTAGAGTATTTAGGACTATTGATGGATGTGTTTGGTGTCACCCTGAGATATTTTCTATAAATAGACATGTTTTTAGAAAGTTCTTATTGGTATTTGTTTGCCAATCTGCAGAATGCTAGTATAGGGGACAGTTCATAGTTGCTTGCCTCTTGGTTTTCACTAGAAATTAAGGTTTTTAAGAGTTGAGGATTCTAATTTAAACATGTTATTAAAGCTGCTAAGAATAAGAAGGGAAACATTGCAGTATACAGTAGGAAAGCAGGATACATGTTTTGAGTGAAGAAATGCATGAGGAATGGAGTTGCATTTTGTTAAGGGAGAAGAAAGAGTTTTGGTGATTTGGTGCTGGAGCTGATTGTTTCTGGATGGGAAACAGACTAGGGTGGATACAGAAGGTTGTGGAGGGTTTGTGAAAAGGGAGCCCTAAAAAGAGGTTTTGTGCATGTTCGGGCTGAGGTTAGGTTACATGTAACTCAGTGAATGGATTTTGTTATTAAAAGTAGGCTGGTGTAGGACTAGATTTGGTTCTTCTCCATTAAGAGAACAAGTTTACTTAGAATGCTTCTGATAACAGATTGTATGAAACTGTTTGATATTTTTGGCAAACTTCCTGTGAAATTCTAGTTAAAGTTCTTTTGACTTCAGCTAACTTTGGGATGCTTCAGAGGGCCCCTGAGACATCCCCGAGAAAAACAGTAAATTAACTAGGATTGTTGGTATATGTAAATTACATGGGAAGCACTGTCAATGAGTGATAAGCCTCCTCAGATGATATGGTATATGGATAAATGTCATTAATGTGGATAATCTTCTAGAAGCCGTGTAGAGTTTCTGGGGTTTGGACGTGTCCTGGTATCATGCTGTCAGTCATGCTGCTGGTTGTCCTGGAATGCTGTGCGTCACAGCAGGTTGATTGAGCTTCTCTGTCGAGGGTATGTGATGGGATCTTTTGTCTTGTCTTTCTGGGTTTTCTGTCATTCGTGGACAGTTGGGCTGATGCTTTGCAGGGCTGCTTCATCTTCAGGAGGATTCAAAGGGGGAACTTTGTGACAAGTGCAGGCTTCTTGTGGACCATGCTGCTGAACTGGGCAACATATTTAAAAAGCCTAGTGAAAACTGATTTCATAAAACTGTTGTTAAAGGGGATTGATGGCATAGGATTGAGTGAACTGATGAATGTGGTTGTAGTTTTTTGGTTGTCTGTAGTATTACTGGCTTTTGATCTATGTTTTCTAATTGAACTGTTTACCAAATATTTGTCTCCCTATCAATATTGCCCCAATGTTTAGGAAAGATAGAGAATTCTCTGATGGACTTGTCACAGAGTATAAATACTCCTGAGGTATAACAATGCTTGCTTTAAGTCTTGCTAAAAGCACATGTATGATGCTTGTGTAACAATTAGGATTTCAGTGATAAAATATGTGGCCTATAAAGCATTTCCCCATTAGCATACCTCTGAGCCTGTTTAGGATATCTGATTAGTTTCCCCCAATGTGGATAACTAGGCAAATACAAAGGGGGCCTAGCAGTGAGGGTCATGATTTGAACCTGGGGTGAGAGCTACCACCCTAGCATCAATGGACAGATATTTTGAATATCAGTATTTCTATTGAAAGGTTTGTAATCAGAAGGGAAAATGATGGGAAAATCTGCACATACTGAGGGATGGGGAAGTCATTCTGGCTTATGCATGGTTTGACTTAAACTTTACTGACCAAAGTAGCCTGTTTTATGGCTTTTTGGACACACGCTGTACATCATCTTTGGTCTTGAAGAAGGATATGCACTTGAAAGTCAAAATGGAGTAGCTGTGGTTCAGACATCCAAGGTAAAACTAGGTGGCCATTGTGGACGTGATTTCAGACACATTACTGTATGTTGAGAACTAATTTTCTGGTCCGTGTCATACTCAGGACACCACCAGCCATTCTCAAAGCAGTGTCTGCAGGCAGATGACAGCTGCAGCTTTATGACCTCAAGGTCTCCTCTTGTAACTATTAAATTTTTAGGCAATAAAAATGCTTTTGATCAGATGTTAGCAGAAAAAAGGAAATGTGTAGTGGCCAATAGCTCTTGTCATATATATGTTAATACCACATCAAAAGTTAAAACTTAATCAGATAAAAATAGACAATTGGCTACAAATTCTCTAAAGTGTCTTCAAGTCCAGACTGGTTTCCAGGATTATTCTCCTGAATTCCTCAGGGAATGAGATCTTAATCATACAAGACTCAGATTTAGGACTTGGAACTCGGGAATATTTCCAAGTCAGTGTCCATTCCCCAAATCGAGGTAGAACTACACCCCTTATCAGCAGGAAGTAGCCAGAGCAGTCATTGCCCTGTTCCCCTGAAAGATGCAGGGAGGGACAAAACAGGATTGGAGATAGAAATCGAATTCCTCTGCTGAGTTTATGATTAACTTATTGTCCAACCCTTGTTCTCCTCAAGATTGAGGACTATCAAAGAAAAGGGGGAAATTGTAACTGAGCAGGACCCTGTGGGTTCTTTTATGACCCCTCCCCCACATCCTGTTGTAGCTCCTCTCTGAAGTACCCAGGTAATAGTAGCTTGTGCGTATTTCCTGAGGTTTTCAGATGCTAAAAACCACCACCAAATGTAAGATATTAATTACTTGATGATCATAAGCCCCCAGACCTTCTGTAAGCTAAAGATTGATCACCATCAACCATTGATCATCATCAACCAATCAGAATTATGCACAAGCTGATCACATACCCTGGGACGCCCCTCCCTCATCTGGGCTTTGAAAAGGCTCTGCTGAAACTCTGCAGAGTTGTGGTTGGGGTGGGGCATAAGCCAGCCATTCTCCTTGCTCAGCCCTGCAATAAACCTTTCTCTGCTCTGAACTCCAACCTTCCAGTATTTTTGGCCTCACTGTGTCAGGCACATGAACTTGCATTCAGTAACAACTTGAGTGCTGGTTCTAGAGATAAAACACAGTAATAGGTAATAATACATATGTTAGGGTCAGCAATGTAGTATTGAAGGCAGAGAGATGAAGGGTACACTAGTGCTATTCAGAGAGGCTGTGTCCAACCCCGTCTGGTCTTAGAGGGCTGCCTTGGTGACATTTGATATCAGGGCTCCCTGCTTCCCCACTTTTCTAGACCCTCAACACCTCTCCCTCCTCATCCAGGAAGCCATTTTATAAGGAACTGCATAGAGGCTCTTGGAAGAGGCCCCGGGAAGCTCATTCTGTCTGCACAGAGGCTGGGAGGCTGCTGTGGATCCCATTTCCAGCTGCTAAGCTGCCAGGAGTTGTGATTCAGAGCGCTGTGATTGAAGGCAGAGGGAAGTGGTGTCAGTTTTAAAAAGCAGTTGCCTTTGACTCCCCTGTGATTCTCCGTTTCCAGCCACTTGCCCACAGTGTCAGGCAGGGGAGTGAGTGCTAGGCAGGCAGGTTCTTGAGCCAGACTACCTGGGGTTGAATCTCAGATGTCACTTCTTCATGCGTGACCTCGGGCATGTTACCAACTAAACTCTGTGCCTTGGTGTTCCCCTCCACGAAATGGGTAGACTGAGTGTACCTTCCTGATGGGAGTTATTACAGGTTAAATGTAGAAATCCACCTAAAACTCTTAGAATGGTGCCTGGCATGTTGTGCAATGAATGTTGGATGTTACTGTTTTGTGTGTAGGTAGGACACAGGTCAACATGTCACAAGGTGATGGCAAACGTGTCGGGAGAGCACTGTTTGGACCCAAACTTCATGGGCAGGATTACAAGAATTTCGAAGCTATATGTCAACCTATAAAGTACAAATCCCCTGACTGCAGATTTCTGAGATATTTGTATGTGAAGAGAAGCCTTCTGAAGCAAGAAGTGCTGTGTGGTAATTGGATCTCTTTAGGCTGGTTTCCTACCGTGCTTAAGAGAAAGCCAGCAGAAGCGCGGGGGCTCAGGAGTAAAGATGGCCAAGCTCAAAAGAGAAGAGCCAATCAGTTCAGAGCGAGCGGGACCCTTTCCCCCTCTTGTCACCAAAGCCCAGCTTTTTCCTCAGGTGACTCAGATTAAGTGAACACTGTAAGGGAAGCCACACTTCCCTCTGGTCACTGTCCTTCTCTGTTTAGCCTCTGAAACATCGTGGATGACCTGCAAGAATACTGTAAAGTGAAGCTGAATTCTGAGGGAGAGGCAGTGCCTAACAGCATTACCTTCCCTGTTGGCAGCCATTCAGGATTGTTCTGGAGCTAAGGGATGAGAAAACGCATTCCCCCTCCCCACCTCAGTGTATTTGGGGTGTTCTGGATGTTGAGAGATCCTTTTGGTTATGTAATCATAATCACATTAGAAAAATGAATATTAAGAACTTGATTGGTGCCCAGCACTAGCTGAGTGCCAGAAATGCATCACCGTATTTAATATTCTATGTGCTGCTTCCAAGAAAGAGTGGAATGCTGGTGTCGTCTGAAATAAATGCACAACCTGAAAGTTGAGAGTTATGTTTTATTTGGCGGGAGGACTCAAGCCGGGATGACAGCCCCTCAGATCACTCTGAGGGACTGCTCTAAAGAGGTAGGGGAGGAGCTAGGTTATATAGGAGCTTTACAACAAAGACCAGGTAGTTGGAACAATAAAAGATACTTGTTATCTAAAGAAAACCAGGCATCTCAAGTTAAAGAATTTAGTGTTTTTCTATGTTTGGGAGGAAGCAAACCTTTGGGCTCATTGAATTCATTCCTTTGACAAGCACCTAGCTCTCTAGGGCCGGTATCCCGTCCTTTCTTATTGTGAGTCCCCTCAGAGGCACCATTGTGAGTGGCTGCAAGGCCAGGCTGCAGGCTTGTCTTCACTGGGGTGTGGCGGCAGCGGCTGATGACTTGGTGGCTCAGCATTCTTTGTTTACTGATATGGTTTGCAGTATTTTTCATTCACAGTGCCCCCCCTTGGTCCTAAATTAGACCAATATCTTGGGAGACATTTCATGACCAATTTTGTCCCGTGGTGCTAGGAAGGCTCATTCCTAGATCAGGCGAAGATTCTGTTGACAAGCCCCTTCAGAAGTGTTAACAGGGATCAGGCCCTGTTGATAGTCAAAAATTCTCTGGATCACCTGTCTTACTAGTCTGTTGTGATCCCAGAAAATATTCCCTCTTGTTACTTCTTCCCATATCTAGAGTTGCACTAGTATAATCATTGGGCTCATACAGAAGTATATATCTGGTCTAATGTTTCAAGTTGCCTAGTGATTATTTTATCAGAGGCTCAGTCACACATTTGGTAATGCAAGAAACAATTTTGTAAAACAGGCAAAATACAAATAGTATTAGCAGTATTAGTAAGGTCATAAGTAAGAATTTAAGCCAAAAACTTCCATTAGGTGCAGCTCAGTGTATCCCCAGGTCATCTGATTTAGTCTGTTTTGTGCCAATCCTTACCATTAAGGAAGACATTATACAGGCATTGTTTATAAGACACCCAGCCACATTTCATTGTGTTATTAAATTGGTTCTCTTTAGTCTAGTTTAATTTTTTTCCAACGTAAGAGAGCCTTTAAACTTAAATGTCCATACCCTGGTGTTAACCATGTAAGTCCTTCCCATAATTGAGGGAGGTTATATTCTTTGGCTGAAATCTTAACTTGTTGCCTTGATTGAGCTTGAGTGATCTTACAAGAAAATTCATATTTATGGCCAGGCTTAGAGCAGGTATTATTAATTGGCCAGGTGAGGGCTCCCACCTTGAAGTGTCAATAGTGGCCTAAATAGAACTATAATTTGTTTTTTACAGTATTTTCTGAGGGCTATCTGGTTAGAGCCTTGGAGTAGGGAAACCCACCAAGGTAACACAGAAGTGCTAGATAGATGTAATTTACCATAAACCTAACAACTGGATTAGTTCGTAAGCAAAGGTATGAGCAATTATCAAAGTAATTGGTATACAGGCTTGGTCCGGTGTTTTGGGTCAGCTGTCTGCCTCAGATGTCTTCTTCTCATCCTGGGCTGGTAGCTTCTTCATTTGAGCACTGTTTTAAGGAGAGCAGTACTCTATAGGCCAGTCCAGCGCAGGGGCTCTTTTTGACTGGAAATTAATCTAAAAGTCAGTTTCCTTCAGCTTTTACTGTGCATGGTCTAGTTAAGAGTACCAGATAAAGGGTCCTTCCATTCAGGTTGGAGATAGTTCTTTAAGTCATGCCTGTTACAGTATGTATAATCCCCTGGTAGCAGGTCATGGGGCATTGGATCTTCATCCAAGGATAGATTACAGAGCTTCAGAAACAAACCTAGAGTGTCCTTTTAATAATTCAACTAAACTTTGCAGCAATGTAACATAACAGCAAGGAATGATCTGGTGAGTCTTAGTAAATACAGACCTCAATTAACAAAATAAGAATTTAATATCCACTGAAATATAATCTTTTTCTAAGGTTACCCTCATTTTTATCAAATACAGCCAAATCAAGATTAATCTGTTTACAAGTTAAGTCTGATGATTTGATAATGTAGGCTTCTTTAAATTAGCTGTGCTGGAGCTTTTTATAAGGAGTCTCAGGCTGAAATTTTAATAAAGTCTTCTAAGGCCAGGAAAGCCACAGGAAGGGCTTGTCACAGATTTTGCCTTACAGATTTAGGTGAATTCTTTTCAAGTTCCTCAAAATATATTGCGATTCCTATACCTGTTAGGAGGTGATCTTCCTAATTTATAGAGCCACTGGGGACCTAAGAGTTTCCAGTCTCTGGAGGGATCAGACAGAGAGAAAAGATAACTGTTCCAAGTCTGCTTTCTTAGGTATAATTTATCAAATTGCTGTGTCATAATTAGCTTAAGAAGGGTTTCTTTATATCTGGGAAACAAAGATTAAAAGCCAGTAATATTTCAGACAAAACCAAAAATTATAACCGTATTCATCAGTTTACTCAGTCCCATGTAACTAATCCTTTTGTTGTTGTTAACAGTTTTATGAAATCAGTCTCCATCAGACTTTTAAAATTTCTTACCCAGTTCAGTTCAGTGCTATACTGAAACTTATCAGAAGCCAGTAAATCTCCTTGAAGAGAAAGCATTTTGCAAAGGCATCAGAATAAAACAAAAACTGCCTATAAATGACAAAAGGCTTAAAGCATGGTTAAACACCTAGTCACACCATAATCGATAAGAAACCCGGTTATAATAACCAAGAATTATGACGGGTAACATTTCAGACATACCAGACTTTTTAGGGATTTTATATAATGTCTAGAATATCTATATTAATATTTTCTCATACAGTATAACATAAGATTTATTATTCATTTGACAATACTTTCCATCTAATTTAACATACCAAATGAAACTTACTAGTTTAAAATCTCTCTATGGGATGTTTCAGGGGCCCTCTGAAACATCCTAGATTTAGCTGGAGGTCAAAAGAATTCTGATTAAAATTTGATATTTGGGAAGCTTGTTAAATAGTTTCAAAATACTTGGTCAGATAAAAGCCATAGGTCACTGTGAAACAGTATTTATTCATTAACAAGAAAATATTTAAAAGGTTAATGCAGAACAGATCACTTAAGGGGTAAAAGAAACTTTACAATCTGTTACTAAAGGCAGATTAACATTTTAAGAAAACTTTGTCCTCTTAACAGAAAATCAAATCTAGTCTTGTACCGGCTTACTTCTAAGATTTATTTACTTTGACTAAATTTATTCTAAACTTAGCCAATCCCGAACATGTACAGAACTCTTTCCTCAGGGTTCCTCTTCCACAAGCCTTCCACAACTTTCTATACCCATATTATTTTTTCCCCTCATTTTCTCTTCCATTCAGAAGTAACCAGCTTCAGGACAAAGTCACTATTTTCCATTAACAAAATACAATTCCATCCCTAACACCTTCTTTTACACATTCATCTTACTTTCCTGGATACTGAGATGCTTCCCTTAATAGTAGAGAATATTTCAGGGTGGCATCAACCATTTATTAATATTTCTAAACACCTTTAGTTTCTCTGTAAGAGCAAGCCGATGTTTAGTAAGTAATGTTTTAATATCTTACTTTATTTGGGAATGACCTAGTTATTTAATAAACTCCCATCATTTAACTTAATTTAGCACAACTCTAGAATTTTAAGATACCAAATATTTGCAGAGATTATTTTAAGTATACCTTCCTAAAATATATTTTTAAAGCATTTACCCAAAAGCCCTTATCTCATTTGTGTTTAATTTACTTTTAAGAATTTTATCAAAAAATTACTATTACTATTCTTTTGATAAATCTGCAACAGACAGAACAAAATCTTATTTCACTTTCAGTAAACCTAGGTACAGTAAAGTTATTACACTTAATATTGATGACTCTAAAGACGTCTGTGTTAATTAGAACAAACTAAACTTTGTTAAGTCTGTATACACATTATAGAACATATAAACAGACAAAACTAGAGATCTTGTAGCTTCACTTTAAAACCTAGTTGTGAATTAGGTATTACAATGTAAATTTACTGCTTATAAATAACAGTTGGAATTTGCTTGTTCAAATCACTAGGCTTACTATTTATGGGAAAGACTTTCAAGATTTGTATTTATCCTCGACGAGGTCTGAAGGACCTGTCAAGAGTCCTGAGCTCTAAAATGTCAGAAGTTTCCTTGGCCTTAAGTTTCACCTCATTGAGCTAATCAGGCTCAGTCTCAGGTCAGTGTTTGTTGTCTTTATATTTCAGATCTGCAAGACAAAGACAGTTGCTTCCAGTTCCCCAGTGAAATGGTCTGTCACCCAGGTCCAATGGCACTGGCAGTTTCCCCTCCAATTTGTTTCCCTGCATCAGTGAGAACTCCAAAGAGTTCCATGTTTTATAACTAAGATTTACTTTATCATGTCTTCAAAGGCTTGCATAAGGCATTTAGTAAGGTCTCTTCCTTGAGTTACAAGTTAAACCCAGGGTGAATCTCTATTATTTTTATCAGCCCCTGAATGTTAGTTTTTAGTTTTACTTCATATTGTATGGCTCAGGTAACTATTGGTTTCCTGTAGTATGTTTAATTAATATTTCCTGAGGGACAGATTTACGTGCCCAGTCTTATAATACCAAGCAGGGGAAGCATTCCCCATTGAAACATATCTATCCCACAACATAATTAAGCAAAAGAGGTTTATATAAAGTTCTCTTAAATATACCAATTTTATAAACTTTTATTCCAATTTTTTTCAGCTCTTACACCTTTAACATTAGTTTTTATTAGGTTTAATCAATGTCTTGTTTTTAGAAGGAGTCCTAGAAGCCTTTTTCTTTTATTTATCTCTTGTCCATTTTATCTAATTTTATGTAAGTCTCTGGGATCCCCAGAGGAGTTTGAGCCAAAGGTCTTAGGCCCTTGTCAATCTTTAAATTTGATTAATTGGTCTCTTGACCCAATTTTTGATCAAGCATCTCTGTATAACTTTTCCAGCCCTATAAATATATGTATTTTAAACTGGGGTAGAGTGGACTTGTTTGAACTTTAATGTTGGTGGTCCGCCAGTAGGTGGTCCCTTTGGCCTTTTTAATCTTACATAATGTGGTATCAAAACCTTGTATCTTAATCCGTAAGTGTCCATTTTATTTATCCTATTTTTAAAAACCATCTGAAAAATATTTATCCATTTGGGATGAGCCCCTTATCTTTTTTCCTTGTTTTTTTTTAAACATTTTTTATTGAGTTACAGTCATTTTACAATGTGTCAAATTCAGTGTAGAGCACAATTTTTCAGTTATACACGAACATACATATATTCGTTGTCGCATTTTTTCCCCACTGTTTTCTTCTTGTTAAGAAAAAAATCTTTTAAACATTTTCCTTTCCTTTTTCCAGTTACTCAACCTAATTAACATTAATTAGTCTAATGTTTTTAATAGCATCTCTAAAACCCATCGAGGGGAAGGGGAAAACACAAATACAACTTTTCAAACCAGTTTTTTGTTGTTTTAAACTAAGGGAGTTCTTAGGTTAACCATTAGATGTATATTTTTCCACCTTGAAATTTGATCGGTTCTTACAGATACCGATAAAACTGCTGTTTATAATGAGAGCTCTCAAGTTTTACCAATTTAGAAGTTTCTCCAATTTAAAGGATCCACCATCTGGCCATCAGTGAAATATATTGGTAATGATTTTAAACCAATAAGACAAAGAGACTTCCCCACAAGAGTGGAGGGTGCTGCCTAAAATAAAATTCAAAAATTTACTCCCCAAAAAGTAAAGGCCTTTGTGGTCCAGGCTAATGCAGCAAAAGTTGAGATGGCAAAATGCCTGAGAATTGGTACAATCAAAGGATTGTTTAGAATCCCAGTCTGTTTGCTTGGCTGACATACGTACATCATACTTGTACCTTTTGGATGGCAGAGACCAAGTATTTTTTTTTTAAACATACATAAACACATACACATAAAACGCCCAGAGAAGGACAAAACATTTACATTTCAAGGACACAGGAAGAGATATGCAGGTTCCCCCTAAAAGGGCTTTTGTTTTTTTTAGGTCAGAATTCTGGAAAAAAAAGTTTTTATCAAGCTGGCTTTTTTTTTTTCTTAATATAACTGCCTACGCAATAAAAGAGCCCTAGCTTAGTTATTTTCAGGGTGAGATTTTCTTTAATTCTCAGTTAAAGCTGTAAGTTTTGTATGTCCGTAAACCTGGCTAGGGTATTAGTTGGAGGCTGGCAGTCTGTCGTTCCTTTTTCTTTTGTTCTGAGAGTTATGTTCCCCATTTAAGGTCAATTTGTCAGGATAAAATTGCTAGTGGATTCCCTGCAGGGGCAGCTGCACAGCATGAGGTCTCGCTCCCTCCACTCCTGCAGGTTTCTCGGTCACCTGAGAAAGCCATTGCTGGCCAGGAGGAGGGGCCTGTCTTTTATTCCTCCAAAGAGGAGTGTAACATCACTGAATAAAACTCAGGATCATCAGCCGATAACGGGAGATCCGAGAACCAGGAGAGACTCACCCAAATTCGTCTGGATTCCCGGAGGAAGCTGATGGGCCCGAGAGGCCTCTGCTGGTACCCAGGCTCCGGATCCTTGTAGAGTTCAGGTGGAGGAGAGAAGTCTGCTGTGGGTCCTTTCATAGTGGTCGCCAAAACTGTCGACTGAAATAAATGTACACCCTAAAAGTTAAGAATTATGTTCTATTCAGTGGACATTTCTGAGGACTCAGCCCGGAATGACAGCCTCTCAGATCACTCTGAGGGACTGCTCTAAAGAGGTAGGGGAGGAGCTAGGTTATATAGGAGCTTTACAACAAAGACCAGGTAGTTGGAACAATAAAAGATACTTGTTGTCTAAAGAAAACCAGGCATCTCAAGTTAAAGAATTTAGTGCTTTTCTTTGTATGGGAGGAAGCAAACCTTTGGGCTCATTGAATTCATTCCTTTGACAAGCACCTAGCTCTCTAGGGCCAGTATCCTGTCCTTTCTTATTGTGAGTCCCCTCAGAGGGCACTATTGTGAGTGGCTGCAGAGGCTGGAGTGCAGGCTTGTCTGCACTGGGGGGTGGCAGCAGAGGCTGATGACTTGATGGATTCAGCATTCTCTGTTTACTGGTATGGTTTGCAGTATTTTCATTCACACTGGAAAGGAGAGACCTGAAGAGCCCTCTGATTAACCATGGACTAGGAGAGAGTTTCTGTGTCCAGCTCTGCCAAGTGCTAGAAAGCCATGTACTCTGACATCAGAGCTAAGCACAGCTCGAACTTGTGGGACCAAATTTAAATAGTTAAGCAGTTTAAGGTTTCCAAAAGTGGTGAGATGAAAACAGACTTGTAGCAAAAACTGATTAAAAATTCTAGCTAAGACCTGATGGGGAGTCCATTCATTCCTTCTTTCATTTATCCATTCATGAAATACACACTGAGCACCTATTCCATGCCAAGCACTGGTCTAGGCCTAGGGATACAGCAGTAAACAACACAAGATCTTGATCCTCATGGAGCCTGCATTCTAGGGGTGTTCATAGAAGAACACTAAAAAATTATGTGATGGAAGATAGTGATAAATGTTGGGACAGAAAGCTGTAAGAGGATGGTGACAAGGATGCTCTTTTCAGTAGGATAGCTTCTGAAGTGGTGATGTTTGAACAAGACTTGCTGGGATTGACATGAGGGATAATGCCATGGGGTTATGTAGCAGAAGGAATACCTGGCAGCAGCCACTGCAAGTGCAAAGGCCCTGAGGCAGGATGACATTTGGCCACTAAGCAGTAGTACAGTGAGCAAAGGGATGGCTGGTAGGAGAGGAAATCAGAGAGGGAGCCAGGGGTCAGATCCTGCAGGTCAATAAAAATTGTCCCAGTCTCATATTATTTAAAGAAATCAAACATAATAACTGTATCTCTTCCTAATCCTATTTCTTTCCACATTTCCCAGCACTAATCACTATCCTGAATTTAGTAAATGTTATGCCTATTCATACATCTTATGTTTGTTACACACTCATAAACAAAAGCAGCAATTTTATATCTTTTTATAGTTTATATGAATGTTATTATACTGTATGAATACTTCTTGAGTTTTCCCTTCCTATAAAGTTTATTATTTTGAAGGAAAAAAATTGTCCCAGTCTCTAAGGCCCTGCTAGGCTTAGGTGAGTACCTCATTTTAATAATCATTAAAACCCCTTGAGGTGGGTCTGACTACTTCCTTTGAAGTTGCCTCCTAAACCCATCCCACTGAGCAGTGGTGGCCTCCTGGGATTCTAGAGCATCCAGGTTCATTAAGGGTGGTGTCTCTCCCAGCTGCTGCTGCTGCTGCTGCTGCCCAACACTCTCCCTCCATCAGTCAGAACATATTCCTGGAGCAGAGAAATCTATTTCTAAATGCAATGAGATATTTATTTACTAGCTTCATATTTTAAAACTACTTGCCTTAACCTTTTTTCAATTGAAGTATAGTTGATTAATAATATTGTTAGTTTCTGGTGTACAGCATAGTGATTCAGTTATACATGTATTCTTTTTCACATTCTTTTTCATTATAGGCTATTATAAGCTATTGCATTTTGTTCCTGTGCTATACAGTGGGACCTTGTTGTTTATCTATTCTGTATATAGTAGTTTGTATCTGCTAATCCCAAACTCCCAATTTATCCCTCCTCGCCCTTTTTCCTTGGGGAACCATAAGTTTTGCCTTAACGTTTTCTTATGCTTGAACAAGATCTGATACCAAATGGGTCTTTTCTGTACCGAAGCCTTAACATAGATCCTACAGTGGTCTTCATTCTTTTAAAAAGTGGTAAAAATAACTTGGAGCACAGCTGTCCTAACAAGGGAAAATGAACAGAAATTTAGCAATAGGTCAACAGCCCCTGGTGTCTGGGCTCCATTTTATGAGAGAGAACTGTTTTCCTGTTTGTCTTTTCAGTTTCTACAATACTGAGTCTAATTTGTATGAAAATTTGCAAGAATTAAGTTAATTACTGGAGAGTTCTGGGATCGTTCCCCAAATGAAATGAAGTCATAATGCTAAAGTTGCTTTATAATAAAAGTAGAATTAAAAGACTGAAAAATATGCAACAAAGACCCTTTGGTTCATATTAAGATGGAAAATGTAAATTACACTTAATTTTCCACATTTTAATTATTTTCATTGAAATATGAGATCAATAAGAATAAATCTTCCTTTTTAGCTATGTATGTGCCTATAACTGGTGCATGGAAATACCAGTTTAAGATGAGAGTGATTCAGTCTATCCCAGAGAACAAAGTTTTCTTCCCGAGGACATGACCAGATTCCCTACTGAGTCTTGTCCTGCATAGAAAGTAATTGAAAAGGCAGTCTCAGAGCACAAATTAGCAAAATAAGAAAGGAAAATGGAGAAATTACAACAAACAAAATAGAAATACAGAATATCATATGAGAATATTATGAAAAACTATATGGAACCAAACTGGATAACCTAGAGGAGATGGACAAGTTTCTGGAAACATACTGTCCACCAAGGCTAAATCAAGAAGAATCTGAACACTTGAACAATCCGATCACTAGAAAGGAAATAGAAATAGCAATTAAAAACCTCCCTACAAATAAAAGTCCAGGACCAGACGGCTTCACCGGGGAATTCTACCAAACATACAAAGAAGAACTCATACCAGTCCTTCTCAAACTCTTCCAAACAATTGAAAAGGAGGGAATACTCCCAAACTCATTCTATGAAGCCACCATCACCCTGATACCAAAACCAGGCAAAGACACTACAAAAAAAGAGAATTATAGGCCAATATCACTGATGAACATAGACGCCAAAATCCTCACCAAAATTTTAGCAAATAGAATCCAACAACACATAAAAAAGATTATACATCATGACCAAGTGGGGTTCATCCCAGGGACACAAGGCTGGTTCAACATATGCAAATCAATCAGTGTAATACATCACATCAACAAGAGAAAGGACAAAAACCACATGATCATCTCAATCGATGCAGAAAAAGCATTTGATAAAATTCAACACCCATTTATGATAAAAACTCTCGCCAAAGTGGGTATAGAGGGAACATATCTCAACATAATAAAAGCTATATATGACAAACCTACAGCCAGCATAGTACTCAATAGTGAAAAACTCAAAAGCTTCCCACTAAAATCTGGGACAAGACAAGGATGCCCACTATCACCACTCCTATTCAACATAGTCCTGGAAGTCCTAGCCACAGCAGTCAGGCAAGAGAAAGAAATAAAAGGGATCCAAATTGGAAAAGAAGAGGTAAAAGTGTCATTATATGCTGATGACATGTTACTATATATAGAAAACCCTAAAAGGTCCACACAAAAGCTACTAGAGCTGATTGAAGAATTCAGCAAGGTAGCAGGTTACAAAATTAACGTTCAAAAATCAGTTGCATTTCTTTACACTAACGATAAATCAACAGAAGAAGAAAGTAAAGAAACAATCCCCTTTAAAATAGCACCCAAAGTAATAAAATATCTGGGAATAAACCTAACCAAGGAGGTGAAAGAATTATACACAGAAAACTATAACCCATTGATGAAGGAAATTAAAGAAGACTTTAAAAAATGGAAAGATATTCCATGCTTTGGATTGGAAGAATCAATATTGTTAAAATGGTCACAATGCCCAAGTCAATCTACAGATTTAATGCAATCCCTATCCAATTACCCAGGACATATTTCACAGAACTGCAACAAATCATAATAAAATTCATATGGAACCATCAAAGACCTAGAATTGCCAAAGCATTACTGAAGAGAAAGAAAGAGGCTGGAGGAATAACTCTCCCAGACTTCAGACAATACTATAGAGCTACAGTCATCAAGACAGCATGGTATCGGTACCAAAACAGACATATAGACCAATGGAACAGAATAGAGAGCCCAGAAATGAACCCGCAAACTTTTGGTCTTTGACAAAGGAGGCAAGAATATACAATGGAATAAAGGCAGTCTCTTCAGCAAATGGTGTTGGGAAAACTGGACAGCAGCATGTAAAACAATGAAGCTAGAACACTCCCTTACACCATATACAAAAATCAACTCAAAATGGATTAAAGACTTAAACATAAGACAAGATACAATAAACCTCCTAGAGGAAAACATAGGCAAAACATTATCTGACATACATTTCAAAAATTTTCTCCTAGAAGAAATAAAAGCAAGAATAAACAAATGGGACCTAATGAAACTTACAAGCTTCTGCACAGCAAAGGAAACCAGAAGTAAAACAAAAAGAAAACCTACGGAATGGGAGAAAATTTTTGCAAGTGAAACCGACAAAGGCTTGATCTCCAGAATATATAAGCAGCTCATACGACTCAATAAGAAAAAATAAACAACCCAATCCAAAAATGGGCAGAAGACCTAAACAAGCAATTCTCCAAGGAAGACATACAAATGATCAAAAAGCACATGAAAAAATGCTCAATATCACTAATTATCAGAGAAATGCAAATCAAAACTACAATGAGGTATCACCTCACACCAGTCAGAATGGCCGTCATTCAAAAATCTACAAATGACAAATGCTGGAGAGGCTGTGGAGAAAGGGGAACCCTCCTACACTGCTGGTGGGAATGCAGTTTGGTGCAGCCACTATGGAAAACAGTGTGGAGATTCCTCAAAAGACTAGGAATAGACTTACCATATGACCCAGGAATCCCACTCCTGGGCTTGTATCCAGAAGGAAATCTACTTCAGGATGACACCTGCACCCCAATGTTCATAGCAGCACTATTTACAATAGCCAAAACATGGAAACAGCCTAAATGTCCATCAACAGGTGACTGGATAAAGAAGAGGTGGTATATTTATACAATGGAATACTACTCAGCCATAAAAACCGACAACATAATGCCATTTGCAGCAACACGGATGCTCCTGGAGAATGTCATTCTAAGTGAAGTAAGCCAGAAAGAGAAAGAAAAATACCATATGAGATCGCTCATATGTGGAATCTAAAAAACAAAAACAAAAACAAAGCGTAAATACAGGACAGAAATAGACTCACAGACAGAGAATACAGACTTGTGGTTACCAGGGGGGTGGAGGGTGGGAAAGGATAGACTGGGATTTCAAAATTGTAGAATAGATAAACAAGATTACACTGTATAGCACAGGGAAATATACACAAAATGTTATGATAACTCACAGATAAAAAAAATGTGACAATGAGTGTGTATATGTCGATGAATGACTGAAAAATTGTGCTGAACACTGGAATTTGACACAACATTGTAAAATGATTATAAATCAATAAAAAATGTTAAAAAAATAAATAAATCTGGTGTTGGCCCATTAGAAAGTTACTGTTTGGTTAATTCTGTCATAATTTGTTACTGTATTGTATTGCCAGATACTGTAATCCAGAGCTAATCTGACAGTGCTGATGGCCCAGGATAAGCAGGGAGGTGATTGGATTCATTTGCTAGGACTGACATTACAGGGTATTACAGACGGGGAACTTTGTAACTTACAGTCTTAGCATAGCTTAAACTACATAAATCTGTTGTCTCGCAGTCCTGGGGGCTGGAAGTCTGAGATCAGTATGTCAGCCAGGCTGGCTCCTTCCCAGTGCCGTGAGAGAGAATCTTCCTTGCCTCTCCCCTGGCTTCTGGGGATCTGCTGGCAGTTAACCTTCGGCACTCCTTAGCTCGTAGATACATCATCCGATCTCTGCGCCTTTGCCTTCACATGGTGTTTTCCCTGTGTGTGTCCTTGTGCCCAGATTTCTTCCTTGTATAAGGACACATCCATATCGGGTTCTAGCCCGCTGGTGGCCTCATCTTAACTTGATCGTTTGCAAAGACTGTATTTCCGAATACGGCCACACTCACAGGCAGTAGGGGTTAGGACGTAACCATCTTTTGTAGGGGAACACCATTCACCCCATACACTAGTGTATGAGAAGGTTACAGTAAAACCCCTCTCCTTAGTGGGATCCTCTTAGTTATCCTTAAGGATTACACCTAGGACAAGAGGATCTTTACAGTAAACAGATCGTCTCTTCTTCCCACAGGCACTGATTGCATTGTCAGCCTGAGTCGTGTGTGTGTGTGTGTGTGTGGTTTTGCTTGATTTCTGGCCAGGATATCCTAGCTAACAACTATCCCATTGCCAACAGGGCAAACTTGGAGATTAACTATGCCAAAGGACTTCAGAAACTGGCAACCAAGCTGAGCAAAGCATTACAGAGCACAAAGAAAAAGTAAGTATACAGAAGACGTAAGGCAGAATCACTCTTAAAAAGAATAAAAAGCAACCTATGTTCAGTTCCAGCTCGCTCTTACAGATGGGGCAGGTCTACAGTATGGAACATGGCGCCTAGTTCTTGGGAACTCACTGTGTGCCAGATACTGTGTTAAATGTTTTTGTGGACAGTTTGCATGTAATCTTCATCACGACCCCTGAGAAGTCCTATTATGAGCCTATTTACAGACAAGGACTTCAGGCTTGGAGAATTCTAGAAACTTGCCCAGTCACACAGATAATCAGTTGCAGAGCTGGGTTCGTCCTGTGTCTTAGTGACTCCTTAGCCCATCTTCATAAAAGGCCTTGGAGAAGCTGTTTAACTGGGAAGGCAGGGTTGTTAAGCCGGAGGGTCTTGGAGTCAGGAAGTGTGAATCCCACTTTATCTCAAATTCATGACTTTCAACAAGGAACCTGGCCTTCCTGTGCCTCAGTTTCCTCCTCTGTTACATGGAGTAACACTATGCTTCACTGTGTGTGTGTGTGTGTTTGGGGAGTGCATATTAAATAAGAATGTGTGTAAAGAGATTAGCACATTGGGTGTTGAAAAAAGGTTCACATTTTTAAAAATTTATTCTTTTTTTTAATTTGTTTTATTTTTTCTTTTAGGTTTTTCTTGTGGGGAGGTAGTTAGGTTTATTTAACTTTCTTTTTAATGGAGGTACTGGGGATTGAACCCAGGACCTCATGCATGCTAATCATGGGCTCTACCACTTGAGCTGTACCCTCCCCATGACTTTTTTTTTTTTTTTTTGATTCAATTGAGAATGAAATCAATTATACTTCTCTTGAGGGAGAGAAGAAAGATACTGGTATTCAAAAAAATGGTCCATTAGTGATCACCTGTCACAGAGATTTTTGACTAATGCTTGCAGATGTCACCCAATGGCAGTGCCACTTCCAAGGTCTCTTTTGATGATAAAAGAAAGAGGGGAAGACAAAAAGGAAGCCTTTTGGAGCATACATTCCTACTCCTCCTTAGGCATCATCTGTAACAGCAAATAACGGCTTTGAAATTGCTCCTGACTTTGGGCTTGATTTAAGTGCGGTATTCTAGGGGACTGTGAAGGAGCCAGCAGGGCACGGTGGTTGAGTATAAGTAGACTTTATTTAGACTGCCCAGGTTTAAATCTGGTCTCTACCACCTACCAGCTGGGTGAATTAGGACAATTTTTTTCCCTCTTTGTGGATTAAGATGGAAATTATCTCATATAATTACTATGAGGATTAAATAAAATAATACAAGAAATGTGTTTAATACCTGACAAGAGCCAAAGCTCCCTGAGTGCTCATTACAACTTAAGTTCTGATTACCTTTTGAGGGATGAGAGGTGTAGTGGCAGGGGGTGTGTCTTACTATGTTGGAACCCCAGCATCCAGCGTGCTAGTCCCAAGGAGTTGGCGTGAACAGAATGTTTAACTAGGATTGACAACAATATTTAATAAGAAGCATTGAACTTTTATCAATACCAAAATTTGTGCTTGGTACTTGTATAATAACCCACATTTTTTTTATCTTCTGAAACACCAATTAAGTGAGGGTCAGAGAAATCACGTAATTTTCTTCCAAGTTCACACAGGAAACAAAGGGGAGTGTGTTTCCCCTGTGAGGCCAGCACCCCTGCCTTCCTGCTCTGCACCCAGCTCCCCCGAGGGGCAAATGTCAGTCTCTTCCCAAAAGTGTGCCTGGGTTCCTTTAAGAAAAATCAACTCTATTGATTTAATTTATATGCAATAAGATGCACCCATTTAAAGCACATGGCTTAATCAATTTTGACATAAGTATCTACCTTGTAGCCATCACCAAAATCAAAACATACCCATTTTTATCACACCAAAATTTCTTCATGCCTGTTTATAGTCTTTCCTCCAGCCCAGTCCCCAGGAAACACTGATTTGCTTTTTTTTTTTTCAGTCGAGATTATTTTGTCTTTGCTGGAATTTCCTAGAATTGGAAGCATATAGCAGGTATTCTCCTGTGCCCGGTTTTGTGCCTGGCAGAAAATCTGCCAGCCTTTGGTCTAGTTCTCCCATCCTCTGGCTGCCAGGTGCAGCCTAAGTCATTTGGAGGCAAAACCTCTGCACCATTTTGCTTTCATCTCTCTCCCCACACCCCTCCATCAAAGTCTACACTGGCCTCTGTCCCTGAGGTTTATTGATGGCAATGGGGTTATTCTGACTTTAGAAGGCCAACCATATGTAGGAGAAAAATAGCATCACATTTTCTAATATTCCCTTTGTGCTGCTAGGAACAGGGCGGAGCTGTCCTTTTGTTAGATTGAGTTACTTGCTCACAAGACAATAAATATCTGAGCTGTTGTCCTAAAAGCCAGCAAGGAACAGAAGCTAGACCCCAACCCCAAGAGCAGCACACAGGATGTGACCAGGGCTCCTGAGTCCTCCGTCACTTAACTTCTCTGAGCCTTGATTTACTCATCTGTGAAATGAAGAGTCCACAATGATTACCTTTAAGGGTCTTTTACCCCTAGCATGCTCCCGCCTGTTCTAAATGCCTTCTCACCCTCGGCCACTTCATTTCCCATTTTCTACAGACGTGAAATGGAAATGGAAATGAAAAATGACTGGAGAAAAAAAAAAGCAGTTTATGTAATGACTATAGTGCAGATAAATATGTTGGCAGAATTTAATCCCATGGAGAAATTGAAACAAGATGAGGAATATGAGTGCAATCACTGAATGCAATGAATCAGACATGATGCTTTATTTCTCAAACTCCTGGGAAAATGACACCCACGCTTGTGCTCCCTTGTTTTTGCCTCCAGCTGTCTCGTCAGTGCCTGGGCCTGGGTCTCGGAGGGCATGAAATCTACAGCGGACCTGCATCAGTGAGTGCTGCCCCCCGGCCTGGCCCCAACCCCAACCCCAGAGGGAGTCGTACATATTTAACGAGGGCGTGCTACAGATGCTCCAAACTTTCATGGAGTAGATGTGCTGTAACACACCATCTTATTTCCCCAGAAAATAATTTGGGAAGGGGATATAAATCCTAATACTACTATGCTTGTGTGTCTTTTATGTTCTGTTTCCAGAAAACTTGGCAAAGCAATTGAGCTGGAAGCAATAAAACCAACTCATCAAGTCCTAAGTGTACATGAAAAGAAGAGAAAATCAGTGAGTCAAAAAAATCTTTTTCTTCCCTGTTTGAGCAAGATTTCTGTCTTTGGCTCAAGAAATAAAAGGTGATCTAAAAGTGATACTAAGTTTCAGGGATTTATTATAAAAATAAACACATCCCAAAGATTATGTACAAGGATGTTTGTTAAGGCATTGTTTATAGTACTGAAAAAACAAACTTCATCATCCAAAAATAAAGTATGATAAATTCAAGCAATAGGATATTATGCAACCATTAAAATCTCATTATAGAAGAATTTAATGACATAGGGATATGGTGTTAAAAAACAGGGTGAGAAAATCTAACAATATGACTTCAATTTTGTAAAATAAATATGTATGCATAGGAAAAACCATGAATGTTAATAAGAATTATCGCTAGATAGCAGAATGAGGCTATTTTTTCCCCTTTTTTTGGACTTTTTAAATATTTACATTGTTTTCCAGTGAATAGATAATCCTTTTGTAAATAGAATTATAAGCACAATTTTTAAAAAGAAATACTTTTCTATACTTACCAGCTTTGGATGAGGTAAAAGTAATACTAGGTATAATCCTCAAACAACCTTATAATTGAAGCAAAATAACTAAACAGTCCCTTCTGAGGCACCCGGTCCTCTTGTATAGCCCATTCTCTGGTCTCTGTGGACTTTTCCCTCCAGAACAGTTTCATTTGTGCTCATTTTTCTTACTTGTGTGTCGTACAATCCGTAAGCACTTTAAAATATATTTTCAGGCACCGTACTTGTGTGTCGTACAATCCGTAAGCACTTTAAAATATATTTTCAGCTGCATATTTAAAATGCAGCTCAGCTCTGACGGGGGAGGGGTCGCGGTCACTTTCCGTGTCAAGGCCGGGTTCAAGGGGAGAAGTTCAGAGCAGTAACAGGAGGTCTTTGTAAAGGGCAGGGGCGTAGCTAAGGGGAGTTTCAAGTGACCACAGCCTAATAAAGCAGGTCTTAAAGGTGCTAAGCCCATGGGCTGAGGGGATTTGTGAAAGCACTGATGGAAGAGAAATGACACCAAAAAAACTTGATACAAACTCATGAAACAGTTAGGAAATGGAATTGATGATTGGTGGACATCCGTGTATTTTTGCTAGAATGGGATGCTCTACTTAGGGCCTGGATAAGGGGGAATTGACAGTAATACTAGAAAGCAATATAATCTTCTGCCTTTGTGAACTGACTTAATACAAATGGAACACCAGGGTGTATTTCATTAGTTACAAAATATTTCCGTACCACATGATAATATGATGATCACTAGCATCTCCCCAGCACTTACGTATATCAGGTACAGTGCTGTGGTCCTTACCACAGCGCTGTGGGTAATTAATGTCATGACACCCCCTACTGCTGGTCCAGCTCAATCTTTTCAGCATCCCCCGCCCCGCTGCATCCCTATTATCCAGCCGCATTCTCTCACAAAAGGTTAAAGATCAGAATTTTTTTTAAAGTGAACTCGTTCCACTTTTCAGTCGCATACATAGTCACAAGTGGCATAGTGCATAAAATGATATGCATGGTATTGCAATAAACCACAGATTCCAAGTTTAATCAACTGAAAAATGTGCAGTGTTGCTAGATCTCGGAGTGGTGGAGAGATGGCTGATCTGTGGGTTTGGAAGAAAGGTTCTGCCCTTAAGTCTGATCTTGAGGGGTTGCCTTAGATCCATTCTCATCATTTTTATTACTCCACCATTGGCTATTTAAAAGTAGGAGAAAAAGTTAATTATGACTAAGAATGCAGTCTCTTTTAAATTAAAGCAGTACTCACTTAGGGGCAGTGAGATACGTGGTAAAATCAGCACTTCTAGGACTTTTACCAATTCTCACAGTGTTAAAGTTTGAATCACGTGGAATGAGGCTGAAGAGGAAGCGATGGGACGGGAAGTGACACCAAACTATGCAAGATCTTCCTCCACACAGTTTATACCCATTTATATTGTTTTTACATAGTTACATATTAGAAATAATTATCTTACCAAATGCATTTGGGCTAAATCCTGTGAAGAAATTCTTGACGTGAGGTAAAGAGCTGGGCTACTTTTCTCATGGAATGTGTCCACTATAGGATTTTTAAATTCCTATTAATCATGATACTAATTGTATAAATTAAGAAGCCAGCCCCGTGATACAACAAGAAGACAGCAAAAAAATTTTTTTTCCTTTGATAGCTTGAGAACAAAGTCGAAAAGACAGCAAATCTTGTCATTAGCAACTGGAATCAACAAATTAAGGCAAGTATACACAAATATCATTTGTGGAAACTCAGGTTTTAGGATTGAAGCCTTTGGCTTTTGCACAAATGAGATCATGTATTTTAGTGTCTGTGTGTGTGTGAGAGAGTCAGTATTTAAGTGCTAACTGAAGAGAGAAATGCTTCCTTATTACATGGAGGGTATCTTTCAAATAAACCAATAGAGGAGCAGAACTTTAAAGACGGTTTTTATTTATAGCTAACAGGTAGCATTTGTTGTGTGTCATGTACTATATATATTTATGTATTGAATCATCGCAACAACCCCATGTGGTGTCTGACCTTGTGTTGTCCCATTTTACAGGTGGGTGGGAAGGTTACAACGCTGGTTAATGGTTGAACCAAGAATTGTTCAAGTCGCTAGGCTCCAGGGTCATGGCTCTTCACCGTAACCTACACTGGCTGCCTCTCTGTGTAAATTTGTAACTTAGGGCAGGATATAAATACTGAGTTTTGGTTTTATCTTTTACAGAAGGGCGTTTGTGATCTCCACCTCACTTGTGAGAGGGGCACAGTGCGGGGTGGGTGAGGATGTGCAAAGGCGAAAGCCTGTGTTGATTCCACAAGTACGTCCGATCCGCTCTCCTTGTGAACCGCAGTGTACTAAGATACGGTTCTTATTTCCATGTAATTTAAAATGGGGTTGGCTAGGAAACATCTGTGCGGGAAATAGTGAATGAATTCTAAGGAGAGGAATTATGATCTAGTGCAAGACTTTACAACATATTATTGTAGGTCCTTAACCAGAGAGGCTCACAGATGGTGCCCTTAAATATGTACAGATTATTCTAGAACAGTCCAGTTTAGGAATAATTCATTTCAAGTAGGAAGGACTAGAGGGCAGTGGAGAAGGAATCTGCTCAGAAACACAGTGATCCCCTTTGAGAGTTCTTGTGCTCCAAAAGTTGAAATTCTCTTTTTCATCTCCAAAGTGTGACTGCCCAAAGAGAACTTTCTTTCCCAAGTAGACAGCCGAGAGTGCCAAATACGCAGAGACACCCTCAGAAACAGCCCTCGGCGTTGCCTCTGAAGCTCCTTCTGAAACCAATTACTCCATAAGACCAAGGACATTAATATGAAATGTTTGAGACAAATGAATTTCTACACCCACCATAGTATTACTGTGAGGATGCTCACAAGAATCATTTTTATAGTAAGTATTTAAAAGTCTCAAAATGTGCCCAATCATTCGTTTTCAGTTTTGCTCTTGATTTTATGAGCTTTCTAAACAGGACTTGCTGTTCAAGATTCATTCTGTAAATAGTTAGTTTTCAGAGGAAATTCAATATAATGGACCAAAAGAGAGAAACCATGACCAGGAGCCACAATGGCTTTTAAAAACAAAAAGCATCTTTTTGCATTTTCCAGTTTCCACCAAGTAATTTTTCTAAATAAAACCATTTTATTTTTTTATAAAGATTGACAGAGAAATTAGAGAACATAAAATTCTTGATCTATAATAATTTTCTCTCTGGCTAGAATTCAAGGGATTCAGCACATCAGTAATGAAGTGCCGTCCGTACTGGGGACTCAAATGAAAGCCTTAAAGAACCAGATGCTCTTTCCTCGTGCTCTCCTTTATCAGTGGGTGTGTGACTGAGGGAGGAGGGAGGAGGGAGGGGAGGGTCTACGAGCCTCTTGTTCCTTGAATTCCCTTTTGTTAGAGGCTTCATATGCTTAGAAGATGTCTCTGGTTTCCTAGGGAAAGACAGACCTGGGCTTTTCCCTTCATTACCTAGTTTTATGGTCCTTGCAACTTGAGATGAAAAACCATACCATCTTTCTAGCAACCCAGTTCCTAAACAGGCTGAATCCAACTCAAACCAAGTTCTGTTTATTTTAACCCTGAAGCATCACCGTCTGCCAAGTTGGGACTGTAGAATAGGGAGCCATCACCTAAATTGTAGCCTGCTCCGAGGTTTGGGCTTCAACAGAGTAGGTGGACTTCAGATGCTTCTTCCTTCCCATCTCCCTCCACCTTCCCCACCACAAGCACAGGGCATTTCACAAGATACCAGGCAGGTGCCTGGCTCTCAAGCCTGAACATCAGGGAGCAAAATTTCCCTTTTGCTCTAAGTTTTAAGAGAGCGTCTTAAAATGACCTTAGTTGTGGCCCATGTTGATTTAAGAGGAGGATGCCAGCAGCCTTCCATGTTTGTTGGGATGTTTTTTGTATGCGGTAAAGCTGTTCCCTCCCATGATGCTGGCTAGAGCAATGTTTTTGAGGTTTGATTGCCTTTGGCGATTTACAAGATGTATAACCCTCTTGAATGAACTCAGTGTAATGAAAAAATGTACAATGGTTCTCAGGGCAAAATGTTAGCCACTGTGATATTTTAGGCAGATTTTTGGGGTGAGGGCAAAAAATGAAGAACTCAAAACACAACATTTCATTCAAGCCAGAGCATGAATGTGACTTCAGAGCAGGAGAGTTTTTCTCTTGGTATCAGTTTCTGATCTTTTTTTTTTTTTTTTGGTATGTGTTTGCTGTAGGCCAAGAAGAAATTGATGGTTAGTACCAAGAAGCATGAAGCACTTTTCCAGCATGTAGAACGCTCCAGGCAAACTACGACTGAGAAGGAGAAGCAGCAGGTGACCTCTCGTGGCCACTGAGGGCATGTGGCTTAGGGTGGGTGGGCTTCCTGTCCCGGGCTTCCTGCCCTCAGCTGTAGGCCCAGGGAGTGGGCTGATTGCTGCTCTGTGTGGGGTCTCTGCAGAGCTGTTCTGTGGCAGGGTGAGACGGGATCCTAAATCATTCCTGGTCCGCCTATAGTTTTAAAAGTATCATTGACAGATGTCAAACTAAACCAATGGTGTCCAATTTTTTGGATACGGAACCCTATTAAACATCTCTCAGCTCACACCCCAAGTAAGTTAAAAATGTATACACGTAACATAACGTAACATAATATACCTATCCTGTATATTTATCCCAAATAAGTAAACAAATACATACGCATAACATACTATTTGATGTGCTTTACCTATATTGTCTATTATAGCTAATGCCTTATATATTATACTTATGAACATTATAAAACATAAAGTAGAAATGTTTGAAGGATAATATAAAAATGAAACAATATTGTAAGTGATTTAGCTAATCGTGATGTCTTCATAGGGTCATTACATTAGCGACACATCCAGTCAAAATATGTACTTGGGGCAGGGTTCAGCCTTAACCATAGTAAATATGAATTCATATTTCTAATAGCCCTCTTGATAATGTAAAATTTGGGGGGCAACTTCTTGTCAGCTCTCACTAGCTCATGCCAGGTTTTGCCTTTCACGTGGGTGATGACGCTCCCGTAATTGAGAGCCTGAGAAAGAGTCAGCTCTGACGTTTTCCTGCGGCTTTCGTGTGCTTGCCTTGTTAGTATTAACGTCCATCTACAGCTTCTTAGCAGAAGTCTCTTTAAGGCAGGTGTTAGTTTTGTGTGTATTAACCCAATTAAAGCTAGATAATCTGTAAATCTGTGTGACCCAGACTCCTGCCAGTGGGCACATGTCCGAGGATGCTGAGAGTGAAGACATCTGTGAGGATCCACATCAGCGTCTTGTGTTGTAAAGTTCCCACTCTTCCTCCGGGACACCGCAGAATCCTCAGCTGCCCATGTGCAGACACCAATATGAACTCATATATTGAATAAGAGTAAACTCGAGCACTTTTTCAGGCAAAAATGAGCATAAATAATCTGGGAGTGTAGGCAGAACATTAAATACTTTCTGCCTGCATCCCAGTCGATTATCTTGCACACCTCTTCTGGTGTAAGCCCCTGATTGGAAACCTTTGAAATAGTCAATATCCTCTCAATGTCTTCCCCCAAAGGTGGAGTCCCCCTAAGGAAATGCAGGCAACCTGACTGCAACCCAAAACACTCTTAAAAGAAAAAAGAAAATTGTCATTGCAAGTAACGTGATTATTTAATCTGAGGAAACAATTAATTGAATAACTTAAATTCACTGTTAGCAGGATTTTACAAGGTTCTTACTTCAATCTTCACAGTTTGAAATGATCATAACAAGTGTTGAATAATGAGACAGCTTCCGAGGAGGAGGCAAAACCACAGGATGTTAAAATGCTAAGCTCCAGGACCTCGTTGGAGGCGTTTGGAGCCCTCATTAGAAGCTATTCTTTATTGATGTCGAGCAACAACAAATGAAAAAGCCGGGGCAGCTACGTGGTGAATTTCCTCTTCCTTCCCTCATTAGCAGCTTCCCTGGGAGGAGGAAGTCCGTGATCCTTCCCTGCCCTCCTCCAGCTGGTCCCGTTAACCACAGCCCCCGGCTGTTGTTACATCACAAACCCCTACCAACCTCATCACTTCACCTGGTAGCTTTCTTTTTTCAGTCCTAAGGCTAAACACCTAAGGCAGCATTCATTTTTGCATCTCACATAGAAGTGCCCTCGATCTCCAACCCCAGCCGAGCTGGTCTGGTGCCGCTCAGCGGTCTTCCTGGTCTTCTGCTCGGCGGTCCTGGTTCTCACCAGAAGCTGATCTGCATCTCCTTTCTTCTGGCAGCTCCCTCCTCACCACCCACTCTCAGCAGACTATCTTGCCTCCAGCCTCACAGGATAAACAGAAGTCAGCACAGCCACCTGCCTGCTGAAGTCATACGTGCAGCGGGACCGGCCAGTTCTTCATCCTGTGCTCCGATTCCCACCCCATACTCCTCTCAGAGACTCTTCCCTTGATGAGTCCCCCTCTCCAGGATCTTGGATGTACCCTCTATTATATGCTTCCCATCAGCCTTCTCAAGTCCCTCTGTCTTGGGAGAGCAGGGAGACACCCTCCGTGGCCCTGTTCCTGTTCTCTAGATATTCTCATGTCTCCTTTTTACAGTAAGATTTACTGAAAGAGTTATCTGTGCTCTGTCTCCACTTCCTCATCTCCTGTTCACTCCTCAAACCACCCAGCCGAGCCTCCCTCACCATTCTGCTGGCAGGTTCTTGCCATCGAAAACGATGTTGCACTGATTGCCAAAGCCACTGGGTGCTTCCCAGTTCTGACTTGATTTAACTTCTTGAAAGCATTAAGCATCATTGACTGTCCCCTTCTAAAAACATTTTCTTAACAGCATCTTACTCTCTTGGTTTTCCTTTCTGTCAGTTTTTTTCTTAAACGCCTTTATGGACTTCCCATGTTCTGCCTGAGCTTTATGCACTGCTGAGCCTGACCATTTCTCTCCCGGGCTTCATTCTGTTTTATTCAGCTTGTATCTCCAGTTTCCAGCACAGAACTCTCAATAGCAGGTACTCGATGCATAACAAGTACTCAGTATCCAAAATCGGAACCACTGCTTCTCTCTGCCCCAAGTACTCTTTATTCCTGGTTTTTGTATCTTTAAATAACACCATTCACCCTATCCTCCAGATTCTAACTTCTAAACCAAATACTTTTTGAATGTGTCTACTTACATCTGTCTCCACTGCCCCTACTACTCGCTCCCTGGCCACCATCCTCACCGCTTCGGTTACTCTAACTGACAAATTGGTGTCTTGGCTTTCAGTGTTGTCTCTCCTCATCTGTTCCCCACATACACGCCAAGCTGACTTTGCTGAAACTCGGATCTGAGCACATCATCCTCTTTCAAAAGCCCTTCAGAGGCTTCCCAGTGAGCTCCTTTATGGAGCCCCGAAGACCCTCCCTACCTTGGCCTCTGCCTAACTTGACAGCATTTTTGCTTGCTGTTCTCTCTCAAACTTTGAGCTCCAACCTCACCAAATTTTTTTTTTTCTATTTTGCCTCAGCAATTCCTCCTTTCATTTTAGGTGTATTCACACAAGGATCATTTCTGTGAGCACCCACTTTGTGGTACCTAAATACCATCATCCGGGGACCTGTCACACAGGATCGCAAGGGAGCCTGTCTAGTTCCTGTGAGCCTAGTACATGAGAGAGAGTGTGTGCCCAAGAAATGTTGTGATGAGTGAATAAATGAATGAACCTTTGTTCCAAGAGAAAGAAAAGAAAAAAGAAAAAGCATTTAATCTTTGACAAACTTTAGTAAATATCTCTGAGACGTTCCTTAAGATTGGCTCTACATTCTATTCCTATCTATTTGGGGTTCTTTGCTGTAAATTTGCTGAGCAGAAACTTCTAGTCAATAGTTGTATAGTGTAGGCTGATGAATGTGAGTGGTCATCTCCAAAGTGACTCCGTTCTCGTTGCTGGGGCCTGAGCTCTCTCAGTAAGAACCTAAGGACAGTGACTTAGCCCAGTAGAGCCATGGTCCACATTCAGCCCTTTCCTTTACTGTTACCAGGTTGAAATTGACAAGCTCAGGCTTCCATAGATAAATGTGTCTCCTTACACTTGATGTGCAAAACCAACTGTGTCCCATGTCAGTCAGACATTGGAGCCGAGGGACTGCTGAATGGCCAGCATTTCAGTTGGAATCATCAAGTGAGTGGTGTTAATATTCAGCATTTTGGATGAATGTTCTTCGTTACGGAAACATTAGTCAAAACATCCTTAAACATAAACAGGGCCATTCTTAAAAGGTTTTGTCTCTGTCCTTGAAACTCCTAAACCCCTTAAATTAGAGGGATCTTTGATGCTCCTTGAACTGTGGTCTGAGGACTACTTGTGTCAGAATCATCTGAGAGGGTGGTGAAAATTAAGATTTCCTAATCCCGCTGCAGAACTACTGAGTCAGTACTGTTACTTGTGGGACCCTGAAAATCTGCAGTTTTCCAAGAACCCCAGGTCATTCCTAGACTTATTAAAGTCCAAGAATCGTTTACAGTAGTACAACCACTTCCTTCCTCAAAGATGTGAAATGATGTGTCTGAGCATTTTGAGAATCCCTTTCAGCCACCCTGGTCAGAGGGTTTTGTATTGCTGATTTTCACACTCAGAATGGCCAATTTTGGTGATTGGCAAGAGGGGGCTCTTTGTGAAGGAGCAGATCGTCAGGGAGCAGGATGAAAGGCGAGCGTCTGTCAAGCCGTTCATAGCTCGACTGGAACGATGGCATGTACCTCAGGCTCCTCACTGTAACGATAATACTCAAGAGTCTTTGAGGGCGACACTAAACATCGGGCATTGGGCCGCGTGCCTGACCTGTGTCACCTGCTTGAACCCTCCAGGCGACACAGTGAAGTGGGGGCATCACTGTTCCCACCACAGAGATGAGAAAACCGTGGCTAATGAAGGGCTAAATAAGGTTAAGTAGCTCGCCTGCAGGCAGGACCAGGACTTGCATCTGGAAGTCTAATTCCAGAGTTAGACTGCAGAGGGCATATAGTGAAGGGAGGGTGCTGGAGAGGAGGGTAGCCAGGCCCGATGCTAGTTCCAAAAATTACCTGATTGCACAACTCTACCCATCCGGGTAAGAAATGCCAAGGCCTAAAGGATTTACCCAATGAGAGCACAGGAATCATTGGCAGATCCCAGCCCCAAGCTGTGCCTGCTTCTCCTTGCCTGCCACTGGGCTTCCTCCGTGGCCTGATGAAAGAGGGCACGCCGTGTCCTAGGTTGGGGCCTCGGTTTCCTTCTGTGAGAACCTGAAGGGGTCCTGCTGAAAGGCCCTTGGGCTCCCTTTCAGCTCTTGACATCCCTGTTTTCCGAGAAAGGGCTTTGATTTTGTCACCCACAGTTTCTGTTTGTGACTTTAGCTGGGAGACGGGGAACTTATCATCGGGATGCGTGTAACTCTCTCTGGAATTACAAAGGGCTCTCAAAAATGTGTTCATGAATATGTGACCCTGACGTTTCTCTCTAGCTCCTCAATAAACTGAAAAAATCAACTGAGAAGTTGGCAAAAGAAGATGAAAATTACTACCAAAAGAATGTGGCCAGCTGCTCTACCAGACTGAAATGGGAGAACACACTGGAGAACTGCTTCCAGGTAAGTTATGCATTCACATTTTTTCTTCCACGGGGTTTTGTGTGGCCTTGAAAAGGGAGGTCAGATTTACAGTTTGTATGACCTGATGATCTGTCCTTAGCTATAACCCTCACTCTTGTAATAGGTGACTTTAGACACAGCTTGTTCATGCTCATTATTTCAGTTTCTCCATGGACACAGTAACCAGTGAATACTGATTATCATTGGCCAAATTTCTGCTCCTGCTTCTCAGTGGACACAGTAGCTCCAGCTAACTTCAAAAAGTGCCGTCAAAGTCAAATGGAAATTAAGGCTTAAGTGTTAGGTGCTCAGAAATGAGTTTTAGGCCTTTAGAGTCGATTCATGCCATAATTACTTGTGGAGTTATTTGTATGCCAGACGTTGTGTTGGGCACTGATAATATACAGCATTGAATAAAATACCATCTCAACTCTTGGCATGTGCACAGTTTAGTAGGAAAGAAGACATACATAAAGAACTGTGGCAAATCACTCAAAAAAAAATCAAAAGCTGTGAATAAGCAAATCCCAAAAAGGAAAATCAAAATCACCAGGAAACTTATGAAGGGATATTGAATCATTTGGCGAAAGTTTAAAAGCGACAGTATCCAGTGTTGCCAAACAAGAATTGTTGGAAAATAAGAATTCCTGTCCCCCTCTAGTGAGAGCAGCAGGATGGTAGTTTAGTAAAACTGAAATGTGCGTCCCTTTTAGGCATCTATCCTAAAGAAAAATTTACATCTGTCTACCATGGGTAACGTATGAGCATGTAGATTGCAGAATTGTTTATGGTTGCATGGTGAGAAAAAAAATTGTACACCATCTCCATACCTATCAATAGAGTAATCACTCTTAAAATTGGGTCTAATTTAGAAAGTGGACTAATACCTAGCAATAAAAACTGAATTAAAACTATTTAAACATGAACCTCACAAGCATGATGTTGAAGAAAATAAACGCACTGTTTAGACACTGTATGTACATGAAAGCACTTTTAAAACTCATACCACAAGCTACACTGAGTTTATATGTGAGTGTAGGATGAGGGAAACAGAGCTCCTGGTAGAACCGTGGAACACAGAAAATAATTTGAGTGACTGTGTTTTCAGTTCCCCAAGGATGATAGTGGCTAATAACCATTCTTGATGCAAACTCATTTCAGATAATAGATGCCTTTGGACATTAGAGTTTAATTCTCTCCTAGAACCTCAGTGGAAAACCTACTTTCCTTTCCATAAATCCATCTTGAGGAAGTAGCTGAAAAACCAAAGACAGATTTCTGTTTAAAATACATTATAAGTGAAAGGAAGAAGCAATTCAAATGGCCAACATTACGAGGATGTTAAATTAATCAGTCCACTGTAAGCAATCCTTCACAAGGGTCTGTTAATTAAAATGATGTTTGGGTGACTAATGGCATTGGAAATTGCATATGTGTAATATTAAGTGAAAAAACAGGATACCAATTTGAATAATTTGATAGATAACTAGAAAGATATATATACCTTGATAGACTAAAATACATCAAAATGTTGACAGTGGTTATCTCTGGGTGGAAGAATTATAAATGGTTTTAAAATTTATTTTCTTGTGGCCCATTACAGCTCTGGGATAATGTCTCAGAGCAGCTAGGGTGTTTGTTAAAATTCAGATTCCTGAGCGCCTCGCTAGATGGGGTGCATCAGAACTTTGGAATGATTTTAGGAAGCGGTCTAGGTAATGGCTAGGCATTCTAAAGTTTGAGAGTTCTTGCTCTGGGAAGAACAAAAAATTTGACCAGTTTTATGAAAACGATTTAGATGAAAATGAAGTCCCTCCAAGCTCTCCAGTGGTACAAACCAGAAGGTCTGGACGGTAAGAACTGAAAAGTATGAATGAGGAGTGTGCATTACCGTGATGCTGGGCCCCAGACAGGCTCTCCACCTGCTCTTCCTTGATGACTCTTTGACCCTCAACGTGCTATGGTGAAAGCACGGGAGGACGATTTGAGGTCCTCCAGAGTATCTTGCTTCCCTATGACCTACTTTATACCAAAAGAACAAGAGAATGGAAAGCAATAATTCATTAAATGAGATATGGCTTTCTCCTTTGCACGGTGGAATTTATCTCAGCCTCTTTTCATGAGCAAACATAGATCATCTTAATGATTTCCCTGAAATGTAATTAAAATCTGTTAAACACTATCATCGCCACCAGGGGCCACTGATTATTCTAATCTCAGATGGATGCCAGTGGCTTAGCACTTGTCACATTGAAGAAATAGCTGCCCAGCAGGGGGACCGGGGGGGGGGGGGGATGCGATGTATTCCCCAAACTGGCTTTTGTTTTCTGTCCTGTCCTTTGCTTGTGGTGCTAAACTAGAACAACTGCTTTCTAGATCTTTCTATGGTGTAAAGACTTTCTTTTTGAAGATTGCCCCACTTGAGGTCCAAGCCACTGAGCAGAATTTGATCTATCAGAGGAGGTTAACAGCTTTGACCTTTGAAGCGTTGCATTTACTAGGCAACTACTCTTCTGCGTCTTTAATCCTGTTACCTAGGAGACAGAGGGCTCCTTCAGATGGTTGGTACCTGCGATTTTGGAGAGCAACTCAGGAGACCAACAGCAGAAACAAAGGCATTTCATTCTCATTGACTTAAAAAAAATTATGCAGCTTTTGACTAGACAAAGCAGTGGCCATGGGGGAGCAGAGCTCCAGGCTTCCTGATTCAAACGTCAGGACACTGGGCACAGAATCATAATTTGCATGTAACTGACATAGATGTTCACAGATACTGCCAGCCTTTTACAACTTGCATTTAACAGCAGTGTTAAAATGGCTAGATACTGGTAAACCATGTGTGGTATGTCCAGACAATTGAATATTATTTAGCCTTAAAAGGAGGGAAATTCTGACACAGGCTGCAACATGGATGAATCTTAAAGACTTTATGCTAAGTGAAATAAGCCAGACACAAAAGGACAGATATTGTATGATTCCTTTTATATGAGATACCTAGAGTAATCAAATTCATCAAAGACAGAAAATAGAATGGTGGAGGACAAGGGTGTTGCAGGGAAGGGAAGTGTGGGGGTTCCTGTTCAGTGGGTGCAGGGTTTCAGTTTTGCAAGATGAAGAGTACTGGATGTGAACCATGGTGATGGCTGCACAATGTGAATGTACTTAATGACACTGAACTATACACTTTACCTTTTTTCTTTGGTGGGGGGAGGAATTAAGTTTATTTAATTTTAAAGTCAGGTCCTGGGGATTGAACCGAGGACCTCGTGCATGCTAAGCACACACTCTACCACTGAAGCTATACCCTCCATGCTAAAGTTGACCATTTTAACCATTTTTAACACAAATTTTTTCCCCAATATCATTTATTGAATGGTATGTTATAATTTCCTCACACATTTGACATTGTATTTTTTTAACATTTTTTACTGATTTATAATCATTTTACAATGTTGTGTCAAATTCCAGTGTTCAGCACAATTTTTCAGTCATACATGGACATATACACACTCATTGTCACATTTTTTTCTCTGTGAGCTACCATAACGCTTTGTGTATATTTCCCTGTGCTATACACTATAATCTTGTTTGTCTATTCTACAATTTTGAAATTCGTCTATCCCTTCCCACCCTAACACAAATTTTTAAAACGTTGAATGACTATCCACCATAGATTAAGTAACAGAATGTGAATGCAGTCCACGCCTGGGGTAGAGAGGAGCACCATGCTGGACCCAGCCAGTGGCCCTGCAGGTGCATCTGGAGAGGCGGATGGGAGAAGCCAGTGATCTTGGTGACGTCCGCCTACCTAAGGCCTTGAGGTGGAGTCCTCCCTTCTTTCTTCCCTGATAATGTACCCACCAACTTGCCCAAGATGGCTTTCTTCCTTATGAAAGACTGTTGCTAAATGCTCTTTACTGTGTGGCATGGCGGGTGTGAGAGGAAGCAACCGGCCTCTGGGGAAAGGGGGAGAGCCCAGGCCTTGTCCTACAGAAACGGGATGAGGCACATTGTCTTGGACACTTGACCCCTCAGTCAAAGCCCACAGTGCGGGCACATACCCAGCAGCCTCCTGTTGCCCCCTTCATCCCCCATGGCCTAGGAATCCCCACTGCGTTTCCCCTTGGACCAGCCTTCTCGGGCAGTGCCTCATTGCTGAACTCCTCCACATTCCTTCAGAACTAGTGAGTGGCAAGAGTCAAATAACTAATTTTTTTCTAAAATGTTAATGGTTAACAAGGCAAATGTGATTTCCCTTACTTTATTTTAGCTAAGAGCTGTAAAATTCCAAGAGTGGAATTTTCATCATTCCACGCAAAATGGGGAGGCTCTGTTCAAAGAATGGTCTCTGACCCCAGGCCAGATTTTAGGCCAGAAATAGGAACTGACCAGATGTTAAGGTTCTGCTCTTGTCAGATAGTTTCCTTAAGCAGAAAATTAGCATCTCATCACCGTTGTCCCTGCAGAGAGCAGCAGTGCACTGCAGACAATTGTAGAAATATTTAGTGTCTGACTGCATTTCCAAGATACAGATGTTGGTTTTACTGGGTGCCGTTCTTTTTTCTAGAACCCACAGACGCTTTTCAAATGATTCCTTTCTCCCCCTTCTTTGTGAATGTTGTATAACCTATGGCCTCCACCTATTTGCCTTTGGGCCCAGAAAAGCCCGGGGAAAGTGTGTGAGTTAAATCAGTCCTAATGGAGAATGAATGGGACAGACACCAAATCACACTCCTGTCCTGGGAATCTGCCCCCTCCGTGGTTTGGACATGACGTGATCAAAAGGCACAGAGCAGTGCACTCAGACTTTCTTCGGTGTATGAGTGCTTGGTGGGTGACTTCAGTTTTGTGTAACAACTGACTGATCTTATTTTCCATCCTTTTCAGAGCATCCTGGAGCTGGAGAAGGAAAGAATTCAACTCTTATGCAATAACTTAAACCAGTACTCCCAACATATTTCTGGTTTTGGCCAAACCCTGAGCACAGTGAGTAGTAAAGAACTCTCCATCTCTGGGATGCGAGGTAAGAACTGGCAGGAAACGTGTCGTCTGCAACCGTGTTGTTTCCCTCGGCATTGCAGTGCCACATGCAGATTCACTGCGCCATCAGCAAGATCGATGTTGAAAAAGACATCCAGGCTCTCATCGAGAAAACTGCAATTTCATCTGCAGAAAATAAATCTGAGTTCCTATTAACTGATTACTTTGTAAGTATGGGATGGAAGGAAGTTTCATTAATGTGGAACCTTAGTCAGAGACGGAGGGATTCATTTTGGAAAAAGTTGAGAGCAATCGTAAAGGAAACATTTTGTTTTGTACATGAAAAAACTGACGTTTTCATAGTCCATTTAAATTTTAAAACTGTGGTTTACAAACTGGGCAATGAAAACATGTCTTTGGTATTCCTAGCCAGGGAAGAAAGTCAAACAGGGTTTTCGACTGAATCTTCACGCTCTGTAAATAATCACTGTATCATACTGGTTATCTGTGGCTTCCTAACAATTTACCTCCAAACTTAACCGCTTAAAACAAACACTTATTGTCTCAGTTTCTGTGGGTCAGGGATCCAGGTGTGGCTTAGCTGGGTGCCTGAGGCCCTCACAAGGCTGGAATCAAGGTGTCAGCCAGGACTGCCAGACATCTTAAGGCTCAACTGGAGACCACTAGCTTCTAAGCTCACTCACTGACCAATGGCAGGCCTCTGGTGCTCGCTGACCGTTGGCTAGAGATATCGGTTCCTTGCCACGTGGGTGTCTCCACGTGCTGAGAGCTCACAGTGTATCACCTGCTCCCCCAGAACTAGTGATCCTGGAGAGAAGCAGGTAGAGAGCCCAAGATGGAAGCTTAGTCTTCTATAAACTAATGTTGGAAGTGATAGCTCATCATGTTCTGTTGTTACAAGCAAGTCAGTAAGTGCAGTCCACACTCAAGGGGAGGGGATTTACACAGAGGCGTGAGTCTTGGCAGGTGCCAATCATTATCATTCTTCGTGGCCCTTGCCTTTCAAAAACTATGACCGAATTACAGAGGCCTAGAGTTTTTTTTTTCCTTCCAGTTTTGTTGAGAGATAATGGACATATGGCACTAAGTTTAAGGTGTACAGCATAATGATCTGACTTACATACGTCAGGAAATGACTGCCACAATAAGTGTAGTGACCATCCATCACCTCGTATAGGCAGAACATGAAAAAAGAAAAAAACCTTTGTGATGTGACCTACTGTCTTACCAACTTTCATATGTAACATACAGCAGTGTTAATTGCATTTGTCATGCTGTACATCGCATCCCTAGTACTTACTGATCTTGTCACTGGAAGTTATACATTCTGGTCACTTTCATCCAACTCCTTCTCACCCCCAGCCCCACTTCTGGGAACCACAAAGCTCATCTGTTTCTATGAGTTTGTGAAGTACAGTTGACCTACAACATGATGTTAGTTCCTGACACACAACGCAGTGATTCAGTATTTCTATACATTTCAAAATGGTCACCATGATAGATCTTGTCATCTGTCACCATACGAAGATACTAAATTGTAATTGACTAATAGTCCCCACACTGTACATTGTATACCTGTGATTCATTTATTTTTGAATGGAAAGTTTGTAGCTTTTAATCTCCCTCATCTGTTTTTTCCTCTCTCACCCTCTCCCCTATCAACCACCTGTTTGTTCTCCATATCTGTGTTTCTGTTTAGTTATGTTTGTTTATTGGTTTTGGTTTTTAGATTCCATTGTAAGTGAAATCATACATTATTTGTCTTTCTCTGTCTGGCTTATTTCACTTAGCATAATACCTTCTGGGTCCATCCATGTTGTCACAAGTGGCAAGATTTCATTCTTTTTTGTGGCTGTTTTATACATAATTATATATAGTTTTTATATATTTAACTATATATATAAAACAAATCTTCATCCATTCATCTATTAATGGACACTTAGGTTGCTTCCATTATCTTGGCTAATGTAAGTCATGCTGCGGTGCACATAGGGATGCATGTATCTTTTCAAATTAGAGTTTTTGTTTTCGTCAAATACCCAGGGGTGGAACTGCTGGATTGTATGGTAGTTCCTACCAACAGTGAACAGGTTTTCCCTTTTCTCCACATCCTCATCAACACTTGTTATTTGTTGTCTTTTTGATAATAGCCATTCTAACATGTGTGAGGTGTACCTCATTGTGGTTTTGATTTGCATTTCCCTGATGATTAGTGATGTTGAGCATCTTTTCATGTGCCTGTTGGCCATCTGTATGTCTTTTGGGAAAATGCCCATTTTTTTTAATTGAGTTGTTTGGTTTTTCGATGTCAGGTTGTAATGAGTTCTTCGTATATTTTGGATATTAACCCCTTGCCAGTTAAATCATTTGCAAATATTTTCTCCCATTCAGTAGACAGCCTTCTTGTTTTGCTGAAGTTTCCTCTGGTGTGCAAAAGCTTTTTAGTTTAATGCAGTCCCAGTTATTTTTGCTTTTGTTTCTCTTGCCTGAGGAGACATCCCTCCCCAAAATATTGCTAGGACCAGTGTCAAAGAGGGTACTGCCTGTGTTTTCTTCTAGAAGTTTTATGGTTTCAGGTCTTAACATTTTTAAAATCCATTTTCAGTTAATTTTGGGGTACGGTGAGACAAAGTAGTCCAGTCTGATTCTTTTGCATGTAGCTGTCCAGTTTTCCCAGCACTGTTTACTAAAGAAGCTGTCCTATCCCCATTGTATATTCTTGCCTCTTTTGCCATAAAGTAATGGCCTATCTCAGGGGCTTATTTTGAGAGCATTTGGGTGATTCTACTATCACATGACCTTCCTTGCTAAAAACTGATCAGTGTCCCTGGTCAGAGCCCGGGCATCCTGCCTCTTTGCTATCCTGGGGTAAATTCTTGGTCTTCTTGGATTAGGTCATGCTTCAGATCGTCCTCTGCTCTGGTGGTGTTAGTCTTAACTGTAGTGTTCTAGGAGCTGGTCATTAGTTACCAAAATCTGCAGGAAGAATTCCTGATTGCTGTTCCCTGGGCTCTGCTATACTTCATTCAGACTCCCAAGGTCTAGTCTGGGGGCTCATTCCTCTCTATGTATAAAACTAAACCCCTGGTCATGTCCTCCTATAAGCATACATGTGTAGCCAGAGTCCGCATCCCAGGACCCGCACTCAGGGAACAAGAGATGAGAGATCTGGGCACAGCAGTGAATCCTGACTGGCTTCCCCCTCCCTAACCCTAAACAGCATTAAGTGGCCAACTGGTTTTTAATTGAATCTTTTTTCCCTATCCTGGCAAAGGCAAAGCAAATTAGCAATAGCAATGTCTGTTCAAAGGAGAAACAAAGGTAGAGATGGAAGAGGAAAGAGAGATTTGATTACATGAGAAAAGTACTTTTCTTTTTCTTTTTTTCATCCAAATAGTGTAGGTGATCCCTGAGATGGGAAAATGTACAGTTAAATATATGTTACTTTCTTGTAAAATAAATAAATAAAGCCTCTATCAGCTAACCTGTCAATAAAATAAGGGTCCATCTCCTTGAAAATTTGACTAACTCCTACTGAAATGTAGAGAGGCAGCCATGATGATTTATCTTTATTTAACGTGCTTGTGGGCAGTTTTGGTGTCTGAAATTTCAGTGCACCAGAGATAGCTACGTATGTGCTGTCTAGGAGAAAGGACTGTCTTTCCAAATGGGTGAATAGGATTGTCTTAATATCCTTAAAGCAAAACACCTCCAAAATCTGACTATAGTTACTGGCAATCAGTGTAGACTGGCATTTATTGAGTGCTACGAAATTTACATGGTCTACGGTAAGACATTAAATGGTCTACGGTAAGACCATTTACATGGTCTATGGTAAGAACAATCTGAGTGTAAATACTGGAGGGCTGGTGACGAGTGGGAAAAATATTTGTAAGGTTACTCTAAAGGCCACGTTCAAAAGATTGTATCTGGAAATTAAATGCCTCCTGTGGTATTAATCTTCTTCCTGACAAATCTTTGGAAGAGAAAGACAAATTTAAGAAAGTTAATGACAGCACTGACTCTATCTCAGGTTGATCCAGTAGTGACCTATCGCAAGAAATATATTTGCAAACAGACTTCCCCAGAGAAACCAAGTGAGGTCGTGGACTGGTATGGGCGTCAGATTGTGATGTGTGTTCCTCCCGCAAGGAGGACTAAGGGTTGGAGCGAAGCATCCTTGCAGTTGACTCAGAGCTCACCTGTGGGGGTAAAGTGAACTTGGGCCTCAGCCTCGGCAGACACGTGAAGGATTGGGCTCTGGTGCAGAACTGGGTTTCATGGGAGTTAGGTTTCAGGAGTAATTACCCACTAGCTGTTTTGGGCCTTCATTTATTTCTCTAGGTGCCGCAGGTAAAACAGGGAAAATCAAACCAATCTTGTAGAGTTATGAGAATCACATGTAATAAAGAAAAATTTTGTAATATAGAATACACAGTATATAAAATATTTTAATCTGTATATTATATTTTTATAAAGGTTATTCTCTTTGCTCTAAATCTTCACATTTCCCTTTCTTCAGGACAATCAATTTAAAGCTAATCTCTCCACCAATATTCAAGATCCTATTTTTTTTAAAGATTTTTTTTTTAATTTTTGGTTTCTTTTTTTGGAGGGGGTAATTAAGTTTATTTACTTATTTTCAGAGCAGGTGCTGGGGTTGAACCCAGGACCTTGTGCATGCTAAGCACGCCCTCTACCACTTGAGCTATACCCTCCCCCCAAGATCCTATTTTTTCTCCTTTTCAGAAAGTCCTGACTCCTCCACCTCCATCTTCAGTCATTTTCCCTCTTTCTCCACAAGTCTCTGTCCATTTACCACACTCATGTTCAGCTACTTTCCCACCTGACCCTAACCTCCTTTTTCTTTTGCGCATAAAGGTTTTAATCATTTCAAGTTGCATACCACTGTAGGACGTTTGCTCTTTGACTTCTGTCTAGTCCTAACATCCTTTCTTTTCCCCCGTTTCAACTATGGAAATAATATATCTGAAAGCTATGAAATCGTTAATAGTTCTCATAGCCTATGTGATAAAATCCCGACTTCAGCCTGAAAATCTGACCTAAATTACTGGGACAATCTTTTCTTCCACTATGTTTGCTTAAGCAACCAGTCTATTTATTGTTCCCAGTACATTTCACACAGCCCTTCCCCCCATCCTTTGATTCTGCAATTTATCCTGCAAAGAGTACCCTTTGCCCTTTTTCCCCTTGACTTAAAAGTCCTAGTCTGTCTAGCCTCCTGTTCCTGGTGAGCCAGGCACTCCTGTCTGCACCATTCATGAAGGAACATGACCTCAAATTGCTAGATCTCTTAATGTTACACTTCAAGTCTATCTAAATTATAAACCTGTTCTAGGAAGAGCACATACATTTCAGCTCACATGTTCCCAAGAGCCAGCCAGCACAGACACAATCAACCTTTGTTCCATTCCTGAGGCAGTCCTAGGTCGAGGCACACACATGATACTGCACTTGGACATTAAAGGACTCTAACCTGAATAAAGACAAATAAGGAGCAAAAAGTATCCAACAAACATCTGTTTATCAAAAAACTATGAAATTGGAGGGTGGGTATAGCTCAGTGGTAGAGTGCGTGCTTAGCATGCATGAGGTCCTGGATTCAATCCCCAGTACCTGTATTTAAAAAAATAAAAAACCAAAAGACAAAAAAACTATGAAATAGCTATAGTAAGATTCTTCCTCCAAGAATATTTTTTTTCTATTAAAGAAAGTGCTCAGCTGTATACTTAAAATTGTGAATGAGATGTTTTCTTATTAAGCAGGTCCAGATAAGGTAGAACAGTCTGTATAAAAACATAGGTCATCCTGCTTTATTTATTTATTTTTTTACTGTTTTCTTCTATCAAGTTAAAATTAAATACTCTCAGTGAAAGTCTCAGTGCAATTATGAGTAGCAACCTTACTTTTTCCCCTTTAAACTGTTAAACATCCTTTTTTTCTTTTTTTCCTGAAGGAAGAAGATCCTAAAAATGCAATGAGTAAAGAGCGACAAGAGTCTTCAATAAAATCAAAACTGCTGAGACTGCAAAAAGACATCGAAAAGGCCTCGAGAGACCGGGAAGGTGTGTAATTACCTCTTTGGCCTGGGAAGGCGAAGTATTCTATTTGGAGGTTCCGTTCAGGGTTAGGGGGTTCTGCTTTTGCTGACTGGTGACTGGTGCAGGGATCATCTCATTTAAACGGCCAAATGTCAAACCTAATTTGTGTGAATAAAGAAAAATATAAAAGAAGAGAGAGCAAAAAAAACCAAAAATCAAAAATGACATTTTGGTCTACCTGTGAGAGCTGTGTAAGTCCTATACCGCCATTTCCAGAAATGTAGCATTTTACTATGTTCTTGAAATTGGCTGGTATGAGGGACAATTCATTGGTTGAAAACATAGAAGAACTCCTGTTATACAAGGCTTTTTATTTTCTTGTTATTTATCTATTTATTTATTTTATTTATTATTCCCCCCCTTATTATTTTATTCTATTGGGGGGTGTTAATAGGTGATTTAAATTTTAAAAAAATTTTAAATTTATTTTTTATTGAAGTATAATTGGCCTACAACACTGCATTAGTCTGAGGTGTACAACATGATTCAGTGTTCCTATACATTAGAAAATGATCACCACTTGTTTCTTTTTAAAGTAACTTTCTCAATGATGTGAAAAATCATTCAAATTAAATCCTAGACTTAGAGGTCAGGAGTGTTAGAACGGGAAGCAGCTCTAAAGCGCTTCAGGTAAGAAAAACGACTCCACACTTAAGGATGCTGATATGTAGAGCTCATTTTATGTGGACCGGAGCAACCTAGTGCAATGTCGTACTCAATAGGAAATCCAAGAGAGCAAAATGCTTAGAGATGTAAATACCAGCAAAGCAGAGCTCAACATCGTGGTGTTAGGAATCCACCAGGGAATGGGTGGGCAAGGAGGATTCAAAGCTCATCTTGAAAAATCACACTCAAGTCTCCTGAAGCAGTAGCATCTCTCAGAGCTCCTTAAATGAAGGTGCTGGTCACCCACGCAGCAGAACTGAGTAAACCACACACAGAAAAAGCCCCAGCTGTTTGGAAATGCTCCTCTGTCATCACTTCTGGGCTCAAGTTCCCTCTGAGCGTGACCTCCTCCCACCTGCATCCCATTAGGACAGGAGGGGCTGTGAGTGACGGCACGATTTCACTTACAGGCCTGGAACGGATGCTGAGAGCCTACACCAGCCACTCCTCCTCTTCAGACACAGAGAACCAAAAAAGCACAGCAGCCTTAATGGACGAGGTAAATACCTGGAGTGCAGTATCCTAGGCGGAACGATGAAGGAGCTATTTTTAGAATGCCTGTTTTCTGGCCCATTTGACCTCTGTTTGCCTTTCCTTTCTCATGACAGAACAGTCTAGTCAGAGAGCTTGTACGGTCAGCTCCTTGACAGGTGGTTTGAGGACTCGGGAAAAATCCAATTACTTAGAAATGTTGGCTCTTTAGTGTCCTCCTTGGGGGGAAATGTGCCTAAAATAGAATTTCCCCAAATAGAACCATTCAGTCAAGGTCTGGAAACTACGTGTACTTTAGCCCAGTTGACAGAAGTAACGGAACATGCAGGGTCTGCATTCAGAAAGGCCTGCAGTTAGATCTCAGCCGTTTACAGGGACCTGGGACAGCTTTAGTTTCTCATCTTGAAAGTGGGGAAATTGGAACCTACCTCCAACGGTTTTTGTGAGGATGAAATATTAGTTAGAAAATGCTGGCACAGTGCACAGAGGAGAGCTGACATCCTGGGAATTATTAAGATGCTGTTTCCATTTGTCCCTGAGCTAACATCAGGATCTTCTGAGAACAATAGGAGAAAGGAGAGATGTGGCTGCACAGAAAGGGGTCTGGGGTGTGAGGTGAGAGCTTCCAGGGAAACAAGGGAGACAACTTTAGAGGCCAAAGCTGTTTGAGGGCGGGGAGAGGTGCTGAAAGCCTGGACAGCGGCGGCCCCCAGGCATCTGTGGGGGTCACTGGGCGACGCTGCCTCTTCAGAGGGAGCCGCACTAAAAGGGCAGTTAGCAAAGGCCCGAAAATTTTATATAAGAATAAAAATGACCTATGTGTGCAAGATGTGAGGTTTCTAGTCTGACTGGAGTGAGAGGATACTGACTGGGGTTAAACTGAGAAAATTCAGGAAGAGATTAAGTTGGTAGCAATGTTCTGAAAGATCCAGGAAGCTGGGCCAGTTTTCCTAACCCTCTTGTAAGATCAGGTGCCTGTCCAAGCAGGCAGTTTCTATAGTTCTTTGGTGAAAGTAGACAGATGCAGCCAGGTGCAGTTTATCTGTTTTTCACCAGAGGCTTTCCTTTAGTGGAGGTACTAGTGCAGAAATAAATCTGATACCTCTTGTGAAAAGAAAGGCTCAAATTCTGTTCACTTGGGAACAGGTCTAACATCCTTGCAGCAACATACGGCTACAAATTTGATGAAATCATAAGACGAGCTGTAGAACGTTTTCTGTGACAGCACAAAATCTGTAGTTAGCTGATTTGCTGCAAATGGTACTAACCAAAAGAAAGTCCTATGGAGCATTTTATGATGGCATTGTAAGTTTATTTCTTTGGGTTCTTGCATAGAATTTTGTCATTGACGTTGCCAGCACAGAACATGTATTAGGATCATCTGGGTACACAACTGGCCTGATTCACACAGTGGAGGATACGAAATGGAGAGGATCTGACCCCTGAATTTACGGTGTTTATGAACTAGTGATGGAGCAAATAAGGGCCTTCAACTAGGGGATGCCAAACATCCAGGCAACTCGGTCACACACCTCAGCAACTGGTGGCGGGAAACTTGTGACAGACAGTGGTAGAGCCTGTGTTACACAGGAAAGGTTTCTTGCAAGAGGAAACTATTTCACTTAAATTCTTTCTAATTCATTGGCTCTTGGTCCTTGAAATGCCATATTTGAAGCGAGAATGCTGTGAGAAATTGTTGGGGAAACCGGGAGTATTTAGAACACATAGTGTCTTCAGATACAGGAAGGGTTGCCACAGGGAAGAGGAGGGAGACTTGCTCTAGGACACTCTCAAGTGCAGACTAGGTCTCAGGGTAGAAGCTAAATGGAGCTTTTGATTTCATCTTAGGGGAGCCTACCCACCACACAGTGGATTGTCTGAGGATTAGAGCCCTTCCCCATCCACTGGAGGTGTTCAGTCCATGGCTGTGAGCCCCTGGCAGGGAGGTCAGCGTTGGGCATCCCCATGCTGGAGCTGTGGAAGAGACAGCAGTGAGGACAAGGCTGGATAAGGAGACCCCTCCCAATGTTGAGATTCTGTGATCTGATTTACCCAGACTGAACACAGCCTGACAAAGAAGTCATTAGCAAGTTTCTAGCTCAAGGTCCAGTTGAGAACAGGGAGAGACTAGGAGAGTATCTTTAGTTTCACTCTTCATTTTTATATTCATGTACCCCAGAATGTTGCTTCCAGTTTCTGGAAGTGTTACTGGCAAACTTTCTGGGTAATAGAAGACCTCACCTCTTCAAGGAACAATAGCAACTCCACCACCACCAGCCTCACATCATTTTCATTTGATTCTGTTGATAAGAGTTTCAGTTCGATTCACCATGTTAAGTGCCTTTGGTTCAATTTCCTTTCTTCAAAGCCCCCCAAAAGCTTCCCTTCTGCAGTCAACACTTATTCTCGTTCCTCAGCAGAAAATTGAGTAGAGCTGTTCATTTCCACAAGATGCTGAGTAATCTGTCAAGGTTTCTGATTTACCCTGTTTACAAAAGTCTACAATAAGACACACTCGACAGCTGAGGCTTTCCTGCATACTACTTGAAGGGTCCATTTTTCCATTTTCTTCAGCATTTTCTGTGCCCTTCAGCATATGAGTTGAATGTGCACTTCTCTGGACCTCTGTCATTTTGGAAGTTATCCTGAGATCCCTTTACCCACCCACTTGTGCCTCATTTTCTAGAAATTTACTCATATGGTCAAATGATATATCCACAGACCAACTTGAAACTAGACCTTCTGCAAGCAAACTCCTACAAACTGTCATCTGTGTTAGCAGAACTTGAGCAAAGACCTCAGCCCAGCCATCCCTGTAGTGACTCCATCTTCAAGTGGAAAGAAAAGGTAAAAATTAAGAGGTCGGTTATAATTTAACTGAGCTTGCTGGGTGGAATGACTTCAAGCATCATCAGGGCCAAAAGCTGTAATGAATTATATATACCATGCGTGCCCATTCCCAACTGCAGAATTTTAAACGTAAATTTAAGAGAAACACAAATATTTTTGTGTTCATATGTAAATTAATGAGTTTAGAACACATTGGGTTCCTTCTTTCTGCTCATACTTTAACCATATCCTTTTAACATGCTTTTATAGTAATTTCTTTCCAATCAAAATTTTAGTATTCATACAGGCCTAAGTGAACATACACAGGTAGCTGTTTTCTGTTTCCTGTCAGAAGAGGGAGCTGTAACCAGCTTGTGATGAAGGGACAGTTTTCTAAGAGACTCAAGCCCTAAAAGGGTCTCAGTCAATTATACAAAGTCATGATAATTTCACTTGCATCAAAGCCCATTAAAGGTGAATTTATGTAAATGATGTTGTGAATGTTATCTGGCCTAGAGGTGCAGGTGAGTATTGGAAACACAGACTATAATATACAGTAATTATCTAATTCTGAAAACATTAAGGTTTCAGAAACAAGAATGCACTGCAGTCCGGTTTAGAAGTGCATTGAATCATTTCTTTATATCCTCCCAACAACTGAAAAACAAATACTTGAGGAAAACAGCTGGAGAAGTGTTACTTTTGTTAAAAATGATTTTTTTTAATATTTGAACAGCAGCAGACACATAGTTCTGTAAAAATAACTCGACCATTTCTGATGAAGAGATTAGAGACTGTTATGAGCAAGGCATCTTCTGGAGGGCAAAGAATGCCAAGTTCTTCATCTACAGGTAATCTCATGCCCGGAGTAAGTTTGGGCTGAGTTCTATCGGTAAAGCACCTTACTATATTGATATTTTATTTTCAGAGCCACATTTACATAAATCAGCCCAAAGAAATTTACATTTCACTTAGGACTGACTAAGTTGTTAGAACGTATAGCTTTCTGTGCAAATGTAATCCAAAATGGGGGAAGGATTCAAGAGGAGTGGAGGTGGGGAAAAGAATTCTGTAACATGAGAAGGTGCCTCGGGTAACTGGCATCAATGTTATTCAGGCAGCCTGCGGTCTGCTGTCCGCACACACAGCCCTGAACCACCGTGAGGAGCGCAGCAGCTGTCTCCACAGCCTCCTCCAAACTTCCATGGAAATCTCCTCTCTCTGCGAGAAACACAGTGACCGCAAGGCCTACCCACTTGCTTTGGTCAGTCAGTCACCTGACTTCAGTCATTGGTCCATCCACACACTCCACTGCCTTTCACCACACACACACGCGTATCATTTTCCCTCATTGTTCAACCAGTTATCGTAACCTTGATTCTCTAGTTTCTTGAGAAGAACTTGGCAAAAAGGTTTCAGTAAGACCCAGGACATTATAGTCCACATGGTAATGTTGAAGACTCAAGCTTGCGTTATTTGAGAAACAGTTCTCTCAGTAGCCGGGGATGCACCTGTTCTCAGTGTCTATTGTGGTCGGCACAACTAGCGTTTGTTCTCCAAAAGATGAATACAACTACCACACAGATTAGCTAACTGATGTTGACTAAGGTCACGTGGGAAACAAATATTTGAAATGATCATTACTATTGCTACTACAATAACTTTTTTCTCCAGGCTTTACTATGTTATAGCTTTTGATTATGTAATATACACAGTTCATACACATAGTATGTACATCCTAAAGGTTACTGAATCAGAGAATGAATGTTATGTACAATTATAAACTTTCCTTTTGAGATTTCAGTAGATTTAAGCTCTGCGCCACAGGCTAAATAATTAACGCGCTTCCCACCATGTTCATCTCATCTGCTGGCCCAGCAATGGTAATCATAACTCCATCCAACTTTCAGCCTCCGGTGTGACCCAGCTCGGCAATGGTCTTTGCAAGGCCTTGTATTCTTTCCAAGCCAGGCAAGATGATGAATTGGATTTGGAAAAAGGTAAGAATCATTTTCAAACAGATGAACTGCTTTCCCGTGTTGAACTCTTTCACTTGACTAAAACTCCAGCAGCCGTGGAAGTTCCTACCTGGTCAAGTCAGTTCAGGTTATAATAATCACCCTTCTTAGAAGATAAAGCACATCAAAAAGAAAGCTCACATAATAAAAAGAGCTAACATTTATACAGTGTTTACCACGTGCCAGACATTGTTGCAAACACACTGTCCAGTTTATATTCATAAAACCCTTTGAGGTAGGTGGTATTATTTATGCCCATTTTATTACTGAGGAGACTGACACAGAGAGAGGTTAAGTACTTCAGCTAAAGTAGCAGCACAGGATTTGAACTCAGAAACCGAGTCATGCTTAGTTCAATGCTACACTGGGACAGAATGTTGGTAACAAAGTGACTAGACAGGGAGCCACTCCACCTTTTTCCTTCTCAGAAAGCTGCACACACAGGAGTATGAAGTGACTTCCTCTCACGGCTTAGTAAGAGTGCAAGTTCTAGAACCCGGGCCAAAGGACTCCCAGCTTAATATTTCTCCCACTTCTCTCAAAAAAGTGTTTCATGACCAACCTATGGTTCCTCCTTTGGGTCACTTTCACAAGGAGAAATATTATGTAATGGGCTGTATATTATTAATGGGTTGTGTAGACCTCGATTATTAAAAAGTCACCAGCCTCAGCTTTCTTTGTGTGTCCAGTTAGCTTTAACATCCAAATGTGGTTGCCAAGGCAGAGGTCTGGAAGTGAAAAGGTTAGTGAGAAAGAACTATGTTGTATGAGAAAGCTTATTATCCATGACCAGGATGTGGCACCCAGAGCCAACAGAAAGTCAACAGAAATCCTGCAGCCAAACAGGGACACCACATACTGGCTACTGATTAATGGGTGCATCCTTTTCAGCCTGCCAGTTAGAGTGCTCCAGGCAATTTTAATTCCTTTTCCTTCTAGCTCAAAGGTAAGACAAGAAAAAAAGGAAATAGAAAGTAGACCTTCTCCTCCATTAGTCTTAAATCGATATTGCCTTTAATTTAAAAGTTGTGTTAACAGAAGTTACTTTGTGACGCATCATGCCATCCTAAGGCTACCAACACCAATGACTGAGTACATGAAATGCAGTATTCCCACTCTTCATGGGAATGAAAACACATCTCTCAGATGCCACCTAGAACCCAGGGTCCTGAGTGTGAATTACATAGTTATACACGATAAATTGATTACCTTGTTTGTCTTCAGTTCTCTGTTGGTTGCAGAGCCTACTTATACCTTTTATCTTCAGTGGGTTCTCTAAAGTGAACGAGACATTGGAGGCCTAGGAAAGCTGGCAATAAAATTGTAAATTGTTTGAATTTTCAGTAGTAGATTGTGTCAGTTTACTGACCTGAGAGAACTCACTAGATGGAGATCTGAGTCTGAGAATGATCTCCTGCAAGACTAGTGATATAACTAAGGAGAGATAGAAGGGGGTTTCAGCCTCCTTTGCCCTAGAAAGAAACTTATTGGGAAAAAGAATGAAAGACAAAGTTATCTCATAATGTTGCTAAAGATAAAGTAGCTCTTGGGTCCTGAAGGAAGCGGATATTTCCACTTTGATGTGTAGGAAGCAGCCAGAAAGGACTCTCACAAGAGAGAATAGTGGGGTTTTTGTTTTTTTTTTTAAATAGAGAATTAGAGAAGAGCCATGTGTTTAAGAATTGTATTTATTTGAATCATTGCTTCAAACTGATATTTAAGTTACCTAAATTGTTGAGTGGGGGAGTTACACTGTTGTGCAAAGCTGTGAGCTGGAACTTTGGACTGTGAAACTGGCACATAATGGAGAGAAACTGCCTTCATCTAAAGAAAAGTCTGGTAGCTGAGACATACCCTTAGTAGTCAACACATCAAACTATCGTGGCCACCACAAGAAACCCTAAAGCACAGACACAAAAAATTTGGTGACAACCCATCAGCTATATCCAAAGTGATTTTGTTTTTAATCAAACTACTTTATGGAACAAAAATGTTGTTAATATTCACTGCATTCTGCTTTCTTCATACAGAAGTGTTCAATAAACCTTGCTTCATCTGAATCACATGCAGAAAGTGATGCTACCATGTAACCCCTTGAAAAAAGAATCTCCATATAAACTATTTTATTGGGAGGTGGGTATAGTGCAGTGGTAGAGCACATGCTTAATTTAGCATGCACAAGGTCCCCAGTTCAATCCCCAGCACCTCCATTAAAAAAAAAAAACAACTATTGATCAGGCTCAGGCATGTGCTTAAGTTGCAGAAACCCATCTAACTAGATGTGTGTTTTCACAGGTGACATTGTGACTATACACAAGAAAAAAGAAGAAGGATGGTGGTTTGGATCTTTAAGGGGAAAAAAAGGCCATTTTCCTGCCGCATATGTGGAGGAGCTTCCATTAAGTGCTGGGAACACAGCTTCACAAGCATAAACAAGCTTCTCAAGGCACCGCCTTACACACTGTAAATTATACAATGTGGTGCAAATAAAGGTAAATACTGTGATATTTACAAGTTAATCTTTCTAACTGGGTGATGGGGTCCTCCCTGCAGGTAATGGCACTTTGCACTCTTGGTTATTTGTTTAAAACAGTCAGAAGGTGGAGGCAGGAAAGAAGCCCCACAGCTCCTTGAGTTTTCTCATCTAAGAGGCCCTAGAGATAACCCACTAAAGCCCCTCCTCACCGAGAAAGAGGCTGAGTCCAGGGAGGTTCAGCCTGAAGTCAGATAGTTTTCTGGCAGCACAAGAGAGATTAGGATGCAGATATCCTCTTCCTCTGATTTTGGGTGGTTAACAGGCCACAGCAGGCCCATGAAGGGTCAAGTAGGGCCCGGGATATGGGGAAGAACACAGATCAGGAGCCGAGGCCAAGAGTCGGCACGCTCAGAAGAGGAGGTGGGAGATCTCAGGGTAGAATGGAGTTCCATCCTGAGCCAATGATATTCTGAGGTAATGGCTTGTATACTCTGTACCCACAATCAGAACTGCTCTTAGAGGGCAAGTATGAGCCAGAGATGGCTAGGGATCTGACAATAAGAGCAAGGTGGATAGGAAAGGGTTGGGAAATTATATGCCTCCTTGTCCAGTTGGAAACTTCATATACCAATCAATTCAGAAACCAGGAATTCTGTACTTCCCAACTAGGACATGATGAAAGGAATACCTAAAGCAACTTCCTAGTCAAAGACATTTTAAATGCTAATAAGTCTCTAGTTTGGATGGAAAGTTGTAGAAACCAAAATTTACTGTCAAAATGGAAAATTCTAAGAGAGATCTATGCTGCTTCTTCAAATGCCCTATAATGGGAAAGGGTTGAGAATGAGAGAGGGCAGACCACAAATTCTTTCCAAGGGGAACATTTTAGAACGGAGAGAAGTGGTACCAGCAGCAGCTTTCAGAAAATGACCTAAGTCACACTGGACAGCACGCACACCATTCACTTTGGAAGGTCATGGCATTAATAGAACGTGTGGGTATGTTTACTTTTATGCCATATAGTCTGGCATTAAAAGAGTAACTAAAATCCATCATCATTCTATTACTCTCCTACACTGCCCCCCTTTTTTAACTTGTCAGATTTTATATTTCAGATTTCAAAAAGGAACTTTTCAAACCAAGGTACATATATTTTTTATACTCTGCACTATTACACTTCTATAGCAGGAGATAACTAACATATTTATAGATAGAGATACCAGGTTCGAAGGAGCTCAAGAAGAATTTGTTACATGAGACATCACTTACAGCCTAGAAGAACAGATCTGAAGTTTTAATCTCATCCCTAATGATGTATTAATGAAGGCTTTCCACATGTAGAAAGTTGGCTGAATAATAGGCCATTAGACCATGAACAGAGAATCTGAAATTGTATCTCCTTTTCATCTTACTTCCTTCCATTAAGCCTTGATGGATAAAAAATTGTGCAGCAATCTACTGCAGCCTACACTGGATCATTTGTATAAAGAAAGTCATGATAATGTGGTTGGACCCTGAAACTCTTTGTAAGTAACTTTCAAAGAAAGGGACTCCTCTTTCTTCATAAAGTAGTTTTACTTCCTAAAAAAAAATGGTTTTCCTGTTTCAGTGTTGCTGCAAAATTTTTTTGCACCCGTGATATGTGATTTTCAAACTTCAAAGAAACATTATAGCCTTATTCCCAACTATATTTGTATTTTTATCTAGTTAACAGACTAGGTACACCAAGAATTTTCTGGCTGGACAGATGGGGATTGCACTCCGTAGATTTAGGTATAGGTAAAAATTCAGTGCATATTGTGAAGATTAATGATGTGCCCAAGTCTTCCACAGAGAATAAAATAATTTTTAATATTAATTGGGCTTTTATACTACACTAGGCAGTTTTCATATGTCAGGAAGTTTTTAGCAACATTAACAACCTGAAATATAGACAGCAGAGGTCTGAGCCAGATTTTTACTGAAAATATCAAAGGCATTATTCAACTTAATCTCCTTTATAGTAGAGTAGAAGCTGATACATCCATTATACTGTCAACCAGAAAGATTAATTTCACTTTTTTGCATTTCCAATTACCCACGTTAATTAATGTTCATAATGAATATTATCCATTCTGATCCATCAGAAAGTTAGTAAAACTTACTTTAAACCCAAATTGAATATTATATTGTACAGTATTATAAGGCTTTCATTGATTAGTAACTTGAGTATAATTTAACTTTTTTCTACCTTCCAAGGAAAAGCTTCTCCTCCTCCCTCAGAGTCATGATGGCCTTGGGAGTAATCACCCTGATTTGGAGCAAGAGAAATGTATTAGAATCAAAAGACCACCACATCCCATTGTCTGTTACTTAGAAACTTGCCCATTTCTTCTAGGCTGTCCAATCTGTGGGCATATAATTGTTCATAGTTTCTCTTACGGTTTTTTGTACATTTATGGTATCAGTTGTTATTTCTTCTCTTTCATTATCTGTTACTTAGGAAGAACGTATAACCCAGGGAAGACGGGCCTGGGGGCAGGGGCATGAGAAGGTAGGACCTGGACCAGGGTGTGGGGAAAGAGCAGAGAAGACAGGAGCCTTTTGTAGAGAGAATGCAGCTGATGACAATGTCGGAGATTCCCGTGTGCTGCGATCCAGCGGAGGGTCAGGGTCCCCGGCCTCACACTGAGCAGCAACAGAGACAGGAGACAGACGTCAGCGAGCTAGAGAATCCAGGCTGTGCTTATGCAATTGGTAGCTCAGCTCAGGGAAACTAATGGACACATGATGTCCACTGCCAGGGAAATCTGCCCAGTGGATACTAACCCGGTCATGGGTCAGAAGAATGGGAGGAAAGTAGCTTTGACCCGACGTGAGAGTAAGTACACCTGCACAGAATTAGAAACTCTTTCAAAAGAACTGTGGGCTAAGAGAGGCTGAACTAGCAGTGGAAGAAAACTGAACTGGCTTGAGAAAGGTCTAGGTTCTAAGCTCAGGACTAACGATAGAGATCTGGAGACAACAAAGAGGGGGTGACACCAGGGAGTACCTCGAAGGGACTGGGACCAGGCCAGCCAGGTGTGAAGTTTCCTGACACTGGGGCAAATGACAAGTGCCCACTCCAGTGGTTCTCCAGGCCAGCAGCACTGATTCAAATAATCTTAAACTGTGTTAGAAATGGAGGCTATGAGCCCCAACTTGACTCACTCAGAGATCCTGGAGCTGGCACCCAACCACCTGTGGTTCAACAAATACTCCAGGTGATTCTAATGCAAGTTTACTCTGGAGAACCACTAGTTTACTGAAGGACTCCTGAGAGCACTGTTCAAACGACAGCTGGCCCACTGGGGAAGGAATACTGTTCGAGAAATTGGAGAAAAACCCAGGGAGCCAGCTCTGAAAAAGGACTATTCCCTCCGTTTGAGGCACCAAATTTCTTAAGGTGAGCGGGGTGGACCACCTCACTGGAGTTTTTCTCCATCATGCGGGCTGCTATAGCTAGGTACCCCCATCCTCTTTTTTTGTGCTCTTCCTTGGCTCAGGGAAGAAGTAATACTTTGGCCTACACGACACACTCTCAAAATAGAATTTTCTTCCTCTTTCTCAGTCATTTACTTATAATCTTACTGGCAAATGAAAGCATGGTACAGGCCATATCTTGATATTACAGAGTGAGCAGCTAGCTCTGTCTATCCCTCTGGTCTTCCTAGTCCATCCCTCCTTTATCTATACTTGCTATTATCAGTCTTAAAGTTTTAGCCATTCCAGCAGGTGTGTTTTAATTTCACTGTGGTATTAATTTGTATGTCCCCAGTGATGCTGAGCATCTTTCCCTGTACTTGTTGGCTATGGATTGTGTCCCCAGGTCCTGTGGGGCTCCTGCTACTGTAGTGGGTAAGAACAGAGACTTCACTCTTAAGCACACAAAATCTCATGCAGACCAGAACCAAGGGCAAAAGCAGTAACTTCATAGGAGTCTGGGCCAGACCTACCTACTGCTCTTGAAGGGTCTCCTAAGGAGGGTAGGGGGCTGTGGTTCAACCTGGGGACATAAAAGCTGGTGGCAGTCGGATATGTATGGGAGCATTTATCTGCATGAACTCTGCTCAAGGCTGACAATCGTGATTGAGTCATTAGCACCAAGACCTGGCCCCACCCAACAGCCTGTAGGCTCCAGTGCTTAGGCCAAACAACTAACTGGGTGGGGGACAGCCCCACCCCCAGACAGGCTGCCCAAAGACTTCCTAAGCCCACAGCACATTCTAGACACACCCCTTGACATAGCCCTGCCAACAGAGGGCCAGGGCCCAGGGCCTAGCCCCTCCCACCAGAAGGCCTGCACAAGACCCTCCACACCCACCAGGGGGCAGACAACAGAACTAAGAAAACTACGATCCTGCAGCCTGTGGAACCCAATCTGCAAACACAGGCCATACCCTACCCTGGGACCAGCTGGCCCTTGAGTGACAACATTCCCTACATAGGGCCACTTCTCCAAGGTCGAGAAACATACCTAGCCCAACGAATACATAAAAATACAAATAGAAATTAGGCAAAATGAGGCAGCAGAGGAATATGTTCCAAAGGAAAAAATACAACATCAAAACTAAGTGATAAGACCAGATACTATAAAACTCCTAGAGGAAAACAAAGGCATAACATGCTTTGATTGATCAAAAAATATTGCTGCAATTTAGTCTTCTAGAGTAATGGAAATAAAAACAAATGAACAAATGGGTCCTAATTAAACTTAAAAGCTTTCACACAGCAAAAGAAACCACAAAACAAAACGAAAACACAATCTACGGAATGGGAGAAAATACTTGCAAACGATGCAACTAAGGATTAATTTTCAAAATATACAAATAGCTTATACAGTTCAACATAACACACAACCCACTCAAAAAATCAGCAGAAGATCTAAGTAGACATATCTCCAAAGACGACATCCAGATGGCCAATAGGCACATGAAAAGATGCTCAATGTCACTAATTATTAGAGAAATGCAAAATCAAAACTACAATGAGGCATCACTTCACACCAGTCAGAATGGCCATCATTCAAAAGCCCACAAATGATAAATGCTAGAGAGGCTATGGAGAAAAGGGAACCCTCCTACACAGTTGGGAATGTAATTTGGTGCAGCCATTATGGAAAACAGTATGGAGATTCCTCAAAAAACTAAAACAAGACTTACCATATGATCCAGCAGTCCCATTCCTGGGCACATATCCAGAGGAAACTCTAATTTGAAAAGATACATGCACCCCAATGTTCATAGCAGCGCTATATACAATACTAAAGACATGGAAGCAAACCTAAATTGATGAAGATGTGATATATACGTACGTACGTAAGTGTACACACACATACACACACACACGAATATTACCCAGCCCTAAAAAAGAATGAAATAATGCTATTTGCAGCAACATGCATAGACTTAGAGATTATCATACTAAATTAAGTCAGAGAAAGACAAATATCGTTAAAGCACTTACATGTGGAATCTTAAAACATGATACAAATGGACTTATTTACGAAACAGAAACAGACGTACAAAGCAAACATGGTTATCAAAGGGGGAGGAGTGGGGGGAGTGTGGGATTAACAGATACACAATACTATATATGAAATGAACAAAAATGTCCTAACCGTATAGCACAGGGAACTATATTAAATATCTTGTAATAACCTGTAATAGAAAAGAATCTGAAAAAATTATACATATATATATATGTATAACTGAATCACTTTGTTGCATACCTGAAACTAACACAATGGTATATAAATCAACTATACTTCAGTTTAAATAAAAGGAAAAGAAAATGAACTTGATAAAGAGAAAGGCATATTATTTCTAAGAAAAAAAAATAGACATACCACAGATGCAGCAAATGCCAAAAACTAAATTATCAACAACTTTACACCAATTAATTTGCAAAAATCAGCAAAACAGACAAATTTCTCAAAAAATATGTATTATCATAACTCAGGAAGAAATAGAGTAACTGAATAATTCAGTAACTACTAAAAAATTTAATGACTGTTTAAGAAAAATCTTCCTCCAAAGAAAACAGAGGCCCAGTTTTATCTGTGAGTTCAAAAACAATCTTTTTCAAAGTTTTTTAAGAAATAGAAAAACACCTCAACTACTTTCAAGGGTGTATGGCCTAGGATAACCATGATGCCAACAACAGAATATACAAAGGAAAATTATAAGCCAGTCTCATTTTTAGCTATAGACATAAAAATTCTAAATTTTCACAAAGTAGATCCAACATGATTTAAAAATAAAAAAAAGACTGCACTTATGACTAAGTTGGATTTATTCCAGAAAGGCAAAGTTAATTCAACATTTTTTTAAAAAGCCTATTAACATTAATCACCACACTAGAAGATTCATGATGAAAATCTATATAGATACAAATAAAATAAGAAAATTCAACATTCTTGATAATTACTTTTAGTTGAAATAGAAGAAAACTGACCTGATAAACAGAAAATAAAATGGCAAGACTGGGAAACTACACATCGTGCAGCACGACCAGATAGAAAATTGATGTTCAGAAAGATTAAAGAACTTGCCTACGATCATCGATGAGTTTTAACAGTAGAGCAAAGACTGGACCACATCTTAATTCTCAAGTTTTTCCATATTACCATGTTGATGCTGCAAAGCAGAATTTTTCACAAAAAAGTTAGCATATTCAAGATTTACCATTAAACAGATCACATTTATTTGAATCTCAAATATTGCCTCTCTGAATTTTTGTAAAAATCTGTCAAGCTGAGAAAAATAACTTCTTGGAATTTTTTCCATTTGTTAGACCTTCGCCTTAGCTTGCTTAGTTGCTAAGGGAAGGGAGTAACGTGTCTAAACTCCAAACGTTCTTCATGTATCACACCACACCTTGTTCATACTTCACACTACAATATGCTTAGCACCACCAAGAAAGGAGCTGATTTTAAGTAGCTTGTATATCCTTCAGTGTACTTACTTAACTGATGGACTCCGTCTACTTAGATGAAACCCTTGTCTTATTCAGAAAGGGTCTTCTTGTTCTCAATTGGCTTGTCATTAAGCCAAGAATTGCCTGTAGAGCCATCTTTACCTTCTAAAAATTGTTGGACATCTCAGCAACATGCCTGTAGGTATTACCGAACAAGTCAGCTCCTTTCCAAAGGTGTATTTAATTTCCCTTTCAATAATTTTATACTCAGTCTAGAAATGTGTTCAGTATTAACAAATACTTATTAAGCTTATACTGTGTGTCAGATACTATGCTAGGGTGGTAGCTGAACAGGGAATTCACTGTCATGGTACACAAAATAAAACTAATTGTCTCTGTACAAGAATCCTCTGTATTAGAAGCAAAGCAACACTTTTTAATCTTCATTAGCTGGGAAATTGAAACTTTAAGTCCATTAGTAGCACATTTTGGCAGATTTTGTGCTGATTCCATTTTTTAACTTAATTAGTGATTGAATTTAATTGTAGAAATCTTGCTGTTCCATTTTATTATGAAATGCAGAATAGGTTAGTCCACCCCACTTGGATTCCAGTTCAATCAGTTTTACTATTTGTGCATATTTTTTCTCATTTAAGAAAATCTCTTATCTATGTATCTTATGCTTTATTTCCATATCAGGAAGATTTTAAAAGCTCAAAGTTATCTATTTTGTTTTTACAACATACCATCCAAAATAAAATGGATAGAGTACATTTAATGGAATATCTTGGTTTGTCTTTCACATGTGTTCTTAATCATTCAAAGTGCAATTTTCATAATGTATCAAACTTTAAAATTTAAGCTAATATATTAATAATATCAGCACCAGAATATTCCTAGGTTGGCACATAGTAAACATCAAAAATTAAGGCCCTTGTCCATCGACAGATGACTGGATAAAGAAGTTGTATATTTATACAATGGAATACTACCCAGCCATAAAAAAGAATAAAATAATGCCATTTGCAGCAACATGGATGGCCCTGGAGAATGTCATTCTAAGTGAAGTAAGCCAGAAAGAGAAACAAAAATACCATATAATATCACTCATATGTAATGTAGAATCTTAAAAAAAAAAAAAAGGACAAATGAACTTATTTATAACAGAAATAGACTCATAGACATAGAAAACAAACTTATGGTTACTGGGGTGAAGTGGGTGGGAAGGGATAAATCAGGAGTTCAAGATTTGCAGCTATACTTACTGGTATACATAAAATAGATAAAAAGTTTATACTGTATAGCACAGGGAACTGTATTCGATATCTTGTAGTAGCTTACGGTGAAAAAGAATATGAAAACGAATATGTGTATATTCATGTATGACTGAAGCATTGTGCTGTACACCAGAAATTGACACATCGTAAACTGACTATACTTCAATTTTTAAAAAAGTTAAAAAAAGAAAAATTAAGGCCCTTATATTTGATTGAACAGATGTAGACTTACACATAAGTCAACAGCCCCCCATCCACCACTTCCATAAAGACCTGGGTTGATAACTGCAGCGTAAACACCTAGAGACAGTTCTTAGTGCGACACCCAGGTTTTAAGGCCGGGTATTGAGTATCCTGACAAAACATATTCCCCTGCTTTCAAGACAGTTTACCTTTTTTTCTCTTAATCATTATACTTCTACAGACACAAAAGCTAAATTCTATTATAGAAATTCAATTTGTTTAGAATCTTTGTTAAGAACTTTGTCTTCACATACTCCGCCTGCAGTATAGCATAGAAAGGCATAAAGTGCAATTTAGGTGAAGCTCATGGATTAGGTGTCAGACTCCCACTGGGTTTGAATCCCAGCCCTAACACTTACCAGCTATCTGACTACAAGTTACTTGAACTCTCTGTACTTTGGATTTCTTATCTGTAGGACAAGGTTATGGATAGGACCTATGTCACAGGTTGTTGAGGGACTATAAATGAGTAGACGTATGTAAAGGGCTTAGAACAGTGATGGGCACATAAAGGTTAAAAAAGCATTAACTTGGAATAAGGTGGCCAGCCCTGAACAATTCCCAATTTTGGAATGAATCAACTTCGCAGCTGAGAAAAGTTGATACAAATTTCGATGGCTTAAGGCCCTAGTCTGGTATGATAGTGCAAGTTTCTTTGCACGTTTGATCTTGAATCCCAGCAACAAGGCTGGTTCCTATGCTATTCTTTTGTGACTTTCCTGCTACGTTGGCTTGTTCAGAGGTCTTGCCCCACCTCCACCTCCCAGTTAGAAGTGAAGAATGGTGGTCCTTGAGGAGAAATGGATGTAAGTGGGGAGCTACTCATTCAGTCTCTTATCTTAAGTCTTCATTTCTCTAACTTGAAGGTGAAGACGATCTTCCAGAATCAATACCTAGTGCCTTCTCACTGTATGGTTCAAAACACTGGATCAAAAATTTGTGGTATGAGACATGGTCTTTCTCTAGTTTCAATGAATGAAAAATCTTTAAAGTTTTATGTTTGTTCCTTGTGGATATTATTTCAAGCTGGGAATTCAGGAAATATGTACTCACTGTAGGAGTCATCTGCTATTTTTTTTATGTTAAACATCTAGTCTCTCCTACCCTACTGTTAGCTCAGTTATCGAGGTTAATCTTCCTCCACACCTAGGTTTCAGGAGGATCTAGCCTAATCGAATGCATGTACTTTTACCCCGCTGGTCACCGGTGACTGGTTCAGAGATTGAGACAAGCTTGAAATTGCTGGGATCTACCACATGGAGCCTCAACCCAGAAGAAACAGCTGAGAAAATGGATCCTGCTGATACAATTTAAGTTCTAAATCAAGCTAGGTCCACAAAAACCAAAGTTGGGTTCTGATACGGTTTTATATATTCATTTAAATGTAGCTATATCAAAAAACAAGGAAAAATTTGAAGTCAGTCTAGGAAAACTGGATAGTTTGCTCACTGTACTCCCTATTAAAATACTCCCTTCAGCCAAACCCATGCTAAAACAGGGTATGACAATGGTTAGTAGCACACACTCCAATCTCTAGGGCAGCTTATAAGCCTTTTTTTTCTGGTGATAATACCAATCAATGGTTCTTAAGGGCTGCTCCGCACACTGGGGTGGGTCAGTGCATCCCCACCAGTCCAGAGCATTCTTCTCACATAAATTCTGCTGCTCTAGGATGGTGAGCAGAGCCCTGAGTCAAGTCCTAGGCACAAGAGGCAACGGAGGGAGAAAACTCTGAAACTCCCTCCAACCCTAACTAGAAAACTGGCCTGAATCTTTCCCTAGACTGCAGAGAGAAGACAGAGGGGCTGGGAGGCATGGAGGCTGTTGTTCCATGGCTTTCAGGTGTGCCCAAGATATCCTGAGACAGTATTATGTGGCTTCCACTAGAGCCAGCACACCTAAATACAACCAAATTTATAAGGAAAGAATGGTGATAAAAATGGAATCCTAGAGGAAGCTGAGTGAGTTCTAGTCTGTGTTGTATAGACTCCTACTATGGCAAATTTATACACAGACAGCAGCTAACCAGTATATTGCAAAATGGAAACTGGTTATAAATTTTCTACATTTGGATTTTCAAAATTAGATCTTTTTCTAAATATTGTCGACGAAAAAATTAATCAGTTGATCTAAGAAAGAAATGGCAGATACTACTATATATAAAAGAGAGAAACAACACAGTCCTACTGTATAGCACAGGGAACTATATTCAATACTTTGTAATGGCTTATAATGAAAAGAGTAAGAAAAGGAATATATTGTGAATCACTATGCTGTACACCAGAAATTAACACAACATTGTAAATATACTTCAATTAGGAAAAAAAAAGGAAAATTTCATTCAAGCCAGATTTGAGGACTATAACCTGGAAAGAACATCTAGAAAGCTCTGAGAACCATTCCACCGGTTAGAAATCAAGGCACAGTTACATGAGACAGAGGGCTGCATATCAAATGATGTGGTATCGATAGTCTACATATTCCAGAGCTAAGCATTATCCTGGCAGGTCACATGATTTCTTATAAGGTCAAGAAGGAATGTTAGCTTTTAAAGAGCTGTCTTGTTGATGCTAAGAGAAGTTGTTCATTATGGTTGAGCAGGTATCCCTGCCGATGACAGAGGTTTGGTCACTGCATAATGCAGATACACAATGCACAGTAGGGGAAGAGAGGAGGTCAAAGGGTGGAGAATAATTTATGTTCAAATTTTTCTTGTCTTGCCATAAAATATGAACTTTATTTCCACTGTGGATCATTAATCTTTCCATAGAAAGCATTAGGTGATCAAATATTTGGTCCCTCAAAGCTAAGGTGGCTGCTTGCTTGCCCCAGTGTTCATCATGTCCCTTGATGCTGGGTCCTAATAGCTTCATTCTCTTTTTGGGGGTTATTTCAGCAGAATGTTCAGCAAGGACTGACAGCCAGTTCTAGATTGTCCAATAAGGGACTTAAGCCAGTTTTCCTCACATGTGCATTATGTATGCCTATTATTTTTTAGAGAACTATAGAGGTGATCTGTAGTTTCAGGTTGTTTAGACATCATTATCCTAGTATAAGCAGATTACACACAGCATGAGAAGCAAGACACTATCATTTGTAAGTTCCATAAACTATAAATTCACAGTAGGAACATTTTTTGCAAAGATTGAAGCCAAAATCCTCCAAAACCAAAACATTTTCCTAATATTTCCTCTAGGTTAAGAATGTTGTTCAGAGCAAAAGTCTGACTCTTCATGGGTCATAAGATGAGTTAACAAACATTGTGGCCAAATGGTCATACCATTGGAAAACAGAGACCAGCATGCCTGCACTAAAGGCAGATGGACAGACTGGCAGAGGCTGCTTCCAATGCTGCCAGTAAGTGACCTTGAGTCCAAGGAAAACCAATTGTGCATCTCCCTAACCGACCTGGGTAGAGCCAAGATCATAAACTTGTTCCATAAATCCACTGGGTCCTGTTAAGAGCTACCCAATAGTCAACATCTAATATAAAGGACCAGAAGAGACATCATTAATTATCTGGGTAAAAGGGGTCTCACCTAGTGATACTGTTAGTAACATTAGCTTCCACAGTGCTAAACTTTCTTGTAAAATAGTTTCTAAGGACCATTTAATTAGAACCTTGAAGAGGTAAAATCCACCAATGCAACCTGGGTATATAGGACATAGGTAATTGGCCATAAACCCAGCAATTAGATTGATGTTTGAAATCAATATGCAAATGATTGAGCCCAAGAAATACATTTGGCTCACAAGCAAAAGTATGAGCAATTGTCAAAGTTATCAGTATACAGGCCTGGTATGGCACCTTGGGTCAGCTGTCTACTGCAGATGTCATCTTCTCATGCTGGTCTGGCAGTGCTGGTCTTAGTCGAAGTCAAGTGTCAAAACAGGAGTTTCAGTTCATTCAGGAGAGGCCTGACATGGTCCCTTCCAATGTGGCTGCGAGTTCTTTATCTGATGTCTTTTCCAGTATAAACAATCTCCTGGTGTGAATCTGATCATCATCCAAAGTTAGATTACTGTGATAAACTTCAGAAATAAACTTAGAGTGTCCTTTTAATAACTAAACTTTACGAAGAGCTACCTGGGAAGTCTTAGCCAGTAAATACAGACCTCAGTGAACAAAACTAGAATACTCACTAAAACAATCTTTTCTAAAAATTATTGTCATTTCTACCAAATATCTAGTTAATTCACCATATGGACTTTTAAACTGGCTGTGCCAGAATGTCTCACAAAGAATCTGATTAAACTTTAAAAGGCAGGAAAGCCATACCAAGGACATGGCTTTACTTATATACCTAAGAAAACTGCTGGGAACCTAAGAGTTTGTAAATTCTGGAAGGATCAGGTAAAGAGAAAAGATGTTTCCATTTTATTTACAGAGGTGTAATTTGAAGGTTTCCTTATATCTAGAAAGCATGGATTAAAAAAACCAGTAATATTTCAGAGAAAACCCCCAAATTATAACCATACTTGTAAGTTCGCTCAGTCCTATGTGACTAATCTGTGATCTTAATCTTCTGTTAACAGTTTTATGACACTATCAGGTTTTCTACTAGGATTCTTTAATTTCTTACCCAGTTCAGTGGTATGACCCGAAAGTTATCAGAAATCTTGAACTTGTCAAAATAGTCCTTTTCATGAATCTTCTTGAAACTGAAGCATTTTTGCAAAAGCATCAGAGTACAACAATAATTGTCTAAGAATGACAGAAGACTTAGAAAGATTAAAGACTTTTTTATTACAATGCAACTGAAAAGAAACTTGGTTATTGCTGTGACATACACTAAAATTATGACTGATATCACTTACCAGGACATAACAGAATTTTAGGAATTCCAGATATTTTCTAGAATGTTTGTATTAATAACATTTACCGATATGATATAATCTAAGGAGTTTTTATCACCACTTATTTGACAGTGCTTCCCATGTAATTTAATAAATCTAACTAGTTTGATATTCCTCTCTCAAAGATGGAGAGAAAACAAGTATTGTGAGATGTTCCAGGGATGCTTTGGAAAACCTCAAAGTTAACTAGAGGTCAAACGAACTTCATTTAGAATTTGATCTTCGAGAAGTTTGTCAAAAATATCAAAGTTTTAAAACATTTGGTCAAGTATAATCACAGGACACTGTGAAATAAGACCCGTTCATTTACCCAAGTTGACAACAAAAGATCTCAATGGCAAAAACATCACTTAAACAAAAAAACTCCCAAACTATTACCAAAATTAGTTCAATATTTTAAGAAAACTTTGAGGGGAAGGGGATAGCTCAGTGGTACAGCACGTGCTTAGCATGCATAAGGTCCTGGGTTCAATCCCCAGCACCTCCAATAAATCAATCTAATTACTTCTCCTCTAACAGAAAACAAAACAAAAAATTTAAAAAAAAAAGGAAACTTTGTTCTCTTAGAGAAAGAATCAAATTCTGGTTTTGTACCACTTTACCTTAAAATTCATTTTCTTAATATAAGTTCAATCTTATCTTAGCCAACCTTGACCATGCACAAAACTCTCTCAGTATTCCTTTTCTATAAACCTTCCACAACTTTGTTTCCATATTAATCTGTCCCTTACTTTCTTTTCCATGCAGAAACCACCAGCTCGAGGACAAAACCACCTTTTTTCCTTTAACAAAATGCATTTTCATTCCTCATGCTTTCTTTGCCGAAAACACATGTCCTACTTTCCCTGCATACTGAGATGTTTCCCTTATCATTCTTAACCTTAAAATCTTAATCTCTAGTGAAAACCAAGAAGAAAATAATTGTAAACTGTCCTGCCAGTATTACCTGATTGACAAACTGATGTTTTAGTCTTCCCCTCCTAAGAAAGCAAAGGTAGGTAAACTTACTAGATCTGCCTAGCAATTAATGTCCCAGTGTTTTATCCTATTTGAAGTGACCCAGAGAGTGAATGAAATCTCATTTTAACTCGGTTTAGTTTCATGTTACCAAAATCTGGAGCTACTATCCTTAAGGAAGACATTCCCAAAACACAATTATTCCTAAAGAGTTTACCTGAAAGGTCTTCTCATTTACCTCTATTTTATTTACCTTACAAGTTTTGTCATATCGTTATTTTTCTTGCTGACAAACTTTGTAACAAAATTAATGTCCCTGATTTCTAGTAAACCTAGGTACAATAAAAGTATTAAATTTAATATTGATGACTCTAAAGACATATCTGTATTAATCAAACCAACAAGCTTAAGCTAACTTTTAATACCAGATATTAATTCAATACTAAGTATCTCCCAGATCATGTGAACCCAAATTCATTCTGGCCAGATTCTTTTCTATTTCTGAGTATTTATATAAGCACTTAATTTCCTATAAGCCAATTAAATAGAGCTGTTTTACAAGTTAATTTTCGCAATACCACATATCTACAACACTACACACAACCTGCTAATCTAATTTTAGAAAAGAGAAAAACACTTACCACTGTTGTTTCCAGTAGACCCTGCAGGCACAGAAGACTGCCAGCTTTGACTGTGTGCTCAAAATTCAGTTTTGGAGAGTCAAAAGAACCCCAACTTGGCCACTTCAGGGCCCTATTTCCTTTAGTTCCCAATTAAGTAATTGCAAGCATACATAAACCCAGCTGGTATTCCCATAGGCAGCTGTTTGCATGGGAGCTGCTTGGCCTTTGAGGCACAATTTCCTGGTATTAATTTCATAGCCTAATTCAGATATGAGATGTGAGCTGAACAACTTTCTGAAGACAACGTGGCGGATTGCACTTGTGCTGTTTCTGAGTCTAGCTCCCAAGAAGTTACCCTCAGGTCAGTTCAACTTCTTTTACGTGACTCAGTTTCTACCTGTGACAGCCTAAAACTGTCATGGGTGCTCGGAGGACTAGGTGACCAGCCTCTGTCGCACCTCCCAGATAAGTAGTACTTACTTAACTGTTGAGGCAGGGTTCCCTATGGGACTGCTGCAGGTCACAAAGATTGATCCTCTGACACTTCCATGAGGTCCTCAGTTGCCTGAGGATGCCATGCGGCCAGAAGGAGCAAAATGTCTCTTTATTCTTTGGAGCTGAATAATTCAGTGTCTCATTCACTAGCAAAAGTTTTCTTCAGATTATATACCAACTCATTTTTTCAATTTAAGACAAATTTAACAAAAACCCAGCCACCTATGTTTCCCTGAGCCCCTCGCCCAGATCCCCTAGGTCCTGCCTAGGAAATGTACCAGTGCCCCTTAAGACTCCAAGCCTTAAGTGAAAACCAGCTCAAATAAAATTTTTAGGATCATTACCCAAACAATGAGATCCAAATATCAACAGAACTCATTGGAACACCTGAGGAATACTGAGAAGCTAATGGGGCTCAATGGGCCCATGCTGGTACCAAGCACTGGTTCTAGGTAGACTCCAGGTGTCCTCTGGCACGTGGCTCTGATATTCTGCCAACTATGCCAAGAATATGTCAACAAAAAAGTTAATCAGTTGTTCTAAGAAAGAAATGGAAAATTTTATTCGAGCCATATTTGAGGATTATAACCCAGGAAAAGCATTTCAAAAAGCTCTGAGAACTATTCCACCAGTTAGGAATCAAGACACAGTTATATGGAATTTGACACAACATTGTAAAATGATTATAAATTAATAAGAAAGTTAAAAAAAATAACAACAACAAAAGACAGTTATATGACACAAAGGGCTGTACATCAAATGATGTATTATTGACAGTTTACATAATCCTGATCTAGGTGTCATTCTGGTAGGTCATGTAACTCCTTATAAGATCAAGAAGGAATGTGATCAAAAAAAAAATGAATGTGATCTTTTAAGGAGCTGTCTTATTGATGCTAGGAGAATGCTGCTCTTTATGGTTGAGCAGGTGTCCCTGCTGATGGGGGAGGCTTGATCGCTGCACAGTGCAGATGCACAATGCACAGTAGGGGGAGAGAGGAGGTCAAAGGGTGGAGAATTGGTTTAAATTTTTCTTCTCTTGCCATAAAATATGAATTTTACTTCACATACCTGAGAATACTATCAGCCTTCTTCTGATGTAAAGGTTTGTCGTTTATTTTAATTTTAGATCCCTCTTGGTTTAAGATAAAAATATTCTTTCCTTTATGATATTAGGATGACAGTATTTTGTGAAGTACATATTAAAAACTGCAAACCCTAGGTTGGGCCCAGCCTTCTCATTTTTTAATATTACTAGTCCATGACCTTCAAAAACTTGACTTGATACAAGATAAGGATAACAAAAACTTGCCTTGATACACAATAGGGGTAACATTTTTTATATACTATTTATACATTAATTATAAACCATAGCAGTAAAAGCTTTCCGAACATTGGCAAGAAAAGCTGAAAAATTATTGGTCTTCCTTACATTTTCCTGAAATTCTTCTAGGCACTCAAGATGAGGAGCACTATCTGACACTAGAAGGAAAAAAAGAAGAAAATTTGAGTTTTTTTTTTTTTTAATAGAAGATAAATATTTCTAACTTAGATGCTCTCATCTGATTGAAATTATTTAGATTCCATTTTATTGAAATGCTTTCAGCATAGAATGATAGATACACTTGATTTTCATATCCTATCTTTTGGACCTTTCCTTTATTTAATCTCTAAATATTAAAATATTAAGTACTAGAATCTTGCTTTAAATTTAAACAGATGGTAATCAAGGAACTGAAGAGCTTAGTGATACAGAACAGAATGCTTTTCCCTATCATCTTCCTCATATATTTTAACTATTTAAACTATTTTAAGATTTTTTTTTTAAACTGTTAAGTCAGTTTTCTCTTCAAAACTGTGGCCTCATTGCTAATTTCTGGCCACTGGATGAAAAAAAAAAACATTTCCAATGGAAACCCTTAATAACATACAACTGTGGAAAGAAATATCTGAAGTTGCATAAGTGAAATGGAGATCATCAGAACATGCAGCTGCTATTCCCAAAGTGGTATTTGCATGGCCCACTAATCAATGAGACTCAAGATCACAAACAATATGGCCCCAGTACGCAGCTATACCAGCTGGTATATACTGGGAGCGAGTCTCTAGTGAAGGTGCTCAAAGGAAAGGAATGATCCAACTTTCTCTACCATAAATCTTGTCCTTTGTCCAAGGAGAAGAATTTCAACCATATCAGATTTCCAGATCTTTTGCAGAGACTGCTTAGGAAACAAGGCCCATGACCAAAGCAGGGAAGAACAGCAAAGAGCTCTTGTTTCAAAATTTATACTGTAGATTCTATTTTAATACATTATCAAATACTATGACACTATATAGCAATAGAGGCTATTCAATTTGGAGGAAATTGAGAAGCTAGGTAAGAGGTTTTTGGGTTTGCCTTTTAAAATTCAGTATTCACTATCAGATTAGAAGATATTTACCTAAAGAGAAAAAAAGAAACATCTGTACCTGAATTAGATTCCTAAAATATAAGTTCCATTAGAATAGGAATTGAGTCACTAGGGCACATTAGGGAGCCAATTCGGCAGTTCAGCAGAGTGTCTCTGTCGGCTATAAATGCTTCAAGATGAGAGCACAGGTATAAAGAGCTAAGAACCATTTTTCTGAATTCCAGTAAGGTTACTTTAAAGGAAGGATTAGAATGATAAAAAAGAGAGAAGTAAATTTTCGTTTTCTTCTTGTTCACACTATTACCAAACATATATATTCCCCATACAACAATGACCTTCTGGCCAGTAGCAGAATCAGTAACTAAGCTAACTTACCAACATGTGGGATTTTCAGGATAGGATAAATTTTTTTAATTTATTTTTGGGCAAATAAATTATCACATTCTGATTTTACACTTGATTTTAAAATCATCTACTTGGATAACTTACAATATTCACATTTGGGCAGTCATATCCTTTATAGCTTTAGCTCTGTTTTAAGTTCTCTAAGAGGGTAATTCATCTTGCATATGAAATACAGTGAACTTCAGTCTTTTAGATTTTTTAGCCACTGTGGCACTGTGCCATCCCAAAGACAAGTTACTTATTAAGACTCCTGGATCGTATCTATAAATCAAAACTACACTCAAAGCCTTTAGAAGACTACATCCCAAGAAGCAAGACTGGAAAAGAAAGCAATAGCTTGTGGAATGTTACTTGCCCTCATGTTACTTTATATTCTAAGTCAAGGAACATTTTGAGATGCTAGTCTTAAGCACCAATTAAGAGATGGAAGTACATACCTTCATAGTCCCTTGCTTCGTTTAGGCACAGGGAAAACATAAATGGGCTCTCAGGATGTTTAGGGTCAATATTAGTGAATATAAACTGCAATTTATCACCTGAAAAAAAGAGATTAAATTATTTAGTATGAGAATTATTTTATTGTGCCAAAGCTCTTAACAGAGATGAGCATTCTTACCGCCACCTCTGAGCAATAACTACACTGCTAGGTACATACAGTCACTTACCCAACATCTCCAAATGTGCTAATTACAAATTAGCTTCGAAATGCACTGTAGTTTAACTATCATCAAAAGCACAAGCAACAACAAGAAATAGATAAACTGGATTACATCAAAATTACACACTTTGTCCTCAAAAGGACACTCAAGAGAGTGAAAATACAACCCAGAGAATGAAGGAAATACCTGCAAATCATAGATCTGATACGGGTTTAATATATAATATAATAATATATTAAAAAAAATCTTAGCAAATGAACAACAAAAAGAAAAACCCAATTCAAAAATGGACAAAGGGACCTGAATAGACATTTCTCCAAAGAATATATACAAATGGCTAATAAGCACATGAAGAGATACTCAATATCACTAATCACTGGAAATATATAAACCAAAACTACAATGAGACAACATTTCACACCTACTAGGGTGACAATAAACAAACAAACAAATAAGTAACAATGCTGGCGAAGATGTAGAGAAATTGGAACCCTTGTAAGTTGCTGGTGGGAATGTAAAATGGTGTAGCTGCTCTAGAAAATAGTTTGGCAGTTCCTCAAGAAGTTTAGGCAAAGAATTACAATATGACCCAGCAATTCCAAGGTACATACTCAAAAGAACTGAAAATAGAGACTCAAATAGGTAACTGTAAGCAGTGTTCACAGCAACATTATCACAGCAGCCAAAAGGTAAGAATAGCCCAGTGTCCACTAACAGATGAATACATAAACAAATATGGTGTATATACAATGGAATATTATTCAGCCATAAAAAGGAATGATGTTCGGATACATGCTACAATATAGATGAACCTTGAAAACATTATGCTAAGTGAAATAAGCCAGACACAAAAGGACAAATACTGTAATTCCACTTATAAGAAATACCTAGATTAGGCAAGTTTGCAGATAAAGTAAATTAGAGTTTATTAGGGGCTAGGAGAAGAGAGGAATGGGAATTATTTAATGGGTACAGAGTTTCTGTCCGTAGTGATGAAAAATTTTGGAAATAGACAGTGGTAATGGTTGCACAACATTGTGAATATAATTCATGCCACTGAATTGTACAATAAAACAGAGTTAAAATGGCAAATCCTGTTATATATATTTAACCACAATTTAAAAATTGTGTTGTCAAACAAATTTGACTTTTTCTGCAGTTATCTGGACTTAAAGCCTATTTTCAAAAAGACCTCCAAATATTCACTAAAGAGTAAATACCTGGTAGAAATTCAAAATGGCAGCCACAAAGTAGAAATTCACATGCATTTTAGTTTTACTCTACAGCATAAAAAATTCTTTTAATTATAGAAAGATATTTTCAGAAACTCTGAAAAAAAACTAGTCTTGCATTTCAATTCAGAATGAAATAACTGTCAGTACATGAGGTTTTTTAAAACTGTTAACAGTAATGAGAGATATGAATGCCAAAGATTTCAGAAGATAATCAGTTAGGCAAAATGAAATTTAACGTCTTGTCTCTTCTTTTTAACATTATTTCCTGACTTTGAGGACTATAAGAAACTTCTACTTTAAATCTAGAAATAATTTTAAAGCTTTAAAACTGGTTTTGAAACAAAACTAAACACAAAAAAGCACCTCAGGATAAAGGTGACTATATACTTAGAGACCAATGGATCAAAAGTTCAGAGCTGGACCTTATGTTCTCCTCTAAGCAAAGGTTATTAGTATTTCGTATTAAAAACTCATTCTGATAGGAAAAAAACCCCAAAGCCAAGACTAACAGATATATGGATAAAGGGCCCAATCTATCTAAGAAAGAAATATAATTAGTAAACTTATAGGAAAAAAAAAATCACATTTTCATTAATAATTAATGAAATGCATTTAAAAAATATTTTCAATTATATCTAGTCAACTGTCAAAAAAAAAAACTTTAAAAAACTATATTCTGGCATTCATACAATGAAATGGCTACTCTTTACATTGTAGACAGATTGCATAAAGGAGTTTACACAGCAGGCCTGAGAATGCTATTCCCAGAACCAGACAAAGGCCTGCTTGTAAGACTGGTCGTTGGCTGGTGTGTCGGAGGTCACCAAGACCATTACAGATTTGAAGATTCACTAGGACTCATGACTCATCATATGGTTGTACTCAGTGCTATGATTATTCATATGCTTTAACCCAATTAATTCATCTCTGGGAATTCCATGGAAATTATACCAAGAAAATGGAGACATCTATATTCACTACAGTATTTCTAAAACTGAAAAATGCAAAATCCAAATGCTAACTTAGAAGCAGTATATAAAAGCAACAACAGGTAAAAGACTGAATAAATTATGCTACACTTACGGAATGAATTATTACACCACCATTTTAAAATTGCTATTATGAAGGCTATAATAACTAGAGAAATACTAATCATACACTGCTAGTAAGAACAAAGAATAAAAATTATTTGCATGTTGGCAACCATGCCTAAAATACATTTATTAAAATACTAGATGATAAATAACCAAGGCATCAGTATATGTTAGGGTGATAAAAATTTTGTAATTTTTTTTCTACCATCTAAAAAGTTATTGATGTGATCATTATTTTAGTTGAAAATATTTTTAAAATTCTCTACTACTTAAAAAAAGACAGACTCTTCTCATCTTTGTTTTTCTTACGTTAATGTACTTACCATAGATTTTTCGAATTTCTAGGCCAAGTCGATCTTTATACACAACTGCTGATTTCTGTAGCCTTTTCAACCTCTCTTCATTAGCTTTGTTAGCACTGGAAATAGCTATGTTTAAAAAACACAAACACTGAATGTCAAATATTTTAAATAACACTCAATTAATGTTCATTTAATTAATTAAAAAACTTAAAAACAACTATTAAAATGATGCAAGGCAAATGAATCTGCTTACATTTATTACAGTTTCTACCTCTACCAACTAGCAAAGCAGGCTTCTCTTCACTCAAGTTGGAAGGAAAAACTGCATGAGACAATATGTACAGGTAGTGATGGAATAATTTTTGTTCTATTATGTAGTAGCATGAATAGGCCAAGGACCTACATGGCTAGCAGAGATATAAAGACATCTTGTATACTATTTTGCTTTTTCCGGTTAGCCAAAAATGTATAAATTGCTTTATTGGAAAAACATTCTATTCTTTTAAACATAACTACTTCTCATAGGAGGTCATCCTTATTTCACGCTGGTTTCGCATTTTTGTTTAAACTTAGCACAATATTCCCTAAGTAATACTTAACAGATAAGAAAAATAATGCATACTTGCACACAAACTCTGTAAGAAAAAGCATTCACAAGACAAACTGCTATTTTGAAGAGAAATGAGAACTGCTTATTTTGTTTGTGGGCAAACAAAGCTCCTATCTAAAGGAAGCACCATTTTTTAAAAATATGGAAGTCTTAGACAAAGAAGCTTTGCATCATAAAAAGCATGTTTAATAGTTCCTGGCAGAGAATGTGTGATCAATAAATTTGTTGCATAAATTACACTATAGTTTCTCCCAGGCAAATCTTATTTAGTGAAATTGTCTGTCACTCTGCTTAATTAAACTCTCATATCAATTTCATTATTCTCTAGTTCCATTAGAAGTCAAAAGGACTTTTAAGCAAAACCCAAGAAAATAAAACCCACTTAGCAAACTTCACAGACACCTTGCAGAGGTGAGTGGCTGGCTCTGCCCCTGAAGTATGTAATCTACTTTTGGCAATGAACTGGGGAGAAGGCAAGATGTGTATCACTATGAACTGTCACCACTTTGAAATTTAGGTACATGCACCACTGGAAACTTACTTTCCTTCTTCCGAGCATATTCTTCCTTAAGATCCTGGATATTTGCAGTCAGTGCTTCCAATTCCTGCTTTTTGCCTTTTACTTCAGCAATCAACTTTAACAAATTATCTTTTTTTTCTTGAATGAGCTTATTTTGCCTGCAGATCTCTGTAAGAAGCACAGAGTATTAGCTAGAATCTATATGCACTGCCCAGCAACACGTATCTAAGATTAAAAAAGCACAAAATACTTTCATAAGATTAATAAAGAATGTTTTAATTGATAAGCATTTCCTAATGATTCAAAAACTGTAAAAGAACAAAATCCTAATCTACTCTTTCCTACTTGTCTTTGAAAATAAAAATGAGACAAAAATGCTTTTTAAAATGAGAATACTAAATAAATTAAACCAAGAAATACAAGATCAGATCATTACATTCGCAGCTTTCCTGTTCAAACAGGCACATAAATAAAACCATCACCAAAGACAATGAAACTCTAGAAGATAGCTTTACAAATGCTTTGAAGAAATAGCTAATTTTAATGCTACATAAGTGATTCCAGAATATACCAGAAAGATAGAAGAGGCAGAGAGGGGGTAGGGAGTCAGGGAGGAAGGAAAGAAGAAATCTCATTTACGCTGGCAACACAACATTCAGGAACAATCTAGATGAAGAAATATGTAGGCTCTGTATGAAAAAAAAAAAAAAAAAAAGCAGTATTTGTCTGAGACATACATTTGACCTGGATATATGAAGAAACATTTTAAGCTTCTAAATATTATAAAGATGTCAGTATTTCCCAAATTCACTTCTATATTTAATATAGCCCCAATGGAATTTGGAGAGAATAGAAAAGAACGTTCTAAAAAGTCACTATAAAATTTATCTGACGAATACATAGATAAGAATAGTTAAGAAAATATGGTAAGAAAAATAACCAGGAAAGGGACTTGCCCTATCAGAGTTAGCATCTGTGACTGCGACACTATTAATAGTGGTGTAGTAGTCAAACTGCCATACAGCTCCATTAAATAAAAAGACAGTCCCAGACAAATGTTGGTATATTTAGGAAAGTAATATGATAAATGTCATAAATCAAGAGTAGATTGTTCCCCAAACAGTGCTGAAATCCAAAATAAAATCCACATTTATTAAATATTTAAATACAAAATGAAATTTTATGAAATCTAAAAGGCAGTATCTGTGAATATAAAATTAACTCTATGGGGAAATCTTTTTACTTAAAGGCAAAAAGAAATCAAAGAAAAAGGCAGACTGAAGCAAATAAACTCATATTTGATTCAAATAAGCATAAAACTCCACTATATGCTAAATACTTTGTTCTTATATTTATATAAATTTATTTAAGTTTCACAATAATATAATTATTATTCAGGTCTTTCTTTTTTAAAAGAAGAAAAAAAGATTCAGCACTTCAATTACTTGCCCATGGCTGTTCACTAGGATGCAATGAATAGTAAGACCTGGATTCAAACTCAGGTCTTAACTTCAAAGGCCACACTTTTGACCATTAAACTATTTTCCCCCAACAGGTTCCTCCTTTTTTTTTTCTTTTTAGTAAATGGGATTGAACCCAGAACCTCATGCATGCTCAGCACATGTTCTACCACTGAGCTATACACCCTTTCCCACCAGGTTACTATTCTTAATCTAAAGAAGACACAAATATACATTCCTAAGGAAAAAACAAATAGAAGAATGAACAGAGGAAACATAAAATGCAGGTGGTTAATAAATACAAAAGATAATTTAAGCACAGTAATCACAGAAATGCAAATAAAGCCAATAGCATACCAATTTTCATTTATTACAACACTACTTACAAAAATAATACCTAGTGCTGAGATGAATGCAAAATACTAGAGTTCTTGTGGAAAATATTTTTGACTTTGCAAAACAACTCTTAAGGATATTCATGTCCTTTGATCCAGTAATTTCATTTTTACAAAATTACCCTAAGAAAACAGTATGTGTGCAAGTATTTACATACAAAAAATTTTCAGTGTTATTTATAATGTTGAAAAACTGAAAACATCCTAAATGACTCATAAGTAAATTATTAATACAGTATATAATCAATAAGGTAGACTATATTTTCAAAGAATTTAGTAATGTGGGAAAATACTCCCATGATGATAAAAGAAAAAAATGATACAAAGTTACATGATACCATGAACACAATTATCTTAAAAACCCTCCATAGCACATGAAAAGTTACTACAAAGCCATTTTAAGTGTGGATCTCAACATTACAGGGCTTTTGTTTATTTTTCTGAATTTTCCAAGAATGTGGACATGATCACAATATATTAGGTATAATTTAAAATGAACATCTTATGAAAATTACCGGAAAGAAAAATGCTACCTTTTAAGGAAAATTAAGCCTAATTGTACTGCAAAAGAGATGCAGATTTAAAGTCAAAAGGTTTCAGTTCCTGGTTGGTTTCTCAGTTGTCACCCAAGGCCCTTAATCAAATTACATCTGTGGGGCCTCTTTTCCTCATTTGTATAATGAGGATATTATTGGCTGCCCCATTCCTTTACCCCACAGGGTTAGAGTATCCAATAATAGTGTGAAAAGTTTTAAACTATTAAGTGATATGTAAATACTCTATGTGTGAGTGTTTTTATTCTAACATTTGAAGAACCATGTTGATTTGTGCCAAATACAAAGGGAAGGGCCCTCCATATTGCATGACTGTTACTGTGTTTACAGTCAGCTGTCTCTTTTTTCTCCAGGGTCCATAGTTCGCTTTCACTGCTCCCTAGGAACCCTCCCTCACACTTTCCCTTCCATGTGGCAAGGTGAGTGTGGCACACTGGAAAGAGCACTGACATTCTGGCTGCAATTCGCTATCTTCTACCTTTAAAATGTATGATCTTAGGCAAGTTCCCCAACCTCAGTGAGCTTTTAACTTCTCCATCTGCAAAACAAATCTGTCTTGTACAGACCTCAGGATTTAAGATGACTGAAGAGCCTAGCCCACGGGAGATACTTCTCACTTTCAGTAGATGATCTTCCTCATCATAAATAGGAGGAACAGATGCTCTTATTTTAGGCTAATTTGCTCTCTGCGGCATCTTCCTAAAAGAGCAGCTGGCCAAGTTGCTTCTCAACAAGCATGTGGTAGTGAATGAGTTCCCTCACATCAGCACCCTCTCCTGCCAGAGGAACAGCGGCTCCTTCTCCAAGGCTCAGCCAGATTTCTCCCCCTCTATCCTCCCAATTATCCTCCTCTTTTTTCCCCAGCATTTACTTCCCCTCTGACTTCTTTCCTGCAATAAATGAACATATTCATTTGAGGGTGGATACCTTAAAAATGAAAGGAAAAGCTCACCCAAGTCACTCTGTCCCAGTGTAGCCACTCTCTTCCATTTAAGCTTCCTGAAAGCATTCCACACTCTCTCTTCATCTCCTAACTCCAGTGGGACCTCTGCCCACAACACTCCACTAAAACTGACTCTCACTTAAGGTCCATTTTCCTCCAAATGACTAAATTCCGAGAGAACCTTTCAGTTTTTACCTGTAAGACCTATCTGTCACAACCCACTCCGTCTTGGTTCTTCTCTCTTCTAGTTTCTGAGACTGTCTCTCTTTCTTCCTCTGCTCTCCAGTTGCTAATTCTGTCCCTCCTGGTCCTTTCCATTGACCTCCCTCTCAAAGTATGGAGAAGAATGTAACCCTGTTAGTGTGAACAAGGCCTCTTGAGGCAATAGGATGATCTGGAGAAAAATCACAATCCCTCTGAGTCAATAATCTCCTCAGTAAAATGGGAGTAATGACGATGACAATAACAATGACACCTACTTTGGAGAACTGTTAGGAGGGCTGAAAGAGATGTATGTAAAGATGTCAGCACAATACCAGGCGACCATAAAAACCCTACAAATGCTAACTACTATTCTTGGTTGTCTCTCACTCTACACATTCTTCCACAGCATCCACCCCAAAAATACACTGGAGAATCCCAAATCCTATCTTCAGCAAAGGGCTCTTTTCCCATCTGGCCTCCAGATCAATACAACCATTGCTTCCAGACATCTCCACCTACAAGGCCCACAGCATGGTAACCTCAGTGTATTCACTCAACACATTGAAAAGGAACCATCTACATCTCCCTCCCCCTCTGAAAACACACTCCTCTTTAAGTTCCTCACTTAGTAAATGCATCACCACTGGCCTGTAGTCCAGGCAGAAGAAATCCTAGCCCACGTCGTGTCCTCACAACCAGGTCATTAGTCATGAGCCTACCTCCTCACAGCTGTCACTGGTCCAAGCCATCCTGTTTGCCTGAACTACTGCATTAGCTTGTTCCTTAACTGGTGTCTTTCTGGCTCACCATCTCACTCCCGTTTATTGTCCGTGACACTCCCAGAGTACTTTGTCCAAAATAACAAATCCCGTATTATATTCCAGTATTATTTCCAGTATTTATTTCCCATATTATTGAAATTCTGTAGCAACTTCTTAATTTCCTGAAGAACAAAGCTTAAACTCCTCTGCCCAACACACAACGTACTTCATCATCTGACCAGCCATTTCTCTGCCATTCCCCATCCACACTGCTTGAGCCATCCCAGAACTCAACAAGCTCTCAAGTTTCTACCACATCCCACATGCTCTTCCCTCTTCTAGAATATAATGCTGAATCTGATGAACTTTTCTATCCCTCCTCTATGGGACCTTCTCCAAGGCAATGTGACAGACTGCACATTCAGATCATGTTTCTGTTGATTACCGGCTGTCTGACCTTGAGCAACTTACATAATCTGTCTGTGCCTAATTCCTCATCCATTAAGTAGGATTAAAAACAGTAAATATACCTCCTGAGATTGTCGTGATGATTCAGTGAGGCACTATACACAAAGAGCTCAGAGCAGGGCCTGATGCAAAGTATACAAGGTAAGGGTTAGCTGTTAAATGTTCTACAATCCTCACTAGAAAAGTTATGCTCTCCAGATTCCATGCTCACTCAGCACCCAACCCGTTATTATAGAAACTATTACAACTTATTGCAATTGTGGTTTTCCTGTCTGTATCTCACACTAAATTGTGAGCAGTGTATAGATTACACCTTATGCATTGTTGTCTCCTTGGTGCTTGGCAAACAGCAGTCAAATGTTGGATGAATTCATTAAACTTAGGTAAACTGTATTTCTGCTCCAGTATAAACTTACATTTTTAAAGAAAAATAGTTGATAATGCTTTTAGATGTTACACTATTTAGAACACATCTTCACACTACAGATAATCTTTAAGAACACATTTTGAGACCCATAGTAGTGAAAATTCAGTTTCAAACTTAATTTTTCAGCCCTACAGATTCTACAAACCAACCGTGTTTAAAGGATCTAAACTCAGTATCTCTCTTACATACACACGCACAAAAATGCTTTTCGTTTCTGCTGCTGGTTACAGAGGGAAAAAGAAGCAATGAAAGGGCACAGAAGCTTCAGGGCAGCTTAGAAAGCAAACATGGGTAAAAGCCTACCATAATAGCCTACCAGGTGTTCCCAATCAAACACCTTCAGTGGCAGATAACGAGTAAGGTAAATGATCAAAGCAAAGCAAAACAGAAAAACCTGTGGCAAATTAAGAACACATGTCCCCTGTAAAGACACTCTGACTTAAGTGTTCAAAACATGGTGCTGCTAAATTTAGTATCTCCAGTAGATTTTGGCCTGTGGCTGTAAGTCTGTGTGTAAGAATTCAATTAAAGCTGCCAATCCACTCTGGACAATGTGCAGAGTGGCAGAAAAGAGAAGGCAAGGACAGTAGTAAAAATATGAAGGGAAAAACTGTCAAGAGTATTAATCCTACCCCCCAAAAAACCGAGAGAACTCCAGCTTTTCAAACCCCAATCTATGATTTCCAATGTGAAAACAAACTCGTTTTTAAAATACATGGGCATTTACACATCAGTATAGATGAATCTCACAAGTATAATGCTCAGTGAAAAAAGGGACAGAATATATACAAAATGATGCCATTTATATAACATGTAAAACAACACTAAACTAAATACTGCTTAGTTCTAGAAGGTGAGAGAAGATGGTATAACATGGGATGTTCTATTTATAAAGCTACACGTACATAAATATTATTTTTATGTTATACATTGTACATATATATACATTATTTTACTTATATGAGGAATTTCATAAACATGTTAAAAAAGAAAAACCCCTGTGATCTGTTTCTACAGTTTGCCACATACGATTTTGATATTCCAGAAACATCTCGACCATTCGTTCTTCCTCCTTTAATTTCACAGACAGCTTTTCTGAAAGAGAAAGTGGAACTGAAGTTTCAATTCAGCTGAAATAACACTAAAAAACAAACAACAAAAACAGCATGTTACAAATGAACTTAAGGTACCTGCAAACGCTTTAATAGAGTCCTTGTAGGTATCTCTTAGTCCCACCATCTGACAGGAGGTGTCACTTACAGTGCTTTTGAATTTATTCCAAAATTCATTTATGCTTTTATCGAACAGTGCCAGTTCGTCCTCCACCATTTTGTAAGACAAGGCTACAAAACAAACAGGACATAGTATTTTTTAAGTTATTGAAATCGTATCAGCCACAGCTCCAATCAAGTATCTGTTGGCAGTTCGACCTTTGTTAGAAAATAGTTTGCAACTTATTTTTAACTCTGGATATTCCAAGACAGATATAACTACCTAGACTTAACTATGGTCAAGGGGCAGCACGAATTCAGGCCACCCTTACCTCCTAGGAATTCATTAGTAGTGTAACTGCACAGAATACTTACAAGCTCTCTGACCCTGGGAAAATGACTCTGCCTCCGTTTTCTCGTAAGTAAAATTGGTGACGTCTAAGGCCCTTTCCAACTCAGACCTTTCCAATTCCAGTCTGGATTTGGAGGTCCCAGTTGGCGGGCCCCCTTTCATAGGATAAAACCCCACGCGTCCACCCTGCCTGTCCCTCCCCCACCCGCACATCGGGAAAAGTAGCGGTAAAATGGAGACTGCAGGGGAGTTTAGTGGGTTTAGTGCAGGACCTATACAAGCGACCGGGACACTCCGGGCTTCACTATCCTCCTCTGTAAAAGGACGTCCTCTAAGACTCCAGACCCACCAGTTCTCTGTAACGTTAAAACCTTCCCAATAACATAAAATCTTCCCAGAAGACAACATCTTCGGTGAAACGCAAAACCCCTAAGCCTAGCCGCTGCTCACTCCGCGAGGCCCAGACGCCCAAACAGCAACGAGACGCGCATTTCATAGCCACCGTTCCCGAAAACGCGCATTCCGCCTCCAAACTCACTTTCCCCTAACGCGACAGGAAGCTCCGGGAACCCAGTTCAATTCCCAACGCCGTCCCTCACCCCCGCCACTCACTTACCTTCTAGGGCAGGCCTGAGCCCGGCCCCCTGCCCTACACAAGACCTTAACCGACGCCAGCCAACAGCCAGTCTCCTAGGTCGGCTTCCGCAGCCGCGCCAACTTTCCTATTTCAAACCTGGGGCGCCTTCCGCCTCCCGCCTTTGGATGCCCATTCGCCTTCTGATTGGCTGATAGCATAAGCTCTCCGTGGAGGGATTGGTTGAGCTAGCCCTCCGGAATTCTCGCGGGAAAGTTGGAGTTCTGGGATTGGTAGTTCTTTCTGAGAGACGGTCAGATTCAGCTCCGCTTCGAAAAATAATAATAGTTTTTGGAGGACTAGACCCACAGTCCATTCATCCGTTTCAAATAAAGGTTTCCGCAACAAATATAAATACTTTAATTGTATTCTGTTGCCAAGTATATACCCTCTTCTTTGGTACTACCCGTAGCTTAAATAAAACTAATTAAAAACAAAAAAGCTAATAAAAATACCGTTTAATCTATCTCATGATTTAATAACTCCTCACTGGGAAGTGGCTGAAATATTACTGTTCACTGGTTTCTAATAATAATACTTCCAAAATTTCTTGATTCTCTGTTTTTGATCCTGTAAATTAAAACAGAAACATTCAAAGGCAGTAGTACCTGGTATTGGTAGTCCCTGTCATAATAGAAACTCAATGATCAAAACTTCTAATAGCCAAGATTCTGGCTACCTGCTGTCTCTGACTGACTGTATTGTGGACATAAGTGAAAAGGAGAGGAGAAAGTCGGAGGGAATTAAAGGTTTCTATCCTGGATGTTTGAGAGAATGGCGATATTGCTGGCAGAATTGAAATTGTCTTCAGAATAGATCTGGTGTGTTGGGGCAGAGGTATTGTGGGGAGGCAGAAGCATGATGAGTTATAATTTCAGTAATGTTGAGTTGGAGAGGATATTGTTGGGGATATTAACCAAATGTTTTGTAGGCAATTTACTTCTCCCATTAATTACACGGTGGCTAACTACTCCAACTCTGCAGTAAGACTGCTTGGGTTTGAAATCTACTCTCCATCATTTGCTAAATGTGACTATGGGCTAGTTACTTGGTCTCTTGAACCTCAGTTTCCTTTTCTGTAGAGTGAGGGTAATAATAATATTAATATCTTCTTCATATACCCAATGTGAAGACTAAAAAAGATAATAAACGCAAATGCCTTGGACTAAGTCCTTGTAACGTAAGTACTCAAAGTGGTTTCTTGTTTTATGATTTATATCCTACCTACTTTCCTATACTATAGGTTGTCATATTAAAACATACAAATAAGACTTTAAATAGAATAAATCTAAGTTAGCAAAGAAATAGAAAAATCGTTGCAATAAACACTAACTCTAGCTAAGGCCCCCAGTACAAGACAATCACACTACTTGTAGAATCCTGACTTTAAGGAAATACACATTCTGCTATGTCTTGATAAATACAGAATATACCTCTTCCACCCCAACTCAAACTGAATTAATTAATCAGTTAGGTAAGGTTATTTAGCATTATCCATTTAATAATTTGCCAATGTCTCATGAATACAACTTCAGTTTCAGCATAATGGACGCTAAATTTTTAACAATAACCAGAAAACAGTTTCAGTAATTTCTTTAGGCCATTACTAGTTCAAATAATACATTCTTTTCTCAGCTTGCAGTAGTGCTCAGACCATCTCTCTAATGCATTTCTGATGGAATCTGGATGCACATGACTGACCCACGAGCAAGATGGAAGAAGCCCTCAAGAGCAAGGCTTTGAGATATTCAGGACTGACACAAGACTGCAACTACATCTCCTAGACTAAGATGAACATTTTGTAGCTGACTCATATTTCTGCCCTCTTTAGTGGACTATTTTTCTTAGATTGATTCTAGTTATGAGTGAGCAGAAACATCCGGAAGGCCCTCACATAAGCAAATTCGTTATTATACATATACACACATCCTCTTGATTCTGTTTCTCTGAAGCACCCTCATATATACATATATACATTTTGTTTCTTCATTTCTCTATTGATGGACATTGTTGTTGCTTCCACCTTTTGGTTTTTGTGAAAAATGCTCCTACGAACATGGGTGTACAAGGAATATTCAGTTTTTTATTTATCATAATTAAATTTTGGTCTCATTGTTGTGGGCAGAATAGTTGATGCCACTAAGCTAATGTACCTACACTAATGGGAAGTTTTACACTTTCTCCCTCTTCACTAGTCCCTTCTCTGATTCCTCTTCTCTTCCCTAATCCCTAAATTTAGATGCTTCCCAAAGTCCTTGACTCTCTTTTCCCACCAAATTATTTCCCCGTGGCATCTCCTCCCATCTCACACAGATATCTCTAGGACTCATCCTGTCGTGCCCAGTTTTCTGCATTTCAGTCACATTTTTCTAGCTCTCTTCTGGTCATATTATAAAGATGCCCCACTGGCAATATTTCAAAAGCAAAACTGATCATTTTCCTGTTAACTATTCCCTTTCTTTTCATAGCACTGGTTTTCTCCCAGTCCTCAAGTTTAGGCTCTTGCAGTCTTTCATGACTCCTTCATGGTTAACTGGTTGCCAACACCTACAGATGCCACCACCCACCACCTCCCCCTGTTTCCTATCTTCTAGATCTCTATTCAGGCCTTTGCTACCTGGTCCTTACCTTCAGCTCTTGCCTTCCCAATCTGTTTTGCCAAACATTGCCACAATAATATTCTCAAAGTGCACTTTCATCATATTATTTCCCTGCTCAAAACACTTTCAGTGTTCCTTCATCTTAAAAATATAGCCTATACTCCTTCAAGGCCTTCAAGTCAAATCACTGAATGACTTGCTCTCAAGTTACCATTTTACCCTTATTGTTCAATTGTTTACTTCATATTTTAGTAGAAATCAACAATTAGCCCTGCACTTCTTTGGCTTAACTTTGCTCATACAGTTTCTGGTTTTTGAAAATTTTTATCATGAAGAATTTCTAACATACACAAAAGTAGATAAAATGGTATAATGAATCTCTCATATACCCATCACTGGGCTCCAGCTACCACCGACCCCTAGGCAACCCGGCTTTATCCACACCCCATCTACTTCCCCAGACAACATGTCATTTCACCCACAAATATCTTGGTATGCCTTTCCAAAAGATAAGGACTTGTTTTAACAAAACCACACCACCACTAGCACACTAAAAACATTAACATATTGCATTAAAACCAGCTTAAAAATACAATTTTGACATTTATAAGACAAATGAAAATTGTAACAATTTTCAAATTTTGAATTGTCTCATCGATGTCAAACATGGGGATTTTTTTTTTTTTACAGTTTTTAAATGCAACATATTTCAAATGGAATACATTTCTCCATTTCATCGTGCCATTTTGCATTTCTAAATTCTACCCATCTATCAAGGCTCAGTCACTGCCACCTCCAGAAGGGCTCCCCTGATCTCATAAACTGAAAGTTAAACCTGCTCTTCCTCTTGTCCGCTTTCTCTATCTCTGAGCCCCTAAGGGCACAGTAGTGTGTTATTTACATAAATATCTTCCTTATGAGACCACAAACTCCTTGAGGTGTGAGTTACCCCTGTCCTGCCTGCTACATGTAAAAATCATGTCTTACTCCACTAAAGTGTGCTTCTCAAAAGTGTGGTTTCCCCACCCAACAGAATCATGCTCATCTAGGAATCTGTTAAAAATGCAAATTCTCAGACTGATCTCCATTCCTACTGAATTAAAAAGCCTAGATATGGGTCCCAGTAATCAAGTCTTCCAGATGATTCTCATGCACACTAAATTTAAGAATACACATAGTAGGAATTCTTTAGGCCATCTATAAAATATAAACCCAGCTGTATCTTCACTCTACTATGAAGAAAATGAATAATACTGCCCAATGGGCAACTCTGTTGGGTCCTGTGGTGACCCAAGAAAAAGTTTATGGATGTATAGGTTATGTTCATTTCCAGAGAAGAATGTATAATGAGACAAATGGAGGGGGTACCTGGAACAGTAGCTGGGTCACTTATAATAGTGTCATTATGGGATGCCAATACTCCTGGATGCTAGCCAGAGTGGAGGTAATTATTTTCCAAAAGTCACTAGGGTATAAACTTGGTCTGAAATAAATCCATTTTACATTGCAAGGTGACACTGGAGAGATCTCAAATATAATTTATTTTAGAGAAGGCAGATAAGTTTGTGGTAAAAGGATAATGACCATGCACAGAGACATTAAAGGTCAGTGTCTCCAAAATAAATTTTTGTTTACTGCCACAGCACCAGTGACACAAGCTAAAGTCAAATATCTCTGAATGATGTCGAATCGCAGTGAGTGCTATAACTCACAGATGAATGGCTCATGTTATAAGAATATATCTTGTGGTGATATAATATTTGGCATGGCAAAGTATATTGAAGCAAATCTAGCCTCTGTCCTACAGGTTGCAATCCAAGTAAAACAGGCAGGATTTACTGCAAATCAAAACTTTAGGAAAATCTAAATGAATCAGAATAAGAAAGTTCTGGAAAGAACTGGAATCATTCCATTATTGGAATTAACTATAAAAGAAGGCAACAGTACAGGGTTTTGAGACTGGCTATAGGGTTAAAAGATTTTTTTTTAAGTCATTAAGAGGAAAGAAGTCACTAGGACAACAAATTATGCCAAGGAGACTGGAGTACTGAAGATAACTCTGAAGAGACACAAGAAATGAGGGGCCCTGGGCACAAGCACTATGGACAGTGAGTGGATGAGATCCCAGTGAACTTTAGGCTATACTTCACTTATCTTCTTAAGAAAAAGAATATACAATTAGTATAATTACAACTCTCGGCAGCTCTCAGCAATAACCTACCATGGCAGAGGCCGATGCAAGCTTCTGCAACATCATGGGAAATCAGCCCCTCCATGGGCTCATGCCAGGGACTGTGCTGGGGGCTGGTGCACACGGCAAACATCATCTTTTATTTTATGGAACTTGGACTGTGGCGCAGGTGAGAGAGATTAAACACATAAGCTCAGAACAAATATACAATCACAAATTGTAACTAAATTCCTGTTACGGGCTGAATTGCATCCTCTGAAATTCATCTGCTGAAGTCCTAACTCATAGGACTTCAGAATGTGACTATTTGGAGTTAGGGTCTTTAAAGAGGTACCTAAGTTAAAATGAGGTCATTAGGGTGGGCCTTAATGCCATATGACTGGTGTCCTTATAAAAGGACAGTAGGACATATTTATACAGAAGGAAGACCCTGTGAGGTCACAGGGAGACCATGCCACCTGCAAGCCAAGGAAAGAGGCTGCGGAAAAAATCATCCCTGCTGACACCTTCCTCTCGGACTCGTAGCCTACAGGTTTAGAAACTAAATTTCTGTTATTTAAGCCACTCAATCTGGTACTTCATATGTCAGCCCCTGCAGACTAACACAGTCCCTAAAAAAGAATGTTGGAGAGAAAGGTGTCATGAGCGTGGTGAGGGAGCTGGTCAGAGAGGACAGCTCTGAGGAAGTGGATATAAACTAAGATATTAAAAGATTAAACATCATGAACTATGCCAGATAAACAGTTTAGTAGGCCCTTTAAACGGCAAAAGAAATCAAGGTGCTTTTGCTTTGGTTAATTATTCCACAGTCTATAGAACCAGAGAGTCCTCAGGAGACAGTGAGTCTTTCCAAATTATCCACCTAAGATGAAAAACTAATGTGCATGGGAAAATGCTCAATATCACTACTTATCAGAGAAATGCAAATCAAAACTACAATGAGGTATCACCTCACACCACTCAGAATGGCCGTCATTTGAAAGTCCACAAACGACAAACTCTGGAGAGGGTTGGGGGTAAGGGAACCCATCTACACTGTTGGTGGGAATGTAGTTTGGTGCAGCCGTTACAGAAAACAGTATGACGATTCCTCAAAAGACTAAAAATAGACTTACCATATGATCCAGCAATCCCACTCCTGGTCATATATCCAGATGGAACTCTAATTTGAAAGGAAACATGCACCCCAATGTTCATAGCAGCACTATTTACAATAGCCAAGACATGGGGAACAACCTAAATGTCCATCGACAGATGAGCAGGTAAAGAAGCTGTGGTATATACGATGGAATACTACTCAGCCATAAAAAAGAATGAAATAATGCCATTTGCAACAACATGGATGATCTAGAGATTGTCATACTAAGTGAAGTAAGGCAGGAAGAGAAAGAAAAATACCACATGATATCACTTATATGTGGAATCTAAAGAAATGCTACGAGCTTATTTACAAAACAGAAACAGACTCACAGACATAGAAAACAAACTTATGGTTACCAGGAGAAAAGGGGGGCAGGGTGGAGGGATAAACTGGGAGTTTGGGATTTGCAAATATTAACTACTATATATAAAATAAACAAGGTCCTACTGTATAGCATGGGGAACTATATTCAATACCTTATAATGGCCTATAATGAAAAAGAATATGAAAAGGAATATATATATATGTATAACTGAATCACTATGCTGTGAAACTAGCACAACTTGTAAACCGACTATACTTCAATTAAAAAAAAGACCAAAAAAAGCTAATATGCAGCCAACTTCCTCACAGTCCACAGACTCTGAAGTACTGAATGAGCAAGAAGTTGAATTTTTAACTGTAAGACAAAACATTTGTGAATGGTATCCATTCACACCTCGATTTAAGGACAAGATGTTTCTGAAGAAAATGAATACGATGAAATATGTAACTCAAACACTTCTTAGAAAAAGAATAAAGCAAAGTAATGTCCTTTCTCATGGTTCATTAAAGAGATTATGGAAATTATAGAATCTAAATACGCAAAAACAAAAAAGCCTGGAGCACAGACTCTGATTAGTCACGGCTAATGCTTCATAGAATAGTGATATACCTGAATAAATTGATTTGTCCTTGGCAAGCAAGTGTACATCCTCACTTCAAATCAATGAATAATAAGAATTATAGAATCACAGGATAGGCAAGGGATTATCTTATTTCTTGGTGGGATGCCACATAAATTACTTCTAACATATGCATATTCAGTTTGTCTTGTGAAAGACTGAATGTACAAATGGACAGTGGCCAGATGAAATGTGACAACAGAACTCAGATCCACAACCTCCAGAGCAAAATGCCCAGAATGGTCAGGACTTGGTCAGTAACTGCCAGCTTCCCTATTTTTTGCACCTGCTTTCAACTCAGGATCAACCAAAGAAAGGCAAATATGTTTTCCAAACTCATCACATAAGATGCTCTGCTTCTAGTTAACCCACCTCCAGCTTGCCCACGCCAACAACCTCTTATCAGAGCATAGATGAGGCCCTCCTTTTCACTAAGAAGTATCTCCACTCCTGTGCCCACTTTTGAGTTATTTCAGATGCATGAGATGGTGGCTGACTCAAGTTCAGAGGAAATAACCTCCATCTGTTCTCATTTGGGTAGCTTTAACTTCTTTCCATATTTGTCCCCAGAGAAACAAACATGTGCTAGGCCCCAGGGCCATCAGCAGAGGAGGGAAACAGAGCCACCTTCAAGCTCTGAAGTGCCCACCTTTGTGCCACTTCATATGTCCTCTAGAAAAGATGTCAGCAACTGGGAAGTTAACAGTAGCCACTGAATCCCCATAACAACTGTGTCCCAGCTGTCAAATGATGGGATAACCCAGCCAACAGAAGTGCAAAGTGGTGATTGTCTCTGTGAAGTTCTAGTCATCTGGCAGCTGGCCAGATGTGCTTCAGTATCAACCAATTAACTGTGACACAGGTAAACTGGAGGTCCAGGCGGTTGAAAGCATGAGACACAGCTGGTTATAGCATCAGCTCTTATTTACTTTGCAGCTGTTTTAAATCTCACCAATGTTGGCCTTGAGCAGCCCAGACACAGCTTAGACTAAGGAGCGGCACTGCTCTGAAATTAAAATTTAATCTCCAAACAGGGCTCCCACACTAAAGAAATGACCTGGGGCAGGTTACTTGTCCATGTCCTCATCACTAAAGTGAAAATTACTAGACCTCAGTGAAATTAAAATTGGATAAGGAGATAGAGTATTTTTAAAGGTACATAAACAGAAGAGCATAAATGCAAGACATTCTAAAGCACAACTGAGTTTTCAGCACAATTAATTTTACCCTGACCCACATCACTTGGGAAAGATTAGCACATGAGTGGGAGAATGAGGGTGAGTATAATTCTCGGGTTGCCTAAGGGAAGGGCGAAACGTGGGGAGAGCCAGTGCCGCCTGACTACTTCCTGGTTCTCCTCTCACTGAAATAAGAATGACAAAGGAGACTGGTAAGGCTCTCACCATGGACAAACATTAATATTCATTTCCTGGAAGCCATTTAAAGTCACTTTGTGAAAAATGGCCTGCGATTCCACTTCGTTATGGTCAGACCAGAGTTCTTATCCCCAGAAACCAGGCTGTATGTTAAGCCCCTTCCAGGTCGGCATCACAGAAAACTCAGTAAGGAAAGCTGCCAGTACTATATCCTGGTTTATGAGACATGCATTTCAATTACCACTGTTGTTTCACCTCTTTTGGAGATTAGGGTTCTCTTTAATTCGAGAGACAGATTCTCTGAGGTCTTGACAACAAGATAGATCACTTAGTGCAAAAATCAAACTTAACAGGAAAATCTAGTTATATCCAATAATTTATATATTAAGTATCATTGAAGCTTTGTTCAGGTTGACTTTTAATAGAGACTCAAGACTGAAAGGAGAACAGGTAATGGATGAATTCCTTTATCACAATGATTCTCAACCCTGACTATGCATTGAAATCACTTGGAAAGTATTTTTTAAATGTCAATGCCTGGATCCCATTACCAGAAATTTAATTTACTTGGGGTAGGACAAAGGCATGGCATTTTTAAAAGCACCCCAAAAGATTTTAATGATCAAAACATTTCCTCTAGGAGAAGCAACAGAGCCTGGGGAGGTGCCCGTAGACACTGGCTCCCCATAATAAAGTGGTGGTAAATGACGCGGCAGGACTCCCTGCCCTGAAGGGAAGTTCAAAGTGATATTTGTAGACTGTGAAGAAGGTGGCTAGGTGGCTACGATTAGCAAAGACAACAATCTAGATGGTAAAATAACAAAGACATACCTACCTCCACCCTCCGCCACCTGGTTGGACTTAATTGCTTTCACAGGAATCTTCACAGACAAAATTTAGCTCTCTAAAATCCAGCATCTCATTTCTGACTTGGATTCTTTGTTCTTTTTGAGCCACCCCTCTGTTTATTCCCAATCTACCTGTTTGCTTGAGAACTTCCCCCATACTTCTACTGAACACTCTGTTTTCAGCAAACCATTTTCCTGATTGGTCAAAAGCCCTTTGAAATCTATCTTTCTGTCACATGAGCAACTCCTCAATGAAGTCAATAAAAATATGCCTCACTCCTAACACAGTTCTACTATCCAGTGACCTCTATCTCTGCTTTCTGGTCTCGCAGTCAAAAAGCAAAACGTTTCCTTCCAGATTTCATCAATTTTGGTGTGTTTCCTTCCCTGTTTTATATAGATCATATCATTCTCTTTGCTAATAAAGAAATATCAAAATATTTTTATTTAAAAGTCTGCAATCAGAAAATAATCTGTCATATCACATACATTTTTCATGCACAGATATTTACTCATCCATTTTCCTGAAAGAGCCAATAAAATAGCCAAAGAACCACAGTCTATTTTAAATTAAAATGCATGGCTTTAAGGGCTATTTGACATGCAGTAATTATTTGTGTAATCTTCTAGCCAGGCGTAGAAATTGCTAATGTTTCTGCCCTTGAGGGAAATGAACTGTGCAAAAAATTTCAAGCAAACATAATCCAACTGTTCACACAAAAGAGAGGTTGCATAAGAAATTCATTGTGTCTCTACCCAAAATTCCCCTCGACTTGCCACAGATCAGCATGTACTTCACCTCTCTGGCACCAATTAAAATCATAAATGGATGAGTTTTCAGCAGAGGAGAGCTGACATGCTCTCTCCACAGTTGGTCAGCATCACATGTCGCAGTAATGGCTGGACATGCCAAGAGGATTCTGTATAAAAACGGAGCAAGTCAGAGCACTTCAGCTCCAACTGCTCTATGTTTAGAACTGCTTCTCTTTCAAGATGGATTTCCTTCATAGGAACGGCGTGCTCCTTATTCAGCATTTGCAGAAGGACTACCGAGCTTACTACAGTTTTCTAAATTTTATGTCCAATGTTGGAGATCCCCGGAATATATTTTCTATTTATTTTCCACTTTGGTTTCAACTTAATCAGACAGTTGGAACCAAGATGATATGGGTAGCAGTCATTGGGGACTGGTTCAATCTTATTTTTAAATGGTAAGCTTTCTGTTTTATTTCATTTTTCTTAAAGCTTATTCTTAAATTTGTAGCTTTGGCTTAATGATCACATTTCAGGTAAGCGTAGTTTTACTTGGAAAATCTTTCAAATATATCAGTTAACTTGAAACACCTATTCATAAATAGAACTTACAGAAAAGCATGGGAATGTATACTTTATCTGACTTACAAGTAAATTTCAAAAGCCTGTGACACCTATTATGTGATTAACCAAAAAGTGAGTTAAATGAACAGCACCATAATGAATAGACTGATAATTCCAGGGACCACTTTGATATTTCCAGTCTAAGTATCCAAAGAACCCAGAGGATTTTCCCCTGCAAGGAAAATAGTCCCCGCTTTTATTGGAAACTAGGATGCCCAAATCCCAAATGACTGTGTCTTCCTTTATAACAAGAGACAGACCAGAACTCAAGTCCTTTCAAGGTCTCTAAATCATGAGTTTCCCCATCAACGCTCTGCTTGAGTCATTTTTATAGGAGAAAATAGCGAGTCTTCAATTATGTAATAGTTGTGTATTTAAATATATGTACATTTTTGTATTTCTTTAAATACAGGATATTATTTGGTCATCGGCCTTACTGGTGGGTCCAAGAAACTCAGATTTACCCAAATCACTCAAATCCATGCCTTGAACAATTCCCCACTACTTGTGAAACAGGTCCAGGTAAGCAACTATAGGAGCCTCGGGTTACTAAACATATTCTAACAGAGAACCGTTGTGTATAATAACTGTATGATATTATAGAGGATATTCAGGAAAATGTCCTGGGTGAGGATGCTAAAAGTTCATAAACAGAAAAATTGCTAGTGGATAAGAAAATTTCATTTGTTTCTTTGTTAAAGGGTAAGTTAACAGAATACTCCCCAAAAGATTTTATATTTGGCATTTTGGGGAAGACTGTCATGGTTTGATATTAAATAAACAAACAAAAAAAAGTAGCTAGAACAAATTCTCAAAGAACTATTTAAAATCCTAGAAATGTTGTTTTATCTGCTGCTGAGCAACTTTCAAAGTTATTATAGATCTGAGAATCACAAATCACATGAATGAGGCAAGAATAGACAGTTTCTGAAAGAAAGTTAAGGGCTTCTTGGTATTACTATTGCCTGTAGAAATTATCTCTAATTTTAAAATTGTTTCTTTAAAATTTCTTTTTTCTCTTTTTTCTCTATATAAGTAGACTTCTTGGACCACTTTCCTTTTTATTATAAGTAAGATTCTGTATGTGTGTAAAATCTTTACTATGGAAATGGAGTTTAAGATTATAAAAAAGGTTTTAAAAGTATATGTATAAAGGTAACTTACATGTTGTTTTAATTTGTAAGACTGTTACTCTGTGCCTCACCACAATTTGTTACATAGCCTAAAATTCTTGGCATTTAACATCCTGAGACTAACCCTGAGTACAGTGAATGTGTGTAAGTTCCTAATAAGTTTTCTGAATATCTTACTTTTGCTTCCATAAAAGTATACATCCGTTGCAGTACCTATCCTGAGTACTATAATTAATTTTTTATATATTTTAAAAATTGAAGTATAGTCAATTTACAATGTTGTGTGAATTTCTGGTGTACAGCACAATGCTTCAGCCACATAGGAACATACATATATTTGTTTTAATATTCTTTTTCACCATATGTTACTACAAGATATTGAATATAGTTCCCTGTGCTATACAATATAAACCTCCTGTTTATCTAAATTAATTCTTTAATATCTGACTCCTCCAATAGACTGTATATTCCATCAGGTTAGGGATGGTGTGTATTTCATCTTTGTGAAACCAGAGTGGGATGGATGGATGGATGGATGGATAGATAACCTTTGAGATAATTGAAATGCTACTTTGGTTTATTCTAGCACTTCCCAGCATGTTCTGTCTTATGAGACATTTTCTGAGAGAAAAAAAAATTACATTCTACATTCACTCCTTGAAGATTTACAACTCCATAAGCCTATAAAAGGCTCTGAAAATTCTTCTATAAGAAGTAGATTTGAAAGAAATAGAGCTGTAAGAAATAGATTTGTCTTTGTTTACCTTAGTGTTTTTCAAAAAGAGACTGCTGTTTAACCTGAATGAATCTCTACTTGGTAAAAATTCAGAAAGAAAAGCAAGTAAAGTGACTAAAAGAAAAAAAAAAATCAAGCCGCATAGGAAAGACATCCTGGGAGTAGAAAGGCTACCTGTCTGCAGACGTCAGCCAGAACTGAGGCCCCTTTACAGCTTCCCCCATTCGTTCAATGACAAAGACGCCTATTGCAGCAGCCAGCCGCAAGGCAGACGTGGAGGTAGCTGCTAGTGCATAGCAGCCAATGGGTAAATCAGACATAGCGATGATATCCTTTACATGTGAGACTTTTCAGCCCAAGGAATATAACCATACAATTGCTTCAAATTTCTCATCAATTAAAAACAATTGTATATGAAGACTGAGTAGGGATATGGCAGATTTTGAAGCAACAGCCTGAGTTCTTCATTAGCCTAGAACAATTTGATTTCCAGAATTCAATGAATTTGAATAACCTGGGGGGAAATTTTTGTTTTCCCGTGTTCTGGCACTTGAGGATTGAACTGGTGGACTGCAAGCTGCCGGTACTGAAGATACAATGCCGAGGGGTCCAGAGCCCTCCTGGGGATAATTTTTTGAAATAGTGTTTTGAGGCTCAATTTGTCTCAATTTTCCTTATTTCTATCTATTTCTAAACATTACATATAGCCTGTGCCCTGTGGGTTTTTCTGAGTTATTTGTAATTTCATGACTAACATGCTGTTCTAGTGCCCATTTCTGACATGGACACTCTATCAACCACCTTTCAAATGGATTGCCACTTTGTTGTTGCAGGAAGTCCATCTGGCCATGCAATGGGCTCATCCTGTGTCTGGTATGTCATGGTGACAGCTGCCCTGGGCCACATGGTCAATCAGATGGATAAGTTATCTACCACTCTGCACAGGTCAGTTTTGCTCCAACTTCTATAGCACTGGGATATGACAGTTTAAAACACAGGAAATTTTTAAAAAATTCACTCGAAAGAGAATATGTGTGTGTGTGTGTGTGTGTATAAAATGTATATATGTATAATGTATATATGTATACGTGTATATATAAACTGATTCGTTAAGCTGAACACCAGTAACTAACACGTTGTAAATCAACTATACATCAATTAAAAATTTTCATTTTAATATATTTTTAGTTGTTGAAATGTGTTTATTTGATTCTATCACACCCAAAATAGCAAAATAAATAGAAAATTAATATTTTGCTTTAAGATAATATTCTAATTAGTTCACAGCTATTGCCACATTATAGAGTTGGAAATGTTTAATTGATTAATGACTTGCTAAATGTGCCTTTCGGTTTCCATAATATAATAATCAGTTTGGGAGCACATAAATAAGTCATCTAAAGTTATAGAAAGAAGTATTTTTGCACGCATGTTCCCTTGCTTTAAGATTAACTAACATTGTAAATGGACTATACGTCAATAAAAAAGATTAACTAGAAATTGAACTTAAAATTTTTTAAATTTAACTGCTTTAAAACTAGAATGATGAGAAGTATTATTCCCCTTGAATACATCAGTTACTTGAGTATAACTATGCTTCCTTCTTTGAACAGCCAATGATTTTGATATCAATAACATATATTCTAGCTTTCAAGACTGTGCAACCTTTTCAATTAAAAACATTCTAGAGGCAAACTTAAATTTGAATGTTAATAGATTTAACGTTAGTAGATTAATAATGTTCAGAAAGTCCTAGAACTTAAAGATTATTCAAAATTTCTGTAGGAATTGGGCTGTTTCCTTCCTTTCTTTCCTGAAATACTTTATCATTAAAACAATTCTAACTTTAATCATAAATTATTAGGTTCCTTGAGATGTCAGTTAATTGCATAAAAAATACTACAACACATACCATTATACAAAAGTTCTTAAAAAATTTCTAAGATTCATTGCCTATTCCACTTTTCAGAGTAATATTGGGTAATATAAGCAAATGATCAAAGAAATTTGGACATCTTTAAAGTTCATTCTAATGAGACTGTGACCTGTATGCCTTAATGTCTTCATTATCCAACCCAAAGCAACAATGGTAGAAAGTTGTGTAATTTAAAGAAATTAGTATTTTCTATCCATAGATAATTTTTCAAAGTAGGAGTTTAGATAAGCCTTACCTTTCCTTGTAGTTCATTTTCTCCTCCATTTCCCAAACGTGGAAAAATATTTGCTTCTTCTAAAAAAAATTATCTTAACAATTTGATTCATGTAACTGCAATATTTCATTCATCCATCAAAATGTATTGAGTGCCTACACCTTATCTTACTGTTACCAAATCCTGCTTCCATATGGATAACCCCTGCTTACCACCTCTTTGAAGCAAAGAAAGTACTTCCTCTTCCTCTCATTTCTCTCTATTCTTTAATCTTTCAATAACCACAATTTGGTCCAATTATCAGAAACAAATCATTCAGAACCCTCAAGAATTTCTAGAATGTATTACTGCTATTTCTTTTTTAATTAAAATAATTGGCATCGCTTGGATTTTAATATTCTTATAAGTTTTCTATGCATTGCTGCTTCTGACCCATAGCATATTAGGTCAATTTTCTGTCCCTTATTTTCTAACATGTCAAAAAATAAGGAGCCAGGACTCTTGAGAGTCTCTGAAATTAAACCCTGCCCTTGATGGAATGCTTGTCTGCTTTTCATCAGAGTGGCAGCTGCCTCTCCAGTGGGTTTTCTTCAAGCAACAAAAGTTTGAGAGAGGAAAGAGGAAGCACATATGAGAGGAAATAAAAATATACAGAATTCATTCTTGATCATTGTGGATATTAGTAATTTCCCTAAACTTGAATTTTCCCTACTACATTAAAATCATTATCAGGATGTCAATTGGACTTCTTTTTATAGCATTTACTAAAATCTCAGGGTATAGCACTGGTCAAGTTTAATGCATTGATAACTAGAAACCTATGTTAAAGTTTTTCAAATCCTATGGAGTACACAGAAACATTAAAAAAAACAAACTTCTAGAATCATGATGTTATGTCACAGCTAGAAGATTCCTCTGAGAAATCACCTGGTGTCACATCCATGCCAACCACCCCTCCATTTTAATGAGTGATACAATTTCTTTGCTTTTTACACTTGTATCTATTCTTCCATCGTAGACTGACCTGGTCATTTCTTTGGAGTCTTTTTTGGTTGATTCAAATCAGCGTCTGCATCTCCAGAGTATTCATAGCAACACATTTTCCTCATCAAGTTATTCTTGGAGTAATTGGTGGTAAATATGATCACTTACCTTTAGTTGTGTCATTGGAAAACTTTAGTATCATTTGTTTTATGTTGTCAGATTGTCCCTGCCAATCAGTTCCCCAATCTCAGGTAATTCTACCAAGCCATTGATTCTTAATGCTACCATAGAAGCTTAAGTGGTTCCACTCACCTCTCAAATTCTCCACGTACACAATGGGGCACTCTCACTCAACAGTATAAATGTGTAACGTTACTCTTAGTGAGATGGGTCTCTCTGAAGTGGCTAGAGCTGAGCCCAACTCTCAAACCACCACTTAGGACAGCGTGCCTGTGTCTTGGTTTGGGGGACTTAATAATGGCTTTCCAACCTGCATACCATAGTAGCACTCTCTCTGAAACACCTGAAGTGATTGTTACCTGACTATGGACTTCATTCAACAGCTGCTTTGTATTTCCAAAGCAGCATTCACTGTGATTGAGTTTCAGCTGTTTAGCCCCGTGTACCTTTCAAAGGCGCTATAAGTAAATTGGCTATGACAATTGAAATGTTAATTGCAAGCACTTAGATCAGGGTTCTGCCTATAAAGTGAGTTCTCACTCAGTGCCCTGGACTCCTGAAAGATCCCCTTGTGCTAATATGGATGGTGAAAACACCATGGGGCAAGTGTGTGTTTTTAATTATTGCCCACAAAAAAAGGCTTTGGAAAATGGCTAGAACCTAGGTTTCTAAAGCCCTTTATCATTGAAAACTATGGCTAGATTCTTTAGTGCAGGGAAAAATGACTCCCGCAGGGCTCAAGGGCACACAGTCATCTTCAGTGTCTCTAATTCCCAGGCATGCTTGTGGCAGAGGCCTCTGAACACACTCCAAGCATCCAATCAGCCAGCCTGAGCACATACCTGAAGACCAACCTCTTCCTCTTCCTGTTTGCACTTGGCCTTTACCTGCTTCTTGGACTGCTTGACATTGACTTGCTGTGGTCTGTGCCCATTGCCAAGAAGTGGTGTGCCAACCCCGACTGGATCCACATTGACACCACACCCTTTGCCGGACTCGTGAGAAACCTCGGGGTCCTCTTTGGCTTGGGCTTTGCAATTCACTCGGAGATGTTCCTGAGGAGCTGCGGAGGGGAAACCGGCTACGGGCTGAGCTTCCGGCTGCTCTGCGCGGGGGCCTCGTTGACCACGCTGCAGCTCTACCATTTCATCAAGATCCCAACCCACACAGAGTATTTATTTTATGTGCTGTCTTTTTGTAAAAGTGCATCCATCCCACTGACTGTGGTTGCCTTGATTCCCTACTGTATGCATATTTTAATGAAACCAAGAGAAAAGAAGATTAATTAGACTTGTGCAGAGGGTTAGTGCCTTGTGGTCCCAGGATGACCCTCCTCCTCCATCCTCTGGTACAACCACAGAGCAGGGAGAGACTGGAGGCTTCCATTTGGAGGTCACAAAATGGAGGCCACAGCCCCAACCCACCCACATGTTTCGTTTGGCCTTCCCTGTGGGTCCCCCTCCCCCTTTTAAAATTAGTTTCCAACTTAAATGTTTTTAAATAAACCAAGATATTTGACCAAAAAAATCCGAATTTCTGTATTTTCTTGAAAAATCTGATTATATGGTAACACGAGGACTGCATTCCCACCTGAAGACAATCCACCGTTGCTGACTGTCCCCAATAGAAGACATGCACTCTCCATGCTGTCACGATTTTCAGAACCCCACAGGACCCCCAGTGTCAGGTAACTTTACCATCTTAAATTCAGGCTGCTTCTGGCTCCTGTGAGCATTTCAATGGAAGTCAAATCTGAGCCCCTCTGTCTTGAGATAAGGAAATGGAGGTTTATTCAGGTGAAAGAATTCCCTGTTGTCACCACCATCAGAATAGGAATTAGAACTCAAGTCTCCTGACATGGATTTCCATTACACCATGTTTTGTTTCTTCGTGAGGTAAACATATATAAGAATGAATGCTTTTACATAGATTCTATGATGTTTGCTATGTGAATCAGCTGTTTTCCCCCAAAATGACATTAACATACCACATCCTGTTTGACTTACACCATGCATCCAGGGTCGTGATGGGGCCGGCAACAGCTCCAGTTATGAGTACATATCCACAGATCAGGAAACTGGTCAGTTACTGTCTGAACTTGAATCTCTGCTTAATTCTTGGTCTCTGTTTTACGGTAGTGCTTTCCAATATTTTAATAAATGCTGCTGAAAATGCTCTGCTCAGAACATTATTTACCCCCAAAGGCTTATCTCTTCACTATGACATCTCTATCCTTTATTTCTAAGAGCCAATCTTTCAAAACCAGGGGAATGAAGTACCTTCCTCAAGGTCAAACTCCAACCCAGGAAAACTGTGAAATGCTTCTATCTGTTAGCTGGGTTAATCTGTATATACTGAACTGTGATGAAAATCTATAGCTTTACTTTAGAAAATCATTACTGAGGAATTATTAGCTTACTAAATTTTTTTTGTCAAGTTTCTTTTTTCCTTCTTTGGACCTACTAATTCTGGACTTAAAGTTGGTAACTATGACATCTCAATCAAGTACATTTTGAGTCAGATTTTGCTACATAACTTAGTGACCTGGGATCCACCACAATGTTAATGTAACTCTTCTCAAGAATATCAATACATGAATTATTTTAGATGATACCATATTAAATGATCCAAAAATATTTACAAAATCAATGGTCCAAGCAAGAGCTGAAGTGATAAAATCTTAGTTGAGGCTAACAAAACCTCTCAAAATCAAAGCAATTACTGGTCCTTTTCTAAATATGTTTATAGAGTATACGCTGTTGCTTTTACAAAACACTTAACAGCTTTTTTCAAAAAGGTAACTGAACTGAGTTTCAGTGGTTGAGCGATTCCTAAGCAAGAAGCTAGGGATGAAGAAAGATTATCTTAAGAACGAAAAGAATGAAATTTGTCTGATGTTGATGGGACGTATGGGGTGAAAGACAGAAGAATGATTCTTAAGGTGTCGACATTTATTTGTTGTTCCAAGCCCCTCTCCCAGTGTTGTCCTTAGAAGGTCACTTCAGTCTTTTCATCCTTTCTGATTCATGTCTTTATCACACACTCTTCGACACCTGTCAGAGATCTCCTTCCTGTCTAAGAGCACTTTGTCAGAGTTCCACTGGAAATGAGTAATGTTCGTTTTGAAGAATCATCCATCCCAATACAGTATCAGCCTGCTCTCAGCAAGACCTGAGGGAACTGGGGCACTAACAGCCAGGGGGTTCTGCTATGATGCTTGACTACACTGTAAATCCCTTCTCAGTCCCCAGAGAGCTCTCTGCAGCCACCCCACAGTGGGTGCCGTCTGTGGGGTGACACATGACCCTCAGAAGGGGAGGAGGAGGAGGTGTGGGCTCATTTTCTGTGATTGATCTCCACCAGCTCTACAACTATCTGCTGTAAAGCCCTGAAGTCCTCCCGTGATGAGATTTCCCTCTACTCCAGTTGGAGTCTCCTGGAGGGGTCCATCTGGTGGCAAATGCCTTTTGTGATTGAAGCTGCTTAAGGTAGCCAGAGGAAGAGCTTCTCACAGTCTTGGAGAAAATGCCTGCCTTTAATAATGATGGAAAAGACTCTTCTTTCTATTCAGTTGCCAAAACTAAGTGGAACTGAGCTCATTTGACTTACTGTGACTACAGCCATATATTCAGTGTTTATACATCTGCATATATTCAGAGGGAAAGTGTCAATATCATGAGCTTTCAGGATGAGAAACTCTAGACAAGTGATTCGAGAAACTGTCTAATCAAGCATACAGTTGAAAAGAAATGCAAAGGAATTTATTATTGCTGAAACTAGCTATCAAGAAGAGTGTTGAATCCCTTTCCTTTGACAACAAATTAAATGGACATCTGCATTAGAAGGTTAAGTTGATGCCTTCTCTGACCTATTTTGGTCTAACAGAAGGGTGATTTACAATATTATTATAAGATGCCCTTGAAATGCAAAGTAATGTCTCTAAATGTTTATGTTTATGCACAATCTGTAAATAAATTCAAGGTCAAATTGGTTCATACACATACAAAAAAAATGTGGCATAAGAAAAAAATCAAAAGACTTGGTTTTTAAAATGTGATTCATTTCTTAAGAGCATCAAAGCCCCATCTTCCAGCACCATTCAGCTGGACTTTTTACAATGCTGAAAATTTTCTTTATCTGTGCTGCCCAACATGGTAGCCAGTGGCTACTAGCCACCTGTGGCTACTGAGCTCCTGAAATGCAGCTAATGCAACTAAGGAATTACACTTTTATTTACTTTTAATTAATTTAAATTTAAATAGTCATATGTCTGTACCTACTGAATTGGACAACACAGATCAAATCCCACAGTGCTTTTCTCTGAAAAAAAAAAAGTATTTTTTAAAAATATTGTCCCCTGCACCACGTTCCTGTGAGACAACATGAATCAGTATTAGCTGCTTTCTTTGATATGAAGAAACTGAAGTATTAGTGGTTTGTGGGCAGAACATGGATAAGGTATATTTACTCCAGCCTGGAGATCTTTTCATTAACCCAGGGATATTTTTTTCCAGATTGAAAAAAAAAAAGTTACTGTCAACAACGTGTAAAATATGCTTGTTGATAGTGAATCTTATTGTGATCTTTACACTTCTTAAAAGAAAAATTTAACTCGTGTAGTTACTGACACTAAACATTTCTGGGGCTTTAAAGAGACTATAACAAGTTAATGGTAAACTGTGCTGCATTTTCGAGACGCCCTCTGCAGGTCTGGGAGTCTCTCTCTTGCAGCTTTCTTCTTACTCGGTCCTGTGAGCTCTAGCTGTCTTGGTCTCCCAGGACTCTGAGTTCTGTTGCCCCAAACCAGGTAGCCTGGGTTCCCTGTCCCTACTATACCCTAGAAACCCCTAAAGGACCACAGAACTGAGTGGAATTTTACCCAATATTCATGACCATCTTCTGGATGGCTGCATGAATTCTGAGCAAGTTTCCCTGCTTGTCTGGGTCTATCATACCTGTATGCTAGACACCAGTACTTCTGAGGATGTTCAGAAACTGTTCAGCAGAGGTCACTGGCATCTAGTTGCATCTGAGGATTTGGCCCTCATTGACTGATTGTCCTAGCCACTCTGGAAATTGCAAACAGCTTCCTGGAAAAATATCTGGACCTCAACATTGCCAAGAAACTAAGGCGGTGTTTCTAATTTTTCCCTCCCCTTACTTTTAATGCTTTCTGATGGTGATTCCTCACTGAAAGCAAAGTGGCACTACTTAATTTTTTTTGTCTTCATTTTGTTTTTCTTAAAAAAAAATGTTAACAGCAGGAAAGGTCTATAAGAAACAATTCCATATCTTGTAGTAAACGCTAATGAAAAAGACTATGAAAAGGAATATATGTATGTATATGTATGACTGAAGTATTATGCTGTACACCAGAAATAGACACAACATTGTAAACTGACAATACTTCAATTTTTTTAAAATTTAAAATAGATAGATAGATAGATAGATAGATAGATAGATAGATAGATAGATAGATAAAATCCTCCCCTCAAAAGTAACAACTCCAGAAATTTCTGCCAAATGACAGCAACTCATGAGAAAATTCTAAGCATTAGAAGTGCTTACTTTCAGCTCCACAGAGGACAAATGCAATTGATGTTGAATTTGAGGCAGGTTTGGTGTGGAGCACTAATTACTGTCTTTGCTATTCTTTGATGGAGATCACAGTCATGACCGGGAAGAAATCACATCTTGTTTCTTTTGGCAGCACAGATGTGATTGTTCCCAAAGAGAAGAAATTCAAAGATTGAGGTTATAAAGGTTAACATAAAACTGATTAATTGTTTTCTGTTTTAAACTTTTAAATTCCTTACAATCTTTTCTTCAAACATTTTACCGTGTGATTTCTGAATCTGTCTTCTGTTCAAAAACTGTGATATTTCCCCGAAGAACACTGCATTCTGCAGAAGCTGTCAGGACTGGGGAAGGTGCCAAGAGAAGGGCACAGCTGTGGTCCTGCCGGGTGGGATTTGTGGCACAGACGAGGGGCTGCCAACAGGAGCGTTTGCTCTCACCGACCTCGGCCCAGCTCCGGTGCTGGCCTGAGTGAGAGCAGAAACCACGGCCCTAGGACAATCTGAGTGCTCTGCAGGAGCAGCAGGCGGTGCATGTGCCTGGAAAAGGAGCCCAGAGGTAATGAAGATGAAGAGCTCCCTTCCTCCTGCAGCTCTCCCCTACCTTGCACATCAATTAGGCCAATCACATCCCCAAGTTCTGTTCAAAGAATTGACTTCTTCCTGGATTCAGTCTGCCTCTTACAAGCAGTACTGGACACACTGTCACCTTGCTCTCATGCTCTGCCATTGATGGGAGGGGTTTCCTAAGGGTGGGCACTGGGCTCATGCCTCACTGCCTTTCTTAGATACCACCTTGCCCTCAAGCTCAATAATTTGCTTTGAAAGCATCTGATCCTCTAGATCTCTTTTTTCTACAGAACCATTCCAAACTCCGCCTTTTTTTTTTATAATTTTTTTCAATTAAAGAAGTTGTACAGGCCCTGCTGTCTTTCTATTTGAAGTTTGCATTGACATAACAAGGAAGAAGTCAATGTGCCTGTTTGAGTTTATGAGATTTTTTTGTGCATCTTATTCTTTTAGCACTGGAATGTTGATGTCCTGCTTGTGCTGGTGCCAGCATCCCTATGTGGATCCCAAAAGGTGTCAGAACTCAAGGGGGCAGGTGCTAGCAAATTCAAAGGCAGGCAGATGTATAAAAGACTTCATGGAGTTTGGCAACGGGAACCATGGATGGAGTCCTTACACCTGCGTTCTAATCTGTCCCTGTGTCTATCCACTAGATGCTGGGAGGTCATTTAATGTTGGTGGCCTCAGTTGACCAGTTCCTCAAATGACGGGCTTAAATGGGCTTAGAATGAAAGGTTCATTCCAGCTCCGACATTCTGCAACTCTAATGATCTCATTCAATAAAACTGGAAGAAGAACCAGAGCATATTACATTTTACTTACACGCAATGAACAAGGCTGTAAATTCTAAACTGTACTCCATTTTGTAATTTGTTACTTTAATAAATAACTTTAGATTTATAGCATACATTTCAGTCTTTAAAACATCCTATTCCAATTAGAACCTGAACTGTATTGCTATGAAAGGAGATGCATGGAGATGTGAAATAATGTAACTGATGTTAGGAGGGGCAAAGCTATTAACATGAGAATAGTCATAGATTTCCTGCTCACATATCTTACAAAAGAGATCCTGTAACTCAGTCACTGGCTTCATTTCTCCTTCTTTGACATTTCTAAAGAGGAAATTCTTGCTGGAAGAGATACTAACGGGATATGTATGATACCAGGGTGAGTGAGAAGAAAGGAAAGAAAAGAAAAGTTTGCTTTGTGGGAGGAAGGGTTGGAGGTACTTAACCAATTCTGGTATATGAAGAAATTGACTAGAACTTTGAATTCGCATTCTAGTAAATTTGTTGTGGACTAATACGGATAGTGAAAGACATAAAGATAACATTTACTTTTTAATTCTTTATGGCTGTTGAAATGTAGTTCTTGAATTCAGCAACTCTAACACCGAGTTATCTGATGTCATGACTTTTGAGAACCACCATGCTAAATTATAACTAGAAATTCAGGTACAAAAATAGACATATGGATCAATGGAACAGAATGGAGAGCCCAGAAATAAACCCACATACTTTTGGTGAATTAATCTTTGACAAAGGAGAACATACAATGGAATAAAGTCTCTTCAGCAAATGGTGCTGGGAAAACTGGACAGCTGCATGTAAATCAATGAAGTTAGAACACTCCCTCACATCATACACAAAAATAAACTTAAAATGGCTTCAAGACTTCAACATAAGACGAGACACTGTAAACCTCTCAGAAGAAAACATAGGCAAAACATTACCTGACATAAATCTCAGCAAGGCTCTCTAGGGCAGTCTACTGAGGCAATAGAAATGAACAAAAATTAACAAATGTGACCTAGTTAAATTTATATGCTTCTGCATAGCAAAGGAAACCATAAGCAGAACAAAAAGACAACCTACAGAATGGGAAAAAATATTTGCAAAAGATGAGACTGACAAGGCCTTAATTTCCAGAATATATAAACACCTCATACAACTTAATAACAAAAAAACAAACAACCCAATCCAAAAATGGGCAGAAGACTTAAACAAGCAATTCTCCAATGAAGACATACAAACAGCCAATAGGCACATGAAAAAAATGCTCCATATCGCTAATTATCAGAGAAATGGAAATCAAAAGTACAATAAGGTATCATTTCACACCAGTCAGAATGTTCATCATTCAAAATCCACAAACGATCAGTACTGGAGAGGGTGTGGAGAAAAGGGAATCTTCCTACACTGTTGGTGGGAATGTAGTTTGCTGCAGCTGTTACAGAAAACAGTATGGAGATTCTTCAAAATACTAAAAATAGACTTACCATATGATCCAGCAATCCCACTCCTGGGCACATATCCAGAGGGAACCTTAATTCAAAAAGATACATGCACTCCAATGTTCACAGCAGCACTATTTACAATAGGCAAGACATGGAAACAACCTAAATGTCCATCGACAGATGACTGGATAAAGAAGTTGTGGTATATTTATGCAATGGAATACTACTCAGCCATAAAAAAGAACGAAATAATGCCATTTGCATCAACATGAATGGCCCTGGAGAATGTCATTCTAAGTAAAGTAAGCCAGGAAGAGAAACAAAAATACCATATGATATCACTTACATGTAGAAACCAAAAAAAAAAAAAAAAAAAAAAAGACAAACAAACTTATTTATAAAACAGAAATAGACTCACAGACAGAAAACAAACTTACGGTTACTGGGGGTGATGGGGGTGGGAAGGTATAAATTGGGAGTTCGAGATTTGCAGATACTAACTAATATATATAAAATAGATAAACAAGTTCATACTGTATAGCACAGAGAACTATATTCAGTATCTTACAGTAACTTATGGTGAAAAAGAATATGAAAATGAATATATATATATATATACATATATATATATGTTCATGTATGACTAAAGCATTATGCTGTACACCAGAAACTGACACAACACTGTAAACTGACTATACTTCAATAAAACATATATATATATATATATATATATATATACAAAAAAAAACCCCTAGAGATTTAATTTCAAAGAGCTTCTAAAATCTTCTCAGGCTCAGGCAGGACCCCTCTGTCCTTTTATTTTTTTCTCTCTAACCACCCTCCAACACCCCACACCAACTCATCTGACAAACACTTATTAAGCGTCTTTAGGTGCTAGAGATGTCAGGATGAAGTCAGCATAGGCCCTTCCCTGGGGGAGATTCCTCAGGGGGTCCAGGCTCCTCAGTAGCTTTGGGTAGACTGCAGGCATATCTTGGGCCTATGGGCTTGGAAGGATTGGATCGAGACTGTACCCAGTTGCAAATTTGCTGGTAACATTAGTCTCAATCTCTTCTGACCCACCCTATTTCAAATTCATCCTCTCCTTGAATCACTTTCCTTTCAGTTCTGGCTATATCCTGCCAGTGGGATCCAGGTCATTCCCAGTCTAACACCAATTTTATGTGAGACGACGAGAAAGCATAATCACAAAACCCTAAGTTTCTAAGTAAAAGCTTCCTTTTACTTAGTAAAGCATAATAAAGCAGGGTACACGGAATGTTCCTGGAAAACCACTAGAACGAGCAGCAAAGGGCATCCGCCCTGTGACATCTCCTTTTCACTGAAGTGGTATTTGTAAAAAGACTGATTAATTCTTTGTTTCACTCAGTGTTTTTGGAATACCTCTAGATACAAAGGTCATATTTTGAGGTCATCTATGCACACATCAGTACTTGAACATTGCATTACTGCCTTCATACTTATGTTTCAACATTTTTCATTAATAAAAATTTATCTATTGCATGTGTTAATCCATAATTAACAACTACAACTGCAACAAATTACTTCACCAGCTTCAGTAAGTGAGAGGCCCTTTTTCTTGTGTAACAGAATGGCTGGAGGTAGGCAGTCCAGGCTGGAATGACTGCTCAGGGATGTCCAAGAGAAAGCTCAGTCTGTCCTCCTGCTCTGCCATCCACAGTGGTTGGCTTCTGTCCAAATGACCACAGCATGACTGCTGTGCATTCAGGGAAGAAAAAAGGGTGAAGGAAAATGGGCTTTCTCCAAGCCAGGTGTTATTCCAGAAGGAACAGTCCCATGGCCTCCTCTAGCTGCAGAGGAGTCTAAGAAGGTAAATATTTTACTTTCCAAACTCTATAACAGAGACAAGCAAAAGAAAAGGAGGTAGGATTGGGTGTCAAGTGAGGCAACCAACAACTTCTTATGTATGTAAAAATGAATGCAACTTACAGCTGAATTCCTCCTCTGCAGCCTACTAAATGGTTTCACAATAACATACAAAAACACTTTCTAAATTATAAAACGTTTTGTGAATGTTATCATGGAGTGTATTTAAATGAAAAATTGAATTTTGAACTTCTAAAGAACTTTATGCAAACATTGCTCATCTCTTACTTTGATTCCACACTTGATATCAGAAATAGATACTCTCAACCAATAAGATAGCACTATTTTCTTTCCTGTAATCATTCTTAATAATCGTAGACACTCATTCTGGGTCACCTTAGGTGAACACTTCCCCTTCAATCTCCAGCTATTCTTTTGTTCTCACATTTATCTCTTTGTGTCTGGGAGGAGGAGCTGTACCTGAATTAGAGAAAGGAAGGAATTGCCAACTCACTGGTTGGCTATGTATTCATCTTCGTTTTTCTACTGCACATTTTTGTCTTAGTGCTGATTTATTGTGTTGAGTAGCTGCATCCAGACAGCTATATGCCAATCACTTGTACACCGATTACTCATCATTCTGAGCCTTAGGATACCATACAACTCACTAATGAGCACATTATAATGCTGGCCAGTGTTAATCATATGATAATCACGTGCACTGCCTTATTTACAGTCTATTCATTTAAATTAATTGGGCATTTAATTGAACACAATGTGAAAGAAATTGGAATTGGTTTTCGAAGTTTGTTTAAGTTAATTTCACCTACCATCTTTTATAGGCAAGTGAGAGTATTCATTTGATCTGGAAATTTATAGCAAATACAAACAGATATGTTATTTTACAGTGGTACACATGCATATGTAAATTTACCTCAAAATGTGTTTAGAAACAGCAACCAAATTTGCAGTTTTTAAAATCTCCACTAATATTCTTACGTAATCTGATTGCAAAGAGATTCTGCATGTATAAGAGATACTAACAAATCCAACTCTTAGTTGGAAATATGAGGTGGGATCCTAAACCAACCTGATAAAACTATTCTGATATTTTCTTAGTATAGGAAACTTACATTTAATTCATGAATAAACATGTGGTGAACTATACCTAATTACGATCCTATGTATTTTCCTCTTTCAGATCATAGCATCAAAATATTACAGGGTCTACATTTTTAAATGAGTGCATGATTGCCAAAAATTGTATGCACCACTAAATTCAGTGTCTTTTCATTGAAATAATTTTCTAAGAGCACAGGTAGAGTAGATCCAGAATAACCATGGACAAAAAAAAAAACAAACATACACAAAAAATCTAGATGCCAATTTTTCTTCTTTTTTTTCTCAAATAGCAGCATTTCTGGTTTATGGGCAACTGCTTCCATGCAGTTTTAAGATGCACCAAATGACTGAAGGGTTCTCTCAAAACAAGCTGGAAAATGTGCTGCTCCAGCAACATGGATGGACCTGGAGATTGTCATTCTAAGTAAATTGAGCAGAAAGAAAAAGAAAAATACCACACGATACCACTCATATGTGGAATCTAAAAAAAAGACAAATGAACTTATTTATAAAACAGAAATAGACTCATAGACATAGAAAACAAACTTATGGTTACCAGGGAGGGAAGAGGGTGAGAAGGGATTAATTGGGAGTTCAAGATTTGCAGATACTAACTAATATATATAAAATAGATAAACAACAACATATAATACTATAGAGCACAGGGAACTCTATTCAATATCTTGTAGTAACCTATAATGAAAAAGAATGTGAAAACTAACATCCGTATGTATATGTATGACTGAACTGTTATTCTGTTCACCAGAAATTGACACAACATTGTAAACTGACTATACTTCAATTTAAAAAAGTGCTGCTCCAATTATTTTTAAGAATTGTTCATAAAAAAATCATAAATCATTCTTATAAATTAATTGGAACAAAACTTGTTTTGGAAAGAGGACCTTAGGGGAATTAGACAATATGGCAATTTTTGAAAGTTTTACTGTATTTAACACTGAACAATCTTGGTTCTTTCTCTTTAGACTATAAATTCAAACTGGTAAATCAAATAAATAAAACAACGTAAAGAATTGTAGCCACTCTGATAAGGGCCAACATGATTCTATCTGTAACTTCTGACATCGTAATGTCGGATTCTACCAAAATCTCCCTTTAGGTCAAATGGGCATCATAATCTTTGCCTAAACCAGTTTTGCAAACTTTCTAAATATAATGTAAGAGCGTGTTTCAAGGGAAAAGCTGGACTCATGTTTTGTAAGACTAGAATCATGGAGGAACAACTGAGGCTCAGACCAGGATATCCATGCACCTGGATGTTCTAATCCTGTCTGTTTGATACAGTAGCTGTAGTCACATGTAGCTACCGAGAACCTGACATGTGGCTAATCTGAACTGTGATGTATGCTAAGTGTAAATACACATCAGTTTTAAATATTTAATATGCTAAATTTAAAATATCTCAATTTTTTATATTGATTACATGCTGTGGTGATATTTTGGATATATTGGGTTAAATAAAATATATTATTAACGTTAATGTCACCTTTTACTTTCTTCTTTCTTTAATGTGACTAGAAAATTTTAAATTACCTATGTGGCTAGCATTAGTAGTTCATGTTATTTTTTGATTGCTCTACCAAATGGGAAGAATGGATATTTACTACTTTTATTGTCTTGGGGCTGACAAATTAAAGCTACTTTTGTGAATTTAAAAACACTATTCAATCAAGATGTATTATCACTGTATACCTGGTACTGAGTAAGGTACTGGGAATATTAAGATGAACTAGACCCAGTCCCTGCCTTCCAGGACCACAGGCGTTTAGTAGGTGCAGGGAGCTCTGGTCACACAGAGGATGAATGACTGGAAATAAAGGCTACCGAAATTTTGGTAGAAATCCTTCCAGATATCTCTTATACATACAAATATGTACAAACACAGACACATACACACATGGCAGGTGTGTAGCTAGATGATATATAGAGATGGATAGATGGCATCATACTGTCCATGATGATCTGAAACTCACTTTTTCTACACAATGTATGATGGACATCCTTTCACAAAAACAATATAGTCAGTATCATCACTTTATGACACTTTTTCATTGTAAAAACCATCATATATATGTGCCCAAACTAATTTTGCCTTTTCTATGTTCTCTTATTCATGGACTTTCAAATTGTTTCCACATTACTATGAACAGTACAGGAAGAGACAACTGTGCTCACTTTTGTGATTAGAAATTTAGAATAAACTATGAGGAATCCTGGAGAATCTATTTCTGGACTCTCTTCTGTTCCAGTGATGTGTCTGTCAAATCCAATTTGAGTATCTATTGTTGCAATTATCGTAGCTCTTTGCTGTGTTTTTCCACCTTTTCTCTTGCCTTAACTTTTTTTTTTAAATTGAAGTATAGTCAGTTTAAAATGTTAATTTCTGGTGTACAGCATGTTTCAGTCATACATACACATATACATATATATATTCCTTTTCACATCCTTTTTCGTTATAGGTTATTGCAAGATATTGAATATAGTTCCCTGTGCTACACAGAAGAAACTTACCTATTTTATACATACTAGTTAGTATTTGCAAATCTTGAACTCCCAATTTATCCCCTCCTACCTCCTTTCCCCTGCCCAGTAACCATAAGTTTGTTTTCCATGACTGTGAGTCTGTTTCTGTTTCATAAGTTCTTTTTTTTTTTTTTTTTTTTGATGTGTGTAGATTCCACATATAAGTGATGTTATTCAGTATTTTTCTTTCTCTTTCTGGCTGACTTCACTTAGAATGACTATCTCCAGGACCATTCATGTTGCTGCAAAGGAACCAGTTCTCTTACACCCATGTCCTATCTCTACAACCTTTCCCACGTATTTTTCTCTTCCATTCCATAACCTGTCTCTAATTTTGGTTTAGATCAGTATTTAGCATTTACATTGATATGACTTTGTAAATAACATTCTTGGGTGAGTCATGCAGTGTAACATGTATTTCTTCTCATGTACAATTTTTCTTTTCCCTTAGAGCTAACAGCTAACACTCTCCCTTCTCTCTCTCTCTCTCTCTCTCTCTCTGTCTTCTATATACTCATTGCTAATATACACTCAAACTCTACAGGGAGGATATCAGGTTGTTAGCAGCATCACGCTTTTCAGGGAGGCACCCCTCTTGGAACCTTATTTTGTTGTTTCAGTCTGGGCTGGCTGCTGGCTGTGACTACAACATACCTGTAATCCTGGGATTTCCCTTCCTAATCCTGGAGATACCCATCACCCGTTCTTGAGTTAGAGCACTTGTTTCCTAGGTCTTGTATCTTCCTCTGTTTACTCTATTTTGGGGAAATCTTCCTTCTGGGGCTTCCTGAGAAAAGATGTACGGGTAGTAAAAATTTTGAAACTTTACATGACTGAGAATTTCTTTAGGCTTCTCTCTTTTTAAGTTCATTTATATCATTTTTAAAGACTGTACACATAAGCAGTATCATATGATATTTGTCAGTCTCTGACTTCACTTAGTATGACCATCTCTAGGTCCACCCACGTTGCTACAAATGGCATTTTATTCTTTTCTGTGATTGAGTAATATTCCATTACGTATAAAACATCTTCTTTATCCATTCATCTGTCGATGGACATTTAGGTCGCTTCCATGTCTTGGCTATTCTAAATTGTGCTGCTATGAACATTGGGGTGCATATATCTTTTCAAATTAGAGTTTTCTCTGGATATATGCCCAGGGGTTGGATAGCTGGATTATAAGATATAGACTTCTCATTCTTGAGAATAATTTCCTACACATAAAATTACAGGATGGAAATAATTTTCCCTCAGAATTTTGAAGGCAAATCTTTATATCTTCTGACTTTTAGTGTCATTGTCAAGAGGTCCTATGTCACTATGCTTCTTTATCATGTGTAACATGCTCCCCCTACCTTGGAAAATTTTAGTATCTTCTTTCTGCCAGTTTTCCCAAATTTCATAATAGTGTGCCCAGGTAGGATTTTGGTTATTATATTTGACATCAGGTGAACTCATTGGAAATTTATATCCTTCAATTATAGGACATATTCTTGGACTATTTAATAATTTCTCCCCTCAGTTTTCTCTTAACTATCTTTCTGGAATTGATGTTAGCTAATTATTACACCTCCTGGATTGTTCCTCTAAATTTTTTTTTCTATTTTTCATCTCTGTCTTTTTGTTCTACCCTCAGGGAAATTTCTCCAACTTTATCTTCTAATCCTTCTATTTTTTTTTTCTTCTGTAAACTTTTATTAACTATGGTTACGGGAAGAGCTTGATCATAGCAGAATGCAACATGAAAACATTAGAAATTACAGAAAGACTTGAGATAAGTGTCAGACACAACAGATTAAGCAAGTCTCTCCATCAACTGAGAAACAATAATGTAAAATCACAGAGACAAATCTTTGTGAGTAATACAGGATGCAAGGTAAAAATAAAGACATTGGAACTCCCTGGTGTTGTAAAATAAACTTGCAACTTTATTTTTGAATTTCTGAAGTTGTGATTCTTTCCCTTGTCACTGAGCCTCAACACTCAATTGTTTTCCCAAATCAAGTCCTCTTCAGTCAACATTATCCCTATTGTCAATAACTTTCAAATATCTTACTTGAAAAATAATCCTTAATTGTCCAGTTTTCTCACCCCACACATTCTATTCCAGGAAGCAGGCAGCCTCCCAGCACAGAGATTATGTTCTTCCTCTTTGAAATGCAAACTTAAACAAATGGATTTTGGTCTTCTTTCTTCAATATGGTCGGATGAGTATGTGCTTAATTGCTTCTCACAGGCATCTTTATTCTGCAACTTTCTTGTCACTGCCATTTGTCATAACTTAACTAGAATGCTGTCCTCCACCCTCTCCCTCCCTCACTTGGCAACCATCAATTCTTCTGACCTAACTAGTTAACTTGCTAAACCACCTGTATGGTTATACCAGGAAACACTGGACCTGAGACACAAACTACACAATACACAGACACAAACTCAATACACAGCAGCTCAGGCTTACTTGTAGGCAGAATTTCATTTGTTGGCCATAGAAAGAGAACACTTAAAAATTGAGAGGGCTTGGAAAGGAGATGGACTAGGGAGATATCTTGATGGCAGGACCACTTAAAAGGAACTTTCAGTCCCGCTACTGAATTTTTTATTTCTGTTGTCAAGAGCTCTTTTTGTAGGGTGTTTTTTCTTTCAGTATGTTCATTTTTATGGCGTCTTGTTTCTTTTTAAATTGGATGGGAATATCTTCTCATCTCACCGAGCAAATGTATTAGCATTCTTTGAATGTTTTCCTAATTTTTGTGTTGGCTCTGTTACCTCTCATATTCCTTTTCCTCTGTGTTCTATTGTTGTCGTTTTGCTTTTTATGTTGAACTATTTTCACAGTGTCTGGTGATCCTTGGCAGTCAGCTCCTAGGTAAGAATGAGGTACTGAAAAGCCAATGGCAGCTCTGAGTGAGTGGGTGCATGTTGTTGGCAGGTGGGCTTCACAGTAGGGTGATCTGGCTAGGGAGTTTCTTTGGCGGATCCCTAGCATTGGGCTCACAGATCTCTTTCTTCGGACTTGGCCAGTTTTCCCAGAGAGTAATCCTTCAATCTCCTGCTAGAGAAGGAGGGAGCTGGAATTTCTCTGTTCACCTTTAGCTTTACATACAATCCCCATCTCTTGTATGTTAGCTGCCCCTACAACTGTAACTTGGGTCAGTTCCCCAGAGAGGGAATAGCCAGTCCTTCTGCTGGGACTGTGAAAGCGTGGCCATCGGATTGGGAAAGGGTGGCCCTCCTACTACAAGAGGGGAGTATGCACTTTTGTTTCTATACAGGATTTCAACCCCATTTTCTGCCCTCCCTGCTCTCCACCAGAAGGATCCAGTGTCTTTACACCTGAGTCTTTCTGGGGTCTGTGGTACAAAACAGATTTTCCTAGACTTCCCCTTCTAACCCTTTCCTCTTCTAACCCATTATCAGTTGTCCATTTGCTTCCTGGCTTCAAAAGTTATGTTGCTGTCATTATTTTGTCTTCTTTATTTTTGTAACTTTATGTCTTCTATAACTCTTTTAATGTCATTTAATGGTGTTTTAAGGGAGTAAGGATAAAGTGAACATCAGCGTTTTTCTGGCGTCTTTGTATAACACCATGTGAAGTTACAACAAGATAAAATCCACTATTATTTGGAGAAACAAAGGACAGCAATCAATGTGGAGGGGCGTGTAGAGGACAAGGCTGGGGGTTCAGCCCCCTGCTCCAGTCACACTGGCAGATTCTAGGGTAATAAATGGTGACTTCACCATCCATGTACCACACCTTGAATCTATAAATCAACACCCCTACCTGGGAAGCCCCTGCTAAAACCTGCCTTTTTCTGCCTCTCTCAGCCTGAGAGTGTCTAGAGTATTGAAGTCCTCCTTTCCTCATTCTCATCCTTAGAGATGAATGAATCTGCTTTCACATACAAGAAAATTTTAGTCAAGAAACCCAGGTGGTCCTCAGGCCTTCTATTCTTCTCCATATGACCTTGATCCAGCAGCTGGGGGTACAGCTCAGTGGTAGAGCATTTGACTGCATATGACCTTGATCCAGCTCAGAAAACATTCACTGAGTGCCAATTCTAGATCAGGCTCTGTGTACACTGAGGGTTCAAAATGCAAAAGATGGTCCTTTGACCCTGAGGAATTCAAGTCTCATTTAGTCCATGCCTTCCTGCTAATTCCCACCTGGTAATTAGGACCGGCTCCTCCTGAGTGAAGAAAACACTGGGTGATGGCTGAGCAGCTGCATGACACTGGATTTTCACTGACATTGAAAATTTGCTGTCATTTGCTATAGACAAACATTTAAAACTGAATTATTATTGAACGTCATTACAAATTAGCTCACATACCAATGTATGACAGCGTCTGTAAAAGTAAAATATCATTACTTCTCCTTAAAGGAAAAAAAAAAAAAGCATGACACTCCTGTAATTGGTACATCATCTGTGCATGAAGCTGTCAAGTCAGGTCAACTGATGGGGGCTCCTGTGGTGACTAGTTTGTAGTAGGCTCCCTTTTGGGCCATCAGTTCCTCATGGGTCCCCTTTTCAATCACTCTCCCCTGCGACATGACAACAATGATATCCGAGTTCCGGATGGTGGACAAACGATGGGCAATGACAATGCAGGTCCGACCTTCTCTGGCTTTGTCCAGGGCGACCTGCACCGTCTGCAAAAAGATGGGAAGTTGATGCAAAGACACATGCTTGTTTCCTGGCTCATCATCACAAGAGTTCTGTTTCATACCACCTGAGTGGCATCATTATATTCAGGGGTTAAAGCCAAAGACTGGACGTGAGAGGATTAAATAAACATTTGCTGAATCCATCGCATCAAGGACCTCAGCTGCTGTCCACAGGTTGAGAAACTTCAGTGAAGCAAGAATGAACCAAACTAGGAGATTACTGTGTAATTTTACAATACTTGATGGTCTAGATTGTGAAAATGAAACCAAGGAAACAACGAAAGGTAGCAGTTAAGTGGTCATTCCTGAAAATGTTCTTCAGTGAGATATTTTAGCCCTCTCCAAAATGGAATCCTGATTCTTGAGGAGTTAATTGTAAACGGTAAATTCCTAATTGTGTTTTGCCCAATTGCATTTCCTGACATGCAAACCTGCACATCAGATGCTGCCTCTTACTTTGTATTGTACATATCCTACCTGCTGTGCCATGAATCTTTAGAACTATGAAATAGGAAATGCCTAACAGATGGCCAGGGTCGTTTTATTACTTAAGAAAGCTAATTTTTGAGGGTAAAAAAGTCACCTAGCCTAGAGAATCTTAAAAAAAATCCTTATTTTAAAGTTAATCTTTTTATTATTATTATTTGAAGCAATCCTATTCTAAATCACTCTCTCTAGACTGTCTTTTGGTTTCCACAAAGTAGTAGCAATTTCTACTGTTAATGAATCAGAAAATTGAAAATACTGCCATTTTATAAGGACAAATATTACAGCAAAAGACTCACTCATAATGATCTAAGACTTTAGAAAATCAATACTTACCTTTTCACTTTCTGTGTCTAAGGCAGAAGTAGCTTCATCTAGTAGCAAGATTTTAGGATCTCGCACGATGGCTCGAGCGATAGCAATGCGTTGTTTCTCCCCTCGAGAGAGTTGAGACCCCTGGGACCCAACATTAGTTTCATATTTCTGGAAAAAGTAGGGTAAGTTTCAGAACCAGAAGCAGCCATTGCTCCTATGTTGTATGGAGCCCATATCAATGACCCTTCTGTGGATTTAAATAATTTGTTGTTTTTTGAGATTGGAAGTAATTTCTATAAAGGATGTCAAATCCATTTCAGAATATAAGAAAAATATGAGGTTTGTGACCCTTCATGTTGGGAAACAAGGGGACTTTGTATCTTTCTCTGTATTTCTTTTAGGTTGGTATTTTCTCTTTCTCCTTGTAGGGGATCCTCCCTGATTCAAGATTCCCTGATTTCCGAATTCCTGTCTGGAAGATCTTTCCAAGACAGAGTGACCTTAGGCACGCAAGGGCCTTTTGAGAGATCACCGGGTCTGTTTCCTCGGGGAGGAGGCATCATTCTGGAACACAAGCCTAGCTTTGAATCTCCACTCTTGCTGCTTATTAGCTCTGTGGTTATGAACAGATTATTTAAATTTCCTATGAGCTGCAAACTTACCTGAAAAACACAGATATTAATAACTAGTTCACATATTTATTGTTTTAGATGAAATTATGAAGGAACATCCCTAGCTGGATGCTATATAGAAAAATAGTTATGTTCTCCATGTCTCTAACAAACCATTGCAAATCAACAATACTTCGATTTTTTTTAAAAAGGGGAAAAAATAGTTACGTTCACAGATTATTTACTATGCATCAGGTGCTGTGCTAACTATGCTACCAAGACTATCATTTAATGTTCTTTTCTCCCTATTTTACAGATAGGTCAGAAAACTGTGCAAAGTCAAAGCAGCAAAAAAGCAGTGTGATGGTGAGATCTAAATCCAGGCGTCAGGTCGGGGATAGCTTGAGTGGCAGAATGGGCGCATGAGGTCCTGGGTTAAATCTCCAGTACCTCCATTAAAGTAAATAAATAAATTAAAAACCTAATTACCTACCCTCCTGAAAAATAAAAATTAAATTAAATCCAGGTGTGCCCAGCTTCCAAGCCTTTGCTCTTCATCACCAGTCTACCCTGTCTTCCACAGACTGCTTCCTACCCCTGCCATCTGGCCTCTGGACAAATGCTCAACCATGCCAAGTGAGACTTGCGACAATCTACTTCGCCCTTGTGGAGAAAAGTGCTCAGTGAAGGCTACTATGGAAAAGTCTCTATGAAGAAGAGGCAATAAACCAACTCTAAACTAGTGCCTCCCATGAAATGAGGAAGCACTCAACAAAGATTTGTGGAATCAAGGAATCGTCCAGGAGACACACAAGCTTTGCTTTTCCTTCGGGATAACGCAAATGGGAATTTCCACATGCCTGTGGATTAGGCTACACAAGGAGAACCAGGCCAAGAGCCTGACTAAGAATTACGAGCCCTTGTAAAAAGAACACAGAAAAAGCCCAGAACAAAATTTATAAACATAATCACCTACAGAGACAACTGATTTCACAGTGGTACTTGAAAGGAGTGGAAAAGGTTAAAGGCAATATTTGGCTCCTAAAATTCAGTTTCCATGTCTTAGTTTTCTTTGTGATCAACCACCAAGAGAGATTCTTGGTGGACGGAAAAATGCAGAGGTGATGTTGCGCTGCGTTCAGACTTGGCTCTGGGAAAGTGACTCCAAGGCAGGTACAACTTACCCCTCAATGCACAGTAGTTGCTGCCTGAGTAACGAAATGATGGTGAGGACAGTAATGACAGCAGCAGCTTTCTTTGTGTGGCTATTAGGTGTATTCTTCCATTCTGAGTTATTTTTTGCATTTTGCAGATGACTGAGTGACAGAAAAGTAATTGTCCCAAGTTACAGAAGTAACTTTACACTAGGATAGAGTGGCAGAGCTTGGATTCAAATCAATGTCTGCTCCAAATCTCGGGACTTTTTCCCACTATGCTAAGCTGATGCTCAATGCAGAACTGCTTTAGGCATAACAAGTTCTATAGCACCCTTTGCGTTGGATAATATTCTACTTTCCAGAACGAAAGAATATATCAATGAAGGACATTTATTTTGCGTAAAAGACTGAGACAATCCCAGGGCACCAGGAAGCAAGTAATATTGCCTTTGACCTTCTCCTTGAGCCACAATCACAATACTTTTCGGTTGTCCTTCCTCTCTCCACCCCATCTCCCAAAGGGAACCACCCTGACCTGGCACCTACCTCTGGGAGTGACATGACAAAGTCGTGCAGCTGAGCCTGCTTTGCGGCCTCTATGACTTTCTCCAAAGGGACTTCTCTGGTGGTGTCCCCATATTTGATATTGTCCATTATGCTACAGGCAAACAACACTGGTTCCTGGGAAACAATTCCAATGTTTGAGCGGAGAAACTGGACGTTTACGTTTTTGCTGTCATGTCCATCTATCATCTGCCAACAGAGGTGACAACCAGGGCACTGAGTTTTAGAATTCCAGCAGAGGAAAGTTCGTATTCTAGAATTAGTTATGTTGGACATTTGCTTTGCTTAAGAGACAACAATCCCAAGACTCTTTGAAATAAATCATGTTGCCTCTGACCTCTGGAGGGCAGTGCCTGTCAGAAGTGGTGTCAAAGTTGTGATCAGATACAGTTTTGTTTGTTTGTTTCCCAAACTCTAGCTCTGCACATGGTAGAAACGAGAAAGGCACTCAGGACAGTACATAGATTATTTTTTTTCACTTATCCTTTGGTGCAGCATATCCTATACAAGAATGCAGATTTGCTCAATTTTGAGACTCCATGGGTTATGAAATAGGGGTTTCCTATGAAAAGTTATTGGACAATATAAGAATCCAGTCTGTTTCCTTGATTTCACTGATACTAACTTCTGAATAATTAAGCTAGCAGACCCAAGAAAGAAAGGAGTACATTTATTTACCTAGTCAACCAACAAACATATATTGAATTACCTGCCACGAAGGTACCACGCTAGGCAGTCTCCTGCATGCTACATAAAGACAAAACTATCTCTGTTTTCTAGGAACTTACGGTCTATTTAGGCATTTAAGAATAGGAACTCAAATACCTACCATTTGAGCTCTTTCACTTAAAAGCTTGAGAAAAGTAAAGGTACCAAATGTCTAACATTTGGCCCCATGATTTCAGAAAAAGATTACATTAAATGGAGTGAACAGACTGTATTTTAGTTACTTTTTTGGCACTGTAAAAAGCAAACTATTAGAAAAAATATAAAGCATTCCTCAACAATCAACCCTTACTAATTTTCCTCTCCTCATTTTCCATAGTACTTATAGACTGCAGAGCATAATTTGGTACTGAATTAAACACTGGGAGTGTTTGCTATTTGTTGGATGTGGGACAGTATTGTAAGCTCCGTGGAGACAGAAGACATACTTCATGCTCCTTAGAACTTCCCACAGGGCCTAACGCAGTGCTGGGCACATCAAGAGGTATCCAATGAAATGTTATAAATGAATGCCTGCATTTGCTAGCTTTCTCAAGAGCAAAGAGGATTTTTAAAAATTGCATTAAAGGTAGTATTTTTCCTACTGACAAAAGTTTGTAGAAATGTTTCAAAATGATATATAACAAAATACATCACGTCTATGAAATGCAAGGAATCATACTGACTTCTTCATAGGCATTCCTTCTTACCTGTGACCAGAACATTCACTGAGCACATTTAGAGAAATATACTTAATATGTATGTTAATGTTGAAGAAGTCAAACATGAAAGATTCGGGTCTCTGCATGTCATATAGTTCACAGTCTACCTGGGTGACAGACATGAAAGATCTGGCATTCAGGGAAACTGGAGCCTCTCTTTTGTAGAGATCAAACCCTCGGTGCAGTGTACTTTCTAAGTCTGTCAATCACCAAATACTTCCAAACAAATTAAAATCTCTATACCTAAAATTAATAACAGAAGTGATTATAAACTGCAGATAATCAACTATTACTCTTTATTTTCATAATTTCCTGGATTCTACCCATTTCTGTCTGCTTGTTTCCTTCCTTTGCTTTATGCAAGAGAAACTTTCAAGTTTCTCTCAGCATTTCTCCTCATAATATTAATCTATCCTCATTACAATGAAGATTATACTATCCGGGGATATCAGAAAAGCCTTTTACAGAAGATTAGGGTTAAACAATCAAGTGTGGAGCAGAATAAAACATTTTCAGACCCACACCTCTGAATCATTTCTTAGAAAACTACTTGCAGATGCACTCCAACAAAATGAGAGGGGAAACTAAAGAAAGAGCAAGTTATGAGAACTAGGAAATAATAGATCTAATCCAGAAGATATTGCAGGAAATTCACAGGGTGACAATTGTTCAGCAGGCATAGATTGTGCAAAATAAGAGAAAGAAGCAGGTTCCTCTGAATAGGTATCAGGATAGAGACACTGGAAGAACCTAAAGATTTTATAAAGGCAGAGAATGCAAGAAAAAAAAAAGTCTTTTAGAAAAACATCAAGAAAGAAAATGCAATGCTATTGTACTTCACTACTTGACCATGGGATGAACAATATTTACATAATCATAATAAAAGTTGTTAATAGATTTTCAACTTTTAGGAGCCGAGAGTGAAAGCATGAAAGATAATAATTGTTATAAACAAAAGGTAAGCATTTTATATTCTTGAGAATATAAAAGTGTAGTTAATAGGACTTGAGAGGTAAAAAGTGGGACGAAGAGATGAAAACAAAGGTAGAATTGTGAATATTCTCATCTTAGAAAATGAGAATTCAAGAGGTATTATCTATAGGTGACAGAAAAGAAACAGAAGTGTATTGGTTAAATTTATGAACAGAAGTTTTCAAAGTGATATATCTATATTGGGAAGAGATGGGTGAAAGGAGGGGGCGTGGAGAGGGTAAGCTAAATTCCCACCTCTTGAGAATAAGTCAACAGAGTCTAAATTTGTTAAGTCGTGAAATAGCAGCATAAGCATATTATTTACAGGCATTGAGGTAATCACTGGGAGATCTAAAAACATCAAGTGGTTTGAAATGGTGGCCATTGAGCAGAAAAATTGGGGCCAGGGTGGAATAAGGAGTTGCTTTTTATTGGAAATCTTTCTAAATCTATTTTGTACTCCTCCACATATATTATTTGGAAGGACAGAAAGGAAAAAGAAAAGAAGAGAAAAGAGAAAGAAATGCTGTGGAAAACAAGCAACAAAGCCAACCACCAATTTTTCAAATACCTTTTCCGAAGATTTATGCCACATGACTACCAGTTTGACTTCCTTATATTATTTAGACTTTAGCTTTTTGAACCGGGATTGTCTCCGATTTTTCACACTAAATTCCCTTTCTTACTCATTTATCACTGGGTTTCTTATCACCCCCATTTTTTCCATGCCCTGTCATTAGTTTCCTGATTAGTCTGCACTTTCTGCTCCATTTACAGATAAGTGAATGCTTCTGTTAAATATACTCATCTCCAGCTTGGCAGTTTTCTTTGCCTAACTGGTCAGCCGGCCATCTGGAACTAGGGAGAATATAATGTTAGAAACTGGGAGGTAGAATCAGGTCAACCAACAAATGACTGGAACTGGAAAATAGTCATGGGGTAAGTGTCCAAGACAAGCGGTTTGGAGTGAGTCAGGCAAGGTACAATCTTGAAGAGCACCGTGAGGGGTTGGCGACACTCTGCAGAAAGCATAATTCTCAAAAGCGTTTGCATTGCTTACCACCTTCCCTTGGTCAGGATCATAGAAACGTTCCAGCAGCTGAATACTGGTGCTTTTGCCACATCCACTGCTTCCAACAAATGCCAGCGTTTGCCCTGGACTAACAGACACTGACAGACCATTCAGAACTTGGACATCAGGTCGGGAAGGATATGTAAATTTACAGTCAACAAAGTCAATCTGCCCCTGGAAGTTGTCCTGTGGACAGGGAGATTAGAATTATATAAGCTCCTATTAGAATACTGAATATCAAAAATGCAATTAAATCAGAGTTTTAAATCCTGCTTAAGATACCTTCAACTCCATGCTACCAAAGTGCAAAGTATAAAGACAGCAGTTTAATGAAATGGCATTCTATTCCTTATTCTAGCAGAAGAGGAATAAAGGGAGGTTTGAGCAGTGAATTTAAAGATATTTGATCTCTTATTCCCATTCTCACCTAAGGGGATTTCCTTGACATACATTCTTTGACATTTGCAATGGAAGAGACCAGCTAGAAGATATGGTTACATCACAGAAGCCAGTAACTCTGCAAACTCCTACAGCTCTGTTCCCCCAAAGATTTAAAATAATAGCATTGCTCTTGAAATTACTTAGACAGAAAGTTACTCGATCCCTGTCCTGCAAAGGTGAATACCTCCAGTTGTACTCTCTGAAGTGTGAGCTCTAGGAATGGATAGACATTTAATAAACCACACAGGGACTTAACTTTTATTGAGCTGAAGGAGAAGTAGGTCATTTGACCAATTTAAAAAGATTTTTGAATTTAGTTAACTTTACTAAAGTTTGGGTTTGTTTTGATCTTGATCTTTTAAACATACTGGGAATATTAAAAATTAGTCAGGGAAGATTTAAAAACACCTTAAGGGACTATCAATTAGAAAAAAGTGATATTTCAGTGAGATCAAATTAATTTTCTGGGGGTCCACACAAGCTAAAACTTGAACCCAGATAAACATGAATTAAATCAGTTATTTCTGGACAAGAAAAACTGGTTTTTCTACATTCCTTACCAGAACATCAGTAGAAATCATGGCAGTTGGTATAGCTTCATTCATTTCAGAACTAAGTGTGTTTTATATTACACAATTTAGCGTTCACTGGATATCATTGCCTTATTTAAATATCTGCTTTCTGAATAATTTTTAATGCTAATGTACCTCATTCCTGTACACTGATAAAACTACTGTCTGTCCTTTCTGAGTGCCTATGAATGAACCCATGTACTGCAGAATTTAGAAGCTAAGTGGTATTGAATAACCAGCCCCAACATCTGTTCTGCACACACACACAGAAGCACAACCCTCCCCCACTGCCCTCCTACCCCCACCTCAGTACTTACCCATTTTTCACCAGCACTACTGTATACCTTGATTGTGGGTCGTCTGTCCAGCAGTTGAAAAAAGCGTGCAGCTGAGATTTTAGCTTTGGCATAACTCGGGGTGTAAGAGGAGGCTCTTCCAAGAGCTGTTGCACTCAGTACAACTGAAGAGATCACCCTGCAAGGGACAGACATCCGGGTAGAGATGGTTGTGGTGTGGTTGGTGTGATGGCTTAAGAGGCAGGAATTTGGGGTCCTGCCCCAGTTCTGCTAGGAGGGGACTGAACACCCTTGAGCAGGTCACTTCAGACTGTCTGGAATGGGAGGTTGGAGAGATTAGCAGTTTTCAGATAGTGTTCTAAGAAGAAAGGAGGAGGGGAAGATTGAACAAGGGGGGCTCAGTCCTACAAACCCTGCTTCAACTACAACAGCCTTTTTTAAAAAAATTGAGGGGAAAAAAAAGATGACTTTGGGGGAAAAAGAGGGGAGTTTGAAAGATCACCAGATTGGGCTGAATTTTTACATTAACATTCTATGAATCTATGATGAGTAAAAGACATTGATTGGTAACATGAGCATCAATTCTGTACCAAGCATGCATGCAGTTCATGTCTCAGACAGCTTGAGAAAGATGTGATTGCCTGGAACCTTCTACTTGTCCCAGCCTCAGTATGTTCATAATTAATGAGCAAATGAGTGAGTGAACAAGTGAATGATAAACATGGTAAGAAGCAGCCCTTCTGCTGTATAAACTATGCTGCAAGGGCCCCTCCGACATTGTCGACCTGCACAACCATGCACAGAGGCCTGCTTTGGTGACGGCGGTGGCGGTGGGGGTGGGGGGAGGCAGGGCCTTTGTTTTACTGCTCAGTTCACAAGCAGAAATCATTTTAGGCTAGGCTTGCCAACCCAAACATCTCCAGGGATCCAGTTCAAAGCTTAAAGCAATGAAAAGCACCTGGAAAAAAATGGGAAATGATGGAAGGCCATCTTTCAGTTTTTAAAGAGAAGCCAGAAAATCCGGAGTTTTCTGTCATCCCCCAATTTTTACATGGTGGCAAATCATTCTTCAAAAATTTTACATAAGCTAAACAAGTCAACAGTTTGTGATTTCTGGTTTGGGTTGTCAGCTGTAAATATACAAAAATTGAGAAAAGAGACTTTCTTGGTTGGGGTGGGTGTAATGGGGCAAGAGAAAAATTTTCTTCTATATTTCTAGAAGATAGGTGAGAAGAGAGAACTCGTGGCTTGGGAATAGGTTTCTGTTGGGACAGATTTCCCTAATGCCCTCCAAGGCTTTCTCAGCATTCACCAGTGCGGTAGATTATGAAAATGCCTGATTCATCCTATTACTCCGTATGCACCTCTTTGCAATCTGATTTTTTGACTCCTCTGTGATACTGCAATTTATATAAGAAATATATATTTTGTCTTCTGCCTGTTCCTGGCACAGAGCCCCTGAACCCCTGGAATTTCCTAAGTTTTGAGAAGATGGAGGTGTCCTTTGTTATGTTATTGAAGAGACTTTCCTAAAGTCTTTAGTTAATCTGAGGGTAGGCCTTGCTGCCAGGAGAGCCAACCACATGATTAGAGGGGTGGAACCTCATGCCTGACCTCAGGGGAGGGGAGAGGGGCTGGAGATGGAGTTCAGTCACCATCGGCCAGTGATCTCATTAGTCAGGGCTATGTAATACAGCCTCCATAAAAACCCAAAAGGACGGGTTCACAGAGTTTTTGGGTTGGTGAACGTGTGGAGATTTGGGGAGAATGGCACTCCTGGACAGGGTATGAAAGCTCTAAGCCCTTCCCACATATGGTGCCCATGCATCTCTTCTACCTGGCTGTTCCTGAGTTATATCTTTTTCTAATAAGCTGGTAACCTAGTGAGTAAAATGTTCCTCTGAGTTCTGTGAGCCACTCTAGCATGTTAATCAGACCCAAGGAGGAGGTCATGGGAACCTTTTGTCTGCAGCTGGTTAGTCAGAAGCATAGGTGACAACCTGGGTTTGCAATGTGTGTGGGTGATTGGGGGAGGGCAGTGTAATAGGATTGAGCTCTTCATCTGTGGGAGGATCCAACATCTCCAGGTAAGTAGCATCAGAATAAATTGAACTGTAGGACATCCATCAGGCGTCAGAGTGTTGTACGAGAGTAGTGTGAGAGTAAAGGAGAAACACGTATTGAATGCTCTCGTCAAAAGACAGATTCCATTCCTCTTTAAGTCTGGGCTTGGACCACTGTCTTTGGTCCAAGAGATATTAGAAAACATGATGCATGCAGAGACTTGGAAAGTGCTTGCACGCTGGGGCTTGCAATCTTCTCTTGCACTTGGAACTTTGAGTTCATAACATGAAGAAAACATGCTCAGCTGCTAAGAGGCCACATGGAGACAGAAGGCCACTCAGAAGCCTGAGTCAGCACAGTCCAGAAGGACCACCCTGACAACCCACAGAATCTTAATAATAAACCTCAGCTGTTTAAGACACCAAGTTTGGGATGGTTTGTTAAGCAGCAAAAGCTAAGGGACAGAACCAGACTATCCTTCCCTAGAGTGTTGATCTTCTGTAACTTTGGCCGGACAGTCCTCACCTGAACACATAGCTGAAATGGAGCCCCTCATTGGGGATTAAGTAGCCTCCATATCTGTAGGAAGCAGAATTAGCGACAAATACTATGCACTGGGAAAAACCAAAGCAGATCCCATAAACGTTTGCTTTCTGGATGGCAGTCTTGTATGGCTTCTCCAGCTCAGTCTCATATGCTTCAATAAACTGCTTCTCCTTTCCAACCCCAGCAACAGTGCGGATATTACTGAGAGCTTCATTTGTAATCTGAAGAATGAAAAAAAGTTTTAGAAATAAGAGAGCAGAGATAACTAGTTTCATGACATTTTCAACTGTTACATGGATTAGACTATTGGTGCAAATTTCAGAACACAGTACAAATTAGAGATGGGGACATCATCTGGGAACGCAAAGAAGTTGCTGGAGATCAACTGGACCATGAGACATTCTATCAGTTACACTCAAGTTCTACTTGATACTAACGTGACTTTGTTGCCTCTACTTATTGAGGAAGAGAGAAGAGGCAGAAAATGGTACACATGGTTATCCTTAAACACTTCTTAGCCTCTTTGTGAATTCATTTGAAATGTCTAAAATGGTAACTTTAGATGTGTCTGCAACAAAAGATTGAATAATATAAATTTAAAGTATTAGATTCTATTTCTTAAAAATTAATCTGCATAGTAAACAATCTTATTGTTACCAGGGGAAAGAGGGTGGGAAGGGACAAATTTGGGAGTTTGAGATTTGCCAATGTTAGCCACTATATATAAAAACAGATTAAAAAAACAAGTTTCTTCTGTATCGTACAGAAAACTATATTCAATATCTTGTAATAACCTTTAATGAAAAAGAATATGAGAACAAATATATGTATGTATATGCTTGACTGGGACATTGTGCTGTACATCAGAAATTGACACACTGTAACTGACTGTACTTCATTTAAAAAAATTAATCTGATCAAATATTAGGTAAAATAAATTAAAATTAAGTATAAAGTTTACCTTTTAGTTGATACTATAACTTTGTATTCATTTCAATCCATGGGTAAATAATCACTGTTCCTGAATTAGGGTCCTATCCTAAAAAAGGTACAAAACTTGGCTACTCTCCACCATTGGCAGGTGAAATCCTGTGGCTTCTTCCTACTTGGGCAGTGTTCAGATTCTCTCTTTAAAGAGACAAAACCTAGTTTATAGTAAATTTGTTAAAAGGTGAAGGTATGTATATGTGTGTGTGTGATTTCCTATCCCTGGCAAATGTCTATGCCACCATTTCTTCATTTACTCCTGATAACCAGATATTAATTAGGACATCTGTTCAAAGTGCATAGCTAAAACCTAAGTGTATTCGAGACCTACACTGCATGTATCTCATGGTTCTCTTTGGGAAATATGTTTGCCCCAAGTCTAACAGACACTGAAGTGTGAAACGTATAAGTGTGTGCCATGAAAAAATTGATAACTCCTCTCTGTGTGGGCAACATGACCTGGAGAAATCGTTAAGCTGAAAACAAACCAGCAAAACAAAACAAACAGAGAGGAAAGAGAACTATCCTCTCTTGCAAATGAGAATACTACACCAAAATGGGATGTGGAAAAGAATAACTGCTTGAGAGGAAACTGAAAACATGTAACCCTCTGTATTTGCCCCTCTATTTCTCTGCAGCTACTCAGTCTCACAGCATCAGAGGCATATGTGAAAAAGGCTAATGGGAGGTCTCTAACCATGAATGTTTGCTGGCTAACAGCTTCTTTAAGTCTGTTTGCACTCCTCATTCTCAGCAGTCTGACAGCCACTCAGCCTTAAGCAGTCTGAAAACTGGGTCTGTGAGATTACCTGTCCTGCGACCTCTAGAGCCTCCTTGTCATGAGTGGCAAATCCCATCAACATTCTGGTCTGTACAGCTCCCGATAAAGCCAAGAAGGGGAAGAAGCACACTATGACCAGGCTTAGCTTCCAGCTAAAGAAGAAGGCAATGATCATGGCCACAGTGATGTTAGTGAAGGAATTGACCATCATCCCGATTTGAGAGCCGGTAGCCTGCAAATCAAAAGCAATCACCCAATCTCAGACAGACGGTCTCTGACTAAATATCATTATGTGAAAAGGCTATTTTACAGCAAAAGATAGGTTTTTAAAAATTATTATGATACAATATATATAACATGATGTTTATCATTTTAGCCATTCCTAAGCATACAATTCAGCGGCATTAAATGCATTTGCAATGTTGTATGACCATTACCACATTTATTCCCAAGACTTTTTCACCATCCTTAACAAAAACTCTTTACCTATTAAATAACATGCCTCTTCCTCCCTCTCCCCAGTACCTGTTAACTTCTATTCTATTTCTGTTTCTATGAATTTGCCTATTCTAGGTACCATGTATAAACAGAATCATACAATATTTATCCCTCTGTGTCTAGCTTATTCTGCTAAGTATAATGTTTTCAAAGTCCATCCATGTTACAGCAGGTACCAGAATTTAACTTCCGTTAAAGCTGAATAATATTCCATTGTGTGTATATACCATATTTTGTTTATCCAAAATAAACACTGTTGATGAACACTTCAGTTGTCTCCACCTTTTGGCTATAGTGAATAAAGGTGCTATGAATGTGGGTGTACAAGTATCTGTCTGTGTCCCTGCTTTCAATTCTTTTGGACATACACCTAGGAGTGGAATTAGAAAAAGCCTAGCTCATATGCTAGTTCTATGTTTACCATGGGAGGATCTTTTAAATAATGAACTCCCCTAATGCATTTGAAGGCTGGATTAATAAAAGTCTATTTTATTCACAGATTCTTGGTAGCTCATCTATGGACTAATCTCATTTCATGGGTGTCATAGCTAGAGCAGTCAGTGTGAGATTAATTCCAGTCATAATAAATAACCAATAAAAAGCTCTTTGCAGATTGAAGGATGCAAAAATAGAAGAAATGAGATTATAGTTTATTTTTTTTAATCTAAAGTCGAGAGTAAGGTGAATCAGACACTAGAATACTCAGATAATGAGAGTAAATTTGGTACAAACTTTCTTTAAGCAGTAAGACAACGCATATTAAAACCTTTCAAAATAATCATACATTTTGATCCTGTGATTACATTTTGAGAGTGAAAAATTAATCAAGGATAAGCCATGCTTGATGTAAAATGATATAAATTGCTAATGGGGGGAACAGGGGAAAAAATCTAAATGGGGAATTCTTTAAGAAATGATGATACATTAAAATAATGAATTATGCAGCCATTAAAAGTTTTCTCTGTAAAAGGTGAAAGATTCATACAATCTGAAGAGAAACATGAGTACGGATGATTGAGATTTGCAAATGTTAACCACTATATATAAAAATAGATTAAAAAACTAATTTTTTCTGTACAGCACAGGGAACTATATTCAATATCTTGTAATAATCTTTAATGAAAAATAACATGAAAATGAAAATACTATACATATGCATGACTGGGACATTATGCTGTATACCAGAAATTGATACACTGTAACTCCCTACACTTCAATAAGTAAGTTTTTTAAAAGTTTGCTATAGAAGAATACATAAGAACCAAAATATGCTCACATCAGATTGTTTCAGGGGAAAAACGAAAGAATACAAAATAATATGTAGAGTGTGACCCACAATTTGTGGGAAATACATGTGTATGTAGAAAAAGCCTAGAATGATCAAGATGAAATATTTATAGGAATGTTTCCTTCAGTAAGAGGAGTTCATGTTCTTTTGAAATTCTCCCCTATCATTGTCCACATTGTTGGTTGAACTGGTAGAACTTGAGATACATGGTACAGTACCATCAATCCAATGAATTTTTTCTTCCAAGAGCCTCACAGACAAACCATGACCTTTCTTTTTCCTCTTTTTCTTATTTTTATAGAAAATGAGTAGAGGTTTGGGGAGGCAAATTGAACTTTCATTACTTTAACCCAAATGTCTGGTTTTTTAAAGGTGTAGCCTCATCTTATACACGTGTTTAAGTCCCCTGAACAAGGCTGCAGTTCTGGGCCTTAGAAACCACAGCTTAGTCTCCCTTGGTCAGAAAGGCAGCCCTTTGAATGTGTCAAGATTCTAGATAGCAATCTTTTACGTCTTCCTTTAGGTTCTGGACTGGACTGCTCAGAACAGCTTCTCATTTCCTAAGACTGACTACACCCTGGGCACTTGCGAAAAGGGCTTTTCTCCACACATTCTTTGCTTCCACCCTCCAGGGGGCGCAACTAAATCTTGAGGAATCAGCCTCCGGGGCTAAAAATGATCTGGGAAAGTAGACTGGGAAAGTTCTTCTTAATTGCTAGACTCAGAGGAAATCCAGAACCCTGACAGATTTTGACTGATGCCTTAACACTGATTCTAGGCACTACCTAGGAGACTGCTGCTTTAGCTGCTGTTTGTCAGCTTTGGAAATGGGTAAAAATGTGGCTCTGGGTATCCCAATCCCTTGAGTTCCTATTCTGTGGGAAGCACCTACATGATTATCAGAATACACAAAGGAAAATATTCCAGTTACTACACCCCTGGTTCCCCCCCACCAGCTTACCCCTTGAACTTGGGAAGCATCTGTAGCAAGCCTTGTTGTCAGTGCTCCAGGGCTATTTCTGAGGTCATCAAACCAGCCAATGTCTTGCCCTAACATTGCTCTGAAACCCAGTTTACGTAGCCTTTTCGTGAGGAGTTCCCCAGATTTAGCAAAAGCATATCCCTAAAACATAAAGGAGTCTTTAGTGATATTTTAACATGAAAGGCGAGGGGAAATAGCTAAATCACTTACTGAAAAATAAAATTCCTTACCTGTAGAAATTGAGTGCAAAGAGATACACAGCCTATTGCTACAAAGAGCAGGCACACACCATAGATCTGGGACCTCTGTTCTTCTTTGTCAGGAATTGAAAAAGTCTTTGCAAAATAGTAAATATGGAAGTAACTGTATTATTACAAACAATAGCAAAAGAAATCCATTCAAATATGTTTAAAAGAAATTTCTCTTAAAAAAAGGGTTTCACTTTAAACATACCAGCAATTAAACCAAAGTTAACTATGATTATGTGTATTTTAATTCTCTGTGGGAAAGGAAGGCGGGTGAATGAAAACAATTTGGTTATGATTTACAGAATTTTTTGTCTTCTTTGCCTGATGTAGGCAATTGTGTTGGCTTTTCTTTGATACAGATGAACAATATGATGAAATGCCTCAAGTTATTTACATAATAAGGCAAGGAGAAAAGGAAGGCAGGAAGGCAGGAAGGAAGATACTAGAGTATCTGAGAATGTTATTCTGGGACAAAACTCAAAGTACTATCATGACCTATGTTTTTTTCCAAATAATAGATGCTGTAAAGACGGTTTTCCCACTCAGGCACCTTACCTATTATTAGTTTCATAAATTATAGATATACAAATAATAGCATCATTTAAAAATCAACTAGCTATCAAGACACTGACTGGAATTGGCTTAGGAGAGAAAAGCTTCCATCCATCTGAGGCTGAAGTTGTTGCCTCTAAAACACCAGAAGCTGAAAACATTTCCCTCAAAAAACTATGGAAACTGTGAATGTTTTTTTTTTCAGCCTGTAGTAAGTGGTAAACTATACTCATAAGTATATTATGAACTTATAGGGACGTGCTCAAGTAACTGAATGGGGACCAAGCTGCTGCAATAAGGAAATGGAGAGAACAGCTATGTATCCCACTGACAGCACCTGATGCTGAGGTAGATTTTAGGTACAACAAAACCTTGCTAATTCAGACTAAGTGAGGGCACTGTGAGAGTTCAGAAAAAGTATTCATTAGAGAGCTGCACAATAAATCCTTACTTATTGCTCTGCATTAATGTAACTAGAACCATGCCAGCAAGCAGTTGCTCAAAGGAAACCATTTATTCAACAAATATTTATCGAGTGCCTGCTAGATGCCAAATAAATCTCCTGAAAACAATGTATACTTTTCCATGAACAAATCCTTTTCTATAAAGCAGAAGTAACCTGTTGAAATCATCACAAATTCCAAAGGGGTGGGAGAAAGGTTCTAAATAAATGAGATATACTGTTTCTAGGACAAAGAGTTTCTAGGGCCTTTGTGGTTCTTAATAATAAAGAATACATTCATTATTAATGAATGAAGTGGGTTCAGAAGACACCACACTATTCATCCCAGCATCGAATAACTCACGTAAGTTTACAGTCTACAAATACAGGGATTTAAAGATTTACCTCAGTTTGGTTTTAAAAATCACTATACAAATCCCCCCAAACCCCAAACTGCCAGCCCAAATGAGACTCAGCTTCACCTTCTTACCACCTGTGTGATGGGGACTAGAGGTATTTTTAATCCTTTAGAGATGAGGGGAAAAAACAGCTTAAAAACATTACCACCAAGAGCCGACCTATCAAAAATGACAAAATCCACTGATGGACAAACAAAAGGTGTGAGGAGAATAAAGCTGGTCCAGCTGTTTGCTTACCCCAAGAATCTGGCTAAATAAAAAGGCATAGAAAGGTGTGACCGTCCCGTTGACAGCGGCACCCACCGACCCTACCAGCATGTAGGGCCATTCTGGAGCATTGATTTTCAGAATCCTCCTAACTGGAGCAGGCTCAATGTCTTCTTCCACAGGAATGTTCTTGTCCTTGAGGGGAGAGGGGGTTACATTAATTATCTAAGTTTTTGCATCTACTCTTTTGTTATACAGCAGACCCTTTGTCATCTACAGATCTGAGTCATGGTTTGATTGCTTATGAGCAACCTCAAAGATCTGTGAAATGCAGAGATTTTGCTATAATTGTGAGAAATGGTTCTGAAGGGCTGGAGATCAAGCTGTGACTCGGATGGACCTGCTCCCAGAGTGTCTGTTCATCTGAAGGTGAGTTTATGGTTCTCATTTCACAGCCGCATATGTATTAACTTTTGGGGAATAATAGATATGTTGGATTTGTAAGAAAAATAAACCCCCAATTAAAAAAAGGTTTTGTGCTACAGTGGTATTTGCATATTTGAGGACTTGTGAAGTTTGCAAGTTAGGTCCTTTACAAATGTCCAAGCTCTATAATTCAGTAACCAACCAAAGTTCTAAGGCAGGCCAGTGCATCGAAACAAGGCAAAATAATTTTAAAAATGCGTTCAGTGGTGTCAACAGCTAACAGTTGCATATTTTCTGCAAGGTTTACTTTAATGAGTGCCCAGAAATAAGTGGTAATCTATTTGGATTTCTAAGTTCTGCATTTTCTTCACAAGGACTAAAAATTAATTGAAAACTTCCCTATTCCGATCATTTTAGCTGTCATTAAAGTGTCAGGGCTGGCACATTTTTATCCTCTTGAAGGCAAATACTATATTCAGAATCTCACCATTTTTGCCATCATTTTCCCTGCTGCAGCTATTATTAAGTGCTTGGTTTTTAGGACCATTATTCAGTAATTTGTTAAATTTATTACCCACTTAATTTGAGAAAGGATTTTAGGGGGCATATATAGATTTGTATTGATTTTTTTAAACTTCTTCTACTAACACACACTAAAAATGTCTACAGCAAATTGACTTCAAAACTATTAGCACTCTTTCATTAACACACAGTAATTTACCCTTTCGGGAGCTGAATGTCAGGAGCAGATGGCAGAAAAGAACTCCATATACTTTCCTTTTGTTTCCAAAGTCAAAGACTACATTACCAACTCAATTTAAATAAAAGCCTAGTGTCCATGTCATCAGAGTTGCAAGCCAAATAGGATGAAGGATGGCAACTCAGCTGGTGACAGATTTGTCCATTTCAAGTTCTCTCTTGGCCTGCCCTCAACAGTTGCACTTGTGATTACTACTCACTCATGCAGCAAGTCTTCTGTTCAACGATTTCACCTCTGACAGCTTACTCAACTCTAGGAAATCAATGCATGAGTGAAACAGGCGTAGAAAGAACAGGGTTCTTGGATGAGCCCCATGTGGCCACCAGTGGAATACATCACCAAGCACCACAGCTCTCTGGGGGTACAGTTACCTCATTCTGAAAATGGGAGAGCTGGACTAAGTTGTTTGGGGGAGACAATTCTTTATGGGTCTCTTACATTTCTGCACATCTTGTGACAAGAGGCATTGACAACCTGTGTTTAGGCTATGTTTTCAAGGATGTTTGTATAGCATATAGCCTTGGAGGACAGAGAGAGTGTCTCCAACCCAAGAAAAAGGCAGATGGCCTTACTGCCCATTATAAACACGTCAGGTTCTCCAAGCCCAGGATTCCTCCCCTGTAACAACCTGCCCCTACTTTATTTGCTGGTATCAGCTGGCTCTCTTTGCATCAACCTACAAGAAGCAGGGTTGCACTGAGGAACTAGTGCAAATACTGTCCTCTGGCTCCTGCTCTGGCTATGAGTGATAAGCTCTTTTGTCTTGACACAGGGCTCTTTTGTATTCTGCCAGCATCCATGAAATTGTGTTAGATTAACTTGATAGCTTGCAATCGAGCAAAATATCAGATCCTCTACAGTTTTAGGCAGTTCTTGGTGTCCACATCTGGATATATACCAGGCTTACATGGGCTGATGATTAAAAACACGGATACCTGGGTCCCTGCAGCAGAAATTCTAATTTCATAAGCCGAATGTGAATCTGTGTTTTACAAAATACTCCTCAGGTAATTCTGGTGACAAAGCCTAGTTGTGAGCTCCTCAGCAGTATACAATCTCCAAAATCCCTTCCAGAACTAAATGTCTTAGATTCCATGTTTGTATGTTTTGAAAGTGTCAGCTGTGCTATACCATCTAGGACATTAAACTCCAACATGTCCTAGAACCACAGCCCCACGGATGGTTCATCCTCAGCCTGATACGATAGAAGTTTCCCTGGTCTTCTGATACCTGAAGGGATCCCTAAACTGTAACAGCAAAACCGAAGACATTTAAAAACAATATAAAGTACCTTTCATCCAGTAGTTATCATTCCAAGATAAACTAACAAGAAGCAAAATTTATTTTGAATAATTTTCTTTTGTCCCTTTTCACTGAAAGTTTGACTTTAAAGGAAACTATCCCCCAACCTCCCCAAAGATGCAGCTATCAAGACTGAATGATGCAGAAACTAGGAAATCTATCCCTGAGTAACTGACTTTTGATTGACTTTTATGTGATATTGCTAAAAGAGAATAATAAAAGAAAACAAAATACAATTAAAGTCATTATGTACAGAAGGGTTTTTTCCTCTGGGATTTTACAAAGCTAAAGACAAATTTACTTACCAAAAAAAGCTATAAAGCTAAAGATAACGTAATAATAATAAATTCACAGAAAATCAGTAACTCACAGAGAGAGAAAAGATTATAAAAGTTTATATATGCTTCCTCACTGCAGAGTTCGTGACTCTGCTGTGGCAATGTCAAGTTGCACAGTGCTCATGTGTTCATCTCATGTAAAGAAATATTCCTCTGGCAGCTCCAGCGCAGGGAGGACAGTGGCTCCTGTTCTTCTTTGCATCCTTAACACAATACCTGGCACATGGCAGGTGTGCAATCAATGTTTACTGGATGAAAGAATGAATGAGGCTTTTATGCCCACGGTGCATATATGCAACAAAACATTTATTGAAAAAAAATACTGGTTCAATGCTAGACACTGGGCTTTTTCCAGTTTCCTTTCTTCCTTCCATCTCCTTGCGTAGATCAGGTGAAAATATAACTTCCAACTTAAGTCTTAAGTCCTGATTTCTATACTTTGTTACACTGATTTCTTTGTGCCAATCCATAGGGGTCTCCTGCCTTAAGCATGACCTTCAGATATGATGATAAAAAACAGTAACTATGACCAAGAAGCAGGGACTCCAAATGATCAAGTACCGATAGTCATCTTTATAGATCCTGTCTCTGTCCTATCTCTTAACCAATGTTTAAGATCTGTATCCATAAGATCTGTTAGCTGAGATGAAGTGATGGGTTTCCAATATTTAACCTTGACTCGATCTCATATATAATCTACGTTGTTTTTCAGTTTCCCTAAAAGAGATGCCTAGATATCAGAGACCTGGAACCTCTAGCTTGCAGGTTTCCCCTAATCCTAAACTTAATTTTATCAGCATTAGAACTACGATCTGACTCCATTTATGAGAGCCAAGAGCATAGCTTGGAAAGCAAGAAAAAACAGGCTGTAGTCTTAACTTTGTCACCAGCTAAATATGAGATGAGATTTCAGATGCCCCACTTAGAGTTCAGAAGCACCAACTTTTGAAACCCTCTCTTCTAAGTTTTCAGAGTTGAAACTTGAAGAGACCACAAGGTGGAGATAACTCCTTTATGTAAGTAAGCCTTTTGCATTGCAACACAAGATAAAAAATCTCCCAATTAACAGAAGGTAAGGTTAGAACTTCATCCAAATGAGAAGAAAAAAAAAAGGTTTTGCCAGTGCTTGATCTTGCAGAACTTAGTTAACTATTAAAATACATTAAATTGTACTTGGGATTAGAATAACCCAAATGTTTAAAATACTTTAAAATTTACTTGGATTAGAAAGTCTGTAAGTTTAATTTATCAACCCTGATTCTGTTTTCCCTTTTAAAGATACTTAATTTTTAAATCAAAAGACTAATATAATTATCATACAAATGAGCAGTAGTAATATAAGCATACGATCTTTTTTTCTTAGAACTTTAGCAAAACCACATTGGCTTCCCTGTGAATTTTGCCCTTTCTTCTTTTCCTCCCTTAATTAGAGACAGAATATAAAGTGCCATCTTTTTAAAATTAAAAAGTCAAATTAAAGTCTCAAAATTTTAAAATTACACTTGTTTACATTTAATTGAGTTTAATTGTTCCATTCTAATTGACAATGCTGATAAGTAGAATATTATATGGAACATTTTTATGTCTCTAAAACTAATCTCTGTATTTGATTTAGGTTTCCTTTTATTTCAATAACTCCCTTCTGAGGTTTTCCCTGCCTCATAAGAACACTGGGAACCTGATCTCTAGGGAATCTGACTGTCAGCTATGCTGAGACATTTACCAGCTTCAACAATAACAACAAAATCAGATTTTCTTTTCCTTCCTTTCTCACTCTCTTGCTTTAGTTGTCAAATATCTACCCAGAAACTAAGGGAAAAAATTAAAATGCAAAAATTGAATATGATTGGTGCTGTTATGTTTGATTCTTTCTCCTTGAAGCTTACTAAACCCCTTCCATAATGCATCTTGTAGTTACGAGTGGCAACACCATGGATGCAAATGAAGTATCTATTTCTAGACCTCTTGGAAGAAGAGGGGTTAAGTACTTAAGGGCAAGATGCATAAGCAATCATGCCTGCTAAATATGTTTTCTCTCACTGCCTTCATCCTGCTGCTTCTGAGACAAAGTGTTCTTCTATTAAATTTATTTAAACCAACTCTACTAGATATTGAGACCTCTATTTATTCATTATTAATGTATTAAAACCAAAAGAGAACCTTAATAATCCTTCTATCATAGTCATAAGATCATAAGCAGTACTTTATTCCAAGTTTGGCATTGCGAATCAATGTTTCTAATTACTTCCAAAATGGATTCTCATTCTGAAAGATTTTAAAGACAATTTGAAATGACATTATGCATAATGGATGTGCTTGTAATTAAAGTATTCTCTGACTCATTTGCTTCAATAAATCTTGTGGTTAGGGCTTTATATCATTGTGAAAATTCAATTTTTCATCCTAGTTTTAAAATCTCTTGATGTCCTATTGGTGCAGCTCTGTAAGTAAACAGAAAGATGGAAGAGTCTGTAGATTGTGGGCAGGCTGGAACAGGACTCAACTGGTTCTAAGTTTTCATGTGTCAAATAAACAGAAATGTTTGCTAGGTCACATGGTAACCAGAGAAGGTAGCTTCCAGCTAGGTTTGACAAAGCTATTCTTAGGGCAAAGCAAGGTGCCCAAGTCGATATAAACACAAATAATATGTAGTCATGAACTTTAAGCAGCTTATAATTTAGAAATAGGATAAGACAACAGAAATAAGGCTCAATAAGAAAACTGCCATGAAGATTCAAATGAAGAATAATGGGGGAATCGAAAATGAGGCTATCAGGGGTGGAAAATGAAGTTCAGTGATGAAGAAATGCTTTCAGGAGGAGGGATGGTCACCTTATGTGAAAATTAGACTGCACCCACAACAGCAATGGATTCTGATGAAGAAAGTTTTATATTGTTACATGTGTTGATTTCTTCTATCTCTTTCCTGTTTATGTTGTTTTGAATGATGTTAGAATTAATAGTGTTAATTTTAAATGCCCCTAAAACAATGATTATAAAATTGCAGGAAATAAACAAATGTCCATGAAACCTAATCAGTCCCCGTTAATTTAAAATTTGTGGTAAACTGTATATCAAATAGTTCTGTTGATCTTAAGAAGAATTAAAATTTTGAAAAAAGTTTTCAGATATTCTTAAAAATTTTAAAAGGATAACTACATAATCAAATAATCTGCTAAGTACATGTAATTTGCCTGTATTTATTAAAATGGTTCATCTAAGAACTATCAAATTAATCCTTAATTAGTTCAGTCTTAGTCACCATGTACCCTTAAAAGTATTTAATTAATTCGTGTTTCTTTAAAATATTATGTAAAATTTAGAGTTTTCATCAGGTCCTAAAGGCTTCTCCCATTTAGTTTGACTTAGTGAAACAATACTAGACAAAGGCCTTGAAAACCCATATTCTAGGTTTAAAGGGCATATGGTAGTCTCCTAGAGAGACTTCTTCCATTCCCCCATGAGCGACTGGTGCCTGACCTTTTTGTCTTCTTCATAAGTAGACTTATGATCTACAACGCCTAACTGGAGGTTCATGTCCCAGGTAAGAAAGCTGAGACTTGGAGCGTTGCCGGATGGAAGCTCTGTAAATAAACAGAAAGGTGAATTAGTCTGCAGATTGTGGGCAGGTTGGAATAGGACTCAATTCGTTCCAAGTTTACATCACTTGCGTGAAATGAACAGAAATGTTTGCTATGTCACATGGTAACCAGATAAGGGAGCTTTCTGATCACGTTTGATAGAGCTATTCTTAGGGCAAAGCTAATCAGTTTGGCTGCCGTGGGTACCAAGCTAAACCCTGATTCAAAGTATACCCAAGGCAGGAGTAAGAAAAGGGGGGCCAAGTTGTTCCACAAGTCCACTAAAAAAAAGGTCCAAGACTCAAATCCATTCCAAACTCACAGGGTTCTGTTAACTGCTATAATGGCAATGGTCCATCACTGTTACCTCCCTTCTGGTTGTAGGTTGCAGTTTTTATATCTCTCTTTCTCTCCCTCTTTCCTTCTCTGTCCCTGTTGTTTGCTTTAGCATAATACCACTGGATACAAATGGACTAGTAGGAGGAAACAGGGACCCTAATGAGACTTTCTCCAGGCTAGGTACTGCCCCTAGGGATAGATTTAATTAACAAATACCTTACTGAAATATAATTTAGCTTGATGTGTGCATTCATTCGTTCAACAGAAGTTTATTGTGCACCTACAACATGGAAACCAACGCCAGGTGCAGTGGGGCATACAAAGACTGGTCAATTACAGATTTCTCCCTCAAGGAGACTAAAATCTTTTAGCTATGCATGTTCTCAACCCTGATACAAGGAAGAATGTGGTAAGTGCTACAAGGCAGGTTTAAATAAAGAGTACGGAAATTTAAAGGAAAAAGGAATGTAGGTCAGATGTTATCATGAAAGGCTTCATGGAGAAGACGGTGAAGGTAGGATCTGGGTATTTGTAGGCTAGTGGGAAGAGCACTGCTGATTGAAAGAACAATAGAAGGAGGAGCATGGAGACAGGGTTACCAGTTACACACACTTAGTATACGGCAGATACAGGAAGTGATTGATTCGGGTTGTTTTGTTTTTTCCCTGAGATGTCTGGGAAGGAGATGCCTATTCTCCTCTAGGTTAAACTCGAAAGTATGTAACACTGGAAGCGGCTGTCAATTACACCAAGACCCCAAGGAAAGAAACTCCCTGAAAAACGAAGCCAATACTGAAAAAAAGTAGAGCTGAGAAGGGAAGAGGGAGAAATGGTATGTATCCCAGACAAATCATTGAAGCCCCAGCTTTGTCTGAAGCTAAAGCATCCTTGGACTATTTAGTTTTGTAAACTTATTTTTTCCCTTTTAAAGATTAAACCAGATTGTCTTATGTTTTTAGACATTTGCAGAGTCTTAAGTGATACAGGCAATCCTGAAGACTTGAGAGAATGGACGTTACGTTATCAAAGCACGTAGTCTGAAGAAATACAGTGTAAAGAGAGATGTTAGAGGCAGGAGAACTGCATCAGCTGTGTTAGTGTGATCCAGAAGGAGCCATTCACAAGTCTCTCTGTATCATCTGCATCCAAGTGAAGTCAGACTAAAATAAATACCAAGGTGGTGCCTGCCAGTGATCTGTGCTCATCCAGCCTTCTTGAGAAGACACATCAGCTTCCTCACTCTAATTTGCTTGCATGGTCTGTTGATGGCATTGCCATCCTCTTAGTCACTCAGGTTCAACCAGGTGCATTTATCTCAAGTCCTCCCTCTTTCTTGCTCTTGCTCATTCAAACTGTTGCCAAGTCTCATCACGATCAGGCATGGAACCATACCTCACTTAGACTCCCTGCTACCAAACTGACCTCTGGGACACCCACATTCCCTCCCACATGGCCTGAAACTCTATAGAAATAGAGTCCTTTCTTTAAGTTAGGTAACTAAGGTCGAGATGTCATCTCCTGAAGGTGTGAGGAACAAGTAGGTGTCAGCTAGAGAGAGAAGAGTACATGATGGGGCTGAGACTTCAGGTTACGGGCTTACAAAGAAATTCAGAGCATTTGAAGCCAAGGGAGGGGTATGTGGAGAAAGAGAGAGTGTCAAAATACAGTTGACTACCTCCTTCCCAGCTCTGAGCATGGAAGACCTAGATCCCTGTCCCCTCAAACTTCTCCTACTTCAATCTTTTATTTCTTAAATCTCTTTTGCCGTTCCCCACACCATTCTACCTGTCTAGTATAAGCTGCCCTAATGAGACCATGAACAGTAAGGATGCGAGGCAGGTGCCCTACCTGTCCCCTCTGGTCTACCATAAACACCAGAGTTAGATTTCTATCACACTGTTTTTCAGAAACCTCTAACACCTGCCACTTCCTTCCTCAGAAGCTGCGTACCACTTCTCACCACACAAAAAAAGGCAGCTAATTTGGGAATATATGCCCTCTCTCCCAACATTATTATTTAGAAAGTTAATTACTCTCATCCATTAAATTGTTCTTGAACGCAAAGAAGGACTTAGCCATCAGAAAGACTGAAGCCAAGGAAATAAGATACAAACTAACATTTTAGTTAGTCATCTTTAAAAATATCTTATTGTGTTTGCTAATAGATCTTTTATTTTTAACAAACCTTCTTACTCAACTTATAAATCTTTCTCTCCAGGAGGTTAATAGCTACTTTCTGTTTATAGGTTGTATATCTGGGTTTCTCCTGCTACTCATCAAAATGTAGAATTTGTGAGAACTAACAGCCAAATAGGAAATGTTTATATTAAAAATGGTTATCTGGTCCTACTAGTAAACTGTAAGTAAACTACTTAGAATGGGAAGAATTTTGTTCATTTAAAAAATTAAGAAAATGTTTATTTTCTTGTTGACATGACCATGAGGTACATCTCTTTGCAACCTTTAACTTAGTGATTAAGAGCTGCCTAGTCATTCTCTATAGGTTAAGAAGTTAGTGGGTATCTTCAGATTGTGATTCTAATGGACTTTTTAACTTAATATTTTTTCTTCCAATCAGAAAAGCCTGGTTAAACATAATGTCAGGTGTCTATAAAATTTGCCTAACAATTTTGGCAATTTGTAATAGCTTTTACTTTACAGAGAAACTTGAAGCTATTGCTTTACTACTTTCCAAATTAAAAAAATTCAATGAAACTAGCATTTCTTGAAATTTTTTCTGAACAGACTTGTTCTCAAAAAGAAGAATAAGCTCAGTGTACTATTCTTTGAATATTAAAAATACACAAATCTGTGTTTGAACTACTTGGAGTTGTTACCTGAATATTATATTTTAAGCCTCTTTCAGCATTTCTCAATAGATAATTAGCTATCTTGAATGAGCAAGTCCTAAACTGAGCCTTTGTTCAGAGTACAGCCTTGAATTAAATGTTCTAGGCATAGTAGGCCATGGTAGAGAAATATTCTGTCAGCCTATTGCCTACAAATAGTCTCCCACCTTAAGAAAAAAAGATCTCAAATAACATTTTCACAAGTACAATTACTCCTGGGAAGAATTCTTCTTAATATACAGACTCTTAAAGGAACTAATTTCTTTGAAACTCTTAAACCAGAATGAAAAACTAAATTTATAATCTTGTAATAACATACTCTAAAAATACGTTTTGGAAGTGCATACCCATATATTGATTCAGAAAAAAAAAGTTCATGTTTAGGAAAATTCTCTTTAAACATTAGACAACACATCTTATTTCAACTAGTTAAAGAATGATTTGAATTTGGATAGGTAACTTGGGGAGCAGAAATATTTGTAACCTATTGAGTGGAAACTGAATTAAAGAATGGAGTTAAAGGTATGAATTTGACCTTCGTTTAAGACAGTGTTTCATACTACAGTTAGCTTTGGGAGACAAGTCTAAACACAGGTTTTTTTTTTAAATCCTCATTCTAAGCTCAATAAACATTTTCACTACTGAGTGTCTTTACCATGACCTCTATCCTCCATAAAATGAGAAGCGAAATTTAAACAAGAAATCTCTATGAACTGGAGACAGAAATGTCAATACAGCAGCCAAGGATTCTTTTGCATGTTCATATTACACAAGCCCTGGGACTGTGCTTAAGGGCTCCCCTCGCTGGACCTGAGACATCACCCGAGGACCATGGCTGTGGAGGGCTCCTAAGAACACTGGAAAACTTTAAAATCTGCTCATGGCTTGCACTTACCTTAGGCTAGCCTGGTAGCTCCCTCTGCTAAAGGTCTGTTTTCTCTCAAGAAAGGCATCTTCAGTTTCATCTTTTCCTGTTCAACACAACACGAGTGATTCCTTAGTGTGTATGATACACAGAACCACATCAAAATAAAATTATTTCCCATATTGGCCTAGTGTATCATTACTATGTCTGATATGTCTATGTCTATGTCTGATACTATGTCTAAAACATTCCATTCACTTTACTGCAATAAATAAAACTCAGCACTTGTCCAGCACATTCTAACAAAAAATTTTCGAGATACTCAGCAAGATTGATTCTTCTGAACTGTGGGATAGCCTATGTATTATCACCATAGAAAAAGATATCCTAGAACTAGAGCCAATATAAATCACAAAAAAACTTGTAAGAGGCCCTGCTAGAGGTGGCCAAAAAAAAAAAAAAAAAAAAAAAAAGGTAGACTCACCAAATTTTAAAAAAAGCTTTTCAGAGTAAATCACATGTGTTAAATGTATACTGTCATATTACCCTGTGGGGTTCACAAATCTAGATGTGATATGGTAGAGAAAGTTGAGCATGACTGGCTATAACGTATGTTGGGGTAAACCACCAAATCTGAAAATTCAGGATTGAAAAAGAGAAGGCACACAAGGACCTGAAGTATCCATCCATGCTAGTGAAAATAAGCATAAAACTTTTCAGTCATTGATCAATTCGCTCAACCAACAAGAAGAGAGCTCCTACTGAGTGCAGGACACTCCAGGAAGCCCCTTGTATCTGCAAAGAATGAGGGAAAAAAGGGGATGGAATTGGAGGTTCTTCCACAGAAGACCTGGGTTATATTTAGCTCTCTGAGTTGATCAGTAACTAAACCTCCTGAGCTTCCGTTCTTTCCTTTAACATCTATACAACGTCTCCCAGGGCTTTGAGAAGAACAAATAAGACACCGTATATTAAAATGCATAGAAATCAAAAAAACACTATAAATGCTAATGATTAAATATACTGTACAAGCATAATGGAAAAGGCACTTGCCCTTTATGTCTTTTTCATTAAAGTCTTGATCTCCTTGACTTTGCAAAGTCATAAGAGTGAAGTAAACGCCTTTCCTTTCTAACAGTTCTTCGTGGGTTCCTCTTTCCACTGCTGTACCGTGTTCAAAACCAATAATGATGTCTGCAGCTCTGACCGTGGAGAGGCGATGAGCAACAGAAATGATTGTATGCCCGTGCTGAATCTGTAAGAAGGTACAGTGCACTGTTAGACGAGACTGTAAGACAGAGCTGACATTATCTGGACAGTCTCAGAATCCACAAAGAAGGCAGAGCCTTGGCCCCTGGGAAAACCCTTCTATAGGCTATGTAGACATTAGGAAATGCCAGCATACTTCCTTATGGCCAATAAGCACCATCACATGTTGGTCTGGTTGCTGCTATTGATCAACAGCTAAAGACGAAAATGGTAATTTCAAAAAATCACATATTATAAGTCAGACTTAATAAGATTTCAGATTTTACCTGTGCAGCTTTTGGAAGCAAATCATAATATCTCCTATTTGATTGTGAGGAACATCGTGGTCAGCCAGTATTTTCTAAACAGTCAGATACACGGACCCATGTAGTCCTTCTCTGTCTCTCCTCTGTCTATCTCTCCTCTCTCCACAGCTGCCTTTCCTACAGAAGCTCAAAAATTTTCACACGGACCTATAAAAGGAACTCAGACTTTCAACAAACCTTACTCAGTGCTTCTTGTACCATGGCTTCACTCTCATTGTCCAGCGCTGAGGTGGCCATGTCCAATAGCAGGATCTTTGGGTTTCGGACGAGGGCTCTAGCAATGGCTATTCTTTGTTTCTGGCCACCACTCATCTGGCCTCCTCCTTCTCCAACAAGAGTGTCAAATTGCTAGGAAGAAAGTGACACTGATAACGAAGAGAAAGAATAGATCCTGACTGATCTATTACTAGGGTCTTTCTAGCTTCCTCCTCAAGCATGAATTTTCCCAGGCCCACTTTTCAGTGAAAGAAATACCCTTTTCCTGAAACAGGTTATTGTACAATCAATATACAAGTAAAATAAAGATATTGATATTCTTCCATTCTGGGCTGTAAAAATGTTCCTCTTTAGCTGAACTTCAAACAAAATGTTTCCACACCAGTAAAAGTTGATCAAGGTCCTGAAAAATCCATTTTAGAGGATTAAAGCATGTATCAAATCCTTCTCTCTTTTCTCAAGCTAGACAACACAACAAAACACAATACTAAAGCTGTCTATACATTATGCATGAAAGGTCAAAGAAGCTTTATAATCATTAGCACGGACAGCAAATAGCTACTGAGTATCTTGCCTGTCTTACACTGGAATCTCACAATAAGGCATTGTTTTCAGACCCTTATCTTGCTTATTATTTATGAGCCAACATGAGTTGAGCACCTACCATGTAGGAAGCATAGATCTGAGTTCCTTACACATACCATCTCATTTAGTCCTCACAGATGGCCCATGAGGTAGGCACTGCTGTTCTCAGTTGATAGATAAGGAAATGCTGGGGTCTGAGGGGCAAAGTAACTTGCCCACGTTCTTAAAGCTTGCAAGTGGAGAAGCTGGGATTCATATGGAGGCAGTCTGATTCTAAAGCTTTATACTTTTTAACCACTTGACTGTATCTCATACTCACAGCTGTAATCTCATTCACACAAGTAATTTAGAAGGCTGAATAGAAAGTATTCTAGACCACCGACTCTCGAGCCAGACCAGCTGGATGTGAACCTTGACTCTCCTGCCTGGAGCAAGTGATCTGACCTCTCGGAACCTCAATTCTCCATCTGCAGATGGCGATTAATAATAGTAGCTGCCTGACAGGATAATTGTGAGGGTTAGATGAATGAATAATGTAAAGTAATTAGAACAGTGCCTGGTACGTAGTAAGCATGATATATGTGTTAACTAGTAATAATAACTCATCTTTGACTTAGGAGACCATTGGCCACAAAATCCATAAAAATACGGTAATAGGGATTTGGGTTTTGTTGTTGCTGCTGCATAAAATGAAGATAAATGAGGAAATTTTGAAAATGTAAGATACAGTACCGGGAACACAATATTAGTTGCCTAAGCCCAAGAAAGTTAAAGAACAATGACAATGGTAGACATCAAAAGCATTGTGTAAGTTATTGCCACATGACAAATTTATTATTTGCTTAGATAGGTGCTTAATAGAATAAGGAAATTATACCTATGTCAAATGGAGCTTTTAAAAGAAAGTCCCCCAGTATGGTACTTTTTAGTATATTAACAACAATATATTTGCAGACAAAAGGGGAAACTCAATGTATGCTTCCAGGCATAAAATTAAAACACAAAATTAAGAATTTAATAATGCACAAGTAAAATGAAAAGAAGTTCTTATTACTGTGTAACTGTTTTCCTTCTCTGACTTCCGGGTTTCCCTCTGGAGTGACAGGCCAGGGGTACCTGTGGCAGGTCCATGATGAAGCTGTAGGCATTGGCTTCCTTGGCAGCGCGGACTATATCTTCCATCGTTGCATCTTTTCTGCCATAGCGAATGTTTTCTGCAATGGTGGTGGAAAACAGAACCGGCTCTTGCTCCACTATCCCAATCTGAGCTCTAAGCCACTGAATGTTAAGAGAGCGAATGTCATGGCCATCCAAAGTCACCTAGAGAACGAGAACACAGCATCACATCTCTTGGGATCCTTCAGGGTTCTGAATCATACTGTTATGCTGTACTGACCTATGGGGAGGAAAAATAGAGACTGACAAGATTGCAATAGAAACAATTCCTCTTATAGTGTGGTTGTTAATATAAGGATGACAATATAAATTAAAATCAAGTACAGCTGTAGGACAGTTCATTGTAGAAACACATCTAACATAAAGGTTATGTAGAAACACAAAACATAACTTAGTTTAACATGATTGGGCCAGGAATATAAAAGTTTTTATTTCCTCAATAAAGAGTAGAGTCAGTTATTCACCATACTTTGAGTATTTCTGTCTTTTGATTTTTTGTTTGCTTGTTTGTGGGGGGAGGTAATTAGGTTGGTATGCATGTATATATGGATTGAGTGATTGTACTGGGGATTGAACCCAGGACCTTGAGTGCATGCTATGCATGCACTCTACCACTGAGCTATACCCTCCTCGCTATTACTACATTTTTACTTGACCAAAATGAACTTAAAAAGATACCATGAAGTTTCTTCAGTGCAGCACAAGGGAACTATGTTCAATATCTTATAATAACCTTTAATGAAAAAGAATATGAAAACAAATACATGTATGTATATACATGACGAGGACATTGTGCTGTACACTAGAAATTGACACATTGTAATTGATGGTACTTCAATTGAAAAAAAAAGATACCATGAAAATAAGCAATGATCCTTATCTTGTATATATGTTTTAGAGAAAAACCTCACTTTCTGGCCAGATTGATCAAATGACACTTTGCTGTTCAAAAGCAATTGAAACTATAAGAAAGATAAGTAAACAATATTACTAGTAATAAAAACATGAAAATTTTACATCAAGAAACCATGATTTCTATATTTTGAGAGTGTAGTTGCGGTGGTATGTAGCAAAGAATATACAATCAGAGAATAAAGTGTGAAAAAGGAAAACTCTTTTGCCATATCACTGTAACAGTACATGCGTTATAGAGAACTCATTGTGTGAAAGTAATTTAACATACAATCAAATGATCCCATCTCCAGGCATCAAGGAGATGTTGACAGGAATGGTTCTGAGACAGAGTGAAAACAGCATAGCCTTTGGCATCCAACAGGTCTGGGTTCAAATCTGGAGCAAGTCTCAATCTCTCTGACTCTCTGTTTCTTCATTTGTAAAATGAGCATATTTATCTTTGGAGGCCATTGTGAAAATAAGTAATCATTTTTATAAAGTACTTGACATATAATATGTGATAAATAGCAATTATTAATATTTATTTTTTTCATTTTTGTCTATGTCAGATAAATACAAGGAGAAAGAGACTAAGTTGCTTATAAAACTATGTACTTTTGTTTTTTAAACTTAACTTCTCAAAGCAATAATCAAGAGCTATTTTCTGCTCATTCTGGCCATGTAAGCTTTCCTATACTTAGCATTTGGAGAACTTTAGGGAACAATAATTTTGTTATACTTCAAAGAAAGAAATGGAAGTGTTCCCTCACTGAAGAGGCAACAATACCATTTTGAATGTATCTGCACATTCAGTGACATCACTGAGCAAATGGACTAGTTATTCATCAAACACAGCCACCATGAAGGGAATTAATCTTGTTGATTCAATCAAAAATGTTAAGTCAGCAATGCAGATGTCAGGATGGTCTCGGTGTATGCTAGGTCTCTGTGTTTGACCAATATATCACCATTTGCAAACTCCTATTCCCATGTGTTAAGAAATTTCTAGGAGACACAGACCATGCCTTCACTGGGGTCGTAGAATCGCTGAATGAGCTGCAGTGCTGTGCTTTTCCCAGCTCCACTGGATCCTACCAGAGCCGTCATTTCCCCTGATTTAACGACCATGCTGAGGTTACTTAAAATCTGCAGAGAAAAGAGAAAAATAATACTCAGATTGTCAGCAATTAGGCTACAGGTTAGGATGCTTTGTGACAACACAGTATGTGTATTTACTTATGCCCTCAAAGCAGTAGCCATGGATATCCAGCAATAACTGGAAAAATTAGCAAACGGTGCCTAGGATGAAGTATAAGCATTCAGTACACTGAGTAATAAACCAATAACTGTAGCCAACAAATAAAATGATGTGCAGTAACACTGTTGAAGTAAATAAACCAGGCCCACTTAGAACAGTATGTTCCAGAATCTAATTTAAAACATTTCTGACATGCCAGAATACCTCAAGGATGACTGTTTCAATTAGTTTAGGGAAGAAAGCCCCTTAGCAGTAAAAGAAGAAGATTTTATTAAAACAAACTATTGGTACTGAGAGTAGACAGTAAGTAAATGTATTTCAACTCAATCAGTATTTGTTGAACAGCTATTATAAGCTGGTTCTGAATAGATACTATAAAGGAAGTTTTAGCCATCCACTCAGAAATCTATACTAAGTACTATCTTGTGATTTACATTTCACAAAGCACTTATATACATGCTATGACATTTAATGTTCATATGTGATATAAAACAGTAATCAGAAACATACTTCATAAACTGGGAGTTCAAGACTTGCAGATACTGACTGGTATATATAAAATAGAGAAACAAGTTTATACTGTATAGCACAGGGAAATATATTCAATATTTGTAGTAGTTTATAGTGAAAATGAATATGAAAATAAATATATGTATATTCATGTATGACTGAAGAATTGTGCTGTATACCAGAAATTGACACAACATTGTAAACTGATTATATCTAAATTAAAAAAAAAGAAAAAATTTATACTTTGGAAATGTTATCAGAATATGTACCTATGTTTAATATATAAGTATATATGTATGATGTACGTATGTATGTATGTATGTATATATATACCTACATTACAGGTGTGTAGTATTAGAATTAAGTTGCATGGGATTGAGTTCTGCAGGGATAACAGAAATATCATTAAAAAACAGTGGCTAACTATGGAAAACAGTATGAAGTTTCCTCAAAAATTAAAAATAGAAATTCCAGCAATTTCATTTCTTTGTATCTACCAGAAGAAAACAGGAAACTAATTTGGAAAGATACTTGCACTCCAATGTTCATTGCTGAATTATTTATAATAGGCAAGACATAAAAGCAACCTAAGTGTCCATCAGTAGATGAACAGATAAAGAAGATGTGGTAGATATATACAATGGAATACTACTTAGCCATAAAAAATTAAATCTTGCCATTTGTGACAATACAGATGACTCTAGAGAGTATTATACTAAGTGAAATAAGTCAGACAGAAAGAAAACTACAGTATGATCTCACTTATATGTGGAATCTAAAAAACAGAACAAACAGACAAAACAAAATTTTAACAGAGAACAAACGGGTGGTTGCCCACAGGGGAAATAAATGAAGGCAATTAAGAGGCACAAATCTGCAGTTATGAAATAAATAAGACATGTGGACAATAAACAGCATAAAGAACATGGTCAATAATATTGTAATAACTTTGGGGACAAATGGTTACTAGATTTACATATTATTGTCACAAAGGAATGTGGTTTGTGGCCTGAGGAATGATAAGACACCTGAGTACGCTTCCAGAGAAACGTGCATCTGTTCTTCTTGCCTGGAAAATGAGTCATGCTTCAGAAAAACAAGTAATCTGTGGCTCTAGAAATGAATCATCAAAGAAGAAAATGCTGTTGTTCCTGGAGAAATGTTTGGCACTTACCTTCACCTCTGGTCTGGAAGGATAGTGGAAGGTCACATTATGGAATTCAATTTCACCCTTAATTCGATCCAACTTGTAACCGTCTTCTGACATGCAGTCAATGAGGGGTTTCTGGAGTGAAACATAAAAGGGCTATCTATAGCAACAACACTTACACACATTTACTATCCATCTTGGTTTGAATTTACTCATAAAACAGAACCACCACCAAGTAAAACACTGCAGTGATATGCTAAAGGTAAGTTGCTTCCACATTAAATATGTATCAATAATAGCAATAATCTCACTACCATTTATTTAGAAATTAATGAGATACTATATAATAGTATTAATATATTACATTTACATGTATAACCAACCTTACATAACTAGTATATAATTAATTATAAATAAAAACATGTCAATTAGCATATAATTGATATAAAATATTATGTTAATTTACTTTTTATTGTATATTACTATGATATATTATCACATAATGACAATATAATAATATATAGTACTGATCTATAATTAGTATATTAGAATATAATATGTTGGTATCATTATGGATTATTATAATATTGAGATACCATGGAAGACAAAGTACAAAGTGTTTCACTGTGCTTTTTTCATGTACATAACTGTCACTGTAACCTAACTAGATAGGTGCTATGTGTATTTGTTCATATGAGGAGGCAGAGGAGTCTCAAGAGGTTAAGTATGTTGCCTAAGGTCACGCAACTAGTCAGTGAGGCCAGGGTCCAAGAGTTCCCTATATTTGAGTATCTACTGTAGATGACGATTGAAACTAATTGAATACCCTCATGTGGTGCTTCAAATACTAACAACTTTCAGCTAGTACGCTGAAGTTCGCCTCCATGGCTGTTAGCAGCGGGCCTAATTTAGAACTGAACCACACTAGGTAATCAGACAAGCGTGAGGGTCACCTGCCGCTACCAGAATGCTCCAGAATCACCTTCTACCCTCTCCCACACTAGTGAGAGAACTTCATCGTATCTTTATTTAGGGCTACAGTGTCATCTAATTCCTTCTTCTGTAGTCTCTAGTAAAGATAATAAAATCCTTTCTAAATGCCTTAATTTTTAGTAATAGCTTCAGGGGCCTTTTGGACTCACTTTACTTGAGCATATCAACAACCCTAAGAATGAGGCAGAATTTGAATGGCTCAACACATCTGTGTGGTTTTCAATAGTCTCTTTATACACTAATAAATAAAACCCCAAAATATAAAACAGAATGATGAGGAGTTTCCTCAGGCAGGTTATATGTCTCATAACTACTTAGTATTCAGGGACTCACAGAGCACCTCTGGATTTCCAGGGCTTCTGACTCAGCCCAGGGCATTTTTTCAGTGAGGAACAACATACTGCCACCTTCTTCCTTGTGTTCTTGGATTTTGACTTTTCTAGCTTGACCTTCAAAGTGCTTCAACAGATTAACCAGGAAAATGCTAGCCAAGCTACCAGGGTCCTTTACAAACTTACAAAGACTTTCTGTCATTTAGAAGTTAATCTAATCTTATGAACTTGGCCTTAAAGTCCTACATGATCTGGCCCTTTCCCATCCCTCCAGCCTGTCTCTGGCTCACTCTGCTCAGTCACACTGACTTGGTGTGCACAGTTTTAGTTCCCTGCACTCACCATGATCTTTTCCAACCTGGGAGTCTCACCCATGAATACCCTCCTCCTTCTCACCTCCCAGGCATCACTCCTCTCCCAAGTCCCCCTTTGCATGGCTGACTCACTCACTTCCTTTGGTTCTAAGCTCAGCTACTACCTCCTCAGTAACGGTGTCACCATCACTAAATCTAAAGGCTCCTTCCCCACCCCAACCACTAACACACTGACCTATTTTATTTCGTTCATTGTACTTAACACAGTCTAACATTGTCTTATCTTTGCATGTGCCTGCCTCTTTGCTGCCTATTTCCCATATGACACGAGAGCAGGGGCTTTATTTGTTCTATTTCACTCTTGCATTCACAACTCAGAATGGGGTGTGACTCTTGACAGCACTTATAAAGTATGGCTGAATTAAGGGCATTGAGATAGTCCTTCCTACTTTGTAACACTGAGGATAAACTCCTCACAAGTTCATTCCTCTCCCCATGCCCAACCCGCTAATGGCCTTTACTTTTGTCCTTTACATACCCGGTCTATTGTCTCAAAAATGCTGGTGGCTGCTGCTCGCCCCGCAGCAAAGGCTTCCAAACAGGAAGATGCATTGCCAAGATTTAAAGCTCCTACTATGACACTGAGGAAAATCTGAAACAAAAAGAGAGATCCACAGTTTTCATGTGTTCTTGTCAATTTCTAAAGTGCTTGCTGTCACTTGGGCTAATCCATGTAAACTCAAAAGATTTCTCAGAAATATTCTTCTGTGGAAGGCTGAAAGCTAAATAGCTCTTTGGAAACACTGGGAATAGTTTTTGTTTTGTAAAGTATCTCCAATTTTTCTGCTCTTATGATTTAAAAGACTACGCTATTTTTGACTGAGCATCATTAGTCTACAAAGAAGAGCACGTTTTTAAATGAGTAAGAGGTCTAAGCAAGGCAGCAAATGGAAACTAAGTGGGTTAGAGTAGTGAGAGGAAAATCTGATTCCTTACATAAACATCCTTATAATGGTTTTCTGCTTAAGGGGTTGCTGAAACAATAAGGCACTATGATTAGTTTGATTGACCTAGAGATTGGTACATGCAAAACAGACCTACTACTAGTGCTATATTACTGCTAACTAGTGTAGTTATTAGGATAACCACTGCTATACAACTACTTGCAATAATAATAAGGTATGTTTCTAAGTGCTTTACCTGTATTATTTCATTTAATCCTTATAACGGAAGAGGAAACAGAGGTGGAGGCTGCCTAACTTGCCCAATGTCACAACATGCATTAAGTGGTAGAGCAGGAATTGAACCCAAGCTCTAAACTGACATTTTGTCCAGTTCCCAGGCTCATTTGCTGCTGCAGCACACAGTGGAGTGGCCAGGTTCCTGTGCAGAGCTGAGGAAGCTGTCCTTTGACTCACTAACCTGTCATCTCATTGAGTAAGGGGAAGGCTACCTGATCACCACCAGACGTTCCTACCCAACAGCACTGTTTTTATCAGTGCTGTTTATAAAGGAAGAAGCAAAGTGGCAATTCCTCATGTTGGCTTCTAGGAGGAGCATAAGACTTTCTCTCCACCCTTTCAACCAAAGGATGAGTGTTAGTCCCGTGACTCACATGGACGCTGTTTCATTGACCACTGAGGACTGGAGTTATTTGCTGAGTTAAAACAAAGGTTAGCTCCTGCATGACTATCATCTTTTTCAGGTCATCAAATGATCCTAGTCTGCAGTGGTTTCCATGAGCTGGTTTCTTCCCACTGATTATATCCCATCAGGGCAAAATACCCCCGAGTCCCTCTCTGTTCTCTTTCTTCCTTCCTTCCTTTCTTATGGTTGGACCATGGGGCTTCTCAGAGCCTGTCAGCCATCTCCTCCCTCTCCAGTAACCTCTCTATTCTATAGGTCAGGATACAGTGGGCCCCCTCTTCCCTTCTCCTTGAATTCCCTACTCTATGCAAGGGGACATTCTCTCTTCATCTGTCTTTCTTGTTCCTTTTCCATAGTTATGGCAGATACTTCCTCCCATAGGCGGATTGTGTAATCTCTCAAGCCCCAATTTCTTTATCTGTAGCACAGGGATAATGACTGCATGTAACTCATGGGATTGTTATGAGGATCAAATGAGATAATGGGTGCAAAGGTGATTAATCCAATACCAGCCACCTAAATAATAGTGATGATGATGATGATGAAAGAAGTGATTCCACACTTAGGAAGTACTAAGGTGGACAGACAGAATGGTACTTGTGGTCTAATTTGTGTTAAGACTACCTTCATCAGAGGTCTTCCTACCTGAGCAAAGGAAGCCTTCCACACATCCTAGATTAGGGGTCGGTAAACATTTGCTGTAAAGGGCCAGATAGTAAAGATTTTAGGCTTTTAGGCCATATGGGCTCTGAAGCAATTACTCAGTTCAGTTCCTTGACTACATAGTACAAAAGCAGTCATAGACAACAGTAAACAAATGACTGTGGTGTGTTCCAATAAAACTTTATTCATAAAAATGGGCCACAAGCTGGATTTGGCTTGCAGGCCATAGTTTGTTAACCCCTGGTCTAGATTCTAGACTGACTCACTAGTCGCCCAAACTGAGGTTTGGGGGTCAAACCCTTGCTCAGCCTGGCTTTACGGGTATTACCTCAAATGAACATCTCTCTCCGGATTCTTAGGGGAAGAGTGGGTGCGGCAGAGGCACACACTTAACACCACCACAGTAGCTAGCATACATAGACCATCATTTCTCACCCCAAATATCACACTTTTTGGCCCTGTGGACAGTAGTGTGGGAAGAGGGAGGGCAAGAGAGACCTCAGGGGAACAGTTTATCTGTGGGTGTTCCATGCTGGAGAAAAGGAGATCTATGGGCCCTTGGAAGATGGATCCAGAAGCAGGAAAACGGTGGTTAATGGGTCAGGCCCCAGAATCACAGAGACTTGAGTTCAAATCCCTTTGTGTGCTACTTGGCACATATTTCTCAACCTCATGGCTCCATTTCATTTGGAAGTGGTACCATAACAGCATCATTCACAGAATGAACTTGTGAATATTGCACATGGTAATTATATTCAATGCTTCACTCAGCGCTTGACGCCTCGTACACACTGGATAATGTTCCTCTCTATTACTGCCCTTACTTTTTCATTACTGCATCCTGAAACTTAAGAAGGGTATGAAAGAACATCCTTCTGCACCATTTTGTTCCCTTTCATCTTTTTTCCTAAATGATCACAGAGTGTATTTTTTGTCCATGTACAAGCGATACTAATTACAGTCATTTATGTGAACTACTTACCATTATGCCCAATTACCCGGCCGCCAATAATGATTTTGTGCATCACAAAATGTATTAGATTAACCTAATTGTTAATTAGCTTAGTGGATTAAAAACACTCAGCTCATGCAAACTCAGCTTTCACAGTTTGCTGCTCACAGCCAAAAACTGAGTGCATGCACAAGAGAAAGAGAGAGAAGGAAGGAGAGAAAGAAACAAAGGGAATTATCACCAATGATCATGCTGTTAAAGGATGTCTCTCGTCTTCCCAAAGAAAAATTTCTTAAGGTGTAAGTGGAGGCTTGCAAGGAGTAAGGGGTGAGGTTAGTAATCGATGATTAAAATGTCAGAGAACATAGTATGCCACGTCTGTGCTTAGTAAGTACTCAAGAAATATCAGTTGAGAGAAGGAATTATTTACAGAAGGTATAGAGTAGCCCACAATCCAATGGGCAAGAAACTTGAAGGTGAGAGCTTGTTACATGAGTTAAACAAGGATTCCATTAGACCAAGGTGGCTTTAATGCCTTAGCAGCCTGCATAAACAAACCAAAAGCTGAGCCTGAATGCCTCAAGGTCAAGAAATCAAAATCTAAGGACAGCTGATCATGAACAGACAATTAGGCTTTCCCAAATAAGGCAACTGCTTAAGCTATAGCCAGTCAAATAATTCCCTGGCTTTGTTTCTACCTCATTCCTTCTAACCACCTCTGGCTTGGTGTCCCAACTGGAATTATTTTTGCTCAGATAAACTCCTAAAAATTTTAATATGCCTCAGTTTATCTTTTAATAGAAACAAAATTGGATTTTTGCTAGAGACAGTTACCAAGGGTTTTTTTTTTTTAATTCAGTGGTTCCAACTGCAATTGTGTATTATTTCATTTTAAATTTACCAGTTCATTTTTCCCTCTAAACTGTTATTTGTGCACACTTCTGTACTCTCCTTGCAGGCAAGGAATCAAAGGAAGGATGTCTCTTCTCAAAGCATGTCTTTCTGCAGAACAAGCAAATACAAGCAGCTGAAACCCACGTTAACTACTGGTGTCTTTAATTTGGTAAAGCTGAAATTTCTTAAGATTCACTAGATCAATATAGACAAAGGACTTTATAGTCAGACTTTAGACCTGCAATACTTTCACTGGCTTTTCAAATGTGCAAAGCTACATAAAAGTTATTAAGAAAGTGGTTAAATTACAATAATGGTAACACTTTCCATCTATACTATCCCTTAAAGTTTATAAAACACTTCAATGTGTATTATATTTAATTTTTTAAACGAAGTTCAAGTGATGTCAGCTGTTTATCTTTCAAAAAAGAGCTGAATTTTTAAAAGTCATTCTTAGTGTATTATCATGCCTCTTAATGAAATAAAGTCAATGGCTTAGAATGATTATGGCTTGACTTCTAATAATCATTTTTATTTGCAAATGAAATTTCTATTCCATTTTCCCTGGAAATGTATTTCTATCAAAGCAGCACATCTCTAATTGTAGGCTTCCAACTAGCAAATTTCTGGTATACAAGACTTTGGTATTTTGCATTGTTTAACTGGTGTCTGTCCTACCTAGAATCTGGAGCCAAAATATTTTATTTAAAGATCTTATATGAAATGGCTACCATGCTTTTTTAGTTAATATGTAAAACTGAATAATTAATAGACCGAATGAAACAAATATTTCATGTTTTACTTCCCTGACCTCACGGAGCTTGCTGTGTGAGGGTGGGAAGGGATGGGAACCAATGTAAATAAATGCAAGTGTTCAGTTTCATTCAAGGGCTCAGGAGGAAAAGTTCAGCAAGCCATGCAAGAGAATAAAAGATTGGATGGGCACAGATAGCGTGACTGGGAAAGTGCTGTCCAGCTGAGAATCTGAATAATGACAAGAATCCAGCTGTAATGTCAGGGGCCATACGCTAAGGGGGAAAGGTCTGAGGATCATGAGCAGGAGGAAGAGCTTTCTCTGACCCCAGCCACTCCTGGGTACCCTGCCATTCCCTGTCAAGATCCCTGTCCCTCTGTGGCATGTAAAACCATTCGTCATTATGCAGCTACGTGAATATTTAACCATTGCTCATCTTCCCCATTACTGTAAATTCCATGAGGGCAAAGATCCCGTTTCTTTTGCTCACTATTGAATCCTCTGCACTTTGTATGAGTCTGGCACATAGTAGATGCTCAATAATTAATTCCTGAAAGAACTAAAAGGATACTGAAAATTAAAGTGGCAAAGGCACTAGCGATAGCTCGGCTATAGTGCAAGTGAGAAATGTTTGCATCACCTGTTCAGTTGAGGATATTACTGACTTGGTATTTTAGTAACTCATTTTGTTTCACAAACAGGTCCATGAGCACCTGTCTTGTGCTATCAGTAGGTTCAACCACGTAAGCTGTTAATTTTTAGTTGAGAGATCCCTGACTTTCCATTTTCATGGCATATCATTAGCTTTTGGACTCAGTCAGAAAAATCATTGTTTTACAGCTATAAATCTTCCATTGACTGGAAAGCATTAAATCGTGAGTCTCATCAACTCAAATGCTCAGCATCCCTTTAGTATAAAAGGCACGCGTATTGCTTGTTTCTGCAGATGGACTCCATCAAATCCTTGATGATTTCCTCCCTCAGACACTAACAGAATAAACAAAATGCCTTAACAGTGGACTTTCCTGAGATACCAGCAGGAAATATCATGTCTTCGTCATCAAGATAAAGTACCTGGACGAGGGTCCCTGCTGTATATTCTCCGTCATCCAGGACGAGTTTGGAGCCGTACCAGAAGGCCAGTGCGTAACACAAGAAGATGAGACACCACATGAATCCAGTAAAGAATCCCATCACTATCCCTTTTCTAATTCCCCAACGCTGGGCGAACACAAGATTTTTCTCATACCTGTGAAGAGAAAAATGTGAGTCTATTTCAGCAACAGCAGCAGCAGCTCAAGTTAGAATGTTTAAAACAGGCCACAAGCAGTGGTTTTAGACAATGACTATAAAATCACAGAATAGCTTTAGGGGAAAAAACAATTACTCCAGGGTAGTGACTTAAAATTTATTTCAACCCAACAATGAGAAGTGTGGAAGGGATGACACCTAACAAAGTCTCACTGATTACATCTTGGATGAGGACAGTGCTGGTAAACTTTGCCCCAAGAGAAAAGAATTTTCAACACAAATGTTTGAACATGAGGTCTCTAGTACCATTTGTGTTTGAGTTGTTTTATTAAGTCACGTGACATGAAAGATAATATCTTTCATAGTGGAGGAAATATGCTATCGAAATCTTTTTCATGAGAAATAAGGTAACCACTTCACAAACCAAAAGTAGCAAAAGGGTTAAAAAGGAAAAGAGGATAATTTGAGATTGTAAATCCTATTCCCTTTCTCATTTGGTGAATTTGGTAGCAATTGAGAATGACATCATACTAGATCTACAACATATAAAATAAGAGTTTAATTAAATTGGTGGTTATTTTATAAAATCAGTACCTGGCATCTGATAAGCACTCAATAAATACTCGATAAATAGAAAAATAAACAAAATCAAGTTTTTAACACCTGTGTTGTTTTGGTCATTTAGGTTTCAATTTTCATGAACAGTTCATCTCCTAGAATGATGGTCTATACTGTATCAAAGCTCAATATTGTTCAATTCAGTAGAAATCCTAACAGACTTAAAAAGAGCACATAGTACAGTAGCTGAATAAAACATGTTGAATATAAAAAGTGTCCAATAAAAATGTGTGGAATTATATTTTAGATCATATAGGCTTTTCCTCTCTGGGAGCAGACAACGTTAGGACTGGTATGAGGCATCGTGTGTGTACATACACACCACAGGAGTTTGAAGTAAGTATCTAAACTAAGATAGCTTTCTAAAGACCACTAACTATACCATCTTCAAAAACACATAGCTAAAGGCTTGGGAGTTCTCGTAAGTACTTTGCCCAATCTAATGACTTCACTTAGCTACCTCTTGAACAAAAGCTTTCCCAGGGCACCATAGCAAGGTGAGTTAGCTATTTTATACCAAATGGGAAGGTTCAGGGTAGTATGTGGATCAACGAAATTCAGGAAAGTGGCAGACATCTCAATTAACCAACCTTTCCACCTCTCTTTTCTCCCCACCAAAAGCAGCCACTGTTCGGATGGATGAAATGACTTCATCAGCCACTGAGCCTGCCTTGGCATAGGCCTTCAACTCGTAGTCGGTGAACTTGGAGACACTCTAAAACCCAAAGGAAGAGAGTACAATGTGAAGACCAGGTAAAGAGGTAAGTCAGCCTGTCACTCAGTGACTCATTTAGCAGAGTAAACACATGGCATGGTTTAATCCAATACTAGATTCTCACTGCAGCGGCCGTTTACCAAGGAAAGAATTTAGTCCAACTCTGATCTGTGTTAAGCCTCACACGTGGTTGTTTGGTTGCTGATACGTCAAAATGACTCCATTAAAAGTCTGCCTCAAAAAAACTCTCAGCATAAGTCCCAAACAGGGTACTCTGCGTGACCACAGTGTTACAGTCACCATATTAATGAAGTTTTCAAGTCAAACCACATCACATTTCATTGCTATTGGCCAAAGGCCATGTCACACTTTACAAACACCAGACGCAGAGACTGGAGACCTGGGCGGCATCATATTGCTTAGAATCTAGAGTAGAGAGAGGTTCTGAGCACACAAAGACATGATGTTGCTGAGGTGAGTCCACGGGAGAAAGATTCAGATAAAAAATTTCACCATTTTGGCCCCACTGAAGTAGGGGCTCAACTAAGTAGCTCTGCTTGTTGCAAAAGGAAATAAAAAGGCCTTGCACTTAAAATTAAACTTACTACTTTTTCTAAAATTGGACTTGGATTGAGTCCTAGTTAGAATCAGCCATCAAAGAATTTCCTGGCACAGATTAAGAAACAAGAAGGGGAAAAAGCAAATGTAAAAGAGTAACTAACTCAGCAACCTAAAAATATATATAGTCCCCAGACTAGGGGACTTTATCACCCAAGTTTTCCCAAACTTTTAGCAGCAAAACTCTTCCCAAACCAAATCTCAGACAGAATTCTAACATGCAAAATAAGTAAAAGTAGTATTTTATTACAATATATTTCACAAGTCCACATTTGATATAATTTGTGAATTGAAAAGGCAGCAATAAAGGGAAGTTAAACTATTTCAATTGACATTAAAATTTGAATTTGAGTGGTATGGAGACACTGCACTTTTTACCACCATCCTCTTCTAATTTATTTTTGAAATATGCACAGGTAGCATAGTAATAAGAAAATTAAGTAGTTGCAAATGCTATCAGTTTGTATTGTAACTGCACATTAAAGAATCTCTAGGTACTTCAAGTAAATTGATACAGGAGCTTAAAAGATGCAGACTGGGAAATATCTAACAATTGCTCCTGTTTCTCATTGTAAATATAAAGGTCAGAGAAAGGCATACACAATGCATGGTAACTTCTAGCATGTCAACTATTGCCCCTACACCTTTTTTTGTCCTGCTTTCGAATTCAGCCTAGTGAAATTGCTCCTATTATTTGACACAAACATGCACAGACCTGAATTCAAGAAGAAACCAGTGCCAGAAATACAACATTCCAAATTGATGACACATTTACAAGTTGAAATATGGTCACTGAGGCAGCAAGAGAAACTGCCTGTTTAAAACCAAGTTAACCAGGCTATGGTTTAGTCTCCAACATGTTAACATATGACATATGATCCATTTGAGTATGAATATTAATTTATCATGGGTTTGAACAAATTGAATGTATTTGGGGGGAAAAAACCTGAATCAAATGTTTGCAGAATCCCCAAAGACCCTCTGCAGAAGTTGAGGCTTCCCTGGAGTGCAGCTGGAAAGCATTTGGTAGGAAAGACTGTTGTAAAGTTTGCATGATATGGTGGATTGGGAAAAAAATAAAAGCTAGTATCTCTTTAGCAATTAATTCTAGGCCTGATGCTGTGCTAAGTGCATTACATGGGTAATACCCTAAGAATCATCACAATGAGGCTGGGGGATATTATCCTTATTTCAAAGATGAGGAAACTGAAGTTTTGACAGGTTAAACATATCTCTCTTGAGCCAGGTGGTAAAGCCAGATGGTGACCTAGTTAAGTAGAATGAGCTCTTTGTTGTCACTCTGTATTACCTGGGAAACATTTGAGTAATATAGCCAGTGGATTGTTAGAGAATATTTTGCTAGAAAATACCATCATGGAGATTGGTACCTGTTGCTCAGTGATGTGAATGTATGTACAGCTTTTCACTTAAATTCTATTCTCGTTTACAGCAAATTATTAGCATGCCTGCTATCTAATGTGGCTGCTCTAAAAGTAAGATAGGATAATTTCTCAATCCTTGGGAGTGTTTTTTTTTTAAATGGGATGACCCCAAATTCCTACTCCTACTTTTTCTTGGCCTGCTGTAACTGAAGAATGGGGTCTGTGACTGAGATAACTCTCTGAATGGGTCACATACACCTCTCTCTGAAACTGATCAGATGGAATGGAGAACACAGTGTGACTGCAGAAATCTCTTTTGTGTGCTTGTTACTGATCTGGGTGTATTTGCTGGGCCTCTCTGAGGGCAGCTTCTGAGTTTGAGAAATGTGGGAAGCCGTAGGTGTACTGGAGGAGCTGGAGTCAGGCTTCCTGGGGTTTGAATCCTGTCACTCACTAGCTGTGCAGTCCCAGACAAGTCCCTTTACCTCTCTGAGCCTCCACTTCTTATATTTTAAATGGCATTAATACTTCATAAGATTGTGTAAAGATTAGAGATCATGTATATGAAGTGTCTGGCAAAAGAGTAAATGTTTAATTAATATAGTTGTTGTTAATAATACAATAATATTTATGTTATTATAATATCATTAATCTATGGAATGTTATTTGATACTAAGTAATAATCAAACAAAACAAATCTCAAAATTGTGATAATGGTGTTGACTAAACACACTCAGAAGGGACTAAAGTGTCACATTTTGGGCTGTTTCTCAGTGCAAATGTCTTCCCACGGAGAGAAGTGAGAAGTCATTCTTACCAGACCAATGATGGCTGCTCCAATCCCAATGAGAGGGCTGACCGAGATAATAACCAAGCTCAGTTTCCAGCCCTGGTAAAATCCCAGCAGGAACCCACAGATGCTCGTAGTCATGCGCTGAATGAAAATAGCCATTTGGTCGGCAATGGCATCATTGATTTTGTTAATATCACTAGAAACAAAAGAGGCTTTGATCACCCAAACTGAATTTGGTCAATTCAAATATCTTGCTGAGAAAGTTCAATCTTTCCTTTCAAAACATTCCCATTTCTGTACCCCACTGCCCTTCGGAAACATGACAGCCTCTGACATCTTGGAAAATTCACTGCAGCTTGGGATGTCATCAAGCCTCTCCCCTCGTAGCCAAGGGAGTCCTTCATCCAGTTTCCCCAACTGGTGTTCACTGAACATTGGCAAAGACTTTTGGAAACCATCTTATTTGTCTCTGTCTTTCTTATAGCTAATATCCTTGGTCTGTCCTAAAGGGCCTTTCTTTCCTTTATACCTACTAAATCTTTCCAGCCTCCAGGTTCTACTCATATATCACCTATTTCATAAAAACTTATATAATGCCCCGGGAAGGAATAATATTTTCCTCCCTGTTTCCATAACAAGGTAACACATCTGTATACATGCGTATATGTATGTGTATGTATACATAATTATTGCTTTCTGCTTACAGGCACAATAGAATAGTGGTTAACAGCACAGGCTCTGGAGCCAGACTCTGAATTTAAACACAAGCCCTTCTTTGGCAAGTTACTTAACCTTTCTGTGCCTCAGTTTCCTTGTCTGTAAAATGGGAATAATGACAGACCCTATCTCAATAGGTAGAAATGAGGAAAAGTTAATAAAGTATGTAGAACAGTGCTTAGCATATAGTAAGCAATCAATGCATGTTAGCTCTAATTATTTTTAAATACTTTATTTTCCTTTCTAAAAAATTTATTTATTTATTATTAGTAGTAGTATTTTTAGTGGAGGTACTGGGGACTGAACCCAGGACTTCGTGTGCTAAGCACATATGCTACCACGGAGCTATTACCCCCTTCCAGCTCTGATTATTTGCTTGCACCTTTTATCCATCCTACTAGGCTGTAAGTTCCTTGAGATGAGGAGTTCAGTGGTTTATCTTTATGCCTTGCATAGAGTAAGTGCTCCAGAGTATTGATTGATAATAATTATATTAAATTCATATTCCTGGGAACATTCCCATAATCTCTTGTCCACATGGAGTAAACAGAGCTTAAACAGGGCTTAAACAGAGCTTGGGACTTGACAACAAAAAAAGGACCTCAGACACTACCCAGAGATCACACAAGTGTATTCTAACAAGGGTAAGCATCAGTTCAAATCCATAGTAAGTAAGGGAAGAATGAGCGCTGGAATCGAGGGGTCCCACCCACATTCGGTCTGCTTTTATCTTTACTACACTACACACTAGCTGTCTTTCATAGGAACTCAGAGTTTTATTTACTAGGGTTCCACTGGTTTTAATTACTCAGGCAGGGCTCATTCAGAGATTATGGGGTGGTGGGGGGAGGTGCTTTTAATGACCCAAACTAGTATTTAAGTGTAAACTAGACTTAAATCTAGTTTTCAGTTTGAACCTTTCTCAAATTGTTTTGAATTTGTTTTTGTTTTTATATGCAGAAATTACCTCAACAGACAAAGCAAGATAATTCAAATTGTACTGTTTTCCTTATCGGTACATAGATTGTGACATCCCTCAATTTCTCCTTTTCAGGCCAAATAACCCAACTTCTTTTAAACTCTCCTCTATAATACTTCATTTCTAATATTTTAATCAAGGTCTGCAAACCAAATTGTAGTATCCTGGCTTTCACGTTTTAATGATCATACTTGAAAAAGCATCACCTACAAAAAAACAACGATGCTACTAATAAAAGCCCAACTTAAGAGAGAAAATGCATCAAAAATAACTGAAAATATGTTTCTGATTGTTATTTAATTTAGAAACAAAAGTTTCATTAACAACCACAAAAAAACCACATACATTAAAATGTCCTACCCACCACTTACTCAGAAAATCTTGTGTTCAGCTCTCCCACTGAATTGCAGTCGAACCATCCTATTTCCATTCTCATTATGCTCCTAAAGTAAAACTTTCTCATTTTCTGTATCTGACGAGCTGCAGCAATTACCCAAAAGCATATCTAGAAATGGAGTAAGGAATGTTTAGCATTGTGATAAAAGTAGTCATTAATTCTTTCTCTTTTCAGAAGAAAATGCTTTCAGTATAACAGTTGAGAAAAGGAAGAAAGTAATTCACAACATGCCTCTTCTTGGGAACTAAGGTGTGAGCTCTGATATCTGCTGCTCACAGTGGAGGTGAGTGAAACCCCCGTGAACAGGGGAGCCAGAAACTTGGCTTTGAATCCAGCGCTGCCTCTTTCAGAGTTAACCTGATTAAGCTTCACGTTCCTCGTGTGTAAAAGTAAGCTCATCACACCAAATATGAATCACTGCTCTTAAATCACTATTTTTGCACACCACTTCTGAATAATTTTTCCCGAGAGACCTGCCAACAAGCATTTAGGCATAGTTTTCAGGCGGTCAGACAATGGCTTTCCCTCATGTCCCCCTTGAAATAGAACTGTAGTCCTTGTGGCTTCTGAATAACTTTAAGGTTAAAGAGCACACTTTACATTTCATTGTCATGTCTCTGAATTCAGATGTTGATCTGTGAATAACATGGAGGCGTCACTAACTTGAAAATATCCTGTGATAAGTACCGCGACGGCAATTCCAGCATAGTAACTGGCAAAGTTCACCATTTCACTTTCGATGTCCAGAAACCTTCAAAAGAGGGAAAAAATATGTTAAGACTCACAGGTAGGATCAAACTATCAAAAGATTACATTTGTGGGTCCAAAAGAATTTAAAATATACATATTCTATAGGCATGGCATTTTCTTTATGCAGAATTATACTGAATCCAACCAAATCCCTAAATAGACCTCATGATACCAATCACAGCAGAGATGCCTACCCTCCTTCATTTTTACTGGCAGAGATGTGAGGGCTGTGAAATAATTAATGGGCAGTTGTTGGAAGCCTAGACGGCAGCCCAGTGCCCTGTCCACTGAGGCTCCTTTCACTCTTGTTCCTTGTACAGCAATAGCACAATCACAGCTCACAATAGGGTTTTAAAAAGCCAGACACGTGTCTGAAAATACACTGGTAGACTAGAGATGTACTGCGTCAGGAGGCTTACTGTTACCTACTCTTGGAATCTTCAGCCAGCTTTTCAACTCCTTCATCCCAGAGTGACACTGGGAGAAATGTGTGTGTCATCTTCTCATAGAGAGAAAAAACCACTTTATTAGCCCAGTCTGACTACAGCTCAGGAAGCCTCACTCTCCAGGACAGTTTCTAAGGTTGAAGCCAAAGAACTTATGGAGAAGCAAGAAAGCTCTACAGGGGGTGGGAAGCACAGAACTCAGTGGTAGAGTGCTTAGCATGCACAGGGTACTGGGTTCAATCCCCAGTACCTCCAGTAAAAAATAAATACTTAATTATCCCTTCAAATAAATAAATAAAATCAACTGTACCCCAAAAAAGTTCTAAAAAAATAGAGAAAGCTCTATAGAATTTTCCCATCACAACTGTCATACTGCATCCCAAGGTTTGGAATTGGCAGGGGCAAGGAGATAAGAAAAAGTTATTCTGAAATGGCTTTCAGGAAATAAGAAATTTTATCATGAGATAATTCACGTATTGGTTGATGACACTGATCCTCAGGGACAAGCTAAATGATGCCCATTTCTTCAGAGAATCAAAAGACAGCATCTTTACCCTACATGCTCTGATCTTATGCACCTTCTAGTCTGAGGCCTTCCTTTTATAACCCAAACTCAAATTGTTCTCTCCCTCTACTGAACTCAGATCAATATTTAAGTATAATTTATTTAATTCAGAATAAATTATTATTCCATAGCAGATTTTATTGCCATCTTGCACTATCATTCAATATTTTCATTGAGCATACTTATGTTTGTCTTGCTGGTAAATTGCAAGCTACTTTAGGACAAAGGCTGGGTATAAGCTGCTTCCTCCCACTTCTGCAGCCTGGTACAACACCTTACACACAATACGTACTCAGTGGTTGTTGATTTTTCTTTGACTCTGAAAATACTAATGAGGAAGGGAAACAACTGCCTTGGTCAACCCCTCTGACAATCTCCAAACCAGCTAATGTGTCTGTTTTCACCACATTCCCAATCTTTCATGATGATTTAAGGGAATTCCTAGAATGAATGAGTTCTAGAAAACCATAAATTTACATATAAGTATCCACAATCAGAGGCTCTTACAAAAGCTAGGTATCTTTGTATAAACTGTAAAATGTAGTATTATGAGTAAAGATTAACAACGTATAAATGAGTCCATACTCTTGGTTTTTTGTTTGTGAAATGAATTTTGGGTGTCCAAAACCAGAAAATTATGAGCATTTGTCCAAAAATTTGATTTTCTGTAGTACATTCATTCTACAAATATTACAAGCAGAGGTCAGAGACTGCTTGTTGTGAAAAACAGAGCTGCCAGGTGTGAAATGACCTACTCAGACTAAGAGCTTTGAGCACTGAGCCAGCTGTGGGATTTTCTGGAGCAAAGTTCAGGAGAATTACATCATCGCCCAGGGGTGTGCACAGGACATGTGTAGTTTGAGATTCTTTTCACTGCTGAGGCACCCCAAAGATAAATGGTTAACTCACTTCTATTTTATTCTGGGAAGAAGTTATTAGAATTTTAAAGATTATTTCTGGGACAAGAGACAAACCTATCAGAAAAACTGACAGGAAGGAAAAGATGAGGCTGGTTGGGTTTCTTTGAACATCAAACTTGTCATCATCTGTGTGGTAAAAAGCTCTTGTGATTATAAAATCCTGCAAAGGATTCTATAAAGGTTGCAGGTGATCTGGAGCACAGCCTGGGTATCGCTTTAACAGCAAAACTGACACATGCCTACTTGAATAAATTAAGATTCCCCTGACTTATTTTTGAAGAGAGAAGAAGGGAGAGGACAATTACCAAGAAAAGGTAAAAGATAGTTTACAATGATATGAGGATTCTCACCTTGCTTTTTGTGAAAAATAAATGCACCATAAAATTAAATCACTCAACTTACACCAGTTTCAGATTTACTAAAGCCTTAGATTTTTCATTGAAAATATTCGAGAGGATATTTATCTTTATGACAAAGTGCACTGCCTAACCAGGCACCCTCCTTTCAATGGTTCTCACACACTGAAGACCCAATAGCCTTGACACCTTAGAGTGAAAATCAGTATCAACCCAAACTGGCAGAAATGTGTCCATATCCTAGTTTCAAAATGTTGGAGGGTCTATGTTCCTTAATGCATAGGACACTGACCTACGAACAAATGGTTCATCACTGGGTAAAGTTGCTTTATAGAGTACCCATACACTTTGGTAGGATACTGCCAGAATGGCTAAAATTTTCATTTCAGAGAATCCACGATAGGTTTTTTTCACCCAGGAAGCTACTTTTATTTGTTTGTTTTTAATTAAGATTTTTACTTTGAGGTAAGTATAGACTCATGTGCAATTGTGAGAAATATTAAAGAGAGATTATATATGTCCTTTATCCAGCTTCCCCCAATGGTAACATCTTGCAAATCTATAGGACACGACCACAACCAGGATGTTAACATGGATATAAAAGAACGTTCTCCTCAAGGATTCCTCATGTTGTCCTTTTATACCTACACATACTTCCAGCCAGCTCCCACTCCTCCCTTTACCCCTGACTACCACTAATTTGTTCTCTATTGCTATAGTTTTGTCATTTGAAGAATGTTTTAGAAATGGAATCACACAGTATGTAACCTTTGGGAATTGGCTTTTTTCACTCAGAATTATTCTTTCAAGTTTCATCAGTAATCCTTTTTATTGTTAAGTAGTATTCCATGGTATAGAGGTATCACAGTTTCTTTAACCACTTACTTATTGACGGATGTCTGGGTTGTTTCCAGTTTTTGTCTATTACAAATAAAACTTCTATAAACATTTATGTACAGGTTTTTATGTCAACATAATTTTTCATTTCTCTGGGATAAATCCCCAAGAGTAGAATTGCTAGGTTGAATAGTAGTTGCATGTTTAGGGTTTTTGTTTTTTTTTTTTAATTGCCAAACTTTCCAAAGTGGCTGCACCATTTTACATCCCCACCAGCAAGGTACAAGTGATCCAGTTTTTCCACATCCTCACCAGCACTTAGTGTTACCACTATTTTTTATTTTAGCCATTTTGATAAATTTGTTTTGACATCTCATTTTGATCTTAACTTGCATTCCCTAATCACTAATATTACCAGGCATCTTTTCATTGACCAACTTTATACTCTTAGTGAAATATCTGTCCATATGTTTTTCCCACATTCTAATTGAATTTTTTTCACCATTGAGTTTTGAGAGTTCTTTAAATATGCTAGATCCTAGTTTTGTGAGATATATAATTTGCAAATATGCTCTCCCGATCTGTAGCTTGTCTTTCCACCCTCTTAACAGGGTCTTTGGCAGAGCAAAAGTTTTTAATTTTGATGAAGTCCAATGTGTCCATTTTTCCTTTTATGAATTGTGCTTTTGATGTCAATCTAAGAGCTCTTTTTCTAGCATTACACCTGAAAACAGTCTCTTACATATTTTCTGAAATGTCTACAGTTTACTTTTTACATTTAAGTTTATAATTCAGTTTTAGCTCATTTTTGTATAGGTTCATTTTTTTGCCTATGGATGTCCAGTTACTCCAGCACCACTTGATAAAAAGTTTATCTTTCCTCCATTGAATTACTTTTTCATATTTGTCAACAATCAGTTAAACATATTTGTGAGAGTCTATTTCTGAGTTCTCTATTCTGTTTCTCTGTCAATACCACACAACCTTGTTAATGTCTGGAAATTGGGTAGATTGTCTCCTCACACTTCATACTTCTTTCTCAAAATTGTTTTAGATATTCCAGTTCTTTTGCCTTTTCATATAAAATTTAGAGTAATCATCTCTATATCTACAAAAAACTTTGCTGAGATTTTGCTAGGAATTGTATTAAACCTGTGTATCAACTTGGGGGAATTGACATCTTTACTATATTGAATCTTTCAATTCATTAACATAGTGTGTCTCTTCATTTATTTAGATCTTCTTTGATTTCTTTCACCAGCATTTTGCAGTTTTAAGCTGTACATGTTTTGTTACATTTACACTTAAGTAAAAATTTTTGATCAATTATAAATGGCATCATATTCTGAATTTTGGTGCCCACATGCTCATTGCTAATATAAAGATATACTATTGAATTTTGTATGTTTATCTGTTTTTTTTTTTTTGGCCTTGCTAAACTCAGTTTTAGGAGGTTTTTTGGGATTTTCTATGTCAACAATGTCATCTCCATTGACATGGTTGTATTTTTTTCTTTTTTTGCTTAAAAAAAAATCTAATTGTAGTGAAAAACATGTAACATAAAATTCATCAACTTAACCATTTTTAAGTATATAGTTCAGTAATGTTAGGTATTATATCAGTGTTTCTTCTATTTCCTTTCCTTCCTTATTGCACAGGCTGGAACTTCAAGCACTGTGTTAAATAACAGTGGTGAGAGCATATATCCTTGCCTTGTTTCTGGTCTTAGTGAGGAAGTTATTCCATCTTTCACTGTTATGTATAATGTTAGCTGTTGGATTTTTTAAATAGATGCTCTTTTGTAAGTTGAGGAAGTTCCCTTCTACTCCTAAAGTTCTCTAAAAGTCTTCATCATGGATAGATATTGAATGTTTTCAAATGCTTTTTCTGCATTAATGGAGATGATCATGTGATTTCTTTATCAGCCTGTTAACATGGTAGATTACATTGACTGTTTTTCAAATATTGAACCAGCTGTGCTTCCCTAGACCCTGCTTGGTCACGGTGTGTGATTCCTTTTTTTATATTGCTGAATTCTATTCACTAATTCTATTTGTTGAAGTTTTGCATCAATTTTCATGAGGGATATTAATACATGGCTTTCTTTTTTGAAATAGTTTTGTCTGGTTTGGGTACCATGGTAATATTAGCCATGTAAAATGAATTCAGAAGTGCTTCCTCCCATTATCTACAAAACATTATGGAAAATTGGTGTTATTCTTCTTTAAACTTAGGAAGAATTCTTCAGTAAAACCATCTGGGCCTGGAGGTTTTTGTTGTTGTTGTTATTCCAAAATCACAAATTCAGTTTCCTTCATAGTTAGGGCTATTCAAATTATTTACACCATATTAGGTGAGTTTTAGTTTTTGTTTTTAAGCAACTGGTTTCTCTCTCTATGTTGTCAAATTAACTTATGTTTGTAGTCATATCACTCTGTAGAAATCAGTTCAGTTCTGTTCTTCAACAAAAATGAAAGACTTAAAAGACTGTCATTAAAGATAATCCCTCTTTTATACAAACTGTTCTGAGTCTTACTTCCAATCAGAAGAGAAATATATGTATTTAGACAGTGGAAATTATTTCTAATGAGTAGGCTTATTATTTCAAAGCTGATTGTTTAAGGATAATTCTACACATTGTATGGTATCCTGTACCTTCCAGTCAAGGGCTAACCAGTTTCTAACTATGCACTTCATTGCATGCACAGGTTTCATGACTGGTTTCACCAACTAGACCTAAGCTCCACTAAGATAAGGACCATGACTCTTAAGATACAACCTTGTCCTTGATGCTTACACATTTTCCTGGTATACAGCTGATATCCCCCAAATTTTAGTTGAATGAGTGGATGAAAGAAAGACCCTAACAGCAAATAATATGGAAGTGCGTCAGTGATTTAGAAGGATTTGTTTATAATCTGGAATCAAGCCTGTAGAAAAATTTCTAAATGAAGGAGAAAAATATAAATTCACACGGGGGAGCCATTCCAAGTGTCTTTCTAGCCAGGATACGACTGCCTTTGGTTCTCGAACCTGAGTATGTGGGTTCATACGTGCAAATGAGCTTGTTCTGGCCCTGAGGCAGCATGAGGCAGGCTGCAAAGTCCATGCTGTGACAGTGAGTCAACCCTGTGTACACCATAGGACTCACTGATTACAAGGCAGCCTGTTGGGCTTATCACAGACAGAACAGGAGCACAGTGAGCTATGGCTAATTCTGCATGACTGTCTTCTGTTCACAGCATCACACCCCTCTTCCATAGAAACTCAACAACTAACTGAGACCAGCAACCCCAAAATCTAAGTCCTATAGCACAGTAATGAAATTCCCATTATAGACAGAAGACTGGGGATCAAGTGGGTCATCAACCACAGCAGCTAAGGCACAGAAGGGAGGCAGAGAAGAAGGGAAGGAAGGAAGAAAAGAAGAGAAAAGAAAGAGAAGGAAGGAAAGAAAGAGAGAAAGAAGGAAGGGAAAAGCAAGTCTTGGATATGAGACATGACAAAGACTTAAGTAAAATTCATGGGTCACCTTGATAGTGGCATTAAGTATTGGTAGTGTCAGCCTCCAGCCAGCGGTCTACAGAGTGGTTAAATTTGGGTGATGTGTTTAATGAGCAATTCCCAATTCTGTTTTTCATTAGGATTTAAAACCCTAGTAGGATACAAAGAACCTCGGGGCAGAGTAATTTATACAAATATGGGTAAATTTGTTTTTGTTCACTCTGTGTGAGATACCACTCCAGCTCAGTCAATAAGGCTCTCTTTTCACATTTTGAATTATAATCTAAGATATGAGCAAAAGAAAGTAAAAAGTGAAAAACAGCTGCATACCCACACCGTGTTCCATTTGTCACATTCTGGTTGAGGGAGCTGTTGGCCCACACTATGGTGTTGTTCACACATGCTTTTCCAGGGATCTGGAGTTCTTGTAATTCAGTGTCATAGTCAATAAAAACATCTGTCATTGTGCCAAAAATGATCAGCACGCCGGGATAGGCTACTCCATGGAGACATGCACAGAAGCTTCCCACAAACATCAGCCCAATGTCAGTCTTTGAAGAAAATCGAAACTTGAAAAACAAAGGATTCAGAGATCATCTATGGGTGAAAAGCAGGAGGGGCAGGAGGACTATTTAATTTTAGCTACTAGATTCTAATAAATAGTATTTAACACCAAATTTTAAGGGAATCATTTTAATGGAACAGTAGAGTTCTCACTAATATCGAAGGAAATGGTACATCAATTATCTAAATCATTAGGCTCTTACATTGTTAGTTTGTTATTTCTTTCCTAGTCTCTTAATTCATTCTCTTTATCTCAATAACTGACTTTAGTTCTTGGCTATTCATCCACTACTTAAGGGGGACACAATCACCGGCACTGATGCTATGGCCATGTAGGTATACTGTGTGGGTTATTCAGCAATAGTGTAAATTGGTTCCCACAACTGATGCTGACAAAGAAAAGTGCCTATTTGTGCCTAGAAATGCCTCCACCCTTACCAATTTGGGGAAAATACCCATACTATAGGATTTCTAAAAACTTGTCCTAAGAACAAATACACATGATGTGATTACTGTGATAATTTTCCTTACTAAAATGATAATTAGGGGCTTAGTGTTTATTTTCTAGAGTACTTTTCTGATTACCAGATAGAATTTGTGTGTTTAATCAGCAATAAGTTTCTTTTTAAAAAAAATATAGCTACATGTGCTATACACTAGGTCCTTACCATTTATCTATTTTATATATAGTAGTGTGTATATGTTAGTCCCAAACTCCTAAGTTATCCTTCCCCTGCTCCTGGCAATAAATTTCTAATTGCTATTCAGCATGTTATCACATAGACAAAGTTTATGACTGAAAAAGTGATCACCGTAGTTAAAAGTCTGCCGATATGACTAAAGCATTAACATTTCTTCCATGATCTGAACAACTCATGGTTGCAAAACCTCTGCCATAAATCAGCCCAGTTTTATTACCAGTTGAAAGAAGCCAACTTGACTGCTGCCACCTTTCTTCTCATTTTGTAACCTGAGGAGAAAAACATAGGGATTTACAGACCCAAAGCAATAAGAAATTCTCCCTCGATGGTGATTTTATGAGTCACCCCCACTGGCTGAGAAATTCTTGCCAAAACTGGTATCTTAAAAACAAGCTTTTATTTTCAGATTGACCTCTTCCAGAGATTTCAGTATAGCTGTATCTCATGTTCAGTAGAGGTTCGCTGAGGTTTTTCTGAGAGGTATTGAGAGAAAATAAAAAGAACTCTGCATTCCCAGTTATACTAACAACTACTGAATCTCAGCCTTGACCCTTGACCTATTTCTGCCTGTATTTCCTTATAAGTTGAGGTGGTTGGATTTTCTGATTTATAACTTCCTTCTGCACTTAAAAATTTTTTACAATTACATTAAATAGTGTGGATATTGTAGAGACGATAAAAAAAAAACTCCCATACTCCCCATGCAATCATATTTATTTATTTAGTTATTTATAATTCATTTTATTTCTCATAAAACTGTACTTAACCCATCCCTGAACTTTTCAACTCCAGGAATTTCAACTTCATCTGAGTCATCCATTCACAAATACACCCTGGACCTTATTTTCACTGATAACTGCTCTAAACTCCATGGGGTCTCTGGGACAGCCTGTACATCTTGTTTTCTCACTTCCTCCTTCCATACCTATATGACATCCCAGCTGAAACTTGAAGTTCCTTAACCCCTTAATTGACTTACAATTGCCAAACCCCATCAAGATTTTGCTTCCTTCCTCATGTATCTTAGGTCCCATTGCCTGCCATTTGGACCACACTCTCACCATCATCCTCAGTTCTTTTCCCCAGACTCACCCTTTCAAACTCTATCACTGCAGCCATCCAGCTGTTTCCCCTTCTCTTTCTAAAGCTGGGCTTCTGGGCCTGCTGGAGACAACCTCACCACCGTCTGAACTGATGCTGACACATGCTGTGCTTAGCACTTGGCCGCCCTAAGCTTCCCTTGCAGCTCAAAGTAAAATCACAAATCCTTGCTGATACATTCCAGGCGTCCGTGATCAGGCCAGTTGGTTCTCTGACCTTGTTTCCCCCTACCACACTCCATTTTTCACCGCCCAAGCCACCTGGTCTCTTTGCTGACCTTTGTCCTTGCCCAATTCATTCCCACCTCTGGGTGTTGCCACTTGCTATTTCCTCTTGCCAAAATGGTCTCCTTCAGATCTTTGCATGGCCAACTCACCCTCCTTCATAATTTCTCTCAAAAGTCACCTTCTCAGTGGGGCCTTCCATGACCAAATTCAACAATTGCAACTCTCCCCCCACATCATTTCAAATCTCCATTTCCAAGATTACATTTTTCCCTCTTAGAAAGGAAAAGATAAATTATCACTGGCTACCATACTATGTTTTATTTATTTCTGGTGTTTATTATATCTCCCCCACAAAGGGAGGGAGCTCTTCAGGGGCATGTGAGTTCCTCAACAACAGAGATTTTTGCCTATTTTGTTCTTTTCTATACCCTCAGAACCTATAATAGTGCCTGCTATCCAGTAGGCACTGCTATCCAGTAGGCACTCAATTAATATTTGTGAAATGAATGAATGAATGAAGGAGAACAGCCTCCACCCTATTCTTCATCCCTCTACAGACTATTCCCGTTGCCCTTGGCAGCTTTATCAAACTTCCACCATGATTCTCCCTCTATGCTGCCACCCCCATCGGAAGAGGTTCCTTTCCTCTAAAACCCAAAGCACTCACTCAACCTTCCTGCTCACCTTCTCACTGCACCTCACCTGCATCCCTGCCCGTTTTCATCTCTTAAGAACCCAGTGAGACTCAGGCTGACCCTACCATTCCAAGTCCAAGGTTAACGTTACCGCACCTATCACCTCTGTCTGCCATTAATTATTTAAAATTTCCTAAATATCTTCAACCTCTCCCTTTCCTACCACCTCTGTTTCAGAAACTTACCTGGCACCTCCTTCTGTCTTCTAAGTTAGACTCCATCAACCTTGCCCTCATGCCGAAGTATGATTGACTGACGTTTATTTTATATGAACTTTTAAACTCTTAAACTCTTTAAAGAGAAATATCTAATGATTAAATTTTAGGTTTCTACTATTTGCTTGTAGGGGGAATTTGGGGTTTCTTCCATAGAAAGAACCTTCTCTGTGCCCATGAAATCATACTTGTCCAACTTACCCTCTGCTTGTTTAGGTCAGAAATTCTGTGGTGTTCCTGGCCATACAGGGGGAGATTTGGACCTAACCAGAAGGGATATTTTCAAAGCTTTTTAAGATCAAATTATAGTAATATTTTAAAGAAAAAAAGAATGGATGAGAGACACCATTTTGTAGGAAGTGCAATGTGTATGAGAATGTATTTTGTGCTTTTTAGGGAATATTAGGGAATTAGTCCAGAAAATGTGATGCATTGTTGAAACAGTCACTTACTTTGATTTCTTATCATTGTTACCTGCCAGGATAAACACAATACACAAAGTTAATAATAATGACAAAAATGAAACTTACTCATTAACAGTTTTCCTCTGGAAAACATTTCTATAATTATTTTTATTCAAGGAACAATGCAAAATAAGTATTTGCTTTTTCTCCTTTCTCTCTCTCTATCCATATTATAGAAGAAGACACTCATTCACATTCAGGATCACTGCCTGGACTACACTTCTTGACTTTTCTCCAGAAAATGAGATCATTTTATTTTCTGAAGGTCAACTGAAGCCCAACATTTCTAAATTAGCCAAAGAAGATCTGATTTATTTGAACTACTGAATAAAACGGATATTTATTTATTGTTTGGTTCTTTAGAAAGATCAGGATTTATCTCTTTAAAATACAGATCACAAATCAACCAGACAATAAGATGTCATTGACACCCCTATGCCAGTAGAAGCCATAGGCTGGAGCCACATATTATTTTCCCCAGCAGAGGTCAGAGCAGATGGAGGGGAGCAGGCGAGGGGGGGTTCAGGGTCATGGGTGTAGGGAAGCCACAGGGAAAGAAACCCAAGGTGCTAATGTCAACTATCACCACGGGACAGCCCATCCTGGTTCCCCTGGCATTTTAATTTAATTTAATTAAGAGTAAAGAGGCAGTACAGTGTAGACAGAGATTAACCTCTTAGGTTTAGGAATCAGAACTGGATTAGAATTAGGCCTCCATTAATTATTAGTCATGTGATCTTTGCCAAGTTTAAAAAAAGAATCCAAGTTTCAGTTTCTGCTTCTGTAAAATGGAAAATCATAGGATTTTAAAAAAGTAATAATTGCAGCTTAGAATCATCTGCCCTCACTACCCACCAGGTATCGGTGCTACGGGCCCCCATCCACATCACCTCACTCTGGCAAGCAGAGCCTTTGTACAGTTCCTCTCAGGAAGTAGTGCTCACTAAACATTCACTACTATAATCAATTATAACAATAAGAAATAAAGGTAAGAATAATAGCCAGTACTGGAACAAAACTACTCCACCCAGGAAAGAGATATTTAAAGGTGAGGTGCTTTCACTCACCCACGCTTTGTGCATTCTTACCTGGCACTTAGACGTCCCATTACATGGCGTCTAGGGAGAAATACCCAGCCATGTGTAAGAATAACCCCAGTAATGGTTCTACTTATTGTTGCTGATTTTTCTCTGCTCCATGAACCTTCACTAGCTTGTTCCGCTTTTGTTCTCACCTCTCTTTGTACAAGAGACAGTAAGAGAAAAAGACTACATACATGATCTGTCTGACTCGAAACCATGATTGTCCTCTCCAAACTTCTTTACGCTGCGAAGGATTACTGAGTCAGACATGGTAACTGCAGTCCTCCAACAGCCCTAGAAAACAAAAGAATCATTACAATTATTATCTCTTTTCTCTTCTTTCCTCTTCTTCAAAGTAGCCAAATGAAACAGCAATTTAGTTCAAGAAATAACCTTCACTAGCAATCTCAGACAAAGGCAGACTTTTTTAAATTGGTTAACAACCCCATGCAAGAGTCCAATTATTAGGAAAGATAAACCCAAACCATTAATGATGGTTTTTGCTGGTTGATGGATAGGTGCTTCTTAGTTATTTGTTCTTTCTCCTTATTTGGACTTGCTTGATTGATTGTTTTAAACGAGTAAAAATAAAACCCACTAGATGGACACAACCAACTGGTGACATTTCTTGGGTCGGTAAGGCTGACCGATACTGGCGGTTAGGCTTCGGCGCTCCTTTGTAAATGCTGCCCCTAGATCCGGAATATGGCAAGTCCAGCATGGACCAGGGGAACTGCTACCAATTCATTTTATAACACAAGTATAACCCTGACATCAAGACAAACAAAACCATTATGAGAAAAATACAGAATTATAATTACTTTTGGAAAGAAATGTTAAAATGCCAAATATGCTCGACATAATATAGCAGTTCCTGAAAAAAAAAACAAAAAGTACCCATAGTGAGCAGTGTTGATTCCAGGAATGCAATGACTATCTAATGTAAAAAAAAAAAAATTAATCATCTTGAGATGTGGAAAAAGTATTCAATAAAAATTAATATCTATTCCTGATGTTTAAAAACCCATAAAATTAGAAAAAGCATTATGTTGTAATCCAATGGATAAATTTGGGTACTGATCAGTGATAAATACTAAAATCAATCATTGAAATACTGGCAAAGATTAAGTATCCAATGGTGCAAAGTGTTGTGAAGATGTAGAGATACTACATTAAGTCATTGAATCTCCCTAAGCTTCTCTTGGCTATGTCAATTTCTCAAAATTTTCTTGTTTTTGATGATCATGACTGTTTTGAGAAGTACTGAGCAATTATTTTGTAGAATGTCCCTTAAATTGGGGTTTATCTGCTGTTTTCATGATTAGACAGGGGTTGTATGTTTTGGGAAAGAAACCAGAGGTAAACTACACTTCTCATTACATCATATCAATCAAAGGTACTATCAAGGTGATGGTACCTATCAACATGATTTATAAAAAATTAATTTTAAAAAGTAAATTCAATATTAAGGAGAGTGAGGAACATTATTTAATTATGTAATTCATGAGGCCAGTTAAAAAAGTACTAAATAAACCAAATTTAAAATTCTTTTGTTCAACAACAAAAATTTCTTTAATATAGCAGTATTACATTCAGATTGTAATGGTTGCTGGTTATACCACTTTTGAAACTTTAACCAATTTTTTTTTCTCAAAAAGCAAAATGAACTCTTTGATAATGAGAAAATAATAAAACAACTGTAACAAGAATTGTGTTATTGCATTTCCTAATTTTAAAATGAGACTTTTTAAAGAATTCAGACTCCAGTTTTTTTGTGTCTTTGTTTTTTCTGGCTTAGCTCTTCATTTAAAAAGGTTTCTTTCCACTGGTGTGCAAATATTTTGCAGTATTTCGAGGCCATTGGTGCAGTGTCTTGCCCGTGAACTTCAGAATTTCACAGATCCTGGTACTGCCTGTGGCTTCACCCTAGGTTGTTGGATATGTTTTTTCACCTTTCTCCAGGCCCTGATTTCACCATCTTTTAGCTCAGGGAGTAGTTGTGATGGTGGTAAAATCCACCTTGCAGGACATGTGGGAAAATGACATGAAACTGTCCGTACATCGGTGAGCACAAAAGGAGAAGGCAGATAAAGTTCCCTTTGCCCTTCAAGCTTAGCGACGAAGCCCCCTCTGCCCTATCTCCACCACTGTTCTGGGGTCATCTGTCACACATTTTCTATTAAGGAAGAGAATGCTGATCAACCAACTAGTCGCTTCTCTTTCCTTCTCTACTTCCTTAGCAGTTCTGTACATTAGGATTCATATTAGGTTTACTTGCATTTTACTTCCTTCTGAACACAATGGTTTTTGTTATCTCCATTTTACTATTAAAAAGTCACATTCTCAAAGACAAAAATTCACACCCTTCAGCCAAAGTTCACCAAGAACACACCTGTAGTTTGACAATCTGGATTTATTACTCATAGCAGTGAGGGAGAACACACTGTGGGGGACCATGGGGTATCACAGTAAGAGGGTGTTAGGAAGAACCTATTATAGGACTCAGGCTTTAGTCAGGAGATTTGGGAGAGGGTCTAAGGAAGTAGGGGTTGTTCCACATTGAATGCTGTCAGAAAGCCGGAGCAACCTTATGACTGGGTGAAGAAAAAGCAGTCACTCATTTAGTAAGAGAGAGGGATGTTTGATATTTTGTGGGTTCCACAATGACCTTATTTTTGCCTGTGTTTGGACAGAATTAGGAATTGGCCTTGCTTTGTCTCATTTTATCCTGGCCTCAGAGTGACCTTTTGAGGTTGATGGGAAGTTAATTTTGTGTGTCAGTTTGAGTGGGCTAAGGGATGCCCAGAGAGTTGGTAAAACATTATTTCTGGGTGTGTCTGTGAGGGTGTTTACAGAAGAGATCAGCATTTGAATCGGTAGATGATGTTCCACCAATGCAGATTGACATCATGCAATTGTTTAAGGGTCTGAATAGAACAACAAGACAGGGAAACTGAGGGCAGGAGAAATGAAAGGACATTTTTCCAAAGAAGATATACAGATGTCCAACAGGCACATGAGAAAATGCTCAACATCATTAATCACCAGAGAAACGCAAATCAAAACCACAATGAGATGCCACCTCACACCTGTTAGAATGGCCATCATGAAGAAGCCAAGGGATAACAAGAGTTGGAGTGGACATGGAGAAAAGGGAACCCTGGCACACTGTTGGTGGGAAAGCAAACTGGTACCGTCACTATGGAAAACAGATTTTGAGGACATTATGCTTAGTGAGATAAGCCGACAGAGAAAGACAAATACCGTATGATGCCACTTCTAAGAAAGCTGAACTTGTAGGAACAGAGTAGAATGGTGGTTACCAGGGCCTAGGGGGTGGGAAAGTTGGGGAGATGTTGTTAATGGAACAAACCTGTAACCAGAAGATGAGTAAGTTCTGGAGATCTAATGCAAGCAGAGTGATAATAGTCAACAATACTGTGTTGTATACTTCAAAACTTGCTGAGAGAGAGATTGCAAAAGATTTTACTGCAAAAAAAAATCATAATTATGTGATATGATAGAGGTATTAGGTAAAGCTACAGTGGCAATCATATTGCAATAAATAAATGTATCAAATCAACATGTATACCTTAAACTGAGACAATGTTATGTCAATTATACTTCAATTAAAAATTAATTAATTTCTCTTAAAGGCTGAGGAGTGGTGAACTTGCCCTTGTGCTTTAGCTGGGACATCCATCTTTTTCTGCCCTTGGACATCGGTGCTCCTGGTGCTTGGGCCTTCAGACGCTGACTGGGACTGAACACTAGTGGCTCCTCTGGTTCCTAGGCCTTTGGATTTGAACTGAAACACCACCACCGGCTTCCCACCGGGTCTCCAGCCTTCATCACTCACGAGTCAATTATTCATAATCAATCTCTACATATCGATATATATGCTATTGGTTCTGTTCCTTTGAAGAATCCTGACTCATACAGTTAGTATTCCACGAGATTGTTTATTTTTAATAGGAGAACAACACAGCTTAGCTGTGAGTGCCAGGCCAGCTACCAAATATCTGGGGCTGTTCCTTTGTTTTCCTTCTCAGCATTCAGTGCACCACTCTGAACTTTGGTAGTCCACTGATCAAAAATATAACAAGGTGCTATACTTCAAAAATGTACACTCTCCAGTGCCATAGGTCATGCCTTGGTTGCTCAGTCAGAAATGGAAGCTAGCTGTCTTATGGCCAGCTCCAACATGGCCCTGATGGCTTTTAAAGGCCATTGTGTTAAAAATGCTGATTACTTGCATGCACCCACAAACACCGTGACAATTTTATAACCCCACGTTTGGGAAACTGCAATGAGAAACCAAAATTACTAGAAAGAATGAACAAAGGCCTTGCTCGTGGTATTATCCGGCAAAGAAACGATGTTTCCAAAATTAGATGTTAGATGAATAGTCTCATATCATTATGAGTGTAAAATGAAACTCAGATATATTGTTAAGACCATGTTTTCTCCCACTGGTTAATTCCCTTTTTATTAGATAAGATCCTGGGAAACTCATGTAGCAGATGCTGGAGGACCCCTCTGCTAGTCTCTGAAACCCTGGAAACATAGCAAGAATCTAGCTTTCAGTGATAAACACGTTTATTGTACAGGGCTGTGAGAGCATGCCTCCTCCTCACTTGGTACATTTATGATGTAAGAGTGCTATGTTTTGTTACATTACCTTTCCCCATCAATACAAGCAGATGTAACGCCATCCAATTCTACTCTCTCAGCTGTTATCTCTAGCATCTAAGCTAACTAGTTGTTCTCGAGCTCCCTGAAGTGTGTGAAAGGTTCTTGGATATCACAATTACAGGAGGCTTTAATTAGGGTTTCTTAGCAATTTACATGAACAAAATTGTACTCTAACCCATACAAAAGAACTCAGAGTTGAAAGTAAGGGAACAAGAGATTTCCTTTTCACTCTGCCTTTTTATATCATAAATTATTTTAATCTCTTAAAAATCTCTTTGGGAACAGATTGAGAATTTTTGAAGTCTTCTAGAAACACTGGCTTTCAATAAACTTAAAAGAATCTGGGAGTTAAAAGTAGGAAATCAAGATTTCTAAGCGTTGATCTGCAGACTTTAGCCACCTAATCATGGAATTGTCCAAGAATTCTGAATTTCCCATGCCATCACTAGTGTCCCCGTCACCAAACAGCACGCGGTCTCTCACCTGCGTACTACATGCTCTTCTGTTTAACTATCCAGGGTTGAATTTTCTTTTTCTTTTGATAAAATGTGTAATCTTATCAACACAGAAACCCACATTAGAGGACAGTCTCCTGTTCTTTATGGGTAGGCATAGCAAGGATCTTTCTACCTTAGAACATTAGCAACATCATTCTGGAAGACAGCTGCCAGAGAGGAGAGGGAAGAGGTGGAGAGCAGCACCCAGACTGGGTCACCCGAGGGAGCCTGGGACATGGACAGACCTGAGAGGAGCTAAGTGGGCAGTGCCACAGGAGGTGGAGGCTGTCGAAACTGGAGGATGTGGGGTTCTACAGGCCATGCCAGGAGCAAATCAAAGATCCTGAGGGTCCAAAACGTCAGTGCCCCTTGCGGGCCACTACACCAAGACTGCTAGTGTGACTTCAAGACACCAGCCTGGGGCAACAGATGAGTGGGCTAACCTTCACCGAAGCCTGGGTCAACATTATCAATTGGCTACTGATAGTGTGAGGGAGAGAAGAAAGAGACAATAAAGGGGGAGAGGAAGGCAGGATACAAGGGGTGAGAGGGAGGGAGGAAGAGACTGGGATAAGAATAGTTCTCCCAGGAGCTAGGAAACTTCCAGGTTGAAGGACACAACAATAGGGGCATTCAGCCCACTGCCTGTTTTTTAACGTAAAGTTTTACTGGAACACAGTCATGCCCATTTGTCTTGTTTTGTCCTTTGCTGTTTTTGTGCTACAATGACAGAGCTGAGTGGCTGCGACAGGGACTATTCACACTTTCCCTCCCACACCTCATTCACTTTCTAGCTCTTTACAGGAATGTTTGCAGACTCCTGTATTATGAGGACAGTTCAGGACAGGCTGAAGCCCAGGAAGAAATCTCTGAGGACCTGATTTGCCCAACCAAACACCATATGGCATACCAGCCCTCCAACCTGCCTATTCCTCAGATTGTGGCAGGGAAGACAAGTGTCACAAATGAAATAAGCATGATGACTGTGAGTAGAGAAGAACAGGCATCTCCTAGACCCTCAGGTGGAGCTCTGCTTGTTAAGAGTGGTAGGCAACCGGCTTTTAGCTGGGACCTTGAGGGACAGTTAGCTGAGGGAAAGATACAGAAGGTATCCTTCAGCAAAGCCAGACTCGAGATCATATATAGGTTCAAGGACCCAAGGATGTCTGGGGTCTGAGGTAAAGTGGGTGAGGAGCCTTGGAGATGTGGCTCCTTGATTCTTCGGGGCCTCATAATTCTTAACACTGAGGGCTTAGGACCTTACACCTAGGCAATACAATAGGGCTGTGGCAGAAAGGTAGAGTGATCAATTTATATTTTCAAAAACACACAGCACTCTGATCAGCCCACACCCAGAGAGACCAGGAGATGGAGTTGAGGACAGAAATGCCCCAGACCACGCAGCGGTGCGCCCTCACTGGCCAAGGCCAGGAGCACGCGCAGTTCATCTCCCTCCCGGGCAGCTGGGCCTGAACTGACCAAAGCAAACAGGCTGTGCAATGCCAGAGTCGAGCCAGCGGTGCCCAGGCTCCTGTCACTTTAGGAGACGGTTTTTCCTCGACTCCACCAATATTTCCAGCTTTGAATTTTCTCTGGGGAGATTTGTTCTGCATTCTGTTTCGTTTTCTCCCAGATACTACTTCTGAAACAGGTTGATCTTGCCTAGACTGAATCCAGGAGGAAGAGGCTGAGGTTTTTCCACATTCAGGCCAAGACGGGGAGGGGATCTAAATGCTCTAGCAGTCCCTGGGGAGCTGGGGGGCAGCAGGGGGACGAGGCCAGGCTCAGGAGTGAAGTGGCCTTCTCCCACCCCACATCACACTGTGAATATCATCCCTGGCTTTTCTCCTGTGGAGTCTTCCCTTCTGGACATTGTTCAAGGCCACCAGCACCACACTCTCCCGCTCCTGAGCTGCTCAGAGAAGAGTAGAACTGCCCTTGCTCCTCATGAATTTACAAGTCACTTTCAAAGCCACAAATTCCTATTTAAAACAAACAAACAAAAAAACCTTAAAAATGTCCTTCACTGCTGACATTTAGGGATATAGGAAGGGGCACCTTTGCCATTATCAAGCTCAGCAAATGATTTATTTCTCCCTAGGACCACTAGAGGAGGAAAGAAATACTGATTTATGCAAAGAAGTAAGTAAATACTGCCTTGCAGATAAGCAGGTTGCGGGGTAACAGGTCATGGGGTCAACAATGTGGAGCTGCTGCCCGGGGAAGGATGAAACTGAGGCCCCTTCAGCCCTGAGGGCCACAACTGATAGAGAAGGACAAGAAACACACAGTGATCCCCGTGGGACACACGGATATTCCTGCTTCCCAGAGTCACAGCTGAGATGGAGAACTAAAGTGATCTTGAAGAGAATAGAATTTAAGGTCAGAGTTACTCCCAGCAATCCTTTGTCTCCACATGCACAGTTCTGTCATCCTTATAAATCAACACAGCTCTACTACTTGATTCTTACAATGAAACTCGGCATTTTTCTAGCAATCTCAGTGTCTTTTAAAACCACAGAGTGAGCAATTTTTTCCCCTAAATTATTTCCCAGTCCATTTCCAGCATTTGTCAGCAAGTATTTGTCACCATTACCCTTAGTAGTAGGACACAAATTATTCAAGGAGCTTACAATCAAGTGCGGGGAGGGGTGTGTAAACGGTAACCCCTAGGCATCCCCTAGGGAGATGGAGGCATCAAACAGAAAATTACAGAAGTGTTACAAGGCAGAGTAGGAGGGTAACTAAGTCTGGGGTGGTCGGGGGTGTGTGTGGGGATGAGGTGGGGGTGTGGCTACACACAGAAAGAACCTCTACTAAGAAAAAGCCTATAAATAACTTAATATTTACAAGCTTTAAAATACACTTTAAAAGTATAATAAGGGTAGGGGGGGTATGACGCAGTAGTAGAGTGTGTGCCTAGCGTGCCCAACAACAAAAAGTATAACCATTATTAGATCCCAATATAAAAGTTCTAGGTACAATCATTATAATCTGCCTCTAACACGTCTAGAAAACTATTCCCCCCCTCAGAACATTTATAAATATTGCACATAATTCCCAGTCTTAAATGTGACTGATATTTGACCTGTGTTCAAATCGTCAGCAACACATATTACCAGCTAGGGAAACCTAAAAACAGAAATTAGATTCTAGAAACCAACTTTCTCCCTGCCCAGAGCCATGAACCCAGAGCTCATATTTTTCAGTTATCTAAATTATTGAAAACTAGGAGAATGGCATCAGTATAGTTCTGTGTTAGACCAGCACCAGCTTCCTGAGGTAAGATCTGTGATGGTCAGTGCCAACAGAATTGTGCTTTTATGAAGCCCCGTTTAAAATGTTCACTAGCATTTCTACATTGGGCAGATTATTCAGTCTTTTCACCCATTTGCACCACATCCCCCCCACATACCAAACACACATACGCATTCTGAAGAGAACTGATGCATTAAAAAGTGTAACTATAAACGAGACAGCAACCAAGCAACCAAGAGTCATCTTACATATAATATTATGAAATCATGAATGTGTTCTACAAGTTCTTATCCAAGCCTTGTAATATTGTTTATTGCATAATGAGAGGCCAGCTTTTACTTAATCAGAAACACAACACCCCACAAAAACCTAAAGGAAACTGACTTGCAGAACATAGTCCTCAAATGCTGTAGACAGTGTAAGTCACTTACCTGTGGACATGAACTTGAAGAAGAACGAAGAAACAATGGACTCCACTGCGGAGAGTCAAAAGGTTTTACAACCTCTTCCAACTTTAGTTTTCATCATAGTAAAGCACTGAACAGAATTCAAGCTTTTTTGAGAACACTATCTATTTGCTTAAGGGTCAATGCCCTGAAGGCCAGCCCAAGCAGAGTTCAGTGACATGTGAGGAAAGGTTGAACATGCTCAAAACAATAACCCCAAATACAGAGTGCACTTGAGAAGCTCTCCGCGGGTGTCAGCAGGCTTTAGGAATTGTTGAGTTGGCTTTGAAGGAGAGGAGAGACGCCAGCAGGGGGTGCCCAGCAAGAAGGTGTCCAACTGGCCGTGTCCAATTCTTCTTTTGATACACCATTTTGAAATGTTACTTAAAAATACAAAAAGGCAGAAAAAAAAATTTAAAAACCTTTCCTTAAAAAAAAAAAAACCAAAAAATTTTCATCCTCAATTTGAAAGATTACTCTTGGAAAATCATTAAGAGGCAGGCCCATGATATTCTTGACCCAGCCCGAGTTTCGTGGAGACAGATAACCTCAAAGAACACCTGAAATAGCCTTTTGCTCAAAACTCTGAGTGCTCCGATGACCCTTGCACCCCGGCCTGAACAGTAAATAACCTCAGGCTCTACCCACCAGATGAAGTCCTGTGTAAGTAGAGATTAATGATTTTTTTTAAAGGTTCAAATTAACAAAAGTCCAAGTCAAATAAACACATACAGCTTCTCCAGCGGCTTAGTGCTGCCATCCATATCTGTTTCTCTCCCTTCTTGTTGGTCCTTCCATCTTCATAAATGCTTCTGTATTTTCTCCCTCCCTGCCTGAGCTAACCCCTTCCTAAAGGTATCTCACTATGGCCTTCAGTGATGAATAATAACAGCCAGTGTTGCTCAAGCCCTTGTTGGGTACCTGGCTCAACTGAAGAGTTAAACCTGGACCACCTTACTTACACTCCTCGATAACCGTAAGAGTTAGGCGATACATCATCATTCCATTATTTTATAGTGGAGGAAACTGAAGCTCAGAGAGGTCAAATATTCAATCCAAGGTCTTACAACTCGTAGGTCCAGAGCCTTCACCCTTGTCCACTCTAAGCTAACCCTCTTCACCTCATACTCTGAAATGCCATGGATGGGCCAGTGCTTCTCAGTTTGCAGAAAATTAGATCAGATTTTCTCAATTAAAAATTTTTCTGCCACACATTTTTCTTCGAAATTCAGTTTCCACTACTGTTTGTCTCTACTGGTATCTGTATAGCAGACGGTTTGTGATTTAGCCCCCTATTTTTTATATTATTATATTCATATGTTAAGAATCTCAAAATACCAAGGTCAGCAAAGACAAGGAAGATTTCTAGATGTTCCCCTAACTGAACTGGTTTGAGAATCACAGGGGTGGGTTGACTTCTAAGGCAAAACAAATGAAATAATATTGGGTTTGGCACCAGTTAGGACCCAAGGAAAAGAACTTCACTTTACCCAAAACCAAAAAGGCAGCCCAGCTGTGGAGTTGTAGCTTTGACTGGGAGAAGATTCTTAATAGAATTTTGCTAACTTTGTTGCGGTGAAATTGTTGACAACAGCCAAAGAGTAAAAATGCTCAGGAGAAAACCGTCAACTCAAAACCAGAGCAGAGAGTCTCACTGGTCCTACTGTCCTAAGACTTCCCTTGGTGGGGCATGTAGACCTAGAGGAAGATAAAGCCTGGAGTTTCAGAGCTGGAAATCACATTGCAGATATTTCATTCAACCACCTCATCTTGTCAATGAGAAGTGAAGACAGAGCTGTGCCCTATCCAGAGCCCCTCGGAGGGTTAACAGCATCTTCCTCTGCTCCTTCAACTCTGGCCCCATGACAGAGTTAGCCTGGGCAGAGTGAATACCATGTTAATCATTCCTATTCTGTTTCCACAGCTAAGTGGGTTTTCTTTATGGTTTATGGTTTGGAAACACATAGAATTGTGGGTCTCTGTTGTCCTCCAGTTAAAACACCAACTACTTTTTGAGTGTTACAATGTGCCAAACACTGTTCTCACCTCTGATACACAGGCATGAGCAAAAAAACAGATGAGAACCCCTGCCCTCAGGAACCTTATATTTTGGTGAGGGGAGGGGGTAGGTAGTAAGTAAAATACGTATGTCAGAGGGTAACAAATACTATGGAGGAAAACACTGCAGGAAAAGGATGTGATAGGAGTATGTGTATGTGTGAATGTGTGTATGTGAGTCGGGGTGGGGGGAAGTGTTGCCATTTTAAATAAGGTGGTTGGAGAAGGTGCCATAGGAGGAATGAGCTGATATAAGGGAGAAAGCACAGAAGTATCTGGGGAAACAGCAAATGCAAAACCTCTGGAGCAGGGGAACCCCTGGTCTGTTTGAGGAAACACAAGGAAGTCAGTGTGGCTGGAGTAGCAGGAAGAGAGCAGTAGTGGACAGTGCTAGTGGTTCTCAAGTGTGATGACTAGGCCAGCAGCAGCAGCATTACCTGTAAAATCTGGGGCATGCCCAGACGTAATGAATCAGAAATGCTGGGGCACCTCCTTTCTTAAAGTCATCTATCAGTCCTGGAAACCATTCCTTTGCTGGGATGGAAGAGGAGGTGCTACTGAACACAAGTTCTTGTGCCCAACACACAGTGAGACCAAACAAACCAAAATATTGGAGCATGGAGCAGAGAAAGGTTTATTGCTGGGCTGAACAAGGAGAACAGATGGCTCATGCCCCTCAAAACCCCAAACTCCCCCGAAGGGTTTCAGCGGAGCCTTTTTAAAGGCCAGGTGAGGGAGGGGCATCCCAGAGTATGTGATCAGCTCGTGCACAATTCTCAGATTTGTTGATGGTGATCAGTCATTAGGTGCCAGAAGGTCTAGGGGCTACCTACTTGTGATCATCAAGTAGCTAATTTCTTCCATTTGGTGGAATTTTTTCCATCTGAAAAACTCAGGAAATATACATGAGATACTATTATCTGAATACTTCAGAGAGGAGCTACAACAGAGGATATGGGGGGTCTGTCCCAGGGAGGCCCCATAGGGTTCTACTCAGTTAAAATACCCCTTTTCTTTGAAACACCTCAGTGAGAACAGGGGTTAGATAAGAAGAGGTTAATTATAAACTCAGCAGAGGAACTCAGTTTCAATCTCCAATCCTGTTTTATCTCTCTCCAAATCTTTCAGAGAACGGGGCAATGACTGCTCTGGCTACTTTCTGCTGAAACGGGCTGTCGTTCTACCTCGATTTGGGGAATGGACACTGACTTGGAAGTATTCCTGAGTTCCAAGTCCTGGATCCAAGTCTTGTATGATTAAGATCTCATTCCCTGAGGAATTCAGGAGAATAAGCCTGAAAACCAGTCTGGCCCTGGCACTTTGGGGGAGACTTGTAGCCAGGTGGCCACTCATTTTTTGTTTGAGTAGGTTTTAACTTTTAATGTGATATTAACATATATAACAAGAGCTATTGGCCACTACACGTCTCCTTTTTTTCTAACATCTGATCCAAAGCAATTTTATTGTCTAAAACTTAAACAGTTATAAAAGGAAACCTTAAGGTCATAAGGTTGCAGCTGCCACCTGCTAGCAAGCCCTGCTTTGACAACAGCTGGCAGCATCCTAAGTATGACACAGACCAGAAAATCAGAGTTCTCAACATACAGGAATGTGACTGAAATCAACCCACAATGGCTGCCCAGTTCCCGGTCATCCAAACCACAGCCACTCTACTTGGACCTTCAAATGTATTTCCCTTCTCAAGGCCAAAGCAGAAGTATAATGCATGTCCAAAAGGCCATAAAATAGGCCACTTTGATTAGTAAAGTTTAAGTCAAACCATGCATAAGCCAGAATGACTTCTTCATATCTCAGTATGTGTACATTGTCTCATCATTTCCTCTTCTGATTACTAATGTTTCAATAGAAAGCAGTGATAATGAAAATATCTGTCTCTCAATGCTGCTGGTGGCTTCTGCCTCAAGTTCAGATCATGACCCTCAGTGCTAGGCCTTCCTTGTATTTGCCTAGGTATCCACATCAGGGGAAAGCTAATCAGATATCCTGAACAGGCTCAGAGGTATATTAATGGGAAACAGTTTATAGGCCATACATTTTATCACAGATACACAATTGTTACACACATCATACATGTGCTTTTAGCAACAGACTTAAAGCAAGCATTGTTATACATCAGAAGTAGTTATATTCTGACAAGTCCATTATAAAATTACCTTTCTATCTTAAACATTGGGGGCAATACTGATAGGGAAACAAACATTTGGTGAATGGTTCAATTAGAAGACATAGATCAAAAGCCAGTAATACTTCAGACAACCAAAAAAAACTACAACCACATTCATCAGTTCACTCAATCCTATGCCATCAAACCCCTTTAACAACAGCTTTATGAAATCAGAGTTTTCACTAGACCCTTTAAATATGTTGCCCAGTTCAGCAGCATGGTCCACAAGAAGCCTGCATGTGTCACTAGTTCCTCCCATGAATCCTCTGGAAGACGAAGCAGCCCTGCAAAGCATCAGCCCAACTGTCCACGAATGACAGAAAACCCAGAAAGACAAGACAAAAGATCCCATCACATACCCTCGACAGAGAAGCTCAATCAACCTGCTGTGACGCATAGCGTTCCAGGATAACCAGCAGCATGACTGACAGCATGATACCAGGACACGTCCAAACCCCAGAAACTCTACATGGCTTCTAGAAGATTATCCATATTAATGACATTTATCCATATACCATATCATCTGAGGAGGCTTATCACTCATTGACAGTGCTTCCCAGGTAATTTACATATACCAACAATCCTAGTTAATTTACTGTTTTTCTCAGGGATGTCTCAGGGGCCCTCTGAAGCATCCCAAAGTTAGCTGAAGTCAAAAGAACTTTAACTAAATTTCACGGGAAGTTTGCCAAAAATATCAAAAAGTTTCACACAATCTGTTATCAGAAGCATTCTAAGTAAACTTGTTCTCTTAACGGAGAGGAAACAAATCTAGTCTTGCACCAGCCTACTTTTAATAACAAAATCCATTCACCTAGTTACATGTAATCTAATCTCAGCCCGACCATGCACAAAACTTCTTTTTAGGGCTCCCTTTCCACAAACCCTTCCACAACCTTCTGTACCCCACCCTAGTCTGTTTCCCATCCAGAAACAATCAGCTCCAGCACCAAATCACCAAATCTCCTTCTTCTCCCTTAACAAAATGCAACTCCATTCCTCATGCCTTTCTTCACTCAAAACATATATCCTGCTTTCCTACTGTATACTGCAATGTTTCCCTTATTTTTAGCAGCTTTAATGACACATTTAGATTAGAATCCTCAACTTTTAAAAACCTTAATTTCTAGTGAAAACTACTGCTGAAAAATCAGCCTCGGCACCCTGAAAAGCTTGGAGGCAGAGTTTGGGGAACAAAGAGCAGCTTTATTGCTTTGTGTAACAAAGGGAATCATAGTAGGCTAGTGCCTTAAAGACTGGGAGCCCATCTTGGGATTGGGGTCTTGAGGTTTTATAGAAAAACTGGATAGAACAGAGAAGGTGTTAACAGTCAGGGCATTTTACAGGGTGCTACATTCCCCTTAACCTCAATCAATCTTCAGGAGCAACTCTGGAAGGTCTGTCCATTCTTCTGAGATTATCAGCCCCTGTTGTCTCCTTCCTGGAGCACAGCCTCTGGATTAAAGTTATTCTTAGTAAAGAATGACTCAGCTAACAGTTTCACATTAGGGAAGTCAGTTTGTTAATTTGCTTTATACTCTTTCAAATCCCCACTGTTAGTTCACTTTTCCCCATTTCTACGGAAACAGGGCAATCGGTATGGTTCTCCTCTAGCTGCTTCCTGCTGAATTGGGCATCACGGGGGGCACCCCAAAACCAGTGGGAGACGCTGATATTCACTTCTGATGCATAGGTCTCAGAGTGTCCTTCGTCCTGAATTTGAGATCTCATCATTTAAAGGTAAGGTTACATGTCCAGATTCATCAGGTGTAAAAGTACAACAGGCCAGCTGTGTGAATCACAGTACAAGTTCCACTTGTGAGGCAAAGTAAAACATCTAAGGCCATTCAGTTCTGTAACACTGCTTTCCTCCTCAAAGAGACCTTAGTATTCGGCAGAGAGAGGCTCTGTTGGCTGTCGCTTAAAGTCTCTCACATTAAAGAGACTTCGGTGCTATGACTGTCTGCTTACCGCCACCACAGGAAAGGTGGTCTTGCTTAAAGAGGCTAATTTACAATTGAGAACAGAGTAGGTGGCTCCAATGCCCATTAAGAAATTCACTAATTGAGACTCCAATTAGTTGTCCGAAGATGAGGGAGCAAAAAGAGGTCCTCCAGGGGCAGTGTTGCCAGTTTTTATGGCTCTGTAGCTTCATGTGCATACAAGTGGGAGGACTATTCCAACTAGCCTGGGGAAGGGGCTGGAATTCCCAGGAACTGGGCCACCACCCACTCTTTGACCTTTTGTGACTAGCCTTGGGACTCTCTTGGCATCTGTGAGCATGTTATTTATCATGCTAATGTGTTGCAATGAGCATATAATGAAGCTGAAGGTCTACTAGAAGTCAAACCTGCCACCGTCTTAATCCTCAAGGCCAAATGGGAGCTGAATCTTCCACCATTTTCATGTTAATTGCTGTCATTCCTTGAATGGCTGTGCCCTGCCCCCTTCCCTCTTATCTCAGTTGTACCCAGAGTTCCCAAGAAGCTATAGTTATTGGGGTCCCTAAAACTTCCAGGAACCCTGGGTTCCCTTTACTGTCATTATTCATTTTCTCTCTCCAAATCACCATGACCTCTCAGGAAGGTTTGTCACTTTGGGGAGACTTACAGCCAGATAGCCAGTAATCTAATGCTAACTTCTAATTTGGTATTTACATATACATAACAGGAGCTACTGACTACTACATACAAGTCTTTCTTTTCTGATAATATCTGATCTAAAGCAATTTCATTGTCTAGAAACTTAATACAAGAGGTTGGATTCAAATTGGGTTTCTGGCAGTTGGAACAAATCAAAGCTGACTGTCTATATAGCTAAACATTTTTTACTAACTTCTGTGGGAGACAGTTAAGATTTCTATTTGTCCTTGACAAGCCAGGTTCCAAACTACTTACCCTCTTTCTCAAAATTTGCATTTTAAAAAGGTGGCAGAGATTAGGGTTCCTGAAGAAGACGAGGTAGAATATTTGCATTTCAAAGGCATAGAAAGGTAGGTTCTTCCTAGAATGACTTCATTCCCTTGAGGCCAGAAAAAGGTTTTGTTTTCCCTCAATACTTGTCTCTTAAGTAGGGGTAGTTTAGTAGTGGTGTAAGCATTAGACCAAAGTTTCAGATCACAAAGGCAGGCTTTACAGATAACAGATGACAGATGACAAATGCCAGCACGAATTCAAAATACAAGTACAAATGCAAAGCACACTTCCAAGTTCATCAAGCCCATGAACTCCTATCCAATTGGCACCCATTCATATGGGAGTTGCTTTCAAAGAAGGGGGTCCCAACAGATGGGGATTCTTCACTCTGCCAGGGCAATCCCTGGACAGGGTCAAGGGGCCTCAGTTGTCACCGGGATACTTACCCCAGTCTTGGCTAAGAAGTCGAGACAGTCCTAACAGTGATCTTTTCTCTACCAAAGATGCATCAGCAGTCAAAGGTCTAGGCTGGGCCGGAAAGCAGGAGTCCCGGAGAAGAGACTTGGGCAATTGCTGAGGCTGATCTCTCCTGTTCCCGTTTCTGTACTCCAGAGCGTCAGCTGCAGAGGCAGCAGACCCAAGGTGCTCAGGCAGAAATCCACTTCTAGAAAAGAGGGAGGCCTCATGTCCCACTTGGGGTGCCAAATATGTTGATTAAAAAAATCAGCCTCTGTAGCCTGAAAAGCTAATTTAGACTTGGAGGCAGAGTTTGGGGAGCAAAGAAAAGAGCAGCTTTATTGATTTGCCTGGCAAAGGGAGTCATAGTAGGCTAGTGCTTTAAAGACTGGGAGCCCATCTTGGGATTGGGGTCTTGAAGTTTTATAGAAAAACTGGACAGAACAGAAAAGGTGATAGATATCAATCGGTGTTTTACAGGGTGCTATATTCCCCTTAACCTCAATCAATCTTCAGGAGCAACTCTGGAAGGTCTGTCCATTCTTCTGAGATTATCAGCCCCTGTTGTCTCCTTCCTGGAGTACAGCCTCTGGATTAAAGTTATTCTCAGCAAAGAAGGAATCAGCAAACAGTTTCACATCAGGAAAGTCAGTTTGTTAATTTGCTTTATACTCCTTCAAAACCAAGCAACAATGAACCGTCCCCTATATTAGCATTCTGCACATTGGCAAACATAAATACCAACAATAACTTCCTAAAATGTGTCTTTTTTATAGAAAATATCTCATGGTGGTGTTACTGGGAATAGGGGAATAAAAGTTACCTTGGTTCTTAGCCACCCCCAAAAAAAGAATTTTTAACAAGAGACAGAAAGCGTGATATAAATAAGATTTTATTAGTGAAACAAAAAGGCAGCAAAATATAGTACAACCCCGAGAACTGGGGGTGGGCCAAGCCAAGAGAGGAAAAATGGCGCCTCTCTTTTGTTTTTTCTGTTTTTATATCCTGGCTTAGGGGGCGTTTTTTGTGATTGACTGATTCACGGCTCAGGTTCTTTGAGTGCTCAGGCTGATTGACAGCTCAAGTTTCTTGTGTTCAGGTATGCCCATCTCTTTTACCCATGTTTTTACCCATGATACACTCAGAGAAACCCACAAGAGGGGGCTCAAATGCAATGTTAATTACATTATAATGAGTTAATCCAGGTCCTTCTCTCTAGTGCACAGACACAGCATTCAATGTTAGCCGGCTTCTTTCCTGGCCTTCATTTAGAGAAAGTGAGTTTTTTGGAGCCCCTTATCCTGAGCTCAGGTGTACTGCTATTTTCTGGGTTGTTTCCTCCCCCATCTTCTTCCCTTGCCTGGTACCCATTTCTATCTAACTGTCTAACAGTGGCATCAAACACATCCATCAATAGTCCTAAATCCTCTAGCTTCTCTGCAAAGGGAAGCCAATGCTCAGCAATGAATGCCTCAGTATCTAATTCCATTTGGGAAAGACCCAGCTGTTCAACAAACCTCCATCATTCGACCTAATTCAGCACAACTCCAATATCTTAAGCTACCAAATATCTGGAGAGATCATGTCCCAGTAGACATTCCTAAAATACAGTCATTCCCAAGGAGTTCACCCAAAACCTCCCATCTGACTTGCATTTAATTCACTTACAAGAATTTTTATCATACGAAGTTAATTAATTTTTCTTTCTGTTGACAAAGTCTAAAACACAAACATGAACTTATTGACCTTCAGTAAACCAAGATCCAATAAAAAACATGTCTGTATTGATTATAACAACAAGCTTAAGCTAGCTTTAAGATCAGATATTAACTTAATATTAAATACTTCCCAGATCACGTGAACTCGTCTACTCAGTTTCTTTTATATTTAGAAGTATTTAATCTGTAAGTGCTTACTTTCAAGTCAATTAAATAGAGCTCATTTACAAGTTAATTTTTTGCATAAAGACAGAACCAGAGATCTGTTTTTCCACTTGAGTTTAAAAAAATTGTCTATTTTTCCCTTGAGAGCTCAGGTAGATCATTTACATCTCAAAAGCACAGGAAGAGAAATGCAAATTTCTCCTCTAACTGCTTTTACAAAACCCAATCATCTTGGCTATTTTCAGGGATTTTTTTCAGTTCCCAAATATCCCTTAGACAACTACACACACACACACACACACACACACACACACACACACACACACACACACACACACACGTATCATTCATTCACATTTACAAGCCTCACCTTCAGCAAACAAGGAAGAGGGAACAAAATTTTGACTCAGGTACGGAGTTGCTTTCTCACACACACACCCACACACAAACACACCCCTCCAAGGTAAAAGCCAAATCGCAAAAAAGGCCCACTTTGATATAGTAGCAGAGCCATTAGGGGTCATTGTTCTACAGATCTCAGGGAGTACTGAGCCCACACGTTATAATTAAAAATATTATTTTCTTTCATTTATGGGAGCATAGCTAAAGCTCTCCCAGTTTTGTAAAATATGCCCTAGGAGGACTATAGGATGGAACAGAGCCCTGATCATCCATACTTAATTATTCATGGCCAATGTCAAGCAAACAACAATTCAAAACAGTCTCTCAGGGTCACATTCCCCCAGCCCCAAAAGGGAGATTCCCAACTAATAGCCCATTAATCCAAAAGGGGAGAACCCCAACCAATGCCCCAACAGAAAAGAAGCTGAATGAATGACCAAGCTAGTCCTAAAAATGAAAATGCCAACCAAAGGCAAAGCCAACACAATAGGGAAAGACACCCTGGTATCTTCACAATGAGCCCTGTTACTCACCAAAGACTCCACTTTAACTTCCAGATGGAGTCCTCCAAACAGACTGGCCCAGCTATTTAAAGAGAAGAGACCCAGAGTGGCTTGCAATGAGCCCAGAACGTGTCTCACTTCCCGGTGGGAAGGAGCCCAAATGAAGTGGAGAGAATTCCCATTCTGGGTGAGCTGGAGCCACTCACCCCCAGGTGACACTGAATATGGACCGCAGCTCTGGACGTTTTTCGGCTCTAAACAGCCTGAAGCCGGGGGTGGCCAATGCCTGTCAGGGAGAGTCCCTCCCAGTCCCCCCTGCCAAATGAGCTCCAGCAGCTCTTGGGATCCAGGGAAGGGTGTTGCCGAAAGATCAACCCCCCTCATCCCTCCCCAAAGAGCCAAATTGAAACTCAGATCAGAGACAAGGTCTTAAAGCACAGAACAAAAAAGACAGCTGTATTACTTCGCCGGTCAAAGGGGACTCACAGCAGGCTAGTGCCTTCAAAACTGTGAACCCATCTTGGGGATGGGGGCAGGGTGATTATATAGCCATAGCTTATACAATAAAGCATTGATAACAATCAATAGAATTATTTTCTTCTCATAAGACTCAGAGGGAACATTGTGTCTCCAGGTGACCAATTCTATAGAGGATAGTGGTTGTCCCTCTTTTGATCTCTTTATCTTGTAAGTGCCCAAGGTGTGGTCATTTTGGTAATTCAGGCTAGTTTGTAAGGTTCACAGTTCCGTGACCTTCCCTCTGGAGAATAACTCAGAAACCAAGTATGATTATTGCTTTTGATTACTGGAATAAAGCAGAGACAGTAAAATTAATAGCTTCATTTCAACAATGGGCCTGGAGCTGAGAATAGCAACTGGTCAGTCGGGTTAGTTGACCAGTTTAAGAGCAAGCATAAGAATAAGCAATCTGTTAGCCTAAATGCATCCATTTTATTAATTCTCCTTCAAGGGGATACCCCCAGTAGGGGCTGACCAGCCACAGGCACAGATTCCTGGGCTTTTTGCCAAAATTGTTACTCAACACGAGAGGACAAATATACTGATATGTTAGAGTTTGGAGCAGAGAAAAGTTTACTGCTGGGCTGAGCAAGGAGAATAGAAGGCTCATGTTCAAAAACCCCTGACCTCCCCAAAGGGTTGCAGGTGAGCCTTTTTAAAAGCCAAGTGGGGGGGGGGGGTCCCCAGGATATGTGCTTAGCTATGGATAATTCTCAAGTTGGTAGATGGTGATCAATCCTTAGGCTCCAGAAGGTCTGGGTCCCACATGCTCAAGATCATCAAGTAGTTAATTTCTTCCATTTGGTGATGATTTTTAGCATCTGAAAACCTCAGGCAATATGCATGAGATACTACTATCTGGGTACTTGAGAGAGGAGCTACAGTAGAGGATATGGGGGAGGGGTTTGTCCCAGGAAAGCCCCATAGGGTCCTGCTTGGTTATGGAGATGGTAAGACATGAGTGGTTGTTAATATTCCAGCATAGTTCACAGTAATCTATGTCAAATCGTTATAAATAAGGTGTGAGTGGTATCTACTACTCCCTAGCTTAAAGCAAGGCAATTCATTCTTTTTTTTTTTTTTTTTGCAATTCATTCTTAATACAATATACCTAGGCGACAAGGAAGCAATCTTACCAGATTAGTCAACCAAGCCTTTGGACAGCAATCTAACAGCCTCATGAGACTAAGATGCATTTCTATAAGCTTTTCAATCCAGATGGATGTTGGTTAACTAATTATTTTTAGCTTTGGGGGAAAAAGTGAAGGCAGACACATCATCTTTATTGTTATGTTACAAATGACTGTTGAGAACTCCCCAGTTCTGCTCTTACTATCTCTACGTGATGCCTTACAATACCAGGAAACTTAGCTTGTGAAATACTGCTTTAAAACAGCGAGCAATCTAGACCTGATTCACTAATTCATGGCTTCTCGCTGACACTTGTCTAGGCACACATTTGCAAATGTCACAACTTTAAATAGCAATGATTAAGAGTGATTAACTAGGGACCGAGAATCAAAACTCAAACTGAGATACGGCAAAACAAAGGACTTGCAGCCACATTCAACCTGCATCCAACTCTGACAGAGACATAGAGGCTGCTACTGGGACACTAGAGACTTTCTCGCAATTCAGTCCAGGGGTTTCGGCAGTTGTGGTGTCAAGAGTCCACACTTTTCTCTCCTGGAATGCAGTCAGCATCCTTCCCTTTATGCCACAGCCCATCCCACACTCATTGACTTGCCACATACCCCCTTCCTTATTGGATATGTGCGGGCGGTTGCCTGTATTCTCAGGAATGCATTTCAACATCTCACATGCCACTTATGGGCATGCACTAATGGCAGTCACTAATTCTTTATTTTTTCCTCTGGACTGTTGTCTATGTCTTTATTTTTAGTATAAACGAATGTGTGTGTGTGTGTGTAGGGGAGGTGCATGCCAAGAGGAAGCAAAACTCATATTTTAAGTCATGCTATTTCCTTCCAAGTCAGAACTTAAGAAATTTTATCTGGTGACCATGAGGTGACTGATGTACTAAAAAATGAAGAACCACATGCTGAGGAGAGCAGGGTGGAGAGATAAGAGTCTAGACCTTGATGATATAATCGAACCACTGAACCAACCCTGAAACCAAATGCCTCCAGATTTCACGCACTCTGAAATCATTGCTCTTCTTATTTAAGCCATCGTTACCGGGATATTCTTTCATATGCAGCTAGATATATGCTAACTGATACTCCTTCTGTTCCCAGATAGCTCCAGAAATTACATTGCATCATTAATTTTCAGGGAGGTAGAGGCAAACACATACACAGACACATGCACACAACTGTATACATTCTGGAGATTTTATCATAGGGAATTCAGAAAATGATCCAAGAAAATAAGTAAGAAAAGAAAAGGAGGAAGAGACAGCTCAACTGACTCCTCCATGATTCATCTCAAATCTTCATTCCAGTGACTTCTCATCACTTCTCTGAGTGGTCCCCCACCTAAGTGATTACCAACTTCCCTCTCCTCCCTCAGTCCAATTCCTGATGTGTCACAGCCAATTCAAATCCACTGTTAAAGCATTAAGCTCTGCTCTCCTCCATATGTCTCCTTCCTGGATCCCTTTCTTATTATCAGCTTTGTGAAATATCCTATACCTAATTCGGTCAACCATTCAAGGTGACAATTTGTAACATCACTGAGAAGGCTCTGGTGCTAAAAAATGCTGCTGTGACTTACTTGAAGCCGGGATTAGCCATAATTTGGCTCAACTTTGAGATTGAACTGGTTTCTCCAACTCCTGCTGAGATTTCTACAACTGCGCAGAGTAGTGCTCAAACTGGTAGCTGGAAACAGACTGCAGTTAAGGAAACTATACTGAATGGTTTGGTGGCCACTGAGGTATGGTTGTGGCCCTGTATCAGTGAGATCACAGGCATGCTTAGCATAATTGGCATGATGTTTAAGGACCAGTCTTTAACATCTGATTATATTTGGTGTATTATTCGAGTATTGTTGGATCCTGTGTGAGCAGGCTGGTATCTGAATAAAATAAGGTAATGTTGTGCCACAGGACTCCAGCAACCTAGCCCAGACTTTATATGGTGGCAGCATTACAAGAGGGTAGGCTCCAGTGCACTCTTTTTAAAAACCTGTCCTTGAATCACTTCTGCTGATGTCCCAATGTCCAAAACAAGTCACGTGGCAAACCCAGAGTCAGTATCGGAAAGGACTATACACAAGGGCATGAACATAAGGAGGCTCTCCTCTACTGAAACAATCTACCACAAACATCAACCATATAAATGTGCCTAAATTTTAGGAACTTATTCTAAGTAAAAAATCAGATGTGTACAAAAACATTCATTTAAAGATGCTCTTCAGAGCATTATTCATGATAATGAAAAATTAGAAGCAATCTAAATGCCCAATTATATGAGGTCAGCCAAGCAAATCTATACGGTGGAATCCAATATAACTATTTTTACATGACCAGTGCTCTAACCCCTGAGCTATGGAGCCCTCGCTTCTAATACAACTATTTTTAAAAAATCAATAACAAAAGAAAATTTATTGATGTCAGAAAGTGTCTGAGATAAGTTTACGGCAAATTTTTTAGAAAGCAGCCTACAATACATATAACACTGTTTTATAAAAATAATAATGATAAATACAATATGGAGACACACAAACACAGAAAAAAATGAATACACCCTAAATTTTAATGTGATTAAAAGTACAATGTTATAGATTCTGAAGTAAGACAGATCTGGGTCTGAACAAGTAGGTAACTAAACATGATCAATTATTTAACATCTCTTGAGTCTCAGTTTTCTCAACTATAAATTAGTTTATAGTTTAATAACTGTTAGGGCTGTCATGAGGATTAAATTCGATAATGCTTGAAGTGTAGTGCTTCACAAACTAAAGTTTGTTAGTATTACTGTGATTTGCTAAATAAGAAATAATTTTTGCTTTTTTCCCCATTTTTTCTCTGATGAGACTAAATTACTTTCACTTAACAAAACTAATGAAAAATAACAGTAAAAATATTTTTCTTGGAATTACTGGGGTTTTGTTTAAATGTTAAACAAAACTTCGTAAAGGTGGAACAAAGCCAAAACCCAAGTTCTGCAGCCCCATTTCAGAAAAGGAAAGTCTCCCCATTCAGAGAGGACCTGGAGAAACTAGGTTCCCCTGCATGGAGAAGCTGTCAGCCAGAACATTCTAAACATTCCCTGTACATTCTAAACATAACGCACAAAGTACACTTGGGACATTTACTTAGCAAATGTTTGACATCACATCAGAGGGCCACTGATAGCTGGGAAGTTAACCTTTATTAGGCCAGATGTATCTCACTAAGGGCCATTTTCTGTGCCAACAGCCAACCAACTTCGGTGCTATGATAATGACGCATCCTTTATTTTTGGTAGGTTTCGATAACAACATTGCCATTCCCAGCATGTGATGTTTTGCACTCAAATTAGCTAATAGCCATTTGCTTTCAAATCAATAAAGCACGTTTTAAAATAAGCAACCATCAAAACGCCAAGATTACTTAACTGTATTCAAGCAGGACAAGAACATTATATTCTGAAAAGCAGAAAGGTTAACAACATTTCACAAATTTCAGTCAATAGAATAGTGTCAGTAAATCTTGCAAACTAAATTAATCCAGTGCATCTAGATGATAAAGATTATTTATGTTTAAAAGTGACATTGTTCCAGACACTGTAAACTTGTTGATGGCCAAGTTTGTGTTCCATGTTATTTGTATTTCCCATACCACCTGGCAAAGTATTTTGCATAAGAAATACATGAGGCCAGATTGGGTTTAATTGATTAAGAGCCAAAATATTTGAACTGACATTGGGTGCTGTTGCCTTGCAAATGCAGGCCCAACTCCATAATCATAGGGAAAGCATTGATGCCTTTTATAAAATAGCAGTGAGGTATCTTACTTTTTCAACATCATTATGGTAAAGGAGCAGGGAAATTTTGAAAGCATATTTAGAAAAGCAAAAAAACCTACAGCAAAACTATACCTTCCATGAGGGGGGCAGTCTGTTCTTAACAAGATATTCATCTCAGACACAGGTTATGAGACCCGAAGCTAATCTCAGTATGTCTCCCTCCTCTGTATTGCTTTAATTCAGTTTTGAACTTTAATTCAAGAGAACATTGATCAAATAGATATAGTATATCTCAAAGTCAGCCTTTCTTTTTAATTTACTTAATTTCTTTTAAAAATACACACACATTTGTAAAATATTTTATATCAATAATAACGTGTGGTTTTATCATATTTTTAACTTTTTATAATGGAATGTTTCAAACGTACATAAAAGGAGACCAATTAGTATCCTGAACTCCCATGTACACATCACCAGCTCCACCATCAACCCATGACTACTCCTGGCCCAGTCACACTCTCATTCACTCCTCACTCCTGGAGTATTTTGAAACAATTCCCAGACATCGTATTATTTCATCCATGAGTATTTCAGTAATTAACCTAAATGATAAAGGCAGTTTTCCTGAGAACCATAATACCATCATCATATCTGAAAATTTAACAAAGATTCCTTAATATAATCAATTAACCATTAATTAAATTTCCAGCTATCTCATTAAAATTGCCATAAATGGTTTTATTATTGTTTGAAAGTATGTTCCTTTGAATCAGGATCCAAATAAGGTCTGCACGTTGCAATTCGTTATTATATCTTCTGTTTCCTTTAACCAGTAGATTTCCTCTCCACTTTTTTGTATAGGTGATTAGTTTTTGTGTAGTTTGAGAATAAATCAAATTGTTTTGTCTTGGAACTCCCCCATTGGCTTGCTGGTTAGACTCTCAGGGAATAGTTATAACTTGTTTTCTCTATTCTCTGTATTTCCTATAAATTAGTAACTGGATGTACAGGCTCGATGAGATTCAAGTGTTTTTTGGTTTTGGTGTTTGTTTTTTTGGAGGGTGAAGGGGTGGCAGGACTTTTTCCTAGCTGGCATTGTATTGGGTCATATTTTCAGTGCAGCCTTTAAAAAATATCTTATCCATCTTCTCCTACTTCATCCTTTCCTTTTTTCATCTACACTACCCATCTACAAGTGACTCATATGAACAACCCAGTGCATAGCCCTCCATGTTTTCTCCCTGCTCACTCAAATATCTTTATGCACATGCACACTGAGATTCCCTGCCTGCTTTGCGAAGTCAGGTCATGGAAAGCCTTCCCAGCCAAGTGGTAAAGCTCTAATTTGTTCTATTTAATGGCTTCAAAGTAACATTCCTTGTGCACATCTACCACAGTTTACTCAGCCCTCCCACTTTTGGTGGCAATCACTTTGTTCCTGGTTCTTGTTGCCACATCTTGCTCATACATGCATATATATTGGCTTTGTTTTTATAGAACGAACTCCCAGGAGTGTGATTGCTGGATTAAAAAGTAATACGTATTTTTAATGTTGATAGATGTTTCCAGATAGCTTTCCAGAAAGGCTGTAGTGGTTCATATATCCACCAGCAAAGGACCCTTTCTCTCTGACAATCTAAAATAGTCTCAAGGAGAATAGAAATAGTCACAAATGAGAGTCACATGTTGGGAGCCAACAAGGAGCAGGGGTCATTCAAGGAGAGGAAAAGGCTTCCTTAATCAACAATTAATAAGCTAATAGTAAGTGATTCCTCAGTAGAAAAGGCCCTATTTATTCCTCTGTGCATCTCATGAGCCTAACACAGGCTGGCACAGAACAAACAGTTTAGAATATCTTAAAACAGGATCTAACTGCTGAGTGATGTCTTTAATCCTCTCCATTTCATAGATCCCACTGGATTCTTTCCTAATGGACAGCACTTGCCTTTATACAATAGGATTTATCTAGCACTGTTCTTAATTTCATTTGGTTCTCCCCATCATCTCAGCTAAGATTCTGGGAAAAGGAAGTTGTCTTAAATAGGATGAAACCAGTAAACCTAGCAAGAGGATCCTTCTTAAGCCATGGATTTAGAAATTTAATGCTCTACATGCATTGGTCACACCAGAAGGAGTAACCACCTCCTTCTCTCTGTAAGAGTCACATTTTTCTTACTAAACCTCCACCCTTACTTCTAGCAAGTCTCCCTCTTGCTAGGAATCCCCAGTGTTTCCGGTCCTTTCCCTCCTCTCACCCATCTTCTCTCTTGCTTCATTTGCCTTTACAGGACAATGCTTGACAGTATAATACTCTTCACCCTACCTTTCAAACCAAGACCTCTTGTTTGAGTAAACTAAAATGTGTTCTGCAAATAAGAAGAATCTTTCCTGAAAGAATCTACTAAATGTTCCTAATAAGTCCCTTATTATCGGTATATCTGAGGACCTTACGCTTTAGGGGAACAAAAGATTAGCCCAGCTTCATCTTACAGTTGGGAGAGTCAGGAAATGGTAAATGAATAAAAAAACTCCTGGTTTTGACCCAGCCTAGCCATGCGTTTTTGAACAGCATTTACAATTCAGCTACTCTCATGTCAAAGGCATTGTTGGTGTAGTAAGGGAAACTTTAGAGTGGAAGTAAGAGAGTTGTCTGTTGACAAAGGGAGGAGATAGAAATCACAAAGTACACTTTTTTAACATGATGACATAAATCCAATTCATAGTTATTCAGAGAAACTACAGAGAGTGGCCTTGGAGAGAGGATTATATTATTATGCCAGGAAGGAGGAGAGCAACACGCAAACTCCATAAACAGCCTTGCCTCCCTGGACACCCTTACAAGAGTGACACCAGCCACATTCCAGGAGTTGGGTCCACTACAGCCTGTAGGGCTGGGGTAAGTGCTTTTCACCATTCAACTCCCATTTCAGGATTACCTGTCGCTTGGACCAGCACAGTATTTACAAGGAGCCTGATGTACATCACCCGAGACAGCCTCGGATCTGGATATTCTCCTTGTGTTTTGATGTCTGGAAAACAGTAGAGAAGATATCATTGGGCAGAAATTGGAGGGAAATAAATATATATTTAGAAGAAAAAAAAGAATCATATATGCTTACTGTTTTGTCTATGGTAATATCTAGCCTTACCCTTACATAATTATAGCCCAATTATCAACATTGAAATTTACATTTGAATGAAATCTACAGTACAATCTTCTGTTTTAAGAACAGATTTTTTTTTTTTAAATGGAGGCACTGGGGATTAAACCCAGGACTTTGTGCATGCTAAGCATGTGCTCTACCACTGAGCTACATCCCCACCCCCAATCTTCTGTTTTAAAAAGGAACTAGGAAGAAAATAGAATGGCAATTTGGTTCTGGGTTTTTCACATCAACTTTGATGACCAGAAGTCTAATGTAGGGAGAGTACTGAACAAAGAAATACTTTCATAAGTTGCCTTATTGAGGAGTGGAATGAAAGAAAAATTTGTACTGAAGAAGTGAATTTGAATGCAGATATAGTAACAGTCCCGCTAAGGCCCTGCTGACAAATGATTCCATTAACTGAACACGTAAATGGGACCATTTGACAAGGGGACCAAGTGTTCCAACCCTGGTGCCAGGGCTACTGAAGCTGAACTCTTTTAAATTGTGTCCTCTGGAGTGGAGGATTCCAGACACATGGCAAGAACATTGGTTCTCAACAAGTAAATCAGTCAAAACGCGTGATTTTTCAAAACGTCTACCTGGGGAGTTAAGACAGGGCTGCAGGAGACAAGATTATTGAGTCAGCAAAACCTACTGGTGTTACAGCCTTTTCTTGGCCCTTTTCAGGTCTCTATGCCATGACCCCCAAGCGCCTGCAGCTCTCTCCACCTCTCAGTGACAGTAACTTGCAGGCAGGACCAGGTACTAATCCTGTACACCTTTCTTCCTGTGGATGTAAGTCAATGTATTAGCTCTTGAAGAAGCTTTCTATTTAAGCCTTACTCTGCTTTGTGTAATGTCAAGGGGAAGAAATATATTTGGATACTTTGGACACCCTCAATCTTTACCTGAGAAAATTTTAGTCTCGCTGTCTTATTCTTTTGGAGAAAAAAGATCCCTGTGTAATTTAAAGAGTGATAGCGCGTCTGGGCTCTACCTAGACAGATATGTTCACTCATCCACTCACTTCAGCTAAACCGTGTTTTTCAAAGGAGACATATAGCAATAAACTGGTGTATAAGGAGACTGAAGCTAAACAGTCAGTGGCATTTGTACCAGCCTGTGTGCCTAAGGGGAGGGTGGTAGGCTGGCACAGGAGGGGAAGGAGGGGAAGGGAACTGAGCAGGCAGGGGGCAGGGGTTGAGGGGGTGGATATTAGCACCTGCAGCTTCAGTACACTCCATTGAGTCCCAGGATATACTAGGTCAATTGTGACCAACTCTAAAAGATCAGCTCTCTGAAGGGAGGGGCATCCTTTTTGTTCGTTTTGTTTAATGGAGGTGCTGCGAATTGAACACAGGACTTCGTGCATGTGAAGCGTGCGCTCTGCTGCTAAGCTATTTCCCTCCCCACTGGGGGCATCCTTTTGTATTCTCAGTGGTCTCAGTTCTAGATACCACTTCAGTAATATCTCCTTGACATACCTTAAAACAAATTAAGACAAAAAGCCCACCCTCCCATTTCATTAAATTGTTTTGATCTCCTTGCTCATCAGTGTTCAAAAAAAAACAGTAAAAAGAATCATTAGAGACTGATTTCCTCTACCTACTCTTTTATGAGGGAAAGAGTACTAAATCAGCAAAGGCATGTTAACAGGAAGAAAAAAACTAGAGATCACGAACAATAACCAATTCAAAATTAAATCATGAAAACCATGCACCTGGCAGTTTACAAAATGCTTTCATGTTAAATTGTTCCATCACTTAACAGTTAAAGAAGTGTTACTGATCATTTTTAGGTCTCCTCTGAAAGTCAGTACATTTTATTTACTAAAGGTTCCAAAGGAAACACATGACCCGCAGCTTCCTGGCTTCCATTATTCATAGAAAACAGATTTAGTCATCACCCTGACATTACCATGAGGGTGACTCACAGGGCAAGGAGGGAACCTGAGGACTCCTCACATATGCAGGTACTTAGAGGCTGACAGAAACCCAGGCACCTCCACCTTAAGAGGCTCTGCGAGGTCAAGGTGACACAACACTTCCTTCCCCCAGCTCAGCGGGCAGATCAGGCAGATCATCAGATCACAGTCAGCCCAGGAAGTTCACAACAGCTTGTGTCCCAATTCATCTTAAACAAGGTAACTGATGATGGAGTTTTGTCATTTATTCCTTCATTTCTCATGTCATCTTCAAACTGTCTTGATTTTCCTCATGTTTACAGAATTAATCAAGTTGTCTTCCATGCTGTGGTCAACTGTTGCTATTGAAAAAGTGGTATGTTCGAAGGTTGCGATGGGCACTGAGTCCATCTCACCATAGAAATGATCTCACTGTCACCTGAGACCTTGCCTTGAACTTCCTCAAGTTTCTCTCTGAATGTTCTTCAGCACCTTTGAGTTACAATTAAATTTACATCTAGTTCATCTCTCTGTACCTATTCTACACTATCTGTGAATCTTACAATTAACTGGAAATTGGAGCAGGGAAGGGCTCCAAGAAGACTGGGAACCTTAGTAAAGTGTCAAATTGGAACAGGAGATTTGCTACCAACTGTTGGTCTGTTTGTCTACTTATTGTACCCATGATATCAGATGTCAGTTTAGTCAAATGTATGCATGCACACCAAACTGAGTGAGAAAGGAGCTTTCTGCTTCAGAAGGAAACGGGGAAATTCCTCAGCGCACATTTGATTCCTGGGCACAGGGATGACAACAATAAACCTGCTTCAAATGTGTACTCTCCTTTGTAGGATCCAGTGGCTGGGTAGGATTTCACCTGAAACTCCCAACATACAATGAGAAAGGGAGAAAGTCAGTGTAGTGGCTTCAAGGGCAGCCCTTGTTAAAGTCTTTATGATTCAAATGGTGGTGTGTTTTCATCTCTGAAAACACATTTTTAAATTAAAATCCAATTTAGGGTTGCACGAATAGTTTTGAAACATCCTGCTACACGTCCCCAGGGTCAGGGTTGTGCTTAATTTCTCTTGGTATCCCTTGGCATGTATTAGTGCCCTAACAATATTCTTGGCTAGATGCTGCATAAAATGAAAATTTAATGTTGTATCATCTTTGTTGTACTTCAGAGATTTGAAAAATGTGCCAGTTTTTAGAACCAAGTTCAATATTTAAATGCAAGGAAAAAAATTATCTCACACCTATCAAATGGAGAAAATGGTCTTACAACAAATGTTACTTTCTTAAGGTACTGTCTTTAAAAACTGCTTCTGTTCAAAGATAGCTGAGACTAAAAGAAATACACTAAAGATCTGAACGCACTTTCTGCATCTCTACATAGCATTCTCTCTATATTCTAAGTTTTCTTTGAAGCCTTATAACTATAAGTTAGAATAATACACAATCTATAATCTCTTCCAGTTAGCAATTTTTATCCAATGACATAAATAAAGTCACCATGGCTTTAACAATAATTCTTAACTTGTCAATACTGTCAGGAAGCATACTGGAAAAAGAAAGAAATCTAGTGGGGATTGGGAATATTATTTAATTTACTTGTTATTATGGATGTTTTGATGAATTATCATTTAAAAGTTTTGAGAGAAGGCAAAAAAATCTAAAATAGAACTAAAAATGTAAAGCATGAATTCATCAGGTCTTCCCTATGAAAGAGCAGGCCCATCTCTGCTAAGAGACTGTCTGAATGAGTCCGCAAAGGAGGCACACCCCTCCCCACACCTCAGTGTCCCACTATACAAAACACAGGAACTTGGCGTACATTAACCAGGTTTACAGCATTAAAATGTGCAAGAGACATACGTGTCCAGCCACACAGCAGCCAATATTAAGAAAGCTTATGCAAGAGAATCTCAAAAAGAAAATATTTTAGAAAGCTATTGCTAAGTGTTCTCTATTTGATGTATTTTGGTAAAAACTTAGTTCTTGATTCAACTCAGATCACGACTGCAACAAACTGAAAGAAAAAAAAAAGATTCTCCGGATCTTTAACAATCAGTGTGATTGACTAGTCTTTGTATTGTTTTTCCAAACAAAGCCCCTTGTGAAGTGATTTGGAAATAAAAGCAAGTCGTATGGAGGAACTATCTAGAAAGAACTCTACATTTCTTATTTTAAAAAAGTATACCTCAAGATGACATTAAAACATTGAGACTTTATTTTCCATTTTGTTTTTTTTTTCAACTGTGTCAGTTATTTTTAAATAGCAGATGAAGATGCATAAGAGAAGTGAAATCAAAGGATCTTATTTTAGATTGTTTTGCTAGGAAAAGAAACCCAAGAAGAGAAAATTAAAAGAAGCAGAAGTGGGCAGGGACAGCAATGGAGCTGCAGTATCTTCCCATAGCTGCAGACAAGCAGTTACTCTTAGACCTTCTGTGTGCAAATGTGAGAGAAAATTAGTTCTCCTTTTTGGTTCCTTTTGAGTCTTTATGACATGATGGTAGAGAAGTTTGATAACGTATTTTTCTTTCTTCTATTGACTGATAACATGTTCATCTCTTTCTAGTTCTGCTTTCTCTTTCTACACAGTTTAGGAGTCCAGAGATGGAAATTTTAGTTTTAGCCACTCTCTGGCAAACGACCTTATGTATGACACCTGCCCTACTTAGCTTACAGAAGTATTCTGACAATTTAATGAGATAAATTTTATTTGAACACTTCAAAAAAATTTTAAAGGTATCCAAGTTGGAAATGTGACTTTATTATTATTAATATTATTGCTGTTGTTTTAAAAATTATTATTATTCTTTTGCCCTGATGATTCAGGCTCAAAGACTCAAAGGCTCAAAGACTCAAAGACTAATCCAGTTATCACCAGAACCCTGGCGTTCAAGTGGAAACTTCCTTCTCTTCCTCTCTTTCTTCTTTCCTTTTACATTTATTTACTTAACACCAAGTAACACTAAGGCATAGGTGGTGTAAAGAAGTGAACGCATAGTCCAGACTCCCAGAGTCGGGTGGGAATCCAGGCGGTAGGAGCAGAGGATTAAAGAATGGACGGTAGAACTGAGTGGCCGGGTATCAGTCCCCCAAACAGCACAATCCTATCTGGAGCCAATTAACACATATTTCTGAATACGCTTTTTCATCAATTAAATGGACATAATTCAACTGTAAGGTCTGAACGAGATACATATTTATAGATCCTAGCAGAAGGCCTAGATTGTGGTACATATTCAATAGATCATAGCAGTTACTATCATTCCTACCTAACCTGGTCAACTGGGAATCCCAAGGACCATGGGTTCCCAGGAGCAGACTCTGAACTCTAGAGTCAACTGGACACCCATTCAAAGGGCACTCCCAAAGAATCTAGAGGGGTCCAAACTCAAAAGGATCAGCCAGAATTTAGGCCTCATAAACGCTGTGCTACTTTGGTAATTTCTAAACATTTTATTTATCTAGTTTATTTTTGTTTAGGGGAGAGGTAATTAGGTTTATTTATTTACTTGTTTGTTTTAATGGAGGTACTGGGGATTGAACTCAGGACCTTGTACTTTGGTAATTTCTAAATTCACAAAAGATATCATCATAAATTTGCCTTTGTTCACTGCCTCCTAGCCTCCTGATGACAAAAAGGCAATTTAAAAAAATCATCAAAATGAATGCTTACAGCAGCAGGATAGAAGTAATGCTTATAAGTAACAAAACTTTTCTGGTAAGGCCATAAAAAATAAGCTCACATCAATGTTGCACTAGTGAGGAACCGATGACTAAGTTTCCACAGAGGTCGTTTTGCTTTCCTATTTTTTTTTTAATTGAAGCATAGTTGATTTACAATGTTGTGTCAGTTTATGGTGTACAGCATAGTGATTCAGCTATATATAAATATATACACATTCTTTTTCATTACACGTTACTACAAGCTATAAAACTATTGAATATGGTTTCCTGTGCTATACAGTAGGAACTTGTTTATTCTGTACATAGTAGTTTGTATCTGCTAATCCCAAATTCCCCATTTATCCATTTCCACTCTCTTCCCCACCTGGTAACCATAAGTTTGCTTTCTGTGTCTGAGTCTCTTTCTGTTCTGTAAGTAAGTTCATATCTACATATAAATGGTGTCACATATTTGTCTTTCTCTGACTGACTTCACTTAGTATAATTTCTAGGCCCATCCAAGTTGCTGCAAATGACATTATTTCATTTCTTTTTATGGCTGAGTAGTATTTTATGGTATATAGATACTACATTTTCTTTATCCAGTCATCTGTTGATAGACACTTAGCTTGCTTCCATGTCTTGGCTATTGTATATAGCACTGCTATGAACACTGGGGTGCATGCAGAGAAGTAGTTTTGGATGCTGGAAAGTTCTGGACTCCCAGACAAGGAGACTCTAGACCAGTGGTTCTCAATAGGTAGTGATTTTGTCCCCCAGGGGACATCTGGCAATGTCTGGCTGTCACAAATGAGGTGGGGGGAGGGGACTGGCATCTAGGTGGGAGAAGCCAGGGGTGCTGCTGAACATCCCACAACACACAGGACAGAGCCCACAATAAATAATTATCTGACCCAAAATTGCAAAAGTATTGAGGTTGAGAGACCCATGCTAAGATAGGAACAATACAGAGAGCAGCACCTCACAAAGTGAAAGCAATTGACCCTTCCATAAAGCTAAGGTTCCTCCTGTACAGCACGCCTTTGGTCACCTATTTCACCAGGTACCATTCAAGGTAGAAGTCATTATATCTATTTTCCAGATAGAAGAATAGAGGCTAAGAAAATATAAGTAATTTACCCAAATGCCTTCTGATGGTAGAGAAACTGAGACTGAAACTTAACCTGCCTGATTCTGAGGCCTGGGCTCTTAACCCCTCTCTAATTGTTGGGGTGTGTGTGTGTGTGTGTGTGTGTGTGTGTGTGTGTCCTTAAGAAAAATCTCCACGACCAGTTGGGAGGATGTATATTTAGATTTGCACTCGCCCTCATGCACTGTGGTGTAGGGGCCACAGATCTGCTTCCCCTTCCTCCATTCTTGACGTTGATGAGCCAAGAGCCTCACAGCCCCTGGTGCTAGAAGAACTATTGCAGACCTAGGCGATTCTTGCCTCGAGCCAAGAGATTTGTACCCCTACTAAGCAGTTTGTTGTGAGATAAATTGGAAGACACAGCACAGAAGCAAACAATTCCAGCAACTAAAGTCAGTGCCCTGAGCCTCTGAACTGCTGGGACCCGGGAACCAGAGGAAGGTGACCACAGATGGCAGAGCACGATTAAGGCAGCCCTATTAGTTGCTATTACTCATTTACTTTTGGGCGGTCAATGAACCAATTGGCCATCTATCAGCTTCTGTGTACAGGTCATGTTCTCAATGACTCTGACCGAGAGCTGTTACCCAGAGGTGGCATCTTGGCTAAAATACTATTAGAGATCAAAGGTATGTGCTGGTTTGTGGCTCACTCGGTCCAATGACCTAGAGGAACGTGAACCTTAGGGATTGAAGAGAAAAGTATTTTTGGACCATCATCTCTGGGGTAGGAACAGTCTTTGCAAAACTCTAGGTCAAGGTAGGCAGTCCCCTGGACTCAGGCTGCAGGCTGGATACTAGCATCTGAAATGACCCTCAGCCCAGAGGGGTAACGAATGAGGATAACACATTTTAATGTGAGCCCATCTTTAATCATTGAAGCCTCCTCCCTGCTTGTCACTAGGGAGAAACTGGTTTGGCTAGGGAAGAAGGAGGTTGAGAGGACAGATGGAGAGAATGAGGGAAGAGGGAGTTCAACTGCTTTGGTTTGAGTTTTTGTTTTTCTCCAGTGATTATGAAGGTGAACTTCCCAAAGAGTAGAAGGCAGAAAATTTGGTGTCCAAGGTCACTAAATTTTGAAGTCCCAGGTAAGAAATAATTCTTACCTATTTTGTGCATGGAACTCAAAGCAGTCAAATGAAGACTTTTCACCAAAAAAAAAAAAAAAAAAAAAATTATTTTCCCTTGCCAAATTTCTAACTTTTTATCTTGAATTAATTTCAAACTTACAGAAAAGTTGAGTTGTACAACCCAGAATCCCCAAATATTAACACTGAGGGGGAGTTGTTTTTGTTTTAAATTCTATAGTGCTTCACAGCTTTCAAAAGTTCACACACATAATTTCATATAATCCTGTAATAACCCTTTTTTTCTCTTACCCATATTGCCCCTCCCCTCTTCCCCTGGTAACCACTAGTTTGTTCTCTATGCCTATCAGTCCAAATTTAACAATTTACTACATTTACATTCTCATTCTCTCTTTAGATACACACGTTTGTGGTTTTAATTAATTAATTAATTAATATACATATCCTTACTATTTTCTGAACTGTTTGAGATTAAGTTGAAGACATGGTACTACTTAATTTTTAAATACTTCAGTGTGTACTTCCTGCAAAGCAGGACATTTTCTACATGATCATAGTAAATTATCAAAATTGAGAAATTAATATTCATGCAATATCATTTATCAGATCTACAGAGCTTACTCAGATTTCTCCAGCTGACCTAAATGTTCTTTTTGACAAAAGAAAAAAATGATTTTCTGGTGCAGAATCACAAGTTGCAGTGGGTTGTCACAGCTCTTGAGTCTTCATCAGTGTGGAACAGTCCTCAGTCTTTCTTTTCCTTTATTCATGCCTTTTGTGTCTTTGAAGAGTACAGGCCACATATCGTGTAGAGGTGGAAGATGTGTTCTATGCATGATCTGCTGTCAGTCGTGCACAGAAGTGCTGCTGTGTCCTTCTCAGTGGGCCATACAAGGAGGCACATGAATGTTGGTTTGTCCCCTAACCAGGAGTGCTAATTTTTATCACCTAGTAGTGGTGTCTGTCCAATTTCTACACTGTGAAATTATTATTGCCCTCTTTTTAATTCGTACGTATTTTATGCAGAAATTCTTTGAGATTCTGTTGTTATTGTTTCTCATCAGAATTTTACCTATTAGTTTTAGAATTGCCTGAAACAATTGTTACTATGTCAGTTTCCAAATGATGATTTTCTAATTCTACCATTCCTTTTACATTTATTAGTTGGCATATTAATTCTCTTCTAAAATGAGGCAAGTGATATGCCCTCTCTAACTGAAAAGCCTGTTAAGAGGATCTCATGAGACCTATATGTAAAAGTGCAGAGCAGAATGCTTCACAAATATAAGCCACTGTTTTGCTATTTCTCCCCTAATGCTTGCCACTGGCAACAACACAGCATTTCTACTCTCTGTTCCAGGGCACATTAAACCTCATGAGTATTTGCTGTCTTTACACAATTCCCATGGGGGTTTGGATTGTAATAGAGGCTACAGAATCCACTCAGGGAATATAGTCAACATTTAGTTATTCATTAATTATTTATCAAAGCCAGGACTTGAGCAAAATACTATACTAATTGAATATATAAATACAAAATTTCCTTAAAATGTCTAAATATGAAATTTTGCTAGCTTGTTATCCCACCTCACCCTTCAAAAGTATACATTTTTAATGTATTTATATATTTGAGAAGGGAAAATCTTGCTACATGGACAATAATTTGCAACAAATCAATAATCCCTCCACAGGGAAGATCTGGGGAAACTATAGCACATTACTGAGTCATAATACTCTGAAAACTTGACTGCTTTAGAAGTAGTCATAGCTATACCATGATGATGAACTAGTTTGCCCAAACCTAACATATTTTAATATTTACTTCTGACTTATTTTTATCAATTGATAGTTCTTTTACCCTTTCTTTCTTTAGCTCTAGATCTTTTGGCAGGAAGAAAGGATGAAAGCAGAGCCCAAACTTCCTTGAGAGGTGAAGATATATTAGATTAAGTTATTTTTTAACTAAAGTAATCTGTTCCTTATAAAGCAATAGAAATAAAATTGTGTGTATGCACGTGCATGAGTATGTGTGTGTGTATCATTCTATCTGTGTGTATGTTTGTCTTTCTCAAAGAAATATTTATATATATTATATATATAGAAAACAATATTTATATGCAGGAAAAAACCTGGAAGAAAATGTACCAAAATACTGAGTGAAATGTGATAAACATTACTTCCTTCTTTAATTTTTTTCTGGATTTGCTAAACCTTTTTTTTTTTTTTATTACAAGCATAAGTTACTTTTATAAGCAGAAAAAAAAAATGAAGATTTTTTTAATGGTGCAAAGGTAAACCCAGGAAATAATTGTAAAAAAAGAAAGTCCACATAAACTTTATAAAATTGCTCAGCCTTGCAAATGCTTTTTGAACATTGTCCATGAACAGCCATGATTTCAAAAGCATTCTTGAGGTCTGAACATTCACACAGGGCCCATCCATTGTCTCTATGAGGCACTCAAGGCCCATTTTGATTCTAAGGGTGAATCCAGGTCAAGGGAGAAGACACTGTGGATATAAGAACAAAGCGAGAAAACTTTCTGAGCCATGAGGGAAGGAGATAAGGTCTTTCTCTCATGTGATTTTCTCTGTGGCTCCTCTTCCTTCCAAGGCAGAGAGAGCCTGTATAGGCCTGGGCTGCTCCCACGTGGGATGGGACCTGCTGGTCTCCTTCCCTCAGGTTGCCCTCTGGCTGTGAGCTACAAGGCCTGAGCTGATGTGATGCTCAGACATGAGGCAGGAAGGCAAAGCCCTTCCAGTTCCTGTTCACTTTCTCTTACTGGATGGCTTGCTCTTCCCCCACCATGGGTACCCACAAAGAAAGTGACAGTGTAGGCTGTCTTTGTGAATAACATTTTATTATATATGGAATTTTATATTCCAAAATAGTCTAAAGTCTTTTCCTGCGATACTTTTAATATTACACTTTCAAATTAATAGTATGCTTGTTTTCAATCATATAATTGTCTGATTTATCCATGACTGTTATTTTGCAGGCAAATTCTGTAGAATAATTAATAGAACTTTCAATTGGCATGTATACTTAAATGGTAAAGACTGTAGAATTAATACAGTATTCTTTAACATTTATTTTCAATCCAAAAATAATTGTGGTATTTCTAAATTGGTGCAGTAAGCATACATGAAATAATAACATTTCTTTAAAATAAAATTTAAAAAAAGGTGGTATACACTGAGGGGAAAATGCATGTGCAGACTCTGAAGACAGTGGAAAGGCAGCCCTCTGTCTGTTTGATTTTGGGCCAAGAATGCCTCCAGCACTGGCTAAATTAATTTCCAGGTCCTTCTGCTGCAATTATGGTCAAAGCCTCACCAATTTAAAGCATGAATTTGCTTTACTTTGTTTCTCTGTACATGTGATTGTCTTTCTCACAGGAAGCTGGTGTCCAGAGAAGACAGAATCTGAGGGTCCTTATTCTGGCCTGGGATTCTGTGTCTTTGACCATCCCTCTCTTTCTCAATCTCTCCCATTCTTCTCACCCTTTCTTGGTGAACTCATTAGTGGCCCTGAACTCTAACACGCTCTGCATTGAGCTGTAATAGTCTCAGAGTTGGGTTGAAGGATGACATTAACACGCTCAAATAAGAAAATGGAAACCAACTTGAAAATATTTTCATAGTGGCAACTGCAAAATAGTCTCCTTTTTACCCCCAGTCTGAAAATAATTTTAAAATCTGATAAATCAATTAAAACTGAATGGCATTTTCTAAAAGATTTTATTTATTCTACTCTTAAATTTCATGAAGTAGCAACAGAGAAGATTTTACCATGGTAGTCTATCTTTCAGATAGATGCATTCACACGAGATTAATGTCCTGTCAACCCAGTGACCAAAGTCAGCTTTGCTGTGGCTCCTCTCTTTCTTCCACTTACTTTCTCTATTACTTAGTTTTTGCATTGCTTTAGAGGAGTGATTTAGCACTTAAATGGCCATCTTCCCAACCAAATAAGAGTAAATGTATTTTTAACTATTTATCCAATAAAATGCATTAAAATATCCTTAGTTCATAGAGTAAATAATCCTAAAATTTATATAGAATCATAAAAGACACAGAATTGCCACAGCAATAGAGAAAAAAGAACGAAGCTTAGAGGTATGACCCTCCTAGACTTCAGATAATACTACCGAGCTACAGTAATCAAAACAGTATGGTATTGGCAGAAAAACAGACATATGGATCAATGGAGCAGAACAGGGAGCCCAGAAACAAACCCACACACCTACGGTCAATTAACCTTCTGCAAAGAGGCAAGAACATACAATGGAGAAAAGACAGTTTCTTTGGCAAGTGGTGCTAGGAAAACTGGACAACTGCATGTGAATCAATGAAGTTAAACTACTCCCTCACATTCAGACTATACACAAAAATAAACTCAAAATGTCTTAAAGATTTAAATATAAGACAGAACACCATAAATCTCCTGGAAGAAAATAGGCAAAACATTCTCTGAATAAATTGTAGCAATGGTCTCTTACGGCAGTCTATCCATGCAATAGAAATAAAAGTAAAAATTAACAAATGGTATCTAATTAAACATAAGTTTTTGCACAGCAAAGAAAACTACAAACAAAATGAAAAGACAACCTACGGCATGGGAGAAAATATTTACAAATGATGCAACTGACAAGGGTTTAGTTTCCAGAATATACAAACAGCGAATACAACTCAGTAACAAAAAAAAATACACAATCCAATCAAAAACTGGGCAGAAGACCTTCTTTAAATAGATATTTCTCCAAAGAAGACAGCAGGTGTCCAATACGCACATGCAAAGATGTTCAACATCACTATCAGAGAAATGCAAATCAAAACTACAATGAGATAACACCTCACACCAGTCAGAATGGCCATCATTAAAAAGTCCACAAATGCTAAATGCTGGAGAGGGTGTGGATAAAAAGGAATACTCCTACACTGTTGTTGGGAATGCATATGTGTATATACATACAATGAAGTACTACTCAGCCATAAAAGAAGAATACAATAATGCCGTTTGCTACAACATGGATGAACCTGGAGATCATCATTCTAAGTGAAGTAAGCCAGAAAGAGAAAGAAAAACACCATATAATATCACTAATTTCAGAATAAAAAAAAGGACACAAACTTATTTACAAAATAGAGACAGACTTAAAAGAAAACAAATTTACTGGTTACTAGGGGAAAGGGGGTAAGGAGGGATAAATTGGGAGTTTGGGGTTAGCAGATACAAACAACTATATATAAAATAGATTTTTTTAAAAAGGGCCTACTCTATAGCACAGGGAACTATATTCAATATCTTGTAATAACCTATAATGGAAAAGAATATTTATATGTATAATTGGATCACTATGCTGCATACTAGAAACTACCCAATATTGTAAATCAACTATACTTCAATAAATAAATAAATAAAAATATCTTAAGTTCATCAATCCTGGGTTATAATGCCTTGATGGTTCTAATTTGAATTTTCTTTCTAATTTTGAACACTCAGGTCCCCATTGTCTTCTATTGTTCAAGAAAGAAGAGTCCCTGCCATACACAGGGAAAAAAATGCTCTTTTGGGTGTTAGCCCTCCTGATCCTTTGTGCTTTGCTATGGAATTATAAAGGACAACTAAAGATTGCAGACATCACTGATAAATACATTTTCATCACTGGGTGTGACACTGGCTTTGGAAACTTGGCAGCCAGAACTTTTGATAAAAAAGGATTTCGTGTAATTGCTGCCTGTCTGACTGAATCAGGATCAACGACGTTAAAGGCAGAAACCTCAGAAAGGCTTCATACTGTGCTTCTGGACGTAACTGACCCAGAGAATGTCAAAAGGACTACCCAGTGGGTGAAAAACCAAGTTGGGGAGAAAGGTAAGTGATGTAGGGGTGAGGAGAATAGAGGGGGTGCTGAAAAATTACCAAAGCTAAACAAAATGTGTTCTAATTTTAAATAGTCTTTCAAGAAAATGTCTCCTAAATACCAACTGTGTACTGGAGAAGATAGGAGAACTCTTCAGACAGCCCGAGTAGTTCTAAGTTGCAAGCTCTCTACATGCACGAGAGACATAGCTCAGGTTATCCTCCGTCTTAAGTCCCAGTTGGTGAATTTAGAACCGAGGTGGAGGTATTGACTTTTCCTGGTCTTTTCCTGTGAAGTGCTACTCTAGCTACCAACACATTAAAGGAACTAGAGGCTAAAAGCTACAGGAGATCATGTGGGCCATCCCCAAGTTGCCACCTGGGTACCTGGGACCCACTTCTCACTATAAAACGGTTCCAGAGCTCACATATTTTCACTGGGAAAGGTAGAGAATGGTCTGAGAATCTGAGCATAGGTGTCTTAGATAATCATGGTAGAGTAGTGAGTCACTGGACCTCATTCTGCATTAGATTCTGCTAAGATGACAGCATTCTGAACTAGAAGACCTTTATTGGCTTGAATAAAGTTTGAAACATTCTCATGGATGAAGATATTTGGGTCCCCAAAGGAAAAAAACAAATGTATGTGATTTTTTTCTTTATCACCTCTTCATCATATAGTTGAGATTCTGGACCTCAAAAACAATGGTTTGATAAGGCTCCAGATATTTTTTAATGCTTGAATTCCAAATACCTTTAACAATATTAAATGTTTCCCATCATGAAATAAGCCCGAGTGAATGATTTGATTTTCTATCAAAAATAAATGTGAAGTCGATTGATGTTGCTCTTTGTTTATAGAGAAGAGTTTATAAATATTCTCTGGCTTTGCCATCAAGCATGGTAGGAAAAATAGACCAACGGACTCACATCTGAGATTAAAAAACAAGAAGTCTTGCTCAGACAGTAGAAGTATTTGACATTCAGAAACAGAAGCAGAGTGACTGTGAGATTGGCTCCAGTAACAACTTCAGCTATTTTAAGTTAGCCTCCCACCCTCTGCACTGTCACTTCCCCAAACTGTAAAGTATGTCAAAGCAGGAAGGAGTGTGACTAGAAGGAAGAAATGGCACCATTGGTGAGGCAGGGGCTGTATTTCCATCAGGATGCCCATATAAGTGCCACCTTCTACCACACCTCCTTCCCCTCCTTTCTGTTCTAGGTCTCTGGGGTCTGATCAACAATGCAGGTGTTCCTGGCGTGCTGGCACCCACCGACTGGCTGACGGTAGAGGACTACAGGGAACCTATTGAAGTGAACCTGTTTGGGCTCATCAATGTGACGCTAAATATGCTTCCCTTGGTCAAAAAAGCTCAAGGGAGGGTTATCAACGTGTCCAGCATTGGGGGTCGGCTTGCATTCAGTGGAGGGGGTTATGCTCCATCTAAGTACGCAGTAGAAGGCTTCAATGACAGCTTAAGGTAAAGCAAAAGTGGACATATTAGGAAATAATAGCTGCTAACATTTATTGAACGTTTATTATGTACCAGACACTCTAGTTAGTGCTTTAAATTATTCTCAACTTACAAGTGATACCACTGGAACTAAGAGAGATGAAGTAACTTGCCCAAGGTCACCCAGCTGTGAAGTGGTAAAACTGGATATTTGAACCTTAATCTATCCAATTCTTTTTTCCCTTTTGCATGAGTGCATGATGTGGATAGTGGTGGTAAATTCCACTGGTAGAAGTTTTTAAAAAATGTTATGCTGAAGACTCCTGTAAAATCAGTAATTACTTCCTTAAATATTCCTGGTGGAAACATAAATTAAATTCAGAGAACGATTATTCATATAATGGTTTGCAATACACTGGCTTGCGTTAGAGAAAGGGGCACCATATTCCATTAAAACCCTGTCATCCAGTAAATGAGCAGACTTGGTTTTCCAAGGCACATGATGAAAGACCTTGCTGACCAGCCTGGGAGTGGGTTAGTCAGGTCAAGCATTGTCACACAGTGTCCCTCTCCATCCCTCATTTGTGCTGCAATCTCCTCACACTCCTAGAGGGGAGATAAACTTGATCATCCAGGTCAGTCATTAGTTGATTTGCCATCAGTTACTTTGAGTGCTGAGACAAAACCTGCCCCTAACCCAAAGGCTTGTCAACGTAATGAGACAGTATAGTTTAGGGAGAACACTGGACTGGGGTGTGTCCACCCAGATCCCTATCCTATTCTGCCACTAAACCAGTCCTCACTTCACAACCCTGAACTTCAGTTTTCTCATCTGCAAACTGGGAGGGTAAAACAAGATGCTCTTTCCAATGCACCCAATTCTGTGATTCCATGAAGAGTCATAAGTGAACATCCTCTAGATAAGCCAACATTAAACATTTTTGATGGGTTCTTTTCACAGGCGAGACATGAAAGCTTTTGGTGTGCACGTAGCATGCATTCGAACCAGGACTGTTCAAGACAGATTTGTCAGATCCAGTAAAGATGACTGAAAAAAAACTCACCATTTGGAAGCATCTGTCTTCAGATGTCAAACAACAATATGGAGAAGGTTACATTGAAAAAAGTGAGTTTCTGGGTGGACCCAGGGTCCTCTGGGATTCATTATCTCAGGCAGCTTGAAAGAGACTCAAACACAAATCCAAAAATAAGATTCTTATGGTAATATACCAATAGAGATCTCAAATGTGGATCAGAGATCTCTGTTAATTCCACTGTCATCTCTTGGGCCTCTGAGGGTTTATATACATTTACCGAGCATTTACTAAGTGTCAAGTTTTATACTAAATGCCTTAAGAATTACATCATTTATTCCTCAAAAGAATTATAGTAGTGAGCAGAAGCTTGGAAAGGTGAAACATCCCACCCAAGTTTATACAGCTCCTCCTGGCCATGGTCTGGACTGGAGCCCATTGTCATTACTTCTACACAAACCTCCTCTTTTTGGTAAACACCCACTACTCATTAAACATTGTTCAAGGATTTATGGAGGTTACAAAATATAAAGACTCAGACTCTGACCATTTACTAGCTTATAATCTAGTTGACAACAAAAATAACCAGATGAAACTGAACAATAAGACTACACAGCATGTAAGAAAATTAATTCTTTGCTTCTTGACACAACCCAACAGCCCAGAAGGGGTGCCAGATAGTGCAATCTCTAATTGTCCAAGAAATTAGCAAAGGATAAAAGCATTCCTGGCTAAGAAGCATTTATGGGTCAAGTCAGGCTTGAATAAGGCCTAAAGGACAAGAAGAAACTATTTGGGTGGAAACTTTCTGGAGCAGGAATGCATGGGGAGGGGGTGGAGATGGAAGAAGAAGTAACGTAAGTCAGACTGAGTCAGGGACAGAAGAATAATAATAAAGATTAGCAAATGATGACTAACACATAGTGAACATTGACTATGCACTTGTCGCCATTCTAAGTGCTTTACACTTAGACTCTTTCTCTTAAAATGCCCAGTCTTACAGAAATAGAGGCACAGAGATGTAACTTGCCCAACATTGTGCAACTAGTAAGTGAAGAGCTACATTTGAGCCCAGAAACCCGACTTTGCCGTCTATTCTCAGGCCCCACACTGTCACGTGAACAAGGCATTGAGGAACTGTTTGAACTTCCTGTACCAGGGCTCCACCTTCACATCAGACTTCCTGGCCTTGTTAAGGTTTACCTGATATTCCCCCTGCTTTGCATCAAACAGGGCCCCACCTAACTTTGTGTCACTCTAACCTCCGCTGTGATCTTGCCTTTTCATCAGTGGGCTTGGTAAGACAGCCAACCATAGCAAGGTTCAAGGCCAGGAGCTTTCAAGGTGGAGCCAAGAGCCCAGTCAGATCCCCTGAGGGGAGGTTTTTAGAATGATAGACTTCCCCAACCACCCCACCACACATGCACACACGTGCACACTCATGCATAGATATGTATATATCAACCAGAACATCTAGTTTGACAAACCTCCCAGTGCTGACGTGTCACTACATATTTGGTTACAATCACTGCCATTAAATGCTCTGTTTCTCATTTACTTCCTGACTTTGGAGGCTCTACGTAGGTTCAGAAACAAAATCTCTCATTTACAAGAGCTTTCTCTGTTTGACACTGCCATCGATACTCTCTAAATGCCTATGAATATATATCATCAACTTCCACCAAAAAATTATTTTTGACTTGAGCCCTGGGTCAGGTGTCCTATCTCAGAATTACCAAGGGCTTGGAGCCCAGTTTTGCACTGGTTACTCTTATTAGAGTTTTCCAAGTCAGGACTTCGAAATCAGCCAGACTCCCAGTTCCAAAGAAAACCACAAATTCAAGCTTACATTTCTTCATTTCCCAGGCTGTAGTAGTAGGAGTTTAAAACAGCCCCAAAGACTTAGGAGATAACCTCAGTTAAGCTTTTTGAACAACTTGTGGCCACAGGGGCGTGAAGTTGAAAGAAAGATTTAACATAGTAGATTTTCCCTTGAGAAGACACAACTCAAGGCACATTTTAAGAGCTTGGAGGAATGTTCCAAGCCATCACCAATCTATAAAGTACCTGCCTTTTTAAAGGTGTCTTACCTCATTTCCCAAACACTCCACTGGCCTGAGAACCAGGATGCCTTTAGCTTCCTGAGTCAAGGGTTTAGGGGATGATTCTCTCTTTATTCACTGGATTATAGGGGTACATGGCATACGTGGGCACGTACACACATGCACATGTGTGCACATTTCCTATAAACACAGTACTCCCTTAAACCCAGAATCAAACTATTAACTTCCTGGATTCACGAGCCTCGGAGACCTTATGAAGTATCTTTCCCTCATTGCTTTAAAGTACTGCTTCTCACAGACTCACAGACATAGAAAACAAACTTAAGGTAACAAGGAGAGGGGGAAGCAGGAGGGAGAGATAAATTGGGAGTTTGGGATTTGCAGATACACTCTACTATATATAAAACAGATAAATAAAAAATAGATAAATAACAAGATCCTAATGTATAGCACAGGGAACTATACTCTATATCTTGTAGTAACCTGTAATGGAAAAGAATATATGTATGTATATGTGTGTGTATAACTGAATCACTATGCTGTACACCAGAGACTAACACAATTTTGTATACTGATTATACTTCAATTAAAAAAAATAGTGATTCTCAAAGTTTGATCCCTGGACCAGTGCTATCAGCATCATCTGGACACCTGGCAGAAACACAGATTCCTGGGTCCCACTTCGCACTTAGTCAGAAACTGGAGGTGGGATCTGGGTTTTAACAAGCCCTGTAAGAGATTCTGCTGCTCATTCAAGTTTGAGAACCAGCTGTCTAAAGAAAGCACTGCTGGATCCTTTTCTGAGGAATAGATAGAAACCTATTACAATAGGACCCAGTTATAATCGCAAATTCAAAATAAATTCCCACATAAAATGCCAGCGTGATAAAGATGGAAAAAAATAACAAAATAAATTCATGTACATGCATTCTCCCCCTCACAACCTAGCCTCACACACCCCTGTTCCCTTCTCCCACAGATTAAATGTGCTTTTGTCTCTTTTTACAGGTCTAGACAAACTGAAAGGCACTACATCCTTTGTGAACATGGACCTGTCCCTGGTGGTGGAGTGCATGGACCATGCTCTCACAAGTCTCTTCCCTAAAACCCATTATACTGTTGGAAAAGATGCCAAAACTTTCTGGATACCTCTGTCTCATATGCCAGCAGTTTTGCAAGACTTTTTATTGTTGAAACAGAAAGCAGAGCTGGCTAATCCCAAGGCAGTGTGACTCAGTTGACCACAAATGCCTACCCCGGGCTGTGAGATTGGCTGATTTCAAGGACACATCTCCTTCTCCAGCTCATTCTTTACCTAATCCAATTTGGATTATCATTTAGATTATGCTTCTTTAGGTAAATAAAGGGATAATACCATCACTGGTGATGTCCCAGGGTCTCTTCTCAAGCTTTTTTGGAAAAGATGAGCACGGATGGGACCTGCCCAATATTTAGGCTTTGCCTGCTTGGTATGATTATGAGGGAAATGGAAAGGCTTTCCCATCCAAAATGATCTCCACCACTGACTGCCTTTGCCTTCTTATCAAAATATTAAGAGATAAGTAGAATACTTTCATAAGTGGATTAGATGTGTTATCTCGATGAGCATAAGTTTTCTGAAGGACTGGAACTCATCAGCTCTGTAAGCTTTAATGGGGGCAGGAAAAGGAAGGGTGATGAGGCATTATGGGACTGGTATAAGCCCAGGGGCTGCAGAAAAACACTAGGTAAGACTGCAAGTAGGAGGAAAGGAAAAGAGGAAAAGGAGTAAGAGGACTAGGGAAAAAAAAAAAAGAAGAAGAAAACAGGTATAAACATGGAGGTAGGGAGAATCCAAGATAAGCCTGCCTATTCTAGAGGGAGCGATGGAGTATGGACGGCCTCTTCAAGGCCACTGTGAGCACTGATGCCCACACAGCTGTCTGTGGAAGGGCAGTCACAACAGAGTAACCAGTCATCGCAAAAAATGAAACATGTAGAGCGTGTATGTTTATTCTGGTGATTGTAAATACAACAAGACATAGACTGTCATACAACCATAGACATACACACCTGAGATGGTTGGAAGCCCCATGAAAATACAGAGCTAAATTAACAGAGTCTTTTACCTACAGTTACAGTGAGAGCAGGTCTGCTCCTTGTTCATAGCATGCTTCTAACTGGATTGACCCTGGGCCCACACTCCATCCAAAAACATTTCCCTAAACGGATGCTTCCCCAGATCCCAGCACCTGGGATGACTCACAGAGACTGGTTAAATATTTACATGAAAAAGCCCAAAGTGTCAAAATTTAACATTTTTGCAGAATAATATAGGGTGAAAGAGCCGGAGAAATTATCTAGTGCACACACACACACACGCACGCACACACACACGCACTGCACACACACGCACGCACACACACACGCACACACACACGCACACACACACACGCACACACACACATGCACGCACACACACGCCCAACTTGTGAAGAAAACATTTAATATCTGCTGCTTGAAACCATTCTATTCTATTCATTTTCATTTACTTTTCTGGAAACATCTGCCTATGAGGTGATTTCCTTCTTTCACATTTACAACATACTGATGAATTTGGAAAATCAAACTTCCAGTGTTGTCAGTCCACCTGAACATATATTTCATTATTTTGAGGGAAGATACACTCATCCATTTTGCATAAAACTGAGGAAAATCACAGCAAGAATCAGACAGAAAAATTCTCAGGCAAAGTTCTCTAAACTTTAGTCATTACCTGCCTGTGAACTCATCTCCATCTTGGCCTTAGCCTGAGAGACAGCCACGTGTAGGCCTCTGATTTCTTCTAGTTGCAGTTAACCACCTATGGGTTAGATGACTTGTCCTCGGAGCTGAAGTTCACTGACATTGTTTACAGGGGTTCCTCCATCTTCCCTTGAATTTCTAGATGTTGGCTTCATTTCATGGCTGTAAAAACATCTGGCCTGCTGCTCCCTGAACCTCCTGGCCTCCACGGCTGCCCAGACTTTCATAATCTGCAGAAAGCTCCTTTGCTGAACTTCCCACTGTTCCAGTCATGCTGTTGGGCTTATTACCTAACAGACTTATTTCCTTTGTTTTGCCTCAACCTGAGTTCTTGGCTCATTTCTCCAAGTAGCTACAATTGGTAACTCCCTAATTCATCCAACCCCGAAAAATCCTGTACTTAAATGAATGCTCCCAAAGATGGTGTCACCTCAGAGTAAAACCAAATATATTCACCCAAGCAACGTTTAGAGCTTTTTAAACGAAATGAGAAGGTGGGGGTATCTGGAGTATAAAGGCATAGTCTCAACAAAAGCACAAGACCTAGGAGGCAAAGAGGGATGGAGAAGGTCACTGCACCAGGAGTCTGACAGACGGGTTCCTGGACATCTCTCCATCTCGCCATCACTTACTATATTCTCTGTGCTCTTGGGAGAATATCATATTTTTATCAATAGTATTTTGAAGAACATGTGTGCTGGGCTTTCTGCTGAGCACTGACATACGGTCAGGAACAAAATGGATATGGTCTCTTCCTTCACAGAGCTTAATATAATCCAAAGCCTGAGGCCACTTCTCAGGATGCCTTAGAGGAGCTTCTCCAGGAATCCATGGTCAAGATGAATTGAGATGTTGTCTTCTAACACATCTAGCTTGGGAGGTCCTTTCCCACTTAGTTTGGTGGGACCAGGAGAACTTTCTAGACTTTCCCTTTGATCTCATCTAAAAATCCAGCTGTGTCTGAAATCACTCTATCTGAACATCCACAATATATTTAAATCTGGAATTTTTATCTCCCTCACCCAATCTACTTTTTCCCGGTCCAGCATCAACTACTGTCAATTCTATCTCCTACAGAGACCTCTCTTCATCTCCAGGGCAGTCATCTGTCCAACTTTCCATCATCTTTCATCTCAACTATAGCCTACCTATCATGTGTCCCTTCCATGATTTCTCCTCACAGTGGTCAGAATTTTTCAGAATTAAAATCTGATCATTCCACTCTTCTCTCTACCTCCACTTTCTTAAACCCTTCAGTGTGTTCCCATTGCACTTTGGCTCAGATTAAAATGCACAATGTAAATAACATTGTCCTGGCATGCCTCATCAGCCTCACTTTAGGCTACTTATCCTCATTTTGCCATCTCAGGACGTTTGCCCATGCTCCTGCCTAGAACATCCCCATTTTACCTGTGCATCTCGTTCCCTCATCCTACAGATCTTAGCCCCTTCCTCAGGGAAGCCCACAGAGTTTCAAATTCTGACCACTACCTCGTCATCCCCACCAGGTTCCCATCTGATACGTTGTCACTGCACCCTGTGATTTACTTCAGGGCGCTTATCATAGACTGTAATTATATATGTGTGTGATTAGTAAGTTAGTTAATATTGGTCTTCCCTATCAAATTTTAAGTTCCATGAAATCAGGAACCAAGATGCTTTGCTTATTTTGTATTCCCTTGCCTAGCACATTGCTGGCACATAGGCCAGTGTTCAATAAATATTTGTTAAATAAATTGAGAAATCAGCTTGTATTTGCCTTTCTGACTAAGGGGCAATCTATCACTTAAGGTCGAACTCGCTGACCCCATTAGTTGTGCTATCAATGTTATCAGTTCAAACTCCTATAACTTCCTGAAGCCCTTGGGTACTTCCATAAGGGCTCCCTACCTCTGGTTCTGCTATCAATCTCCCCTCCAAGATTAATCAGTGCTGTCATAGGGATTTCCTAAGACCTGTTGGTCCAGAGACACTGTGAAGGAGCCTGCCTCTGCGTTGAGCCTTCCTGGGCCCAGGGGTCACAGAATAAAGAGAGCTATCAGGAATCATTTTGTCCATTTCTCTGCCTACAGGCAGGACATACCCAAATCATCCAGGCTACAGAGAATCTCTTCTATTTAAAATCTCTCCAGAAATTCCATAACTTCTATGGGCAACCCAGCCCAATATTTAATGAGGAAAACTTCCAGGAGCTTCTAAGAAAAAATGACCAATTTTTACTCTTCTCCACGCAATCAATCCCAATAATTCTCAAGAACATGAGAGATCACAGGACCATCTGTGTGGAGGAAATAGCTAAACATTCTCAAAATGAAAAGCTTTTTAATATTTCAAAATTATTTGTGACAACTTAATCTAAGCCACAGTTTAGAAGGATAGTGCTGGCCACAGTTTCATAAATGTTTGCCTGTTGAAAAATAAGACAATTCTGTTGATATTCATAATATTGATATTCTTCCTTAACTCTGTGATTTTTAAAAAAAACAAAATATGAGTAATATCCATTCTTCTGTGTGATGCATTAAAATAACCAGGCTCCTATGCAGATTCTGGTTTATCAAAGTTTCCAAGCACATTTTGCACAGCACCTGCCCAGGAAAGAACTAGATCATAGCTCTTGCTTGATTAGTTCCTGGAAATAAATAGCCCACCAGCCTGAACTAGGTCAGGCAAGGCAACATAGCATTCTGTCACACTGGACACCAGCAGCTTCCCTGAACAGTTCTCTTTCAGTTCCTCGAAAAAAACTGGAAAGAATTCTGCTACAGATACATAGCATGAGCCCCAGCCAAAACCATCCAGTCTCATGCCTAGGTAAAATATTTACTTAGCCCTCTGGGTATGTTCCCCCTCTCCACCGCCAGAAATAGCAACTAGAACTTGAGTACGATGCCACCCGATTAATGATGGTACCTTGGTTATGGATCAAGTAATCCAAGGAATCTATCTTCCCACAGGTATAAGAAGAAAAACAATAGTAATGGTTATATAACACTTAGTACATGTCAGGTTCTTCATGCATTTGTACATTGCATGAATGATTTCATCTAACCCTAACCATATCTTAGACATTTTTTTTTCTTTTTGTTTGTTTTTAATGTGGTAGCAACACTTAACACGAGATCTAGCCTCTTAACAAATTAAGTGTACAATACAATATTGTAAACTGTAGGCACTATGCTGTACAACAAATCTCTAGAACATAATCATCTTGCATAAATGAACTTCTTTACCAGTTGAATAGCATCTCCCCACTTCCCTCTCCCCTAGTCCCTAGCCACCACCACTCCACTCTGCTCCTATGAGTTTGACTGTTTCACATACCTCACGTTAGTGGTAACATGCAGTATCTGTATTTCCGTGACTGGCTTATTTCACTTAGTGTAATGTCTTTTAGGGTCATCCATACTGAGGCATATGGAGAGATTCCCTTCCTTTTTAAAGGCTGAATAATATTCCTTTGTAAGTATAGACCATATTTCCTCTATCCATTCAGCTGATGATGGACCTTTTAGATTGTTTCCACATTTGGGCTATTGTGAATAGTGCTACAATGAACATGGAATTGCAAATATCCCTTTGTGATTCTGATTTCAATTCTTCTGGATAAATGCCCAGAAGTGGGATTGCTGGATCATATAGCATTTCTATTTTTAATTTTTTGAGGAACCTCTATAATATTTTCCATAGCAGCTGCACCATTTTACATTCCCACCAGCAGTGCACAAGGGTTCACGTTTTCTATATCCTCACCAACACTTGTCTTTTGTTTTTCTTGTAATAGCCATCCTAATAGGTGTAAGGTGATGCTTCATCGTGGTTTTGCTTTGCATTATTTGATGCTTAGTAATTAGTGATACTGAGCATCTTTTCATGTAACTCGTGGCCCTTTGCACATCTTCTTTGAAGAAATGTCTATTCAAGTCCTTTGCCCATTTTTTAATCAGGTTATTTGGTTTTTTGCTATTAAGTTGAAGTAGTTCCTTATATATTTTGGATATTAAATATGTTTTTTAGAGACAGAGAAATGAAGGCACAGAGAGGTGTGCAATTTGCCCAAGTGTGGGCCAAGGTTCAAACCCAAGCAGGCTGATGTCAGAACTCATGCTCAGAACTCATGTATTATATAGAAATCAAGTCTTACAGAGTCTTTTTCTAAATTTCAATACTAGGTCTTGCCTAGGCAATAATTATTATGTATAAGAGATGTATAATTTTGAGTATATATAAATATACTGTTTTGTTTTCCTATATTCTATTTTCAAATTTCCTCACTTACAGTTAAATAACAAAAGCACTTATACATCATTTCTCAGGTTCTTGAAGTTTTCTAACTGGATTTCTTGATTTTCTTTTCCTTCTTTCCATCTTTTTTGTTCATTTTATTTGTTATTATTGCTGTTAAACATTTCAGGAATTTATATGTAAACACTTTTTGCTAATCTCAATAAAGGCCTTACATTATCCATCCTTACTCAAGACCAACTCTTTGAATCCCTTAGCTTTTAAGATCAGAAAAAGGAAGGACAGCAGACTAGTACCTTGCAAGTACTATGTTTTCCTATGGCTGTATTTTTTTCAGTGCAGAGAAGTGATGCTGGGAGTACTACTGGGAGGTAATGGGGCAGACTGTCCTAGTCACTGTGGCTGGCACTAGCCCTGGAAATACTAACGAGAGAAGGGAGTGGATCTTAGCCAGGCCAAGGTCAGGGCCTCCTAATGCTAACACGCTGCAATCATAGATAATACTAGTAAGGGGCTGGACATTCCAACTTGGCTGAAAGAGGACATATAGCCTAGTATGTCTCACAGAAATGTTTTCACTAACAACATTCCCAGTATGACAGGTTTTTCCTCCAATGCCGCACCTTCTAATTACCTTGTTTACTAGCTCTAGTTTATAGAATGTTCTTTATTATTTTTGATCCAAAATCTATCAGGGAAGAGGAGAGAGGGAAGAAAGGACTGCTGTTTCTGTAACTGTCATGATAATAAGGGTTTGTGTTCATTGGCTTTCAAATGAGCCAAGGTTCACCCAGATGGACTGTTTATGCGTTTTCTCACATAGCTTTTACAGCTTTTACACAACAGGCACTTTCATTGTTCATCTTACAAATGAGGAGACTAATATCCAAGATGCTTTTAACTCTAACAGTTCCTAAACTCCCTCTTGGTGAAAAAAATAAGAGTGAGAAATTAGATAATGGGCTTTAAATCCCAAAATAAAATGTTTTCTTAAAGTTCTTTCTGGAACTCTGGAGCCACCCTAAATCAAAAACTCTAAAATTCTGAGTACTGTATGCGTAAAACAAGCCTTCTGGCCAGGGATCCCCAGGCTTCTTCTCCATGCTCTTGAACCATGGAGAGAAATGATGGACAAGGGTACTCAGGCTCTTCTTTCTTTCCTCTTCACTCTCTGCACCTGGCGGCTAACACCCTTCTAAGAAATGTGGCTTGCTTTCATGAGCAAAAATACAGTTAGCTCCATACTTTACAAATTCCAATGCTCATTCTGAATGAAAGAAATAAAGGAGTCTGGTCAGAAAAGTTTCCGAGCACTCAAATTTTCTCCATACTCCCACCCTCCAACTGGCATCTCCTTCCCCTCCAAAGTAGAATGGAATCTGAGCTGAGTTCTGTCCAGGAGGGGATCACTTTTCATCACTGACTTAGATGAAGACACAGAGGCAGGTTAACCCACCAGGGGAAAACATAAGATAGAGTCTGCACCTAATATGTTTCTGTGAGTTCCAACCATGGACTAATAAGACAAAACAATAGAGGAAAACACTGTGGGGTTCTGCTGTTGTTCCCCAAAAAAGCAAGCATGGGATTTGGAGCCACAATGTGGAAATGAGTGAGGTGTTTCATGCAGTTTCAGCTCAAAGTGAGCCAAATGTGTGATTTAATGATATGATGTAACTGCCCTCCCCAACTCCCAGCCCCAAGAAGGGAAAAAAAAGTAAAAGTTGCTTTGCTCTTGGTTTAGACTTGAAATTTACAACACATAGAATAAAGCTGATGATGGCTGTGTCTACTCCCAACTGCTCAGAGCACCGGTGAAATGCTGCCTTCACTGTTGGGAGCCCCACTCTCACATGGCCACAGATGCTCTAGAGAGGGTGGCCAGGAAGTGAAAGTTCTCTGACAACCATCAGCTGAGGTGGAGCTGAAGACCCTGCTGTTGTTGATTTGGAAGGAGAGGGAGCCAGCAGAGGGCTGGAGACAGGCCAGCCCACTTGAAGGAGCCTCCTATGAAACAGGAATTAAGTCTCACTCCAGGTGGCAAAGAATGATAGGTCCAGGGTCATGGGTGAAAGTTACACAGAGTTCAAGTACAGCACCATATAAGAAGGAAAAGCTTGATTCAAGGGTGGTGGGCGAGCACAGGAAGGCTAGCCCTTGGGCTAGAGATGCTGGAGAAGGACTTCAAGTGACATGGGGCCGGGGTTGCTGACTTGATTGACATTTGAAGACTCGCAAACCTAAGATTCTATGATTGGGGCAGGGGGCTTTCCTCAGATATGACACATACCAGTATACAGACGGCTAGGAATTTCCAGTCTCTAAAGCCTGAGGAAGCAACAAGCCTGATGTCTCTCACCCCACTTCTCACAAGGTCTGAAATGATATTTCTTCAAGACGTGAGAGCTTGCCTTAGCCTCTGACAAGGAGAAAGGAGGGGTGCTCAAGGGGAGCTAACAGACTTCAGGATGAACTTAAGGTGAACTTCAGACCACGTCCAAGGAGGGTGGAACCTGCATGTCCTTGACTAGTTTCATTGTGGGTGTGTGCAGTCATCCAAAACATGTGCTTGCTTTTTACAATGGATATGGTTTAAATACATAAAATTATGCCAGGTGTGTGCAGTGGGAACCTGGTTTTCCTCCCACCAGACCTCTAGCCCCCTAGATGGGAGCTTTTCATGTGTCCTTCCTGAGACGTGTAGATAAATATCAACGTACAGACCTTTTCGTCCTGGTTTTACACAACGGTAGCACAGTGCTAGACTCTACACACTTTACTTTTCTCTATAACATGCTGAAACATTAACGAACAAAGGAGTAGAAGACTTTAAAACAAGTGCTTACAGATTCTTTTGTAAATCTGGCCCAGTCTTGGGCAACAGGTGGCTGAGAACCCATCATTTTACTTCAGTGCCTGACTTAAACCGACATATAAAGTCACTAAATCACGGTGCTGTTACTCTTTCATTAAATACATCCTGGAGTCTGTATTCCCTACAACCTGGTTTCCTCTCTGATTTAGGGCCTCGATGATCCTTATCCTGGATAAAATAAGAAAGGAGATAATTGTGTTGATTGTAAGCTGTTCTTAAGAGGGTAAAGCTGTTTATCAACAGTAGCAGTTACAAGTAGAATCACCAATGCATGAATAAATGATTGTGAAGGTAAGTTGCTCCTCTGTGAGAAGGTAATGAACTCTTTTAGGAAACCAATTAGGAAATAGTACATTGTCTTTGGGGGATATCTAATTCATGAATAGTGTTTGATTCACTGACAGTCCAGTCCATGTCATCAATAGTCAAGGGCCTCTAAAAGCTAGACGCTGACTGAAACCTTCCTTTTCTTTCTTTTTTTTTTTTAATGTTGCATAATCACTTAAAAAATTTGGGGGGGGTAATTAGGTTTATTTATTTAACTACTTGTTAAGTGGAGGTACTGGGGATTGAACCCCTCTTGAGCTATACCCTCCCCACTCTGAAACCTTTTTTCCTTTCTTTCTTATTTTTGTGGATGAGTACCTAGAGATTAGCTTGCTTGACCATCTGCGAAAAGTAGCAAACGAGGCATTAACAAAGTTGCCCTGTTTGACTCCAAGAGCTAAACCTCTTGGACAGTTCCTGTTAAGTAAACCACTTCCCTGCTGATTATTATTTCAAAATGACAGAGGGGGCAGTTATGGCTGAATTGTGTCCCTCCACAAAAAAGGTAAGTTGGACTCCTAACCTACAGTAGCTCAGAATTGCTCTTTTATTTGGAGATAGGGTCTTTTTTTTTCCCAGTTTTTTTGGTTTTTAAAAATTTTTTTTACTGAAATGTAGCTGATTTACAATGTTAGTTTCAGGTGTATAGCAAAGTGATTCAGATATATATACAATATATTCTTTTCAGATTCTTCTCCATTATGTTACTATAAGAAACTGAATATAGTTCCGTGTGCTACACACTAGGTTCTTGTTGTTTATCTATTTTTATGCACAGCAATGTGTGTCTGTTAATCCCCAACTCCTAATTTATCCCTCCACATCTTTTCCCCTTTGGTAACCATAGTTTGTTTTCTATGTCTATAAGTCTGTTTTTGGTTTGAAAACAGAATTTGTATCATTTTTTTTTTTTTTTTAGATTCCACATATAAGTGATACCATATATTTGCCTTTCTCTGTCTGACTTACTTCACTCAATATGATCATCTCTAGGTCCATCCATGTTGCTGTAAATGGCATTATTTTATTCTTTTTTATGGCTGACTAATATTCCAGTGTGTGTGTGTGTGTGTGTGTGTGTGTGTGTGTGTGTGTGTGTGTGTGTTGTGTACACGTATCACAACTTCTTTATCCAGTCATCTGTTGAAGGACATTTAAGTTGTTTCCATGTCTTGGCTATTGTAAATACTGCCACTGTGAACATTGGGGTGAGTGTGTCTTTTTTAAGTTCCCTCTGGATATATGTCCAGCAGTGGGATTGCTGGATCATATGGTAAGGCTCTTTTCAGTTCTTTTAAGGAGATATTCATACTGTTCTCCATAGCATGGAAATAGGGTCTTTATACAGGTAATCACGTTAAAGTGAGGTCTGAGGGTGGGCCCTCATCCAATCTGGCTGGTGTCCTTATAAAAAAGGGAAATGTGGACACAGACACACACACAAAGAGGAAAGACGGTGTGATGTGAAGAGAAGCAGGGAGAGAATGATCATCTATAAAGCCAAAGAGAGCAGCCTGGAACAGATCCTTCCTTTCCTCACAGCCTTTGGGAGGAACCAGCCCTGACCTCTGGCCTCTAGAAATGTGAAACAATAATTTCTGTTGTCTAAGTCACCCAGTTTGTGCTATTTTACTACAGAACCTAGTGATGGTATTAACATGGTGTTGGTTTGGCAGAATCTTAGAGTGAAAGTAATCCTTAGAAGCTCATCTAGTCCACCTTCTGGCTCTAAGCATCTTTCCCAGATAAGAAACTTTAAAAAACCGTGATAAATCTGTCCAGAAGTGCTTCACAAGTGGTTAAGAACAAGGGCTCTTGGCTCAAGCAGCTGGAGTCAAAACCCAGCTCTGCCCTTGGCACTGACTTCACTGTCGGCAGGTTATTTAATTTCTCTAAACCTGAGCTTCCTCCTCTGTAGACGAAGGATAGCAAAAGCCCCTCCCTGAGACAGAGACAAGAATTAGTGACCGCATGTCAAAGCTTAGCACCGTGCGCCATAAATGCCGGCTCTTGTTATTGTTCATTCTGGTGGCACCGTCTCAAGTTAGTGCGGGTTCAGGGCAGAGCTTAGCTGCAGGTCAGCCCCATCTTGGCCTGTTATTTGAATGCACTGGCCAGAGACAAGGACAACAGCCACGTTCTGCCTTTTGTTCTTCCCGACTTTGTAACTGTGATAAGAAGGGACTGGCTCTCCAGCAGAGTGCTCAGAATAACGAAAGGGAGAACAACCAAGACCTGTGGGGGAAAACAGCCACACAAAACACGCACTGGTGGCTGTTTCCTCAGCACCCACTCCATGGAGGGTCCTCCCGGAGGGGCTATGACTGCGGAAGAAGGGAGTCTGAGATGCCTAACGGACCTGGCAAAGCCTTCAGCTACTAAAAGAGTGTTTTAGAATCCAGAGGGGCAGGGTTGCAAGTCCCCTCAGATCTCTGATTGTCCTCTAATTTCGAAGGAAAGAAAACAGAGGCCCTGAAAGGTGGAGAGACTTGTGCAACATGATCTGTCAGATAAAGCTCAGATAAGAAATGAGCTTCGTCTACTGTTAGGAAGATACGAGTTCTGTTATGCGGAAGGAAGACTGACTAAACAGAAGTCAAAGAGCCCAACATCACCATCCCTGAAGAGCTGCAGAAGGTAATGATGATGATGATGATGATGTGACCAAATATTGAGCAGCTACTACAAGCCCAGCATTGTGTTCATGGTTTTGTAGACCTGATAATCTCATTTCGTCCTCACTCAACAACCTTGCAAGGTGGTTACAAGAAAGATAAGACACTCAACTTCCCCAGAACGGAGAGCTGGCAGGTAGCGGTTAGGACCCCAGCTTCTACTTTGGACAACCTCTCAGAGGCGGCCACCAGCAGCAGATGCTGCGAAGGACCCTTCTTGCTCAGTGAGTATACTTTTAGAACGTACCAGCTGCAGCCCTGAGAAGGTTTATTTTTTACCAGTGAAATAGATTTACTTGGTCTTCCATACAGAGTTTTGAACTATGAAAATGATATCAAAAATAACCACCATGTTACTCTTGGTGTAAGAACAGGCTCTCAGACAAAATCTTCCATGCAGTTTGGGTCTGATTGCTTTTGCATTATCATAGACTTACAGAAATCATCGCTTTTCTCCCGGGTAATGACATTGCAGCAGTTCCCCTTGTACTTCTCTAGCACCGTGTAATGAAATGCAGAGGAAACTGCAGGAGACTCTGTGGTTGGGTTTTGAACTTCAAGCCACCACACTCAACCTCAACACTCTGACAAGGGCACTTGGAATAAAAAAGGGGGGTAACATAATTGGAAGGTCCTGTCCTTCTTTAGGAGACAAGAGAAACATAATGTGGGGGACCTGACTTAAGGCTCTTGCTTACAAATGTCTCCACTTAAACCCAAACTAAGCAAACCCAGGGGACCCCACTTGGGACACCCCTCAACTCTCAGAAGCCATGTGCTGGAGAGAGGGTATATGAGAGGATGCCTGCACGCGTAAGTACTGTTATATCTCTTAGCAGTTAGCACTGCACTTGGCTCCAAGTTAAATGACAAGCATTTCCTGAGTGCCTTCTGTTTTCAGAGCCACACTGAGGGCTGGCAGAACGTTCTGTTGCAGGATTGCGTAAGACCTCCCCAGGCATCTCATCCCTAGATGGTTAAAATAGCAACTGCCTTTCAGCAGGAAGTTAAGTAAGACCACCTGTACTTCTGTAAACTGACAAGGGAGCTTCTAAAGGTACAAGATAAACCTAAAATTAATTAAAGCAGAAAGAAAGTGAATGAGTAAGAGTAGATACACCACTTACTGAACAACTTTTATGTACATGTAGGCTGTAATGCATTATCAGATATGGTCTTCTCAACAATGTTATGGTAGCTGCTATTATGACGCCTCATTTTACAGATGAGAAAGCTAGAGATTTGGGAGAGGTTGAGTGTCACGCCCAAGGAGACACACACACACAACGGACCTGGTAGTCAATCCTGGTTCATCAGACACTTGTCAATGTGTCCAACCCTTGCTGCCCCTTCCCCCCATACAAGGCAAGCTTTCAAAATAGCCTATTCATGTGTTCTCATTTACTCCCCTTTCTTTTAAGTAGTTAAGGCTACAGTCAGAGAAACTAGTCTGTAAAATAGTCCCACATTTACCTCATTTATCAATAATCCCTCTTTTCTCCTTCCCTAGTGAAAATGGAAGGCAGAGTATTTTCTAATGAATCCAAACTCTTCTGTGATAGAAAAGCTGCCCCCAAATAAATTAAAGATAAGAGAAAATGATAATCTAAAAAGATTTGAGATTTGTCAGGAAGAAATCCTGATAGTACATTGGAGTAGATCACTAGTAAAATCTATTCATGACTTCTAGTAAAGTCAGAGCACTGTATCAGCAAGATGAGAGCTGTTGCTGTCTCAAGGTCCAATGCCAGCACCCCCAGGGCAGTCCGTTAGTGGGTTTCCTCACTGGCCGGCAGGCAGCATGAGTTTGAATGCTCAGCTGTATATAATTATCAAAGTGCAATGGCTACATCTCAGATGGAAATTAGCTATTTTAGGGTCAAATTTAAGGCAGACTTATTTGTTTAAATCAACTAAAACAGAAGAAAAAAAATTAAAAAGCCACACACCTTTATAATATTTTTACAGAGAAATAGCATCTGCATTGAAGCCAGCCCAGGTAGCTGTGTGTCAGGTGAACTGGACCCGGGAAGCTGTTTCAAATGTGGGATAAGGGACAGGCATGCGGCAAAGGGGGCAGCTGGCACTTCACATACGTTGTCTCTGAAATACAGGTATTCCTGCCACCATTTTAAAGGTGGCTCCATCCAAAAGACTAAGTTCTTAGTCCGAGAAGTTAGGAGTTGATCTCTAGCCTCTTTAATTCCCAAAGCCAACCGCTTTCTGCTGCATGGACTTGGTCTCCTGATACTTGGTAAGGATACACACAGTCAGCCCTTTCTCCAAGTGGTGTGGCTTCCAAGGGACTGGGCAAGCCACTTCCTGGAGCCAGCCCCTACCTCTATCCCTCCTCCCAACACCTCTCTCCCGGGGAAACAAATGGAGACAGACTAAATGAGATCCCCCTTCCTTCCTCCAAGCGCCTGTGCTCAATTTTGGTCAGGAACAAGCAGGTGAGGCTAGTACTGCCACTTGGACACTAGGGGGTGCCTGATGCTCACAAAATCCCTGGGATTCGCAGGAAGGGCCTTGCAGTTTCTGTTTGATCTTTTTTGTTGTTTTTGTCGGTTTAATTTATTACTGTTTGATATCCAGTAACACCGACATACCCCTGCCGGGCCTGCGGACCCTGGGCTCTGGCAAGTCTGACCTGTCCAATAAAATACAGTTACGAGGAATGGACGTTTGATCTTATTGAGAAGGTACATAATCTCTCCTTCTACCCCTAAGAAATATCACTTCTAATGGATCAAAATCTACCATTTCAAGACGAACTTGTTCCTTTGTTTAATAGCTTTTTCCTGCTGGAGAATTCTTCCTTTTAGACCATCTAAATCCGACATGCTCTAGTTCAGTGCTATGAGAACAAAACAACAAAAAACAGGTTCCCTCAGTGTGATAGAAAACCATCATCCTCCCAGCCCCACTATCGCTAGTTTCTAGGATCACCCAGAATAACAGAACAGCTGCCTTTCGGTTTCCGCCTGAGGGGGCTCAGAGAGCAGCAGGAGAAGGGGGCGGCAGGGCATTCTCCTTTGGTGAAGCCCCACGCACAGCCCCAGGTGTGCCTGCCCCACATGCTGAGGCCTTTCAAAGCTGGGCTCTTGGCAACAGCCTTTGAAATAACCAAATGCTGGCAACACAGGTTTGACATGAATATGCTAATAAGACTATCCAAGTCTCCTACTTATATGCTTTTGGATCTTTAAAAACAAAAATCCAGCCACTAACCATAACTAACAAAAAATAAAGGAGAAAGAAAAAGTAGCCTGACCTTCACTTAGTTTCTCCCACTGACCTCCTTGTGCCGGAGCCAAAGCACTTTTCACACCAGAGAGAAAAATGGTGGGGGTCTCGACAAGGAGCCAGGACCACTATGTGCTAAAGACGTTTCGCCTCCCCCTGCTCACAAAAGCTTGGGAATGGATAAATAGGCACTATACAGTCCTGTCAATCAACTGCAGTCTCTATTTCTGTTACTACTAAGATGTATAAGAAGCTAAATTTTGGTACAAAGCCCCTCATCAGTGTATTCAGAGGAACTGTGGGGAGGCTTAATGAGTAACATCTGTAAACTTGCCAGGCTGCTAATTGTGCATAGCATTTCCTTACAGTCTCTCCATCCTGTCACTCTGGTCCCAAAAATCACTCTGGCTTCCATACATCTTCCTTTGTTTGCCTGCTCCCGGAGATAGGCCTGGAGGCACACACCTCAGAGGAAGGCACTTCTCTATAACAAGAAGTGACAATGAGTCTGGGGAATTTGCTGGCTAAGCATAATTATAAAAAAGAACTTTGCATCATTATCCACTACTTTTCTGAGACACGAAGGTGAGTGGGAAGGCTCTGCCCGCTTCTGCCCCCCAGGGGAGCGGGGCAGGCACACAGCAGGTGATGACCGACCAACCCAATGGCAAGTCCATCCTGCCTGTGGGGGAAGGGACAAATTAAACAAAGCCTGAATCAACTATCAAACCAAACCTAACATAAACAGCTGAATGGTAAAGAAACAAAAAAACTTTAGTCCCTCAGAGATGAATTATACCCATGTTCAAAATTCTTGGCACTCTTTGACAGGAATGTTTGTAGACACTTCTTTGCCTTGGTATCACTGGGGAGCAAGTTTTTGCTGCAGAAGATGTAGGGTGCACAGATTATATTTTATCTGCCAGTACAAAGCCAGGAAGAGGTGGCCTTACTGTCAAACAGAACATGACTACCAATAGGAACATGAATGAAAAAAAAAGAAGCCTCTGGGACCTCCCTCAGCAGGCTGATAGAAAATTCCAGCCGTCCCACACCCACCCTACCCTGACCCTTCCAACAACGTTCTCCAGCTCCCAGCCCCAGTTCTCCTGCCATTTCTGATAACTGACCTTGCTGCTGGTATGAAAGCACCCACTGCTTCTGTGGCCACCATCCCTGCACAGAGATCTTCTCTGAGGCTTCCACACCGTTCAGCATTTCTTGGATTTCATCTCCTTATTGAGACGTGGGCAGGTATTAGGAGTCCCTTTTTGGGGGGATGGGAAAAAATGAGGTCCCGGGCCCACAGATGACCTTCCACGGGCACACAGCCTCAGAGCGGCCCTGGAGCGTCAAGGCTTGCTGCCAGCCCTGCAGCCGCGACTAGCTCCTGGTTGATGGTATGCGCTCCCAGTTTACCATCCTTGGCCTTTGTCCTTTCACCTCCCCTTGCAGATCAGTTGAGTCCCCTCGGGGCCTTAGCACCTCCATCGGGCAGTGGACATAATGGCTTTTTTCTGGCAACTCCCCTTGATAGAGTGACACCCAGCGTGGGTGAGGTGGAAACCACTTGTTAAGGTTGGGTTTAGGAATCATCTGCTAACTTGCCTTATGCAATTTTTCCCCCTCAGCCGTCTTTACTGAGGATAATTGGGGCATGCGGGCATAATTTTTGAAGCTATTTCACCATTTTATAATCAGTGAAAAAGAAGTGCAATGTTCTAGAGAAACGCAACGTCCACATAGCAGGCTGGAAGCTCTGCCGCCCCAGGGTCCCATTTCTTTTATTCTGATCCTTTGGCAACAGTTCCTAGCGTCTTACTGCAGGCAGGGCGTGGAGAAGGAGACAGTGGGAAGGAATCTGGCTGCCCTTCGGATAAAACTCTATCAAATCGGCTTGCTGGAGCTAACAGGGGAGGCAGGCAGCTAACCAGAAACAGTCCTACCTTAGGTAACATGTGTGGTCCATCAACATTTGTACCCATCTGGCCTGCTCCTCATTCCCCCTCTCTCTTTCTTATATCTGGAAGGTAGACCCCAACCTGAAATCCATTAGAGTAAAGTCCCCAAATTTCAAAAGTTGTATATTCTAGAAGTCTCCTTATATGTGTAGTTCTAGTTCTGACAGTAGCCAAGAAGGTTACATTCAGGCAGGGTGGGTGAGCTCTGGGTCCTTCTGGCAGCCAGGAGGCTGTAGGCACCAAAAGTCCTGCCAACTACCCTCTTCCCATTCCCAGCACCCACATCCTCCAGGTGACCAGGTCAGTCCTTGGCTGCTGAGGAGTGATCTGGTCATCATCCCCTTCCCGACCCTGACATGGTCACTGCTCTCCCAGGTTAGGACTCCTCCCACCAGCACGAAAAACCTTTGATGGGATACCTGAGAAAGGACTTCCCTCTCTGGGTTTCCTTAATACCCCCAGTGTTGCACATCTTCACTTGGCATTCCCTGCCCGTTTTATAAGTGTCTTTGCTGGGCACAGGCCCCTGGGCCCCTTAGGAACCTGGCTGGGAGAGAACATGAACACTGATGGCCACTCTCAAGGTGTTCCTTGAGACTCAGCCAGACTCCAGACCTGCCAGGCCATCGCTGTCTCTTCCAGTGGAGTTCTTCTCCCACTAGAGCACTTCATAGTATGATCGTAGTATGTCAAGGAGCTGAAGTGTCTTTGGCCTCCAGTTTCTTCAAGAATTTTCTGACCGTCAGTCCCAGAGTCTGCTTTCACTCTCCCTAGGGGCCTGCGATGTCATTATTATACAAACAGAACTCCCCAAGAGCCTCCACCAAAAACAAGCCGATTTGTCTGGAGTCCAGGACAGAGCACAGAATGGGTTTCATTCTGAGTCCTACGCCATTAATCATCTGCTTGGAATTGAGAATGAATTTCTTACAGAAACAATGGGCCAGCTGGTGGTTCAGATCCCTCTGCAGCTAGCAAAGAGCCCATGAACCCAAAATGTGGCTCAGCTGTAGAAATAACTGTACCAGTCTGTGTTCTGTGATTCGACAACAAAATTCACACAATCAGGAGGGAGAAGAATATAGAAAAAGGAAAAGGTCTTTATGCTTTCTTGGGTACAGGCCCGCTCCTGGGAAATTTCCTAAAACAAACCAAGCAGTTGCATCTTTGGCTTCCTGCCATCCCCCACCGCCAACCTGCACCCATACAGCTTCTCTAGCACCTAACAGCCTCTCCTCAAGCATTCCAGGACTCCGGATGTTTGAAATCCCTCAGCTCCACCCCACCCAGGCTGGCCTACCCCTCAGCAGGCTCCAGGCAGCAACCTTGGACCGCCTGCCCCCACCCCACAGTCCTTCTGCATAGGTGTACTGTCTGCTGAATCACTGAAGGAAACCAGCAAATCAACTCCTGATCCAGTGTGAAGATGACTGCACACTGGCCATTTCATGAGTTTGCACAAGAACTCCTGGCAGAAGGTCAGACGGGGATGCAGCAGGGCACAAGGAAACCTCCCTGCAGAAGTAACAGCAATTGTGTTGCTATGAAGCACCGGCAACGAGGCAGGTCCTGTGCCAAGTGCTTTGTCAAATATTTGAGCGCCAGGAACAAGGATGTGAGAACCAGGGCTACAGCACAAATGAAATAACTTCCCTGTCCTCACGGAGCTTACACTCCTGTGCATTATCTCATTTAGTTTTCATAACAACCTAGGAGCCTGCTACTGTCATACCCCCATTTTATTCAGTAAAAACAAACAAAAAAACAAACGAAGTGCCTGGAGATTAAATCATGCACTGCAAGAACATCCTGGTAAGCGATGAAACGAGGACGCTGAGCCAGGCTCCCTGTGATGCCCGAGTCCATGTCTTTACCACTGGGCCCAGTCATCTGGGAGCCAGGGCACCCCAAGTTTGGCTCCCATCACAGATGGGGTCCAAGCCCCGGGTTCAACACCCCCGGGCTTCTCATGCTTTTGTCAGCTTCTTCCCCTTCTTGTCTTCTTAACTCATAGATCCTCAGGAGGACTCACCTTTCCCCCAAGCTGAGGGGAGGGGAGAGGGGACAGGAAGGCTGGGAGCCAGAGCCCATACGTGAACTGGGGTGGGGGTGGAGGCTGTCTTTATGACCACAGCCTCCATGGATCTAATAAGAGGTTTACTCAAGCCTCCTTGAAGCCTCGAGAACCTGTAATTGTCTGAGGGGTGAGTCATGTTATATACATAGTTCTATCTTGAAATAAAACACTTAGAATAATGGGTTCACTCAAAAGCTGTTATCTGGAGTCTTAAGGACTGGTATATTTTACACCAAAAAAATGAGAAAATGTTTCCTTTGTGCTCTGGTGTGAAACAGGCACACTCACTCCCTTGTCAATGAGTTAAAGAAGCAAGTAGACACTGAGAGGAACCAAGGTCCCCATGAGGTCTGAAAGAAAGTAGTCTTATTTAAGTCAAGGACCGCAGTCTCAACCACCCCTGAACTTTATAGAACTGAGTATCTGTTTACTTCTTTCGGGTGATTCGTTGTTTTTCAAAGACAAAAACAAATGAACCCAGGACACAGATCCCCTGCTAACACTTGATCTCAGAGAAATGCCCTTTACATCTTTACAAGATTAAAATGCTCTATTCTGCAATATAGTGCTTTTGGTGCCACCTAGCTCAGTTTTAAATTCTGGGTACTCAGAAGACTGTTGGCCATCTCCTTCCATTTAGAACAGCTATCACATATGTGGATCTGGTCAGCAAAAGGATTCTGACCCAGAAAGAAGACTCCCATCCCCACCCTTCTCCACAACCTGGAAGTGTAATCCCCTCTTCTCCCCTCCCTGCCCATTCCTAGCCTCCTTCTCCAGGGCCAGGCCAAAAGGACCAACCTCAGACCCCTCAAAGACTGCCTCTGACAGCTTAGCTGGAGAATAAAACTAACAGAGAAGGAGAGGACAGAGGGAAGAGGGTTAGGAACCTTCCTTGGGTGCTTGTTCTTGGGTTGGCAGCTCTGTCAGGATGTCTGGCAAATGGAGGGCCAGGCCATCCTTGTTTTCAGGTTGATTCATCCTTTGCTGAATGCAACACAGTCCTGGCTGGGCAAACCATCCTGGTTCCATTCCATTCTGGCAAATCAAGTGTGCTAGGATATGGCAACAGTCAGACGGAAGGGAGAGACTTACCTGGTGCTCCTTCTGGATCCCTATTTGGGCCTCTGCACCCATCCCCAGCTGCTAAGGGCTCATGACTAGGCCCCTTGATGACCTTGCCCTCAGCCAGCAGCTGCCTCACCCAAGGTTACAGGAGCATGATACAGACTGAATGTGTCCCCCCAGAGTTCACAGGTGGAAACCTAACCCTCAAGTGTGATGGTATTCGGAGGTGTGGACTTTGGGAGGTGATTAGTCATGAGGGTAGAGCCTTTGTGAATGAGACTGGGCTCTTATAAAAGATGCCCCAGAGAACTCCTTTCTCCCTTGTGCCACGTCAGGGCACAGCGAGAAGACGGCCGTCTGTCTATGAAACAGGAAGTGGCTTCTCACCAGACACTGAGTCAGCAAGCGCCTGGATCTTGGACATCCCAAAGTCCAGAAGTGTGAGAAATAAATTTCTATTGTTTACAAGCCATTCAACTTGTGGTATTCTGTCACAGCAGCCCAAACAGATCAGTGCTGGGTGGTTGGGGGCCAACAAAGGCTTGGCTCCAGCCTCAATTAGGGATGACTCAGAAGGACCATTCCCAGCTCCAGAGCATTCATTCCATGGGGTTGGCTGAGGCCTATCTCCAGGGCAACTGCACCAGAGTCCAGCTTCTTCCTCTGCCCATCCTGCCTTCATCCCACCCGTCCTTATGCTGTACACATAGCTTTCCAGAACATTTGTGAGGTCCCCTAATATTGATATTTAGTTTCATAAAGGGATAGATCCAAGCGTCTTTCGTACATACATGAGAGAGGATGAAGGGGGTCTTTTCTCCAACTCCCTCAAATTTACATTAACTGAGTAGGAAGGGTGTAGGTTTGCTATCAATGGGGACCTTTAGAGAAGTTCTGCCACCACAGATGTCTCTCCACCATGAACACAGTTATGCTATGTCACCTGCCTTGGGGGTGACCCTGCCTGGAGTCAGATGGGTATCAGCAGGTGGCGCCAGAGCATTCCCTACTTCCTATGAATTACTTCAGTGTGGGAAAGGCACCTCTAGTGTCCAGCCTTCACTGAATCTCTCCAGTCACCTTCACAAAGGAAGACCAGTGGGTTGAGAAATTTCAGAAGCAGACGGGAGATCAGAGGTCATTCCATCCAGCCATTTCCAACCTGGAGTCTACTTTTAAAGAGCAAAGATGGAGCTCTTTCAGTTATTTTTAAAAGCCAGATTGAAATGGTGTGCTTACCAGCTTCAACAGCCTCAGCTAACAGGCTCGTCAATATTAAATCTGTTTATTCATTAGTTCAACAACTCATCAAGCCCCTGCCAGGTGCTAGATTCTGAAGATACAGACAGGAAGAAAGGTGATGAGTTACTGGTGCACACAGAAACCTGCACTCTAGAAAGAGACAAAACTGAGTAAACAGATAGACTTAAGACTAAGAAGGAAAAATAATCGGGTATGGGACACAAAAACAGAAGGTGGAAACCACGTAAAATGGACAAGCTGAAACTGATAACTCTGATCTGACTTAATTAATTAAAAATGGAAAACAAAGTTAATTGTCACTCAGTAAATATAATTCTTTAGATAAACGATACTTTCCAAGCATGGGCCCCATGGAATTAGTTTAAAAGGATCTTCCTTTATGAAAGACTTTAAAACAGGGGTCTTTAATCCCTTTTAAGAAACACAAAAAGCAGGCAACTTGAGATCACATCACTAATTTTTGACCAACGTGGACTAAGACTTGGGTCTCTTCTCTGGAACAGGACCCTTGCCATTACATTGTATTGAAGAGCTGACCCAGAAAGCAATGCCAGTCGAGGTTAGAGACGTGGCTCTGGGTTGAAGCTCCTGGGTTCAAAGCCTGGCTCTGACACTTCCCAGCTGGGTGGTCCTGAGCAGGCTATTTTAATTCTGAGCCTCAGTGTCCTCCTCCATTAAATGGGAATGCTAATAACGGTATCTCGCTCAGCATGTTGTACCCCTAAATGTGAGACTATGTGCCAGCTGCTTGGCAGACACCAACTATCACAGGCCTTGTCTCAAAGGCCAGAAACCCAGGCTGGTTTCATGAGTGGCTCTCAGCAGCCCTGCCCTGTACCTGAGTTCTGTCAAGTTTCAGAGGTTGAGTGACACGGGAGGGACAGAGCTTCTCTGTCTACATCCAGGCCTGCTTTTAGTAATGGCTTCTTTCCTCTCTATCATCTTTCTAGAAGAACATGAGGTTAACTCCTGGGATGTCTTTTAAACAATACTTGACCATTCTATTCAATTAAAAGCCTTCTAAGTCCCAGGAGCTTAGAAGAAAAAAGTCAGGATGTAAATTTAACTGGCACCTGCTGGTGACCAAGGTAACATCACAGGCATTAACTGCTCTGAACCAGCCTGGGAGGTAGGCAGGATAAAGGTGTGCTTGTGAGATTGTGCATCTCTAACTGGAGGCTCAGGACTTGATGGATTTCTTTCTTGCCTTAGCCTTTACCTTTTTTTCCATTTATTTATTTAGCTAACATTTATTCAACACTTATTAAGTGCCAGGTTCAATGTTAGGAACTATGGATAGAGATATGAAAGTTGGCCACTGTCCTAAGATACTGACACAAGATTGGAGAGAGACACAAGAAAAAGGATTATTAAAATGTGCAGCAAGATGAGAATGTGGGTGAAAGGCCCTGAAAGTGAAGAAAAGGGCGTGTAACCCACTTGATTAAAGAAAGACACACACACACAAACACACACACACACACACACACGTACACACACCCTCCCTGCCCAGGAAATTACAAATAACTTTTAGAATAGGGGTAGCTGTCTGAGCTATTTGACTCCATCATCTGTTTGCAGGCAGAGCTCAGAAAAATCACTGCAGCTGCCATTCACATTTTTCTGCCTCTTTGTTTTCCAGGAATGAGAGCCTTGCTGGTCGACACAGCAGGAGACGCACCATAAATATTCAGCCTGTCTGGGAAGATTTATTTCTCCACAGAATAAACCAAGGCATTGGTTTGTTATATATTTAAATGCTAATGACTTCATGAAGAAAGGTTAATGCTGGCTGGCACAGCTAGTCTGGGCTAGCGTGGCCTATCCTAGGGGGAGGAGCCAGCACTCAACTGGAGAAGGTGCACCCAAGAGCCAGCCAGTACAAGGAGGTCCCTGGTGTGACAGAAGCCCTCTCCTCCAAGGGCTCTTATTAAACCTCATTAGCATTACCTGAGGTCATGACAGTAATACACAGGGGCCACAATGGATTTACCTGCCCTCAGTGGAATACAAGTCACTGAAGGCTTCCTTTGGACAGGAAGCTTTGATAGGAGTTGGGAAAGGTTCCTAAGACTAGGAAGCTGGTGGGCAGTGAGAGCAGGGATGGAGAAGGAGGTAGGTCTGGGTGGGTTGGGGGAGATATTTCCTCGCCAACTTATGTCAGAACTCAGTTGGCACAGTGGTGTGGAGGGTGGACTCAGGGGCCAGACTGTCTGAGTTAGGATGCTGGATCCAACACTTAATAGCTGCACGACCTTATGTAAGTTATTTAACCTCTCTTACCTCAGTTTCCTCATCTGTAAAACGGAGCTGATAATAATTACCTACTTCATAGGGTTGTTGGGAGGATTAAATGAGTTAATACTCAGAAAAGGCTTAGAAGAGGTCTTGGCACATAGGAGACATTCAATGACTACCTGCTATTATAGCTGTTGTTGCTGGACAGGGTAAGTTACTAAGAAATCCACAGAATTAAAATGGAGAAAGTAAAAAAAAAAAAAGTAAGAATAAATAATAAATAAATAAACAAATAAATAAATAAAATGGAGAAAGAAAAGTAAAATTTTTCCTAGGTCATGATCTTGTGCCAAAGTATGTTGTATTGTGCTTTATAATTTACACAAAATTATAAAATTATTTTATAATTATCACTACCAAAATATAATTTTATAATTTAATTTTAAAAAAGCACATTCCCAGCTGTTGTCTCTGTTTTCTGAGCTGTAAAATGCTACAAAGAGTACGTCCAGTATAAGACGTCAGAATTAAATGAGATGCTTTACATAAGGTGCTCTGTTACTATCTGATACTATTCTCTGGTACCTAGTAGATGCTTGTTCAGTATTTGTGGAGTGAATGAATAAATACTATCATCATTAGAGCCCTGTGAAATTTATTATCTTCATTTGTTTTTAGAAAAGATTTCAAAGTTTGAAGAAACTCTACAGCTTTTCCAAGGTCAGCCCACTAGTTAGGGGAAGAGTCATGGCTCCAACTCTGCTTCACTTTCTAAGATACCATGGCTGACTCCTAAATCAGGGTTTGGTGGCCACTTGCTTAAGTTATTAACTGGTGGCTCTGCACCCAACACCACAGCTCAACCCATTCTGAGAAGGAACTCACATGGCCATCATAGCTGAAGAGAGCATTTCTGGCTGGGCTGGGCTGAGTTGAGCAGGGTTTCCTGCCATCTTTTCATAGGCTCTGACAGTCAGAATATTAGAAAGCGATATCATGCTTCAGGGATTATCAAAGCCATTATAGGCAGCCTTCTAAGGCTATCTTGGAAAAAAACCAAAAACGGCTCCAGATACCAGTCTGATGATTAAAAATCCAAGTTTAAAATTCTACATTATGTGTATTTTACCACAATTAAAAAATAAATTCAAGTTTAACTTTCAAAGAATTGAAAATCATGATTGATTTATTTCTAGGTTCATCTGTTCTTTAACCCAGAGCCCTTCATGGACCTCACACCTCATCGGAAGTCAGCAAGATGCCACTGGTTCTCCATAGGGGACTTCCTGGTCCTGCAGCCAGCCTCACTCTCTGACTAGGGTCCCTTCATGTGCCTTAGGACACTCCCTATGGGCCTGGGGTCCCACGAAGAGCCCCTGCAGCCCCGGCCCTATAAACAATGTTTGCAGGAGCTTCCTGTAAAAAGAAACCCCTCATGGCAACTTTCAGCCCTGAAATTGATTGGCAGGCTTTCAGATATGTCAAAAAAAAAAAAAAAAAAGAAAGAAACAAAGAAAAGGATTTTCTAAAATCGTCTGATAGCTCACCTAGAGACAGACAGCACCTGAGGATTAAAAACTAAAAAGCTATAATTGACTCTGTCTTCTTTGAAGTTGCTGTAACAAGCTTAGAACTTACTGAAACAGCTGCAGTGATTTTCAACTGAACCAAATGAAGTACAGATAAATCACTGAACCATAGCACTTGAAAACTAAAGGAGAACTTAGAAATAACCTTGTCCAACTCCTTCCCTTTCCAGATAAAGCTACTAATCAGCAGGGAAGTGAAATGACTTACCCAAGGTCATGTGGCCACTTAGTCAGCTCTTCACTCTCCAGGAGAAGTGATCCTGCCAGTGTGACACAGGTCTGTGTCAGCTGTTTGCATGAGGCCCTTGGCAAGGGCCAAAGACAGATGAGTGGACTCCCCGTGCCCAACACATGAATGTGGGGAACCATCTTCTGTGGGCAAATAGTCTCCATTGCCCTCCACTGAATGCATCTGGTCCCTCGAAGATTTGGAAGACGGCAGCAAAGGACTGTGCCAGGGACAGCTCCAGGCTACTTATCCTCTAAATCCTGAGTTTGCAAAAAAATAAATAAATAAAAACATAAAAGCTCAACAGACGAAAACCTAGAAGCAATAAATACACAACTGTGCTCTTAGAAACAGACTACATCCTACCTATCTTGGGGTAAAAGTTTCTTCAGTGTCAGAAAAGCTCAGGACTCTCCAGTCTCCTCTTCCCCGGCCCCCAAAGGCCTCCTGAGGGACTACAGCCACAATGGGGTTCAGGGAAACTAACAGGCCATAACTAAAGAAAAGTCCCCTGGAGTTGAGTCTGGCAACGTGGGAAGAGATAGAAGGACAAATTCCTACATCAACCTGTTCTCCCATTCAGAGAAGGGCTGGGTGCGGGACACTGGGGAATTTGTGCAAGGCCCTAACCCTGGCTCGTTGGAACAAGAAATGTGGCTGTGTTCCCCAGGCTGTGACCCGAAATATGCACTTCACCTTTCTCAGCCTTGAATTTCCCATCTTTCATGTCTAGAGGTCTTTATTAGCTTTCCATTACCCTCAAATGACAATAAAATGAGACCCAACGGTTTATCATCCACCAGCCTCATTACAGACAAGACACGTGTATTCCTCTAAAGACTCAGTAACAATCTTGACCATCCCCATAACACCATTCATTTAAATAAAAAAAATCTAAGATGATTAGCCACTTCTATCTAGATTAGTATTTCTGACTCTGGCTGCACATTAAACTCACCAAGGAGCTTTTAAAAATAATTTCCTTTTTTAAAAAAGTCTCCCCTTCTCTTCTACTTAATAAACGCTCATCATCATGGCTATTGTAGTTCAGGGCAGTGGGTTACATACACTCTTTACAAACATTTTCATGTCAGACTTTCACCAATGACTCTCATTAGGGGACATCAGTTATCAGAGGAACAGAAATATGCGCCCTTCCGCTCTGGTCTGCACAAGGCGGGGACAGCATTCAGAGACAGGTGATACTGTGAGCTACAGGGACTCAGTGACGTCTCATAGCTTCTAGAGACCCATTTGTTTTGTTTCCTCTCGCTTATTCCAGAACATCACAGACACAAAGTGAATGCAGATGCCTGACTGATTTTCAGACAAAATGTTGTGAATTAACTCACTTTCAGGAAGGAGTGGTGCAGAACTGGTGTGACTAAAAGTCCCCAGCAAGGCTGGTAACTTTCAAGAGTTGACATATCCAGGTGAATTTTTTTTTTGACCTGTCCCTTGCAGGGGCTGTGGTTAGAGCCACCAGTGGCGTGACACAATGATTTCCTAAGCTGGCCTTCCTCTCCTGGGCATTAAACACCTTTCATACATGGGCCTGTGCAACCTCCTTTCAAGCTGCCTTTGTGGCTGCCATATCCTCTCCTCTGTGCTCTTAAGCCAAGCAGTATTTGACATTGGACTGTTTGCTGTCCTCTAACACCCTGTGTCCTTTCCCACCTCCTGTGTTTGATGGTGCTGCCTTTTCTGCCTCTCCCCACCCTTGAACTCCTTTGCTGGCAAAATTCATCTTTTAGTGTTAAACTTGAAAATCTGTGCTGGCCTGGCTTGCTGTCTGTGCTCCCACATCACACTGTTTTGGGGTTAGTTTCCTCCACTAGACTACGAGTTCCCAAGGGAAGCGGCCATAGTAATGGGTTGAAAAGCATAAGCTCTGGAGATAAAGCTGGGTGTAATTCAAGCTGTGTGACTTTGGGAAAGGTGTTTGACCACTCTGTGCCTCATCTGTAAAATGGGGATAATAAGATTGTTATGAAGATGAAGCAAGACAAGACACGTAAAGCAGTCCGAACTGAACCTGGCACATGGCAAACATTTCACTAGCTTTTATTCTTCGTATCCCTGGTGCCTAGAACCCAGGGGAGTACGAATATTGAACTAAGCGCTATGTGTGCAATTTGTGAATGTGTATTATTTGGATCCTGGGGGAAGCGATTCGTATGTGATGATTCACAAGTACAACTGAAGGATGTGAGTATCTAACTTACTCAGGAAAACTATAAACATACATAATAGAGAGAATAGCATAATAAACCCTGTGTACCCAATGCACAGCTTCAACAATCACCGACTCATGGCCACTCTTTTTGTATCTATATCCTGCTCCTCACCCACTCCCCAGCACACATGGGATTATTTCAAAGCAAATCTCAGATAAAGAAAGCAATTTTATGCCTTATGCTCTTAAAGGAGCCTTCAGAGAGGAAATTCAGAATCATACAGTATCCTCATTATGACATGTGGCTTGTGACCTTGATGGATGCAGAGGGGAAGGCTGAAGAGAGGCCGAGAGGCCGAGAGGCCAAGGGCAACCAAGGGCTCCAGGCTCCAAGGCCAGAGCTCTTTCCAGAATGTGCATCTCCAGCCAGCTTCCTCAGACCCCTCCCTCACCCCAGGGCCTAACTAGCTCTTAACCATCTTTGAAGCAGCCTGAGATACTCCACCTCAAAAATCAACTAATAGCAGTCTTTTTCCAATTCAGGAAAAAAAAAAAAAGTTAATGGATGGAATTCACAACTAAAAGTTGCCCTTCTTATATATTTTCCTTAAACCCATGGTCTCTGCTCTGCGTCCATTTGTCAACAGCTGAGTTCTGGTAAGAACACAGGCGAATGAGTGAGTGATCAAATCAAGGAAAGAATAGTTAAAAAAAAAATTAATGGGAAGCCCTGGAAACAGGTGACCAGTGTGATCAGACAGCCTCCTGCGGGCACACCTGCTTGTGCTTGTGAGTTCACCTTATGCGGTATAATACCTGTCTGCTAGTAAAACCGTTCCCTTCACGTGATGAGATGCTAAGCAACAGCTTTCCCGTCCTGTGGGCAGCACCCCGCCTCCAGGTGCTCCTCCCCCCCCCCCCCCCCGTGCACCTCCCCACCAGCTGCTCGGGCCGCAGAGAGTGAGGCAGAGGCAGGGCCGGGGCGCGGGCCGGGAGAGCCCCCGGGGAGGCTCGAGGCTGCCGCGCCCCCCAGGTGCCAGCACGCGGGACAGAACAGAAGCGCAGCAGCGGGCTCTGATTCCTTCCCGGGGAGACCCAATAATGAAGCAGGAAACCAATTCTCGTTTTAAAACCTCCCTAGAATAACTTCTGATTGAGCTTAACGCCCGAGACAAATATCAATGGTGGGAATCACAGCCACCTCGGAGCAAGGCTCTCCCGGCCCTGTTCCACGTTTACCTCCCGGCGTGGGCTGACACGCACCGCTGGAGCGCGAATCCCAGGCTGAACAAAACCCTCTGCAGCCGCGACCATGCTCGCTGCCCTTCCTGAGACAGGCGGGGAGGGGACAGGGCACAAAAGTGAAAAGACTCACACAGCAGTTGAGGGCAGGGCGCAAACTAGTTAGAACTGACCAAGTCCAAGATGGCAGAAGGCGACTCCCAGCAGCCCCTGCGCCTTGTTATGCGCTCGCTGTAATATATCAGCATGTTAAGTGGGGCACCCACAGGTGCCCTGAGTTCTGAGGCTGAACCTAAAAGGCCAAAAAGTGGGCGGTGGCCCAGTTCCCAGAAATCCCCGCCCCTCCCCCCAAATAGCTGAAATAATCCTCCCACTTGCTAGCATATGCAATTACCGAGCCAGTAAAAACTAACTACCCCTGCACCCCGGGACCCCTCACCTATTGAGATGACCCACATTCTGCCTATGGAATCTGTATCTCCTAAGCGGCTCTCGCTTTCCTAGACGACCCCATCTCCCAGGTCCTCTCTTGCCTTCTGAGTTGGCCTGCAATCTGTCTATGGAGTGTGTATCCCTTTAAATAAACCCGCTCTCACTTAACTGTGGCTGACTCTCGAATTCTTTCCTGCCAAAATCCAAGGACCTTCACTTGGTGATCACATCCCAGGAACTTGGCGAGACCTAGGATACAACCCTCCTCTCTCACCCCATTTCATACAACTTTCTGTCACAATTAGATCCGAAATGGGAAACTGGCTGGGAGTCTAGGGTGTAAGGAAGGAAAAGGGGAGGTGGAAATGGATGGCTTTGAAAGGCACTTTAAGGGGGCTGACAGCCGAGAGTTCAGGTGGGAAGCTATAGGATCTTACTCTCCTCTCTGAGATCACCCCTCCAGGCCTGTCTGGGCTGCGGGCACTGTCCCCCTCCGCCTCCTCCCCTGCCCTGAACCCTGGGCACTCCTGGTTTCCCAGCTGCCCAGCACTCGAAGCCTCAAGCTCTATGCACAGCAAAATACAACTGATTCACACATGACCCAGACTCATTAAGCACACAGATGTTTGATAAAATACACATTTATTAGAAAAATTTTAGCAGCATCATTTCCATTTGCCTTTCTAATCAAAGTACATTTCAAAGTAATTACAATAAGCACTCAAAATATGAGCAAAAATATTTTGAGAACTCAGAAATAAAATAATCAGTAGTATATGTTTCATCCATCCATCCATTCATTCATTCATTGTTTTAAAACGTGCAATAGTAGCACAGAGAGCCGGGAATGCTACTTGGTACGGAGACTGGAGACTGTATTCCTGCCAGGGTTCACACTGCAGGGACTATAGCTGCTATTCAGGAGGAGAGCTAGGCTCTGCAGGACATTCTGATACAAATGTACGATTTTGCCAAAGGACCTAAAAAAGGCTCAGTAAGGACGGTTTCCCTTTCTATTCATGTTCAATGGAGGAAATAAATAGTCATTACAAGGAAATTTTCACACACAGAAACACAAACACCCAGCTGAGGCTTTGCTTAACCGGTATTTGTTTCGCTCCTTCCTTTACGAAGACACAGATTTGCTTTTAGTAACTGAGCTCCTGAGCTCCGGTTTCTAGGGTAGGTGACCCCCTGAGATGCAGGCAACGGTGGAAGCCATCCCAGGGTCCATTAAATGAGAGTTCATTCGATTGCATACAAACTCTTTGCAGGACACTTCATGACACAGGATTTTCTCAGGCATTAAAATTAAAATGCTGACCTGGCAGCGAGTGAGAGAACACATAGGAAACAGTGTCTTGGTTAGATAATGCAAACATGCAGAAGGGTGAAACTGAATTGCTTTTTCTACCTTCTGTGTTATCTGCACCTCTGTCAATATGCTATTAATGAGATTACATGTACTATTGAACATTAAGTGCTGATGTGTGAAAATGGCCCCAAGAGTGGGGCCTGGATTCCCTTGATAATTCTACAGAGAATACGAGTGATACCTCTTCTTTTGACATGGCTAAAGGCCCCAAATCAATTCTTTTCTTCACTGGATCATTTAATGTAACGATCACCAACCAATTCAGCAGATACTTTCATTAGCAAATTTAATGATGTGATAATCTTTCCAAAATTTACAAATGTACAATATATTTATAGCATTACCTTCAGACAGCTTCAGTGCAAAGATATACATATAGTACATTGTGATAATTATTTGTAAAAATATAAGATGGCATAAGTAAAAAAGACATACAAAGGACTGCTTCCATGGACACATCCAACTATAAGAGTACAGGGGGAAAATATATATTTTTTTAATAAAGTACTGAATGTTAATTTTTTCCTCTGTTTGTAAAAAATATATGTGCAAATGTGTGTTTCTAATTATTCCCTAAATAGCTGGCACAGCTATGCCTCAGAATCTTCTCTAACAAGGTTTGCAGTGTCTTTAAATGTGTCTTCTGTTGCACTGTAGGTTGGAGTGGGGCCTTTTTTCCCAGAAGTCTTAGCAGCAGGTGAAGGTGATGGAGGTGGGGTCACAGTAGCACTGACCTTTGGCTCATTATCCATCTAAGACCACAAAGAAACAGGAATCAGTCATTTATTCCCCCAACGTGACAGGAGACAGTTTTGTGTGACGAAGACAAGTCTTGGTCAATTTCCTCAGCATAATCTGAGTGTATGCCCGATTTAGCTAGTTATGGCTAAGAAAGAATGCCTAGGCTAAGAAAAGTTGTTAAAAATTACCTCAGAATACGTTGGATTCTCAAAATTGGCATTTTGTTTTGGTTTTCGTTTGAAGATATTCCATTTTGTTGCCTAAATGAAAAGGAGGAAACAGAAAACCTTCAGTAATGGCACTTTTTTGTGGGTTTCTTGACCTTCTATCTAGATTTTAAAATTTCTTCTTACAAAGAGAAAAAGCATTTTGGGACCTGGGACCATGTGACCCGGCCCACGGAGGAAACTGTTCTATTCTTCCTCAGATGGTCCCTGAAGAGTAACTGAAACTCTCTGGGCTCTTTTCATCTAAGAACTTCAAAACACTCCCTTGATGTAAAATGTATAGCTTACCGAGTCTGTGCCCAGAGCACCCAGAAGCTTTGACAGAGACAAGTAAGAGATGTCTTCAGGGACTGCCTGAAGATTTAAGAAAGAAGCCCGGCTGGAACTCTCGTTCCCTAAAATGATGTCTTGATCCTCAGTCAACTCAAGCATATCCTCTCCCTGCATATTTCCTCCCGTCTTCATAATAAGGATGACAACACACAGAGCTCACATTTATGGAGTGCTTACCATGTGTCTAGACCTAGTCCAAGGGTTGTACAAGTTTCTGATTTAATCTTCCCAGCAACTCTGGGAGGTAGGTGCTCTTATTCTCTCTGTTTTGCAGGGGAGGAAAGGGAGCCATAGCAAGATCATATAACTAAAGGAGGAGGCAATGCGTTTAGGATGCAGAGGCCCCGGAACTGAAGGTAGCTCAAGGAGAAATGACCCTGGACCCCCACTGTGGGTGGCTCCTGTCTTGCTGAAAAGTTGCCCACGGCAGCAGTGCTGGTCACAGCTGTGGCTCCCAGATGTGAGGAAACAAGAAAACGGGGGACGAGGAAACAGACAGCCTCCTCCAGCAGGTGGCCCACGTGTTTTATGGAGTGACTCTTGCTCTGTGAAAGGAGGGGGCCAACATGCGAAGACTATGGGAGAAGGAGGAGTGGCCATTCACAATCACTCACATTTAAATGAGCACCTACTCTGCTCGTGACCACCACCAAGGGGCAGATGAAGACATTCAGGTCGGAGCTGGCCTCTGGAAACTTACACTCAAATGGGGAAGGCCAAAACTCATTGCTTCAGTACGAAATGGCTACTTGGAGCTAAGTCATTCTTAGCAAGAGAAGTAGTGGGGATGTCCATTGTTATCCTCTTGGGAAATCCAATGCATGTCCACATGACTTTTGAAAAATGACAGAACTCAGCCACAGGAGTTCATGTTCTTTAAGTTCTTTGAGCAGACTTACTGATGAAGGATAAATCTGGGAGCCTCTCCAGAACATTCATGTCAACCTAGGGTGGTCCTAACCAAAGGCCTCTGCTGCTTCAAGCCACACTGGCTATTCTCTCAGTGCCCAGAAGGCAACGGACATAGGAAAATTGCTCGTCACACTGTGGAGGACAGACCTTAGGGGGGTCTCAGTCTTAACGGATTAAAAAAAAAAAAAAGTAAGAATCAATGTACTGCAAAGATGGAGCTGAGGAGGAAAAGGAGTATAATGGGTCAGGCCTGCTCTCAGCATTGGCTCTGTTTCTGATGACTGATGTGCGGGGGCAGAGCGGGCAGCATCTCCCTCACACTCCCCCTGCTCAGCTCAGAGAGCTCTGTCTATGGAAGAGGATCACGGACTCGAAATAGACTGAGAAAAACTGTTGAAAATATAAAACAGATCTGGCCTTGGGGTGGAGGCAGACTTGGGGAATCGAATATGTGACATTCAAATATTCTGTTGTCTGTGGCAAGTTAGTCTTCAAAATACACTTCTCAATGTAGCTTGAAGGAAAAAAAAATTCAGTCCCTTGAAACTATGAAATATGAAAAATGTGAAATGGGAAATTCCTTTCTAAGACAACATTTGCGTGTGTGTGTGTGTGTGTAGAAGGAATTAGTAAATGAAATATGAAAAGGTGGACAAAGAGACTTTTGTAATAAGCTTTTCTCATTAGCATCAATTTAGTTCCGCTTTTATTTTGACCTGGACAAGCAGAGCAGGAACCAATGTGCGAGGTGCTGAAAATCCAACATGACTTTGCAGATACCAGTTCTGTTTATAGATTATGCAATTTGAGGACAGAGAGTGTATAAAATGGTAAGATTTCTAACTACCCTCGGACTTTTGTTTCACAGAAGAAGTCACAGAACTTTAGACCTGAGATAGTCCAGGCCCTAGTGTTCTCAACCAGAAGTGTGTTTGGGGGCCAGGGAGGCAGTGATTTCTGGGATCACAGTGCTTGGGGCAAACATTACTGACACTTAGAGGACAGTGGCCAGGAACATTAAAACTTCCTGCAATGTATAGGAAAGTTCTCTACCACAAAGAACTGTCCCACCCAATGTGCCAATAGTGCCTCCAATGACAAACATTAAGGACTCTAGTGCCCAGAGGTGAAATAGTTTGCCCAGAATCAAACAGCTATATCTCAGACAGCTTCATGTGTCTATTAAAACTAATCACATATTTTCCATTAATACAAAGTTTTATATCAAATTTTTTGAATTTCTCTCTAGATCCCATTGTCTATAAATTTCAAAGGGCCTGCATACAAGGTAGAGAAGCTCTGTCTAGTGGTCTTTTTTTTTTCTTTCTTTTAATCTCCAGTATTAAACACTGTGCCTGGCACATTGAGGGCAATAAAGTTAGGTGAGGGCAATAAAGTTAGGTGGAAGATGAATGGACACAAGGGATAGATGAAGAGCTTGTAAATTAGTGCCATCTAGTGGTGAATATAGGAAACAACAAGTAGAGCTAAGAACGACACACATTATTAAGGGAACAAAGACGTACACTGTAGAAAAACTGCATTGCAGAGGAAAGGAAAGGGTAGTCTAAATGTATACTTGGCACAGTGAGGTCTTTATTCATACTAAGTCATCATCTCAAATTAAATGCCTCTGATTTGAAGAGGCTGGATCCCAAAGTCTGTGTCCCTTCTTTTCTGCTCCATCTCCCATGTCGCAGGAACATCATTTCCATCTCAGTGTTAGAATGTAGTGGAAAGTTTTTCAGTTTACGACTTTTAAAATTATTTTTACTACTCGCCTACACACCTTGGGATCTGTGAGCCTATCAGGGTCTCTCTGGCTTGCCTAGGATAAGTAAACAGCAATTTCAAAGTCCTTCCCAAATCCCGTATCATCTCAGTAGTTAGTCACTGTTACCTGAGTTCCATCAGCACTTGGGGAAGTTGACTTTGGGTCTGGAACTAATTCATCGGGGTTTATGGGACTTCCATAGTTTTTGTTATACACATTTCGGGATTCAGTTACCTGTGAGCATATTGAAGGTCATTATTCAGTTTTGAAAGAATTTTTGCTATAAAGTTTCTTATCAACTCTTTGGTTCTGTTTACCATCTTGCTCTCCCACAGACATGGTCAGGCATCATTTTTATTATGAGGACCAACCCTGTGGTCCAGGAATAAATACCACTCCTATCTCCCCAAAATCAGGAGCACCAGCTACCAAGTTATCTATCTCATGCCTTAATCTTGGGAGGCAAATACACCCATCACTGATCACACTCTCATTTAGTAACAGCAATTTCTATTCCCCCTTCCCTATGTTCTCTGTCCCCCTTACTCCTACTGTTGACCATAGTTTTGGATAAAGGATACTCTGGTTGTATACTGGCAGCCACATGCAAAAAGAACAGTATGAATTATTCCCAAACTCATTGGTAAATTGAGAGGTTTTTTTTTTTTAGATATTTAGAATAAAATTATTAATTTCAGAGGACTGCTTAAAAGAGGCTGAATTTTTGAAACAAGATGCAAAATGGAATTAATACTCCTCTAGATATTCTCTGTAACATTCATGTGATTCCAAAATTCCCTCCTTAGCTCAAATTACCATGGATATGTAATTAATGAGTTACAGGGTAAAAACTCACTCCTTTTCCTATATTTTTACATTCACCACTTTATTTCTTCTCAAACTCGGAAATGTGTTTGTAGCATGGCCTCATTTGATTTCAGGTGAAAACGCCAAAAATCTATTTTATCGTGTGATGAAAGTTTTGCCCTCTGGATATTAAAGGATCAGGCAAAACGCTTTCAAGATTCAAATATTTCTGATCTTAAGAAAGCCACTCCAACATTTCTGTCATATATTAAAGGGTTCCATATTCTCGTGAGTTCAAATGAAGTTGAGGTGTTAACAATGAAACTATTTTGCTGAGGCCACAGTTGTTTTGACAAAGGAAACACAAGCTAACTGCCACTAGCGGTGGTGTCGGGGCTACTGGTCCAGACCTAATCAAATGTTCTTTCCCTTCATCCGAACTTCTGTCTCATCTCCCTGCTCCTCTAACAGATGAGTGAGTAATAGGGCCGCACCAAAGGGAATTTAGGTGTCTGCCGTCAACTTTGGAGACCTTTCTACTTTTCATAAAAGTACAAGAAAGGCAAGCAGGGAGGTCACCTCGAATCACACCCTTGTGTCCAGTCCCCCAAACCTGACAATCATTCACTCATTCACTTTACAAATATTTACAGAGAAGCTGCGTGTGTCAGGCACTGTGTATGCGGACCTCTTGCTCTGACCACTCAGGATGAAAGGTTCTTGGTCAGCACCCCCAGAATGGGTGCCAAAACCCAGGAATCTGATTGTTTTCAGGAGTCAAGTCCTTGGGTCAGTCCTGTGACTGCAGAGAGTGAAGCTGAGGATGGACCACCGTCCTTCCTTCCATTGAGGAAGGCTGGGAGGACCCGAAAGGTACATCATCATAGGAACCAGACCAGGCACCAGCAGCGCCCGAAAGGAAGGACTGTGATTTCTCACCGGGGCTGTTGTTGGCTGAACCACTTTGATGGCACTGTCCCTGGAAGCATACATTGGGTTTTCAAATATTATGGGCGGCTTTCCCAAGTCCATGGCAAAATGTTCACTCTGATGGAGAAAAAAGAAAAAAAAAAGGATGCAGATCGGGTTTGCACGAGGAAGGTGTGCTCCTCACACCTGGAGGCATGCTTGGTGCTCTGCCAAATTTACCCAAAAAGGATTTGTTAAAAAAAAAAAAAAACAAAAAAAACTAGCAGGCACACGAGGCCTCCATATGACAAACCCTTATGTAAAGTAACAGAAACGCACTAACATCAGCTCAAGAAAATGAAAGCCCTCTTCCCATGTCCAAGTTTTCTATGGCTCCTTAAGACAAATAACTCACTTGGGCATTGGATTTGGACACAGAGAGAAGGATGGGTAGTGGAAGAGGAGCAAAGAGGAGAAGCGGGGGGGGGGGGGGCGGGGGGGAGAATAGAGAATGGATAACGCTGTACTTTTAGGCAAGGGAGAAAATGCAAGATTTGGGATGAAGGCAGAATAATGAAAATGACTTCCCAGCGTGGACTGCAGACGTTGCAGTGGATAGTGGTTCACTTATAAGGGATCTGATCGTCCCGGGAGGTATTATTATTTTACAGGTGGGGACAGTGAGGGCCGGAGAGATCAAGCTCCAAGCCTATTATTACATACTTGGTGGCAGAGTTGTGATCTGAACCAACCACTGACTGGAAAACCGCTGTTTATCTCGTCACTCTGCATTGGTGGGAAACTATGAGACTAGGAAATGTATGTTTCCCCACCTCTTCCTTTAAACATACAAAAAGCCATCCATGAAAACAGAGTATCATGGCCCTTCTCTTCTGTTTCCCAAAAAACAGTCTGTTTAAGATTCCAATTAAATTTGAGACTGTTTATGACTCCACTTCAACAGTGTGGCTTAGATCAGGGGTAAATTTCAATTTTATTACTGATGTTTTTAGACACATTTCTACAACAAACATAATGTCTCCTAACTCTGCCTTTATAGACTTTATTCTGAGAAGCACTACTATATTTCATCTTTTTCTAGGCTGATTTTATCATTTACAAGAGTGTTTCTCTGATGAAACAGTAAAAATTATCATCTTCAAATAGTCATTTCAAAACCATACTCACCATCGCCATTGATCTGTCAATAGCAGTCTCAGGCCCAAAACCAGACACTCCAATATCCATACTAACATCTTCCCCTGATCTGAAGGTCACCCCATTTCCATTTTCAGAGGATTTGGAAAGACTGCTTAAGCTGAAAAGAAGTAATTAAAACAATATCTGATTATTTTTTTTAAAGCAACCTTTTGCAATAGCAGTCTTCCCTTGGTACCTTTCCCTAGCTAAATTTAACTTAAATGACACATGCAGTTCCCACTCTGAATTTACACATCACATATGGGAGTAAGTTCCCTTAGTGCCCTGGAAGCGTTCAAGCACATTCCTGAGTGCCTGCGCTTGATGAGACGGCGAGCTGGGCACTTGCAGAAGGAAAGCCTCACCCATCGCACAGCCAGCGCTGTTCTCCAGCGTAAACTCAATGCCCACCGGCAGGCACAACCATTTAGACTCTAAAATGTGATTTGCACTCAGGCTTCAGAGAAGCAGTCGATTAAGACACTAGGATCTGAAGTGACTGCTTTAAGTTCAATATTTTTTGTTTCTGCAGAAGAAGTGAATAGCATAGGGTGCTTTTTTAACTTAAAAAAAAAACTTATTCACATGATTATATATCACACAGGCTTCTAAAATTAATATTCCACATAATGAAACTGACCTTGACAGCTTGGGCAGAGAAGGGAACAGGGAGCCAGTTTTCCTATAGTGGAAAAATCCTAATGTCGCCAATACTGCGATGATGATGATCAGGATGATTGTCAACAGCACGGCGATTGCTGTCATCAAAGAGGGAGGAAGAAGCAAACACGTGAACATGTAGAGAAGGAAAAGAGCCGGCAGGTTTAGCAGTAGAGGCTGGGGGCTAGAACCATTCCTTCTTCGAAGACTGAGTTAAACAGAGTATAGACAGCACTCAGTGATGCATTCCCAGGTCCCTCATATTCTTCAAACTTACTTGTTCCTGGAGGAGTGCCCTTTGAAAGCCCTATTTCACAATATTCTCCCGAGTAGCCACTAGGACACCTGAAAGTAAAAGAAGCATTGTTCATGAGCTGTTGCCTTCTTAGGCTTCTGCTGTAATCTGACTTTGGAAATACACTTTCTTTTTTCTTCATTTATAGTTTAAATTTTTATTTATTTATTTTTAAATGCAGGTACTGGGTATTGAACCCAGGACCTCGTGCATGCTAAGCATGCACTCTACCACTGAGCTGTTACCCTCCTCCCTCTACCCACCCATTGAATTCCACTGAAATTCACTTTCAATGGAATAGTCGTGGCAGCTGCAGGGTCAGCCTCATCAAATAAACCTGCTGGTATCTTCTCTAATCTATGGAATTCTTCCTCGGAGAGCAAAACTGGAAACCCTGACTGTTCTTTCCTTTGATCTGCTTTCCCTAAATATCATCTTGCTCCATGTGGAAAGCTATCTCAATAATTCTCTTCTCTCCAGATCTTTAGCCCAGCCTCTCTGCTCCTCATAAGGGCCTTGTACTGAAGCACCTCTGGTGACAGCTGCTCCCCCATAATCCAACTGTCATTAGCAATACCAGTAGGCATATGGGAAAATGCAGTTGTCATTTCTCTAACTCCTTGCTCCCCAAAGTGTCGCCCACAACCTTGTGGCCTCTCCTGGGAGCTTATTAGAAATACAGAATCCCCACGAATGAGATGGGCTTTCTCCCCAGAACCCCAGGAGATTCTACCACATGTTATAGTTTGAGAAGCACAGCCTTAGTTCTCTGTGGACTCCCTGACGGGAGGGCAAGCGGTTAAGATGTGAAAATTAACAAACCGGCGAGGTTCTCGTATATACTTGTTTTTCTGGTTACTTCAAGGTCTCAAATTCCTCTCAGGAGATGCAAGGCCTACAGCTTGGACCTTAACATTCAGACTTACTTGCACTTGGGGAGGTCTTTCTTATCAAAATAGCAGTTTCCGCCGTTCATACACCTGCATGGATGGGGCATGAGGATAGGGCTTTCGATGGCTGCAGAGAGAGAAACCATGCATGCGTCAGTCAGCTGCACTCAGCAGAGCACCCTTCATGCAAACCTGCATCAGCCCAGGGCTGGGGGCCACAGGGAGCAGAGGGTGGACAGGACACGCCAACTAGTTAGTCTCCCTATCAAAATGGTATCTTCCCGTTAAGTCAGACCAATTTCCTTATCCATAAGGTCTTGGGGAGTAACACACATTTGGTAGGAAAAATGGGGCAGTTAAATAGCATTTCTGCCTCAGAACAGTGGAGAGATACTAGACTTCAGAATATACGTTAGTAGTTAAAAAGAACCTTGTGGTAAAGGAATCTCTTAGGACATTCATGTTTTCTTTTGAAGTTTTCAGAATTCTTCTCTGTGAACCTGGTTAAAATCAAGAGTTTAATTTAGGCACAGTCTGGAACTTTCGCTAAAGGCTCTAAAGCATCAACAATTCATTGATCAATAAACAGACACAGAGACAAAAATTAATAGATGCTTTATATTTATATTTATATATAAATAGCCGGTTGGCGGATCCCCTTGTTTTTCATGTCCTTCAAAACTGCCCGAGCTTTGGGTCCCTGCTCCAGCTCAGCCTCCATGAACTTGAAGATGCGCCTGGTGGGTCACTGGTGTTTCTGTGTCTTAGACCTACAAGATGCTCAAGAAGTGTTTCTCACGTGTGTTTATTTAAGGAGTTCGGCTACCATTCTGGCTGAGTCCCTCAATTTGGGTCTCTGCTCCGAAGTTCACTTTATCAGAGAGGCATTTCAGGAACTCAAAAGGCAACCCCACTCCCACCCCACCTTCATCCCTCATACCCTGCTTTAGTCTTCTCCCTTTCACGTTTACCACCTGACATATTTAGTGGGTTCTCTATCGTCCTAGTGGAATACAAGCCAATGAGAGCAGGGGATTCGTCTGTTTGGTTCACCTCTGTTATCTCCAGCACTTACAACAGTGCCGAGCACACAGTAAGCACTCAGTAAATACTTACTGATTAGTTCATTAATTACTATATCAAACTAAGACCCCGTATGGAATGACTACTGTCATTAATATGCTTCCTTTGGTTAAAGTTCTTTCAAATGAGCATCTTAATATAATCCACTGGGCAAAAATATGTAAATGAGTAGCAGTAGAAGAGGTGACAACTTGGACAACACCTCTCCTACAACGTAAAATTGCAGTAATTTCATTTCCATCTACAGCACAGAACAAATCTCAAAAGCTTGAAATTGTCATTTTGTTGTTAATATTGCTAAATATTGTAACCTCGCCAGTATTTCCTTGGGATAAGAGTGGGATAGGGGAGCGGGGGAAAGACAAGTTTTTTCTTCCAAAGTTTATTCTCTAAACCTGCCGTCTTTTCAGTCTGGCTGGGAAGAGTCAACAGGTGGTGCCTTGTTTAACCACTTGCTCCCCTGGTGGTGGAAGGTGGTTACGCAGTCTTCATTTCCCCAACAGCTAAAACGGGAAAGGGTCCGAGGATGTGAACCATAAAATGAGCCCTCAGTGATGTGCAGGATGATTTTTGAACGTGTTTATCAAGCACTGGATACTAGTTAGGGACACTAGTTGTTCCCTGTGGCTTATTAACTCCTTAATTTGAAAGAGTCATTGAAGAAAGGTCTTTCCAAGAATAGATCATCTACAGCACTGGGGATGAGAATTAAACCACAGCTTACTTACTCCAGCTTCCACCTCCTAAGCATAAGGTACATTTTAAAATGTGGCACCTTTTCAGCTGTCAAGACTTTACAATGAGCATGTGGGAAAACCAGTGAACCTCCCCTGGTCTGTGTAAGCCCCCTACCCCCTACCTCAGGAACCTGGTTCTCCACCTTGAGGAACTCCCGTTAAGGCTGAATAGATTCTGGGGTGATTGGAATCCAGTATGGGGTGGAGAAAGGAGGAAGAAGCCTTCTAGAAAACTCACTCTTCAAAATGTCTTTACAAGACCACACAACAGTCGACTTAGGGGCACTGAATCTATTACTCTGCAGATTTTGCAAATAATTCTCAGAAATCATCAGAACACAAGTTCTGTTTGGCCCCTTATGTCCCACTCAGCTCTGTTCCTATTTCCCACATCTTTCATCCCTCCTCCTCCTGCCATCTCCCCTCTGTTTTGAGGACGAGTACACAGGGAGTCTTCAGGCTCCATAAAAAGGTGAAGCAAAGGGAGGGGAATCTACTGAAGAAGGCAAAGGCGCTCTCCCAGGCCCCCATCGCTGCCCAGGCCATGCCCCTACCTGCATCACACTCGGTGACGCTCCCAGCTGTAAATCTGGAGCCTTGGGGACAGGCACAGGTGTATCCTCCAGGTCTCAGGAGGCACAGGTGGCTGCAGACCTCTTTACAGCTGTTGGGCACTGGAAAGCAGATGAGAACAGTGGTTACCCTGACCAAGTACATGCCCACCCACTGAGTTGTGGCCAGGTCCCATCGGAGCCCAGGCAGCATCCCAACGCCTTGAGGCCACGTGCCACCTGGCTACTCACCCTCGCTGACACTGCCATCCCCTGTCACCCCACCAAAGTGGCACAGTGCCTCCCTGTTCCCTCCATCCCACTTCTATAGCACATTTTCTACTGATACCACTTATTGCCTCTATTTCCCTGGAAGGTTTAGAAGGTAGGTATGTGTCTGGCTCACTACATGACCTCAAAAACTAATCAGTGCTAAGTGATTTGAGATAGTTCAAAAAAAAAGGCCAGTAAGACAGACACTATTATTGTCTCAAGATTTGTCATCACCCAGATTTGGACAGATCATAAAGGTGGTCCATTCAAAGCATATATTGCACGTGATTTCTACTCCTACCCTCCAAGGAGAACTTTCTTCTAGGCTTCAGTTTCATTATTTCCAAGATAAGGGGATTTAGAGCTACGATTATCAGAATCACTTGGGAACTATTCACAATTATTGATGTCGGAAAGTCAGATTTAAATTGGTCTGGAATGGAGCTCAAGTACTACCCTTAAAAGCTCCTCAGGTAATTTTAGAGCCTTCTGAATTCTAGCTTAGCATATATCATGGTTTATCCAAGGATTCAATGATCTCTCAGTTCTTTCTCAGACTAGCATTCTGTAATCCTGATTCTCTGTCATGCCACAATGTGACCACAGACAAGGCACAGCTACAAAATAGGAAGATATATTTCAAAAGCCTCACTCAAAACCCGTCCCACGACCATTTCCTCAGGTCTTTTTGAATTTTAACTTCATAAGTAACCTGGGGAATCTGATTCAAAACGCCTGGGGTGGTCCCTGAGAGTCTGCATTTCGAACCAGCTCCCACACTGTACCACTGCTACTGGTCCACGGCCCACACTTTGAGGAGAGCAGGGATTCTCAAAATATGTTCATGAATCAGCAACTTCAGCATCACCTGGGAACTTGCTAGAACGGCACACTCCTAGGCCACCTCAGGCATGTTAAGTCAGAAACCCCTCCGGTGGGGCCCAGCCATCTGTGTTCAACAGCTCTCTAGATGTTTCTGGTGCATGCTAAAATTTGAGAGCTATTGGTCCAGAGTAAATGCTAATCTGGCAAAGTTGGGCCGGGTCTCTGGCCTACACAGCAATCAGCACCTCCCACAGGAGGCTCAGAGCATCAGGTGGCTGAGATGCTTTTCAGGGAAAGTGCCCAGATTTTCCTCTGCCTGACTGCAAGTCCGTGCTTTCTACAGGGGCCAGAGGGGGCTCACCAGGTATACTGGGCTCTCCCCTCCTGCCTTTGAAACTGCCAAGCATGAGAGCTGCAGGAGCATTTAGGACACAAGAGCTATTATGTCAGTATGTCAGAGGGGTCTGGAGCGTTTTGGAGAACGGCAATCACTGCCAGCAACACGAAGGGGTTAATCCCTAGAAAAGGCATTTGCCGCCAGTGTAATCTCCCAGGAGTCTCTGTTCCGAGTTCCCATTTGTCAAGGCTGATTCAGGCTCTCAGAGTATCAGAGAACTCGAGGGGACCTCAGGCTCCACACTAGTTTCATATACAGGGATGGGAAGGAAGGTGATCTGTGAAAGGCCACACATCCATTGAATTCAGTCTGGAACTAGGTGTACTGACAACTGGACCATAGCGGAAAGACACTGAGCTTTGGGTTGAACAGAACTGAGTTTAAAAATCATTTCTGGGTTTAAAACTCATCCATCAGTTGTGTGACTTGGGCACATGGGTTACTAGACCTTTCCCACCCTCAGTGTCCTTATTTGTGAGATGAGAATAAAACCTCTCTATAAGTTTTGGAGGAGATTAATTGAAGTAACAGATGTCTGGGTTAACACTGAAGAGAGAATCTGACATACAGAACTTAGTAAAAGTTTTATTTCCTTTCTGCACTTCAGAAATGCCCCTTCGCTTTCACATTACTCCACACAATGGTGAAGGATGAATTAGGACATGGGTAGCCTGACAAAGGAGGACCCAGAACTTAGAAAATGAGAAAGAAGGGAGGATAGAGAAATGTGTACAACTGATAACTTTAAACTAAGGCTCACGTGGCTCAGGGATAACTTGACTAGCCTGGCCTTGCAACTGCAGGACTGGGTAAGACTTCTTGAGATCCCAAAACCTATTATGTGACTTGTTAACCCAACTCACATTTAGCAGGGGGGTCTGATGCCTACTGGATTCTGTGGCCTGAAGGTACATACCCACGACTCCAAGAAGCAATGAGGACTGAAGTATTTTTACTTCCTATCTGCTGGTGGTGTGCATCATTTCATTTGACCCCCAATTTTATCTTTCTTTGGTCAGAGTGATTAAAATACACACACAAGTGCACACACGCACACAAACACACACATTCCTTTCATGCACCAAGAGATCAGCCTATCATTATCCACTACCATTTTCCATAAATATAGCCATTAATTTGAAATAAGGTTGATGACTACCTGATTGATTATATCTCCGTTGATGGAAGATTCGAACTTGAGTTAGCCAAGGGTTCACTATCAGCAATTTCTCTTTCTCATCTCGCCCAAATTTATCTTGGATCCATATTTCTCCCTTATCCTTAGATATCCAGTATAACTGGCTCTCAAAGATGTCCAGACTGTAAGGGTTCATTGCTGCTTACCCACAAGGGAAAAACGAAACAAGGTTACTGAAGAGAAGATACTAGCCTCACTTCTATGTCAGAAGTCAAACTGCTTGAATCAATCCCTAAGGCAACACCTTAAAATTGCAGCAACATTCAGGCAGACTCTCTGTACATATGACCATGAAAGTGTGCTGTAATAGGGGGTCCAGGTGACAGAAATTCGAGTAGATTAATGCCTACCATCTGACACCAATTATAAGGGACTTGCTCACTTTCAAGCTGCTGATTTTATTTTACTTTTAGAAAACAATCTGTGTGGCAGAGATTTTTTTTTCTTTGAATGTAAGCTACCACTTTGTATGTGCTGGATTGTTTCAGTTCTGTGGAGCCCAGATAAGAAAACAAAATGTTTCTCTCCTAGATGTTTCTAGTTGTACATAAAAAGCAATCCAGCACATTAAAAATGAATGTATCTTACTATATATGAAATAGATAAACAACAAGGACCTACTGTATAGCACAGGGAACTATATTCAATTTCTTGTAATGAGCTGTAATGGAAAAGAATCCAAAAAAACCCCCATATATATGTATATATATGTATAACTGAATTGCTTTGCTGTACACCTGAAATTAACATTGTAAATTGACTACACTTCAAAAAAAATAAGAATTTAAAAAAAAAACGAATGCATCTTGGAAGTGGTTAGACATGGATTACCATTGGAATACATGAAGCCATCAGGTCAACCTAACAGGAAACTCGGCTATTTCAATATCTGCTGCTAAGAGCATGTTTTAAAATTATATAAGAAGGACAAAAAGGACTGAATTATTGACAATAGGTTCATCTTCATTTAAATCAGCGGATGGGAGCTGGGAAGAGTGGTATCCAAGAAACTATATAAAACTTTTCCTAAGATTTTGAGGGTTCCTTCTTGAGAAAATGGGCAGAGTCTGGAAATATATTAATTATTTAATGTATGAAATCCAAAGGGAAATTCTAACCTGACATTGCAACAATCCTCCTATCAGTCCCATCATATTTTATGGTTTCAATAACGTCCTCCTTGAGGTCGCTCCAGTAGATCCGGTCATTGTTCACATAATCTATGGAAAGGCCAGTGGGCCAGCCGAGGTCCTCCTGAACCAGGACTTTCCGATGCTGCCCGTCCATCCAAGCAGACTCGATTTTAGGTTCCTTGCCCCAGTCAGTCCAGTACATAAACCTGTAACAGAAGGTTTCCTCATGGCAGCATTTCATCTAGTGGGGCTTCTCCACCGAAGCAGAGCATAGATTTCCAGTGGGGAAATCAACTGGTTTCCATAGAGGTCTGGGTCCTAAATTTTTATACTTTACAAAAGACAGGGGGAGACAAAGGGGAAGCCAGGGGGTATCTGTGATCTATGCTTCCCGAAAACAGCACTTTCCCAATAGAAATTGGCTATCCCTGCCTGTCCAGGGATAGATATTCAAACCTTTTAAAATATATAATCATAAAAGCTGTTCATCTTCAAAAAATATGTATTGAACGCCCACTGTGTGAGAAGGTGCTATCTGTGTTTGGAATGTATCAGAGAACAGAAAGGATTCCTACCCTCATGGAGCTTGCATTCTAACTTTTTTAAAATGTATTATTTTGCATCCAATTAATACTTAATTGGAAAAAAATATTTAATTGTAGAAAAGCAGAGTATATCAGAGATTGTACCATCTCAAATACCTAGAAAGGATCAGGCAGGCAAGATAAATGGGTGGAGCTGAGCAGTTATGGATGCAGAGTGACAGGGAGAGCAAAGCCATGTCTAATAGTTCCAGGCAATACCTACCCAATGTTATCAGTTCTTCTGACTTTTCAAGCCAAAAATACAGATATTTAAAAAATTTTTAATGTTGGCAACTAAGTTTACAAAAACAAAACAAAAAACCTTAAAGTTCTGTAAAGTTCAAATCCAATAGGTATACGGACCATAGTTAACCCATCAGCCACTGCTTTGCAGTCTCTAGTCTAAACCAGTCATCAGGGTGGGACTAATCCTTAAATCGAGAAATGTGTGCATTTTAGACAAACTGAGCTCTGGAAAAAATGTGGCCAGAGGCCTTCTCCTTACACAGTGTTGGTCTTCTGAAGCCTGTTTAGTCCTAAGTGATCTTTAGGGTATATTATAATTCTTGAAAATAGTCAGAGATGCCACTCCAAAAAGTCCAAGGACAATTTCAGTACAATTAGGGAAAAATAATTAAAGATAATTTTTTTCTTGAGAATCCAGTGAAAAATATCTAGAACATTAAGGACTCCTTCAAGCACTTACCCTAGTTTGGGATTCACAACTATCGCAGCTGGTTGATCCAACTGAGAGGAAATCAGCCACTTTCTGTATCTTCCATCAAGTTTTGCCACCTCGATCCGCTGACTCTTGGCATCTGACCAGTAAATATGCCTGAATTTAGACAGACAAAGTTAAACTACTGCCAAGTCTAGACTGGATACTTCTGGGGAAGAGATCTGAAGATGAGAGCATTTAGTTGGGAAGTTCTGGCCAGCAAGATAGCAACTCAGATACCAGTGATGGCAGCACAGTCTCCCTCTCCCAGGAATGCCCCACTCTTTTCGGCCAAGGGGACGTCTTTGGAAAGTTACAAGTGGCGGGGTGTGGGATGAAGGCGACATTCAGCCAGAGCAGCAGAATTAGCCAGGATAGGTAATGATGGTGAACCTCACATCTGGCATTATTATGAGACAACTGCTTCCAGGTAGAAGTCGTAAGGCACTTTTGGGCTGGCCCTTTAATGCCTGTGACTGCCTGAGAGTTGGCTTCCTCCTCAGCCAAAAGCCCCATTGGAACCAGGAATCTGGCATCAGCTCCAAGGATGAGTAGAAAGAGCCATTTAACATAACAAACTTTGCAAAGCCATCCTGCCCTTATTCTACCCCTAAGGCTTCAGGGCTCAGTTTCTTACAAACATAAGGAGTTCTAGCAGTTTCTTGAATTCACTCATTCATTAAGGCTGAGAAAGAGTGTAAAATTTCAAACAAGAAGACAGGTCTGCCATTGCCTAGTTAGTTTTCAGAAGAAAGTGTTAAAAGTCTAAAGTTTCCAGTTCTTTACTCTCTGAGGTCTTGGTCCCTGACAGAAGAAACCGAAATGAACCCCCTTTATTCTGCAGGCACAGTGGGACCTACTTAACTTCTACAGAGATGCTCAACTCTTCCAGGAGCACTAGACAAGTTTGTTAAAAGGTGAAAATTAATTTATACTGCAACTCTCCATTCTCCCAGAGAGCAGCAAATAATATTTTCCGTTATTAGTTCATTTTCAATGACATCAGGGATTCTATGAATTCTTGAGCTCTGATTCTATCACTTTGCCATAAATGTCATTCCAACAGAAGGCTCTCCCTTGGAGAAGCTTACACATTCTTCCACATCAGTTTGCCTCTCATGCATCTGCCTGATGACAAACCTACTTAAGGTTCTTATTTAGGCATCACCCAAAGTATCTGGCCCTAGGCCCTAGGATTCTACAAGTTCTAAAAGAGCAGATTGAAGACAACATCTCTATTAACTCAAAACCAAAAATTAAATAGGAAAGTCAAATTTCCAATCTGTTCACAAACAGAGTCTGCTAAAAACACAAGATGTGGATTGTTCCACCTCAACATAATGACCATACAGAAAAATGTTTTACCTCATCTGCTTTGCTGGTACAATGTAAGGCTGTCCCGTTGCTTCACAAAATGAACAGTGCCACTATATTGAAAGTTAATTTTGGAATCCAGAACTCTGTTGGTAAGAATGTGCTCCTAAATATAAGATCTTCACCGTGGTGCTTTCATGGCACACATAGAATATAGGAAATGACAATGTTTATATGACACACTGGGTAAGCAGAGGTAGTTGCTGGGGCTACACCAAGCCCAGGCATCACTCAGCGGCTGAGGGTACCCATAGTCTGGGGCAGTAGGGACCTCTGGCCAGGAAACAGAACAGGCAAGAGGGGAATGAGGCTAAACTTACCTTCCAACCCAGTCCACTGCTAATCCATCTGGCTGCATTATGTATTTCAGATCCAGGTTAACCTTCCTTCATAGGATTATTGCCACCAGATTCAAAGTTGGGGATGTAGGCACGTTTGATAGCACCAAAATTAGAGCCATGCCCTTGCACAGTGTAGTATACAATACCTGCAGAGGGAAGACACACAGGTCAGTTTCATGTTACAAACATCAAGTAAGGGAGGAACTGGTGTCTAATCAGGTGGAGCACTGTTCATTCACTGACGTCTCTACCTCCTCAGTGCTCCTAAAATACTAATAATTCAATTAAGCCAATGTGATCAAAGCTCAAAGCCTATCATACTTGAACTATTAGCTACAAATGCTTCAACTGATAACTTATTTATACTGACTTAGTTGTCTCTATTTGAAGGTAATCATTAAAATATATTTCAGCCGAGACCCTTTTTACTCCCTATTAGGACCACATTTTAGTTTCCAAAACCTAATGTATAGATAAGCCAGGGGCAGGCTGTTGAGAGTTTGAGACTCAACAACCATGTAGACGAGAAATCCTATTTTATGTAGAGACTAAAGGATACTGGACAGCAGGCATTTTAATAAGTATAGGAAGACTGTGACTTTTAAGGCACATACTTTACTAGGTATATACCATTCTTGAAAAGCTTACTGTATATTGTATAACTAAGTGTGAAAACACAATAGTAAATTTTACATTACATAGTTTGCAAAACATTTTCACATCTATCATCTCATTTGATCTTCAAAACAACTCTCAGAGGGAGGTAGGCAGAGTGAGATTACTGTTCTCATTTTACAGCTATGTAACGGAGATCCAGAGAATTGTTAGAATTATTTAAGGTCATAAAGTGAGAAGATGAGAGAGACAGGCATGGAACATGAGTTTTCTGATTCCTGCCCCATTCCCATCTCCCACAGCCCATACAGAGCCATGACAGACTCAACAGTAAGCATTATTTATTTTTGCCCTTCATTGAACACCCACCACGTACACTGTACTAGATGTTGGGTCAGATGCTAGGCATGTAGAGATGAATTAGATGCAATCTCTGTCTTCAAAGAGCACATGGTTGAGGTATAGGGAGAGAAACATGTGGACAACTAGCTGTATCTCAGTGTGACACGTGCTTTAGTAGAAGCGTGTATAAATTCTGCAGGCTCATGAAACTGTTCCAGGAGGGATTCCAGAAGGATATCACAGAGGAGGTGACTTTTGAACTGAGGAGGTGACTTTTGAACTGGGTCTATGAAGGTTGGGTAGAAATTTGCCAAACATATGATGGTGGGGAAGAACAGTCTCGGGGTGAGGAAAGTCAAGGAGATATTAAACAAAGGAATACAAGGGGGTCCTGCAAGGATAATCCCCAGAGATGGGACAAGGTTTGATGAGAAGGTGGGAAACCTTGGCCGGGATGCATGGCCATGTTAAGTTGACTGGAGCACATGGGAGGGAGGAGCATCCTCTTCTACTCAGGCAAGAAGATTCACTCATTAAAAATAAACTCCCCAAAGTTCAACACCTTATAATTCAATGTATTCAATTAACATCAGTGACTGATGCCAAAGTTCATACTCACTGAGGCCGATGCCCTCGGGATCCCAATCATAATCGATGGCCTGAATGCGTTCCTGATCTTCAAGGTAATCCGAGAACTTCTCAGATGAGAGATTGTATTTTCGAATTCGCACGTTTTCAGGCAGTAGCAGCAAAGGAGGGTTACCTGTAAACAAGTGAAGGGCTGATTATTCTGTTTGAATTCTCCCCGAACTTTTGTTGATGGAAGTAGGATACAAAACTGTAGCTATCTTTATCGCCCCTTAAAAAAAAAAAAACAAAAAAACCAAGAACCAAAAAAACAAAAAAGCCAAGGAATCTATCTCTGCTAATCAATATTGCTGATGTTCAACTGGGTTGCAAAATCCATGCCTGTGGATGTCCCTACCACCACTTAGGCAGAAAGCTAACATTTCTCTGTTAGGGACATTATCAGTTCTTTATCTCTGTCTTCAGTGGGTAACGGTTTAGAGCAACGGAAGACTGAGACTCCTAGACAGATTTTCTTTTTCACTGATTTTTATCCTTTACTCAGAGACAGTGAAACAGACAAGACTGTAGACATTCAGTCTCACAGAAGAAATACAATAAGTAGAGTTCTACTAAAAATTTACCCAGAAGTCCTCATTCCTCATTCTTTACTGACAGATTTTTAAAGAATTTTTTAGCAGGTAATCAGCTCCATGACCCAATTTAGCATCTAGCTAATCACAAAAAAGACCTTGTTCTTCATTAAAAAAAAAAAAAAATGCTTTCCCCTTAAAACAGCTATGTAAATGGCAACTCATTACCAAATGCATTGTCTAGAATTTTTAAATTTAATTTATTTGCATAATGTCAATCACATCCAACTTAAGTATCTTTTTGAAAGTTCATTTTAGGTATTTCCTCTGTCTTGACATTATGCTTTTTAGAAATATTCTAATTTATTTCAGTCATCTCTTTAGTTAAAAGAGTTAAACGCTTTTTCAATTTGCTGCTTAATTTCCACATCAACCGTTCAAATGCCTTTATCCTAGTTCTCATTCTGTGTCAAAAGTGTTTGGAGGGTAAAATATTTAAGTATGCTAGCCAAATATGTGCTTTAAAAGCCCAACTTGTATGAAGAAACTGAAGAACCATTTCATCCTTAATTTGTAAAATAAAATGCTATGTTTTCATCAAGTCCTTAAACTCAATTACAAACTTCCAGTTCACATCTGTAAGATCATAAAGACCTATATACCCCTTAACTGAGATATGCTGATTTAGATCAGACCTCTGGAGGTAATATTTCTCTCTCTTTTGTCATTTCTACCTAGTATTTTTTATTGCTTTCAGTCAGGCCTGATTCTCAGATACTGGCATTAACTGAAAATGTAGAGCTAATGATTGAAGTTACGAATGAGTCAGATTCTTTCTGTCTGTAAAGAATGATTTGTCAACAGTGTTCCCAATTTGCCCCACTGGACTGAATGTTTCTTTGTGACTCATTTGGGATTACAGGGTCTCAAACCTGGATCTCAGTGGCGTGGGAGCTTTTGTTGACCACCATCCCACAGGGACACTTTTGTTGTTTGAATACTCTGGAGAGTGGCATCCTGTCCACCTTTTGAAGTTTTTATCCAAGTGGACAAAAGGCTAACCCCAGAATAATAAGTAGCACCTTATTCTTCTTTTAATTCGTATGTATTTGTTGGGGGAATTGTAGTTATTATTTTGATCTGGCAGGGAAGGAGAATGAAGAGACTGGATGGGTGTTGGAAAAGAAGTAGCTGGTGAATTAAAAATAAGGCTCTCAAGTTTGCTTCCTGGTGTATTGTACTTATCAGCATTTACTTCTCCGAAAGTTGATGAATCCCAATAGAAACCCATCGTACCATCAGCTGCACACCGTTGTCCATAGTGGTCACTCAGAGACACGAAGCCTTGGGCACAGGAACACTCGTAACTTCCTTTGGTATTGTGGCAGTTCTGGGGACAGACCCCAAATTGCTCACATTCGTTAATGTCTGTAGGCAAAATAAAACCAAATATGCAACATCTGCTCCCAGCCATTTCTTAGAGAACCTGCTTCTCTTTAAATCCATATTCACAAGCAGCGGGGACTGAGAAGAGCAAAGATGAACATAAGTAATATTATCAACATTTATGGAACACTGACCAAGTCTCGGTTACTATTTCACGTGCCTTTCATGTTTTCTTTTCCTCATTTAATCTTCCAAAAAGACTCTGAGATATGAACTATTACCGAACCCAAAGTCCCAAAAACCAGATTTAAACTGAAGCAGTCTGACTCTGTACAACAGCAGAACAAAAGTCTCCCTTTCGGGAAATAGCTGTCATGCTGTTGGTGTTCAGCACCACTTTCCTCCTGCTAACTAGCTTCAGGAAGGGGAGTCATTGATTTTTTTTTCAATTGAGTTCTTAAGCTTAATTCCCCAAAAGAACTATTCTAATCATCTGAGTATGGCACATCATGAGGCAGAAACATTAAAATCAAAGGATCAAAGGCACCTAAAAACCATACTCGATATTTACCACCTTGATAAGCTACCTTAAGACTACATACCTTGGAACTCATTTACATCTGACGTAAGGAGGTGTGTGACAACTACATGTTGTTTGAAGAAAGTAAGACTTGTGCTTATTAAAAAGAAAATTTGCTCTCACACACTGATACAGTAAGTAGCCCTCATCACTCATGCCTTCAATGATCATCTCAGTTTCACAGACATTACTGAGATGAGCTATGGTCCAGTGCGCTGCTAGGCACTGGTAAGAGAGCATGGAATAAAAGCAGTTGGCATCCTCGAGTATTTTAATGAGCTAGAATCACGAGTTTAGCCCCATTAAGGGAATTAAACCACGTTTAGTGAAAGGGAATGAGTGGAGAATCTAAAAAGTACAAAGGTTCTCCTAATAGGAAACAGAGGAAATGGACTCTACCTTCACAGGAGTTTCTGTCCAAACTACTGGCTTTGAACCCAGGTCTACAGGAGCAGATGAAGCCTCCTCCACTTAATTGGGTACAGTTGTGTTCACATAGATTTTCAGCACATGATCTTTCTTTTCCTGTATCTGTAAAAACAAAATCCCAGCTTTACAGGTGAAAGGTATAAAGCAGATCAGCCACAGACGAACAGTCAAGTGCTACATCAGAGGAACACCTCCCAACACCAGTTTCAGGACATCTTGACACGACCTCTTTCCATAAGCCTTGGCAGAGGATCAGAGATCTCTGTATAGAAGTATCTAGTAATGGCCTGAATACCATTTGTACAAATATATGTAATGTTAGATCCTTGAGGCAATTTCCCCATTACACTCAACACTGCCAGGCTCATCCTCAGAGCATCCAATTCTCGACAGAATCATGAAGCCAAGGATTCTTTACAATTGTCACCATCTGCTCCACTATCTTTACTCCATATAAATATATGGATTATATATATACACAAACATACATACATATAAATGATATATATAAAATGTATATATTGATATATATAATTGTATATTAAATGATATATACATATCTGATTATATATGTGTATACATGTGTGTGTGTGTCCCACACACACACACATAAATAAAAGACACTGGTATCTCCTGGCTGAATTCTTTTAAATAAAAATACATTTACGTCTACCTTCTACAGTAGACAATGAAGTGGACTTAGCGACTTCTCAGGCTCCCTTAGGGTACAATGACTATGAGTATACGTGGTTTGAATAGACTAAAAACATCGAATTTCAAAAAAGAAAAAATAACACAAAATAAAGCACAATGACATTCCATGGAGTGCTGCCCTTGGATTTCATACTTCAAAGCTGTATACATGGAAGCCTTAATAATAAAGGTCTATCCTGAGCTCTTAACAACGCCACTGCTAAATAAGTCTGTTCAGATTACCTGAGGCAATTTCAGTATTTTGTGACTAAGAATTTGTCCATTTCACCTAAGTTGTTTAATGTGTTGGCATAAAGTTTTTCATAGTATTCCTCTATTACTTTTTAAATTTCTGGAAGGTTGATAGTGATGTCTTCCTCAATAAATGTGATCTATTTTTATCAACATGAATAACCTTAAGCCAATCACATAACCTCTCTGAGTCTCATGTACATAATTAGGCTCTGTAACCTCCTCCCAGCTCTAAAATCTACAATGTGATTAGGGATCCCAGGAGGAAAAAATTTCTGGACCAAATACTCCCTTGAGTGAGTTATGCTATCGTAAAGTGAGAATCCTTAACAAGAGCAGAAACCGTATCACATATGAGATGCATCCTCAAATGTAACTTCCTTCCTGTAACTTCTTTCACTTGAAAACAATCACTATTTTAATTCATAATAGAACAGATTTACCCCAACCCAAATAGATGAAACTCTATTTATGAAGTAGACACTCTATTTTCCATTTTATGAAGAAGGAATAAGAACCACCAGAGAGAGAAATAGCAAGTCAATCTATTTCTATAATCACATAAATAATATTTGCAACCTAAGGTTAACTTTCCTTTATACCTCAGTGGTACTAGAAAAATGTTCATATCTTTCCGTTCCTGACTTAAATTTTTTTTTTTTAAAAAAGAAAGCATATGTGCAAAACACCTTGGTGATCCTGTTTAAAAGAAAAGGAGGAAGAAGAGAAGAAGAAAGGAAAAAGAAAAGCAAGGGACGAGAAGCACCCAAGAACTGGTATTTTAAATAAGAATTCTCTGTCTCAGTCAAATTAGCAGCCCATTGCAGTAAGACTGAACTCCACATCACATATCCACTTAAGATCTGAAAAGAAATGCTGCTTCCATACTTCAGTAATGCCTGTGCTATCTATTTCCTTTAAAGAAACTCTGCCTTCAATTCAATGTCATTGGGATTAAAAGCACTGTGGTCAATTTTAAGTATTTTCATTGGCTCAGGCAACTAAAAGAGAAAACCAATGTTGACCCAACACTAACTTGGAAATATTCCAAAGTTCTGGATCTATTCGTGTATTGGTCTCCAGGCTTCAAATCTACCATTGAGTTTTGCAAATTCTGTCATATTTATGCTTTTTAAATATTTAATCAAGTCACATTATTATTATGTCAGAAGCTCCAAGCCTCACTGAGAAAGTGTGTGAAACAAATAGCAAATCAACCCTATGGGCTGTTTATGCATCCTCTGTTGTAACCCACACAGGAGAAAAGTTGCCCTGAAATCTTCGGGATGCCTCAGAAAACAGCGATTAGAGCCCAGAAAGTTGAAAACACGCAGAGCTAACTAAGGTGAGTAAGTCACAGACTCCTGGGGTTTGGGGAACTCCTTCCTTTTTCCTATGAAGAAACTGAGGCAAGGCGGGGTCAGTCTGTGCTCGGAGTGGCACAGCTAGTGGCAGAGGAACTAGAGGCTGGCTTTTCCAGCCTCTTCTCCCAGGACTGTCCAAATTCTGCCTCTGCCACTCTGTGTGACCTCAAGCAAGTTACTTAAGCTCTCTGAGCTTTATTCTATAGATAGATACAATAGCAGTGACTCCCTTGTGCTAACTTGAGTGACAACTTGGAGAAGGTATGTGCAAGAATTTCACAAGTCCTATAAAGGACTACAAAAGTGCAAATTATTCGCATGTCATTCCAGCATTTCCATCATGATATTGAGCAAGAACCATCCCTTCGTTGAATTCATCATCCTTTTCCTGCATAAAATCCTCTTTCAACTTTAAAAATAAAAATAATTGTTCTTTCCAGGGCATTTCCATCCTTCCCAACCACTTTTTCCCCATGTGTCAAAGATACTGCATTGGCTTAAGAAGAAAAAAAGTGCAAACTAAGAAACAAAATGCCTAGCTTTAAGGATCTGAGAGGCACCTAGGGAACTGAGAAGAGGGTGTGTCCTGCAGTTAAGTAGATCAGAGTTCAAATCTTGACTCAACTGCTTAATGGCAGGAAGACATGGCCAATTTACCTAACCTCTAAGCTGGTTTTCTCATTTGTTTAAAAGAGAGAGAGACAGAGACAGACAGACAGACAACACCTAACTCACAGGATTGTTACAAGGATGAAACATGATAATCCAGGTAGTGTTTAGCACAATGTCTGGTATAGAATGTGTTCAGTAACAGGGTAGCTGTGGGCTTGACCGCAGTTCAGGGTACAGCGTGTAAATTAAAGAGAAATGTGGTTATCATCTTCTTTATGCTACTGCATGCTTTCATTAGGCTCATCTGAGTTACTACAATGAGGTATAAAAATAAGTATTTACTTTTTAAAAAATAAAAATCTACTTACTGCACCCTGTCTCGTCAAAATGGTCACCACAGTCATCGACATCATCACACACCAGGTGCTGTGAAATGCAACGTCCATTGCTACACTTAAATTCATCTTCTGTACAAGGTCTGGGCGTTGGTTCTAAACCTATAATTTAAGAATAAGTTGAAGTCAAAACTTTCCTCTGTGAAACCAGATGCTTCCTTCCACGGCAGAGACAGTATCTCTTGCAAATAAGCCCGTGCTTCCCTACAATTCCCGGTCTCCCTGGCAGTTAGGTTGGGACCACATGACCAGTTCCAGCCAATGGACTGTGAATTGGGGGTGATGTGTGCCACCTCTGAGCTGAAGCATTAGAGCCCACGTGCCTCCCTGCCACAGCTGGCAACCTAGGAGCCAGGTGTTCCGGGTGGCCTCCCTACCAGATGGAGGAGGGCTCTGTAGTTTGCCTTCTGTGATGGCTAGCATGTGGTTCCTCTAACAGCCTGTTCCTTTTATTCTTCAAGCTTACTACCCCTTTTCTCCACTCTGGAATTTGACCACATGCTACAAATGTCTTGCTGCACTGAAAAATGGCATGATTAATCGGGGACATGGAAAGAGAAGAGGGGAAGGGAATAACCCTGCTCAAATTTTTAAAAAAGGTTTTATTTCTGGTGCTGTCCTTCAAACAAACATACTAACAACTTTACAAGCACAGGTTCATCTCTGCCCCAAAAAAGGGAGGGAGAGGGTACACACTTGAACATGGCAATAGTGTCAAAGTCCTCCCTGACATCCAGTCCCCTGGGTGTCCATCTGAGATGGCAGCTAACAGTAAGCATTCTAACTCCACATCAATACAAAGGATAGAAAATAGAGAAGTTAAGCATTTATCAAAATTTCCCCAGATAATATCCTTTTAGGAAAAAAAAAGTAATTGGAGCCAGGGGAAATAATTTTCCTCACTAACTTTTTTTTTTAGGTAAATTAAATTGCCCAGAAAATTAATCAACTCTCTTTTTCAATGGATAGATTTTAAAACATTCTCAAATGGAAAAAAGCACAGATGTTTTCAACATCTGAAATATTAAATGTGGCCTGTTTGAAACTTCTTTCTTGAATTCACATATCATTTTTCTCTTCTGGGAAATGAACTTTCATTTTAAAGAAGAATATTAGATCAGCTCTGTGAACACCAGGGCTGCCTTACTTAACATGATCTTCCCAACCAGGCTTTAAGAAGCTCCCATTCCTAGAGTAACAATCAGAAGCTCTAGGCTGAAGAGTGACCAAACCACATCTTTGAAAAGAGATAAACCATTCACTTGTGAAGTGGGACTCCACGACTATTTAGTATGCATTCTCATTTTCTTAAGGAACTTGACAACATCTGGATCACATGAAATAGGAAGAAGTGGGCAAGGGGTGCATCTGAGGAACGCATGAGTTTATAGGGTCTCGCAAACCATCATGTCAGCAGAGATCTGCAGTCATGGGTGCAGCTCCAGCCTCTGCAGAACACACTGAAATCCCTGAGGTACATTTTGTAAACTGCAGACAACTGAGGGGGCCCTTAGTTTTCCCTTCACCCTTTGACTATGGCTTACAGTTCTCCTTTTTCTCGTCACTTCCATCTCCACAGTCATCCTCATGGTTGCACAGCTCGTGACGATAAATGCAGCGATTGTTGTCACACCGGAAACGCTGTGCTGAATCACAGGGAACACTCACTAAAGCACAAGATGGAAAAGCAAAGGTACAGGTTAAGAGTAGAACACAAGGGTCAATATCTAAAACACTCCTGTGCCAGCGCCAGGCTTGCTCGATTCCTCCCTTCATTGGCTCGTTCAATTAACCAGCTGACAAAAACATCCTGAGTATTTTAGTCGACACCTCGGTGCTGTGCTGGGCATCAGACTCAGTCAGGAACAAGAAAGACACAGTCCTGTCCTCATGGAACTTTCACTCTAGCAGAGGAACAGACTTTACAAATTAACCATTCACCTACAATTGTGAGAAGAGCCACAAAGGAAACACACTAAGAAAGCATCTACCGGGGAGATCTGATCTGGGGGACGGGGTTGGAAGAGGCTTCACATGGGAAGATTCTAAGTCAGAAAGGGGCATGGCTGGCCTCTGGACCCGAATGAAAGGTCTCTGTGGCTGGAGCAGAGTGAGGAGGACGATGGTGGCCATGAACTCATCCTAACAGTCAGGAGGCCACTGTTTATCCCTCTGACTGAAGTTGTCATTGAGCCTCCAGGGCACAAAGCCTTTTCATTAAAGTTTTACACTGTGATGGACTTTCCTTCTCGAATTCCCTCACCCTCTACACTTACAGTTGAGATCTCCTAATCCCACCCTGACTCCTTTTATTATCCAGAGTGAGACCTGTGCACCTGATGCCTGTGCACCTGTGAGGAACCTATGGGTAGAATTCAGGTCCCTTAGTTGGTGCAAGGACATGATCCTCTATGCGTGTACCAGGAATTCTGTGAACTCAACACAGAATGTGTGTTCCTCCTTCCCACGGAGGATGTGGGCTGTTTGATTTTTCTTCTGCCTCGGTACCACAGACAGGGAGCAAGAGGAGAGACTGGTAATGAAGCCGGGGAGAAAAATCAGCTCCAAGAGCTGGTTCTTGGAAGTATTGTTAATAGAACTTTACAAGAATTATTTGCTGCAAAAGCCAAATGCCACATTATTAAACAGCATTGGCCACTTTTTCACATGGCTGTGTGTCCACCTCTCCAAAGCATAATTTTACTAACTACTGGCACTTTACCTTATAAAGGGAAACAACTTCCTTCTTTGTGATCAAGTTGAAAACAAAACATGGTTAGTTCCTTACGAGAAAAGATGTGGCAAGGAAAATGTTGGGGGTGCCACTGGGGGAATATGATGTATGCTAATTAAAGTTCTCTGAAGGGAAGGAACACTCTGGTATATCATTTTCTAGAGTCAAGTCCCTAGGCTAAAAGTGAACAGTGATGAATCTAGGACATTGAATGGAGGAGGTGATAAGAACCTCAGAAGCACACTGCAGCTAAGTCAGAGTAGGAGTTAACCAAGAGTTCCAACGGGATTGTTTCTCAGGGGGCTGCCTTCTCCTGAGCTGAGGGCTTTTACTTATATCAGAATCACTTGGAGGGCTTATTAATGCAGAGATTGCTGGACTCCGCTGCCAGACATTCAGAACAGGTAGGTCTGGGGTGGGCCCATCATGTGTGTTTCTAACATGTTCCCAGGTGATACTGACTCTCCTAGTTCTGAGATGACACTTTGAGAGCTATTGCCCTAGAGTCTCTCCAATGACTCAAAGCATGGAACAAAATGATCAAAACAAACTTTATTTTCATTCACTTCGTTAAAATCAGCAGTTCTCAACCAGGAGATTAAATTAAAACCTAAGGAGCTTTTCCAACATACATTTTGCCCAGGCCTGATCCTTGGACATTCCGGGTTCATTAGGTCTAAGCCTGGGGTGGGGCCAGAGTGTGTGCTTTTGAAATAACTCTCCCCAAGTGATTCTGATAGGTACCCAAACTGAGATTCACTGGTTTAAAACATAAATATGCACCATACAACAGAAAGGAATTAGATGGGCTTGAATTATGATGTAAAGTGAAGTGACTTTAAGGATTAACTAGTTTTAAAATTTCCTCAAGGTATTCTGTGAAGCTCTAGGGGTCTGGTACTTTGAGGGGCACCAAAAGGACAGAGCAGGAGAGACACCCTAACTCGACTATAGCCACAAGAGATCTGCCTCTATTTATGCACATTGGGTTTCCAACAATTTCTTTTGAAGAAATTATTTCAAAGGCCACAAAATTTTTAAAACTATGGATGTTGGGGGAGGGAGGGTACAGGTCAATGGTAGAGTGCAAGCTTAGCATGCACAAAGTCCTGGGTTCAATTCCCAGTATGTCTGTTAAAATAAATAAATGCATACATACATAAAATTCCCCCCAAAATGATTAGAAGAAGACAAAAAAACTATGGATATTTTCCCAACCTTCTCATGTCCCAAAGAGAGAACTAAGAAAGAAAGCCAAGAGAAACCACACTAATGCCGATCATGTGTCCAGTCCTCAAAAATTGTACGGCCGCCCTCCTGGAACACATGATCTGCATAAGAAACATTGAGATTTTGCCAGACAGCACCCCCTCAGTTCTCTCTCACTTACAGCACAGATGAAGCTCTTCATCGGAACCATCGCCACAGTCATTATCACCATCACACTTCCACGATGACTGGATACAAACGTGATTTTTACATTCAAACATAGTAGCCGGGCAGTATGCGCCATGGGGAAAGCGGGTGGCTGTTGGTGAGGAGGAGACATATTCAAATTATCAGAAAAAGATACTTTTTGGAAAGCTAGCCTGCTCTTGCTGATTCAACCAGATTTACTGTGGCCTTAAACTGTCTGAAATTCTGCTGGAATGTTTCTTAAAGACAGTTATCCAAGCCTAGTATTCAATGACATGACTCATTCTGTGAACAGCACTGGACTTTTTCTTTCTACTTTTTTTTGGTGTAGGTACTGGGGATAGAACCCAGAACCTTGTGCATGCTAAGCAGGCACTCTTCCACTGGGCTATCACCCCACCCACCACACCCTGGACTTTTTATTAATAGGCAAGTGCAACTCTTCAGTGGTTGTCAGCACTGGCTTTTCCCACCATCCATTTGCACAGTCTCTTCGAAACCAGGTTTTAAGATGTGACAACCACATCAACAACAAGGTCCATCACGGACAATCAGCAACAATTAACATTCGTTCAGTGTTTCAAAAAGACTGAAATGCAGGTGACCATACTGGCTTCACATTTTTAAATAATTTTATGTGTCGTTATTCAATTCAGAAAATGCTTAATGTTATACCGTCCATACGTTCTAATACCCATTTACTCATTGCTTGAGTATTCTTTTACCTGCAGTCTTTATCCAACTAATGATTTGTAGAGTGAGCTGATGACATATACATACTTTTGTTAGCACAATTAATATACTCTCTGTTTGAAATAATCTTAATGAAATGCACTTGAAGGACTGCTGTGAAACAGATGGAGACGGTGACTCAGGCCCCAGGTAAACGGGTAATTATTGATGAATGCTGAACAGAAAATACCTACGGCCTTTTTAATCTAAGAAGCGGTGGCTGATGGGAGAGGCTGGGTCTAAACCGCCGAATCCACACGTCTCAGATAAACAGACCCACAGGTGTCTAGAAACTTACGACAGGTGGCTTCATCAGAGGCATCATGACAGTCGGCAAGGCCGTCACATTTCATTTGGTCAGGAATGCAGTGCCCACTATCACACTGAAAATATCCAGGATGGCAGGTCATCATCTCTGCAGAGAAAAGACGGTCATTGCCAGGTGCCTTGGCACTCGCAGGCAAGCACCGGCTCCGCGGAGTGCGGGACGTGTTCTGTCGCGGACCTGCTCATCCCCAGCGACTGGCACACAGCACACACGCCATGCGTGGTTAGCCAGTGAATAAACTCAAAAGTTACACCTTCCGCGTTCAAGATATGGAGCTTGAAGTACTGATCTCTCCTCTATTAAATAATCTCTAGCTTTTCAGTTTTTCCCCAAAAACCTGAACTCCTCAACACTTAATGTTCTTAATGCTTATTTTTCTCAGGCCCAACCCTCAATCAGTAAACAGCTGTAACAACTACTTAGTGTTTATAATTCCTGTTCCAACGCTCTGACCTCTAAGCCAGGGAGCTGCAGTAGTGTGTCTCTTACAGACACTTTCTGGGGGGGTGGCAGGCAGACCAATGTTTTGATTTGTTTACAAGGCCAATGCAGATTAAAGTCTGCTCCTAGGAAATACTTAAGTTCAAGTGAGATTTTTAAAAAACTCTCTTGTTATTTTCCCCTATTATTATTGATCTAGACTGCTGTCAAGTTAAAAAGTAAAGCATAGAAAATATGGAGCAGAAGGTACTGTAATGCTCAGGTTTACACATTACATAAATTATGCAAAAATAATTTTCCTCTAAAAAGCTTTACAAACACACACTGGGAGTCCCTACTTCTGCCCAATATGCTGACCCTAGTACGAGGCTCTGTGGGAAGCCTCTCAAAGAACTGTGACAGTTACCGCAGTCCCGCTCATCCGAGTTGTCCCCACAGTCATTGTTTTGGTCACAGATCCATCGAGAAGGAATGCAGCTCTGATCAGCACATCGAAACTCGCTCTCTGTGCACTCCCGGGGGGCTGAAAAGGAAAGCCACATGGCCATCAGTGGGCACCAGGAGTCACACACAGGAGACAGGCTTACGAACTGACCAATGCCCTCCTGTGTCCCAAGTCCCAGAGAGTCCATCCTCCAAACTAGACCTTCCATCTCAGTTGGAAGTCTATAGAGAATGGCCTTTGTCAAAAGGTTTGTACAAAGGTGATTTAATCTTACGATAATTTTTTGATTTCCTGAAACTCCAGATGACCTCCTATGGGATTCAACATGAACTTTCTTATAAAGAATAAAATGCCAATTGGATCCCTCTTTTGCTTAAGAAGTTTTTAATCAATTGATAATTGCAGGTGTCATCAGCCTACTGATTCTCCCAATTGCATATGGCAAATGGTGACTACACCTTACTTCCAAAGGTGACTAAAGTTAGAATGTATTAGTTAATCTGAAATCGACATATATCATGATGCAATGATATACTGTAAGTCACCTCAAGTTTTTCTTGAAGAAAAAAAAGTTGGGTGTAAATAAATTCAACAGAGAAAACACACTTGGGTAAATATTCTCTTCCCAAAGCCCATTTTCAGCAGCTAAGAAGGAGCTTATATTTCCAGTTAAAGAAAAAGTAGACATGTACCAGCCAGCAGAAAGAGATCATCCTACCCTCTGAGGATGAATGGCACAGGCAGTTGAATTACAGGCAAAGAGCAGACATCACCCCTCTGGTGGCACGTCAAAATGATGGACCCTGAACACTCACCGCAGTTTTCCTCGTCGGAGTGGTCTCCACAGTCATTGTGCCTGTCACACCTCCAGCGAAGAGGGATGCAGCGGTGATTTGTACAGCGAAATTCTCCCGAAGGTTTGCATGTCATCGACTCTGCAAAGCACAGTCATTACAAATCATTCAGAAGCCAACGGTCAAGAAATACCAAAGTAGTACTGGCTTTCTTGTGAGATGGTCTGAGGATTATGCTACCATAGTCTCGAAGACCCCAGAAAGAGGAAAGCCAGCAACACTCACCGTTACTATTCCTCTCAGGCTAAACTGAACCTGTCCTGCTGCTTGAAACTAGATCTATTCTCTTTTGCAAAGACTGTTCAAAAAATGAATTGCTACCTGGCCTGTAATTTGCAACAAAGAACTGGAAAGGAAAATTAAGTGATGCTACCAGCAAACAAAACATGTCCCTCATATTGTTTTTTGTTGACTAGATTCAGTGTTATTAAAATAACCCATTATCTTCCTTACCTCTCTTTCAACTAAACCTAACACACACTCACAGACATTTTGTTTTTGAGTTAGAGTATATCCCTAATCTTGGCAAATTCCATCAATTCGTTTGGCCTTTTGTCCATAAATTCTTTCCATGTTGCCAGAGATAGAGGCTATGGAAGGCCAGAGAGACATTCAGAATGTGAAAATTCTCCAAATAAGAAATATTCTGATTTTAAAGTATCTTTTTTAGGGGCAGATACCAAATCTCTTCTCTACCTTCCTTCCATCAATTTCAATTAATTTATAAGATTACACAAACAGTTTAAACTTGTTGAGTATAAATCAGAATTCCACATTTGGGAGAAATTACACAACTTCCTTATATCTTAATAGTGTCTTCCCCAATGATAGTATCCCTTGGAATGAGATTTCATTTATGATGATGTAAATTAAACTCCTGTAATAACCTATAAAATGCAATAAAAACGTAACATGTTATTAGAGGCACACAAAGGAAGATGGCATGGAGAATCCACTCTCAGCTCCGGATAAGCTGTTTTGTCCCCTTCCCTCCTCCCCTGCAGCGCCTCATACCACAGTCTTGCTCATCGCTGTTGTCCCTGCAGTCATCGAAACCATTGCACACAGCCCACTGGGGGATGCAGCGGTAGTTTGTTTTACAGTCGAATTCTGTATAGTTGTCACAGCGATAGGCCGAGCTCACTGGAAAGAGAGGACGTAGCAAAGTCAGAATTGAAGTCTCAGCCCTGCCAGGAAACCAAAGACACAAAACTTTTCCATCATCCTATTTAGGACGTGGTGCTGATGAGCAACACTGACCATGTTACCAGCTGAACAGACTCTGGCAACTGTGTCTCTTTTAGGTGTGATCTGTTCACCAAGAGCAGAAAGACAGAGTCCTAAGTTTTCTCATTATTTCATTACCACCCATTCGTGTTGCAGTATAATTTGGGGGGAGTGGGCAGGGTGGAGGGAAGAACAGCGTTTGAAGAAAAAAAAAACAAAACAGGGTTGTAACGTCAGCTCTGCCGCTCAGGTTCGTGACCTGTAAAATGAGTTGGTAATGTCACTTCCCCTACCTGACAATGCTTCTCTGAGGCTCAAAAGAGAAAATGCTCGACATACACACAATATAATTTCTTGGTATCATGTTCTGGACAGTTAGACATTGCCTGGGTGGAGAGCAGGAATCAGCCACTTCAGAACCAGGGGTGCGGTCCAACCTGCAGGCTGCGCCGCTCACCTCTGCCTCGCAGTGCCGGAGTTGGCGGGGAGCGCCAAGAGGGAGCGTCCTCTGGGGCTGCAGCAGGGGCCCCACACCCTCCCTCAGTCCACACAGAGGCTCTCCTTGTTCCCTGCTCCTGGCCGAGCCCTGCCCCTCCCCCAGGAACTCACTGCACTCCTGGATGGGCTCGTCTGAGTAGTCTCCACAATCATTATCTACATCACACTTCCAGCTCTGAGGGATGCAGTGGCCATTGGCACACTTAAAATAGCCCGGCCGGCAGGTCCTGTTGGCACAGTGGGAACTGTCTTCATCCGAGTTATCGCCACAGTCATTCTCCGAGTCACACTGCCAGGATTCCGGGATGCAACGCTTGTTGGCACACTGCCATTCATTGGACTCACACTGGTGATGCTCTGCAAGCAGGGGCATGGATTATCAGCTTGGAAGGCGTCAGGAACAGAAGCTACTGATTTACACTAATGGATCCCAGAGAACCCGGTTATAATTTCTTCTTAGAGGACTTATGTCCTCATGTACTTATTATTAAGCACTACTGCTACATGGGCAGTTATTCTTTGACTATTACTGTCTCCTCAATTCTTAAACCTCTTTTTCTTGCATGCAGAATTAAGGGTTAAGGAACGAACCACTTATGGCCTACTAAATTCACCACCTCCTTTATCTGTTGCCATAATGGTTAATGGTTTCCAAACTTTGTGTTTGTTGCTATTGCTGATGTGTTGTTTTTAGTTTGGAGGGTTATTTTTCCTTTTTTGGTGGGTTTTTTTTTTGGCTTTTTAAAAATGGAAACATAAGTGAATATTACAGCTAAGAGTCCTTGTTTAAAATGGAGGTGGGAATTCCTCATTTCACCCTGAATGTGAGCTCTTAAAGAGGATTCTGTGCAGAGCACACAGTAAAGAACAACCAACAGAGACAACTTACTATTTACCACTTGCCTTACAGTGACCTTAGGATTTTTAAAAACTTCATAAAAATAGATAAAGGATGGAGTTGTTTTCCCCAGGACTTTGGACCAGTCTTTGGTTTAGAACATTCAGAAAATTCCCACAGAACCATGGCTGTACATGATCAACTGCAGAAGCAGGCAAAGAAGGTAGAAAGTGATTCAACACACCGCAAAGAACAAAGTCTTCATCAGACCCATCAGGGCAGTCCTGGTGCGCGTTGCATACGACGTGCGGGTTGGTGCAGTTGCCGTCCATGCACTGGAACTGTCCTAGCCGGCAGTAGCGCTGCGGGCAAGTGGTGGGTTCATCAGAACCATCCGAGCAGTCTTGCCGCCCGTCACATTTCCACCAGATAGGAATACACCTGCACAGAGAAAATAGAGCACTTCTCTTAGCAAAGCACCAAGAAGTTAGAGAAATAGGCATTGACTATCCAGAGAGAAGAAGGCAAAAGTGAATTCCAAACAGTGATACACACGCGTTCTCTTGTGGACTCTCTCCAAGAAGTGGATCAATGAAACCTTGGTTACTGTGGCGTGTTTTCAGAGCGAACATAACTACATGAGATTGAACAGGTTTGCTAAGACCCAATACATGCTGAAAAAAAGTGCTTTGAGTATGATGATTAAATTCCTGCCACAACAAACAGTAGAGTGTGTGTTTGGAGCTGTGGTTCTGGTAACAGGGATTGGCTGGGACTGTCGGCCAGAGTGAGGGAGGACACCTGGATACTGTCTGGGAAGCTGGAGGGCACTAACATGTGTTGAGAGCCTATGTCATGACAGGGGTAGGTTAGACTCTTAATCGAGGATACCTTCTTTAATCATCAAAATAATCTGAGGTGCTAGGATTTGCATTAACACCTTCCCTTGACCTCAGTCTCTGGCTCAGAACCCCTAGTTGTCAAGGGCTTGTGGCCATTGTTTCATGACAAATACAAATGATTGAAAAAGGATCTGAATGTGTGATCTTGGATCGTCTGGCATAGTTAACTAAGGAGCTAGGCCAGTGTATGTTTAAAAAACACAGAGAAATTCTATCACTCATGAGGGCTGTTTTTTTGTACACTTACATACATTCTCGGCCTTGACACTCAGGACAACTTGTTAGACAATATAAACACATAGTTTGCTTTCATGCTACAGATATAAAAACTTGCATGCATGGGCATAACCATTTGGTTAACAAATTCTTTCTATTCATGGAAGACATTAACTCAAGTTGGAGATGGTTGGATGGTTGGAGACAGTCTTGGTTCATCCCAAATGAACTACATTAATTAGCCCAACTCTTGGTTCATTAGAAAACTCCCATCTCCTGGAGCCTTGAAGTTCAACGTGTATTCAAGAGCTACAGAGGCAGTGGGGAGAGGGGCGAAAGAGCCTTACATTTCATGGTTAGCGCACAGGAATTGGGTGCTGGAGCACATGGGCAAGCACTGGGTGCTGTCACCATGCTGGAAGGTGTGGAAGTTATCTGGACACTCGCAAGTGAATCCACCTCCTCCTGCTTTGATGAGGCAGAGGTGAGAACAGCCACCATTGTTGGTACCACAGGGATTATTCACTAGTGAAAGAAGGAAGAAAATACAAGTTCATTTACTGAAAGAGAACATCAAGCACAGATGAGCTGATCACACACCTCAGCAAACTCATCAACTCTTAGCAAAAAGATCACTATCCTAGATTCATGTTTTTTCCAGAAGCTCATAAATAGGACATGCGGTAGGGCATATCAGCAACCCCACGCTTCGAGAAAACTCATTTATGTGCTACCAGACATGAGGCATACTCATTGGTGATGGGCTAGAAAAGATGTCTCTCAAAGTTCTTGGAGAGCAGGTGGGAAACTTAGCTTATATTCACGCACCCAGAACCTAAGTTCAAGTTTAATTTTCAGCAGATCTTACATTCTTTCATTCTAAGGATAAAGGCAACAGAGGTATGGTCAAGAATGAGGTGGATGGATAAACTGAGCAACATTCTTACTAATTTTCTGGGCTGCCACTCAGAGGTGAAGATGAATTTGAACTTCTGCTAAATAATATGAAGACTATTAACTTCCAGAAAAAAATGTTTTGCCCATTCTCATTTTTCCTAACTTCCAAGTTTACGGTATGTTTTAGCAAGACACTACAACAATTAGGCAAACAAAAAAATCCATTCTATCCCCAAAGAATACCCCTGAATGTTGCTAGATATCAAATGCAAATAGACATTTAATAAATGAAAAGAACAGAGCAGCCTTTTCCAGGAGTTGGGGAATAAACTCCACAGATATTTCCATACCCTCAACTCTCAGCATTTGTTTCACAGAAAACATTAACAAGTAACACTATTCCCAGTAGAAATCATGATATCTATACTTAAAAAAAAAGAATGGCATGCACAGAACCCTAAAGCAACTGTGCAAAACTTCTGAATCACCTACTCACCAATTGGCTGCCTGTATGGATGATACACACGGATGTCATAGGGCCTATGTGTTGTGTTCACCAGCACCACTCTATTTGACCCATTATATTTGTTGCCTTTTTCAACTGTCTTCGTATTCCAGTCTGTCCAATAAATAGTGTCTTCAAAAATGGTAAGAGCGAAGGGGTGAGGCAGTGTCCTGGTGTCATACACTGTGTGCCGATGGCGGCCCTCCAAATCAGAGTACCTGGGGTCGGAGGAAGGAAAAGTCATTCAGTGAAGATAACATCTCTTCTCTAACGCCTTTAAGGATGGAGGAGTTGACAAATCAATTAATAAAGTTCTACCTCTGAGAGTAACCGAAGTTTAGATTCTCCCCAAAACTCCTAGTCTTCAATTACAACAAAAATTAAACTTAAAGGATATTTGGACTGAACAAAAGATGTAAAAGTTGCAAAAGCAATGCTCTAAAGATAGGAATAGCCAGGAGTTAAAAAATCACTAATCCCTAACTATAGCTGCTTTCCTGCAGATGCAGGTGGTCTAGCTGTGGCCAGTTTACAACCTCTCACGTTGATGTTCTCCATTAAGCATCCTTTCAATATCCTGGGATAAATACTGTTCTTGTTTCCTAAGTCATCAGAAGAAATCAGAGGATAGAGATCTAAAGCTGGAATTCTGCCTTCTCATGAAGAGGAGGGGAGAGGCTGTTCTAGGAGACAGTTTGATTCTCAGTATAACCTAAGCAGTATACACTAGCTCAGTTAAACTATAAGAGTGCAGGGTTAACTCTGTCCACACTGGTAGCACATTTATTATTAATCATGCCCTGGGCACTATTAATGAATCTAAGTGTCATTCATTTCTATGAGCCTATGTCACAATATTGATATTTTAATATTTAAAAATCTTAGAGCAGACCCTAAAACTCACACAAGAGGTGGAATGAGCTAGCAACTAAGAAAGGTGATCATGTTAGCCATGCGATGTTAGAAACATTTCCCAAAATATCCTAACTTATGGTAACTTAAAGAAGGCATAGGAAAACCTGAAGACCTTCTTGACTTTCATTGCTAAGGTTGCAGATAAATGACCAGAACTCAATCACTATCTGTTTCTCAAAAAAAAAAAAAAAAAGTAAACCAGAAAGTAGTACTGAGACCCTCCCTTTCAGTTCTTTCATGAGCTCTATATGGAGTGCTCAGGCACATTTTTGAGTATTTTTTGTCACATGTAGGGCCACAGGTACAACTAGAAGGATCTGTCAGCACAGCTCAATATGTACAAGAAATGGATTGAATGCTCTGTAAAAGTGTATCACCTTACACAGTCTATGAAGTCTGTTTCTGAACACAGGCATTGCTATCCCTTCCAGAGCTAATCAAGCCAACATGGTTACACGGTTACATGAAGACTAAAGGTTCATTCATTCCCAAATCACAGTGCCTGATGCTGTAGTTAGAACATTCCTTTTTTGCCTCTAATACTGCTTAAAATACTATCCATGTGTACACTGTCCATTTCAGTGGAGCCTACTAAGCTTTCAAGACCAAGAATAATCTACAAGACCTAAAGGACAACCAAAATCCAAAAAAGTTGTTGAAGTTTCTTTAAACACCTTGAAGCTTCTACTAATTCAAAATGGTATTTTATGGAAAGCTAAGCTCTATGATATTCCTTCAAAGAGAGAACACACACACTGTGGGAAGGGTCAAGGGTGTAGCAATCCGTATATTACATTAAAATGGTACAAATAAACTATAAGTAATATTCCTCTTCTGACCAAAGTTGATCTCTACCTAAGAATAAGTTAGCATCTGCTATCATAAATTCTGCAAAGAGAAAGCTAAAGTTTGCCTTAGTATCTCAAATGAACCAGGGACAAAAAAAGGATTCCCAGAGCATCACATGTCAAAATCCCTACCATCGTCAATTTTCTGAAGTCTCCTTTTCTACTTATCCTACACATATTTTAAAACTAAGATCATGAGATGATTCCAAGGAGCTCAAAACAGATGTTGGGGATTAGCAGAGGCTGATGGTATAGCCTGTAAAAACCATCCAGTTTCCTTTGCTTTTCAGGACAGGGGTGGTAAAGAGTCTTTATCACATGTGTCAACTGAGGAGAATTCTAGGGAAATGTCCCAAGTCAACAAAAGAGAGTTCTGGGATTGATTAACTATGTCTGCCATGCATGCAGAAGAAGAAAGCACTAGTATGTGTACCAGGCATTCCTTCCTCCGTAGTGGCCCGTTCCCAAGAGAATGCGGGATTAGAGAACTGTGAAATTTTCAAAATAAATGTAACAGAATGACAGATTTGTAGAGACCTTTAAAATAGTTCTAGTGAATTAATGACAATTCCATGCTTTTGAATGCAACAGGCTGTGTATCTGGGTACTAGTCCATAAATACCAAGAAGACATTACCACAGTTCAACTGGGCCATAATTAGCAATGCTCCAAAATAAGTATTACTGCTTGGTTAATAATTTGTATTATCTTTTTTACAAGGAGTATTTTTCATTGAACAGTATAATTTTTTCAAATACTAAAATCTATTAATCATATATTTGGTAGAGAAGGGTAAAGTAAAGAGATAAGGAAATTAAGATGAGTTGAGCACTAAGCTGACTACCACAGGGGAAAGATTACTAGCTCCTTATTTTTAGGAGGATAAGAAGTAAAAGCACCAAGATAAAAACCTGATCTGTATGACTTCAAAGTTCACATGCTTTCTACCGCACCAAACCACAGAGCTCGGAGAATTGCCTATAGGAACTTTTTTTTTTTTTTTTTTTTACAATAGAGGTAATGGGGATTGAACCCAGGACCTCCTGCATGCTAAGTATGCGCTACCACTGAGTTATACCCACCCCCTCACCTATAGGCAATTTAGTTGGAAGTGGCCTTAGAGTGATTTCCAATACACAGGCCAGTTAGAAGCTGCCTGGGAATAACATACTGGCAACAAGCCCTGGTGTCTGGACCAGTTACCCAGTTTGTTTTATTCTTTTCTATATACGTACTCAATGTAACCCAGGTGGGCATCTGTCCAGTAGAGCAGATCATTGGTGTAATCAATGGTGATGCCATTGGGCCACTTTATCTTGTTGGAGATAATCACAGATTTACTGGTTCCATCCATGCCTACTCTCCCAATGTATGCTCGGTCAGCCCAGTCTGCCCAATAGACATACCTGTTGGAGCAAACACAAAGGGTCAGTCCTTAAAGCCAAAAGAACTCAACAGCAAAGACATAGCTCTTCTCCAATTAGAGAAATAGAGTTTATATCCTACAGAGCCTTTCAGAAAGGGAAGAAAACTAACAGAAAATAATGTAAAAGGGGATGATGTACAGGAAATGCTCAAGAATGAACATGATTAGCTGGGGATTTCAGTGGATTTGACATGGTAAGTCCAGTAAAGGTGGTTTTTTTTTTTTAACATTATTTACCTGCATGCAGCCAAAATATGTGACTTGAAAAGTGAAAAGGTGTGTCATGGCAAAGAAAATAGAATAGCTGATGAATATCATTTGAAAAAGCCGTGCTTCTACCCATTATACTAAAACATTTACCAGGTAGGAAAAGCAGAAGACAAATTCCAGTAAGATATTGGCCTTGGGATCACTACGTGAGCAGCCACTTTGGTAACAGAGGTGGAATAAGGGCATGAAAGAAGAGCCCAAGATTACAGGGAGACAGTACCCATACTGAGGGTGAAGGGCAATTCCTCTGGGATTATCAAAGCAGAAGGTGTTGTTGGCATCCATACAGTGCTCGGCCAGCTTGCGGCGGTATCGACCATCGAGGTCAGAGACAGAAAGGCAATTCAGGTAGGAGTCCACCCAATAGAGCTTTCTGAAAATGAAGAGGAGAGCCAGGAGTTACAGCCCTGTCACTTGGGAAACACTGTGCATGTAGCCACCCAATTTCCTATCCAAGCACTTTTCCCCCAGACAAACAACGGCAAGTGGAAGAACCACTGAGCTTCCTGCAATGAGGCAACAAAAGATGCAAGAATGTGTGCGACACCTCCCACTGTAAGGTGATATCACATGGGGAACTCTGGGGCACACTTCACATAAGGATTCTGGCTTTACTTGTTTCATGCAGCATAAGGCATCTTTCCCAGGCAATGCTCCAGGCTTTAGAGAAGCAAGGAGGCAGAAGTGAGAGCAATGAGTGTCATGAACTATAGTTTAAATGGTGGAGTTGAGAAAACAGACTTGTCTAAGTGTATCACTGAGACTGCACAAGGGAGCTCAGAATCACAGCATCCTTAAGATAAAGATAAACATGACCCATCCCTGGCCCTGTCTGATTAAGCTGGCAAAATGAGTTCCTTATCCTGTACCGAGTTTAACTTAATCAAACTTAAAAAGCTTTAGAAACTTACTAGACTTTCTTACCTCAAGGATATTTCAGTTCTAAATATATTGCTATTCAATAAAATCCACTTAAGGGAGCCGGGTATAGCTCAGTGGTAGAATGCATGCTTAGCACGCACAAGGTCCTGGGTTCAATCCTCAGTACCTCCACCAAAAATAATAAACCTAACTACCTCCCACTTCCAAAAAATAAATTTTTAAAATTAAAAAAAAAATCCATTTTTTTTTCTGTAAGGCAGGAGTTTTTAATCTGGAGTTCTTAACCTGACATCACGGGTCACCTGGGCTCTGGGGGGGGGGGGTTGTGTCGACTCTAAAAGTGATGCAAAATTGTATGAACATAAATTTGATAAGTGCTTTTATCCAGCAAGGGGTCCACGGATTTCACCAGAGTCTTAAAGCACCCATAACTCTACAAAAGGGTTCAATACCCCAGAATGAGTGTCATTTAGAATCTGATAGTAATTCCCACTGGAATGATTTCCCTTCTAAAAGGCCCTAGGGTCTCCTTGCAAGAGGTAAGCCTGATCCAACCACGCTGGTGTCAGTGTATTTAGCTGTTAGGACAGCAGCATCTTGGTAGACTTGAGGATGAGGGAATGAGGATGCATAACTGCACGAGCCTTGCCATTTACTTCAGTTGGGTAAATCCTGATGAATGAGATGGCCACAATCTTGCATTCCACAATCGTAGAGGCTAACAACAGCAATAATAACAGCAGCTATTTATTAAATGCCAGGTCCGAGGCTAAGGGCTTTTTTAAAGTATTACATTATTTAAGATCACAACAACCCTAGGAGTAGGTGCTATTATTATTCCTGTTTTCTCAATGAGGCTACTGAGGCCCAGAGGTTGTATGATTAGTAAGAGGTAGAGCAGGAATTCAAGGCTGGCTACACCACAGGGCACTCTGCTCTGTTGAGCTTACTGCCAACTCATTAATTTCTTTTCATTCCACAGTCAAAATACTGACCCTGTGAACAGAATATCGAGGAGACACTCCATCTCCACTATGGGAAAAATTAAGAGGACAGAGAGCCAACACAATTTTCCATTGTGCATATTAGTGCTTTGAAAAACTAGTATTTCAAGTGTAAGGGCTTTGGAAATCAGACATCCTTGGGCTAGCTGTGACATTTTATCGATATTAGGAAAACTGTCAAATCTCAATGTAATTTGTATCTTTGAGCTGTCCACTACTATTGTATATGTAACTGGGGTCTATTCTGCCTCTGAGTTTTAAGGACTGTTCAGCCTGGTTGTGCTCCTTCTTGAACATCTGAGAAAATGCCTCGCTCATGGGATATTTTATCCTACCCTCACCCTAGGCTTTTTTTGTTCCATCTTCCTCACTACCACACAGGTATCTAATCCTTTCTCCTAGCCAAGAATATGCCCAGAGGGAGAGGAAAGGAGCTGATGTCAAGGGGAAAATACCATCTGAACAGTCTGGGAGAAAGAGGACCGAAAGACAGTATCAAGGTTAAAATACTATCGTCCCTGCACTGGAGCAAAGGATGAGACAGGAACAGTACTAGGATTAGTTCTGTTCCTGCAAATCATTAATCACCATGCTTTCTGACACCTAGTAGAGCCACTACATATAAAGTACTTATGTTCACAGTCAGTATTTTATTTATTCTGCAGGCACTTATTGAGCACCTATGGCAGACCAGCTACTATTCAGGTAGAACTAGGGAACAAATTCTCCATCCCCTATCTTAGGATCTTTACCCTGAAGATAGTCAAATAGAGAAGATGTGCAGAAGTCCTCTGTAGGTCTGGGCTGACAGCAGCAAGTGCCCGCAGCGTCATGTCCACCACAAAGCCAACTACCTGATGCTGCCAAGTATCTGATAGATTCAATCTTCAGAAGAGATGTTAAGAAGTGTGGTTGAAATGGTATAGTTTAATTAAAATATCACTTGTCTACCTTACAGACGCTCACAGTTTCAAGTTAGCCATTCTCTATTTTATAACCAGCCCAGGCTGGGAATGACTAGCATTGCAAGCAAGTTTGTGAACCCAGGTAAGCAGGGGCTGTGTCTGTGTTGGTGGAGCCTGGCTCAGCACCTGCATGCAGGAGGTACTTAGGAGGCAGTTTTAAATGACTGAATGCACCAATGAAAGTGTGAATCATTCCTTCACATCTTCAGTGAATTAAGTGGTCAGTAATAGCAGCTCTTTCCTCCTTGGTGATGCCCCTCCCCATGAAACTGATACCATAAATTCTTCAAATCAGTTGATTTGAGGTTCTGTGGTATCCCATCTGATTATTGGTGCTCAGAAGAGGAAAAAAAAAAACATGCAGAAGCATTAAGATGCATCCACCCATTAACCCCAGTTGAAAAGATCAGTTCCCTATTAAAATGAAAACATGGTTAGAATATTTTTTAAAAAACAAAAAACTTTTAAACTTTGAAAAAGCTCCTCAGCATTTTCTTACCTGGTAACCCAGTCGACAGCCAGACTTTCTGTACCTGGTAGATTGTGCTTTATGACTGTCTCCCTGTTTGTCTTATTCAGAAACATTCTCTCAATGACTTTGTTCTCTATATCAAGCCAGTACAATCTCTTTTCTACTCGGTCAAAATCCACTGCCACAGCATTACCCAGTCCTTGCAAAATGAGGGAGTAAAGAGACCCATCTATGGTTAGATTTCTCAAATAGTAACGGTTGCTAAAAATGAGATAGGGCTCGATGTTGCTGTTCTGCCGGCAGCTCTTTCCATCTGGTTCGCGGATGTAGCCTGGGGCACACTTGCAGATGTAAGATCCCAAGGTGTTCTCACACTCCTGGCTACAGACAAAGGGTGTGTCCTTGCATTCATCAATATCAACACAGGTCTGCTTGTCAGGCAGCAGCCTGTAACCAAGCTTACAGGAACAATAGAAGCTGGTTAAGGTGTCTGTGCAGTTTTGGTCGCAGTCACTGAGTGAAGCATCATTGCACTCGTTAACACCTGTAGGTAAAAGACAGTTATCAGAGAACCTAAAATGTCAGAAGTGGATCCACCATAATAGTCCAAAGTCAACCTGCCCATTGGACAGACCCAATTCTTGAGGAATCACGCTAAAAGAAGACAGATAAGAAAGGATTTCTAAAGGCTGGAATTAGTCAAAAGTCACTCTTATTCCAGCTTCCTCCCAGCTTGATCCTTCACCAGTGGTTTTAACAATTAATGCAGCCAACAAGTTTGACTTCTAATCCTATTCCTGGCAATCTTCTTTAGTCGATAAATTTAAAAGTAAAAGAGTAGTACAGAGGAGAAAAGAACAGAAGAACCCACAAGGTGGTGTGCTAGGAAAACAAGCCTCTGGGGGGCAAAATGCTCAGATTTGTAGCGTCCTCCATTTTGGTGGTGCAACGACTCACACCATGGCCAATTTCAGGCTCCAGGTGTGATGTCACTGAACATGGAGCTGGGAGACATGTGCTCCTTTGATTCTCACAAATGGGATGAGGCACCCACCACCCCAGGGGGTACGTCTGGCTGGTTCTGTGACGCATGGCCATGCTCAACCAAAAACTATCTACAAAGTAGGGAGAACTTTGTTAAGAATTCTATATTTTATAAATTCGACACTGGTTTACTTGTGGGGCTTGGGGCATAAAACTCTCCCCTTTAGTCACCTGAGGATGAAAATTAAGCACAGGCTAAGGAATCCTAGCAGAAGGGCAGTTCAGGCAAGAAGTCATCATGAGAGTTCAAAGAGAATCCGCACCGTCTGCTGTTAGACACTGAAGGCCTGAATTCGTTCATTTCTTGTTCTCTGTGACAACTGCCTAACTGATGAATTAATCCAAAAATGTTTGTGACTAACCTTACATACCAAGAAATCCTTGCCTTTTGATGGACAAGCAAGAGGAATTTTCTGGCAATGTTCTACTTAGAGGACCAACTGTGAAGTCCTGATAAATCATAAAGGGTTGAGAACCCACATTCAGGCTCCCTGTTTTCCTTCTCCCAGATCTTCTGTTAGACTCACCACATCCTTTCTCATCACTGTTGTCTAAACAGTCATCTAGTTGGTTGCAGACTTTCACCATCTCGATGCAGTGCCCGTTGTCACACCTGAACTGGTGAGGGGGACAGGTGGTCTCTGGGGTGTGGCAGAGGTGCTCCAGCTCATCAGAGTCGTCTCCACAGTCATTCTCCCCATCGCAGACGTAGGCCTTACTAACGCAGAGCCCGTTCTGACAGGTAAATTGGTGCTCATCGCAGGTAGCATACGTGCAGTCCCTCTCATCACTGTAGTCGCCACAGTCATTGCGCCGGTCACATCTGTGTTAGGAGACCCAGCACCACTCCTGAAGACGTTGACAACAAGTCTCAACCATCACCCACTTGGGGCTTTGCTTCCTCTCCTAACTGAATGCCAGGTCATCCATTTCAACAAAGTCACCAATGACCTTAGTCCCCTCTACCCTAGAATCTTCATCTACCCCACCCATCTTTAGCTCTAGAAGAATCTAATATTTAGCATTCCATACAACTTCCCCAGGTGCTGGTGGCCACCATGGGAAATGTAGGCCTAGAACTATTCAAAATAATTGCATTCATTTTTTTTCTTCAGTTGACAAATTAATTAAACACAACGTTTACATTTTTGGTGCTCATCAGATCTGTTCATCAGATAATGAGACAGTTTCTGGGCCCAGCCAATATCCTGGGCAGCCTTATGCTACAAGTGCCTGTACCCAGGTGAAAATGCTGTCTTCCAATCGGAGTAATGTTTACATTGACAGCCCCATGTCTTCCATCTTTCCTTATAATACTCCTGCCACCTACCATGAGATGTCAGTGGTTACAGTGATGGGAAGGAGGGAAAACTAGTAGGTTAGTATGGAATACTGGCAACGGAAGAAGGCATTTTATAGTCCCAGAAGCTATTTGGGGCCCTAATATTCCTAGGCACCAGGAGCACAAGATAGTCTCCTGAAATTCTGTGAGCCAGACTGGTCTTCTTTTTCCACAATATTCCAAGAGCTCATGAAAATCATGATTACTGAAGGGGGTCCCACTGACAGTTACAAAACTCAAGTATCAGTATAAAGAAAGCTTGGATGAGGCTTGGCAAAGCTAATGTTTGCCATTCATAAAAGAATTTATGTTGGAGGGCTTAGGATCTAGAGGCAGAACATTAAGGTACCAAAGCTGAATACAGTCAACTGAACAACTGATCTATGGTCAGTGCTGCCAGTCAGCAATGCCGTCCACAACCTGGGCACTCTCAATCTGATTTAGACCAAAATATGTGCATGAAACTGTAAAGAAGGGTGTGAACAAAGCAGGCTGGTTCAGCCCCATTCAGTCTCCTGGTAGCTGTTTAACTCATCTCCAAATGACATGAGACACCAATGCTTCCTTTTGTCTACTTTAGATTCAACACAAGAGGGAAAAAGAGTCACTTAGGCCAGCAAGTCACCATGTTTTTAGACACAACTGTGGGTCAGTATTCCAGCAAGCTGCTCACAACCCCGTCTTAACCAGGTTCTTCAGCAGCAATCAGTAAAGAGCCAAGAGAAACAAAGTCAATAGGAGAAATGATCCCCTGTACCAAATGGGGGAGCACACATTCTGCCAGGCAGCAAGAGGGAGCAGGTTAATAGAGTGCTTAACAGCACTCCAGGCAAACAGAGTTTGGAGAAATTTAAAATCTTATATTTCAGGTTTCAGATATATACCATTTCTTCTCTTCTGCCATAGACCTTGGCAAAAGCATCTGAGAAAGCTCATGGGGTCAGGGGAGAATGAGAGAGAGAGAGAAAAGAGAGAAGAAAGGACAGAGTGAGGGAGGGAAGTGAGGGACGGAGCGAAAGAAAGAAAAGATGAACGAAGTTAGTTAAGTCTGATGGGGCAGGGGTAAGTCAGCTGTGAGAGCAGAGAAATAATGAAAGCAGCGTTTAGAAAGCTCAGAAAGGGAGTAGTGAGATAACCTAGAGTCTGATCAAAATCAAGACCAAACTTAATTCTATTCCCTAGATCCTGCACCTAAGTTTTCAGAATATATCTAAGACTGCTGGTATTAAATATTTCCTAAATTCAGAAGAACCAAAGAGCAGTATAGCATAGTAGGACTCTCAAGGAAAGAGGGAGAATATATAGATAAAGGTTATTCACTTCCATCAACAAAAATTAAACATCGATGATCTCATCCATATGAGTTACAAACAGACAAAGCACATTTAAATGTTACTTCACTATGTAAGGAGTTCCTTCTGTCTCCGAACATCTTCAGGTTTTAATGTTCAAATCACCACCTCCCAGCAATGTCTGCTGGGTCCTTGAAGGGACACGAGTCATCCCACATAAGTCTGCTTTCTAGAAGACATTTATTTGCTCCTTTAATCCCTACAATTCTTCAGTCACAAGTCACAATGCCAAGTCCCTGCTCCTCATGCAGCCTGACCCTTTCCTGGTTTCCTCAGGACCCCTTTCTCGAACTCACAATTCTGCACCACACAGTATTCCAGCAGGACGTCGGGGCCCACTGGGGGACTGCCTACCTCAAAGCAAACGGTCCCAGAAGCTCAGCTGCTCTGACCTTGTGCCTGGTCATGCATCTTTTCCATCTCACTCCCAAGCGTACTTAAGCTGACAGCTGCTCTCAATAAACATGTGTGTCCTTTACCATCCCAGTCCTTGGCACATGCAATATCTCTTCTTGGCTCCAGTTTCACGTGTCCAAATGTCTAATACACACTTTCACTTCAGGGAGCCCTACACTCACCTTCCACCTTGAGCTCCCTTCTGGACTCCCCAACTTTCGGTAATTCTCTCAGTATTCTGCTAGTCCATCAGGATTAAAACCTACACATCATTTTCCTTCTCTGTTTCCTTCTATATACAAAAATTTGCTAGGTGCGGATAGCACAACGTTGGGGCACTGAAAAAAAGGATAAACCTTTTGGAATGGCCCATTTGGAGAAAGTGATAAGAAATCAACCAACAGAGAATTACAGGAGAGGTCCTAGAACCAGAAGCCTGTGAGCTGAACCTGTCTGACATTGACACAGTATTCTCAAATTTTTTAAAAATTTGTGTCCAGCATTTAAAATCAGAAAAATACTCTGATGAAAAATCCAGATTCCCAATTTCTCTCAAAACCAATGATGCTGACTAGTGTCTGCATCTTTCAGCTGGAACACGTGCTCTCAGGTCACCGCACCTGCCTGTCTCTGCTGTCTCACTGACACCAAGCCTTAGTGCCAATCTCCATTCATTACCATGCTTGCACTGTTATTTTGCTGCTAGCAGAGAGAAGAGAATGAATTATTTCCTGTACCCGTGCCTCCAAGTGGGAGACCAAGAGGGTCACCTGCCTCAAGAAAGAATTTTTTAATATCAAGCCCACTTCACTCATCTCTCTGGCCCTCTGTGCAAGGTCACATTATAACTTTCATGGACCCTAGGTGTCTTTGCCTTCATGGGACCCTTCCTCCATAAAAATAATTAAAATTATATTTAATGACCATATTGGCATAAAGGCAGATATATTATTTGGTTTTAAAATACTTCCTCTGATCTAAATTTTCTCCTTTTTTCCTTTGATTTTAAAAGAAATCTAAACATTTTCATAGGCCACTAAAAGTATCATGGGCCCAGGCACTGTGCACCATTCTTAATGGATAAGTAAGTCCTGCCTCATGGACATTGGAGGTTTGTTGGTAAATCATTTAATCCCCAGTTCACCTGAACCAGTCCGGGACACACAGTCCATTAGTGCAGGTGAATTCGTTTGCAGAGCAGGTTCTTCTGGTGCAGTTCTGGTGCTCATCATAGGCGTCAGAGCAATCGGCATCGCCATCACAAACCCAAGACTGAGGAATGCACCTCCTGGATGGGGGCACACTATTTACACAGTGAAACTCGGAACTGGAGCAGCTGTGATTCTCTGAAACCAAACCACACGAGAATCAGAAACCACACGAGAGCTCGGTCTAGCGTTCAGATTCATTCTGAACCATTATTTGTCTTGGCTTTATGTTACATAACACTCTGAGGGATGAGAGAAAATGAGGGAGAAATACGCAGACAAATCACATGGTTACAATAATAGGTCATAATAAAAATACCTCCAAAACTTGTGTTTTAATTGCTTTGAACCTTGGAATTTTTTCAGAAGTAAAAATAAAGATAATAAAACACCTCACTTAGTTTTCCAAAAATTAATGCAAGGTCATATTTTTCCCTCAGGGCTATAGAAAATGACGCACCTCTTAGTAACTGGATACCAAAAATCCCTTCCTTTTGGTAACATTTTTTTAGTTTACAAAGTATAATTACACAAACACAATGTGAGACAGGCATTTTTATGCTAGTTCTACAGATGAGAAAAATTGAAGGTTGACTAGACAGCTCAAAGTCATAGGATTTTCTAAAAAGTTAAGGCTTTCTAAAAAGGTAGGTATCTGGGAGGAACTCACATCACTAAGAGTTAGAAACCATGATACTATTAGGGAAGAGCTAAGATGCTATCATATAATCATTAAAGCCTGCAGAATGAAATACAAGTATTCTATTCAATCTCTTTGTGGGTGAATAGGAAACAAAAGGACGGGGGTCTTGGTGATATGGGGGGAAAGCACATGCGATAGTCCATGTATGTGCAGCTGCCAACCACCCATTTCATAGAGTCTATGTGGAACTATGTATGGACTGCCACCAAAGCCAGGGACAAAGGAGGTAACGATCACGGAGACATTGCTTTTATTATTCTGGCATGAAAAGACTTTCTTCTAAGACACCTCAGCTAATAGTTCTAAGTTCTGTTGGTAACGGAAAACGGTGTCCCACAGTCTTTTCCATAATTCACTTACAAGGAATAATCCTCCCCCTGCCTCCTCCCCCAAACAGCTCTAAGGTAACAGGTGAAACTGGAGGTACATTATTAAAGCTGCCATTAAGAGTGGCAAATAAACAGGAAAACAAACGTATGTATGTGAATACATGATTGTGACACTGTGCAGTACACCAGAAATTGATACATTGTAACTAACTGTACTTCAATAGGAAGAAAAATGTTTTAAAAAGCCAAAAAAAAAAAAAAAAAGAGAGAGGCTAACTGAGTTCTCTTTATCCGCTCTAGAAATGTAGGACATTATTTCCATTATCTAAATATTACAGAGAAAAACAAACATTAAAATCTTTTTTCATCATTTTAAAGCATTAAGTGGATGATATCAAACATTCCTGAGTGAAAATAAAGGTAACATTCTGTCCACGTGCATTCAGTTAAAGAGGAATCTGTCTGACAACCATACTCTCCAACGACAAAAAAAAAAAAAAAAAAAAAAAAATCTGCTGAGTTTCCCTGGAATGTGATGCTGCAGAGGAATTAATTGGTTTCACTTACCACAGTGGTGTCTTTCGTCCTCATCACTCATGTCCCCACAGTCATTATCACCATCACAGACCCACTCTATTTGGATGCACCTGTTACTGTCACACTTGAATTCATCACTTGAGCATGTTATCTCAGAATACTCTGCAAAAAGATAAAAAGCACCCTTGGTGAGAAGAGTGGTTTGTAGTCCAGAAATCTTGAGAGAAGCCTACGATAGCATGGGCTGTCTAGAACACCAATTAGAATTATTTAATCACATCCCCACATGTCCCTGTTCAACTAATCAAGTTGTCATATGTCCATAAACCCAGAGACTCCTGAAAATTAGCCAAGGGCAAAAGAAAATTAAATGCTAAATATTAAAAATACAGTAGAATAATAACAAGAAGGAATGATAATAAGGAAAAACATGACCTTTCATAAGCTGGTGAGAAAGGAGTGTGTATCAATACAGTCTTTTGAAGAAACATATCCCCATCACACAGGAACACTACTCCTAGAAACCTAGCCTGTAAGAATCTTTCCATATATGCAGGAAAAAGCTTTTAAAAGGACGTTCATTCCAGCATTATGTCTCAGTGAAAAAAATGGAAACAACCTAAATGACCTTCAGTCAGGAAAGGGATAAAAACACATGGAACCTGATACTTTAAAGCAATATTCAACATGCAAAGAAATGAGGTAGAGCTGTATTTTCTAACATGCTGACAAGATGTTGTTAAGCTCAAAAAAAAAAAAAGTGGGGGGCAAACTGTAGAAAAATATAAATAGCTAAGGTCCCATTAGTGTTTTAAAAACCACATGTTAGGATGTATATATAAAAAAAGAAGAATTCACACGTAATAACGATTATGTCTGGGGAGTGAGGGGATTGGAGAAGGGTGAAGAAATGGGGATACTACCCTTTTTTTTTTTTTTGATGGAGGTTCTGGGGGTTGAACCCAGGACCTCGTGCATGCTAAGCATGTGCTCTACCACTGAGCTATACCTACAACCCCCAGGCAGGATTTTACTCTTTTGTACACATCCTATTCTTTCTTTAAAATGTTATATGTGGATTGGATGTTCACTAAACTTATTGTGGTAATCATTTCATGATGTATGTAAATTATTATGCTATCTACCTTAAACTTACACAGCACTGTATGTCAATTAATACCTCTGCATATTATGAGAATGCATTCATATTAGATCCTGCATTTATTTTAATTTAAATATGTCAAACAGCTATTACTAATTGCTATTACTATGACTTTGGTTCCCATGGAGAAGTTTGGAAACTATATTTATTCTTCATATATTTGAACCAATAGTTCACACATCTAAACCAATCTCTATGACTATTCTATCCACCTAACAGTTGTTAATTGTTTCCTTTATGAATCCTCAAAATTCTATGTGTCCTTTGTTTTCTACAAAACTCTCAGCATTGGGGAAAAATAACTTGACAAAGCGCTTTAAATACTACTCTCTATTAGTCACAGAGTTTGAAGCAGAGAGAAAATAGGAATAGAAAATAGTCTGAATTCAGCTGCAAAATTAGACCAATGGCCTTTAGAAAACAACCCTCCAGAAAAAAAGTATTTATATATCATGGTACTTACTGTGGTGATATTTATAATACAGTAAAAAAAAATTAAAATAGAGGCAGTTAATGATAATATAACCACTCAATGGAATATTATACAGCCACTAACCAGCAGTATAAAGACTTTATAACAGGGGACAGCAAACTTTCTCTTAACCAGATAGCATTTTAGGTTTACAGGCCGCATGTTCTCTGTCACACCTACCTGACACTGCCTTCACAGCACAAAAGCGGCCATAGACAGGATGTGGCTACATTCTAGTGAAACTTGATTTATAAAGACAGGCAGCTAGTCCATGGCCATAGTTTGCTGACCCCTATACAGCAGTGTGATTTATTGACAGACAAAAAAAACAATGTAGAATACTGTAACTTTTTATGTAAAAAAGAAAGATTGTGTATGGATATAGATTAGGACTTGCAAAGGAAAACAGCAGCCTTCAAACATAAACAATACACAACTGCCTCCAGGAATACAACCACCATCTCAGGAAGCTCAGATGGCCGGGAGACCTTACCTCCTAAGCTGGCACACAGACAGAACAGGAACTATGCGCTCCTAATATGCCCCTTCTCCACATTTATGATGATTTCAATCACTTTTGGCTCCTCCCACAGTCTTAGGGGTCAGAACTCGGTCAAATTTCAAAATTCCAATTCAGAGTCAATTATCATTAGTTGAGTTCTACAAGCCAGGCTGGTAGGAGGTGCATCACCCACATATTCTCTTTTTATCCACATCAATCAGCAACCTCCGTTTCCTGCCCAGCAACCCTCCCAGTGCCCCAGGTTTCTAGTGACTGTCTGCTGAGTGGTCTCAGCACTTCAGCTGAGAGGAGGAGCAGGCAGTGCACACATTCAGTGGTCAGGACCAGAGTCTACATCTCAAGCAGCTGCAAGAGGGTGTCCAGCTGCATCCCAGTGCTTTTCATGTTTGTTCACTCTCTTACCACAAGTGGCAGGTTCATCAGAGCCATCAGAACAATCTCTTTCTTTATCACAATACCAAAAGCTAGGAATACAGGGCCCAGATGCGCAGTGGAATTCATTGCTGTTGCACGTCTCAGAGACTGGAGGAGGGAGAGAAGATAAAACCCATAAGCAACACACAAGCTTGTTCCTATCGGTCTTTCTAATCTGCCTATTATCTCTGAACTGGATAACTGCTACCAAGAAAGGAATACTGAGGCCTGGGAAATGAGTTTTTGTCTAAGTGCTCTGTCAGGAGGGAAGAGTATGGGAGAGCAACACTGCTCCGGTTTTCCAGATTTTTTCCCTAAATTCCAGAAATCCAAAAATAAATGGTATATGTTGGCAACACCAAAAGACTACATTTTTGATATGTGCCATCAGAAATTACATATAAAAGAAGACTTGGTTCTATATTTTCTACCATAACATAAAATAAATTACACTGAAAAGCAAAAAACAATATGACCATATCTGAATTCATCCTACAACCTTTTAGCCATGTTAGACCATGACTCTAGGGAATGAGCAAAGTTCTGCTCTTATTCATCCTTGTAATTTGAGTAAACGACTCTGCCTACATGTGAACATTGATGCTTTTGTTGCACAATATTAGGTAGTTCTGGTCTGATGTGTTTTCTAGATTTTCTGCTTCCTCTTGCTACTGTTTTTACAACTGACTCCTGCTCTTGGACTGTAGCCTGGCTTGTTGACAATTACTAAATTCTTAAAGTACGCATCTATTTACAGGAATAGTCTCAAAGTTATTGAGCTTAAGAAAGGTCTTTTAATTTGAACTATAAACACAGGAAATTATTTGATTGAAGCAAATTGCTAAATATGAAATAAAGGCTTCTGAAAGTCAAACATATGAAAAAGACAGAAAATTCTTTCAGTTACTAACGGCTACTATAAACCTATTAAGAGTAAATATGAGGGCTTAATGTGCAAGCTCTGCCTGGAGTTCCTGAAGACAAAAGGCCTTCAATTGTAGCAGGTTAGGCAGCAGAGGTGGTTTCTGGAAGAAATATTTAGAGTCAGGTGTCCAGCCAGGGAGCAGAGAGAAGGGGCTTCTTATGCCCCTCCAAGCACATCCTAAAGTAACTGCCTACTGCCTCTACTTACAAGGTCAATTTGAGAGGAGAAATTGAAATTAGCCCAAACAACCAGGCCATGTGTCTCTGTATGAGTTCAAGATGTGCATCCCTGGAAGCACAGAAAGAGAAGCAGGTGTATCTTACCGCAGAAAATGGGGTTTTCGTCACTCATATCTCCACAGTCATTGTCTCCATCACATAAGAAAGTACGAGGAATACACACACTTGAATTCAGACAATTTACATATCCGGACTGGCAAGTGCGATGAGCTTGAAAAAGACAACCAGATTTAGAACATACCCACCACACATGTATCATATATGGTCACACTAAGAGATGTACTGCAGAATCAAACCACCAGGAGGGTAGGATGTACTAAGCTATCACAGAGGTATGATCCATGACACTTACGTGATGCCATGGATTCTATAGTAAAAAGAGATATTTCCAGGTGACACTGAGATCATGGAGGAGAATGGGGGCTGCTTTGTAGTTTAAATTGCCTGTTTTCATTGTTGAATAGCCTCAGCAAGACTCCCCACTCTGGGTTAAATAAATTATGGCATTTCCACAGCATGGAGTAATATGGAGCTATAAAAAGGAATGAAGAAGATCTCCCTAACATGATAAGAAATGAAGGTATGATCTCCAGGATATATGAACAGTAAGAAAGCAGAACAATAGGCTATCTTTTGTGTAAGAAAAATGACGATGTGAGTGTGTGTGTGTGTCTAGCAAGAGAGAAATGCTAACATGAAAAGCAACAGCAATAAAAAGATAAACTAATGAAAATTATCAGCCCTATGAACAGGTTGAGAAGATTACAGAGGCAGCAGGGTTGGGAGGACAAATATCAAAGACTTTCGTGAATGTACCTTGTATAATTTTGATTATAAAACCCTGCACATTATTTTGTATAAATAAAAAGAATAGAATAAAAAATGAATATAGGAAAGGAATTCCTAAAATTTGGAAACAGTAACAAATGACTGCATATCCCTAGTGGGAAATAATCTAAGAACAGGAAGGACCTAAAATTTTTAATTACATTTGTGTGGTTATTTTGAGACTATGATAGGCATTTTAAAATTACTATAGAATAAAGCAAGTAAATGACTATGCTAATGTCACTTATTAGAAACCAAGATTTTAAGCATAAGAGACATGATTATAAAATCTAAAAGGTGAAAAACCTGTTATCTCAAATTAAAATGGAAAATATCAATATAATTTTTTCCTTAAAAATTGTATTTCATAGCTCTGTCCACTACAATCAAAAACTTAGTACTCACTGGTCATCAAGTCATTACTCTGAAAACTGACAACTATAGGGAAGGTATTAGACAATTACCCTGCAGAATTGTATTTTAGGGTAACAAAAGAGTTGATAAGGGAAATTTCTTCTTTATGGGACTTCAGTTAATAAGTGTGGAAGGAATAGTCAAAGTTTTAAATGCGTATTTGGTATCCCTTAAGGAAATAATGCATTTATGGAACAACCACCCAGGGATGCCAAAACCATTGGGTGAAATGTTGATGGGAACTTCTTACGGGAAGACTCAGACTGACTTGTAAATCCACTAATTAACTTCATCTTCACCTAAAGGGGAAAAATCAAGCATGTGCTTCACCATTTGCTACAACAGGAAATACATAGCTCCACCTGTGAAGTGTTCTTGCCCAAAGAATTGAGTCTAATGTAATTAAACCTCTAGGTCTAAATTCTAGTCTAAATCAATGTGTAGACCTTGTCTGAATCCTAATTTGAACAGAGCAATAGTTGACGTGTTTTAAGTGATAAAATTTAAAGATGGACTGAGTACTCAATGATACTAAGTATTGTTGATTTTGTTAATGCTGGCATGGTAGTTGTTTTTCAAAATGTCTTGATCAGTGACGTGCATGTCTAGGAGTTGCTTTAAAATACTCAGAAAAAAAGTTGGGGGAGATGGATGAAACAGATTGGCCACTTGTTGATAAAAAAAAGCACACTCAAATAAATACTGTGTTTTGGGGGGAGGGTACAGCTCAGTGGTAAAGTGCGTGCTTAGCATGCACGAGGTCCTGGGTACAATCCTCAGTACCTCCATTAAAAAATAAATAACTAAATATTGTGTGTTACTACCTACAAAAGCAGCAGAGCATATCAGTCTACCCAAACTGAAAATACACTTGGGCTCACACTCTGCTCTTTTGTCTTCCCAAGATACTTAAGCGCAAAATCCCAGAAATTTTGGAAAAATGAATTCACTAAAAGGCAATTTACCAGAAAAACTAAAGAGACAAATCATTTCAGTCAACAACATACCATATTGCTTTTTGCACAACAAACATTAGCCACAACACATTTATATAATAATTTTCGGTGGTAATGATTGGTAAAGCTTTAAACCAATCAGATATGTAAACCAAGCATAAAATATTTACGGTTAAAAGTCAATGTTTGCATGGATCCATAAATTTAGGTGAATAATTCAAATACTAGGTAGACTTGTTTTTAAAAATCACTTAGTAGACTGTATTACAATGAAATTTATGTTTTAGATGAATAGTATGGGTTTTTTTTCTCAGAAATCTTATGTCATTACATAAAAATTCCATCTCCCGTGCTCTAAGACTTCAAGACCAAAGCACAATAAGTACCGAAGACAAACTTACAGCAATTTTTCTCATCTGAAGTATTATTATCATGGCAGTGGTCTATACCATCGCAGACAAACTGAAGAGGGATGCACTTTCCATTACGACAAGTAAATTCCGAGGTTTCGTTACAAGCCCTGAACAGGCACCCCGCCTCATCACTGTTGTCACCACAGTCATTGTAGTGATCACAGCGGTAACTATACTGGACACATCGCCCATTGGCACAGGTGAAGGATGTCGAAGGGCAGGTGTGAAATGCTAAGGGAAGGAAAAAAAAAAAACTGAAGAAGCTTCTGGATTAAACCGTTGTCCTATTTTCTAAAAAGATACAATCAAATAAAATAAGACACTTTGGGTTTACCTTCCAAGGCAAAAACAGCTGCAAAACGCACTGCATGCAAAGTGAGATGACACTTTAAATTAGTTAGATTAAGCAAATATGTTGTATGCTTGGTTTTAGCAAATGAAATGTTTTAAGCAAATCACAAAGTCACTTTCTCTCCCATCTCAGTTTACAAGTTTATCTCAATCACATTAAAGCGTACAAACACAATTTCTCTGGGGAAATTCTAGCCCCTCTACAAACTAGAAAAAGGTAACTAACTTCAGGCCTTCCTAATTCTGAATATTGGAAGTAATTTCAATACAATTATTGAATGAATGATCCTTCTGCTATGAAAATTAACAAAATGATAACAATCACCTTTGTGAGCCCTTAGTCCCATGCTACGTCACCAAGCCCTGTGCTGTGGTTTTCATATACGGTTTCTCTTACTCCTCACAAAAACCCTAGTGACAGCACCATCTCACAGATGAGACGTCTGAGGCCCAGCAAGGCTAAGCGACTTTCCCAGGGCTATACAGATTGAATGGCACCCAGCACCATGGCTCTGAACCACTACAGAGATACTTCCTATGAAAGCATCATACACCGCTTCACAGCATATAAATCAGCTCACATGCGATTTAAGCAAAGTGCATCAGTGTAAATGTTTTTCAGTCCCCAAAGGACCAAACACTTGGTACATCGTTAGGTGCTAACCAAAGCTCCAAGTGTCCAACTCACCACAGAGAGTTTCCAGCTCATCACTGCTGTCACCACAGTCATCGATGTCATTACATTTCAACTGCTGTGGGATGCAGTTCCCACTGAGGCAGGTGAACTTGGAACTATCACACCTTGTGCCATTGTCCGGGATGCAGTACTTGTTGTTGTTGGCCAGGTACCATCGGCCCACTTGTGGACACTGGCACTCGGGACCATTTGGACCTGAAGAAGGGTAGGCCCAGAAAAAGCAAAAGATTTATATAGCAAGAACTCATATTTTCTCCTCCAGAATAGCACTGGTAACAGCTTCTATACTGAATGTGCTATTAGACGAGCCATGGAAACTTCCGAGCCAGTTTTCCGTCAATAAGAACCACCACCGATTTCTAATATGTTCACCCTAATCTTTAAACAACTATCTCTTATCTTCACTGAAACATTAGCAATGATTCTCCCTTCTCAGCAAAATCTGCAAAGCAACAGTATCAAAAGATACTTCTTCCTATGAATCTGTTGTTCTCCATAGAACACACTGTGAAGGTCACATCACACTCTAAAACACCATCAGCAATATTCCAAACTATAGAGTACCTCCTAAGTGGAAGGAGGAAGTCCTTTTATAAGGAACATAAGCTCATCGATGAAATTCCAATTCAAGACCTGAGGTGCAGCAGCCAAACCCACATCTTTCTTTCTACCTCCATCAAGCTTAATTTAAAAATGCCATTGTAAGAAGGCTCAATATAGAGTAGAAAAGAAACCTTTCAAAGTCTTCCTCTCAACATACAGATCCTGAAATCGATTTTATCAATTACTCTGAAGTCAAAGAGAATTTTTTCTCCTGTGAGAGTGGAATACTCCGTCAGCCTTCGCTGCTGGTTGTTATTATTATCATTATTCTCCACGATTCTACCTTCACGGCCAATGCCTTACCTGGTGCACAAATATTGCTGCAGCCCCCATTAAACTGACTGCAAGGATTGTGACACTGCTGTTGGTCCTTCACGACAGCGCAAATACCCTTAGGCAGGGAGGGAAGACTCGTGGTCATTGCGGTCAGACTTGACCCATCATATTTGTTAGCTCTGTAAATTTTTTGAGAGCTCCAGTCAGTCCAGTAAATATACTGGCCATAGACAGTCAAGCCAAAAGGAAAATCAACTCTGCTGACAATGACCTCTCGCTCCATGCCTGTTACAGTGCAGCGCTCAATCTTCTTCCTAAAACAAAGATGGAAAAAAAAATTCTCAAAACCAGAAAGAATAAGTTCCTCAACTGGCACCCAATACCTGGGCCCAACCATGGCTTTACATAAGCCCCTAACTTTCTTTCCAAGTGAAACATATGGCAGCAAGAAATGTTTTTTTCTGGTAGTGGGAGAACTTAACCTGCTTATCAAACAATGGCCTGGATACACCATTGATTTCCAAATATTAATGTAACCCACAGGCAATCCTACAGAAGGAACCAGGCTGACATTCGAAACGAGAGTATTATGAAGTAATACATGTCGTGCATGGAACTTGGTGTTTAGCTCATAGTAGTCACTGAATAAAATGTGAATTACTTTTCCCTTCCCACTCCTCTAATGACTTTCCATTTGTCATTTACCTTGAGGTATTTACCTAGAATGATCCAAATTTAGATACAAAACATTACTGCTTTGGTGCAAATGAGAAAATAAAGGAAAAAAATGAGGTTGTTAGGTGCTTCAGTGTCACAAGACCAAAATCATAAGAAAATGAGCAAGAAGAGTTAAGATTCCTGACATGTAGACAGACACCAGTCATAATAAACAAAATCATCTCATCTCTTCAACCATGAGGATGATTGGAATGTGAGTAATTTCAGGAGTATTTGGAGAGTTACATATAAAATTAGAGCTGACAGGAGTTTATAAGGAAAACACCATGAAATTGACTGAGTAGATGCTGGCACAAGAAGAAAGAATTTTTTTGAGAAGGTGACTAAAAGACAAAGACCAAAGGAAAATATTTTTTTTGAGACACCGAATGCTACAGCCCAGAGAAAACTTACTATCAGTGTGCATGTAAAAGGCATTCATATTTTATGGTAGTTACATGGGGCCTGTAGACTATAAATTGAATGATTACATTTTTAACTATAGTTGAGTATAGTTGTAACTCAAGTAATTCATCCTTAGATGCCTTTCAGTTCACAATTATTCAATCTTACAATGTAGATCAATTTTTACAGGTATAGTCACCAAGCTAGAATATAGTTCCTGAAACTGACTCCACATTTTGGCCACATTTATCTGGTATATTATATTTTCACCACATTATGGGAATCCCTCTTTTATATCCCTTTTTATTTAAGTGGAAGGAAGAAATCTCATCAGCACCCATGGGAATAACCAAAGACACGTACAGATTGGCATCTGTCCAGTAGAGAAAGCCTTCTTCATAGTCCAGAGTGAGCCCGTTGGGCCAGACCAGGTCAGTGTTCACCACAGATTGCCGGAAGTTTCCTGCCAGTGTGGCTCTTTCAATTTGGGCATTAGTACCCCAGTCAGTCCAGTACATGTACCTAGTGATCCAAAAGGAGTCATAATTCACCGCAAGGAAACTCACAATCCTTTTTCCTTAAGAAGGAACAGCAGCGAACTACCACAAGATCTCGTATATATTTCCCTGTGCTATACAGTAAAATCTTATTTATCTATTCTACATTTTGAAATCCGAGTCTGTCCCTCCCCACCCCCCGCCCCCTTGGCAACCACAAGTTTGTATTCTATGTCTATGGTCTGTTTCTATTTTGTATTTATGTGTAATTGAAAAACTGTGCTCTACACTGGTATTTGACACAACATTGTAAAATGACTATAACTTAATTAAAAAAATGTTAAAAATCAATCATCCTTTATGCTCCAAAAAAAAAAAAAAAAAAAAAGGAACAGCAGCATTCTTTAACTGTCAGTTGACATTTACATGGCAAGTGAAACCCACTCCACTCCCACCCAGAGAACTTGGCCAGTAAGGATTTACTGAGTCAGAGCACTGGTTCCCCAGTATGCTGCCAATCCTCCTAGCAGAAGGAATGGGAGTTCCCGGGTAGAGTCGCTCATGCTCTTTCACCCCTGGACCTGTGGCTGCAGTGTCAGAAGTCCGCAGAACACTGGCTTTCTACGAACACAAGATAATTTCAAGCTCCCCTCCCTTCAGAAATAAGCAGACCATGGCATACCCTTGGCAAGGATCTAACACAATTGCTCTTGGCCTTTCGACTCGGGCTATCACAGTGCGCTTAGACCCATCCGTGGCCATGGACTGAATTGACTGGTTGGTGTAGTCACTGTAGTAAATTCTTCTATTGATCCAGTCAAAGGCAATGCCATCAGGACTCCCTAAGTCTGGACACACATTGACAAACACACAAAAAGGAGTTAGAGTCTCAATATGCACTTTAGAACCCCTGGGTCATCCATGTGTGTCGATCCCATTGTGTCTACTTCCAAGATAAGCTACACTTAGAGTGCTCTTACCTGAAGCAACAACAGTGGAAGAAATGCTCCCTGAATTCAGGTTGACATAGGAAATCTGGCCTTTTCCAGACCTTAAAAATTGTGTGAAGTAGATTCTGTTATCTATGCTGTCATAGTCTAGTGCCACAGCCCTTCTTTCCACACTGATTTCTGTGAAAGGTAGGCTATAGTCTTCAGGGTCAAAGTGTAAGCTCCTCAAGGAACTATCCAGGGCAAAGATGAGGAAGTTTTCTGGTGAAATGGCACAGCTTCTGCCATCACCTTGCAGGATCCCAAAGGCACAGCCACATTGTGGGGTGTGCAATTCAGGCAGAGCAAAGCAGAAATGGACGCATCCTCCATTATTTTGCAAGCAAGGGTTGTTGTTGACCTCTGCTGGTGACCGGGGCTGGACACGCTGATCAAAGATGGTCACATCTCTTAGCCAATTGATATTGTCCCTTATCACTGTTGGTGGATCTGTGTTATGTGGCTCCTTGCTAGCTTGGAAGATTTTTTTCAAATTCCTGTCCACCCATATGATAGAATTTCCAAATACGGTGATGGCATAAGGAGTTGGGTAACGGCCGCCAAAACGAATCACTTGAGATTCCCCTCCTTCGATGCTGACTCTTGCAATTACATCTAAAGCATCATCAACCCAATAAACATAGCCACTGCTATGGTCCAATGCCAAGCCCCGTGGTGTGGCAATGCCCTCTGACACAAGCAGAGTTCTATTGGTACAGTCAAGATAAGAACGTTCAATCTTTGGGTTTTGCCCGTAGTCGGCCCAGAAGAGGTATCTGTTCTTGGGGTCTACAACGATATGCCTGGGCATATCCACTGTGGTTTTAAGGAGAACACGGCGGAGGGTGGTATTGATCCTTAGAACTTCTATCAATGTTTCAGACCTGAAAGCATTGGTGAAATAAAGATTTCCTGTAGGAAAATAAAAAAGCAGGCTGATGAATGGAAAATCAAGAAGGAAGAACATACCTTTTGTAAGATTGAGGTTTGGTTCAGTATACATTGCCTAAGATGATAAATGAATATCTGAGTTTAGGCTTAGAAAAATAAATTTTTACTCTTAGGAACTGAGTAGATTGTTTCTTCAAATTTAATGTGCCTCTCTTTAGCTTCTAAAGCAGATCAGAATTCATAGTAAACATCATCACCCACTTTCTACTGAAAGGTGTGTTTTTCAGAATGTCCTTCCTCTTCTACCTGAATGTTCACCTATATCTTCAAAGACTCATTGTCCTGGCACACCTTCTACTCCAACGTGGTGAAAAGAGCAGAGAGAGAGAGCCAGCAATATCTGAGGTTGTTATCTGTGTCATCAAATGCTCTTTGTGTTTAGCATTAACATGAGGTCTATACTTAGTCATTCTAACTAGTGTAGATGTTTTCATCCCAAGGATCTTCTAAAGTCACCGAAAGTCCATTTGCCCTTGGGCATTACAGAACAACGTAAATACTAGAATAAAAAGACCATGGTGTGAAGACAGTATAATGACTAGAGAGGGAGTCCATATTGATTCCATGTAGTCAGAAGTCTACTGTACAGCTACTAAGGCACATCCATTTTGTTCCCATATATGACTCAAACAGCTCTAGAGAAACTGAGTCAAGATGTAATATGTTACTGATCTACTACCCTTTTCATTAACTATCTCTAGTTGAAATATATTTATACACCAAACAGTAAATCTAGGGTTGGCAAAGTTCTCTAGAGGGCCAGAAGATAGGAGATATTTTAGGCTTTGCAGAGTATACGGTTTCTTTCACAAGTACTCAGCTCTGCCACTGTAACATTAAAGCAACCATAGACAGCACGTAAAAGAATGGGCATCGCTGTATTCCAGCAAAACCTTACTTACAAAATAAGCAGTGGGCTGCATGTGGCTGACAGGTCATAGACTGTTGACCTCTGTTTTATCTACACTCTCAGAAATAATGTAGTAAGTCTGTAATCAGGAATGGAATTTAAAGCCTTACCTAACCATGTTTGCTATTTGCAATAAACTATTAGTATAGTATATAGGTTTTCATAATGTTTTAATATTTCTAAGTGATATCTACTTATCAAGCTTGATAACACACAATGATACCTATTGATATGATGGGATTATATTCTAAAAGTTATAACACATTTAATGCATTTGTTTTTCAGTGTATCATTAAAAATGAGTGGTAATTCGAAATTAAATATATGAATCAATACAACTAAGTTAATGCAATATTAGATCAGGCATTTCAATATAAATACAATAGAGAAAGTGCCTAATGATCTAGACAGTTTTCATACATTAACATGAGAAAGCAACTAAGAGCTCAGCAGCTAAAATTGCTCAGCTTTAAAATAAACGATTGCTATTTCATGGCTTATATCATGTTTTGATATCTCTTCCTCTTTGAAAATTTAGACATTTCTAGTTTAGAAAGTAGATGCTAATCTAAGTGTGAAATAAACAAACCCACATAATTTAATATATCTAAACATTTTGCCTACAGTTCTGATTCTGTTAATAATGGAAGAAAATGAGATAAACTATCATGAATCTGTCAAAGGAAACACATTATCATTAACAGACACAAGTCTGTGAGTTTATTATAAAAGTGCAATTCAATTTATCTTAAAGAATCTCAATAAAACTCCTAGAAAAACAGATCTGTAACACGTTAGGCTAACTTTATAGCATAAATAAGACAGTGATGCAAACACAAAAGGGCTTTTTAATAAAATCACTATTTGGCTTACCCACCTGCTACCCAATCCACTGCAATACCCCGGACTCCATTTTCTCCGATCCCATCTGTAATGATGTTGGTAAAACTAGACCCATCTGGCTTGATTCTACGGATTGCATTATTAGATGACACAGAGTTGCTAAAATCACACCAATAAATAAAGCCAGAAGATACATCCACATCCACGTGCAGTGCATTTCGCTCTGGAACATGTTAAGAAAAGATCATTAAACAATGCTCTAGCTTAACTTAGAACTTTTAAATGTCTGCCCTTTCTCTCAAACCCTCATTCCCAACCCCTCTACTCCGACCATGCCCCCTTTACAAAATAGAACTATTTGTTTCCCAGTTGCAATGAGCATACCTACCCCTAGATCTTAGTTTCTAAAAACCACTTCCCACAATAGAGAGCACTGGCTCCTGGGAGAAATGGCTCATTATAGGTTTGGGAAGGGAAGGTACAAGGTGAGCCTGGAACGTATTTACTGGACCAAGAAGCAAGAAAGCACTCCAACACTAATGAGATCATGTCCAAAGAATACAGGCAGCCACTTCAAGAGGTTCTCTCTGGCCAAAATGGATCAACTGGAGCATCCAAAGAGTAATTATGCTAAATGATTCTACACTGAATTTTTTTAAATTATTATCCACATGATAATAAATTATTTTTAAAGATAAACTGAAAAAAGAAAAAGGAGCAGTCTCTTTTATAGAAGGATGAATGTAGAAGGAACGGCAGAGCAAGAAAATCACAATTTTGTAATGTTCAATTAAATAATCATTCCAGACAAGGGTCATCAATGGCTCTAACCAATGAATTAAAGGTGCTTGGGGAACAAGATATTCATGGGGTACCATAGTGTGACCCCAAAGATTTCATACAAATTACAAAGGGAAAAAAACAAGCAGAGATTTCACAGTGACCACCCTAACCAAGTGATTAAACTTAAGCATCACTAAGAGGGGGGCAAGGTGACACTGTGTTCTTCCTAATGAGATTCTGTATCCGGTACACAGCTTCATCTATGACGTATTCTTGCCAAGTGTGTCCAACCCCAATCTAATCAAGCAATTAGACTTAACTTTCATTTCATGGGAAATGCAGGGTATAAATTGAATGACAGGTCAAATGACACTATGAGGAAACACTGGAGACATCCTCAGCATGAGATTCTAAAAGACAATAGGTTTGTCACTTCAAAAAATCACTGTCATAACAAAAAACTGGGGTGACTACTACAGACTAAAAGAAAGAAGAGATATTCCAAATACAATGCATGAATCGATTTGATCTTAGTTTGAACAAAACAACAGCAATAAAAGTATTCTGAAGCCAACAGGAAAAATATGAATATTAGATGCTAATGCCCTTCAAGCTGCACGCTAAAGTAAATACGGGTGAAGCATCAAGATATCGGCGATATATTTTCAAAAAGTCCATTCAAAATGTACTTATACACACACAAACACACTCAGGAAGACTGAAGGCTCGAATGTGTTGAAATGTTAAGAGTTGGGTGAAAAAAGTATTGCTTTTATAATATATGGACAAGATGGTAATTTAGATCCATGACTTTCTTGATATAAGAAAACAGAGATGAGTCATAAGGACATGTGAACGTGGCCATCAAGCAGGATGAACAAGCTTCCTTATGGGCTGAACCCAAACATAGAGAAATGCTTTACAGCACCAAGAATTTCAACATGGCACCAGACGGAGCCAAATATGACTTATAATGGAGTCGGCATACCTCTGCCTGCCACTGGCACCATGGCTTCTGCATGATCTGACAATTCCAAGCTAAAGCCTCTGATTGCAGACAGCATGGAAACAACAATGAAAGAGTTATATGGAGAGCAGGTCCGATTATCAGGATTGAGTTTAAATCCGGTGGCACAGGCACATGAGAACAGTCTTCCCGGTACAGGCAGGCAAATCTGCTGACAGGCGTTCATGTTGTTGCTACAGCCATTTGAGGATTCGGAGTCTAAATGAAATCAAAAACAGTCTGTAACTTTTCACTCCACCTACTTGCCACTCCGTCAAATTTTAAAAGTGGGTCACCAAATAGATCATTATAAAAGTTAATAAAAAAACATGGAATCTGAGTTAACCTAAAAACAATATTGGAGAGACTAGAGCTTATACAACTAATACATAAAGGTATTAAAACAGGACCACAACTATATAATAGTTACACGGTTCATATATCAACTGTTTTTCTTCCTCAAATCATGCAAGAATTAGAGGAATTAGGGAGGCTGGCTACAAATCCTACATTTTTTTTTTTTTTGGCCCCTCTTGACCTATGTACTGGTATTTAAACCTCTATCAGTTTTAATTACATGATCAACAATGTGATGGGCATTTGATTTCAAGTATATTAAATAAGAGAAGTTTTTTTTCACATGCAATGAAAATAAATACCAAGTGACAAACCTAGGTTATAGGTCAGCAAACAAATTATTTGATAATCTTTGCTTAGAGACTAAAAGCTTTAAAATATGTCAAAGCTATAAAAAATAATCTCCAGATCATAACGCTAATTTAAAGGGGCAAATCAAGAGTTAGATTATCTCTGAAAAAAATCTGCTGAGAAAGGCAACAAGAGTATTTCTTTTAAAATTAAAAAAAAGGGGGGGTGGGCATAGCTCAGTTGGTAGAGCACATGCTTAGCATGGACAAGGTCCTGGATTCAGCCCTTGGTCCACTAAACAAATAAATAAATAAATAGGCAAACTAATTAATTAATATAAATTTTAAAATTCTATCTTGTTAAACACTTCCCCAGCAGGTATCCAACAAATATTTACTGAGCACTTTCAATGTGCCAGTAAGTATCCTAGTGACTGGGTAGAGAGCAAGAAACGAGACAGGAAAAATACCTGTCCTTATGGAGGTTACATTTTAATGAGGAACCCAGACAACAAAGACACAGGTAACATGTCAGGAAGCACGATAAAGCAAAAGCAAAGTAAAGAGTTTAAAGTGTTGGGGAAAGAATGGGAATAAGTTTACCCTGAAGTCAACCTGGACTTTCAGATGCTAGGTTAGTCTTTGACATTTAGCCATGCTTTTTTTTTCTTACAAATTTTATTTATTTTTTTAAACATTTTTTATTGATTTATAATCATTTTACAATTAGCCATGCTTAAGACATGGTTATCACTTTTTAAATATTTTGCAATCATTTCAATTTGCATGCATGTGTATGGACACGGGTTTGTGTGTAAGTGGACATGTAAGTGTGTAGATGTATAACTATACATTGTATACCCATGGATGTATATGTTTCCGTGACAAATACTCACCATGTCTTTGATAAATTCGAAGGCCCCTGAGATTTGGGATATTATTTCTCAGGACTATTTTGTTGGCGCCGGTGGCCTTGTCAACTCTTTCAATGACCTCATACTGATCATCAGTATAATAAAGGAAGGGGCCATGGACAGCAATTCCCCAGGGGTGGGAAAGATGGTTTACCAGGATCATTCGATTTGTACCATCCACATTTCCTCTTTCAATCTGAAAGATCAGAATTTTCGTTATTGACTGATTCAAGGTGAAATGAGAGAAATGTTTAAAACTACTATTCTTTTAATAATAATGCCTCCCATGTATACAGCACTCTGTCCCTTACCGGGATGTTTCATATCTGTTCCCAACTATATTTGATAGTCACATCGACGCTGAGCAGTAGGTCAGACAAATGTCATTGTGCTCATTTTACTGAGAATGAAGCTGAAGTCCAAGTAAGTCAATCAACTTTCTCATCTGGCATGGTGGAGAGAGAGGGACGGACCCCTGCATGTGATGTTCTGCTCAAGGACACACACATAATGTCTAACTGAGGGCTAACTGGCCCTGGGTTCAACATCTTCACCAACAGTGAAGGAAATGTGCTCACAACCACAGAAGACAGCAAGATAGGATGGGGCAAAAGGGAGGGCTAGTGTATCTGCACAGTAACAAGCCTTAGCCAAAAGGACTCTGGAGAATTAGGAAAGAACTCAAGAATGAAATTTCTAAGGGGGAATGATAAGTAGTCTGCTCAGAAAGAAAAACAAAATGGAGACAGAGCTGGTTTGATTTCATTCCGGAAACTTGTCTCAAGTGCCTCCTCCGGGCCCGGATCTGAGCTGAGCGCTGGCAAGAGAGACAAATGGGGTCTGGCTCATGGCCTCCCCGGACAAGGGAACCCAGCAGTTCCAAGAGTAGGTTATGCTCTAGAAACTGACAGAGCTTTTGGAAGGGTAGAGCACAGGGAAGATAAGCTTTGAGGGAGCTGCTGAGGGAGTGAACAGGACCAGATTAGCTGACCATGCTTGGCTGAAGTGTTTGGAGCTACTTCTCTGGGCCAGGGTTCCAGGGTGAGCAGTGATCAAACTTGTTCCTTGTGGTTTTATAAAGACAATATGCCTCCATCATGAAAGCAGGTTCATGTGTGGAGGGCATGCTCTAGTCAAGGCCAGAGAGAAGTGGCTCAAGATGATGGAGGTGGCAGAAAAAGGCTGGACCTGAGAAAAGAGACAGGGAACTAACTGACGGGATTTTGTGATGATTAAATAAGGATGTGGTTATTAGTGTGAAGGATAAAGATGAGGGTTCTAGCTAGGAGAAAGGATGAAGAGTCTTACCACTAATCAGCTCACAGACTCAGAAGGGCAGAACAGATGTGGAGATAGGAAGGGGAAGGCAATGGGGAGTCCTGCCGGGGACATGCTAATTTGTATGCAGAAATCAGCATGTGGCAAGAGCTTCTTCATCATTGCACACATGCATCAAAGGCTGCAAAGTGCTTTCACACACAGCACTGTTTCTTTTTCACCATTATAAGGACATAATAGCAATTAGTACTCATTGAACTATAACGAACTGAAAACCAAACCTACTGGACAATTTTATGGAGAGCATCCTTATCAAAGACAGATCTGAAATCACTCTGTTTTTTCAAAGAGACCAGCACATATTCAATTCAACATCCAAAGCAATATTTTAATTGATCAATAATTATGGAACACCTTCTATGTGCCTAGCCCCAGCTCAGCTGCATGAGTACAGCAGTGAAGATCAAATGTTATTTCTGTGAATGAATGAAATTATATCATTTCTGCTTCTTATTGCAGAATATAATGAACTCAACCTTGGAGTTTAAAATTACCAGTAAAGTGAATGCAGTTTGGTGCAGCCACTGTGGAAAACAGTATGGAGATTCCTCAAAAGACTAGGAACAGACTTACCATATGACCCAGTAATCCCACTCCTGGGCATGTATCCAGAAGGAACCCTAATTCAAAAAGACATCTGCACCCCAATGTTCATAGCAGCACTATTTACAATAGCCAAGTTATGGAAACAGCCTAAATGTCCATTGATAGATGACTGGATAAAGAAATTGTGGTATATTTATACAATGGAATACTATTCAGCCATAAAAAATGCTAACATAATGCCATTTGCAGCAACATGGATGTTCTTGGAGAACGTCATTCTAAGTGAAGGAAACCAGAAAGAGAAAGAAAAATACCATATGATATCACTCATATGTGGAAAAGAAGAAGAAGAAGAAAGAAGAAGGAGGAGGAGGAGGAGGAGAAGACGATGATAAATGAACTTAAATATAAAACAGAAACAGACTTATAGACACAGAATACAAACTTGTGGTTGCCAGGGGCAAGGGAAGTGGGAAGGCACAGACTGAGAGTTCAAAATTTGTAGATACTGACAGGTATATATAGAATAGATAAACAAGTTTATACTGTATAGCACAGGGAAATGTATGTAAGATCTTGTGGTAGCTCATGGTGAAAAGAATGTGAAAATGAATATATGTATATTGTGTATGACTGAAAAATTGTGCTGCATACTGGAAACTGACACAACATTGTAAACTGACTGTAACTCAGTAAAAAAAAAAAAAAAAACATTGCCACATATGCCTCTACCACATTAGGACATTAGAGAATAATGCGTAGCTATGAGGGGACACTGAGCCTAGAAGCTTGCTCTGTACTTTTTTACTTAGTCTCTACAATTGGAGAGCCTAGAGAACTTTCTAGCTCTGAAATCACTAAAACATGAAACAAAGGGCTGTTAAAGGACAAACATGAAATGAAAAATGGAATTATTTTATCTTGCAGACAAAGAAAGGATAAGATAAAATTAACAAACATTCTGTGAGGAGCCATGCACATATATAAACAAGTGGGCTTCAATGAGGGAAAGAAGTTATCAAGAGAAAAGGCAATAAAACACTGGTATGAGCGGCCAAGTGAGATTGTTCGAGAACCACTGCCAGACAACTCAGAACAATCAGTATCAGCCTCGTAAGCTCAGCAACGAAGACCAACAGACTGGGAAGGGTGCTCGTACCACTCCTGTGCTGCTGACCGCCCAGTACAGTTTCTGCTCCTCAATATCAAGGGTGATAAACTCCAGGTTCTCAAGGTTCCCAGTAAAGAGAGTTCTCCGAGACGTGCCATCCATGTTCGCGCTGGCAATCTTGGCAGGTATGCCGCTGTCAGTTCCTCGGTCTGACCAGTACAGCTTCCTACAACCATGAAGAGCACCAGCATTTAATGAAACAGATGTTTTCATTACATATTTAAATGAAAAATGTGTCTTTCTTGTCCTTAAGGTGCACATAATTCAATGGAGGAAGTCTGAGACGTCAGTATCTTGTTACGTGCAATGTGGAGAAGCACCTAACCAGTGTTCTGTAATGCCTGTATACTTCCCAGTTATTTTTGGGACAGAAGCCATTTAAAATGGTATCTAATACAGGAGGGTAGCATCTTCCATCAGTGGGCAATCCTTTAGCTTGGTCAGACAGGCTGGAAGTTCATGGACTAAAGAAAGCCTGTAACAACAGTCAATACCTTTCAAAGACTCACACACTGCCTGGTACACTAGGAAGTTAAAACAAAGTTAATGTAAATGTTGTCAAGTACCTCCCTGATCACCTCTTAGTCCTGTTTTGTTTTGTTTTATTTTTGGGCGGGGGGTAGTATTAGGTTTATTTATTTTTTTAATTTTTATTTATTTTAATGGAGGTACTGGGGATTGAAACCGGGACCTCATGCATGCTAAGCACATACTTTACCACACTGAGCTATACCCTCTCCCACCCTCAGTACTCTTATTTAATGCTTTTCCAAATCATCTACCACAAGATCAGCTACTTTATTTTCTGACTTTTAAGATCGAAAATGCAATATATACACAGGAAACCTAATCAGCACACAGAATTGCCAAATCCACAATCTATGAAATTTCACTAAAATATATGAAGGGTTACTTTCTGTTTCCATTGAGGACATAACTTCTAGACTTGAATCCAAGTTTTCATTCCTTTCTATCTCACCTCCTGCTATAGCCTCAATACACAATCCTCTTATACTCTTCTCCCACAAATCCTCAAAATCCTTAATTCCAATCATCTTTATATGTGTACCTTTTCCAGCACCAATCCAATATACTCAACCATGAACCTCCTTTTCAATTCTAACTTCTCCTTCTTTAAGTTCTCAAATTCTGAAATTCCCTGCTTCAACCAAACTCTTCCACCTCATCCCTGCTCCTATTTGTTTCTTCTGTCAAACCTGTTCTTTGCCCTTAAAACTTGTCTGAGGTCTCAAACCTTCAGTCCCTCTATCCTGGACCGCATCCCATTAACCATTTTAATAATAATTTTACTTATTCTCTTGATCTCCCACTGTGCCTACCTTGCTAATTGCTAACCTTGAGTTCCTGTCATTACCTTCATTCTCTTCTCCCATTCCAGGCTACTAAAAGTTTGCTGGACAAAGTCACAAAACTCCTGTGAATTCTGAGTTCACTAAAAATTGAAGCCACCTGACCTTAGCTGAGAACTCCTATCCAGGCTGAATGTTTTCTTCCTGCCTTTGACCCTTTCCACTTCTATCCTGACCAATCTTTCTAAACTACAGATTAGGTTCCATCATTCCCTTCCTCCAAATTCCCTGCTGGCTCCTTATTTCTCAAAAGAATACAGTGCAACTCCTTCACATGACATGGAAGTCCCTCCCTGATTTGCACCCAAATGACTTCAGCTACTGTAGCTTCCGTCTGATCAACTGCCCCTACTCTAAGCCTCTGGTTCCAGCCTTCTACACAATCATGCCAAACACCACCATGCTTCTGGGACTTCACTGTTCTTTGACCTCAAGGAGCATTCCCCATTTGCAACCCATTCTCCACCTACTGAATGCCTTCTCATCCTTCAAGGTCTATTTCAATGTTATCCATCCCGTTAAAGCTTTCCACATTCACTCAAGATCAAAATGTATTATTGTTCACTCATAGCTCTATTTTTAAATGCCTGAAATTCTTGCTTGTTTGGAATTAACTTTAACTTCAGTGTTATTAATTTGAAAAACAGGACAAAATACACATTAAATCTAACACAGAGTTATTCCTCTTTCTTACTGAGATCTGTATTTTTCAAACATTGGCATATGAAATCAGAAAAGGTCCTAAGTTTGAAATCTTCCATTTTGTCAGCCTATAATATGAACAAGAAGGGCACTGTACTGAAGACGTGTGCTGTTTAGGAATGAACGCTCACCCATTAACAGGATCAATAGTTAAGCCAACTGGAAAACCAACTCCAAGATCTGTCCCATCATTGGTAATCAATGTTTTTCCATATCTGACATCTCCTCGGAGTGTCAAAACCTACACAAGGGGGAAAACAAAGAAAGCTAAGATGAAGGAGAACTTAAACACACCACAAATTCAAAGCATGACTAAAGGTGGATGGGAGGGTTTGCGTGAGATTCAGACAATCTCTAATTGCATTTCAGGGCTATGAGGAAATTAGCTCCATAGAAAATGGGAGTAAGAAAACAAACTCACCTGTCAAATTTCTATTTTCAATTCACTTTAAGTTTCAGGAGAGGATATTTACACGGATAAAAGAAAGATTCAAATGAGTGAACATACAGAATCATTGCCTGAGCAAAACTACAGAATGCCTTCAGAAAAAGATTAGAAAACTCTGGAAGACAAATGGGGGGGTCCAAAGGAATCCTGCACTCAAGTAACTGGGCCAGAGCACCAGCGCCCATCACTGCAAACACAGATATCAAAGAGTCTGAATTTACTCAGAGTTAAAGTGAATTCTGCGCCAAGTTAACGGCCTGAGTTAAAACACAGGAGTGCAAATTCCCGTCCTGCCAGATCTGACTATGTGAGCTGAGGCAAGTGAGTGCACCTCTCTGAACTCTGTCAGTAAAACGTGGATGATAACAGCCCCTGCTGCACAGAGCTCACAGAAATGGGAGACAACACATGGAGAGCACTTAACGCAGCACGCAGCACAACTGCGTTCGACGCGTTTCCTAGCCTTTTTTATTGTCCATTTATTAGGACCTCGCTAGGGAGCAGGCATTATACTAAGGGTTCTCAGATTTCACCCTCACAGTAGTCTGTGAGTGGGTGCCATTATAATGTTCTTAAAACAGATGATGAAAAAGAGGCCTAGGAGGCTCCCTGGCTTTCCCTATGTCATGTTTGTAAAGTATTGTTGCTAGAATGGTTATAACCACAGTGTTAAGAGAACTCTGAAACATCACAGAGAGGTACGGATACCTGGACTAGAAGCAGCTTCTTATAGAAACAAGGCTATTTTACTATGCACTAAGTCTGAGGTGAGAAATCAGAAAATGTCTCTTGATTTCTATGAAGGCTTTTCTAAAAAAATGCATTTCAATACAAACTGATTATTTCTTTGTGTTTGTTTCTATCTCTGCCTCTCTCTTTCTCTCTCTCTAACACACACAACACACACATACACACCCTTCTCTCCCTCACTCTCCTCTATATTTTTCTCTCTCCTCTGTCATACCTTCCTCTCCTATTTGGACTAAAATAACTTTCCTCTCTTCAATTTGCCTCTTTCTGCTACAGTTTCTCTCCTTTTCTTAGGCCTAACGAAGTCTTTGGTTCAAAGGAAAGTTCCTTTCCTTGGTTTCTGGAATATACGGAGCTCCTTCACACACAGCCATTCTGTACAGTTCCCTTTTCAGCTACAAAATTGCTTTTAGTGAATGGGCACACAGCTACCCCTAGTGGAAAAGTTGGAATTTACTGTGAATTACTCTTCCGCTGGAAGGGATGTTATTATACAGGTGAGCAGTAAGTGAACACTATTTCTGCTTTCTTAAGCAATCTAACTTTCACCTGGAAGAGTCACAATTGATATCACCAAAGAATAAAACCAATAAAAACACCAAAGGAGTAATTTACCTAATGAATATTCTAAATATATTGGTGACTTGAGGGAAACAGGGCTCTGTACTCACAGGATAACTTAGTGGCATGTCCTTTTACTTACTGAACTATTAACCCCATTTTACAGACAAGGAAGCAGAGGCTCAGAGAAGCTACACAATCTGTCCAAAGTCAAACAGCCTGTGAGTAGAGGAAACACAGTGCTGTCCCAGTCACAAAGTGCATTTTCACATCTCAGGGTCTTTGTTCAAGTGTTTTTCTTTCCCTATTTCTTTGTAAGGCAGAAATAAAGACTGGTCATCCTTCAAGACTTAGCTCTCAAGGAACCACATAGGGGAAGCCTGCCATCCTATCCCCACACACTTCCCTCTGTCCTCAATCACACGCACGTTATAGTCCCTGCACGTACCATACTTACACTGGAGCAAAGATATGTGTTTATGTGTCTAGCTCTCAGATGTGTGAGGTACTTAAAAGCAGGAAAAAAAATGTATGATTCATCTTGGAATAGCCAGGACTAACCATGGCAATGATCCATAGAAAGCATTTATTAGTGTTTGTTGAATGAATGTATAAATGAGCAAGCAAGCCAGACTCAAAGCCAGGACTCCAAAGCAAGTTCTGTCTCCTCTGGACCTCACTTGGGGGCACAGTTACTAACTTACTAACAGTTAAAGTGGCCTCACCCATACACATACATGCACACGTACACACTCAGTTCTTCAACTGGTGCTTTTTCATTGTACCCAACTCTGGAAGAGATATGCACCCTGCTTTTGGAAAACTATGAGTCCAAGAGGGAAGACCCCATTTACAAAGTAAGAGAGCAAGAGAGACGGAATAGGAGCATATTAATGCCATTTGCAATCAAGACAGTTTTGTACTAAGTGGACTCTGGAGAAATGTGAATTTGGTATTAAAGGTCTTGGGCAGTAAACATGGCCTATGTTTTGATGGCCCGTGATATTTTTAGTTGAGGTTATGCAAAATACCTTCTGTCACTGTCAAAGGGGGATGAAGTAGTGCTAGACTGCTGGCCTCGTGGTTTGGAACAAGGCAGAGACCCCCGCTTGACCTCACCCCACCCCGCTGTCAAGAATCAGGGCAGTGAAGCTGACTGTTTAAGCCAATTTCTTAGCTTCTGTGAGTTTCAGGCTCTTGTCTAAAAAACAAAGGAATTGAACGAGATGAGCCTCTGAGGTTCCCCTCATGTTAGGAGCTGCTGGTTCTACCTGGCTTGAGACAGGTGTTCTAGGGGTTAGTCTCTGCGTGTACTGTGAATGTCCCTGTCACTGTGAACGTTTCTTACACTTGCATGCCCTCGGGAACGTGTGTTGTGAGGATCGAACGAGATGATGTTTGTGGAAGACCTTGGTAAACTGTAAAGCACTGTTCTGACTATCAAACAAGCACTCTTCCTATGGAATCTGCTCCAAATTAGCCATTTAGCCACCGTGTGTCGTCCTCATTCTCAGCATCGATGCTCCTACACACCCCAGAGAAAACCAGCTTTCCAGTTGGTGCCTCACCTGAGTAGTGGGCTGTCACCTTACTGTTGCTCTCACAAGACCATCCCTTTGCAGCAGGAATTTTCACTCTCAAAATGATTCTGATTTAATCATCCCTTACGTGTTTTAACCTTATCTCAGAGTGGAGGAAACCAATACTAGTCAAGTTACCTCTGATTTACTTCATGTGATTTCATACCTGTGCCCATATAGAATTTCTTCTGGGAATTGCAATAAAAAGAACACTTATCTCAAAGAGGAAAGCATCAAAGGAATTAGAATCATGTTTCTACTTTCTGTTTCACTGTTGGCGTCACAGAAAGATTTCCATCTTAGAACAGAGGTAGCTATAAATTTGGTTTAGAACTTAAATAGCACTGAATACTTGTGATGAGGAAAGATAGTGAAAATTCCTCGCCTGCTATAAGCCTCACTTTGTGTTGAATTCCTTACTTAATGTTTTTTACCTGTTTTTGTATATATTGTAACAAAATGTCTGAAATCCTATTATAAGAATCTGTTACTACTGATTCTTAGGAGGAAACATAGTAGGGCAGTAGGAAGTTCCAGTGGTTTATTTTTAAGTTCTTCCTTGGCTTCAGAGACTTTGACAGTTAAGACTTATATCTCAACCCCTTTTGCTTCCTCCGTATGACAGCATTTCCTAAGAACAGATTTTACAGGAATCAGAAACCAGTGTTTCTGTGACAGTGTTTGTGTACGTGGTATTCTGGAAGCATTACCTGAATTGAACGAGTTCCATGATCGGTATAATAAAGGTTTCTTGATAGCCAATCTAAGGCCAGGCTCGTGGCAGACCCCAGCCTAGACAGCGGAACCAAGACCGTCCTGTTGGTGCCATCTGTCTTCACCCTGTGAATCTCCCCCTGGGAAGAAAGACGAGGAGTGGTGAGCTGCTGCGAGGCCATGGCGTCTGCACGAATGCACGCCCGGCCCCGTGGCTACTTCCTGCTGCCGTGTTTCCTTAACACACCTCGCACTTGGACGAAAGGTCACATTTCAGCACCACTGGGTGGGCTCACTGGGGACAATGCTAATGCCGGCAGCACTTTGAAAACACTGATTTTCAAATGTGTAACAGGAATATGCAAGGCTTTCCATTCAGGCTACCTCTGATGTGGGCCACAGAAATTTGTTTCTTAACTCCCACAGGCCGAAGAGGCCTAAAAATAACCCAAGTCACAGGTGTAGGAGTCTATTTCCCAAAGAGGTGACACGCATCAAGCCCAAAGACCTTTCCTCTCTTCCTCACTTCTATTTTCTTTGCCCCTTCCCCATTCTCACAGGTTTCTTCCCTAAAGAGTGAGGAAAGGAGCCCAATGGGAAGAGAATTAAAGGAGTGTTATTTTTATCGTGGAGGCAAAGATGCAGACTGAAGGCCAAAGCAGTCACAGCAAACATTTCCTGGAATTCCCTTAGCAAACTACTGCTTTTGGTCTTGAGTGACGATCATCTTTATGCCAGTCTAATATCTTCAACCAGCTTAAAGTTCTTTTAGAACAAGCTTTGTTACGGCTTCTTTTTGGCATGGATTCTGCAGGGCGAAGCAGCTAGTTCAGCTCAGGGAGACTAGCAGTCACTTAATAAATGCTCGCTGAATGAATAAATAATACCCAATAGCTTAAGCATGCTTATTATCAAATCTCTGCTCCAGGCCAACTTTCCACTGACATCCCTCACTGAATTAAAAAAAAAAAAAAAAAAAAAAAAAAAGCTTAGTAGTAAATTAATTTACATCTGGGCCATTTCCCAGCCAGCAAAAATATAAGAAGGCATCAGCACAGATAGGCTCTTCAGGAACAAGTTACATACTTTGAATGTTATTCAAAACTTACTGGATTTTCAATCCAATAGATGAATTGCTCCAAGGTATCAACTTCCACATCATAGCCATTGTGTATCCCTGATACAGGCACCATAGCGTTGTCAGACTTCACCTCAGGATTAAGGGAGATCCCAAAAATTATGCTGTGTCTAACAACTACTAAGAAAGCCTCATCACCTGTGAAAATAACAGAGTATCAGTCAAAATGATATCCCAGACATTTAGAGTAATGGAAGGCAGTGGCATGTTACCAACTGATGGGACAAAATGCCATTGCAAATTGCTGCAGTAACTATAACGCATGATCGAGATTTCATCAGACAGTCCACGGCCTTCCATTGGGTTTCAGTGGGTTGCTGGGTCACCAGATCACCAACTCCACACAAAACACTTCTGGAATTACCCAAGGCAGTCAGCATTTAACTTACTCTTCATTAATTCCTTATTCGCACCGTTAATCTAGCCAATTAGACTGCTGTTGATGAATGGCAGTTTATTGTTTTAAGTATGTTTGGAAAATAAAACAACACTTCAAAGAGTGAAGAGACAACAGTCAGAAATGGGAAATTCATGTTGTAATTAAGAGGTGACATTTGTAATTCCCAAATGTAAGCCCTCCCTTGCACAATCTTATTTTGGATATATGGTTGTTAATTTTAGGGGTTGCTGCAAAGATGTCTTAGTTTGAGTTTTGTTTATTTGTTTTGAGCATTGTAGGGAACACATTTTCTAAACAATAAAAAAAACTATTTAATTCAGAGGAAGCTCTCACTTTAAAATTTTGTAGCATAAAATTAGAAAGAAATAGAAATATTCCATAATTCCTTTTCCCAACTGTAAGCACTATTGGCCATTATATATCGTGTCCTTCAGACTTTATTCATGCATGATTTTACATAGCCAATATCAAACAATATCTGCTTTCTCACTTAATCTTACCACATAAGCACTTCCAAAGATATTTTAGACACTTAGCCAACAAAATTTTAGAGGAATATTTAAATCAAGTAAAATATTTTCATGTATGAATGTTAGCAGTTTTCTAAGCATCCTGTTGAAAAAAAAATGGGCACTTTTTTTTTTTTAAGTTACCGTATATTGGCACTCAGTTACCCAACTGGTTCTCAGAAGCCAGTTGGGAAATGCTGAAAAAGTTCCACCTCAGTAAAGTCAGCCCACAGAAAAACCACTAATGGAATTATTTCTGAAGCAACAAAAGGTACTATTTAGAATTAACACTTATCAATCATCATCAGATAGTAATATAGATTACACCAGTCCCCAATGCACAGTTCAGCAATCTTCATGCAGTGAAAGAATGCTTTGTATCCAGATGTCTATAGCTCAGTTTAATCTTCTGCTGAAAGACTCTGAGGACACACTAAATTAAACAATGTCAACGAGGATTAGGTACATAATAAGTCTCTGAAGAAAAATGGCAAATGCCAATCCCTTTGTAAGCATTACCAATAATTAAAATCTTTCATCATGAAAGTATCACTGCAAAATATTACATGCTGATGGAATTTGATTTTCAGGAAGCTTATATCTGCATAATCTGTAAACACCACAAATGCCCTGTATTTTTGCTCCCTAAAGTACTTAGTATAACCCTCCACATACTTTTCAAGCAACACAGTAAGATATCTAGGATGAGATGAAGAATAAATTGTTCAAATGATCACTTGAAATATTTCATACAGAGAAAACTTTCATCTTTGAAGTACCATCCAGTAAAGGTACTGAAATTGGAGTCAGAAGACCTATATTAGAACACTCATTACTGACTATTGGTTATGAGAATAAAAATGAGATAAAGAACCTGAAAAATGAAGCTATCCACAAATGTCAAGAACTTTTACTTCTAAATGCAGAATTTGGAATTTCCTATTATCATATCTTATTTAACTATTACCCAGTAAGAGAAAATGTGAGGTTAAAGATTGTTGAATCACATGCACACATAATATTGGCTCCATACACAGAAACCATATTACAATTGAGTTCTAATTAACTCAATTAACTCACCCCATACAGCACACACTCCACAGATACCTGCTGAATCAGAGGAACACAGCACACACACCATCACCAAATGGTTTAGAGCTTGCGCCATTTTGCACAAACTCTGACAAACTCCACCTTTGGGGCATACTTAAAGGACATACTGTACCTCTCATGCATGTCATTGAATCATGAGAGAGCCTCCACCCTGAAGGACAAACACAGGTGTAAAGCCTCTCTGAGGATAGCAGACATAGATGGCTGCAGTGGGCTTGGGCGCATGGATTTCTGGCTGTAATAGAAAGAGAAGAAAAGAAAACACTGGTAAATGGAAAGCCACCCACAATTAAGTGCACAGAATGAATGGATAAAGAAGATGTGATATGTGTGTGTATATATGTAACATCAAATATTATGAAACATTATTCAGCCGTAAAACAGAAGGAAATCCTCCCTTAGCAACGACGTGGATGGACCTGGAGGGTATTATGCTAAGTGAAGTAAGTCAGACAGAAAAAGACAAACATGATCTCACTTATATGTGAAATCTAAAAAAACAAAAACAAAAAACAAAAACACAAACTGAGAGAACAGATTGTCAGAAGCAAGGGATGTGGGGAGGCAAAATGTGTGAAGGTGGTCAAAAGGTACAAACTTCTAGTTACAAGACAAATAAGTCTTGGGGATGTAATGTAATGTACAGAATGATGACTGTAGTTAACAGTCGATCTTATACAAGTTTTATTTACACACCAAAAATAGACTCAAGGACATAGAAAAAAAACTATAATTACCAAAGGGGAAAGGGCAGGGAGGAATAAATTAGGGGCTGAGGATTAACAGACACACATTACTATATATAAAATAGATAACAAAGACCTACTGTATAGCACAGGAAACTACATTCAATTTCTTATAATAACATATAATGGAAAAGAATCTGAAAAGAAAATATATATGTATGTATATCTGAATTGCTTTGCTATACACTTAAAACTAACATTGTAAATCAACCACATTTCAATAAAAAATAAAAAAAATTTTTAAAGCATTATTAAAGAGTCAACCTTAAAAGTTCTCATCAAAAGAATGTGTGTGATGGACATTCACTAAACTTACTGTTGTGATTGTTTCACAATGTATATGGGTATCAAACCATTATGCGTAAACCTAATACTAATGCAATGTTCTCTGTAAATTAGATCTCAATTAAAAAATAAAAATTTAAATGTGCATGAAGTCATGCTATTATTGTCCTCCCAGAGGCCCCCAATATTTGGAGACAGAAGTACATTAAGTTACCTCAGCTGGCTTGATTTTTTTCCCTAAACTACTTTACCCTCTCACCCTGCCCCCCGCAACATCATTCTTTCAACATAAAATTCATAAGAAGCATAAGAGGGAGGAGTAACTTGCCCAGGGTCACAGATCAATCCAGTCAATAAACAGATTATGAACAAACAGCCACTGAGTAATCCAGAGCTTAGTAATAGAAATTCGATGCTAAATAAGATGTGTCTCCTTGGCTGACCCAAAAGAGATCATTTTACATCAAATGAAACCAAATTGTGTGTTCCCTATGTGACCTTGACATTTACCCACTGCTGTCCAAGTTTTTGGTTAGATAATAATCTTTTATTTTTCTATTGATGACATCTCTGTGTGTCTCTGACCCAGAAGTAATGGGATCCTGTGTGCATCCCGTGCTCCCAGAATGCTCTCTAAATCTTATACACTCGTATTACAAACCTTCTTAGATTCGTTAATCCATTCATTCACTCAGAAAATAGTAAGCCTTCACTATGTACCAAACCCCATTCTAATCAGTGGGACTACTATAAACATAAGGCAGATATTCTTTTAAAAAGAAAGAAAGAACGACAGAAAGAAAGAAAGGAAGGAAGAAAGAAGGAAACAAAGAGCTAAACTCATAAATTGTGTGATTTCGGAATGTGAGAGTAAAGAGCAAAAGAATTATGGGGTGGCTGGGGGAGCTATTTTAGATAGGGTAGTCAAGGGCTACCAAGCAGCATGAGAGCATTCTAAATAACATGAAGGAGCAACTCAGGCAGAGATGTGTAGGAGGAGCGGTCCAGGGCAGCTAGAAGAGCTAGCACAGACATTCAGAGATGGGAAGTGGCCTGGTGTGCTTCTGTATCAAAAAGAAGTCCAGGGAAGTCCAGCGTGGCAAGAGGAAGTGGGAGAAAAGACCAGGGATACTTGAACATGTAAAGACATACAAGATTTATGTTTTCCATGGTAAATAAAGGCCATGGAAATGTTAGGACTGGCATGGTTAGTAAAGAAGAAAGGAAAATGTATTACCGAAACAAATGTGTCTGCAACATTATACATTCAGCATTCCCCGAATCAGTGTTTTCCAAGCTGTACCCAAGCAGAATATCTCTATCACTTACAAGCTGGTTGTTTTGCAGGATGAACCACAACAATCCCAAGGGGCTGGTGAAGAGACATTACCATCGACAGGTTCCCCCCATGCCATTTGTTGGCTTTAAAAATCTCTTGAGTAGAGCGGTCAGTCCAGTACACAGAATCTTCAAAGAGAGTTAGGGCGTATGGATGCCGCAGAATCTGTGAAGCAGAAAAGGACAATGAGACCTCGCCCAGAAATGAAAACCAAGATGAACAAAGTAGAAAAGGATATCTGCGCAAGAAGATGGTTTCCATTATTATTTAATTTAATGAAGGCATAGTGAAGTCATTGTTCAAGAGACAGAAAAAATATATACTTCTTGACCTATATCCTACTCACCAATCAAAATACTTACATGTACCTGCATCATTTAGCCTTCATTTTTACTCTGGTTATTACACTGGGCACCCATCTTACAAACAGAAGCAAAACTGAAGTGCAGGGAGTAAGGTGACTTATGTGGATCAGCTATCTAGTGACAGGTTCCTCAACCCCTGCTCCCAAGTCCTTGACCCTGCACCGTTAGCCCCACTCCGTATCCAGTGCTATTTCTGCCATCTTGTTCTGCCACTCGCTGATTCACACAAATCTGAGACGGCTTGGATGCCTATTTCCTGAAGGTAGGGAGATCTCCCAGGGCCTCTTTAAGTCACGGAACTATAAACAATGACAATCTTAAATAGAAGTCAATAAGAGCTCTTTGGTAACATAACCTATTTTCTGCATTTTGCCTTTTAACTTGGGAAAATAAATCCACCAGAATTTCCTGGATAAAAATACAAAATATCTAAAAGGCTATGATGTAATTGAAGAATCTAAATATAATTAAATCATTATTTAGATTGATTCATAGAAGCAACAGATTAGCAGCTATGGATCAACTAGACCACATGAGCTATTAATCCTTTCTGGACATGGCACAATCTGACCAGGAACTAGAATATTTATTTTCTGTTGGTAATAAAAGATGGATTGGCCCTCACACATTACACTGACGTTGTAATGTCTATGACAGAAGTTAATTTCTTAGTTTTCCTGTTACTCCATCTGCTTCCTACCAAGCCATTTTTGTGGTTTTAGTTTAGTTTCCTCAACTTACCGAATCACTGGCTATCACCTGCCTCCGATTGCTTCCATCGTATTCACAAAAGTCTATGTAATCAAGATAGCCATCCATGAAATAAAGCAGTCTGTTGGGGTAGTCAATAGTTAAGCCATTGGGCCAGAAGATCTTCTCCTGGATAATGACAGTACGCAGACTGCCATCCATGCTGGCTCGTTCAATACGAGGTTGACGGGCCCAGTCAGACCAGAAGATCACACGGTCACTGTGAAAAGAAGCTAGTTACCAACTGGACTGGACATACTGAAACGGAAGATAACTGTCATTTTAAGTAACACAATCTCATGTCTATGCTCCGCTTAAAATAAATCATCTCCAGACTCTATGCACGGAGCTTACTATTTCCTCTGAGAGTCACAAAGTAAAACTGTAATCATAACACAGTCACAAGCCATCTGCGTGTTTTTATAATGTGCATAAAACACGTAGTACACTGTGACACTGAAATGTCCTGATGCCAATTCATGTCTCCTTACAACCCACAAAGAGTTGATCTAGAATAATTCATCTGTCCCTGTTTATCTATCCTGTCATTTTTCAGGTAAGTGAGTCGATTTATTCATCATCAGAGATTCATCATAAATTTCACTGGTGTGTAATACTTTACAATATCTAGGAAGTCTGCATTGCATTGAACATAATTTGCCTAATTCATCCTGCAGGAAAGAATCTAAGAGAATACAAGGAAATTTAAGGAAAGAAGCCCTCAAAATTTTCTGAGCACAAGGGAGAATTTCTTCCCTTTAAGACCAGCAGGCAAAAACTTTCTTCCTTATATGATGTAAAAGGGAGCCCTAGTAAACAATATGAAACCGAAGCAGGAAAATCTAGCATTTTTGTTGTGGAACCATGAGGTATACATGGTATAGCAAGTACCATGGCCCATCTTTGCAATATTACTGTATGCATTCATTAGAAACTTAATCATATAAGCTAAGAAATCAATGTGATCTTTATTTCAAGTGAACAACCAGTTGCTCTCATGTACTTTATGAAGAAGACTATTTAAATAAAGGAAGGAGAGCAACAACCAGTTGTATGGTTACCATTTCTATAGAGATGTTTAAACAGGAATCATTTTACATTTTGTGATAAGAGCATTAGTCACCCCATGTTACTGCTGTTTTTCTCTCATACAATGTTAAGGCAACAACATTTAATAAAAAAAAAGTCTTACCTCACTCTGGGATCTAATGCCAGTCCCCTTGGATTTGTTACATTTTCACTAATCAGCACAGTCCTGTGGCTCCCATCCAGTTTAGAGACTTCAATTGTTTGCAGAATAAAGTCTGTCCAGTAAAGATTACGTCCTACCCAATCCACCGCAATACTTTGAGTCATGGTGACACTACTGTCAAGTATCTAAAGACAAAAGTGAATAAAGAGTGAATTCTAAAGGGAATAAATGAATGCAAACATGGAAATTATATGAAAAGCTAGATAAGGCTTTGATTGTCCTCTGATTGCTTGTGAGGATTAGAAAATTTTGTCTTCCCATGTAAGGAACAGTAGGGTTTTCTAAGAAAAATATACAAGATTTTGTAGAACGGAATACTCTCTTGTTGGATTAGTGTGTAGTTTCATTTTGGTTTCAAAGTTTTTTTCAATTAAACAAAAGCTGTATCCATTTGTTAAGTTGGCAACCCTATGAAACTTTACAGTGTTCACAGGCCAAAAGTAATACCTTTATTGATTAAGTGCCAACAGTTACAAAATAAAGTTCTAAGGGGCAGAGGAAACAACCATCAAGGCTCAAGAAACTGAAACTCTGGGAGACAGATCAAGAAACGTAACTGAATTAAACCTAAGAAAAGCAACCTCCTCCGCATTTTTTTTGAATCTCATTCACTCAGGAAAAACAAAATTACAAAAAAGAGCCCAAAGATGTTGTGAGGTCTCTGCATCATGTGTCCTGGAATTCAGAGTCATGGATCTCTATTCAGAGCCCATCAATTAGTAGGAGTTAGGATTATCGAGGCCTCTTGGGAGTGATGTGGCCCAGAGGGAAATATGAGAACCGCCTAAGATGAGGTAGGCCCTTCTCTCACTGGTGAATAATAGCAAACAGACCCAAGACAGGGGAACTAGTCAGGCCAAAGGTCAGTAGAAATATACTTACTACTTTTCTGTCTGTTCCATTTTGAAATGCACTCCAGATTTTACCCTGAGTTCCATCAGACCAAAAGATACGACCACTGACTGAATCAAAATCAACAGCTGCAATGTGAGAACCGCTCTGGACAAGTGAATGGATATAGTGCACTTGGTTGGTGATGTTGTCAGCAACGAGCTGGTTCTGACTTGCCACAACTAACAGCAGACTTTCAGATGCTGTCCAAGAAGAAAATGCAAAATTGTCAACGATTCTGGGAGAAAAGATATTTGAAGTAATATGTTTGGTAACAGAAAGATGTCATTCCAAACTAGAGTAATGGGAAAAGCAAACAAAAATCCCTACAAGAATGATGTTACCCTACTCACAGACATAGAAGACAAACTTATGGTTACCAGTGGGTAAGGGGAGAGGTGGAGGGATAAATTGTGAGTTTGGGATTTACAGATGCTAACTACTATATATAAAATAGTTAAACAACAAGGTCCTATAGCACAGGGAACTATATTCAATGCCTTGTAATAGCCTATAATGAAAAAGAATATGAAAAGGAAAAAAAAAAATATATATATATATATATATATATATATATGAATCACTATGCTGTACACAAGAAATTAACACAACATTGTAAGCCAACTATACTTTAATAAAAAAAATGGTATTTTGCTAATAGTTAGCTGATTTTCATGAGTATTTAGAGTAACCTTTTTCAAAATATCATCCTTCCTTGGATTACACCCCAATATTTGTCTAAATATGAACCTGGAGTAAAATACACTTGCATTCTTCTTGTTATTATAGTTACTTTTGTACTTTGCTTATTTTGTACTTTGTATTCAGCTGTAGCAGAGACTTCTAATTATCTCCATGTCCCCTCTCCTCTTCTTCGTTTTCAGTACTAAATTAAGCCAAGTTTTAGCATGACACAGGGCCTTCCAGCTAGAGACATTTCTCTACTTCCATTTCAGTCTGGAGTGACTACATAACTAAGTTCTGACCAAAAAAATGTGAGTAGAAATGAGGTGTCAAATTCCAGTCTCATCCTTGGAACGGAAGCTACTTGCCCCTTTCCTACCTTCTGGGAGAAGCCAAAGACTGGAGCAATAGCTCTGGATCCCTAGATGGAAGCCACACCATGAGGGTAACTGACCAGTTTTATCCCCTGAACTGACCAGTCTACCATTCAGATTCCTAACTGAAGAAGAAAGAACCTGTCTATTTCGATTTAGCATTCCTCATTTGGTCACTTTTAAAGCAGCCAAATCAATATCCTAAAACACAGCATAAATACGTTCACGTAATAGAAATTGAATTAATATTGGCTGAATTGAATTCATGAAGCATTATACAAAAATGGTGAAACTTGTTAAATGCCCACACACAACATTTCATGTTAAGCTCTGGTGTGTGCTTGCTAAACTGGCTGGAGTTTGTTCACTTTCATTACCTGTAGCTTTGCAAGTCCTGCTGTCAGCGTCTAACCTGTATTCCGTATCACACCAGCACCGGAAAGAACCTCTCAGGTTGTAACAGTGCTGGCTACAAAAGCCTGGAATACGACATTCGTCTATGTCTTCACAGGTCTTAGAATCATTGGCAAGCAGGTATCCCAATGGACATTGGCACTGAGCTCCAAAGGGCCCTTGGATACACTGGTGAGTACAACCAGCATTGGAATCTGAGCAGCTCTCCTGGTCTAGAATAAAGAAAAAGAATCACAAAGGGGAAAGTCAGGAACCTTTGCTTCTGTGGTTCACTCTGTTGTATTATATGCCAGTCTTGGGCCACCGTCCACACGATACCCAAATAAGAGCTGCAAGCAGCATCCACCTGGACGAGCTCCACAGCTGTTCAGTGCTCTGATTTGCCTGAGGATTTACTATCTTTCGCATCCATCAGACTTGGACCATTTTCTTCACTATACAGCCCTCTATTATAACTCCATTTAGTGCAATGAGAGAAACTTGGGGAAATATTATTGACATCAAGAAACACAACTGTCATTGATAAAGCATACAAAAGAGAACTACATTACCCTCCACTTTGTTTCCTGTCATCCTTCTACCTACACAGAAATGGAAAATAAAACTTAGACACTGAAGAGCCAGGGCTAGAAGGTCTATGAAGGGAAAAAGCAATTGGAAGATTAGAGGACACAGATGCACTAACATGCCATCAACCCTTACTTTCAGAGCTAAAATGGCAATGCTTGAGGCACCAAAAGATAGTTCATCTGCCTGAAGATGCAAATGCCTGCTATTTTCATGGGTATTCAAACTTATTTATAAGAGTCATGATATGAAACATGCACTAGAAGGGGAAGTAAGTCAAAATGATTAGGACACATGTTCAGCACACAAACACAATGCATATAAAATCATAAGAATCTAAAATACTTCGCAATCATACCTGGCTGGGGTTCATCTGAGAATGAGCATTGATTAAAGAGGAAAGAAAGAAAGGACAGTAATTAGGATTACATGCCAATCACAGGAGTTTAATCACAGTGACACAAATCCCCGGGCTTCATTTGTTTTGTGGCAAGTTCTGATTGAAATTAGAAAATATTAAAGTTAGAAAAACTTATGAGCACATTACCAACAGAACCAGACTTAATGTGACGGTCTACTGAAGTAAAAACACAGAACCAGGTGCAAAGGATTTAATGAGAAGTACTACCCAGTGATGATTTATTTGAATTTCATGATGACTATCCCTACACAGATCTGAATTCAGAAAGGAGTTGAAATCCCCTCCTCAAAAGCTACGTGGTGACAGTGACATGATGCTGCACAGCAGGCCACTGCTCAGAATGAATTTATGGCCAGTAAACTGTGGTCAGGAAACTTACTGCAAAGTGGGGACTCATCTGTCCCATTGGGGCAGTCAGAGACACCATCACACACTGCACTCAGATTCACACAGATGCTATAGCCGGGGCACTGCCATTGCCAACTGGGACAATGAAAGGCCTGAGTAGGGCAGTCCTTCTCATCACTCATATCCCCGCAGTCATTGTCCCCATCACAGAGCCACTCTCTGAAGATGCAGACTCCGTTGCCACAGAGGAAATGAGATGAAGGGCAGGTTTTGATGGCACAGCCACTGTGCTCATCGGATCCCTGGAGGCAGTCTGCATGCCCGTCACACTCCCAGCTCTTCGGAATGCAGGTACCATCTGCTTGGCACTGAAATTCATCTTGGTGGCACATACCAGGAGGCCTGGTTTCTAAGAGAATAGCATAGGGGAAATGGGCTTGTCAATGCAATTCATAACCCCTTTTATATAAGTCCTAGATTCAGAGGAAATGATTTTGGATCAATGGTAGGTTTAAAATAATGACTATGACAAATTCAATATTAAAGTCTAAAATGATAGAGGGTCTTCTCTGACATTGTGGTACACAGAGATCTCTGTGTCTGATTAGTGGATCTGACAGGATGTACAACTCTTGGGTCAAAGATAAGTCTCTGAGTCAAAAGAAAATTCTGTTTCCTATGCTTCTAATTACAGATTAAATAATAAAGAATCATCAGAGCATTTCAATAGAGCTTAAACATCTATAGTGACTTGGAAATCATGCGTTTAATTAATATCACATATTTGGATGTTATAATTTTTCCTCAAATGAATTATATCTAATGAAACTAGCACACATTAAGTAAAAAGACTGTAAATTCTTAATTCTTTGCAAACTTTCCACTATTCATCGAGCAAACCTTGAGAGATAGATAAGAATTGCTTGCCTACTTCACAGGAGTAAAGCCAAACTCCTTCCCAGAAACCTCGTAAGGGACTAGCAAGTCAAGGTAATTGGCAGTTTAACCTCAGACTACCACAGAATTCCGTGTTTTCAATGTGAAACAGAAATTCAGTGATTAAGAATTTCTGGGTGTTGTACACATCTGTAAAGTATATAAGCATTTAACTTTTCTTTTTTATCCATAGCTTTAACCACTCCTTTTCTGACTGGGGAGGAGAATTAATGGAAACCTACTTTTTATGGTCCAAAATACCATTATTTCAACAAAGGACCACCTACCTCATTTAATATAAAAAGTAGGCAATAACAAATCCTATCCATTATAAGTCGACAGTCTATGGAGATTATAGGTCCATCAGATTTATATTCTGAGAATTTCTCCTTCAATCCTCTGACTAGAAAAAATTTCTTTTCAAAGAAATTCAAATTCTGTCTTCTTCAAAGACAGAATTGCATCTGTATCATTTCTACAAGATCCTTGAAACTATCTCCTTTGCTTTAATTATTTCTTACTTTCTATAATTTCTCTTACCAGACTCTCAGGTCAAAGACCATATATAACATTTTAGCAGCTACTAAATAATGATTTGCTTGATTTGACCTCCTTATTGAGATTTAAAAGAAACCATTAAAATATCTTTATATCTGGTAAGCCGCAAAAATTTGAAACCCACTAATCTGGGCTGTCCTAGGGAAAATTAATAGTGACAACAAGAAGTGTTTAACCTACTCAAGAGACAGTTTGAAAGTGCCCATTTATACAATCACTTGATTCACAAATTACAAATCATTATTTGGTGATGCCAAGTCAATGTTACTGTATGTTCAATACTGCATTCCTCTGTCAATGCTTTGTAATTCAGGCTACCTTCCCTCTAGTTTGTCTGAATAAGAGAAAATCTGTGGTAATATCAATACTGGTAAACATGAAATGACCTCTTCACCTGAAACACACTGGGAATATGGTACTTACGACAATTTATCTCATCAGAGTGGTCACTGCAGTCAAAAACACCATCACAACGATATATGTTGCTAATACATTTACTGTCACTGGCACATCTGAACTGAGAAGCAGTGCAATTAACAACTAAAAACAAGAGAGAAAAGTATTAGAAATTAGCCAAAGGAGAAAAACAACAAAATATTCAGATTTTTTCTAAACACCATGAATAAAACTAAAGCACTGTTTACAATAGCCAAGATATGGAAGCTACCTGTGTCCATCAACAGATGACTGGATAAGTACTAGATAATTACTTTTGAAGAAAATGGACTTCTATTTAAATGTTTAAATATATGTATGTTATGAATTTAAGGAGCCTGTAATTACCGGTTTTACAGAACCATCTGCTATCAATAATTATGACTCTCAAAACATCATTATAAGGCTTCATCTAGAATGTATCAATTGACAGGCAAATTTGATAAATTACTAGTGAAATACAATTTGCAATGTGATCTCCAAAAGGGCAATTTTAACAGTTAAAAAATTTGGAAGGGAAAAAAATGTACATATGTTACATCACTTTAAATAAAACTCAGTTTGTGCTGACCAAAAAAAAAACAAAACAGGTGAGTGGATAAAGATGTGGTGTGTGTGTATGTATGTGTGTGTGTGTGTGTGTGTGTGTGTGTGTGTGTGTGTGTAAATATAAATATATATATCATGGACTACTACTCAGCCATAAAAAAGAGTGAAATTTTGCAGCTTACAACAACATGGATGGACTTGGAGGGTATTATGCTTAGTGAAATAAGTCAGAAAGAGAAAGACAAATTCTGTATAATATCACCTATATGTGGAATCTAAAAAATAAAACAAACTAGTGAATATTACAAAAAAACGAACACACTCACAGATACGGAGAACAAACTAGTGGCTACCAGTGGAGAGAAGGAAGGGGGAGGGGCAAGATAGGGATAAGCTACAGGGATATATTGTACAACACAGGGAGCATAACCAATATTTTATAATTATAAATGGACTATGATCTTTAAAAATTGTGAATCATGATGTTGTATAGCTGAAACATAGAACAGTGTAAATCAACTATACTTCAGTAAATTAATTAATCAATTAAAAAATTTAAAAATTAAAGCAATGTACTTACCACAAGCACTCTCATCAGACCCATCAACACAGTCGTTTTCCCCATCACAGACAAAGGTTATGTCAATACATCGATGATTAGGGCAACGAAACTGATTAGGGGAGCAGGTGTTTGTAAGATCTAATGTCATCCAAAAACAAAACCAAATAACAGTTTATTTCTTGTTCAGTGTGTACCCAGAACCAAACTGTAAAAAGTGAAGGACATGGGTAAGTTATCTCAGTTGTGTGTGTGTTCAAA